>NC_087443.1:2539462-3739462 GCF_036321535.1 Camelus dromedarius
ACAGTCGAGCGCTGCGTTGGCTGCTTCACCATGCATTGTATGTATTTGCCTGTATCTGCTCATTTGTTATATACACACTTGTGTACGCAGATTAAAGTTTTGAGGGGTAGATTTTTCTGATACCTGCTCATGTTACAGAATTTTTAAAACACAAGATAGAGACAAGGTAATCAAAATTGCTGCTGCTGTGTGTAAACATGCTTCCCGGCCTCCACCTCACCCAGCTGTTTGCGTCTCATCTGAGCTGGTGTCCCCTGCAGCATCTGTGGAGAGGGATGACTGTTAGGCAGTGGCCCCAGCCTAGTAGGGGTGGACTGTGGTCCAGATAAAGTGGGTGCCAACAGGTGTCTGGATGGGACCCGGGCAGCATGCCGTCCCAGGAAACCCGGTGGGAAGGCTCCACCAGAAGTTCTCCTGGCCCAGTCTCTCCCTTGATTTCTCTAAGTACAGCAGGGTAGTGGCTGAAACAGAACCAGAATCCCAATTTCTGTCTTCCACAGCCATACTTTTGCCCCATGGCTTCCTTAGAAAGCCTGGCACAGACTAGGCCTTTAACAAATAAAAATCTGCTGAATGAAAAAAAAAAAAAATCACCTAAAAATCTCACCACCCAGAGAGAAAACTGCTGCTAACATGTTCCTAAGGTTTAAAAAAAAAAAAAAAAGCTGATTATTCACTGCATGTTCTGATTTTCAGCGTGGTTCCCTGGGCACACAGTCTGGGACTGATGACAGATGATCCTAAGGGTTTTATGAGTCCCCCATCCTTTCTTAAAAAAGAAAGAAACAGTGGGGGAGGGGACAGCTCAGTGGCAGAGCACATGCTTAGCATGCATGAGGGCCTGGGTTCAATCCCCAGTCCCCTCCATGGATAAATAAATAAATACCTGATTACCCACCTCCCCCCCAAAATTTCAAAATAAAGTTAAAAAAAAAAAAAAAAACCAACCTGTGATGATTCGGGTCATTCAATATGTGTTTTAAAAGATATAAAAAAAAGTTGGTGACATTTTTCTTTTTCCCTAATTATTATTTTGGTAGCTTATCTTAATGCTAACTCCATATTTCCCCCATGAGTAATTAATGAGAAATTTAATTTCTAAAGTATCTGTCTTACAATGAAGAAAAAAAAAAAGATGGAGAAAATAAGGCGGTGGAGGACGGGGTGGGAGAGAGAAACTTGAAACGTTTCCTTGGTTAAACACATTAAAAGCAGAAAACAGCGGGAAAGAGCACACAGCCTACTGTGAGCAGCGGCCCCTCTGGCTACCTGAGGGCCGTGCCCGCACAAGCAAAGTAGGGTCCACACAGAGAAGACACTCTTTGAAGGCTTTTGTGAAATCCTGTAAGATTTCTTTGCAGCTCCCCATGGCAGGTGGTTGGAAAGTTTCTTGAGTCTGTCAGACATTTTAAAAGTTAATGATAAACATCCCCTCAAATGATCTTTAATTCAGCCACGCTCGCCATCACTGAGCCCAGATGTCTTTAGAGTCAATCATTTACCTGAAAGGGGATCTCCGGTACTGTCTGCAAAGCCATTTTCTTCTCCCTAAAAAACAAAAAGCAATCTTCATTAAAAATCATTCAGGTATGATCAATTTTCCAATTCAGTTAAATTTCCACCAAAACCTGGGAGGGAGGGGGTGATGGATCTTAACAGCGGTATTTTAATGGGTGGTGAATGATGTGTGTGTCCCTAGAACAGAAGTTCCCGGAGGGCAGGGCCCTTGTCTACTTGCTCCTTGTGCGGGGTCCTCGGTGGCCAGAATGGTGCCCGGGACACAGGAGACACTCAAATGTTCGTTAAACGAATGACTGTGCCTGTAGTTTTGTAAAAAGTGTCCACGTGCACCCAACAGTATGCGATGCTCCTGCCTTTTAAATTTCATATTCTGGACCATTTTCCTTATTTTATTCTCTTTCTGCTTTTTGTTGGGCTTGTTTGTTAGTTCAGGTTACAATTCTTTCTTGTATCTGTTATGCTTTTCAAGTACATGTTACAGAGCAGCGAAGACAAATTGTTAAAAAAACAGCACGACCGATTCTCTTGCAAGGTAATTGTTTTTCTGAAGCCCGTCTGATCGAGGCTCCTTGAGGCTCCAGGCACCTCACTTGGCAGCGCTGGTCTCTGAGTACCTCTGAGTACTCACTTGTACACTGAGGTGACTGATGGATTATTTCTATGAAGCTCCACACTCTCAGGCTTCTGGGATTTTCACCCTTAGAGGTGTGCTAACTCCCTGGTATCAAACATTTTAAACAGACTTTTCCCCTTAATCTCCTAAGAAGCCGTTCTCACACCAAGCTCATCGGTTTCCACGTCTGGGCAGCGTGTAGACATCTAAGTAAGAGCCTAATTTTCTTTTCCACGCAAGAATCCTTCCTATGTCTTAGCAGCTAGATTTCCCCAACTAAATATTGCTTTTGTTTGAGTCCCACCCCTCCCCCCACTGTCCTTATTTGAACAAAAAGCAACCTGGTCACCAGTTTGTAAGAGTTCTAGGACGTCTCTGAAAGAACAAAAAGTCCTCTCTTTGCAACTTTTTAATTTGCAAGGCGAAACCCAGGAGCTCTGCACCCTTAGGGCCGCTGCTCCCCGTTCAGCAGACCTGCGGGGGCCTGCCTTTTCAGGGGGCCTGCCTTTTCACATCTGCGGGGCCCGGCAGGGCCTGCAGGCTTGCTCTGCCGTCAGCACGCCGCTGGTTCTGCCCGCCGAACTGGAAACTCGCGCCGAGGAAGCAGAAACAGGCCCTTCAGGCGGTGTGGACAGACACAAATGCTGAAAGCTGATTTCGTGGTACTAATGAGGTCCCGCTAAGACGTGAACTTTCCTTGAAGTGAGGACGGTGTGACACGGCACATCTGACTTGACTTCTCAGAATCTGGAGAAAGTTTTACCAAAACCAGTGTCTGCCCAGAACTATTCCCAGGCTGCAGCTGAGACGACTCAGTTACCTGTGAAGGTCGATGAGGACAGAGTCTAGCCCCAGTCTAGCCCCACGGCCTCTGTTCTTGCTCTAATTATCACGTTATCCTACTTTTAAGGTCAGTTTTCTAAGAGTGAAGTCAGAAAAGACTTACTCTGTGGTTTTTAGGGGCTTGTGGAAACCTCATTCAGGTCTTCATTCAGCACCTCTTTACTGAGTAGCTAATGTGCACAAGCTCCCACGGGGGGACCCCACCGACAGAAATAGGAGGCCCTGAACCCCGACCTCAGGGCCTGCCCTCAGCTGCGCTGGGGAAACGGACGGTAACTAAAATACAAGGCAGAAGGTGGTGAGTTCTGACGGGGAGGTGTACACAGTCAGAGGGGAGGGCCTTTCTCCAACAGAAAGACCCAGAGGGGCTTCCTTCGAATCAGAGATGTCTGAGGTGAGCCTTGGTGGGGGCTGGGGGAGTGGGGACTGGGGAGGAAAGGGCATTTAGCTAGAGGTCCACGCGAGCCCAAAAGGAAGTGGAGACGCCCGGCGCCCCTGCAGGGCCTTCTGTCTGAGCAAAGGCCACGAGGGGGTAATAGAGGGAGGAGAGGGGAAAACGGACTGAGGCCTGAAGGCCTGCCCCAGGCGACGGGAGTAGCGGAGGGGCTGTGGCCAGCAGCAGGGCATCCTCGGAGCCAACTGTGGGGTGCGGGCACACGTGAGTGAAGGGAGAGCCTGGCGGCCAGGTGACCAGGGAGTGGGGCAGGGGCGGGGGGGTAGCATGACTGACTCAACAGCAACGATGAGAGACCCCCAAAACCCGGGGAGAGAAAGGGGCCGAGCTGGAGCCACAGCAGGATGCAGCCAGCAGGGCACGAGGGAGAGGAGGTGTGACCAAGAGCACGTTCTGAAGACGTGATGGATGAGGCGACGAGACCTGGGGTTGGGGGGAGCTGAAGACATGCCCTGGTCCTCGGGGAACGTGGATGGTGACGTGACCACGGGAGAAGAGACGGGCGGTGAGGTCACCACCCCGAGGAGCGCCAACATCTCATCGTGGTGCAAGGGAGAGGACGAGAAAGGAAAGCAGGGAAGGGAGGTCCGAGAGGATGGGAGACAAGGTCAGGGCTCCGGGGGCCACGTGAAGACGAGGTCTGGTGGGGACAGGAGTGACTTCCGAAAGCAGAGCTGTAGGCTGACGCCAGCTGGTGCCCGGTGGGCAGTGGGGACATACGAAGGCTCCCTTCCCCCAGCCCTTCCATCTGCTTCACCGTCTCCTGTCTTTGCGGCCTCGCCTTAGACATCACCTGCCCTGGGACGCTTCTCCAAGCTCCCAGTCTGGGTTCTGTGCCCTGGCTGTCCCCACGGCATTCTGCCCCTGCCACCCCCAGGTTGCTTGTTACCCGGGGTGCAGAGGTTTGAAGGATCTCCCTTCTGTGCTGGACTCTAGTCTGCGAGGCAGAAGGCCTTGACCGCAGAGCCCCAGAGTGGTTAACCCACGTCTGAACTAGGTAACCCCGAATCTCTGTGGGACGGGGTCGGGGGAGAGCGGGGAGGGAGAAGACCTGAAGAGAGCACGGGCTCTGAGTCCCCTGGCCCCGGGATGGGCCGCCATTCTGTGCCCTACCCTTCTCCTTCGCTGCCGTCTCCAGAGAGATGGTGTCCTTCCACCTTCAAGGCCTGTCCTTTATACTGGAACTAGGTCCTACGCGGATGTTTTTAACGGCACTTCCTGTGAAGGGTGGGGCCGAGTCTTAGTTGCCTGTGTATCACTAGCACTGCGCTCAGGTGCTGTGTTCACAAAACCTTGATTCAGTTTAACTGAACTCAGAATCACTGCAAGGTGGCCTCTCAGTGCAACAGGGGACTTGCCTCCAGGACCAGATCAGCCCAGAGGAGTGGCCTGAGATGGGCAGGGGGGCAGTGGTCCAGCTCACAGACAAGACACAGGACACGGGGGATGCGGCAAAAGCTACGACGGTTCTGGAAACAGCTGGTGGGAATTTCCAAGAGGAGGCTGGGGGCTCTGCCTGGATATCAGGGGTGGAACACATCCTTAGGGAGTGTGGGCAGATGATGCTTGGTGACACCCAGGGCCGGTACCCATAATCCTCAGGAGGGAGCCTGGTGGTGGGAACCCAATATAAATGCAGCTCTGGGGACAAGAATTCAGGGGGCTGGGGAGCTGGGACCAGGGGACAGAGGCCCAGCCCTGTGGTGTCCCTAGGACATTGGATCCGGGCCCGAGGGAACGCATGGGCTTGGGCACTCGCTGCTCCATTAAAGCTGATCCAGGAACACAGAGGACAGAGTCGTGGGTCAGAGCAGCAGTGGCCTGAGCTGTGAGCAACCCAGGGTGGCAGGGGAAATGAAACAGGGACTTAAGCTGACCCCCCTCCATCCTTCCCTTCACACATCTGTGTCTTCCCCTCCAGGGAATTCTACCCCAGGGCCTTGAAGCACATTCGAGTCTCCCCTTTCCTAAGACAACTTCCAAAACCAGCTCCCTCCTTCCTTCCAGACTGCAGGTGGCTGACTCCCACTGAGTGCATGCTGTGTTCCAGGCAGATGATGCTTTACCGGGTGAGCTCATTTCCTCCCCCAGGTGCCTGAGAACCACCACGTGCAAACGATGAAACACCGCAGATTTCTGGTCAGGGCACCTGTTTTAATTCTGAGTGAAGTTCAAGTGTCATGTGTTGGTCTTGTGGAAGAGAGGAGTTTCTGGGTACTGCTGGGTCTGGATGCCGAGAGGGAAAGGTCTAGATAAGAAAAAAGATGAGACCAACCTACATATCCATCAGCAGATGGGTGGATTAACAGTGTGGAACACTATACAGCCTTCACAAGAAAGGAAACCGTGACACAGGTCACAACAGGGAGGAACCTTTAGGACCTTATGCCAAGTGGAAGAAGCCAGACCCAGGAGGACAAACACTGTATGATTCCATTCACGTGAGTCACTTAGAGGAGTCAAATTCAAAGAGCCAGAAAGTAAAACAATGCTTCCAGGGGTGGGGTGAGGGAGAATAGGGAGTTAGTGTTTCACGGGTATAGGTTTCAGTTTGGGAAGATGAAAAGTTCTGGAGGTGGATGGTGGGGATGGTTTGCATAACAATATGAATGTCCTTAATGCCTCCGAACCAGATACTTAAAAATCGTCATGATGGGAAATATTATATGTGTATTTTACCACACAAAATTTTTTAAATTTCCTTAGGAAATCTGAAGGTACCGCAAAGTTGAACACCACAGTTTTATATGTTCAAGTAGGCTAGAGAAAACCCCCATTTTGTAAAACTTTCCTGTTGTGAATATGGGGAAATTACCTTCTGTTTGGGCAAATGTGTTAACTGGTGCCAAGAATTCTTCGAGGAGAAAGAAAGTTGGCTAGGTGACACTGATGTTGCACTCTGGTTAGTTTATACACTGGGAGTCAGGTCCCATTTCTGCTCAGGCAGCTGACAGAACCAGGTGCAGAACAAAGGTCACCTCTGGAGAGTTACTCGTGCTGATTTCACCTCAGGCTCCCAGCAGCAGCAACCCTGGGGCCAAGAGGACACCCGGGGCAAGCTCTCAGCTCCGAGATGGGCATGTGCCCCACGTGCGGTCCACGCAGAGGGAGGGGCTGATGGACCAGAGATGCCGACAGATTGATGGGGAGGGTACCGGCCAGCACCTAGGGGCTAGGTGCCAGTGTTCTGAAACACGCCCTTCTGGACTGTCCAGTCCATGTGTACATGTCTATGGTTGGCTAACTTTATAATTTTGCAAACTCAGCAGGGATAACTGAGTGGGAAAGCACTCAGCAGGCTGATCAGCCCGGATTACAGCCTAAGCCTGGCTGGAAACCAGCACGAGACCAAGGTCACCACGGCCAACATGGCGGCAGCGACCCACACCACAGGCAAGGAGCCCAGGAAGAAATGCCACCCCTGCAAAGGACGCACACACTTGAGGTGCCAGTTCAGTCGGATGACTTAACCAGCTTCTTTGGGAGAACGGCCAGTGCTGATGTCACTGCTTTACGAAAAATATTTCCGTAAATGGCTTTAAAAATGTGCTTTTAAATGCCTGAGTATGCAGAGGTAGCAGGGCTTCTACAGCACAGATTTAGCCTGTTCCGAATTTCCTCCCATCAAATGGCCAGGGAAACTCTGGCCCCTTTCAGTGCTATGAATTCCCAGGACAGACGCGGCACCTGTGTAAGTCTTCTGAATACATTTACTGATTACCCACTTTTTAAAAAAAATTTCTGATTATCTACTTCTGAACATCAGGATTAGACCATGAGTCTCCTGTTGGGTTTTTCTAGAGCAGTTTATACTCAGTTCTTTTCCTGCAAATTAATTGCTATTACTGTAGCAACTATTTACATTTATTTTTACTTTTTATTGAAGGATAACGTATATATATAAATGGACATATCTATTTGAAAATACACAGGCATAGCTTGGAGACGTTATGGATTCATTTCCACAATAAATCGAACATCACTGTAAAGCAAGTCGCATGAATTTTGTGGTTTCCCAGTGCATATAAAAGTTACGTTTACACTATCCTGTAGTCTATTAAGTGTGCAATTGCATCCTCTCTAAAAAGCAATCTACATATCTTAACTTCTACTTTATTGCTAAAAAAAGCTAACCATCGTCTGAGCCTTCAGTGAGTCATATCTTTTTGCAGTAGTAACACCAACGATCACTGCCCAAGATCACCATAACGCATACAATAATAATGAAAAGATCTGAAATATCGTGAGAATTACAAAATGTGACCCAGAGACACAAAGTGAGCAGCGCTACTGGAAAAACAGTGTCGACAGACTTACGGACACAGGGTGGCCCCAACCTTCAGTTTGTAAAAGATGCGATATCTGCAAAGCACAGTAAAGCAAAGAGCACTCAAATAAGGTCTGCCTGTTACTCCAGAAACTGGCATTTAGAAGTGTGTTTGCCTCAGGATGCCTTCACCCAGCACCTACGCAGTGTCGGAGATGACGGGGACAGACAAGGTCACGATCCAGTAACGAAACAGAGACACGTACAGAAGTATCGATGCCACAAGGGATAACGTGTTGAAAGGCGGAGACAGAGTGCCACGGGGCTCAGAGTGGGCAAGGGCTCCCGTGAGACCTCGGAGACGCGGGCAGGTTCAGAGGATGAAAGAACTAAGTACGGCAGCGCGGAAATCTGAAACGAGTGCTGTGGTGCTTTGTGAGAGTAACAGCAAACCCGTGGGTTTGTGTACATTTAATTCTTCTCCTCAACGCGTTTTCTATCCGATTACAAGGAAGATCTGCTACTTCTGGAGTTGAAGTGAAGGTCAAAGACGGCATGGCTGTTCCTGCGACTTGGAGGCAGGGAGCGCTGGTGGGGGTGAAGTGACCTCGGCTAGGGTTTCAGAGATGAAACAGGGAGGGGATTTTCCTTTGCGGATGAAGCATAGCTGACTATCGTCCAGAAATACCACAAAGCATCTTACGGGAGATTACGGTCTGCGTGAGCAGACACAAGCAGACCACGAGCATACGGACGTTTCTGAGAGCCAGCGAGGTTTTCCAGACCTTTCACTCACAGACCCTGGGCTGTCGGGTACCAGTAAGGCTGGGGCACAGACTGATCAAAGGCTTCGCAATGAGGCAGTGCATTCATGAGCCCCCCACGTCAGCCTTTGATTTTCCTGCGAGAGCTGAAGGAAGACCACGTGGCTTCAAGGGCCGAAAGTCTACTGAGCCTGAGCACCACCTAAATGTCTGGATGATTTATTCCATCACTTTTCTTTTAATTAAAAAAATACACACAAAAAAGACAAGTTTTCAAAATCACACTTTTTTTTTTTAAAGCAACAAGGAATGTGAAAATCTTTTTCTGCCATTCTCTCATGCCAGCTCCCTCCCCAGAGGTCACTGGTGATGACCTCAGCACATCCCTCCTCATTTCTTAGCCAGAGCCACACTCACAACCTACACAGACATGCTGTTTAGCCAAAAACCATTTCACCTGACTTATTGGTTTAATGCTATGTTATGGATATCTGCTAAGGTCAATGGTCTCTCCTCTTTCTAGTGGCCGAATACTATCACACTGAGTCAAGGTGCCAAGGTTCACTCACCCGCTCCGTACCCATGCGCGTGTGAGTCACTGGTGACTCCCGATTCCAAACGCACTCTGCTACGCCATCTGTGGTGCCAAGTCCTTCAAGCGGGATGGCTGGATCAACGAGTCATAGATGGTGCCAAATAATTCTCTGAAAAGGTGCATCGATTTGCACTCCTGACCATGCATGAGGGTGGCTGCTCCCTGAAACCCGCAACAGCCGGACGTTTAAGTGGAATTCGAACCCACTGGTGAAAGTCAGAGGCGTCACAGTGCACAGAACACTGGACGAGAATGTGACTAGAGGCCGCCAAGTCGATCAGAGCAGGTAAAGTAAAGGACTGTACAATTTAATGATTGGTAAACAAGCTTCTCTGCATGCTGTTCTCAGGGAAATGACTGCCAAGTGCCAGGAAGCAGGTGTTTTTTGCCCTGTGGCTTGTGCATGCCCTACCACTAATATTTCATTCTGACTTGGTCCCAAAGGAGAAATAAGTCAAAGACAGACATTAATGGACTATATCAAATTAGACTACTATGATTTCCATTTTAAAATTTCATTTCCGGGAAGTTCATCATAGAAAAAAGTGTTCGAGGCCCTGAGAGGATGACTGTGGTTGGGTGGCATGAATTGGTAGTGGGAACACAGTTCACCTTGAATTTATTTTCTCCAGCAACCCCAAAGCACAGCAAGCCGGTGGCCCTGGTTCACCCAGACCTGGGGCTGCGCCATGCAGGCTCCACCCACAAGCAGCAAGAGCATCACTGATGTGCCTGACGAGTGGAGGCTGTCAGCAGCTGAGCCTACGGGCAGAGGGAGTGAGTGGGGGGAAGAGAGGGGAGACCAGGTGGGGTCAGGGACTTGGGGGGTTCATCCCAGGGATAAAGCACCACGAGATGTGATGCTTCCCACGGACGGCAGAGCTCGGCGAGGAGGCGGGCAGGTCACTGGAAGATCACGGTCCAGGATAAATACGTGCCCCCTAGACACGGCGAGGCGACACAGCTTGAGGAAGTTAAGTACCAAACGGGACACAGTATCAGATCATTCTCTATTTTAGGCAAAACTGTCCAGGGTATCAAGACAGAAAGAAAAGATCCACGGCTTTTTTAAGGGTTTTTATGGTGCGTGTGGTGTTTTTTATTTGGAGGGGGAGGTAATTAGGTAGATTTAGTTATTTATTTATTTATCTATTTTTAAATTGAGGTGCTGGGGTTTGAGCCCAGGACCTTCTGCATGCTAAGCACGTGCTCTACCACTGAGATACACCCTACCCCCTAATTTTTTGCTAACTTTTTTGGGGGGGTAATTAGGTTTATTTATTTGATGGAGGCACTGGAGATTGAACCCGGGGCCGCGTGCATGCTAGGCGCAGGCTCCACCCCTGAGCTGTGCCCACCCCCCACCCTTGTGGCTTTAAAGACCCTCATCAAGCTCACCTGGTATCACTCACGTGTTTTCCCCTTTCCGACGGTCAGTGCGTCTGTTCTAGCGCTGCACCCTCCATCCCACGTTAGAGGAGAGGGAGTCAACCCCGCAGATGGGTGGGAAGGCAGATAAATGAAGAGCAGAGGGAACAGGGAGAGCGAGGGGTGCCAGGCAAGGGAGACTGGATGCTTAAATTCACAGAATCGAACAGGTGATTTCCATTCTAGCAGAACCAACCCCTCAAAGTTCCTTCTGCCTCCTCTAAATGCCCAGACAGCTCTGTCTCGAGAACCAACCCTCTGGTGGCCGGTTTCAAGAAAGTGCAGTCTGTTTGGCCTGGGAGATAGAGATTTCAAGGCGAAAGGGAGTCCCTCTCACCAGAATTAAAAATGCCAAGTGTAAGTTCTGGGGAAAGTTCTCTAGTGTTATCTGGTTCCTCATCTCTAAATTTCACATCAGGGGTGAAGTGAGGAACCAAGTATTTCCGAAAAGTAGAATGATCTGATTTTCCCTTAGGGAACAAACTAAAGGGCTCACCAATCTATCAGACTGATCTTGTTGGAGCTTGAAAGGACTGCAGCGTATCCAGAAGAGCAGGCAGGGGCCTGCTGGGCTGAGTCACAGCAGATACCGTCTCCAGCAAGTGCCGGTTGGTCCATCCCCTGTTATTAGAATGAACGTAATTGCTTCAGCTTTGCAGGCAGTCGGTGGGCCGGTAGCTCCGCCAAGGCGACGAGGCTGATGGATTGGGTGCTGCCAACTACCTCTTAGCCTAATTTAAAGAAAAGAGCACATCCTTCTTTTCCAATTTTGTTCCAGTAGCTTTTACCCTCGTGCTAGTCTGCCAGAGTGGCAGCACTCAGAACTGTGGAAAAGCCTAAAGTCTCCCTAGATTTCGGCAAGGCAAGAGGCCCACCGGCAACTGGTAACACCGACAGCTACCAACTCAGAAATACTAGGCATGGGGGGTGTGTATGGGGGAAGTGACACAGGCCCAAGGTCCCAGGTCCCAACTCAGCCACTCAGTAGCTGTCTCTGGTCCCCGCTGTGAAACAAGGGGGCCGAACGTGACTCCCATCACCCCCTTCAGCTCTGAAGATGCCAGGTTGTCAATATGGGTGTCCGGGCCCAAAACCCACTTCTGAATTGTCAGGATTAGCCATACCAAGCCTCCCCCCTGGATTAGTAGCAGTAGGTGGCACCAGGCTTAGGAGATAAGGCATAAGACAGACAGGACCAGAGAGGGACCGAGGGCACAGGGGAGAGTCCACCTAAGGTACAAAATATGTGTCCTTGGAAATAAAAGACTGTTTCTTTGGTGAATAAACAAAATACAAAACTAATCACCACCTCTTGGGCGGCTGCTTTAGCATCAGTTACTCACGAGGACAGGTTTCTGGCTCACGGTGTCTTGGCCTCACATGACACTTTGTGTGACGCTACCACCGGACCAGCATGCCTGCAGTTCTGTGGTTTACATATGCCTCTGTCCCACCTCTCCTCTGGGTAACATAAGGTGGAACTTTATTTTTGAAAGACTTATTTCATTTCAAAGAAATCAATTAGCTGTTGGTAGGCTTTCAATAGATAAAACATCACACTCTTTTTTAAAAAATTTGGTGGCATTTGTCACCAGGAATTGCATTTGAGCCCTTATATCTTACTTAGGGGAAAAACAGACCGGCCATGTGTCCTGTGAGGACCAGCCTGTACACAGAGATGCAAGTGTAGTCTAAGGAAACATACAGCTTTACGTGGTGGGTACTGACACCCGGCCGTTCACACAGCAGTGCTTACAAGCAGTGCTTACAACAGTTGACACGACCTCAAATCCCACGTCAGGAAACTCGAGTACCTCTGTGGCATGGAATATAACCTAGCAGGGTAGGAAATGGGATGTCTTCCCACTGTCCTGAGAGTCTTGGTTGGGCTCCCAAGCTGAGGACAGGGGTACGCACATATTCCACGCAGAGGTGCCAAGTAAACCCCCAGGACCAGCTGAGAGGGCCAAGGACGGCGGTACGAGCCCCACCCTCAGCTTACAGAAGAGGAAGAGGTTTCTTTGAAGGCCTTAGTGGAAGAGGTGAGGGCTGTGGCTGCTCTCCTTCCTCTGCCCACAAGGAGGAAGGGGCAGGTCTCCACCTCACCCCCACAGCCAAGTGAGGGGGGCTTCAAGATCACTGGTCGGGGGTGTTAGCCAGGAGGGGGAGACAGCCTCTCACTCCTCAGCTGGATGCCCACTGATCTGCAGATCCTCACCATCCCAACCCTCCTGCCACTGGGAGACCCCACTTGTGTGCATGAGGAAGCTAGAAGCCAGCTGGAGCTGTCCCTGATGGTGGGACAGTGGGTCTGAGTGGACCAGAGCCCTCGCCATCTTGAAAGGACCCTGTCCAAGGTAAGAGGTGCACAATGGACCATTGGAGGAGAAGGGGCTGGGATCAGCTGTTGGGGCCAGATGGGGATACTCAGCTGGGAGCGCTCTGCCCACAGCAGGAAACTGTAGTGTTGAATTCCCACTTGCTGGGGGGGACAGGGAGGAGAACCAAGTCCACCTGCCCCTCTTTGGGGCTCAACATTTCAGATCACATCTGAGTTGGAGGTGAAGAGAAAGGTTGTGAGCTGGCTGAGAGATATGAGCACTGTATGGAGTTCACTTCATTTAAATATAATACTAACCAGACACTTACTGAGCACCTACTGTGTGATAGGAGACTTGTATTACTATACCCATTTTACGGAGGCAGAAAGTGACAGAGAGGTTAGGTAACTCGTTCAAAGTGATACAGCTAAGTGCCGGAGTTTGGGACCTGCCAAAGACCACGAGAGGGAGGAAGCAGATACAGCACGGATTCTGGAGTCAGACTGTCTTTGTGGTTCAAATCTTGGCTCTACTATTCAAACAGCTGTGGGATCTTAAACAAATGACTTAACCTCTCTGTGCCTCAGTGTGCATCTATAAAATGGGCATAATAATAGCATATCCCACATAAGGTCATTTTGAAAATTAAAGGAGTTCATACAGGTAAGTACTTGGAACAACACTTGGCCTTAAAATGTTAACTGTAATTACTTTTCTTTTGATTACATCAAACTAACTCCTTATACAAAGTGCTTATGATACTGTCTATACCGTGTACTTATAGAAAAAAAGTTACACTGTTGCAAAGGGAAAAAGAGGAAATAATACTTCCCCCATCTTCTTTTAATAAGCACAAGACTTTTATTATGGAAAAGTAATCATTTAACAGAATTTTTTATTCCTAGCTCACAGTTACACTGAACATTTTTTAAATAAATGATCTGTGCTTATCACAACTAAGGCAGTGTGATCTGGCCAAGGATGAGCAAACTCAGCTGTACCCCAGATGGGGAGTAGAGCCCAGGAGAGGGCATGGGAGAAGCTATGTGTGACCCACACGGACAGAGGGAAAGACCATCAAAGCACAGCCCGTCACAAGACTCGAGGCTAGTCGGGAAAGCTCTGGCGTTCTGCTCGGAGGAGAATGTGAACAATCAGGGTGCATGTCTTGTGCCTCCGATTAACTGCCAGCACACACGCAATACTCCGGATGCTGGGGGTCAGGGATCCACCCATCCACCCCACTTATTAAATGCCTGCTGAGCACTAGACTCCAAGACGAAGGCTGCCGTGTGAGCAGCACAGAATCGTCACATGCTGCTACGGGCTGAATTGTGTCCCCTCCAGAACGCCTATGTTGGAGTCCAAACCTCGGTACGACTGGGAAATCCAATCCCAATCCTCATTGGGAAACGTGGATACAGACACCCACCCAGGGCCCAGGGAGGATGACGTGTGAGGGTGAAAGGGTTCCTCCCTCTGGAAGCCACAGAGGGGCCGAGGGGGATGTGAGAAAGCGGGGTGATGCACCTACGAGCCGAGCAAGGCCGAAGGCGGCTGGCCAGCTGCCAGAAGCTCAGGAGAGGCCTGGGACGGGTTCTGCCTCACAGCCTCAGGTTGTTTTGGGTTTTTGGGGTTTTTTTTGGTGGTTGGGAGGTAATTAGGTTTATTTACTTATTTTTAATAGAGGTGCTGGGGATTGAACCCAGGACCCTGTGCGTGCTAAGCACGCAGTCTACCGCTGAGCTGTACCCTCCTCCCACTGGGCTCTCGGAAGGAGCCACCGCTGAGAACACCTTCACCATGGACTTCCGCCCCCCAGTCTGTGAGACCATAAATCCCGTTGAGGCCACTCGGTCTGTGGTTCTCTGTTGTGGCAGCCCGAGAAGAGCAGCCCGCACGTGATACGTTCATCGCCTCTGAAAAGGAAGAACTGTCTTTTTGGACTTCTGTATTCTCATCTGTAAAGTGAGAAACGGACCAAGTGACACTGCCTCTTCCCCGTCTAAGGTCGTGAGCGTCAGCATAATCTCTGCATCAGAAACACACGAGCGGGTGAAGAACAGATCTAAAACAGCCTAAACTCTGACTCAAATCCATCACATCCTCATTTCCAATGTGTGCTCCTTGGGTTACTGGGCCTAAGGGTTGGAGGACAGGCTTCGGGGGTCAAAGGCCCCCCCACCTCACGCTCTTCACCAGCAGCGGGCTGCCCTCTTCTGCCTGCTGGGACCACGGACCACAGTGCAGGGACCACTGGAGGGTAGGGCCCACCCAGGCTGCCCCCACGCCACCTCAGCTGGCCGGCCACACGTGGCGGCAGGCGGGAGCAGACCGCGTCTGTGCCACACGAAGAGCTCGTGCTGATGCTGACACGCCTGGACTCCTCCACCCTGGGGACGCATGGTTGGCCCCAGCCCTCTTCACCCTGGCTGCACAGCAAAGTCCTGGGACACTTAAGGAACATCCGTGCTTGGAGCCTACCCCAGACCACTTCAGCTAGACTCTCCAGGGAATGGGACCCAGGCATGCATTTTATAAAAATCCTGCAAGTAATTCTAACATGCAGCTGGGGTCCAGAACCATTGGTCTGAGCAGATCATAGGTGGGCACTAATAACTCTGTAAGAAAACATAAATCTGTTTTCTGTGGGACACTAAGCGGTATGTCCTTCTACGTTTTAAAAGTCTGCCTTTCAGGGTTCTCATTACTGCACAGTGTGCCAGATCACAGAGCGGCCACTCGGCAATGCAAGACCCCGGTCCCTTTCCAGGGCCCATGTTTGAAGCCCTTTCTATGTACAAAGTGATGTCCCAGGCTCGTGGATCAGCCAGAAGTGGCCAAGAAGGGTAGGGTGGCGAGAGGATACAGCGCATGCAGGACAAGAGGGTCACTTGTGGCCAACCTCACAGTAACTCGAACTGTAGATTCACGTTAACATAAACTAAAATTATTCCTACTTTGACCTTGCTGTGCGGTAGGTGAACTTAACCCACGGCCAGACACTTTCAGCCCCCTACTCAATGCTGTCATTTGCAGGGAGGGAGTAGGGTGGGTCGGAGTCACCGAGGAGGCCTTTGGAAACTACTCCTGTGTTTGGGGTTTGGGAAGGCTGGGCTCTCCCTCCTGCAGTTCTGGAAGCTCAGAGCTCAGTCCTCCCGTTCTGCTTCCTTCCCCACCCGCCTGCCTCTCTTCTCAGCGAGGGCTGACGCCTCTCCATCCTCCTTCCCTCGAATAACAGGGCCAACCCCTGCCCTGCAGGAAAGAGTCCTGGGAACTGAGGGCCCAGCTGCCCATGTGCATGACCGGCCGCTCAGCCCGTCTGTGGCTTCCGGAGGGAGGAACCCGCCAGTGAGTCCTCTGCAAACCAGGCTGCCGCATCGGGGCCCCTGAGGTGGTGGAGCCAGCGAGGCCGTGAACCTGGCCTCGCACAAGCGCCGATTCCTGGGCACTCGCGTCTGCAGCCCTTCCTGCTGCTTTCTTTAACACCTTCCACAAAGCCATCCTTTGCTCTGGTCACCTGAACACAGATTCCTTATTACAAATGGGAACCCCCAGCCCCTCTGGGGTCGGCCTCCCCTGCATCATCTTTCTCTGCCGCCCCATCACCAGCAGAAATGTTGTACAGATTTGTTCGTGGTTAGTGTCATTTATTCGCTACACACTCATACCACTTTTATGATGTGCCTGGTGACATCTTAAGAGTGTAAAAAAGATGAACTCACTTTTCCCCCCTCCACTGGCCAGCTAAGCTGTTTTCTTGCTGTGTGACAGTGGCCCTGCCATGCACCTGGTCACCAGCGGGGACTCTCTGAAGCAGATCTCCAACCCTTCCCTCTTCTTCAGTCCCAAGTCCTGTCAGACCCTGAATTCTTTACATCTCTCCCCCAGATATGTCCTTACTAGTTGGTTCTTGTTTTTCCTCCTTCTGTTTTCAAGCACTGTTAGGGGTTGAATGGTGTCAGTCAAAAGACAGACCCTGGAGTCCTAACCGCCACCGCCCCAACCTCAGAGAGTGACTGTATTTGGAGACAGGCTCTTTGCACATTACATGCGGGCCCTTGGGTGGGCCCTAAACCAGCGTGACGGGTGTCCTTAAAGAAAGGGAACTGTGGACCCAGAGACGGGCACGCACGGAGGGAAGACGATGTGTTGACAATGGGCGGGGCGGTGGGGGGAGACGGTGGTCTATGAGCCAAGGAGGGAGGCCTGGAACAGACCCCACCCTCCTGGCCTCAGGGGGAGCCCACCCTGATCTCAGTCTTGTGGACTGTGTGGAGGTCCTCACAGCAGCCCTGGGGTGGGGGGGCACACAGTTCTCTGTACTGCACTACCCTTCTCCAACTCCTCTTCCACGAGCGGCACCCAGGCCCTGCGATGACCCTGCAGGGTGACTGCGGGAGCAGCTGGGAGACTCTGGGCCTCAGTCTTTCTTCCCACCCATCCGCTGGACAGGCCACCACCAGGATAACCCACCTATCTAAAACTGTTTTTATCTTGTCATTTCACAGGAAATGGGAACTTTGGGGAAATTCCCCGGGCCCGAGGGGACCAAGCCGGGACTTCCATCCTGCCCTGGAGACCCCCCTCCAGGGAAGCCCCTCCCACGGCAGAGAAGGCTTGGGGGAGAGAGGGGCTAACAGGTCTCTGGGTGGGAGAAACAAGTCTTTGTCCCGAGAAGCTTCCTTACCTGCTGAATGAACTCCACCAGTGACTCCTCCCTCTCCTTTCCCTCTCATGTTTATGAGGATCTAAGGCAGAGG
Source organism: Camelus dromedarius (assembly GCF_036321535.1). NCBI lineage: Eukaryota > Metazoa > Chordata > Mammalia > Artiodactyla > Camelidae > Camelus > Camelus dromedarius. The sequence continues at coordinate 2,557,032 of NC_087443.1, forward strand.
TTCTTAGCTTAAACACCCAACTCAGCGTTCCCTGCTACAGACTGTGAAACGCCCAGTCTGACTGTAAGCTCTAAGTGTTCCTCAGTTTCCCCAGCACCTACGGGAGAAGTGGTAATAAACCCCTGGCTCAGGCACTTGATAGACGGATGGATGACGGGGTGGCTGCTTATCTGTCCTCCCGTAATGTGTTTCCAGTTTACGAAACACTGTCACACCACCGCCTGGTCGTACCTTCCCTGCTACCCTGACGAATGTGGCAGAACCACAGAGACCTTCTTATCACCCACTACCTCCTTAAGCCTTCGGCAATTACGTTTTTGTCCCTAGGATGGATTTCCCTCCTGAAAGGCCCCGGTAACATCTGCCAGGACAAATCTAATGGTGTCTCTGCAGACCGCACCCCGGGCCAGGTGACGACGCTGGCAGCCCCATCCTTGGCATCTGAAGCAATGCCCAACGCTTGCCTTTTTCTCTCTTTATTCCACACGTATTTGCTGAGACTTACTGTGCACTAAGCATTGAGGACACACTTACGAGCAAGGAGACACGGCGGCCCCTGCCCTCGCGGGCCAAGGTCCAGTCGCTGGGAGAGACAGCGATCGATCGGTCGTCAGCACACATTCAGCGACAAACTGGGTCAATGCCTGACAGGAATGCCTCGACCACACACAGCCTTTTCTCCGGCGTCTCCGCGTCTGCCTTGAGCGCCTCCTCTGGCCTCCAGACGGAAGTGCTCCTCAAGGCTCCATCCCCAGTCCTCCTCTTTGCTCTCTGACAAGGACTCTCTCATCCTCCCCTCCAGCTGTAACCTGAGGCATGAATCCTAAACCAAACCCCAGTAGGCAATTCCTGTCACACATCTCACAGACCCCGAATCCTACAACCCACGAACAAAGCTCAATCCTCACGACACGCAAACCTTACCTTCTTCCTGAATTCTCTCCTGATACTGTTAGTAGCAACCACCTCCCAGGCACAGGCTCAAATCCTAGTCTCCTCTCTCTCCAGTCCCCCAGGGTCCCAGATGCAGTCACGGGAGCATCACTTAAAACCGCCAATACCTCCTGTCGACGTGTCTGGTGTTCAAGGTTCGGGGGCCCTGGCTCCAACGTGTCTTCCAGCCTCACCACATACATCTCCCAGTGCTCCAGCTCCAGGCACAGTATCTGTCACTCGCTCTCCTCGGAGCCTTGGCTTACAGCATTCCTTCTGCTGGGGGTGACCACACCCCACACACACCCTAGTGTCTGTTTCTATCATCAATAAATACCAGGGACAACAGTATCATGTAGCCATTCAGACTGATGGTGAGACCGTGCAGAGAACTGGACGAAATGTTTATGAGATAATATTACATAACAAAAGCAAGATATAAAGTTATCTGCAAACAAGTTTTATAATCATTCATATAAAAATGCACAAGTGAATACATCGAAGTGACAAAAATAGTTGTATTAGAGTGGTGAAATTTTCAATGAGTCTTTTCATTTTTCTAGATTCTAAATACGTGTTTTTAAACATACACGTATTTCACAATACTTTTAGATTTACAGAAAACTTGCGACAATAGCATAGAGCACTCCTGTATACCCTGCACCAGCTTCCCTCATCACTAACATCATACATCAGAGTCATACTAACCATACCACATCATACCAACATTTTAATGTCGCTTTTAAAACTTAAAAAAAAAACAAAACTATAGTTTGGTAAAACCAAGTAAACAGATAAACAGCGGAAAATGTCATTTCCCTCATAATCTCTAACTCCAACTTGGCATCCTAATATTTACTATTTTTCCTATTACTTCAGTCTCCACTTGGTATGGATTCTTGGCTGCAAACTGGAAGAAATTTTGCTTTACTCTGATTTGCCATATATGTGTGCGTGAAGTTAAAATGGTTAAAATTTTATTGTTTGACTTGAACATTCTGTGCAACGTCTGCTTTAACATAAAGAACCATGAACAATTCTTAACAGCTGAATTCTATCCACATCTAGAATCTAATGCTGGGCACACTGCTTCTCCACCAAGTCTGGAAGCTCTGCTTGGGGTCTGGTCTCCACCCGCCGCCCCCGCTGCATGTCTCGTGCCCGACAGTACCCAGTCTCCGGGCATTCGCTCGCTAAGGACCGGGTGTAACAAACTCTAGGAGGACGACAGCTCAGATAGACGGGGGTATTGATCTTAAATTGCCAAAAGTAAAGGGTTCTTTATGAAATTTTCTGAGACTTCAGACTTCAGTTGTTGACACCAGGATACCACAATGTTTTTCCTTGGCATCATTCAAAAAAGGCAGCTAAAGTCTTAAGTAGAAGTGGATTTTAGTTTTTAAATAATAAAAATCACTGAAACGGTAAATATTACATAGTCAGAACAATGTGTTTTCAGCTTGCTTTTAACGTCTGAGCTACAGAAAATGAAGTGTGGGGTTTGTTTTTTTTAAACATTTCTTCCCTAGTGAGTTTTCTTTGTTCTAACTGCCAAGTTGGTTTCAAAGAATCTTTCTGGATATCTCACAGTTAGAACAAATCCTATAGATGATGCAAAGAAATAGCCAACTGAAGTAGCTAGGTGCAGTGTTACTTTTTATAGGAATATAAGACATCCTGTTTTAAAACAGAAGATAATAAAAGTCTCAAATAGGATCCCCCACTTTTTCAGTTGTTAACTCTTTTCATCTTTGAGAATAATCTTACTTGGTAAAGCCAGAACTGTAACACTAAAATAAGAAAAAACACCAAAGTGTCCTAACGCATATTCCGTTCCTAATCTTAAACGATTTTGGAAAATCCCTAAAACTAAACAAACAATATAACAGTCTTGTATCTTCAGAGGAGTCTGTATCATGTCACCAAAAATGTGAGGAGCAAATCTTTACTGAACAAATTAAGCACTGCAAGAAAGGAAAGACTTACACTTTAGGTTTGTTAAAAGAGTTCAAATTCAGTCAGGGTCGAAGTCAATCATTAGATCATAATTCGAAGGAAAATGCTGAGTATCAGGACTAATGAATAAGAATATGATAGTCACAGGGGGTGACTGAAGACCCCCAGGTCAAAGTTAAAAGTAGCACCAGGGACAATTTTCAAGAGAACTGTGTTTACAGTTCAAATGGCTTAAAATGGCTTGTTTTTATCAACTATAGTTAGTATAACTTTGCTTTACTTCAAAAGTGATTTGATTACCCAAGAATATCACTATTAATGATTTATTACTGACTGATGTTTTAAGCCAGACTAAACAAAGCTTCAAATTTGTCCTGTTACAAATGAGCTTGTTGTTAGGGAGAGAGCAGGGCTGAACCAGCCCGTCTTGAGGCGAAACATCCTTTTTGAGCCATTTAATGCTGTAAATATAACTTAGCAGGTTGAGGTCTTGTGCACTTTTGCTAGTGAGCTCTGAGTGAGTGAAAAGAGATGAGCTGACAGTACAAAAAGTAACTGAAGCACTTGGTGACCCAAGGAAGCTTCTGGAAGGATGAACCCCAAAAGGTGAATAGTGGGTGACAAGCAGTTCTCAGTCTTTTGGTACATTTTTGTTCTATCTGAAGTTTAAAATAACAAACCACTCTTTTATAATCGGAAAGCAATAAGTGCATTTTGGAGAAGGACAAGTAAAACAATACGTTAAGGTTTGATATCAGAACAAAGTAAAAGTTTTATAAAACATTACAAAAATGTTATTAAAAACTATCCAGTTCTGTTGTGGCTTAAAAAAAAAATGTTCCCACCCACAGCAAACCAACTACATGTAAAAGAAAGCCGCTCTTCTTTGTAACTCAATTACACGGATGTTCTGTTTGGGGCATATGGATAAATATTTATTTCAAAGAATGGATTAAAGCTACCACACTCACTAAAAGTAACAGAATTTGTATAGACATGCCATATTACTGGGATGCTTAAAGATCACTTCCACACTTATTACCTGACAATTCTGTTCTTCACTCTTTATTTGTAAAGCTCTAGAAGACAAAATAAGGGTAAAAATATAACTGAAATTATTCCTACCTGGTGTTGCACGTCAGAATTTGTCGGGCAGTTCAAAGTAATTGGATCACAGTCCTTGGCTAGGGGAAAAAAAAAAGACACAAAGCTTGATGAAGACAGCCCATACTCCGGGGCGTAAGGCCAAAGTTAAGACTCAATATTGTGACTCAGTATATGTGCCTTGACATCCGGAAAACCCAGGAGGGCCTGGACAGCCCAGCTGCACCTCTCCCTGCTCTGCCCCAAGGACACAACCCCAGCTGAACAACGTGTCTTATCAAGGGACTTGGCACAGTCCCCGCTGATCCGGGAGCGGTGGATTTCAGTTCCTTGCCAGACCCCTGAATTACTCAGACAAGCCAATCACATTCTTCCTTGGGAACCTGGGGCCATCAGACCCCTCTTGATAGGACAACGCTTGTCACCTACAGCCCCTGGTTGTCCATTCTGTTTGCAAGTGCAACCCCAGGTGACCCTGCATAGAGTGCAGTGTCCTCCTCCCTCAGGCTGTGGGTACACAGACTTGTAAGCCGCTGTCAACCTCCTCTGTCCAGTGTCAGGAGCCCTGTGTGTGGCCATCCCCACGACCCCAGGGCAGCACCCCTCCCTCGCCAATGGGGTGAGCAGGGGGAGGTCAAAACGCATTCCCTCTGATTAACGTGACATCAGACTCCATGTGCTCACTGCTGTTCTGACTGCTCACTGAGCCTTTCAGAGAGCAGAGTGGGACTGCACTCGTCTTCACAGCTCGCCCTCCTAAAAGTCACACCAAAACCCTTTGGGTATTATTGTTAGAGTGCGGACTGCCAGCAACAGTCAAAGGAACATGACAGGTCAGTGAAGTGTTTAACACCTTTCAGAATTAACTGCTAGGAAGGAAATTCCATCCCTAGGTTATCTCACTTATGTGTTAACGTCACAGCTCCCCAGCTTGTGGTGAAGATGGCACAAATGTTTTAAAAATGGATTTTGTTCCATCAGATTTTAATCTTCAACCACAGAATTCAATGTCGCACTCTAAAATTTGAGAGCTGACAGAAATACGGTATGTTCTGAAAGAAACGTTTAGTGTCGTGTAAATGTTTGGAGTTACGAAGCCTTGAATGGAGAACCATTTAACTTACAGTTCAGAAGTTAAGACTGAATGACTGATTGATTCACCTATTTATTTTTTACGTTCATTACCATTTGTTGACCTACTACATGCTGGTTTGATAGGTTTGCTCACATAAGGAGCTGTGTTCATTGCCTCCTACACAATACTGACTGGAGGAAAGGACATTTTCCCTCAGTTGTGTTGTCTGAGAAAGTTAAACTAAAAGCGTGGTCTCTGACTGAGACTGTTCTCTCTGCGAGCTGGACCAGCAGAGACCCTGCTGAGGCGTGTGTGTCTCAAGCTGCGGTCCCGGCTCTCTTCCATCAGAATCCCTGGGGCTGCCTGCTAACAGTGCAGATTCCTGCGCTCCCCTCCAGACATCCTGAATTGGAATCTCGGGGACCCCAGCAACCTGACGCCTACCAAGCACCCCATGGAATTCAGATGCCCTCTAAAGCGTGGCTCTTCACAGCAAAAGGAATGGACATGTGGGTGCAGCCATACCAGTTCCCACAATGCCTCCCGTCGTAATGACCAACCCAGCATTTCTGTAGAGGTGGGGCTTTTTATTTCCCAATATGTTAACTTAAATTATAAAAGCAGCAACTTTTCTCATACGGTCCCCCAAACACTCCTATGGTCGTGTCCCTCTCCTTCCCCTCCACTCCCCACCAAAGGGAAAAAACCCTGCAGAATGGTCGCTTTGTGTTCCTGTCATAATTTGGGGGAGGGGGTTGATCTGGGGTTTGCTGTAACAGGGGATTGCCAAGAGTCTCGGGCAAGGTTGGGTGGGAGGCACTGAGTTTGTAGAATGAGGGGGCCCAGGACACATCAAGTCATGCAGGTGGGGAAGGGGTGTAGCTTCATGTTAGAACAAGGAAACCTATTAGCAAAATACCATCAGTCAGGCGAGGTGAGAAATCATGTAAAATACAACATAGTGACTGGCTTGCTTGTTTGGGGCAGGCGTTTGTACTTCCGAATTACGTTACTTATTTCCTGAGTCCTTGATTCTCTTCTAACTTTTTCAAACTGAACTACTACTTCAACATTTAGTTAACAAATTGTTCCAAGTATCACCCACGCTTCAGTTCAAATTCCTCAACATTAACAGTAAAATCAGTCTACTACTTTATTTCTCTCTAACTTCATATTTGCTATATAATTTTTTGAACAATAAAAAAGCAGTAATACCAGAGAAAATGAAGATAAAATCTTGATTGATTTATGATGTATTTATGTGCAATTTCCCTTCACTAGGAATAGTGGCTCAAAAATCAGATTTCTTTTTTCCAAAGACATTTTTCCCTCAAAATGCGAAGTGTCACATTCCCTTCAGAACACTCAAGCTAGCAGTTTCTAGGAGATATCGAGATTCTGTGACATAAAATAAACCCTGATCTTAAATTAGTCCTGAGCTTAGTGCCTGCAGAATCTCAGTGGCCACCTATCGGAACAGAAGCCTGACGGAGTGAAGCCCCTGACATCTCTAAAATCAGGGGAGATGGAGGCTCCTATGACAAAACAGGTGGAATAACACGTTTCACCTCAAAAACATGCCGGTCACTGAAATTACACCAGATTCCCACAGCTGATTTATAGTAAAACCACATTATTCAGAACCACTCTGGTTTGGACTGTGTTAAGGAATAGCTTTAGACTGTCCATGAGTGAAGTAGGAATATACTAGAATTATAATAAAGATTTTGTGAAATGTGCTGGTCTGCCTAAGGAAATATTTTGAAGACTTCTGAATCACATGGAAATTGTTCAAGCTAATTACAAAGTACTCCTCCTCTAAGCAGGCCCCCTTAGAAGTCACTTAAATGTCAGAGTCTGAGATTCTACTTCATGTAACTAGATTACATTTACTTTTAATCTATAAATTAGTCTCTTCACTAATGCATACAGATTTTCTTTCCCTAAAAAAAAAAAAAACACTTCAATGAGAAAATTATCATAAACATTTAATGATGATACTGGCTCCATTATGGTATGTTTTTAAAGAAATACTACAGATAGAAAATGATTATAGTATCGAATGCAAACAGTGGAATAAGTCTCCAAACTTCTGGACATGGTTTTTTACATATACGATGATGTATTTCCTGGAGGTAAGAAATTAGGCGCTTCATAACCCTCTTCCCCGTGAATAAAGACAGAAGACAGACGTGGAGTACCGTTTTGGCAGTCCCATTACTCATCAACGCGTCACCGTTTTAATTAAGGTTTCCAACACTCTAATTCTAGGAGAAACCCAATAGTACAGCTGCGGGATTACCAGGCTGCTAAGCAACCATCTTCTTCTTTTAAAACCAGAAATCACGTGCAAGGTGACAGAGAAGATCTTGAGGCAGATCAAAGCGTGACGATGCACTCCCAGGCTCGCTGCCTGAAACGGTTCCACGTTTGCCCCTCTGCTACGAAAGCTTCCAGCAGCCCCGACCCTGACTTTTCACAGCTCTTCTGCCAGATTTCCCCCCACCCCTGTCTGATGCTCATGTGCACCAGTCTCCACTCCAGACTCGTTTCACTGAATTCTCACAGTCACCCTGGGAGGCGGGCGCTAATAGTGTCCTCCGTGCACTGCAGACAGGACACTGAGGCCCTGGGGTGGGAAGTCACCTGCTGAGGGCTCTCAGGGTCAGCGGTCCGGTGGGAGCTCGGTTCACTTCTACACGTCTGTTGGCAGGTGTGCCAAATTCTCAAAGCTTCGTAGGCAGGCTCTCAAGTGGAGGCCTGCATCCCAACCACGCAAGTATGCATTAAAACACGGGTTTCTGGCCCTGACCCCAGACCCACTGCATCAAGATTTTGGAGTAGGGGAGCCCAGAATCTGCACTTTAAACTAGCCCCCCAGATGATTCTGCACCCTGAAGTCCAAGGAACACTGCCCGAGACGGCCTCCCATCTGACCTGGTGGCCTGGCTTGCACCTTCCACCTTCTTGTTGACCTAGACCAGCCCAGCTTAGGGAACTCAGGACACTGAGAAGTCCTCCAGGAAATGACAGGGGAAAGGGGGAAAGGCGCTTGTGGGGAAGCCTGCCCTACAGCCAGAACTGGGGCTCACAACTGGCCTTCTGCCTCTTTTCCTACACCATTCTGGGGACATGGACCGAGGCAAGAGGAATGAAATCCTCATGAGGTCATTTTAGGGAGCCTGGAGACGGTCTGGTGAGCAGGCACTGACGGAGGGGGGACTCAACCACAGGTGGGCCCTGGCTGGGAGCTCCCTTCTGACCCATCAGGCGGGAGGCCTGGTGAGGGCATCACCAGAAGGACTGCTGGGGAAACCCACAGCCGTGGGTGCCAGGAAGCCCACCCCATCCAGGAAACCGGAGGCCACCAGCTATCTCTAAAGTGGATCAGACCTGATTGCTCCGCTCTCCCCCTACCCCTGCCTCTTCCCTGGGTTGTCAGCAGAGCCCAAGGCAAGTGCTCCAGTGTGACAACCAGCAGCTTGGTCTCATACTAGATCCGGCCTTGCAGACTTCCCACGGAAAGCAGGAAAGGCTGAGGCCTCTGTGGCCTGCCCCCAGCCTGAGACATTCATCTGTGGATCATAAAAGGTGGCTCTTTTTTGCTCTGGGGACTGACAAGTATCCCTTGCCCCTGGACTGGTAACAGAACCCTCCTTCCTGGGTTTGGGCACAGCTGAGCCCTAGCCTTCCACCTCCCCGCTCACCCAGCCTCCGGGCTCAGACCTGCTCAGCCATCCACCCACCTGACAGCAGCAGCTGGCTCAGGGATGGCCACCCAGCCAACTGCCCCGCAAAGTGCGCCATGTGTGCTGGGGGAAAGGTTCCCTGTCTCCACCGTCTTGAGCAGCACCAAGTGAAGCTGGGGGTGTCAGAGACCATCTTTCCCGCCACGTGGGGAAAGTCTGCCCGAGAATGGAGCCAACACAGAAGACAGAACCACGAGAGAGAGAGAGATTGGGCTGGAGACATCACTTAAACGCTTAGAATTAGCCACACCTCAGGACGCTAAGCCACTAAGTGCCCCCTACCATTTACAACTAACTTGAGTTACATTTCTGTCACTTGCAACCCACCACCGAGGTCTCCTTCATTTTATGCATGTTAAGAACCCCATAGGAATTTAATGTATAATCTGTTATAAAATAATTTCTAGATTTTAATAAGAAAACTCATACCTGAGGTAGTCACCAAGTCATGCACTAAATTATCAGTATGTTTCTGTTTTACAATTTTAAAATCTGAAAAATTACTCTGACTAGGGCTTTGTTCAAGATACGAAAATAATCACAAGTTCAAGTTGTTAGATTAAATGTACGTACCTTTAGGGAGTCCCGTATCTTGAATGGGATATTTGTCTGACTGTAGAAACCAACAAAAGAGGAGAGTTATTTTTAAACACCGCAGTCAATTATAAGATCAACATGAAAAGAAAGCTTTGAGCTGGGAAAGCCATGATTTTACCTTAAAACCTTGTAAGTTTTCAGCCCTAGATTTATCAACAGGCCTGCCTCATTGCTTGTTTTTATTGTCAATTTATAGAAGTGAAACCAAGGTTGATGAGGAGTTAATGCTGGAATATGAACCAGAACAAGCCTTCAGATCTGACCACTAAACCACACTTCCTCTCTTTTCTGCAGTGCTATTCTTTCTCTTTTTTTTTAAATTGAAGTATAGTCAGTTTACAGTGTTGCATCAACTTCTGGCACACAGCACAATGTTTCAGTCATACCTATACAGACATATATTCCTTTTCATTTTTTTTTCATTATAGGTTACTATAAGATATTGAATATAGTTCCCTGTGCTATACAGAAGAAATTGGGGGTTTTTAACCTATTTTTATATAAAGTGGTTAACATCTGCAAATCTCAAACTCCCAATTTATCCCTTCCTACCTCTTTACCCACAAGGTAACAATAAGTTTGTTTTCTATGTCTATGAGTTTGTTTCTGTTTTGTACATAAATTCATTTCTGTCATTTTTTTTTTAGATTCCACATATAATTGATAACATATGATATCTATCTTTGTCTGTCTGTCTGACTTCACTTAGTATGATCATCTCCAGGTCCATCCATGTTGCTGCAAATGGCATTATTTTATCCTTTTTTATGGCTGAGTAGTATTCCATAGTATAGATATACCACAGAGTCTTTATCCAGCCACCTGTCGATGGACATTTAGGTTGTTATCGTGTCTTGGCTGTTGTACATAGTGCTGCTGTGAACACAGGGGTGCAGGTGTCTTTCTGAGTTAGAGCTCCCTCCAGACACATGCCCAGCAGTGGGGCTGCTGGGTCACAGGGTATGCAGTGCTATTCCCTCTATCTACCAACTTCAGCTTAAAATCGAGGAACATTTGTGTTCGTGAATTCTGGGGACAGACCCACTTCTTTCACCATTTCTGTGTCATTCATTTGGGTCAACGAGCACATGTTCTCACTATTGGAGAGCTCTGTCCTGGGTTGACTAGGACAGGATTCAAAATGTGACTCTCCCATTAATTGCATGAAGATCTACATATTAGTCACCCATCGTGCACAGTTATGCAGAATTCCCCAGTGCTTTAGTTGAGGGCAGCACTATTACAGGGACTTCAAAATAGCAAATGCTCTTATAGTCACACATCTCTCTGTTGGTACTAAAAAACACACAGGTTTCTAAAGTTCTGGAAAGTTCTACCTCAGATTATACAGTGAGGGGAGTGGAGATGCACCCAGTCTCCCCAGTCTGTCCTCTAACCCAGCTCAGTGCCACCATTCACAGCATCTGGGCCTCTGGGTCCAGGGTCCTCCAGCCCAAACAAAGCTACACCTTCCAACTCTCCTGCAGGTCTCATCAATGTCTTCCTTTGACAGAGGAGAAACAGAAACAAATGTAGAACCAAGGACTCTGTTTTAAGTGCCTTTCCTTGAAGTTTTTTTGGAGCTGGTCAGGAAAGTTTCGGAACCTCTGGAAGCCTCCAACCCCTTTCCATGAAAGAAATCAATCGTCAATCACAGAGAACTTAAGTCAAACAAATTTCTCCCAGACTAAATCCTTCTCCACACTGTGCTCCCCAGAGCCGGAAGAACACACCTGTACTGTCACACTTATCAGTCTCTTTTCAAAGCACTCATCTATTTCCTCAGCTTCACTGAGTGTTTCAAGAGCAGGGACTATGACCATGGCCTCCCAGATTTTGACTCAGTTTGGTCTGTGTGAATGAACAAGAGCAGGTTTCCTGGAAAGCCTGACATCTGAGCTCAGCCTAGAGGATGCCCAGGACTCGGCTGACTGAAGGGGCTTGGCAGCTGCAGACAGCAGACATACCGGGGCCAGGCCAGGTGGCTGGAAGAGTGGCATGGCAGGTGTGGGAGCGAAGGTGGAAGGCAGGTCATGCAGAGATGCCTGTTGGAGGTGGGAAAGGAAGACAAGGTTGGACACGAAATAATGGAGCCAGTTTTCTTGGAAGAGCCTCGAAGGGAAGTGAGGGGGCTGAGAAGGAGTGCCGTTTCAGGATCTCGGGAAGTCTGCCTGCTTTGTGCCCTCTGCACGGGGGAAGATGGTCAGCACAGCCCTGCAGGAAGTCAGGGAAGCAAACAATCCCCACACGGTGTGACAAAAGTCAGGACTGGGCTACAGAGCGAGGAGCACTCGAAGGTCCCAGGGTAGGGCAGGGAAGGCTTCCTAGATACAGAATGCTTGGACTAAGACGGCAGGAGGCCCCGGAGTTCACAGGGAGGGGCCGGTGCGATCGGTATCCTGCGACGGTATCCTGCGACGGTAAGAGGACGCGGGGCGTCTGGGGAGCAGCAGGCTGTTACACACGACTGGCTCACCAAAGGCATGTTGAGACAAGGTCATGGAGGCCCTCATCTGCCACATCAAGGACTGCACACTTAACCCTGAAGGCAGCAGGAAGGCCATGGGGTGAAATATGTCCCCCCAAAAGAGATGTTGGAGTCCTAACCCCCAGGACCTCAGAATGGGCGCTCACCGGAACAGGGTCACTATAGGTAAAAGAGGTAAGATGAGGTCACACTGGGGCAGGCTGGGCCCTTAATTCACAGGACAGACATCCTTGTAAGAGAGGAGACACCGAGACAGACACACAGGGAGAAGGCAGCCATGTGCCAACAATGGCAGACAACGGAGTGGGGCAGCTACAGGCCAGGGGTGCCAAGACCTGCCAGCACGCACTGGAGGCTGGAGGACGTGACAGGATTCTCCCCCGCAGGTCTCAGAGGAGCACAGGCCCGCGGACACCTTGACTTCGGGCTTCTGGCCTCCAGAGCAGTGAGACAATACATTTCGTTGCTGAAGCCACTCTGTTTGTGGGGACTTTGTCAGGGCAACTCCCCAAAATCAATGCAGAGAAGCTGCAGGAAAACCTCCTTGTCCCAGCAGCGTGGAGGAGTGGCCAGGACCCAAGGTGAGCAATGAGGTGGGAGCCCGGGGGGTCAAGGTCATGAGCCAGCCTCGAGACCATCACAGGTCAGGTCATGGGAGGGGCGAGCTGAGTACCGCTTGCTGGAACCCACAGCTCTGTAATGGACCACACTGGAGGGGATCAGAAACCACAGGGTCACTTTGCACTCTGCTTTTAAGCGAGTTAGGAGATGGAATTTTTTCATGTTCACTTCCCCAGTGTCTCAAAGCTTGCAACTGACATTGTCCACACTTATCAAACTGTGCCGGGGCCAAACAAAAGCTGTGAAAACAAACATCTCAGGTCTTCAAGACACTGAGGTGCCTTGGGAACTTCCAAAGACTTAGAGACACTGAACTGAATGATATCAAGTGTCTTTTCTGCCATGCTACCTAAATGAGTCCAAACTGTTCATGACTCAGGAGATCACACCCTCCAAGCACTTTGAAGAAAGGGGTATATCTCACACTGCACGCCTAGTAAACGTGTGATGTTGTCAAAGGCACGCATTTGGTCATAAGTGAGGAGCGGTAACACGTTAAGAGAGCAGGGCTTCTGTCTGGGTGACCGTATACGAATCAGGTAACTGCCATTTCTTCACCTGCAGAATGGGGAAGAAGACACCTGGCCTACCAGCTCACAGGTTATTTGCAGGATGAAAACGATGTGTGTGAAATCTTTTAAAGCAGCAGACTTGCCACAGAGTGGTTACGGGAGGCCGGGGCAGGGGTCTGGAGCCAGCTGCTGGGCTCGAATCCCACCTGGGCTGCTTTCAGGTTGGGCAAATTAGCCCACTCCGTGCCTCAGTTTTTCATCGGTAAAGTGGGCAGTGACTACCTCACAGGATGGCTGCAGGGATTAAACGTGGTGAGAGGTACATCCATTGTGTGCCCATCTGACATACAGGCAACCCTCCACTACTGGAAGGTGGTCCTACATTTTTTCCTTCCACCTCAAGGTAGATATTTTGATTCCTGAAGAAGGGGTAATTAAACATAGTAAGTAGACAAGGAGATAAAGACCTCACGCACTCTCAGAAGGTCACCTCTGATGTATGCGAAACGAGAACACAGCCTAATACCATTTTTAGCCTGGAGAAACGCAAAGTTTATTATGTCACAGGGAAGTATCGTGAAAAATGTATCTTGGGAGACCTTAATTTACGGTTTCTGATCTTCATGTAAATACCAAGTAATGAAAATGTAAAGAAATAACAAAGGGAAAAAAGGAAAAACAAGAGTCATCACTATTAATGTAAAACTTGTAACCTACCATGTTAAGGGATATGGTGCTAGGGTCTGTGTCTTCCACTGGCTCCTTTGCCAAGTGATCTGTCAAGAAAACAAACGGAGAGCATTTTCTTTAATTTAAAAGCACGGGGGGAGGGCAGAGCTCAGCAGTAGAGCGTGTACTTCGCATGCACGAGGTCCTGGGTTCAATTCCCAGGACCGCCATTAAAAATAAGTAAGCCTAATCACCAACCACCTTCCCCCTCAAAAACACAAAAACTGAGATAAAATAGTTGCTTAAGTAAAAAAATTAAAAAAAATTTTTAAACTAAAAAAACAAAAGCACAAATGTGTCCTTTGATCACAGCGTTCATATGGATACAAGCTTACCCCAGTGAGTTTAGAGAAATACCTTCAATCATTAGTGGAGACAAAATTAAGACAGAATAGGTTCTGACTGCATCAAGAAAGTGATTAAGACAAATACACTACACTTAAAAAAAATCAGCAGCCGTCCTCCATCTCAGGGCTACAAAGGGACCTGCGATTTTTACAGTTACCAGAAGATAGCACCTCTACCACACCCACAAAGTACCAGGTCTGCCTGTTAGCTATTGCCTAAAATTCTTCATCAAGACCAAAATCTTCATTCCTCAGCTAGTATCAAATGCTTTTTAAAAGCAAATAGAAATTGAGTTTACTTCAAGGTATTTTGTTGTTTTTGATGTAACGGAAATGTCTCTGCCAGTTATAAAATATTGGTTTTTGAAGTGAAAAAAAAAAGTGAATGAAGGGCCACAAATGATAAAATATCCTTTTTTATGGGTGAGTTGTATTCCATCACATACGTGTGTGTGTGTGTGTGTGTGTGTGTGTGTGTGTGTGTACACACTGCATCTTCATTATCTATTCAACTACTGATGTGCACTTAGGATGCTTCCATGTCTTGACAATTATAAATAATGTTGCTGTTAATAGCAGGGTGTATGTATCTTTTTGAATTAATTCTTATTTTGTGGTTGGATTTATTACTTTGATAACTATGTGAGTTTAAAAAGCTAAAGCTCTAAACGTTCTTAGAAACAATGAACAGTACATATACATAAATTTTCAAAATATAAGTGCAGTAAAAAAAAAAAAAGATCTATCAAGCCATGAAAGACATGGAAGAAACTTAAAAGACCTATTACTAAATGAAAGAAGCCAGTCCGAAAAGGCTACAAACTGTATGATTCCAACCAAAGGACCTTCTGGAAAAGGCACAGCTACAGAAACAATAAAAAGATCGTGGTTTCCAGGGGTTTGGGGAGAGGGAGGGAGGGAGGGGTGAACAGATGGAGCACAAGGGATTTTTAGGGCAAGGAAATTATTCTGCATAATACTATAGTGTGTCTATATGTCATTATGCATTTGTCAAAACCCATGGAATATACAACATCAAGAGTGAGCCCTAATGTAAACTATGGACTCTGGTTGATAATAATGTGTCCATGTGGGTTCATCAATTGTACTAATAGGCCACACTGATGAGGGATGTTGAGGGTAGGGGAGTATGTATGTGTGGGTGGGGAGGGCTGTGTGTGAACTCTGTATTTTCTGCTCAATTCTGCTGTGGACATGAAACTGCTCTAAAAGAATAAAGTCAACTAAAAATTCAAAAAGAAAAAAAGCAAGTAGAAATAACAGAAGTATAACAGTTTACTTAGAAATATCTACAAATACTTGGAGTTACAAATAACTACAAATTATGCACACGTGATATCAATGACCCTTTGCATACTGGATTGGATTATAACTTTGAGCAGCAAGGATTTAACTCTGACATCTGCTTCTTTCCTCATTTCCTACTCTTCAGCAACTCACTTGTATCATTTTAAAATATCAAGCTTCTGGATATATTTCTCGTGAATTAATAGTCAAAAATACTGCACAGTATCTTTATCAAACAAGAAGTGATTCTGATTTCTCAGTATTTTGCTTCTTCTGTTTTGCCACTTGTTACATTTTAGGAATTTAATGACAAAATGCAGAAAAAGGTACACGCCACCACTAGATTTTATGAATTTTTACAAAATAGGAAAAAAGTTTCCCCTTTCCAAGACACTTTATCGAACACCTGCCAGAAAACTGTCTTACTCAATAACCACACCTGTCTGAGTGGGCGCCTCTGAATTTGCGCAGTGTACAACCTGCAAAACCCTAAGTGGCAACTGTGGGCCAGTCAAGGTTCAACTTCCATTTCTTTCCAGCAAATCCTCATTAAGTACATGCTGCGGACCAGGCACGAGGTCCTGGGAACGCCTTGCAGGATCCAAACAAGCATGACAGGCAATTTATGGAGATACTTTGTTTGTTCCCCCTAGATGTTTCCCATCTGAGCGTCTGGGCTGTTCACGCTTCTCTCCCCACAGGCATGGACCAAAGGAGAGGTTGTGTGAAGGGAGCACCTCTTTATTTATTTATGACAGCCTACAGTCACTGGAGAGATTAAAGGAGGCGGCCTGGGTGGAGGGAGATGGAGAGAGATTTTTCCAGGGACAGACACCAGCAGCTCCATCAGTGGGGACTGCGCCCTGGCCCTCGGCAGAGCCCAGAGGTGGCAAGAGCACAACAGGGAACGCACCGAGGGTGCTGGCGCCCTGGGGCCCAGGGTTCCCGGCCCCAGCACAGAAACCGTGACTGCTGCTGGCACAGAAACAGAGGGCTGCTGGATCTCAAAGTCTTCTCAGGCTTGGACGAGAAGGACATCAATGCCGACCCCGATGCACAGAAAATTCAGGGCCCCTCCTTGGTTTTCCCAGCACCACGTCATCCTCTCAGATTCCCGTGTGACCCTAAGGAGGGGGCCAGGGCCCCATTCGGATTGAAACAGCATTTCCTGCCAGCCCAGTGGCTGACAGACTTAGACTCAGATTTAAACAGAAATAAAGAAAATAAGAACAACTTGTGTTGACGACTCCGCCCTGAGCTTACAGAACTCCTGCTGCCCGAGGAACAGGCAGTTAGTCAGAACGCAGAGCACTTGATGTGAAGATGTGGAAATGCAGAGTTACACGGAAACACCTGGGAGGGACACATGCCCTTCCTGGGGTGCATGGTGGGCAGGCAGGAGCGGGTAGAGAAGAGTCTGGAATGTTGAGTTGAAGTTAGCCAGGAGAAGGAGTCAGGGAGGGAAAAGCATTCTAGGCAGAGGGAACAGCATAGCTGAAGGCCTTGAGATGAGAAAGAATGTGACACATGAGAGGACTTCAAACAGGTCCAGCCAGAAACCTGCATTCGGTTTTCTGCTTTTTCCTTTCCATTCTCACATTCTGGTTTCTGCCTGGGGAGAGGGTAGCAGAAGCCACCTCTAAGTAGCCTCAAGTTCCTTCTTCCCTCCTGTCACAGCCTAGTCTCAACAATTTCATTTCCACTGAAGTGAATCTGGATGACTGTGCTTTAAAAGATGACCTCCACCCGGGGTGCGGGGTTTTAGCAGGAATCAGCACCCTGTGCAGACACCACCCACTCGGGCAATGACAAGCCAGGCCGCGTTCCTACAGAAACGCTAGTGAGCGAGGAAGGAGGAAGAACAAGACAGAGAGGAGGAAAGTGGAGGAGACAGCTGGGAAAGGCAGAATTTCACCAAAAGCAGCAGTGAGGACGCAAACACGGCATCTGGAGGGAGGAGAACTGGGCTTGGGAAGAGGCCACCAGACCACTGAGAGCCAGCGGTCTGACCCTGAATGAGCCTAGCGGTGTGACCTTGGATGACTGGCGTGAGTGTTCCCAGCTTCAGGCCCTTCCTCTGGTACAGGAGAGGGTCCAGGTGGCTGGTTCCCACATCCAGCTGATAGTCCCTCTGGTCTGGCCAGGCTGGGGAAAGACTCCCCCAGAGAATCTGTGATATAACTGAGCACACCTAGGTGGGTTATGGGGTGAACGGGAAGATACAGGCAGCTGACAACAAGCACTTGGAGGCCCGAAGTCTCACTCTTTGGTCGGAAATCTCTGGGAATAAATGGACCTTAAGATGGGGAGGGCGTGGAGAGTCTAGGCTGTGTGCTTTCTGAAGCTGCACAGCGAGGTGGGAGGGCCTTCGGGCAAGGCGACAGGTCTGGAACTCGTTCAGGAGCACTTCCAGCTCTCTTATCATCTTCATTCAAATTCTGTCAGCCTCTGACGAAGTTCTTCCCTCCGTGCTTCTGCCAAATCGGCTCTCGGGCCCGGGCGCGTGGCAGCGCCCGGTGAGCTTGTCCCTGGTCGTGGGGACAGTGCGCGCAGATCTCCCTTCGTTCTCACGGTGTGGAGGTGAAGATTACTTAGAGAGGGGCTGATCCTGGTTCTTTGAGACTGGTCTGGATGTCAGCAGTTGTCCTAAAGTGTTTCTGAGAGCTCTTGGGGCCGCATGTTTATAATATTATTAAGTATAAAGTCAAATGGTTTACTTAGAAGGTTTAAAAAGTTGACTTTTGCAGCTCCAGGTAACAGCAGGCTGGGCCTCCCAGCCAGGCTCTGACACCAGATGGGAGATGAGGCACATAGGAGCCAAAACAGGAAGGGGGCCAGGAGAGCTCCAAGGTGACAAGACCAGCCACTAGGCTGGGGGCCGGTGGGGACCCTCCTCCTGCTCCTGGCTGTCACTCTACTGTCCCAAAGCTGCCTCACTGTCCTGGCTCAGAGACTTGAAACCAGGCCTCGATCCTCGAAATTAGCTGGTAACTGACCAAAGCAGGTCTCACTGATGGCACTGAGAATGATGCTTAAGTCACATGAGCATCTTCTGGAGAGTTCCTCCAAAGGCATGAGAGCCCATGGTGAAATGAAGCTGCGCAGCCGCTGGAGGGGCACCTGGTGGCTCCCGGAGGACCCAGGTGAGAGCAGTCGAGGCGGGCTGCTGTCACTCGCTTCTTTAGGCCGCAGGCCCCGACCTGTGCTCTTCCAGGGTGAACGGAGGGCCTCCACGTGCCCTTCCAGCTGTGAGAGTCCATGAGTGGTGGGAAGCAGGGGCCTAAGGTCCCGCCGACCCCAGGGGCCCAGGTCACAGCACCTCCACCTCAGCCACACGAGAGTCCCGCTGCCCTGGTGCCTGCTGCGCGGCCAGGTTCACACACAGCCCGCTCATCCGTACAGTGCCTCTGAGAAGGAGCCAGTGTCTCCCCCGTACATCCTGAGTGCCCAGGGTCACAGGGTGTGGGAAGAGCCAGAATTCGGATCTGGGACTTCCTGACTTCAAAATCTGCCTGTTGCCACTACCTTCCGAGTGCACTGACCACCTGAGGGACTCTCCTGGGGGTAATCTCTGTGCCCAAATTTCCCTTCTTATACAGGCACTGGGCACACTGCAGCAGAGCCCACTCCAATGACCTCATTAAAACCTGACTGCTTCTGTAAAGACTCCAGCCCCAAGTAAGGTCACGTTCTGAGGTACCTGGGGTTGGGATGCCAACAAAACCTGAGGAGGGACACAGTTCAATCCATGACAGTCCACTCTCTGGCCCCCCAAATTCCTGTCCTCTCTCATGTGCAAAACCCACTCACCCGATGTCCAAAGCTTTCATCATTCCAGCGTCCACTCTGAATGCAAAATCTCACCCACCCATCACACACTCCAAGACCCAGCTTTCTTTGGCTCCCGAAGCCGAATCCCCAGGAGCCCCAGAGGCTGAGCGTTGCATCCGGCAGCCTCTCCGCGAAGAATGATCCGTGACGACCCAGCACAGACCAGGGGGAGTCGCCCAAGGGCAGCACCTCACGCTCTGACATCTCCCTTCGTGAGTCACACTACATAACGACCAACAGTTCCCCAACACAGTTTCTCAAAGGAAGTTCAAAGATCGCCTCTAAAGATGTCGTTTCGGAGAAACAAAGAGGGACGTGTGCTGGGGCTTCCAGGCTTTCCTGAGCATCAGGGGCCAGAAGACTGGGGCCTTTGTGCTTTTCAGTGAAGAACTGAAGGCAGTTCTTTGAACTTGCAATCTCAGAGCTCATTTACTTTTTTCATTTGTTGTGATTTTTGTACTGGAGCGTCCCTTCGGGCCTCCAGCTGTGCTCACCACCGCTGATGTTCTAACCATGCCGAGGACCACACAAGCCCCAGGGCGGCTTTCCCTCCTCTGTCCATGGCCGCAGCCCTCTCCATTGCCCTCACAACGGAGCAGGGCCGAAGCAGCTGAGAAAGGACTGGGGATCCAGAAGGGCCATTCCTAGAGCGGCTTCTCTGGAGGGAGGCCAAGCTGAGGGGGTCAAACTGAAGAGGGCGCGGGAAGGTGCGGGGGAGGGAAGAGGCGAACCGAGGGTGCGAAAGAGGAGGAGAACTCTTGGTGAGAGAGAAGGAAACTCAGGAAACAGGCGATGTGAGAGAGGGGAAGAAACGCAGGGGCGTTGGAAAACCCCAGGGAGGGGAGGGAGGGAGGGAGGGAGGAAGGAAAGCCACAGTAGGTCACCAGCTCTGGTGGGTGTGGAGGAAGAACTGGCTGGTCCGGCTTTTCAAACAAGGGTGCTCCTCCAACTGGTGCCCCCTTCGGTCCTGGTTTCTGCTCCCAGCGCTCCTGGAGTTGGTGAGAAGGACAGGGTGCCACCTGGGCTCCATCTAAGCACAGGAGGGCTCGGAGGGGCGGCCGGGAGGTGAGAGGCCACCTAAGGGGGCTGTCCTGGGCCAGCCTCCAAGGAGCAGCCCCGGGGTTCCCTGCAGACAAGACCCCGGGAACGAACAAAGGCAGCACGTACGCTGATGTGCCCTGTGGCCACGGACACTTGGCTCATTGTGGCAAAGCAGTGAACTGTACCACCTCCCCGACTCTCCGGGTGTTCAAAGCCTCTTTCTTTGTCTCTGTCCTGAATGTCTGTATGAACTTGAAGCAGATTTTATTCACATTCAACAGGCAATTCTGACTCATTCCATGTCAGAAGGTTTATTAGTGGTAGAGATGGAGTGAAATGTCTACACTGTTTTCCTTCCAATGTAAATTTTCTTCCTGTAAAGAGTTGTTTTTTAAGCTCATACAGTATAATAATATATATCCACCTTTTTATATGCATGTGGATATATAAATATCTTTTTTTTAACCTTTACAAGGTAAACTAAGTTAACACATCTAACTTGATGGATAAGTTCTTAAGATGCCAACATGGGGAGAGCTTTTTCTGTCCACGTTTGAAGCACAGGTGGTTAAATCTCCTACCTTTCATTCATTTATTGAGATGATAGGTATTTAGCCAGGGCTTAGTATGTGCCAGGTACGATGCCAGGTGTTGGAGGTGTGCTGTCACTGAAACAGACGTGCACTCTGTCCAAAAACTTACAGTCTAATGGGAGAAAGAGCTTTCGATGAAATGGTCACAGCTAGAAATGATAGCACAGTGCACCAAGACTGTGTAACACAGAGCTTGAGCTACACCAGCTCTGATCTGAAATCTGAAGGATAACGTGCAGGAGGTAACTGGAGTGGGGGGAGGAGGGAGCCTTCCAGGCAGCAGAAACAACCCGTGCAAAGGCCAGGGGGCAGGAGGTCCAGGGCTCTCAAGGAAGCACAGGAGCCAGTGTGGCTGCAGTGCCAACCAAGAGACAGAACAGGCTCAGCGATGGAAGGGATGGCTGGAGAGCCACAAGCAGAGCATGGGAACCATTTGTGGATTTAGGATTTGTTGGAAAGTCAATGCAGGTTTCTGAGTAGAGGGATGACTGGATCTGATTTGTCTTTAAAAGGTCCCTCTGGACACCTTTTAGTGAACAGGTCAGTGGAAGGCAAGAGTGGGTGTGAAAATACCAGTCGGGAGACGAGTGCAGGAAATCAGGCGAGAGAGTACGGTGACCGGGTCTGGGGTGGAGAGATGAGCAATCCGTTTAACGAGTTCCACATATTAACAGCACTTGTGGCTTCATTACAGAAACGGAAGGGGTAGGTGGTGTGTCCTGGAGGTTATAAAACCAAAGTGAGATGTTAAAAAGGGGAAGTTGTTTTTAAGTCTTTTTTTTAATGGAGGAGCCCTCATCTTACTGACAGAATTCCAGAGCAGCAGTGGCCGAGGGGACACTGTGCAGATGCCCGAAGATGCTCTTCGACATCTCTGCAAGTGAGAGGGAGGTTTCTGCGTAGGAGGCCTCTCTCTGCTTTGAGGAAGCCAAAGAGAGTCTGCCTACAAGCGTGGGTTTTACCTCTTTCAGTCAAGGAGACAGGTTCCTTCCGAATGACACCCTCACACCTAGTAACCTCAGGCTCTCATCACACCACAAGGACCGGGAGTTCCCCATGCCTTTGTTCTGGGCCACGCGGACTGAGTCCCAGCTCCGGAGTTCTAGATCTGGTGTGCGACTACCGCCATCTAAGAGCGTATGAGCCACCCTGGTGGCCTCATCACTATTGACCCACTGAGGCTTTTTATAAATGAAGCTGTGTTTCCCAGCCCTCACTTCCTCTGGTGCCGCTGACTTTGTGGGCCCCAAGCAGATTTTATATCTACCCTCATTTGGTGGCCCCTGTCAGGATCTTTGTAAACCACCCGCACCACCACCACCAACCACATTTAACGGGGTCTGAAAGCACTGTTGGTAAAATCTAGTTTAACATCTCCTGGCACATTGTCAATCAGGTTCTCAGGAGAGGAGGTGGGGGTGAGGCGGGAGGGGAGGGGGATTTCTCCCTTAATTTCCCCTTCTGTTTCTCCAAACAGTGGGTATGGGGGAGGGGAAAGCTAGCCACACTCTGTATTTTCCATCTCCTGTGGATAAAATGTTTACCGTTCCCCACTTGACAAATTTAGATCTTTCTTTAAAATTTCCAGGAAACTGTGGCCGACCCCACACGTCACAATGTCAAGTTAGCTATCTTCTGACACACCTCCAGATGCTTTCTGTATCCTTGTCCTCATTGCTCAAGCCCCAAATGAACAGTGAAACATTCAAGCTCTGCCCCCTGCCCAAGCCCAAGAAGTAAAACAGGGAACACGTTTCTCTAGAAGGTGTTCACGGTGCTGCCTGTCTGGTTCTCTTTCCAGCCTCAACAAAACTAGAAAAAGCCCGAGTGTGTTCCTGGGCAACACCATTCAGTCATTCGTGTGTTCACCACACGTTCACTAAGGATCAGTCTAGATTATGGGCGAGCAAGGACAGAACTCCAGGGAGATGGAGTCTGAGGAAGAGTTTAAAATCAAGTGAGACTAAAGAAGAACCCAGAGTCTGGTCTCAGGTACACACACAGTTATTTTATGACTTTAAAATTCAAGTGAGATTAAAATCCGGATTCTGGCCTCAAGTACAAATGCAGTATTGAACTGCGGTAAGGACAAAACCTGAGGCCCTTCTGATCAAAGGCCTCTGCGGAGGTGGGGGGGTCCCACAGGTGGGATCTACCACTTGGTTTTGTGGACACTAGTTTATAAAACAGCTTTGCGGACCAATAGTTAGAAAGTGAAATGAGGCGAGGGGAGAAATGAGAAGGCACGTGAGTGGGGAGAAAGGGACAGGGAGCCAGGAGGACACAACCCACCCCTGCGTTCTTTTCTGCAGAGAGGTTTAAGGGGCTTGTTTCAACCTGGCGTCCCGGGTCCAGAACAAAGCGCGGCCACGGGGTGGGAAGACGGAAGGGGCGTCTTAGGCTCGCGTGGAGGTGGCGGGGACGGCGGGGGGTGCAGGAGGCGGGCGCCACTAGCAGCCGCTCGCCGGGGTAGCCTCACGCCGCCGCTGTCCCCCTTTCGGCCCCGGGTCGGGCGCCGGAGTTGGGGGTGGTCCCGGGGCGGCCCTCGGGACTCGGCCTCGACTGCCCCGCAGCAGCCGCGGGCCCCTCGCAAGCCCCCGGCCCGCGGTCCCCGCTCCAGGTGAGGGCGCGGCGTGGTGTCACCTTACCTGCGCGCAGAGGGTCGTCCGCAGACGCCATGGGGGCGGGGTGGGGCCAACGGGCACCCGAGCGGGGCCGGGCGGCCTCCGGGACCCGGGAGGAGAGCGGGACGGCGGCGATGCGAAGTCGTGCGGTTCCGACGAGTCCCGAGCAGCCCTCGGCGGCTCAGCGCGCCCCTCCTCCCTCCGCGCCTCCTCCGCCTCCCCCTCCCCGGCTCCCCGCCGCTCTTCCCCGCGCGCACTTCCTGCTTGGCAATTAGCAAAGCCCCTGCCCCGCGCGTCCCCGTCACCCCTCCGGAGGCGCGGGCGGGAACCCGGGTGCGGCGGGCCGGGGCCGGGACCGGGGCGCGGGGTGCCTGGGGGGGGCCCCAGCACCCCCGCTGGCGCCCTGCCAACCCCGCTCCCGCCGGCAGATCCCGCCACGAAGTTCGCACGACCTGCTCCCCAGGACGGGCTGGGAGCAGTTATTAGCCTTCAAGCCCGGCTGCAGCGGCGGGTCGCTTTCCCGGCCCCCCCATCCCGCCCTCACTCAGGACACCACTCTCCCCTGCGCACGGGCCTGGGCTGAGATGCCTGGCGGCGATCTGACATTGAAACAACTTCCTGATGTTAGGCAGAGGACGCCGCTGCATGATGGCACACGCTAATAATTTCTGTTTTGATTTTTCTTTGGCATTGGTTGTTACGTGACCTCCAGGTAAGTGCAGCACAAAGGGAGTGAATAGAGGACGCCTGACACACACTCTCACAGGCTCGCTAGAAAAACAGCTTTGGGCTCCCTCG
Organism: Camelus dromedarius; assembly: GCF_036321535.1. NCBI lineage: Eukaryota > Metazoa > Chordata > Mammalia > Artiodactyla > Camelidae > Camelus > Camelus dromedarius. Next base: position 2,581,338 of record NC_087443.1, read on the forward strand.
GTGGGTAGCCAAGTTGGTCCTTTAAAAAAAACTAAGGTTTAATTTTTAAAATTAAAATTTAATTTAATCTTATACCAATTCCTGTGCACAGATTGGAATGGTTTACTAAGAATATATTTAAGATTGTTGTATTTTAACTTAAGCTTGTCATCAATCAAATCTATTATTATACAAAGGTTACAGGCAATTTAAATGTAATAGGACTTAAAGGTTTTTAAATAATCTATGTCTGCCTTCGCACAGAAGAACAGAAAGATAGGAATTTGAAATAGATAATGTAATAGCTCTTAGTCAATTTATCATATAGGAGAAGCCTCTGGCTGAAAAGCCAGCTCTGAAAAATGCAGGAAAGCAGCCAAAGTCTACATACCCTCTGGGCGATCAGGGGCCTGCTCTGTGCCTCCCCCCATCTGCTTAGTCGTCCTGAGGCCCACCGCACCCTCTGCACTGGCACCTTATTCTCTGGAGTATAACATGGAAGAAACAAGAGGCTCAGAGAAGAGGGTCAAACTGGGTGTCAACCTTCTGGTGGAAAGCTCTCTGGGGAATTTGCGGGCGGGCAGATAAACTTCCTTTGGGTCTGCCTTCTCTAGGAAAGGAAATTTTTTAGAGGGTATTTAGCGTCCATTTTGAGGTTTGTTTTGTGGTTCTTTCTGTACATCTCATGAAGGTGAAACTATTTCTGACATTGGTTGCCAGGAATGACATATCAAGATGCGCTATCTTGTTAACAACACAAACTCAAACGTGGCTCTAATGCTGGTTCGCTTTTCAAAACCCTGAATTCGCCATTTTGTCATGCCCATTCTTTGTTACATCACATAGAAGACAGGTGGCCAAAACGCGCTTGAAGGTTAACTTTTTAAAGGAAAATTGGCTCTATGCATAGGTTATTATTTTCTTTCATTCCATTTCCTTGTATCTCCTTTCCTGTGAATTGCAACCATAACCCATCATCACCTCATTTTTCCCATGTGCTTTGTGAACTGTAAAGTGTAATGCAAATGGAACTTTTTTTTTTTTTTTTTTGCAATTTACAAAAAACCAGTTTAAAAACAAGTCTCATCCACCGGAGTTCCCAGAAGGCAGTGTATTTGCTGTCACACTATGTGCCTTCTGCTTTTGCTTCTACTGCTGCCCAAAGAGTATTAAAACACTCTTTAAAATGGACATTTTGGACTTTTCTTAATAGCACCTAAATATTGTGAATCTCCGAATCACAATAAATGAGGATTAGGAACCACAAAGCGAGATGTGCTACACTTGACTCACGGGCCTGTCGCCCTGAGTTTGTGTTACTTTAGCCAGGTAATGAAAACTCCAAGTCTGTAAAAATTTGCAGGTTTGTGAAAGCTAAATGAAATTGTGTGTGTGTGTGTGTGTGTGTGTGTGTGTGTTTATAAAATACCTAAATCAGCACCTGTCTTAGAGTAGGTACAAATAAACCAGCTACCTTTCTGCCTTCATTCTTTCCTTGGCATTTAGTCTATTGCAAGAAGCTTCTACTGCCTTTGTTACAAGAAATAAACCAATATTTATTAGTGTTTGTGTGTAGCCTAGATCAACGGATTGATTGATAGCATTCATTAATGCATTCTTGGAACTGTTCCCCTGCCCCTCACCCACCAAACAACATGCCAAGCCTTAGGAAACCAAGTGAGAAGTCCCTGAGTTTTAGGAGTGCATGGTCCAGAAAGATTGCAAATGCTGTTTCGCTGTAGAACTGGAGTGATGAAAGCTTAAACCAGGGGGCAGGTATGTGTGGAAGAAAGGCATTGAAGATGTATAGAAGCCAGATGGCTTTGTGGTGACCACCCTCTGGCTGACAGTTTGCTATGGAAGGTTTGAGGCAAATCTTGAGAACTCTGTTTATGATAATATGGCTAAAGCCTTAAGTAGGGGGAAAACTGGTGGTCTTGTGTCTTCACAAACAGACAAAGACTATCATCAGAAACCTTATCTTCAGAAGGGGAAAATAGCAACTCAAAACATAGTTTACTTGATCCATCATCGAAATATGTTGTTTTTGTCCGTTTTCCATCATTTTGGGTGTTACTTAAATTTATGTAACATGAGATACACAGTTATATTGCCACACCACATGCCTCCTTGTTTCAGAGGGTGTGTACGTCGTGGACAAATGAACCCAGCAAACCGTGGTTAGAACGTGGTGGCGTACGGATTCAGGACGACAGGAGACGCCTTACGTTCCAGCATGGGACAGTCCCGCAGCTGCCCGGGCTTGATATACCCCTGGGGAGTTGTGTGTGGTGGAAGGTGCCCACCTGGGAGGTAATAAGCTTGTTTGTCTGCTCCTTTTTGGAACAGACACTTGGTAAAGTTTGTCTAGAGTAGGTTAAGGCAGTCATAGTGGGTCTCTGTTTTGCTGGGTAACTTCTCACAGTAACGCCCCAGTTTTCACCTGGAGAACCACCCATGTGACTAGACAGCGGCACCATCACCCTGCTTCCTGACTCTCAGGGTTGGTATGTGACCCAGCAACAGCCTTTCCCAACACTGCTGCTGAGCGGGCAAGCCTGGGAGACATGCGCAACCTCCGTGGGACGGCTGAGAGATGGGTCTTTAAATGACTGGCCCACAATGGCCCAGCCTGCACCTGATGGAAGAAATGAGCAAGGTGAAGTGTTTGGGAGGGCCCACATCACGGAGAGCCTTGAATGCCAGATGAAAGCATCTGAAACTATTTTCCAGCAACAGGAAGCCAGGAAGCTAGGTATTGAGAAGTGGCATATGAAAATTGGTGTTTTTAGAGGATTAGTCTGGCAGGTGTGTGGAGGAGAGGCTCGGGCGAGGAGAGGATGCAGGCCATGAGACCATTTAATCTTTACAATACCCCATAATTTATTACAAGGTTGAATTTACATCCTAGTCCAAATGTGAGGGAAATGCATATCTGAAATTCTAAGATGTTCTTTTGTTGCCTTTTTAAGCATTCATGGTCTCACACAAATTCACTGCCTTGTAGATTTACATCTATGCATAAAAATGATGGGCTCCCGAACTGTTCACAGAGGGACTGAAACACTTCAGTAAGTAAAATTTTACCATTCTTGTTGATCTGAATACTGTTCAGCATTCTGGTGCACCTATTTACGCGTGAAGGGTTTTCACAGGTTCTTTTACTGCTCACTTATGCCATGCCTGCTCTTCTACATACAGGAGATTACATCTCTCCTGGCTACCAGCCTACCCTGAATTATCTACTCCTCAGGATGCACGAGCTAGGAAACCACAGTTTCTGTGCTGAGTTTGGTTTCCCACACAGGGAATGACACCATGTAGAGGGGCTCAGTGCGGTGTTTTGCTAAAGCACTTCAACTGACACAGGTGGGGAGTGGGAGACACGGAGAGGAAGAGAGCTGGGGAGAAAAGGTGTGGCTGGCCAGTGAGCACTGTGTTCTAGAAATCCTCCTCCTACCTGGGGTCCCTCCTCCCCACTCCCTCGTGTGTCCTGAAGCCTTGATTTCAGGTGCTCTCATACCCAGCATCATTTCCAGCTGCTTCCTGAGTCAGCATCTTTAACAATTTATTTCTTGCTCCAGATTCGGAGAGAAAAATCCGATCAAAGAGATGATGAACTTTATATATGAAAACCTGAAACCCAGTGAGCGAAAGTCAGCTAGAGGAGATTTTGTTTTGTTTTGCTCTTGGGAGAAAGGAGCGAATGAGTGTTATCAGTGTGATCAGTGACCACTAAAACCTGCAGAGTCAGCACATGAGAGCATTGTTTCCTGTGCTTTGTGCCGAGAATGCAGGACGCAGGTGCAGACTGGTGACAGGAATCTACGGCATCCCCGATCATTAAAGCAATTAATTTAACAACTTGTCATTTAGAATTTATTCTGCGCTACGACACCAAGGTGGACCCAAGTGAGACTGCTGACAACCTGTAGAACTAATCAGCGAATTGAGCTCAGAGGAGAGATAAAGGACCAGGAACACAAACAGCTTTCTTGTACACCAACAATAACCAACTGGGCAGAAAGGATCCCACTTACAGCAGCAAAGAAAGCTATAAAGTAACTAGGAATAAAGTCAATAAAGCTGAGTAAAAAAACACCACCAAAAACTACAAAGCTTTACTGAAGAACTTAAAAAGAAATCTGACTACGTAGAGAGCTATACCAGGTTAATAGACTGGAAGTCTCAATACTGTAAAGATAGTTATGATTCTCTAATTAATCTAAAGATTCAATACAGAGGGAAGGTGTAGCTCGGTGATAGACCGCATCCTTAGCATGCACGAGGTCCTGGGTTCAATCCCCAGTACCTCCATTAAAAAAATAATAATAATAATATTTTTAAAAATTCAGTACAAACCCAATCACACTAACAAGGTTTTTTTGGAACATGAAACTGATTGCAAATTCACATGGAAGAGTAAATTCAAGATAACTAAAAAAAAAAAAAAAAAAAACCAGACGGGATCTGCCTTATAAGATAGCAAGATATTATAAACCAACAGTAATTAAAACAGCGAATATTGGTGCAAGAAAAGTAAAAGTGGATTAATGAGACAGAAAAGAACTTCAAGATACAGACTTACGTATCCTTTTGGAATTTGCTATATAATAGAGACAGTTAAATGGTGAAAAGATGGATAGTTCCAAAAATAGTTTGGGGCTATTTTGCTATTTATAGGAACAATCCAATTTGTATCCCTGCCTCACTCTATACACAAAAATAAGCTTAAATAGATTAAATATCTAACTATAAAACATTTTAAAATTATTAAGAGGGAATATCCTAATAACTTTGGTAACAAAAGGCTTTCTTAAGGCAAAAAAATTAAAAGACATAAAAGAAAATCTGAAAAACTTGACTAGATAAAATTCAAATTCTGTGCCATAAGACAATAGGAAATTATAAAACGGTATAAACTTAGAGAAATTAATTATATATGTAATGTTCTATTCTATAGTTGGAATTATAACATATAAAATTTAATTATAACCTATTTGTATTGATAATTATAAATAGATTATATAAAATAAAATTTATGTATTTAAACAAAAGATTAGTGTCTAAAATTTTAAGCATTTATTCAAACAAATTAAAAAATGATAAAAATAATTCAATATGAGGTTAGGCAAAGACTAAACAGATAATTCCTGGAAGAAACAAAAATGGCCAATAAAAATATGAAAAGCTATTCTTGGCCTTCTAAAAATAAGAGCAATGCAAATTAAAACAATAATTAACTAGCAGATTGGCAAAAACTTAAAAGGCTGCCAATTTAAAATATTAAACAGGCCTTTATACAGTGTAGGAATGTAAATTGATATGGTCACCCTGGAGAGCAGTTTGACCTCTGCATCCTCCCTAAAGGAACTCTCTCACATGTGATACAGGGAGACATGCATGAGATTGCTGGTCGCAGCATTGTTTGTAACAGCAAAGATCAGAAACAACCTAAACGCCCATCAATAGGAGACTGGATAAACATGATATAATACAATCATGTGATGGAATATTTTACAGAAGTTACCAAAAATAAGCTAAAAAATTTTTTAATGAATAAAACAAGTTGCAGAAGATGAGGGGTAGACACAAACCAGTCTCTCAGTTTTCTGTAACAACATGTAACGTTTTAAAAATGGATACATGTCAACTTTGCCTTGTAGCCAAGATAGAGTAAGAGGAAGCAGATTTACCCTCCAGTCTGAAGCAATAACAACAACAACAAAAAAACCAGACAAAATATATAAAACAACAACTTTTAAACAACAGCGTATCAGGCCAAGAAGGACTTTGATCCCCCAAAGCTGGGATATAAACAAGGTAATTCCTACCACTGCTCCAGCTTTCCTGCCTTGAGAGAATTTCCAGGTGGCAGTGCAGAAAAAGGAAACCCCAGCAGAGCCCAATGGACTCCCCAATTTGAAGAGTTGTAGCCAGAAGTCTGAGGAGACCATGGCAGCTAGAAATTACAGGACAGAGTCTTGTAGAGACGTCACAGAAAGGCCTCTGGAGATCATGGAACACCCCCTGACTGCTTGGCATAGCACCTCCTGATAGGTGCATTCACGCTGGAGATGAGCCAAGCCTGGGGAAAGGATGATCAGAGCAAATACGTGAGAGGATTGAAGGGGACAGTACCTGCTCCTCAGTTCAGGGCCCGGAACAGTGCCTGTCCCCACCACAAAGACTGGGGGGAAACTGATCTTTCGTGGGCACTTGGTAGAGTGTACAGAAGAGTTTTGCCTTAGTAGTGGGCAGTATTTATCCCTAATCTAAGCAAGCACTGTCCCATCTTAAAGTTCCACCTTAAACCTAAAAAATCTTGAAAGCAAGACCCCAAAGGATAAAACTCTTCAAATAATGCAGCTGCATTCCCAAGAAGCTCGAGAAATACACATGTAAACTAGAGAAATACAGAAATATCCAGTACCCACCAAGGTACATGTACAATGTCTGGAATACAAAGATGATTAGGCTTATAAGAAGCAGGAAAACACAGGTTCATAATAAGGAGAAAAATTAGTCGACTGAAACTGACCCATAATTGAAACAGAGGTTAGAATTAACAGAGAAGGACGTTGAAACTTTTATCATAGCTGTATTCCACAGGTGCAACAAGCTAAGTAGAGACACAGGAAATATTTTTTAAAACACAAAATAGAACTTTCAGAGGTTAAAACTATAATAGCTAAGATGAAGAATACACTGGCTGGGATGAATAGCCGATAAGACACTGCAGAAGAAAAGTGCTGACTTGAAGACACAGCAACTGAAAGTATTGAAAATGAAACTCAGGGATAAAAAGTAATTTTTTAAAATAATGAAAAGAACTGTGGGACAACTTCAAGTCACCTCATAAACATGTAACTGAAATCCCTAAAATGCAAAGAGGGAGGGGGACCAAAAATACTTATTTTTATTTTATTCTTTAAAAAAATTTTTTTTGAAGAGTGATTTATTTAGTTAGTTTTTTTGGTGGGGGAGAGAGGTAATTAGGTTTTATTTATTTCTTTATTTTAGAGGAGGTACTGAGGATTGAACACAGGACCTCACCCATGCTAAGCATGCGCTCTACTGCCTGAGATATACCCTCCCCCTGAAAAAAAATTTAAAGAAATAATGGTTGAACATTTTCCAAATTTAATGAAAACCTTAAACCAACAGATCCAAAAATCTCAGGGAGACCCAAGCACCAGAAATATGAACACAACTTCACCAAGGTAGAGTGTAGTCAATTTACTCAAAGCCATGGACAAAGGCAAAATCTTAAGAGTAGCCACAAGAAAAAAGACAAACTACACAGGGACAAAAATAAAGATGAGAACAGATTTCTCACCAGAACCCATGTTAGCCAAGAGACAGTGGAGCATCTTTAAAGAACTGAAAGAAAAAACGGTCAACTAGAATTGTGTACCCAGAAGAAATGGCTTTTAAAAATGAAGACAAAACTGATATTTTCATACATACAGAAGTTGGAGGAGTTCATCTCTGGCAGACCTGCACTACAGGAATTGTTAAAGGAAGTCCCCCAGGCAGACAGAAACGACACTAGATGGAAATTTGGACCTAGGCAAAGGAACGAAGAACACCAGAATTGGTTAAATAGAAAATGACTTTTTTCTTCTATTAAGAGTACTTAAAAGCACATAGATTTTTAAAGCAAAATAGTAACAATGTATGTGCGGTTCATACAATATGTAGAGGTAAAATTAATGTCAACAATGGCTCAAAAGCCTGGAGGGGAGAAATGGAAGTGTTCCCTTCTAAGGCTCTATGGAGGAATTACTATAATATCGTTTAAAGATACACTGTGATACATTAAAAGTGTACACAATAAATTCTAAAGCAACCAACAAAATAACACAACTAAGAGTTACAGAAAATAAGGCAATAAAGGAGACAAAATGAAGTCAGAAATAATACAGCTTAGTAGTTTCCTAAAAAATTAAATGTACATCTACTATATGATCCAGTTATTCCGCCTGTAGTTACTGACCCAATAGCAATTAAAGCATCTTTAAAAGGTCTGTAGATAAATGTAAAATCTAAAACTGTAAAACCTTTAGAAGAAAACAGAAGACATTTTTGCACCTTTGGGTTAAGCAAAGATTTCTTCAGTACAACACCAAAAATACAATATCAATTAAAAAACTGAAATATTAGAATTCACAAAATTTCAAAGCTTTTGCTTTTCTAGGGAAACTTAGAATAATAAAGAGACCAACCACTTCAAAGAGAAAATATTTACAAGCATGTGTTTGACAAAGGACTTTTATCCAAAATACAAAAAGAACCCTCAACACAAGGAAACAAACAATCCAACAAAAAATGGATAAAACATTCAAAGAAACACTTCCCCAAAGAAGACAGCAAATAAGCACATGAACAGATGGTCACATCCCTAGCCTTTTGAGAAATTCTAATTAAAATCATAATGAGAGACTGCTTAACACCTGTTAGAATGGCTAAAATTCAAAAGACTGACCATATCACGTGTTGGCAAGGATGTGGCAGAACTGGAACTCTCCCCCTGGTGGTCGCCACGTTAAGGAGTACAATCTCTTTGGAGAACCATTTGGCATTTTCTTAAAATTCTGTGTATACACCTACCACATGATCTTGCTATTCTCTGTATTTACCCAGGTTTTTAAGAAGTATGTGTCCAGACAAAGACTTAAACACAAGTGTTTACCGCAGCTTTGTTGGTAATAGCTCCAAATCGGAAACAGCCCAAATGTTCAACAGGTGAATGGGTAAAAATATCAAGGTATAGCTTTACAATGAAATGCTACTCAGCAATAAAAGGAATGGCCTATTGATACACATAACAACATGGATGAAAGTCAAAATAGTTACGCTAAGTGAGAGAGGCCAGGGGAAAAAAGAGTACATACCGTGTGACTCCATTTATATACACCTGTTGAAATTCGAACTATATGTAGTGACAGGAAGCTGATTAATGGGTGTGTGGGCTCAGGAATGGGAGGGGAAAATGATTACAAAAGGGAAATAAATGAGTGAAGTCTGGGGGTGACGGATACATTCACCACATGGAGCGTGTGGTGACAATTTCACAGGTGTATGCATATGTCAGAACTTATCAGATTGTACACTTTAAACATGTGCAGTTGATTGAACAACAGCTATTCCTCAGTAAAGCTGGTTTTTATTTAAAGAATGGACGCCTGCCAAACTCATGCCAATGACTGATAATGGCTATCTCTGGGCAGCGGGGGAAGGACCGGGATTGGGAGAAAGTAATACTTAAAGGGGACTTAAGCTTTGTCTGTACTGTTCTAATTTTATACATGAATGCTAATTTGCATATATCTTATTTAGTTAAGCAATTTAAATAGTAAATTTAGAAATGAGCTTCATAAAGGTGCTGCTTAACAAAACCAGTCGTGACCTGCTTGTGCCGCCACAAACACTGTTCCACAGACGGATCTGCTTGCAAAGCTTTGGTCATCTGAAAAAATTTTCTTCCCTCTTCTCATTTTCCAGACTATGAAATATTCAAATAAATATGAAAGTAATAATTGATTTTTAAATCCATTTTACGGAATAAGTGGCAGTTAGCATATCTGAAGTGATTCAGGACTTCTCTCCGTGATTACACCACGAGCATTTCATTTCTTTGTGCTGTATTATTTTGATCACTTTTTAAATGCCAAGAGTTTTATGCTATGATCAGTTATTTTTATTGGATCAGGTTTTCTCTGGGGGGCAGGTGAACACTGTGAAGGGAGGAATAAGGAAGAGGAGCCAGGAGATGGAACTGCTTGGAGAGGGAAGGTAGGGGGCACCAAAGGCAAGCAAGAGTGCAGGGGACCTGCACGTGAACGCCTGTAACGCTGCGGTCTCGGAGGAGGGAGCCAGTGCTCCTTCATCAGTCACTTACACTTGGCACCATCAGCATGGGAGAAGTTCAAATCGTCTGAAACAAAAGGGGGAGCTCAGGTTGCAGGCTGTAGAACAGAACTTCTCATAGGTTAACAGAAGTTAAGGGACCTTTCTTTTGTGATCATTAAGAGCTTGTATTTTAGAAATGCCCATCACCGGTCATTCAATAAAAGCGGTCTCAGTTTCAGAACAACACGTTTCTTTTATAGAGAAAAGGGATTGTGACATTAGTTGTTTCAACAGGAAACTTCCTGCGATACTCAAGAGATTTTCCATTTCAATTAGGGCAGCTGTGGAAAGAGGACCAATCCCCTCGCCCCTGCCGCAAAGGATCTGATCAATTGCGAATACTACAGTCATTTTTAAAATAGAGTTTGGGATTGAGGATTATGGATGTGAATTTTGGACATAAGGAGAAAATTATATAAAAGAGTAATTTTAAGTACACAAAGGTAATCATTTCAGCTGAAGTATAAATAATAAATAAAGGGAAAATGGTAGCACCTAAATGTCCAATAATGGGAAAGTGGTGGAACTGTCACACAATAACGGCGACCACAAAAGTATATCAGTATAACAATGCAGCAGTTATTTTGCTTTCAAATATTTAAAACTTCATAATGGCAAGCATGTAGGAAACTTGGAAGTCACCCTTCCTTCCTAACAACAAGTAGAAAGCTCTACAAATTGAAAGAACAATAGTTCTTCTTAGATTCATCAGAGGAGTGATGTCACAGAGCAAACTGCTGCCCTCAGAACTGGAGAGACCAGCAGGTGAGCGATACAGAGAGCCACAGTTTACCAGAACCGAAGCTTCCATGGGAGCCAGTACCAGGGCAGGAAGACCTGGACCATAACTGACAAACTGCTGAAGACTCAGGGTGGACCAGTCTGAGAGATAAAAACTCCAGGGAAGGGGCACATTTATGAGTTTTATCTCCAGGATTCTGACCAGGTTCTCACACTGAATATCAGCAGGAGGAGTAGGAAGAGGAGCCACTTTGAAATACGCAGAGTATTCTGTTTTTAGCAAGACCTGCCCCCCAGAGAAGCTATTCTACCAAAGCCGACGGAGGTCTTATCAGAGCCTAACGAGCCTGGGAGAAGGAAAAGCCCAGTCCTAGCTGCCTCTAACCTTCCACACGGGGGAAGGGAGATACCCAACTGCAGCCCACTCCAGCATTCCTATCTCACCTGAGCGGGAGCGGGGCCTGAGAAGTGCTTGTGAAGCCCTCAGTCCAGCCTCACAGGCTCACGAGGAGGCTGAGACCTAATCACAGGCGTGTAGAAGGCTTCCCCGCCCCTCACACCTCACCACCACCTTATTAACGGCCTTTTTACCGCATCTGCTTTTACCTAGTACATCATATCTGGCTATCAAGAAAAAAAAATCTCAAGGCATACTAAAAGGTGAACAACAAGAGTTTGAAGACATAGAACAAGCATCAGAATTGGTCTCAGATCTGGCAAGGAGGTTGGAATTATCTGACAGGGAGTGAAAACCTCTGTGATTATATGCAAAGGGCTCTGATGGATAAAGGAGACAGAAGGCAAGAACAGACAGGCAACGTGAGCAGAGAGATGGAAATTCTCAGAAAGTTATCAAAAAGAAACGCTAGAGATAAAAAAAAAAAACACACTGTAACAGAAAAAGAGAATGTCTTTGATGGGCTCATTAGTAGACTGGACATAGATGAGGAAAGAGTCTCGGAGCTGTAAGACATGTCAATTAAAAACTTCCAAAACGGAAAAGCGAAGGGAAAGAAAAAAAGGACCAAAACATCGAGGAGCTGTGGGACAGCTGCAGAAGGTTTAACATATGTGTAATGGGAACATCAGACGGTGGAGAAAGAGAGAAAGGAACAGAAAGACTATTTGAAGCAACAATGACTGAGAACTTCTCCAAACTAAGGTCAGACACCAAAGCACAGATTCAAGGAACTCAGAGAATGCCAAAAGGATAAATGCCAAAAAAAACCCAAAACAAAACAAACTGATATACCTAAGCATATTATAGTCAAACTCCTGAAAAGCAATGATGAAGAAAAAACTCTGGAGCCGGAGAATAAAAACACCTTGCCTATAGAGGAGTAAAGATAAGGATTACAACCAGCTTCTGCTCAGAAACCAGGCAAGCAAGAAGAGAGTGGAGTGAAATGTTTAAAGTGTTGAGAGAATAGAAACACCAACCTAGAATTCTGTATCCTATGAAATTATCCTTCAAAAGTGAAGGAGAAATAGACTTCCTGAGACAAATAAAAATTGGAAGGAATTTGTTGCCAATAGACCTGCCTTACAAGAAATATTTTTAAAAGTTCTTTAGAGAAAAGGAAACTAATATAATTCAAAAACTCAGATCTGCATGAAGAAAACAAGAACATCAAAGAAGCAATAAGTGAAGGTAAAATAAAACTTTTATTATTTTTTTTTCATTTTTGGGGGGGAGGTAATTAGGTTTATTTGTTTTAATAGAGGTATTAGGGATTGAACCCAGGATCTCATGTATGCTAAGCACCCACTCTACCACTGAGCTATGCCCTCCCCTCTAAAAACTTTTATTTTTATTATTTTTAATTGATCTAACAGATAACAGTTCAAAATAGTAACAGCAGTATATTCAATTATGTATGCTTACGTACATGTATATGATTACATATACGTATGTATACATGAAATGAATGACAGCAATACAAGAGATGGGAGGGAGGAATTAGGATTATTTTGTAATTATAAAACATCTGCACTGTCCATGAACTGTGATAGTGCTATTTGAAAGTGGTTTGTAGTAGTTGTAAATGTATGTTGCAAACTCTAGGACAACCACCAAAGAAAGTTTAAAAAACCAGTAATATAACTGATATGCCAAGAAAGAAGAGAAAATGGAATCATATAAAATGTTCGGTGAAAACTGCAAAAGGCATTAGAATAGTGGAAGACAAAAACAGGAACAAAGAACGAGGGACATGAACAGAAAACTGTAATGTGGTAGATATCAATCAAAGCATGTTAATAATCACTTTAAATGTTAATGGTCCAAATATACCAACTGTAGGATAGAAACTGTCAAGAGTGGATCAAAAAGCAAGACCCAACTAAATGTTGTCTATAAGAAGCACACTTTAGATATAAAGACACATATAGATGAAAAGTAAAGGGATAGAGCAATCGACACCATGTTAACACTAATCAAAGAAAGCAGGAGTAGCTGTATTAATTTGTGACGGAGAAGACTCCAGAGGAAAGAAAGTTATCAGAGAGAGAGAGAGAGGAGTTACATAGTGATAAAGGGGTCAGTTCTCCAAGAAGATATAACAATTCTTAACACGTATGTGTCTAACAAAAGAGCATCGAAATGCATGAGGGAAAAACTGACAGAACCACGGGAGAAGTAGATGAATCTATTATGTTGGAGAGTGCAGCACCCTCTCAGAAACAAACGATCCAGTAGGAAGTCAGTGTGGACACAGCTGAGTTCAACAGCACCATCAGTCAGCTGGATATAATCACATCCACCAGTCACTTCACTCATTCCTGATAAAGAACCTCTGCAAAACACACGCACTGACATTATACTTACTGCTGCGAGACTAGACGCTTTTCTGCTAAGACCAGGCACAGGGTAAGGTCAGTTGTTTTTCATCCAATGCTTCTCGGCTTTACAAAGACTAAGGGAAATGAAGGGACAGAACTTAAATTCAGCTTTATGATCTTTAGAAAATCGGGTAATATGTCCTTCTACAAAGAAGGCCCCTCTGAGAAATGAAGACGGCGGCAGAAGGTGTAAAAATGCTACTTTCTCTTCAGTTCACCCTCTCGGAAGCCCTGGTACTTAGCGGAGACTCAGGAACTATTCGATGAGTGGCAAATGGTACGCTTTTAGATTCCTGAGATTTTCACTAAGGAGTCTTGGTATTCTGATAGCAAATGAAGTTTATGAACTGATATTTTTTAAATATGTGGAAAAAAAAGTTTACCCTGCAAATACTTGCCAATAACTATTTGAAGCTTTTAGAGAGAATTTTTTAATCAGCAGAGATGGTCAAAATGACAAAGTTTCAGGATGGGAGCAACTACATGTGTAAATATAGGGGATTTTTTAAAAAAACGATTAAAATCCTTTCAAGAGATAACTGTTTAAACAAAAATTGTAACTCACTCAGAGAATCACCACATTGTTTATTTGGGTGGAAGAGACTCCTCACCCCCTAGTTAGAGAAATTTATTTGTGAAACCTCTATTCTGCTTGCTTGTGTGCCAAAAAAGGGTTTGGCGGGTTAAGAGTACATTAAGTTAGAATTGTAGTAATTATCAATGTCTTTAAAACACCTTGTAAACCTCCTTTTTAAATAACTGCCCACCCCATAGTTAGGTAAATGTATTTGTGAAGCAACTCCACTGAAATGAAATGTCTCACTGCTATTACAAAACCGACCACAGGAGGAAAAAGTTTCCATTACTGAAGTATCTAGAAGGGGGCACGACTGATGATAATGAGAGGTTTTGGAGGAGGAACAACTTTGTTGCAGAAAGTTGAAAGCAGTCAGGTAAGACAGAACCAGGTGCTGGGGGATTTTTAAAGTTTCCCTCCCCACAAAAATGACCAAGAATTCAAGTTTGCTGTTAAAGGCATGGCGTGATGACAAGACAAGACAGTGATATGATCAAAATGATACTTGAAGAAGCTGGAACTATTTAACACAGTAAATCCATCTAGATTATAAATTACGAGGTATAGCATATTTAAAGGGTACAGGAAGGAAAATGTTTTCACCTTACCTGATCAGAAAGTGGTTGAAGCCTGAATTAATTTAAAGTAATGTAGAAAGGGGAAAGATCTGGGAAGTAGATGGAAAAATACCCCTAGAACTTAACGATACTAATAACTGCTAGTTATTGACCCAGATCCTGAGCTAAGCTGACCTCCTAATGCACTGCCTGTGGTAGGCCAAGGAGGAGACACTGCTGGAGCCAGAGGATAACCACCTGTCTACTTCCTGGGAGCCAGGTTCAGCACTGGAGCTGGAAAGGCTCAGCGCCCTCGGTGCTTCTTCCCTCTGCACAGAACAGGGCGGGGAAAGACCGGCATGCCCGCAGTGCCATGGGACAGGCTCTACAGGAGAGGAGGTAAAGGCTGCCAAGGGTAGGAGGTGGGAGGTAGCCACTAAGATAGTGAGAGATTTTCAGGAGAGGTGAAGCTCGAATGCAGCCTTGAAGGATGAGCATGAATGTGCCATGTTTTCAAAGCAGCAGGAGGCAGCACTGTGCGTTAGGGAAACAAGAGGTTCAGGACCACAGCAACACTGGTGTGAGGACATGGACCAGAGGAAGAGGCTGGTGAGCCCAGAGTGGGGACTGGCGGGAGACGACATGTCTACTGTGCTGAGGAGTTGGGACGCCACACTCTGGGACCCGTGGAACCAACTGGGGATTTAAAGTAGCAGAGTCATGATCGAATCAGAGCATTTAACTGCATCGAAGCGTCCATCAAAGGCAAGATACACTTTTTTTTTTTACATGTATTACATATATTTTTCAGATTCTTTTCTATTATAGGTTATTACAAAAAACTGAATATAGTTCCCTGTGCTATACAGTAGGTCCTTATTATCTATTTTATACATAGTAATGTGTACCTGTTAATCCCAAACTCCTAATTTATCCCTCCCCTGCCCTTTCCCCTTTGGTAACCATAGTTTGATTTCTATGTCCATGAGTCTATTTTTGATTTATTAATAAAATTTGAAGATACACCATTTTCATGTTACCGCTAAGAAGTAGAAACACTATCACTTAAACTATATGATGTCGTCGAATGCAAGATGCATGCCACTTTAAGAGAGATTAAAATTTGGGGGGGGGGGTGAATCAACAGAAGTAATCACTGCTTACTAGGTGCCCCACACTAAGTCTTAGAACAGGAGATGTGCTAGGTCGTCTTGCCTTCCCAAGGCGCCACAGCAGCTGGACCCAAGGCACAGCACCATCAGGCACCGGGTGCCGTGGTGTGGACTCTAACAGCGATGGCTTGCAGAGAGGAAGGGATTACATGGGGTGGGGTTGACAGTGGCGCTTTCTGAAGTGAAGAGTATCTAACGAGGTGGGAGCTGGGGACCTAAGCTGACTGACAAACAGAACTGGAGTTGACATTTATGTACATGCTCATGTGATAGTCTATGAAATTTCCCTTTTCAGAGACCTTGAGGCTCCTCAGAAATTCAAGTATTTTTTCATTGGGACAGAACATTCAGCATAAATGTGATCTGTTCAAGTTACTGGTGCACTCATCAGAAGTGTTTCTTAGGTTTCACTGGCACAAGAGAAAGGTTCTGGTAGTCCAAAAGGTACATCCTGATGGAAGCAGGTCACAGTGTTTATGACTATCCACTAGGAAGAGAAGAGATGAAAAGCAGACAAGCAAGACCTTGCAGGTTAAACAGGGTTGGTCTGGTCGCAGGGAAGAGGAGCAGATGGGATGTGCCCAGCTCCCACGAGGAGAGCTAATAAAGGTGGGGACCTCTCCTGGAGAAACCACTGGAAGAGGAGGGCGGGGCGTGCTGAGAGGCACTCAGCCTTTGCCTGAGGCTGGCACCTGGGAGGTGCTTGGGAGCTGGGCAACCTTGCAGACCCTCCTTCCTTTTTCAGGCCTGGCTCTCTGACATTACCAGTGCCTCATTCCATTTGGCTGAGGCCCTCGCATCCCCGTCCACCTGCTTGTTGCTGTTGATGACCAATGGGAGTGATGCTGGTCCACCCTCTGTGGCTTTGCTTGCCTCAGCTCCTTGAGGGCCAAGCCTTTACCGAGCAACAGCTCGATACAACTTTTTTAATTGAAGTCTCATTGATTTATAATGTATTTATTTCTGATGTACAGCATAGTGATTCAGTTATACATATTCTTTTTCATTATAGGTTATTACAAAATATTGAATGTAGTTCCCTGTGCTATATAGCAGGACCTTGTTGTTTACCATATATATATATATATTTCTAATCCCAAACTCCTAAATTATCCTTCCCCCCACCTTTCCCCTTTGGTAACCATCAGTTTGTTTTCTATGCCTGTGAGTCTGTTTCTGTTTTGAAAATAAGTTCATCTGTATCATTTTTTTCAGATTCCACATATAAGTGATATCGTATTTGTCTTTCTCTTTCTGATGTCCTTCACTTAATATGATGATCTCTAGGTCCATCCATGTTCCTGCATATAGCACTATTTCACTCTTTTTTATGGCTGAGTAGTATTCCATTGTATATACACACCACAACTTCTGTATCCAGTCATTTATTGATGGACATTTCAGTTGTTTCCGTATCTTGGCTATTGTAAATAGTGCTTCTGTGAACACTGGGGTGCATGTATCTTTTTGAATTAGAGTTTTCTCTGGATATATGTCCAGGAGCAGGACTGCTAGATCATATGGTAAGTCTATTTTTAGTTTTTTAAGGAATCTCCATACTGTTTTCCATAATGGCTGCACCAAACTACCTTCCCACTATCAGTGGAGGAGGGGTCCTTTTTCTCCACACCCTCTCCAGCATTTATTGTTTGTGGACTTCTTAATGATGGCCACTCTGACCAGTGTGAGGTGATACCTCACTGTAGTTCTGACTTGCATTTCTCTGGTAATTAGCGATACTGAGCATCTTCTCATATGCTTATGGGCCATTTGTATGCCTTCTTTGGAGAAATGTCTATTCAGGTCTTCTGCTCATTTTTGATTGGGTTGTTTGGGTTTTTTTGCTGTTTTTGTTATTGAGTTGTATGAGCTGTTTGTGTATTCTGGAAATGATTCTCTTGTTGGTCACATCGTTTGCAAATATTTTCCCCCAGCCTTGTAGGCTGTCTTTTAGTTTTGTTTATGGTTTCATTTGCTGTACAAAAGCTTTTAAGTCTGATTAGGTTCCATTTGCTTATTTTTGCTTTTACTTCTTTTGCCTTGGGAGTCAATACAATTTTAAGCCTTGAATAGAGCCCTCTGACTCTTGAGAATTGGGCTGGAGGGAGAAGGTGGGGAAAGAGGAAGATCCAAACCTTGTACAGGAGACAGAAGCGAAGCAGCTGGACAGCAGTGAGACTTGGCCTTGTACAGTAACGAGTCCTTCTCCTGTTTGAGACACGACAGAGCAGTGAGGAGCCAGCAGCAGCATTTCACCCCAGAGTGACCTTGTTATTGCTGTTGCCCTTCAGAGGCAGTAAATATTCCTGAAGAAGGAGGAGCCATGGCGTAGATTTTTGGTGTCACTTGAGCAGCGTGACGAATCATCAGCTCACACATTGCATGGGGGCCAGCTTTCTGCAAACACACTCCTGGCCTTTTTCATTGCACCCCTCCGCCCCCTGCCACCTTCTAACTTCCCTTGGGGATGCTGCTCTTCTCCGTGGGCCCTTAGGCCTGGCTGACTGCCCAGGGCACTCCACTGTGGCTTCCCAAATTAAACTAAGCTTATTTCCCATCATCAAAGTCTACTAGTGCTGCTTCCTGTTGTCAAAGCCTTAATTAATGATGGAAGGCCATGTGCTATGGTGTCACTGGTTGTAATGTGCTGGCCTTCTCTAGGAATACAGTATTCTAAATTAGACGCTTTTATGCCTAAAATAATTAATCAGCAAAATTTTTTGTCTATAATGTGAATGATAATTTTATCATTTAATTATCATTCCGTGAAAAAAAAGCATATCCCTTACCTCAAAAAATGTACATATCCTTGGGAAAACATACACAGAGAGTGAAATAAACACACACACACACACACACACATATATATATATAAACTGGATAATGAATTGTCGAAAGATACAAAGAGTAAGTGCTATAAAAAGTTTAGAAGAGAGAAATATGAGAGGAAGAGATCCTTTTGAGTTTAAAGCTCATGAAAATAACAAGAGCTGTAAGTATTGTTAGCCTTTGAATGACTGGATGGGAGCTGGGTTGAGGGGAGGTGGGGACAAAGATTATGCAGACAAGGACACACTGTGGATTGTCATATAGTGAGAAATCAAACAAGAGTGACAGAACAAGTGATTAGAGTCAAGGTTCTTATGGCAGATAAGGTTGGAAAGATGTGGAAGAACCTGACTGAGGAAGACCTTAAATACCAGCCAGAGACTTGTCTGTCCTTCAGAAGGTAGTAGATATTATGGGTTGTCTGATGAAATTTTTATGCTGAAACTTTAGAGTTACAGAAATTAATTTTATTTGGATTATGAATATCTTAGAACAAGTATTGGGATTGGAAATTAAAGACTAGAAAAATCTAAGTTTCATCTTGTTCCTTCGAAGTTATGATCTCTTAATTTCAGACATTTTAACCACCTACATTTTTACTCCCCTTTACCCATGATTACTGTTTTTGACATCATATTTTACTTTTTTTTGTTTATTTTGTGTATCCCCTAAGTACTTATTGAGGATATAGGTGATTTGGCGACTTCTGTCTTTTATCCTTCCTACTAGCTTTTATGTGGCTGATTCACTACCTTTACTGTTGATTTGCCTTTACCAATGAGCTTTCTCTTTTTAGTAATTTTCACATTTCTAGTTGTGGTCTATTTTGGGGTTTTTGTTTTTGTTTTTGCTTGGAAAAGTTCCTTTAACATTTTTTATAAAGCTGGTTTGGTGGTGCTGAACCCTGTTAGCTTTCACCTGTCTGTAGAACTTTCAATCTCTCCATGAAATCTGAATGAAAGCCTTGCTGGGTAAATACTCTTGGTTGTAGGTTTTCCTCTTTCATCACTTGAGATATATCATGCCACTCCCTTTATGGGCTGCAGAGCTTCTGACCTAGATATTTAATAAACTTCTACCATTTAGCTTAATTTAGCAAACTATAAAGTTTCAAGTTACCAAAATCAGGGAAAATGATTTCCTTTTTAAATGGAAGTACTGGGGATTGAACACAGGGCCTTGTGCATGCTAAGCATATGCTCTACCACTGAGCTATACTCATACCCCCAGGGGAGACTATTTTTAAGCAGATAAAACATAATTGTTCCCAAAGAGTTTATCTAAAAGCTTTTACCTCATTTACATTTAATTTACTTATAAAAATTTCATTACACCAAGTTATTTTTCTTGCTGACAACTTAGTCATAAATCAGGTATTACAATATAAAACTCACTAGTTTATTAACAGTTGGAATATGTTTGGTCACTTGAGTTCCAGAAGGCCTCTTTTTTCTTTTTTCTTTTTCTCAGTCCCAGGAATTAGACATGGTCTAGATAAGGTAAGAGTTCCTAAGAACCCTGGCAGAACATTTACATCTCAAGGCACAGGGAGGGAAATGCAAGCTTCTCTAGAAGGGCTTGTTTTCTTAGGGTCAGAGTTCTGAAAAGATGTTTTATCAGGCTGGCTTTCTCTAATTCTAACAGCTTATGCAACCAACCAGTGTTGGAATGTCAAAAGAGCCCCGTCCTGGTCATTTTTGGGGCGGGATTTCCTTTAATTCCCAATTAAGTAAGTACTAGCAAGTGTACGCTTCATTTGTACATAAACCTGGCTGGGGTATTAGCTGGAGGCTGGTTTTCTAATGTTTCTTGTTTACGAAAGACATTGGCCACCCCTCCCACCCAATCACCCTGTCCAGACCTCTCAGTGTCTTTCAACCAAGTAACTTCCAGTGTCTTTCAAACAGGTTCCCCCAGTATCTTTCAGCTGGGGGGCCAGGTACTTGTAATATTCTACCAAATAAAACTCAGGATCGTCAACCAATAATTGAGAGATCTGAGAATCAGAAGAGACTCACCCAAATCCATCTGGACTTGCCAAGGAGGCAGACAGCCAGAAGGGGTCCTGCTTGGTGCCAAGGCTCCGGATCCTAGCAGAGTTCAGGCAAAGGAGAGAATTCTGCCCTGGGTCCCTTCGTGGTTGCCAAAACTGTCAACTGAAATAAAAATGCACAACGTGAGAACTGTGCATTTGTTTTATTTGGGACTTACTGAGAACTATAGCCCAGGAGACAGCTTCTCAGAGAACTCTGAGGAATTGCTCCAAAGACGTAAGAGGGGAGGTAAGCATATATGTGACTTTGGAGAAGGCGTACATGCAATGAAACACACATCCTGGTAGAAGGTTACTGCTAGTCATGAGGCATAGATATCTTGGTTGATTTTAGTGTTTGTCCAAGTATAGGAAGATGCAAGAAATTGGGTTTATGAAATTTTCTCTTGAAAGTGTCTGAAGCCGTGTTCTACCACTTTTCCCAGAGCACAGAGTGCCTCATTCTTGATCTCCTCCTTGAATTCCTTTCAGGGTGTGTTGAAGGTCTCTGGCTGCAGCGGCTAATGACCTAATCCTTGTAGAGACGGATGGGAGTGGTGTTCTCTGACAACGTAATACACTATATGTGTATCATATGGTCCTTTAAAAAACTCTGTGATTTTTTACCATAATTTTATGGCAGTGGAAACTAAGGCTTAGAGTGGCTGATTAATTTGTCCAAGTTCACATAGCCCAAAAAGTCAAGATCCTGGGGTCTGACACTAAGTGTGGCCTCCATTATTCTAGCCTTTTCTTTTATTTTGACACTTTCACCTAAAAATCCCTGGGTTTCTCATGGCACTTTAACGTACGTGAGTCATTTGTGCACAACCCAGGATTTGTGTCCTGGGTAGGCGCTGCGAAACCTACTTGGCATTTGGGATCAGCACATTTTAGGAATAAACTGTGCCGTGTCTAGGCTTTTAAGCATCTAAATGATGGAGAGTTTGTCTTCAAAGGGGAAAAATAACAGCCTTGTGAAACAGGATTACCAACACAAAACTCAGTGTCTTAGAATCTTTAAGCCTCAGAACAGAGAGCAGAAGAGGAAAAAAAAGTCTCTAGCTGCAGGAGAACTAACGAGTTCCAAAGGGAAGAACCTGTCCTTTTGCTAAGCAAGCCTCAGTGAAAGAGGATTATCTGGTGCCTGCTGTCTGGGCAACAGGCAGAAAAGCCAAGTGATGAAAACGATACCACCTCATTTAACAGGCACTTAAAGTGTTGTTACACATTTACGCTACTTTACCAAAAACAGTCTCCATTTTAGACACCAGCATTTGGTCTAACATCTCTGTGTCAGCAAGTGTCATGCATAGTGCGTGCTCAGCAGTCCGACAGTCTCAGAGCAAGGGTGGTTTTCACCACCAACTAACACAGCTACGTGCACATACAGAAGAGAAAGGCCATGCGATGGGCAGCGCTGAAACGGAGCCTGGGTGTCTGGTAGGAGGGAGGTAACAGCCCTGGGCTCTGAACCCAGACTGCCTCAAGGCTAGCATTTAGTAACAGAGGTACCAGGGCCAGCAAAAGTGATCATGGCCACTTCACAGAGCTATTTGAAGGCTACTGTGATACAATCCAAAAAGAAGACTGGCCACGGGGAACGAATTCCCTATCCTCCTGTCATTATCACTGACCAGCTTCTCTGTGCCTGTCCTCCACGCAGCCGGCCAGCTCTTTCGTCAACGTCTTGAGGGGTACCAGAGTAGACACTCAGAAATACTCCTATTTGGCACACAGATTATTTTGAGCTACAGGGGATTGAGCGGCAGCAGATGCAGGGAAAGTTCTTCACCTCCCCCTAAATAACTAAAATAGAGTACCAATTTCACCTTTCGAAAAGGGAACTTTCGTAGATAAAGGAAATAAGGAAATTTCCACTTGTAAAGGGGCCTCAGGATCAGGAAGAGAGCTGCTCCCAGAGACACCTCTTACACCTGAGACGCCTACCTGCATAAAGACAACCTTCATATATCATACACCCCCTTCCCTCTGCCTCTTCTAACTTGCCTCCCCCTCCCAAGAACTCCCAAACCTCTTTTTCTTCGCTCAGCCTAAGAGGGCACATAAGCCTCAATCACCTGGCCGCCTGCCTGAGTGTATTTTCATTGCTAAATTCCCCTGCTTCTCAATGTCGTTTAATTTCCAAGGCCCTCAGCTGGAGAACTAGGTGGCTAGAAGGAAAGGTTTCTCCTCTCCAACAGTCTGATTGAAGTCAACTATTCAGGGACCTACTGTACAGCACAGGGAACTATATTCAATTTCCTGTAATAAGCTATGATGGAAAAGCATCTGAAAATATGTCTATATATGTAGAACTGCACCGCTTTGCTGTACACCTGAAACTAACATTGTAAATCAACTACTCTTCAATAGAAAACAAAATTTAAAAAAAATCAACTATTTATCTGGCTGACATGGGGGAAAGACATGGGGGAAACTTCTGGGCTTTTTTTAACACACCGGCCGAAGTCAGCTGACAGCTAGGGGCAGCCAGCTCTCGGGGCTGGCGCACTTCACCCGAACCGAGCCTGGACCTGGGCTCCCTCGGGGTCCGTCAGGAGAAGGAAGGGCCGAGGAAGCCGGGCACCTCCGGCGGCAGCCGGGTGGCCGCTGCGCTCGCACACGTGGGCGCCGCAGCGCGCGGGGCCTCCGGGCGCGGCCCCTGTTCGAGCCGGGACCCTTCCGTCCGGGAGCGGCTCGTGAAGCCTGCGGGGAAGACGCTCCCGAAAGACGCAGGACGGACGAGAGCCCATTTCCCGAAAGTTCGGGCCAAACTCTGGGCCCAGGGCGCGCCAGTGCGGAGCAGAGGAAGCGCGGGACGCAGCGCCTCTAAAGAAGGATGCGGGAGCGCACCGCCCCACGGGCCCGCACCTCCTCGCTTTGGAGGCCCGTCTCGCGGGCTGAGGTGGAGTCGCGGCCGGGGAGGCGGGGCGGCCTCCTCAGGGTAGGTAGCTCCGCCGCGGCCGCGCAAAACCACGACTCCCACAAGCCCCCGCTCGGGGGCGTGGCCTGGCTGAGGGGCGTGGTCGGAGCGGAGGGCGGGGCCTGGGCCGAGGGCGCTGCGTGATGCGACCGAAGTCCTGATGCTCAGCATCCCGGCTTCCCCAAGGGGCTTCCTGGAGCTCGGGAGCTTTCTCCTCCGTGGACTGGTGCCTGGTCCTCTGACCCCTGGAGTCCCTCACCGTCTAGGGGCGTCGCTTCGCACAGGCGTCTGATAGGCAGCGTGTGCCAGAGTGTTGGCTGGGGAGGCGCAGGGTGGACACTGGGTCACATTGAGGCAGCTGGGGGTCCGGGGCATCCTGGGGCGCCTGTCCGAGGCCCAGGAAGTTATTGGTGCTGGTTGGGGTTCCCCAGGGGAAAACTGGGGCCCAAACCAGAGCTACGAGCTGGAAGCCAACAACTATTCTGGGGAAAAGCCCAACCTCTAAGGTGCTTGAACTTTGGCTGTGAAGATGAGCAGGAAAGATGACCACCAAATCAGTGGATGTCTGTGGGCCAGCGCTGAAACTCTGAGATCTGCCCTCGAGAGTTCTTTAACTGTCACTCACAGGTTTTATCTTTTTCTCCCTGGTGTTGTGTTCTGGAAGAATTCCTTGGCTTGATATTCCACCTCTCTAGTTTGCTTTTAAGCAGTGCGCATTCTGCTATTCAACCACCTCTTGAAAGGTTTCTTTTTATTTTAGTAGCTGTTTGTTATTTCCAAGATCTCCGGTTAACTCTTTTCATAACTGCTCTCATTTTATGATGTGATATTCATGATTATTCCTATGACTATTTTAATTACACTAATTTTAATGTCCTGATCAATATATATATATATATATATATATATATATATATATATATATATATATATATTTTAGTTTCCTCGGGTGCAAATTCTGTCTTTAAAAAAAGAGAGAAAAATCTATGTTAAAGTTGTTCCTTCTTATGTTTTGATTTTCCTGAAATGTTTGTGATTGTTGGTTTCTGTGTCACTGATTTTTTTGATTTCTGTCTCTTTTCGGGAGGAAGAGGACTAAGGAGAGGGCACTGAAGGGTTTCATTTTTTTTTTTTTTAATGGAAGTGGAAAGAGGCAAGATTTGTAGCCTAGTGGCTACCTAGGGGACCCCCATCCTTCCTGAAGCTGATAATCATTGGGATTTTGCTTGGTTTTTTTGCTGAGGTTCCCATACTCTGTTCCTAGCTGAAAGTAGAGATCCTGCCTTCTGCTTCCTGAAAGGTTATATTTTGGTGAAGCATCTTGTTCTAGTATCTCAACCAGTTACCCTTTCAGTTTTCTTTGGCTCCCTCCCTCTGGGTTTAAACCTCCTTTCCTCGTGTACGAAACGGGACGGTAGGAAAGAAGGACCCAAGGAGCCCTCCTCAAGTTTTTTTAGTATCTTTTTTCAGTGCTTAAAAGGGAACCAAGCATCTTCACTAGGACTCTCAAAGATGGATAAAAACAACGCCAGTAGTATCTCTGCTACAGAAATGACATGACATTTATTCTTTGTATTGGATATAAATAAGTTTTTAAAATTAACATTACATTAAAAATGAGAACTTGCTGGAGGCAATCCTTTGAAAATTGATATTGGCACACTTTTATATCTTGGTAGAACAAGAGGCTGTGGGGTCATCCACATTCTATATAAGAACTCTTTTCATGGTTCTGCCAAGATAATACCATCCACTGAAGAAACAGAAGGTAAAACTGGACCACTGATCAAGTGTTCACTCCTATTTGTGCCCTGAACCCCTGTTGCTAGTGGGCATAATTTAAAATTTAAATATTTATCCTTTAAGAAATTTGAGGGTCTGTTGTTTTCAGCATGTAAGCACCTCATTGATAGAGTTGTAGTTTTCAGCATTCTCTAAGCAGATAGCAGTGGACACAGAAAATAAAGATACTGTTTAGTCTTTGGTTAAAAAAAATTAAATGATTACGGCATGTAAAACCTTAGAGTTAACATACTACATTCCCACTTTGAATTACAGAAAATTCAAGTTGAACGAGTGTTTTCGCTTCCGTAACAAATTCATCATCCTCTCTCTGGCTACTTCTGCATTTGCTCTCGGAATGGTAGGCAGGTACCCAAGTTACCAAGCTGCATTAGACTCAGCTTGTATGGGGTAGAATCAGCCTTTATCCATTTCAAAACTGAATCCTCCTTCGGTGCATTCTGTTTCTCCCTTCTCTTCCAACAGGTAAGAAAATCTTGCCCAGCAAAACTTGTATTTTTGATCAGTTCATGAAAGATACAATAAAAATATAATAACCAATTAATTAGCTATCATTAATTAGTATTACTAATACTAGCTAGTTTATTATTATTACCTATAATAGCTAGTTATACATAATTTTAGTTGGTGGATAGGTTCATTTGGCAACTTTACCATGGAACTTTTTTTTTCCCACAGCCCGATAGTAGACTGAGAGCAAACAGTTCAGTTATGAGGAATTCTCACACACATGCACACTCACTACAAATGTGTTTATCGGCTGAATTGTATTGGTGGTTTCTTGATACCCAACCTCGCCCCTTGCATGTGTAGAAGAACTAATTTCACGCATCCCCATAAAGATCAAGTAATTTTAAAGCCTGTGTTCCTTACGGCCCCTCTTATCTTGTGACCTATGATGTTGGTCTTTTCCAAAAACTGTCTCAAGAAAGCTTGAGTTTAGAGTTTCATCCTAATAATTTTTTAGTACATTCTTAGAGTGGGAAAGAAAGCACACATGGTGACAAGAATGTCTCGTGCCTGGACAGATCACGTTCTACTGTGCAGGGTATGGTGACAGCACCCGGCACACCCCCCACCCCCGAGCTTCCACGTCTCTCCAGCTCAGATATCAAGCAGAGACACTGATTGTAGATGTCATTGCATTTTTGTTTTACAGATGATATATCCACATTAAGAGAAGTCTCAAAAAGTGACATTCCCCTAACATTCTGCAAACGAATCAAACTCTTGTCTGCGGTAGTTGGTGTTTCCTTCGTAGATTCTGCATACGTGTGATTTACGTAGGCTTCGTTGTCAGCGTTAAGAGCAGAAAAATCAAAGTCCATTGCTTTGCACGTGAACATTCTCTTGAAATTATACTATTTACTATTAATGGAAAATTAATGAACAATGGGAGAGAAAAATGCTATCGAATTTCTCACTCAGATGGAATTTGAGGTCAAACTATTCTCAGGTGAAAGCAGGACAGGAAAAAATTCACAGGAGGAAGGGGAGAGAATAAATAACCAACTTAGGAGCAGTTCTAACTTCAGTTGGGAAATCAGAAGCCCCTTCTAAATGCCTCTCTTCTAGATAGGTCTGTTAAACTAGCAAAGCCAAAAAGTACAAAATTATTTGTTTCAAAGTACATAGCCTCGAATTTTTGTCATGTAGAAAATTACCCCGTTGCCTCTATTGGTTAGCTGGAATTTTGAGAGGAAGCTAATGGATAAAGTAGGAGGATTTTTAGCACCGAGTGAGGGCAGCTTTCTGAGGAATGTGTATCTTTGAAGGGAGGTCTCCCCAAGCCTCTGGAGGTGTGCGTGTCTCATTCACTGGTCAGGCAACTTACTGCTTCAGGTGTCTGCACAATGGACTCAAATTAAAATCCACTTCCAGGGGGAGGGTACAGCTCAGTGGCAGAGCGCATGCTTAGCATGCAGGAAGTCCTGGGCTCAATCCCCAGTCCCTCCAATAGATGAATAAAAAAATAAATAAACCTAATTACCCCCCCAATAAAATAAAATAAAAAATCAGAAAAATAAATAAAAAGAAAAGAATAATATTTTTTGAAAAGCAGTAAGTTAGAAAAAATCCACCTCCAGCTACTCACAAATTATTACAGGTGCTGGACTTTCAGAGATCTTTGCAACAAGGCAAAGCCCTGGTTGTTAAAAACATAGAACAAGGTTACTGTGTAGCACACACATGTGAAAAATGGACATCTGTATGCACTCGCTGGTTTCAGTAAGTTGTTGTCCACAAGATCATGGGGTTGAGAAACAACTGGAAGGTTCCCAGAAAATGGTGGATTTTGGGGGGAAAGAAGATGAGGGTGCGATTACCAGATTTAGGAGGTAACGAACAAGGCATGAGCTTTAGGACGGAATCAGGAACTTCTGCTGTTGTCTTGGCAGGAGCTGAGGTATGAGGGCATCCCAGGGCTGCCCTGCGCTGGGTGGGACACTGGGAGGAGGCAGAGTGACTACTCCGCAGCAGAGCCACCGTTTCGGTTTGGGTATCAAGAAACCACCCAAGTAACTTAGCCAGAAAATCACACTTGTGGTAGGTGTCTGGGGGTTAGTTCTTCACAGCTGACAATACCGAGTTGGCTGGTGACTGATAGCCTTTCCAGTGCCGACACTCCTGGGGTCTGCGACTTCTTGTTCTGCTGCCCACCAGGTGTGGGACCTTGGGCAAGTCCTTAACCTCCAATTCTACCACTGTGTCATGTTTTCATGTGTCCCAAGCCCCAGAGTTTGTGTTATCCATAACCAGACGCAGGTCCTTTGGTTCTCGGTCTCCTCACTGGGCTGACCATCACAGCGTAGAAGGCGCAAGACAGCCCTTGGTGAGAAGTGATGGTTCTCTTCCCCACGAGGCAGTAGAAAAGCTCTAGGAGAGGGTGGATGGCTAAGGGAAATCCACCAGCGCTTGGGGGCATGGGGAAGGGGGTGCTGACAACAGACTTCTGGACGGAGGGCACAAGGTGCCACCACTGGTTCTGCTGCATCACAGAAGGTGCCTGGGGACCGAGCCCGGAGGAGCATGGTGACGGAGCGGCAGAAGACACTGAGAATGCCCTTGCTGAGCAATGAGAATGGAGATGTCTTGTTGTCGCTTTTGATTTTGTGAGTGTGTGTGTGAGAGAGGCAGAATGTGTTACATTTTCAACGAGGGAGATAGAGGTCTGTTTCCTTTTGTTTCTGATAAGATTTATTGTGTGATAAGAGCAAATTCATTCGCATGATTCTAGGTGGAGTCCTGGTGCCGGACTCCAGACGCAGGTTCAGAGAGTTGAAGAGGGAGACCTGGGGAGCCATCCTCTTAAGGAGAGAAGTAAACACTCACCATCGGGAAATCAGAGGTCCTACAGTACAATGTGGCTGGTGTCATCCGGGCCCAGGTCAATGAGTCTCACTGTTTTTAATCTAGCAGAGTGACTCCTCGTTGCATTAAGTGCACTGGGTCGTGCTGCAGGGCATCGAGGGAGCTGGGGGAATCCGTGCCACTGGGGCCTTTGTGGAAAGTACCTGGTAGTACACATAGCAATGGGGATCAGTTTTGGAGGACTTAGTCTACTCTGTTCCAGGCACTGGGCTCTGACCTGGGTTTATAGTGGCAAGATCAAAGCAGAAATAAAAATAGACGTGTGAAGTCTGGGAGGGTTATGCCTCCAGCGTCGTTCTTTGTCTTCAGTATTGCTTTGGCAATAGTGGGTCTTCTGTGGTTCCATATAAATTTTAGGATTATTTGTTCTAGTCAAATAATATCCTGGGTAATTTGATAGAAATTGCAATCAATCTGTAAATTGCCTTGGGCAATATGGCCATTTTAACAATACTGATTCTTCCAATCCAAGAGCACAGGATAGCTTTCCATTTCTTTAAGTTATCTTTAATTTCTTTAATCAATGTTTTGTAGTTCTCCACATATAAGTCTTTCACCTCCTCGGTCAAATTTATTCCTAAGTATTTTATTCTTTTGGATGTGATTTTAAAAGGGATTGTTTCCTTACTTTCCTTTTCTCATATTTCATTGTTAGTATAAAGAAATGCAACTGATTTCTGTATGTTCACAGCAGCACTATATACAGTAGACAAGACATGGAAACAACTTAAATGTCCGTTGACAGATGATTGGATAAAGAAGTTGTGGTATATTATACAAGGGAATACTACTCAGCCATAAAAAAGAATAAAATAATGCCATTTGCAGCAACATGGATGGACCTGGAGATTGTCATTCTAAGTGAAGTAAGCAAGAAAGAGAAAAAAATGCCATATAATATCACTTGTATATGGAATCTAAAAAATACATATACAAATGATCTTATTTACAAAACAGAAACAGACTCACAGACATAGAAAACAAACTTATTGTTACCAGGGTAAAGGAGGTGGGAATGGATAAATTGGGAGTTTAAGATTTGCAGATACTGACTACTTAATATAAAATAGATATACAACAAGGTCCTACTGTACAGCACAGGGAACTATATTCAATATCTTGTAGTAACCTATAATGAAAATGAGTATGTGTATGTATACATATGACTGAAACATTATGCTGTACACCAGAAATTGACACAACATTGTAAACTGACTGTACTTCAATAAAAACAAAACCAAAACCAAAAATAGATGTGGGCTCTGTCTGTCCCCACGAAGCTGAAGCCCGTCTGTTCTCTTTTATGGTCCCATCCCCTTCCTGTCTTCTCCAGACGCTGGGCGACCCCACCAAGCGCCTACAGGGTATTCGAGCCTGATTCTGTAAAAGGACTGCGGCGTCCTCAGTGAGCTCCCCAGGCCGGCTTCGCCTTGAGGGGTGGAAGGAGAGGCGAGGCGTTTCTTCCTTCTGTTTGCCGGCGATTTTATAATCTGGTGGTGGTTTTCCGTGGCTGAAAGTGGGTGAAGTTATCTGTCATGGACAGGCTGTTCAGTGCCAGATAAGTGTGGAGGAAGCCAGCCTGATGCTGTGGAAGAAGAGTGGTTCCTGAGTGGTCCCTCCCACTCCTGGGTGACAAACAGATTCCAAGAGTGTGATCAGTTACCTGCGGATGGCAGGCGTGCCCCCTGGAGTGCTTGGGAGATCAAAGGCAACTGCCCGACTGTGTTAGCGGATTTTCTGATGGGAAGTGCTTTGTGCAGAAGATGATGGTCTGTGGACCAGAGGGGCGGCATGCTGGAGCAAGTTCTACCAGTCGTGGAATATACTGTGCTTTTTCATCCTGGGCGCAGCACTCATTAATCTCCAGTCCAGTCAATATGCGGTTATAAAAATGAGCTTGCTCCTAACTGACATTTCTTCACTTTGTAACCTTTTGCAGTGCAAATTATTCTAACTTTATCCCGAAAATACCTACTCCTGTCTAGTAAGGAAAACTTGAGAGTTTTATAGCTCCATAAAGCATTTAAGAAAAACAATGGACTCATTCCTGTTGCTTTTTAATCCTGCTGACGTGCCAAAGAAAGGAGAGACAAGAAATATCAGAAATCTTATCACAAAGCGCAAATTGTGATTTTTACTTAAGACATAATCAGTCAGTAAATCTTCTGCCTCCTCAGAAGCCTTTTACAAACCACCTTCTAATATCTCTATTACGCCTTATAAATAAAGTAGTCATATATACACATATATGTATTCCTTTTCATATTCTTTTTATTATAGGTTACTACAAAATACTGAATATAGTTCCCTGTGCTGTACAGTAGGACCTTGTTTATCTATTTTATGTATATTAGTTAGTATCTGCAAATCTTGAACTCCTATTTTATCCCTTCCCACCCATTTTCCTCTCTGGTAACCACAAGTTTGTTTCCTGTCTGTGAGTCTGTTCCTGTTTTGTAAATAAGTTTACCTGTGTCTTTTCTGTTTTGTCAGATTCCACATATGAGTGATATCATATGGTATTTGTCTTTCTCTTTCTGACTTACTTCAGAAATTGACACAACATTGTAAACTGATTATACTTCAACTAAAAAAATAATTAAAAACCAAAGTAGTTAGCAGTGTCTAGCTGTCATTAATCACAATTTAGCTTACTCCCAGAAGTACAAATAAACTCCTTCTTACATTTTTATCCCATTACCTTGACACTGACGTAGAATTGTTCATCGGCTGATTCCTAAATCAGGAACCACAAAATTTTAGTAGAACGATAGTATTCTTGATGGTAACATGGAATCGTAAGTGCCCAATGAAGTTTTCTTTATTTGTAAGACTCTTTTTCTCAGTCTTTTATGTTCAATTGCTGGTCAAGTTTTTACTTTTATTTTTATTGATTGATTATTTTTAAAATTATCTTTTATTTTTTATTCTCATATTTTATTGAAGGATAGTCGATTTACAATGGTAGTTTCAGTTGTACAGCAAAGCAGTTCAGTCATACATACACATACACGTATATATTTTCAGCTTCTTTTCCATTACAGCTCATTCCTAGATATTCAATATAGTTCCCTGTGCTCTACAGTAGGTCTTCGTTGTTTACCTGTTTTATATATGGTGTGTCTGTTAATCCCAAACCTCTAATCTACCCCCTCCCTCTTTCCCCCCAGTAACCAGTTTGTTTTCTATGTCCGTGATTAATTTGTAAGATTAAATTAAACATTACAGTAGATGCGTCAAGGCCATTGTCAAGCCTCCGTCAAGAAGAGTCATTAACTAGAGGAATTTCCCCTTGCCCTTTGGGAATACAGCCTCTGAGCTTCCAGGTTCCGTTAGTTTGCTACACATGTTTGATAGCCTTGTGGACTTTCTGAGAACTGAACAGTATATCTGTGTTTAAGGCACTGTGGTCCTTTTTCTTAATGCAGGAATGCCAGTGTTTTCGCCTTTCATGTTACCGCCCTCATTAGGAAAGTTCCTGACCCACAAGGTTAAACCAGCCCTCCAAGTGAATTTTCAGAACTACCTCCAAGATGACCACCTGGTGTATCCCCAAGATAGAAGTGCAATTCCAAACAACATCCATAATAACTTTATTTAATTTTTATAAAACAGAAGCAGACTCACAGACATAGAAAACAAATTTGTGGTTGCCAGGGGGTAAAGAGGGTGGGAAGTGGTAAATTGGGAGTTCGAGATTTGCAGATACTAACTACTATATATAAAATAAAGAAACAAAAGGTCCTCCTGTACAGCACAGGGAAATCTATTCAAATCTTGTAGTAACCTATAATGAAAAAGAATATGAAAGAGAACATATGTATGTATGTGTCTGACTGAATCCCTATGCTGTACACCAGAAATTGACACAACATTGTAAACTGACTCTACTTCAATAAAAAAAAAGTAAAAGGAATATGGAATGGATATTGTTGGAGGACAGTTTTCCGTGAATCTCCATTTCTGCACATCTTGTGAGCAGAGGCACTGAAAGCCCTTGCTCCAGGCTGTCTTTTCAAAGATGTTTATGTAGTGAACATCCTTAAAATACAGAAGGAGGGTCGCTGTCCAGAGAAGAGGGCAGAGTTGCTCACTGTCCAGTATAATAAGGATAACATCTCCATTTAGGGAAAGATCAGGCTTACTGTCCATTATAAAAGCTTTGGGATCCCAATGCTCAGGGCTCCTCAACTGTGATGCAAACCTGCTGTGTGCCCAGCATCCACCTGGGCTGCTCCACGTTACCCCGATGACACCTGGGGAATCAGAGAAGCCCACGTGAATGTGAATCTCATGCTGTCCTTTCTTGTGCTGACCTAAATATCATGTGTCTTCTGACAGCACCCAGGAAACTGTGGCAGGCCAGCTTCTGAGCTTGCAGTGGGGGTAAAATTTCCAACCCTTCCAATTCTTTATAAAAAGTCAAGTAGGCAGTGGAATGTACAAGCATGGAGTTCACAGGAAGGGTCTGGAAGGTACGTGTCCTGGGAACATCTCTGATGTGCAGGTGCAGAGCTTGACCTTAGAGATGAACGGCTCATCCGTGGTCATGGGAAGGTTACCGCAGAGCTGACACCGGCACCTGGTCTATATGCTGACTGGTTAAGCCTGGCTGTGGGGTCAAGCTGCCTCCAATCTTGGTTCCTTTTGGCTATGTCTTGTTCTCTGACCCTGTTTTATAATTTAGGAAATGAGCATAATGATAGTGCCTGCCTTAAAGGGTTACTCTGAGTTTTGAATGTTTTAATCCTCGTCAGATATTGACCACAGCGCCGAATACACAGAAAATGCTTGGCACTCAAGAACTGTTTTCTAATCTTGATACGACATATCAGTGCATTTTGTACCCATGACCAACTGGCTCTTTTGCCAAGAACTGATTAAAGTAGAATAGGCCTGTGAGAAAATTCGAAGCCAAACGGTGAACGCCACGAGAAATCGCACCTGGCAGGTTTTGTCTTGGCTGTGGTTCCAGGAACAGACAAACAGGCTTCAGAGACGCAGGTGACCCCTTCAGGGGCCATTTGGGAACTTCCTCAGAGTTAGAGCCTCCAGCTGCAGAGACCACCAGGACCAAGCCTGGTATCTGTTCAGATCAGACGTATTGACTCCATATAGTGACGGGGGATGTTTCGCAGAAACCAGAGGATGCTGTTTGCCAAGAGGCTGGAGGAAAGCGTCCTTTGGAAGGTCCGGGCTCCCGCTGAAGGCGCCTGAGGCGGGTCTAAGGGAAGCTGTTCTGGACTGGTTGCTGTTTCTCAGGTGCAGTGAGCTGAAGTCAGGATTTGTCAGGATTTGGTGCCGTCTTCCTTCAGGCTGTTATAGCAAATGACCTCAGACTGGGGGTCTTTAAACAAGTGTTTATTACTCACGGGTCTGGATTCTGGGAACTTCAAGATCAAGGTACTGGCAGCTCTGGGGTCTGGTGAGGGCCCGCTTCCCGGGTCACAGCCAGCCATCGGCTTGTATCCTCACGTGGCGGACAGCAGAGAGTACCAGCTTGTGTGTCTTTTCTTGTAAGGACACTAAGCCCATGCCTGAGGGCTCCGTCCTCATGACCTAATCGCCCCAAAGGCTGTACCTCCTGATGCCATCACCTCGGGGGGTTAGAATCTCAACATAGGAATTTAGGGGGAGTGTAAACACCGAGTCCCTAAGAAGTGCTGTCATGAGGACAGGGCAGCTTAGCAGCTGGGTGCCCCTGGCATTTCACAGCTACAGCAGAACCTTAGAGACACAGTGGTGTCTGTGGCCCGTGCGGCTGCCCTTGTGCCTGGCCACCCAGTCGGACTGATAGCAGGACTGCTTTTTTCATTTTCAGAACAAACTGATTTCCCCTCTTTCAGTCTTGACAAACGTTTACTCTTTCAGAGTTAGTGAGTTCTCCCTCAGAATTTGGCATGTTTGCATCTGCAGTCGTGGAAACTGCCAAGGGGCCAGGGTCCCGGGTCCCAGGTCTCTGAGCCCAGCCTTTGCTGGCATGTCACAGGGTAGGGAACGCTGGACTTTCTCACTCCCTGAGCTTCCACCAGGAGGTTGGCACACATTGGCTTGTTGTTTATTTATATTTATGTATTTTATTTATTTGTTTTAATGGAGATACTGGGGATTCAACCCAGGGCCTCATGCATGCTGAGCACACACTCCACCACTGAGCTGCACCGTCTCACCCCAAGAACTGTCTTCATATTTTTTCCTACTCTGGCTCCAGAACAGTTTGCCGGATGGGCTCTCATTTAAATCCAACAAAATGAGAGTCCAGTAAATATTCTCAGAGAAGAGAGAAACCAGACTATCCAAGGAAACTCCACTTGAATTCCATTTTAAACTTATGTCATATTTATAAATAACATAAGTAATCACAGAGTTACTGAACACTCACTATGCGACAAGCATTGCTCTAAGCACTTTACAGGTATTTGTTCAATCCTCACAACTGCCCTATGAGGTAGGTGCTATTATTACTCCCACCTTACAGATGAGAAAACTGAGGTTCAGAAAGACACCAGGTGATAACGGGCAGAGCCGGGATGTGAGCCGCGGCAGTCTGGCTGGAGATCGTACCCTCGCTGGCTGTGCTGAACCATGCCTCTAAGCACTGCGGGATTCACTGCGATGCGCTCTAGGCTGTGGGGCAGCCCTGCTGATGTCTCAGGGGTCCTGCCCTCACGGTGGCCTCATTGTACCAGGCTGAAAACGGCCAGTGGCCTTTCCCAGACTGACGGAAGAGCCTTGCTTCCTCAAAGCCACGTGGCTCAAAAGCTTCCTGGAGGGAGAGAAGCTTGTTGTTTATTTTTAAAATTGAATTGCTTGTATGTGTGTTTGAATGGTGGTGGTCATGAAAGCCCTTAACTGGGCTTGCCGTGAAAATGGTGCAGAAGACGCTGATGGAACCTAGAAGACACTGATGAAACCTCGAAGAACTGGCAGTTGGTATGAGGCCAGAGAGAAATTTTTGAAAGCGTCTTTTGAACATCTGGCCATTTGTGAGGGCTGGGTAGGTTCTCGGGACAGGTTAGATTTCAGTTAGGAAATTTTGGAGATTCCATGCAGGGAAGCCCTCCTGAATCTCATTTCCTTGTGCTCTTGCAGGGACAATCCTTAGTTTG
Organism: Camelus dromedarius; assembly: GCF_036321535.1. NCBI lineage: Eukaryota > Metazoa > Chordata > Mammalia > Artiodactyla > Camelidae > Camelus > Camelus dromedarius. Next base: position 2,617,191 of record NC_087443.1, read on the forward strand.
GGTTGGAAGGGAAGATTTGCAGACCAGGGTCCAGAGGGAGGGGCTTCCACAGACCCAGGGCTTGCTCTTGGGCCAGGCTGTGGACCCCAGGAGAACACACTCTCTGGCCAAGCTGGCACCTCCTCTGGTGTTGAGGTCCAAGTAGTCTCAACTTATCAGGTGCAATGGGGCCTTTGGCACCTGTGGTGGGCTGTGCAGTACCTCAAACTGTTGCAGAAAAGTGAGCTACAGCTCAGTGTTATAGTTCAGTGTTACAGCTCAGTTGTGGCAGCAACCTGGATCCACGCGAGAGACCAAGCAGCACTCAGAGAGTTGGAGAACTCAGGTTTATTACACCAGCAGGCCCAGAGGAGTTAACAGTCCAAGCTCTGGACCCCGTCTGTAGGTTTACACAGGCTTTTATAGGCTGCCAGTCTAGACTTTGCAACATTTTGTAACATCATATGCAAATAAGGTATAACAAAGGTGACTAATTAGGAACAAGCTTTGTAGAAATGGACCAATCAGGAGTGAGATCCATGCAAATGAAGCACTACAAATGGACCGATCAGGAGTTAGCTCAGGGAACAAATAGAATTTTAGGGGTAAGTTCCACTTTTCTAGAAATAAGCCATTTCAGAGGCAAAAAGTGAGATAGAGCTGCTGGGCCAGGGAACTGGATGGTGCTGGCAGGGGAGTAGTGGCCCTGCCTGGGGGTCCTGCTGGTCTTTTTTATGGGGCTTCCCGCCTGAAAACTCAGGAAGAGAAAAGGCTGCTTTAAGATGACTTATTTTTGGCTAGGAAGGAAAGCAGGAAGGAGATGACATTAGTGTAAATAAAGCAAATTGGGAATGATGTTGGAACTTTAGGATTTGTCCTTTATGTCTCTTACCTTGCGTATCTCCCCTGTCTGTGAATTGTGTTCTTAGAGAAGTGCTTGCCTTGATATTCCTGTTCATTGATTTACTCTTGATCTGTGTTTTCTCTGCTATTCAGCCCATCTGGTGAATTAACTTTAAACACGATTTTTATTCTTGCAAGTTCTTCCCTCCACACCCAGTCTATTTTTCCCCAGGTGCCATGGTCTCTCAGCCCTCTATAAATATTATCTATAGTTATTTTAGCACGCCCTTCTGCTTTTTCAAAAGACTCTCCATTTATAGATTGTCATCTGTCTTTCATGATGTTGGTTTTCCTCAAATGTTCGTGATTGTTGGTTATTAACAAACCTGAGCTGGAGAGTCCCTGATGACGTGACACCTTACTCTCCACACTACGGGGGGTGGTATGGGAGGAACTCCTGCCTGAAGCAGAGACATCCCTGTGCTGCCGCACAGCTCAGAATGAGGCGTGAAGCACTCCTGGTGCATTTGCTTCATCGTTATGGCATGATGATGATAGTATGATCTGATGTGTCAAAAAAAAAGTGAATTTTTACTGTCTCTTCTGTTTTTAGCGTTCTGAGAAGTAAACAGGCATATATGCTGGGAATCAAAGAAGAACATAACAAAATATTAAGCATTATTTTCTTTTACAGAAACCACCAAGCAAAAAAGATTTTTTTGGTTGTCATGTATGTATAATGAATTGATTTCTTTTAAATCATCTTTTAAATATTGCCTTCCCCCAAAAAACAAAGAATAACCAAGAGATTTTTTTTTTAAGATCCTACATCTGGTAAACATTGTCTCATGATGGCTGAGACTTGATTACTTACAGAAAAAGAAATAATATTAAAACAGGTGTTCGATTAGTCGCTGAAATGTTGAGTAACAAAAATTCTAGCTTTCTTTTGCGTAATTAGAAAAAAAATGGAATCCTGCTTTGAGCAGCGTGCTGTTAAATTAGAAATGAGTTGCATAAACCCCGGAATATGAATCTCATTGCCTTTATCAAATATTTAAGCGACGTTGCAGAGAAGACTGCAGACTACCTTCCATGAAGATCCCCTGGTAGGACAACACACTTGTTCACTTAACTCCATCCCAGCTATGGAATAAAAGCTTATCCCACAAGTCTGACGGACAACTCTGGGCACTTCCTGCATCCTCAGGACCCTGCGGTGGGGACCGAGAGGCGCGCTGCCCTTGGCTGCACATCAGTGATAGCTGGGAACACGCTGGGCTGTGATGCCCACCCAAGGGCAGTGAGACCAAGTTCGGTCAATGACACACTCTTTCAAGAATTTTAATTTCCAAGCAGAAAACCCACAAAGGACTGAAGGTTCAGAAGCAGAGTCACACAATGGCAGGGCCCCCAAGGAAATTCCTTCTGCTGAGGACTTGGGTCCTGCCTTGAGGGCATTTCAAGATTTTATGGCTCAGCATTTTCTTGGACCCTATGGATTGTTCAGTATAACTGCAATACGTTCCTTTGTTTTGAACAAAGTTTAGTTATTTCCTATTGCTTGTAAACATCGAAGACGCCTAGCTGCGGTGGAGGGAAGGGGCTAGTTTTGATTTTTCTCTTTTTTATTACTGATGGTATGGTTCAGGCGAGGGGAACGCTCCCCTCAGGTCTTCGCAGCTGGCGCTGATGCTCTGCTCTGAAGCCTGTCACTAGCTTGGCACACAGCCCAGGCTTCTCGGCCGCTGCATCCAGCCCAGGGCGGGGCTCAGCAGGGGTGCGAGGCAAGCCGCCTCCTCCTGGGAGACTGCTCGGATGCAGGACTCCCCGAGCGGACTTGAGGACATTGAAGACGGTGCTGCAGGCTAAGACTGTTACTCCACTTTCCTTCCCGTCTTCTCTGGCTTTTTAATCAGACCCAACTCCAGGTCTGACCGCTCTCCCAGCCTCTTCCGGCTCCCTCCTCATTTTCTCTGACGGGCATTTCCTCAGATAAATGTCTTGCACTTTACTTAAGTCAATGCTTTTAGAGAAATAAAAGCCAGTATTAGTTTCATTAAAAATTTTTTTAATTAAAGAAAAAATTTAAAATTACATACATGTTATCATATTGTGTGTCTTCTGGAAAGTTGCTTTTTTGTTTAGCATTGTGTTTAAAATTTCATCCATGGCTACAATTCATTATGAAATTTTCCATTAAATGGGTATGGATAAAAAAGAATTAAGCAAGAGAGGAACTCTAAAGATTAATTAAATCCACAAAAAAATTAAACCAAGAGAATTCTATAAATTAAACCTACAAAATAAAATGGGTATGGATAGTCCATTGAGAGATTAGAGTATTTTGCACTTACAAAGGTGAATGCACACGTACGAGTCTTTTGAGCACCGGCACAAGCATTTCTGCAGAGGACGTACCTGAGGTTGAAATTGCTGTGTCCTTTAACTATGATCCTACCGCCAGTTGCTCATCACAGTGGTTGTAACAGTTTACACACTGGTCAGGACTGGATTTCTCATTGCTTCACCTCACTGAAATAACCTTGTATCTTCAGATTCTTAAATGTGGTATAATCATAAAATGAAATATTACTTGGTAGTAAAAAAAAATGAAGCACTGATACAAACAGCAACATGGATAAACCTTGAAAATATTATGCTAAGTGAAAGAAGTGATTCCTAAAAGACCACACGTCTTGTATGATTCCATTTATATAAAATGTCCAGAAAAGGTAAAGTTACAGAGACAGAAAGCAGATCAGTGATTGACAGTTGGAGGGAAACTCGGATGGTGTTTTTCCTGGCAGGGGTGGAGGGTGGAGGGTGGGGGTAATTAGGTTTATTTATTTATTTAAGATGGAGGCCCTGGGAATTGAACCTAGGACTCGTGCATGCTAATCGTGTGCCCTACCACATGAGCTATACCCGTCCCCCTACAATTTTTGACTGCTTATTGGAGATGGGGTAAAATTAGAGGTGACAGATTGCAACCCAAGTAGACTTGCAAACACCAGCATAGAGAAGGTGGCGCTGTTGTTGGCAGCACCATGTGTCTGCAACAGCTGTGATCTCAGAGACTGTCAAAGCCTAGTGCTGTTGAGCAACAGAGACTCTGAGTGTCTTACAAAATGTGATGAGTAGATGGCTGCCTTCTTTCTGCCTGACGTACTGTGGGTAAAGTATTTTGTGAAAATTAAAGGTGAACCAAGACCATGAGTTGCTTTATAAATATTTAAAAGGACAGAAAGTCATTTCAGTGGTGTCAATAATGGGATTTAAGGATCAAAACTGCACATATAAGGCTTCCAACTACCACGTACGCCTCTTCCTTTTTCTGGATGGCACACCTGCTTGTCAGCAATGCTTTCTCATTCCCAGTAGAGAAATGACACATACTTTTTCTACCGTACAGTACCTGCTGTAAGAGATGCTAAATATAACACGAATCTGTAATTACCGATTATTTATGGGAGAAGCAATGCTCTCAATTATGGCTTTGGTGATACTGCTGTCTTCATTCATATCCACTGATTTTTTTTCCCTTAATGAATATGCTGGGCATTGAACCCAGGACCTCGAGCATGCTAAGCATGAGCTCTGCCCCTGAGCTATACCCACACCTAGTATGGTTTAGATATTGTGGAGAATAATGGGTTGTGAAGTGTAGCTAAAAATAATCCAGAGTGGGATATTCTCTTAGAAGGTATCAAATCAAAACAAACACACACACACCAAAACTCAGACCACCTCTCCCAATTTGGAGGATTGAAAATTTTCTCATAAAGAATTGTCGTGGAGAAAATTCACTTTATGAAGCATTGTCTTATTCACTTATTCTATTACGGGAGTTTTCAAGTAACAGTCCCCTCGGTTAGCTGTAAGCTGATCATCATTACAGCTTTCTGCAGGCGTGGCATTTGGAGCATATTATTGATATAATTCTGGCATTTCATTTGTGAAATGAAACGTGAAAAAAAAAACAACTTACCATCTTAAAATGTATGTATTTTATGCTCTGAAGATGATTTATTGTCAAGCAAGCTGTGTCAAAAGGCCCTTTGGTTAAATGGACTTTCTGGATGCCTGAAATCCTCATTATTCACGCCATTCCCTTAATGGCTTCTAAGGAGACGTCTTCATTTTAGCAGGGCTAAAGCATTTTTTTTTAAACTTGGAAATAGTCCCTAACTGAGTAAATGAAGTGAACAGAATTCAACCGGAAAGGCGCTATAGGCAGCTGGTGAAAGGGGCTGATGCCAGGGAAAGGCCCTGAGAGGCTGCAGCAGGGACGGCCACTTCTGTCGCTGTCAGGAGTCCGGGAGGCGTGAAACGGGCGGCTGGAGTGGGACGTGGTGCGCACGTCTGTTCCGGCGGCGGCGGCGGCGGCGGCAGCTGCCCACAGCTGACGTGTGGGACTGAGGTCGGGCCTTCGGATTTGTCAATGGGCCAGCAACTTGGATATAACCGTGAACTCTTCTTACTGGTGAATATCGACAACTAATTACACTTTTAAAAAGTCTGTAGGGCACAATTTGCAAGCCAAACAGGTTAGTTCTGTGATATGTATGAGGTCATGGACCACCAGTTTGAAATTCTCACAATAGAAGATTTTCCAAAGAAGCTGAAGAATTTTTAGGACCAAAGTTGGCCTCTTCTCAGGTGAAGCCAGAGCTCGCGGCACCGGGAGTCCACACCTCTACTCCCTGCACAGTGTCTCCTTGCACGAGGCCAGCTCCTTCCCTGAGGACAGAGTTCAAAGGTGATTTTCAACTCTCTCAACATTTTAGAACCAGCAGAGGCACCGTCCTTTCCCAGAAGCACAAGTCCGTCTTCTGAGGTGAATGAAAGTCATGGGGGATACTGCTCTGCTGGTACTTCCGCCAGGGGGTTAAGAGCATGAAAGTTATCAGATATTTACCTTACTCCACACTCCTCACATAGACTGGTTAGTACTTGGCTTCTTCAATGAGAAATCACGGGCAGCTTGGAGGATGGAAGTCTGGCCGGGGAGTTGGGACTTGGTGTCACACACACCACTAAGCCAGCCAAGGTTCTGCGGTGGGTAAGAGCATGGGCTCTGGAGACAATGGCCTGCTTCAAATTCTGGCTCCACCCCGACTTATTAACTGTCTGAGGTTAACCCATCTGTAAAATGGGGGTAATAAAGTACCCATCTATGACGTTGTTGTATGCATGAAATACATAGATACTTACTGCTCTATACAGTGGTTTGCTATTTAAAAAAAAAATAGTATTTTGGAAATTTGAAGAAACTGGGGCTCCAAGAAGCTAATTGACTTGTCCAAAGTTACACTCCTTAAAAACAGGGGGAAAAGTAGGTACTGGAATTTGAACTCCAATCTCTCTAATTCCAAATACAGTGTTCTGGTCTATTCGCCCCACCCCAGATTTTCTCATCACGATGTGGGGTTTGTCTGATTACTCAATAGAAGTGATTCGCACGAAACTGGGTTTTGCTGCAAATCTTGGTGGCACTGGAATTCAGTATAGCACGTCAACTGAAATAAAATGCACAACCTAAAAGTTGGAAGGTAAGCTTTATTCAGCAGACTGCCTGAGGATTGGAGCCCGGGACACAGCCTCTCAGGTGGCTCCAAGAGACTGTTCCAAAGTGGCAAGGGAGAAGCCAGGGTGTATAAGAGTTTTTGCCGCAAAGACCAGGTAGTCGGAACATCAAAAGATTACTGTTAATTAAAGAAAACCAGACATCTCAAGTTAAGGAATTTAGCGCTTTTCTGTGTATGGGAAGGTGCAAAGGTCTGGGCTCATTGAAATCGTTCCTTTGATGTGCACCTAGCTCTCTAGGGCCAGTGTCCTATTCTTTCCCATCCTGAGGGGGCACTGTTGGGGGTGCTGCAGAGGCTGGGACACCTGCTTGTGTCCATCCTGAGTTCTCTCCGCCGTCAGGGTGGCAGCAATGGCTGATGACTTGGTGGCCACAGCATCCTTTGTTCTGATAACGGCTGCAATACTTTTCATTCACAATTATGGAAATCAGTGGCGATACTTCAAGGCAAATAGCCTTCTAAATGATTCAGTGTGAGTTCTTTAAAGAGGAAAACATTTCAAGGCAGTAAGGGAATGTTCACAAGTCCAAGCTGGTTGTAGGTTCTATAACCCAGAGGGCGGGGGGGAAAGTCTCTCTAGAAACAGCGAACTCGAGATATAAAGGTTCATCCCAAAGCAGAGGAAAGCAAAAGCTTACCACTTGGTGCTCGCTTTGGTCAATTCAGGGGCAAGGAGTAAAGACCCTAGCGATGAAAAGAGGTCCCTGGAACTCAAAGGCCTTGCAAAATTAATGTACCAAAAAGTTCATTTGGAACACTTTTCTTAGTTCAACATCTATCAGCAGAGGATTTTGAAACAATGCATCAGTGACCAGAATGGGCTGCTTTATGGGGCTGAGATGAAAAGGTACTTCCAGACCTTTTCAGCCCCGCCCCCAGATCAGCTCACAGCAGCAAAAGCCCTGGGTCGCTCACATCTGCCAGGTGTTCCCAGGCCTGAGATGAGGCTTCTCAGGAAAGAGGTTCAGGCATCCTGAATCCATCCCAAATGGGCGGCATTAGGGTTTCCATGGGGAAGTCAGGCTCTGTGGACAGGGGAATCTGGAAGCATCTGGCTAGCACCCCCTGCGAGGCACGCTGGGCACAGGTGTGAGTGAGCCAGGCACCAGGACGTGCAGCCGGGCTGGGGCCTCCTCGGTGGGTGGGCGTGGCCTGGGCGCCTTACGTGATTTCCCTGGTGGAGAAGCTGATGAGGAATGATGACAATAAAGTCAACAACATGTATGCCGATCAGTATTAGAACTTTTTTTTTCTTTTAGGTGGGGTGAGAATTCGGTTTATTTACTCATTTATTTATTTACTTTTGCATGTGTATTTTTACTGAAGTCTAGTCAGTTTACAATGTTGTGTCAATTACTAGTGTACAGCACACTGCTTCAGTCATACATGAACATACATATATTTGTTTCATATTCTTTGTCGTTATAGGTTATTACAAGATATTGAATATAGTTCCCTGTACTCTACAGAAGGTCCTTGTTGTTAATCTGTTTTATATATAGTGGTTAATATCTGCAAATCTCGAACTCCCAATTTATCCCTGCCCAAATGGAAAGCCCTTGTCTTTTATCATGGAGTTGGATCCTCCGATGAAGCTTCACTGAAATTAAAGGAAAAGTCCCCAGAAATAGCAAGGCGTCAGTACCAATAAATCTTATTTGTTACTTCCTTTTACTCTTGTAGCAGCTTCAGCAGGCTTAAAGAAGGCAGGTGTTATCACCCTTGTGTTACTGATGAGTGTACACAACGGGAAGTTATAAATGACTTGGTCACAGTCATAAAAAAGGTGGCAGGAAAAAAGGACTAGAAGTTTGGTTTCCTGCCAGGCAGACTACCAGTGAGTGACATTCCTATTCTTTGCTCTTTTTGACAAAGTCTCCTTTCTACTTCCTCCAAAGCATCCACCTGTGCCTGAAAAAAAGATTCTAATGCCTCACATCCCAGTGAAGATTAAGCATTATCAGAATTAGTCTTTTCTTAAGGCCCCTTTCGTCAGTTGTCTCATCGAATTCCCACTTCAAGACATCTGTTCCAGAGATGTCACATGTTCTAAAAGTCTGAACTTAGGGCTGTTTCCTAGAGCTGGTAATAAACCTTTAAGGCCAGAAAAGGCATACAGATACTTAGAAATTTACCTAGGTTTGGAAGATCACAGTCCTTACTAAAAGTTCTGGTCATGCGTACCTACCCGGCCCCATCCAATCTTTCTCCGTAGCCAAAAGATCTTTAGTGCCATCCCTAACTATAATATTTTTTACCAATTTATTTCCAATATAGAGTAGCTATATAACATACATTTAAATGAAAATTTAAGACATAAAGCATTCTTGCAAGTATGTCAAACTGCCTTCATTTTCCTCTGTCTTCTGTCCAGATCTTATCCATTTGCATACACGTGCCATATATAGTGTTTAATCATGGTTCAACTTTTATTTTTTTTTTATGTATGTAAGTAATAACACCCTGGCTCACTTAAACACTCATTTAATTCACTGAAAAGATTTAAGATTGTCCTAAAGAAAGGAAAATCAGTGGCCGTCAATCTATACTTGAACCCTCAACTGAAGAATGAAGCCTCTGTAAGAAATTCTTCCCTCCTTGGGTTAGAGGGCGTAGAAGAGAGATGTGAACCCGTTTTGCCTTTAGACATGGGAGGTACTTTGAGATGAGATTCCATGTGGAAGGAGAACAAGGAAAAAAAAATCCTTGGGGAAGAGGGGGAATAAATGACTCATTCAAGATTATTCTAAGATTTTAGAAAAAGGAAAGATTCATTTAAATGCTTTCTTACAACACAGGTAATCTTATAAAAATGGCAAATAAAGTAGAACATAATATTATTTTCATCAGAATATATACTTAAAAAAAATGAACTACAGTCGATTTACAGTGTTGTGTTAATTTCTGGTGTATATACTTTTGAATATTTGTTGTCTTGTAGTAAATATACCTATGTAGCTTCGTGATGAAAAATAGCCATTTTGACAGAAAAAAGAGGTCATGTGTAACATGAAAGGATAACAGAGCAGGGGGCTTATGATGTCTTCATCTGTCTTCACCACCCGAGGTTTCTCTCTCGTTTCCGTTGAACGTTCTCTTCTTCAAGAAGCTGAGATGAGATGTAAATTCAAGAAGTAAATATAGTTAGCTTGGCACTGGCAAAGCATATGTCCTGAATCTTCAAAGTCTAAAACCTTCCCCATAAAATGTATAGGATGGTGAGTAAAAAGACAAGGCTCCTTGATGTCACAGCTTTTTTTTTTTTTTTAATGGAGGTACTGGCGATCGAGCCCAGGACCCCATGCATGCTAAGCACAGGTTCTACCGCTGAGCTCCACCTCAGCCCCTGGGAAGGCCCTCTGAGGTGTGGATTCTGTGCTCATGCATTATATGCGACTCACTCCCACACTGCAGTCTCACGTGCGCTAAATCACAGACGTGCCCCTCAAAAGGACTGTGTGTGATTACACACGAAGCTCTTCACAGCTTTTCAGACCACTCAAAACCACAACTGCTAAAACCAAGAACTGGAAGACTGACGGGGACCTTGCTACTGTGTAGCAAGTGTAGTTCAGGGACTGGTGGCATCAGCAGCACCTGGAAGCCTGTTAGAAATGCAGAGTCTGAGACTCACTGCAGCCTTGGGAATCTGAACCTGCATTTGAACAGGATGCTCGAGGGACTGACACTCTCACTGGAGTCTGGGAAGCCCTAGGCTAAAACACATCCCTGTGTCCTAGGGTTGGCCAGCCTGGTCCCCTCGTCCGCTCTGTGGCAACTTTATGTAAGTAGCTCCCGGGCTTCATGGAAGGGTTCTTCCTGGATTTTTCCTATTGAACGGAGATGGAGGCGTGAGCGATTTCTTGAGGCATGGCACAGTGTCATACTGGTCGGTATTTACAGCAAATTAAAAATAAAGGCTAACGGTCACCTGACTTGACAACAAATAACAAAATAACAGCTCCTAATGTAATAGTTACAATTCAGAATTTCTAGGCAGCAGTACAATTAGTCCAACAGTCTAGAGAGGACGAATTCACAATTCCTAATTTGTCTCTAATTTGTACGATGTATTTGCCTTGCGGTTTAAGTTTTTGTGGAGCAGGTGACATCGATGGCTTATTTCCAGGAACAGAAGTCTGAACACTTCTGCCCACGGCGTCTTGGTATTGGAGTTGCCAAGGAAAACAAAACACAGTCAAAGCACTGGATGGAGCCAAGCTGGACTCGCGTAGCGGAGACAGCGCAAGATGGTTGGTCCCCTGTGGCCAGTGGGCGCACCCCAGGCAGCCGATGCAGGGCAGTTGGCTCTCTGGAGCTGCACCAGAGAGAAGGACCCCATCCCCTCCCAACAGGGACAAACAGGGCAGAGGGGCTGGCCAGGCGCCACATGACACACATGCTTAAGCAGAGCAAAGAAGCACACATTGAGCCTGAAGCAGAGAAAGATGTTCCCACACAAGGCGACAAGCCAGCACAGGGCTTTGTCTCTTAGGAAGGAAGAGTTCCAGGCCTGAGGCCCCTGCCTGCACGGCCACGTGGGGGTTGAAGACATGTACCCGTGAGACTTCTTTCCCAGCTGTTTTAGTTTTAGTATCCCCCTGTCTTTCGTTAACTGTGGTCTACGTTACTTTTTTTTTTTTTTTTTTGCGATTAAGTCTTTTTTGGGGGGGCAGGTAATTAGGTTTATTTATTTTTATTTTTTAATGGAGGTGCTAGGGATTGAAGCCAGTACCTCGTGCATGCTAAGCATGCACTCTACCACCGAGCTACACCCTCCCCCAAACTTACATTAACTTTGTATAAAGCTACTTCATTTGACAGTAACCTAAGTTGGGAAGGCTCACAAACCGAGGTGCATCCCATTTTCCTGCATTATGTTGGCCTGGGAGTACTATTCCTGCTTCTCCTGAATGTTGACCCAAGAACCACAGCCTTCTGAAGTCCTTTTTAGGTGGTAAGATAATGCCATTGAGGACTGCCTGAAACAACAAGGTCCAACTGTACAGTAGGGGGGACTGCATTCGGTATCTTGTAATGACCGATCATGAAAAAGAACATACATAGGTGTAACTGAATTACTATGCTGTACACCAGAAACATAACATTGTAAATCAAGTATACTTCAATTAAAAAAAAAAAAACAGATGGACCTAGAGATGATCACATTAAGTGAAGGAAGTCAGAGAAACAAATATCATATGATGCCACTTACATGTGAAATCTGAAAATAAATGATACTAATTCTATTTATAAGCCAAAAACAGACTCATGGATATAGAAAAACATTACCGAAGGGGAAAGAATAGTGAGGGATAAATTAGAGGTTGGGGATAAACAGACACACGTTACTATGTATAAAATAGATAAACAGCAAGGACCTGCTATACAGCAAAGGGAAATATGTTCAATTTTTTGTAATAACAAATAATGGAAAAGCATCTGAAAATAAAATATATATGTGTGTCTATGTAGAACTGAATCACTTTGCTGTACACCTGAAACTAACATTGTAACTCAACTACATTTCAACAAAAAATTTAAAAAGTAAAAGGCCCGAGTATATCCTGTGAGCCTCACAGTGGCAATAACCACGCGTTGTTTCACTTCCGCGGTGCACAGGTTTCCTAGGCTGAGCGTTGGGTTTTGTTTTGGATCTTTCTTCTGCCGGGTGGCTGAGTTAGAACAGTGCACACTGCTCCTTGGAATTTTGAAGTTATCTTTGCAGACTCTCCGGTGCACAGGATCCCAGGGCTCCCAGGCTGTCGCTAGTAGGCTGGACCTGCGATGGCCTGGCCACGTGACCAGGGGACCAGGGGGACTGAACGGCCCCGCACAGCACACGTGGGCGGGAGAAGCGAAAGCAGACGGTCGTGGTGCTCACACTGAGATGTAGCACATCGTGGCAGGGTGCTCTCACTTTCCACACTCAGGAGGGACTCTGCGGGTAACTGTGCTTTGTGACCTACCACAACTTTGTTGATGGTGCTCTTCATGGAACAGAAATCATTCATTTTGTGGGAATAAAACTGACCAGTTAGGTTTGTGTTTTGAAGTCGTGTTTAATAATTCCTTTTCCACCTCGTAGTTCCAAAGATGTACTCCTGTATCATTTTCCTATTAACTTTATAGTCTTGCCTTTCAATGAGAAAAGCCAGTAACACACCAAGGATTCTGAGCTGTTTCGCTGGAAGAAGGGAGTTGCCATTCGCTGAAATGGGGAAGATGAACAGAGGAGCATCGCGGGGCCGGGATGCTTGGCAGACAGCACGGTGTACATGCCGTGTGGGCCGGGGTGCGAGCCTGGAGCTGAATGCAGAGGTCCAGGCTGGAGATGGAAATTTGGGTGTCACTGTCATGTGATGGCATCTATAGTGGCTGGAGGAAATCACCAAGGGAGTGAAAGTGAATAACCAAAAAGAAGAGCATGTTTAGAGGTCATGGAGACTAGGAAGAACCAGCAGAGGGGACTGGGAGGGAGGAAAGCCAGGAGTGGTGTTCTGGAAGTCAAGGGGAGAAAGTGTTTCAAGGAGTGACTGATCAGCTGGGCCAGATGCTGCTTCAGGTCACGCAGAAAAGAGCTGAAAATCCAGCTCTGGACAGAGCGATAGTTCTGCGGTGAGCTCTGATGAGGGTGGTTTTGGGGTAGTGAGGATAGAAACGTAATGGGTGTGGGTTAATGAGAGAACAGGATGGGCAGAATTGGAGATAAGCAAACGCAGATAACTAATTAGATAGTTCTGTAAAAAGAAAGGCACGGCACAGGGGACAATATTCCATTCTTGTAGTAGGTAACACTTAAGGAAAAAAAATATGAAAAGGAATATATGTATGTATCTGTATGGCTGAAACATTATGCTGTACACCAGACCTTGACACATTGTAACTGACTATATGTCAAATTAAAAAAAAAAAGAAAGAAAGGTATGGCAGAAACAGGGTCAAGAAAGCGTATTTGAAGGATGGGAGTAATGACAACATGTTTTTATATATTGATGGAGTAAGTCTGTAGAGTGCAGAGGGACACACAGGAAAGGGATGAGAGAACTGTGAGAGCAACGCTCAGTGTGTAAGGGCAGGGATGGGCAGTCCCAGGACAGGCAGACGCAGGCTGGGTGGACCTGGTGGTGGGAGACAGCGGGCCATACTTTGGTTTCTCTATGGTTTTTTGCAAATGAAACAAAATTTTTGGTTAACATATGTTAAATACAATGATAGTGATGGGTGAGATGTTCACTTTGTTTTGTTTGGAGGTGGGTAGGTAATTAGGTTCATTTATTTGTTTACTGGTTTTTAAATGGCAGTACTAGGGATCGAACCTGGGACCTCGTGCATGCTCAGCACGCGCTGTACCACTGAGCTATACCCTTCCCTCCTCATTTTTTTTTAAATGAAACATTTTTAAATTGAAATATAATTGGTTTACAGTGTTGTGTTAGCTTCTGGGGTTCACCAAAGTGATTCAGTTATGCATTCATATATATATATTCTTTTTCATATTCCTTCCCATCACAGGTTACTACAAGCCATTGAATATAGTTCCTTGTCCTACACAGTAGGACCTTGGAGATACTCATTCTGGATTGAAAAGATTATCTTTCAAATCTGAAAAGTCCCCATGTTACCAATGCTGCTGTGACCCTGGCGAGAAATGCTCAAATGCTCTGAGACAGACTGGTGACTTTTCTCCCAGATAGCTCTTTCTGACGCTGCTCTCTGGATGTTTTAAAGTGTTTCCTTAAAAAGCTTAATAAGAATAACTTAATAATAACTCTCTTAAAATAACCCCGCAATAATTAGTTCCCTTCATCTAAACATCAGCTATTTTTCAGTTTGGATCTTTGAGTCATAATGTTTTTCTTGCTGTTTTTTTTTCCTAGAGGAGCCTCCATTCCTGTTTCCTGGGCGTTATTGTATGTAGTCTAGTCTATTTCAACAAACTGGTAAAATGTGGCTGTTGATCGCTCCATTCACTGAATTTATAGCTACTGTCTAGTTCAAACTATTTGTGGTGGGAACATGGGATAATGATCATTAACTGAATTGATGACATTGGTGCCCAGACTGAAAATGAGGGGGAATCATCCTAAAATGTTTGCGATATGTTGGAAAAAGACTTTGGGTTGGTCGGTCGGTTGGTTGGTTGGTTGATAAAAGGCTTGGTAGAGCTCTCTGTGTTTTAGGTGGGATCACTGAAAGCCAGGATAGAAAAAGTCTTAAAAATCATCTGACCCAATTATGCAGTCGATGCTTAAACTCCCCTGTGACACCCCTGCTAAGTGTGTGTCCACCGTTCCCTTAGCTCTTGTAAGTGCTGGGAAGTGACAACTTCCCTCCTCTACATCATCGAAATTAATGAGCAAGAACACATTAGCAGGTTTCTATTTAAAATTGCTACGAGTTGTATGTAATTTTCAGGACAGTTAAGACATTTTTCAGTTGTTACTTGGAAAAAAAAAGCAGAATTACGCTTTTACATAGACTCAAAGCTGGGAAGTGCGGGTGGCATAAATACCTTGTGCAGCAAAGATGCAAAGAATCCCAAGCAAATTCTGGCCTGAAGCACTAGCCACTTCATAGGTGAGGGCACGAAATGCTGTGGGAAGTCTGAGCTGGCAGGTGCCAGCCCAAAACTGCCGAGGAAGGCAGCTTAATTTCTTCCCTGACCTTGACAATGCGGCAGACACTTTTCTCGCCTTTGACTTAGCTCAAGGTAACCGGTTTGCTGCAGAATTTAAAATTCCACCCTCCTGGTTCATAACTTTGATCAGAAGACTGCATTCCTAATCATTCATTTTTAATAAGACAATTGGACACAATTTTTCTCTTTAGAGCTCATAATGCAGATGGGAGTAAGAGAAATCATTTCAGGTTAGCAAACTTGATGCTTCATTTTCGTTTTAATCTACATGGTTGGAATTAATTTCCACCGACACAGACTTTCCCATTTGTGACGTAAACCTCAGCATAGTAAGTTTATTAAAATATGATTTCCCTGGGGAGAGAGGAATGACGAGGTGAAGCACAGGGGATTTTAAGGGCAGAGAGGCTATGTGTAAGATGCTGTTATGGTGGGTACATGTCAGCACACATTTGTCAAGACGCATAGTGTGTAGAACACCACGAGTGAACCGTAAGATCAACGGTGGACTTTGGGTGATGACGATGTGTCAGTTCAGTGTCTGTTCATTGACAGTAACACATGGCCCATTCTGGCGAGGGATGCTGAAAGGGGGCAAGGCTGTGCTTGGAGGGGACAGGGGCACACGGGAGCTCTACTTTCTGCTCCGTTTTGCTGTGAACCTAAAACTACTCTTAAAAAAGAAAGTCTATTAAAAAATGATTTCACAAAGCTTTCAGGTATGCCCACAAGTCTCTGAACGAGAACGAAGACTCATTTGCAAAATGTTCTTTTTTTAATTAGAAAACTTAGAGCCATTTTTGATCAATTTTTACACAGAGTGATTACAAAGCTACAGTGAAGGCATTTGATCAGGGATTTCTTTGGTAAATTATCTTGTAGGGTGAAGACTCACTCTACGTTAGTTGTGTGTTACATCCAGAGATGTCTGGATAGAGCCCCACACACTAGACGTATCAGATTTTAAGACTTTTTTTAGAGCAGAACCTGAAAACTGGGGGAAAGATTCTCTCGAGCAGTTGTAAAGTAATCTCTGAAATACCTGGATATTTTCTCTGCATTTTCTGATTGTTTTATAACCCGGTGACAACTGCAAACTGGTGAAAATAGGTAGTATTTTCCAAGAAATAGCTAGTCGATTTTATCGTACAGCAGACTGGAAAGTGAATCTCTGGAATCGTGGAAGAAAGGGGAGGCGTGAATAACCCGTTCCATTCTTGGGGGCCTGGAAGAGTCCCTGGAATGCAGTTCAGTGAGGGGTCTCATCCTGCGTCTGTGGGTGACTGTGGACAGTGGTCACAAGCAGTTAAGACCTCCACTGGGATTCCAGTCCTAAGAGGTGTGGGGTCAGGGCACGTACAGTGCCTTGCAGAGTGTGTGTTATGCCCGTATTCTTTTCAGGAACGAGTACAGGGTTTTTCTGTAACATTCTAAATGCAAGATGGTCATCCTGCTCACAAGGAAGTTCCTTGAAGAACGTGTATCTATGAGAGATCATTAAAAATAAATAAGCTACAAGGAGGTGGGGGTGGGTAGAGCTCAGTGGTAGAGCGTGTGCTTAGCCTGCACAAGGTCCTGGGTTCAATCCCCAGTACCTCCATTAAATAAATAAATAAACCTAATTTCCTCTCCTGCCAAAAGAAAAAAAAAAACAAGCTACAAGGATATATTATACAGCAGAGGGAATACAGCCATATTTTATAATACCTTAAACGAAGTATAATCCATAAAAAATTTGTATCACTGTGTTGTACACCTGAAACTAATATAACATTGTAAATCAACTATACCTCATTCAGAAACAACAACAACAACAAAAAACTAAAAAAAAAAAGTCCCTAAGTAGAATAAAGGAAATAATGCTAAATGGAAACCAGCAAGCACGTGATTCTGTTAAGGCCAAATGGAATCCAAATCTGAGTCAAGATGTTGGCAGGCAAGAGAACAGGAGGCACAGGAGGAGGTTGGACTCCTGCCCAACTGAGGCTCTGCTGGGGGAAGGGGCTGGGGAAGGGGACAGCAGGGCAGCAGTGGGGAGGAGGTGGGAGTGTGACCCCTGCATGAGGAGCAGCCGCACCGAGCAAAGATGAAGCAACTGCCTGCACTCAATATAAATATACTTGATAGGACTCAGGAGAAAGCAGCTGCATTGGGGATGCTAAACTTCCCGAGGTTCCCAATGACTGGGGTTACAAATTGACAGGAGGGAGGAACCCAGTCAGTGCTGACCCAGAAACACCCCCAGCAGGGATTTATGACCACCTGTGACCTTCTCTGCCTTTCGCTGTCTGAGGTCACCATCTCCATGACCTTGTCCCTCTCCACTTCCAGGGATGTTGGTTTCTATGTTGTGCAAACCTTCCTGGAGTTAGCCCTCACTGCCATGTGCCCTGGACCCTTTGTGGATGGACCAGAGTAGGACAGGGGACAGAAGTCAGACGGTCCCAGCGTGCAGGTCGTGACAAAGAACTGCGTGGTTATGTGAAGCCTTTTGCGCTAGAGAAACCTGCTTGGAGCATGACATTGACAGAATTATGATTCTAGTTTTCCCAATTATTTACCTTTAATAGGTGTTTCCCTGATTACGTTATATATCAACTTCTAGCGTAATACCATGTTTGTTATAAAGAAGAAAGTTTTATCCAAACTGCATATATCACCATGTAAACTCCTTTAGAAATGGAAATAACTCTTAAGTTTATCAGCCTTCATTGCTGTTAAGTGAAAATGTTTGACAGTGTCGCAGCTGAGTACATATGAAAGAAAAACAGTAAATGCTTTCGGTAGGTAACCAATAACAAGCCGCAGACCAGCCAAGTTCTTTGGTTTGGATTACTTTTAATCCCCATTACTTGTCAAAAGAAAAGGGCAAGAAATTCCCTCAGTAAAATTGAGAAATCTTATCATGAAGCAAAAATTCCCTTTGTAGCTAAGGTACAGGTGGAAATCCACTTTTAAAAAAATTGCTGTGGCCAGCTGTTAACACAGTGGGACTGTCTACAAATACAGTTGTTTAAACACAACAGATTACCATTATGTAGCAGGCTCATTAATCACTTTTCAGCTCACTATCAGGGGTGAAAATTACTGGTGTTATTAAATTTCCACCCCATTACCTTGACTTTTACTTAGAACCATCCATCAATGATTTCCTCCTTCATTAGAAGTCACAAGTTAACCAAGCCAAAAAAAAAAAAAAAAAAAACCCATCAAAGAAACACCATTTGATGGTATCTTGGAAATGTAAATACTTAGTGCAATTTCATTAATTCACAAGGTCTGTTAAGCATTCTAGTAATCTACTCAAGACAATTCTCAAGCCTTTGCTTCCACAACCATTAGCTGTAGACATTTCAACCAGTGCTTGCGGAAAAAAAAACAACTCTTGAAGTCATAGATTTCCAGTAATTGGTCTCAACTGGTCCTATGACAGGTCTGTAACTCCCTCAGTTTTGTTTTTTTTTTTTTTATGGTCCCCCAATACACCTCTGTTTAAGGAACTGTAATCTGTTGCCTTAATGAAAGGCTGAAAGTTCCATCGTATTGCCTCTCCCAGCAATGCTCTGGTCCAGCGAAGCCCATGTCCAGCTGTCCACGGGAGATGTTTAGGGACACCACACTCAGGATCGGTCCTGAGACAGATGCCTTCTAAGATCAGTGAAGACCCTAAGTAACATTAACCAGTTAATCAACAAATATATCTCAACTGCTGTTCGTGGGAACTGAGATGGCCATTAAAGAGAGGATGGTGTCAGGAGATGGCGTCCTCCAGAACTTGGCACTTGCGTGTCTGCAATCACATACACACAGGAAAGGCAAACTCCTGAAACAGAGCAGCAGATTGCTGGTGCCAAGTGAATGCGGTGGATGGGAACCGCCGTAGCCCCTGGATGACTCACTCCAGGCTATGGGGATGAGAGAATTAGCCCATCCTCTCAGAGAGGAAGGGAGATAATGGAGTGGAAAGTAGGCAGGGGAAACAAAAGGACATAATGTGTGCTTTTTGGTGTTCTGCTCTCAGGCCATCTGTGATGATTTAGTGAATGTGTGAATACATGCTGAGGTTAAAAAAGACAACGTTAAAGTGCAAATTGAGTATCTGAATAAAACCATGACGTCCAGAGTGGAACATCTGTCACTTTTTTTCTGACCAGCATCCCTTTTCCTTCTATCAAAGACTGAAGGTAGTAGCACTCACTGTTCATTTGTGCAATTACTTCTTGCTCATTTCATGTAGTCTTGTGGGGTTGTCAATCAAAGAGCTTGCTTCCTCCCCCCCAAGCTAGACTCTAGAAGAAATTTGAATTTTGATTCTAGGGACAAGGACTAAAAGCAATTGGAATTGAGTAATCCAATGGCAGTATTCTAGGTAAGATTCTCCTGGGAGCCCCCGAATGCTGTCCTGATTCTTGCCTTTCCAGAGGTGTGAGCGGTGAACTCTGCCTTGGTACTATAAGCTATTCCACATTTTAAAAATTTGCTATGATTTAAAAAAAAATTTAGCTAGAGCTGATTTTTGTGGCTGGCAACCAAAGGGAATTAGGGCATGCACTTTACTTCTTCTGTGACAATTTCCAAGCATAGTATTAGGGATGGAGAGGTTCAACCTGCATGTGCCCATGGAACTCTGCAGAAAGCAGAGTGACACCACCACACCTCTCAGAGTGCTGGCTTCCGTGCAGCTGATGTTGGGGAACGTGAAGGTCAAAAGTAGGGCCAGGGTGAGAGAACCAAGCAGAGGGCAGTCTGTTCACAAACCCCTCGTAACACTGGTAACAATGAACACTAACACAGATTGCAACAGACATCGCTGTGAGTGAGTCTGGGTAGTCCGTACCTCATGACAAACGCTGCGATTTCCAATTTCACTCACCAAGGAAAAATCCTATTCACCCCCAAAGGTTGGGTCAGGCTTCTGAGCTGGAAATGAGGAGGGGGTACCACTGTTACTGTTACTTTCTGGCTTAGGGAACCGAGAGGACAAAACCTATCCAACCCCTGCACTGGAGTTCTCTCCCTGCTTTCCCCTTTTCATCAACTGACCACTCAAATTGTTCTTCAACGACAAATCCAGAAGAGCCTGAACTACAGGCTGTGGATCCTGCCCTTGATATCACAAGCCCGAGAGGACCTGAGAGTAAAGGTCCATCAAACGACCTGAGATTTTACAAGAAAATTTATAATCCACTCTTTTTGACAAGAACAAAAATATTTCCAATATTTTTTATAACGTCATCCCAGGAAGTAGGTGTTACCAATGACATCGAATGCAGTACCGAGACGAGGAATCTTAAGAAAAGTCCACTGGATTTCACGAGAGAAAAGTTTTAGCAGGCTGATGGCAACAGAGTACAGTTATATGGGGGAAATGGGAAGATAGAAGAGGGAGGTTTGGCAAAGAAAAGAAGAGGAGAGATGGAAAAGTAGTTGGAAGAATCAAGTAAAAACTCTTATTGGTTTTTTTAATTGTTGTTCAAAGCTTTTAAAAAACTGTTTATTTTTAATTCTTATTTTTTTTATTGAAGTGTAGTTGATTTGCAATGTTAGTTTCAGGCATGCAGCAAAGTGATTCAGTTATAAATATATATATATATATATATATATATTTTCAGATTCTTTTCCATGACAGCTCATTACAAGGATCTTTATGTTTTTAAGCTAGGGAAGAGCTAAACATGTGTGGAGGCAGAAGAGAAAGTGTTGCTGAAGTGAAAAAGGCCAGACAAGGCTGGCTTCTGGGCATGCGACCTGTGTTTAGAAGGGCCCTGCACCTGGTTTAATGCTCTGCTGTCACTGTCCTGAAATTCTTCATATTTTTTGAGCCAGGACTCGGCATTTTCATTTTGTACTTGGCCCAGCCAGTTATGAAAGTGCTTCAAAAGGTATAAAGCATTATGTGTAGGCTGACTAATGCCCCTACAAAGATGCCCATGCCCTTGTCCCCAGAACCTGTAAGTATGTTACCCTATATGGCAAAAAGGACTTTGCAGATGTGATTAAGTTAAGGGCTTTGAGTTGGGGAGATTATTCTGGATTACCCGGCAGGCCCAATGAAATCACAAGGGTCTTTACAAGAGGGAGGCAGTGGAGTTAGGGTTGGTAAGAGGAGGCATGTGACAATAGAAAACAGGGAGTGAAATGGGACAATGTGATGCCAGGTCATGAGCTAAAGAATACAGGTGGCCTCTAGAAGCTGGAAAAGGCAAGGAAACATACTGTCCCCTAAAGACACCCTCTAGAAAGAGTGCAGCCCTGCTCGTCCAATTTGGACTTATGACTCCCAGAACGGTAAGATAATACATTCGTCTTGAGCCTGTGGTAATCTGTTACAGAGGCGATGGGAAGCTAATACCCACTACATAAATGTACGGTGATGTATATACGCGTTCACTAGAAATCAAGGATATTAATAAAACTAACAGCACCTATCATTTGGTGAACATTTCTTGTGTGCCAGGCATCATACGAAGAAGCCCTTTATGGATATAATATTACGTAAGCCTAGAACGATGCTAGAGGTGGGTATTACTGTATTTACTTTACAGACGGGCAAACTGAGGCTCAGAGAGGTGAAGTAACTTGTGCAAAGCCACATAACATACTACAATGTTTTAGAGGTGGGAGTTGAACCCAGTCCATGATCACTCGCAATTTTTCTGTGGGTTCATCTCCATCCCTTATTATATTATACACTCGGGTTTACTCCGATTCTTTAACGTGCACGGTGTTTGTGCGTGTCCACAGGAGTGGAGGCAGGACGGGGCGAGCATGACACCCACGACTGGGGCATGGAAGGCGAAAAGGGCGCGGGAGCACGTCCACAGGGGCAGGGGCTTCTGCAGGCACCCACAGCGGATGTGAGTGAGGCTCCAAAAGAGTGAGCGACACAAAAAAAGCGCCTGAGCTGGGAAGCCGAAGGCCTCCGCCGTTGGTTGCTCGCCCGCGTGGGTACCGGACGCATCCCGGAGGCTGCGGCCGCGCGGCGTGCAGGGACACGACACAGGAGGCCCCGCCCCGTTTCCAGGAGCAACTGCGGGTGGGAAGAGGGGAGGAGGAGGGGCCCCCACCACTCCCCTTGTTTTGGAGGCCGGCGTGGTCCCGCGTCATTGGCCGCCGCGGAGCCCGAGGCCCGAGGAGGAGGAGCAGCACCCCCGGTTGCTGTGCCCTGCCCCCTCCCGGCCCCGCCTTCCGGCCCGAGGCGCCCCCGCCTCGCGGACTACAACTCCCACAATGCCCCGCGCTCTGGGGGCGGGGCCGGGCGCTGGGAAGCCGGGGGCGGGGCCGCCCGTGGGATGAGGTGGGAGCGCGCGGCTCTCCAGCGTCGCTCACCGCTGCCGGGAGAGCGTCCCCATCTCCGGACGGCGAGCGGCCCCTGACCCGGAGTCTCTCAGCCTCCGGGAGGCGTCCCCTCGGGTCGTCGCCCGGGCCGCCCGCCGCTCCCCGGCCGGCCGCGGCGTGGGGGGAGGTCAGCATGAGCCGGGGGGCCCGGCGGGGCGGCGCGGGGCAGGGGGCGGCGGCCGCAGTGCAGCTGCTGGTCACCCTGAGCTTCCTCCCGAGCGTCGTCGAGGCCCAGGTGAGCCCGAGCGCTGGCGCGGCGGGGCGCCGGCCGAGCGGGCCGCGCTGGGGCTGGCGTGGGGGTCGCCCCGAGGGGCTTGTGGCGGCGGGGAGGCCGGGGGCCGGACACCTGACGGCCAAGCCCGCGGAGCGCCTGCCGGGGGCGGGGATGGCGGCGCGCGCGGCTCCCGGCGTGACTGGGGAGGCCGGGTCGGCCGCCGAGGTGTCGTCGTCTCTGTCCCCGGCTGTTTGAGCGGCTGAGACCGGGGCGGGGGGTGGGACGGGAGGAGGACGTCCGCGGCTGTCGTGGGGAGAGCACGCGCGCGGACGGCGGCGCCCACCCCGCGAGGCGGGAGGGGAGGGCAGGACGCCCGGCCCGCGAAGGCGACACTTAACTTCCCGGACTTGCGGATCGAGAGTCCCTCGGCTTTTCCCCCGTCCCTGGCCTGGGAGCGCTGTGCTTTCACCCAGCTGGGACTCTGCTCGGCGGCATCGCCAGGGGAGTCCGGTTACGACCCTAGGGGTCTGTGTCTGGCCTCGCGAGTCCAGCAGCAGTGAGGCGACGGCTGATAAATCAGAGTTTGAGCGTGTCTTTGTGAGACGTATCTTAACAAGTTTCTCAAGATGCTGGAAATCGCGGGGGAAGCGGACCAGAGCCTTTTGCCTGAAGAGAGGTGTTTGCTTCCTTTTTTACTCAGTAGACCGCGGCCAGGTGCTGTCTTGTCTGCACCTGCTGCAAAGTGGCAAAACTGCTAAGAGCGAAAAAAACATAAAAAGATGTCCCAGGTGGCCCGATAATGAGGGCAGATGTCGTTTGAAGCAATTAATGCTGGTTGTTAAGAAAAACTGAAGGTAACCCTGGGTGTAATCATGTAAACATGTTTTTCTAACTTTACTCAGACACTTTTGACACTTTTGTCAGTGTTACGGTGTTCTGAATCGAATCTCAGGATGCCTGAATCTTAAATTTATGTCCCTGTTCAAATGTTTTTTAAGTGAATGATTCGATAAAAGGGAGAAGCTTTTGGTTTTGGTTTTTTGGGAGCGTGTTAAAAATGCAGATTCTTTGGCCCCATTACCGGATGTTCTGATACAGTGGATCTGGATGTGGTCCAGGAGTATCAGCATTGTAAAACAGCCTTGCAAGTAACAAACGCAGTTATCCCTTCAACTGTCTTTAACCCCACTTGAAAACACAGGAACAGTGGCAATCTGGGCATATCTACCAGACTTATGAAAAGTATATTTTCCAAATTGTCTTTGGCAAAATTATTTTCTAGTTATTAATGGGCTGTTTCTTTTTTAGTAGAATTTACATTTAGATGTTTTTCTAAAATGAGACTTTTCTCTTTTTTTTCCTCATTTTTTTTATTATGTAGCATATATCAATTGTATACTGTATCACCAGTGTAGAAGCTTCACTTTAGGCTCCTATCACTAATTTTGTATACTAATGTCTTATAATTGCCTGTGTACTTTAAATTTTATTATATCCAAATGAATATGTGTAATTTAAATTTATGTCCAAATGAACATATACATATATATAGTTCAGCAGTTAAAGATTTGGCATATTCAAAGTAGCATTGTGCCAAACTGTCCTCAAAAATGAATACATTCGGTTTTTGTTTCCAGTGGTACTTTCTAATCATCGTGTTTGATCACATTTTAGATCTTACTGTAATTTGTAACGTTTAGATATACATTATCATTTTATTTGACGCACCTGTGGGGCTGTTGAGGCAACGGACTTTCAAAGAGTTACATGATTAGTTTCACACTTGTTACGTAAGTGAGCAAGATTTAACTGGAGACCAGTAGGCCTCTTTCTGTTCTATACAGTGCAACTCACTGTGCTTGCTTCTGTGCGGTACAGAAATAAAGCAGAAGGAAACCCAGGAAAATAAAAAAGTGGAACTAAGCCAGTTTTTCACTTCTCTTTCGTATACTAAATTGGAAGAAAAAACAGTAAAGAATGAAAGAGGTCGTACTTTTATTGACAAGAAATCATTTAAGGAGATGAGTATATTGAATATTATCTTTTTACATTTAAAGCATAAAGTCATTTGCAAGCACATAAAATGATAGGCATTTGTACATCTCACACCCTGTTTTATCAATGATATGCAAATGTGCTTTGTAGTACAGCAAAACACTAGGAACTAAAAACACCGCGCACAAGTGCTCTAACAAGCTTCCTGTAGAGAAGTAATTCCAGTGACATATATTTTTTAAGTCTTTCTGAATGCATTTCTGAGATGGCATTAAATCATAGAATGCATAAAGCCCCCTCAAGATGGAGAGCCAGAACCTTGAGACTCAAACGGTGCTGCTTCAGTCCCGTTACCCTGAGGATTTCCCCCAGACCCTGGGGACCTTGAGCTTCTGCTTTAACAACCATGTGGAGAGGAGGAGAGAGGACATAAAGCCTTTGTCTGCCCAAAGAGGGGACAATGAAAGGCCCCACAGTAAAAGCGGAACTCCAAAGGGCTACATGTTCAGTGTAAGGAGAAATGAAACCCACCACAAGTAAGGGGAGAGTAAAGAAACTTGCTAGGGAAAGGGAGGAAAACTGCCTTGAGAATTTGTAACCACGAGCCAGCCCTTATACAGGCCAAATTCATGCCTCCTGTGCTGGGAAGAGCTTCGAGGACAAAATTTAATTTATAGCAGCCTCAGGTTGGTACGCTCCTAGTTTACTGGTAAAAGCAAATACCCATCCCCGCTGTAGGAATTTGTTTTCAACCCAGGCCCTAAAGAATTCTTGAAGATAAAGTGCCAAGCAGAATAAGCTAACAGTCAAAAAAAAAAAAAAAAAAAATCGCGAACCCCACAAGGCACCGTGAATGAGGTATTAGAAGTGTAGACTACAGAAACAGACCTGTCCAGACTTTAGATTTTGAAAACATAAGGCATAATTTAAAATTACTATGTTTAATGTGTTTAAATAAAAAGATACTCAGAAATATGAAATAGAACAAGAGCTTTTAAAGAGTGACCAAATGATTAAAGCGTCGTGAAATAGGAGTTCTAGAAATGAAATTAACAACTCAATGGATGAACTACATAGCTGATTATACCCAGCAGGAAAAAATGATTATTGAATTAGACAACCGCTTTATGTCCTTTTCTTTCTACTTAATCCTCTAGCACCTCTTCTCCATGCTCGCGCTTAGCTTCATACTTGACCAAGTTAGAGTAATCCCGTCTGTCCACCTGCTAGTCTCTGCCGCGTGTATTTTGGCTTGGGCTGCATACCTGTGTATGAACTGTCTGTACTCTTAGCAAAGGCCAGTCCCTCTGCTTGTTAGGGCTCGAGCAAAACTTCCCTTTCTCTCTTGGATCACCAATTTTTCCTTTTCTGATGGACTGTTACTGTCATCATAAAACGTGCTGTTAATTCTACTATTTTAAAGTCCTCTTTTGACACACTCATCTCTTCTGACTCTGCTCCATTTTTTTGTTCCCCTGTATAGAAAAACTCCTCAAGAGAAGTATCTTTCTCTTCCCTGTTCTGGTCATTCAGCCCATTCCAGCCTGCTTCTTGCCCTGACCACTCCTCTGAAACTGTTCTTGTCAAGGTCACTAATGTCTTCCTTGCTGCTAAAGCCAATAGTTTGGTGAAGCTAAGGTTTAAAAACTATGGGCAGATTTTTCCCACAGCTCATCACTCTCCTTTAAACTCCCTTTTTTTTTTTTGGCTTCTTGGGATACTCTACGGCTCTGGCACCCTTCCTGTCTTCCTGCAGGGCAGTCTTTCTTAGTATCCTTTGCTTGATCCTCCTCTTCCCCTGACCGCTGATCACTTGAACCTCAGGGTTCAAATCTTGTCTCTTTCCTCTCTCTATCCTGGTCATCTCATTTAGTCTCTTGGCTGAAATACCGTCTACATAACTGACTTTCAAAATCTCCAGACTAGGATTCTCAGCTCTAGATCCACATGTCCAACTACTTTTTCAATGTCTCTATTAATTACCTGGATAATTAAGAGATACCTCACACTTGATGTATCAGGAACCAAATTCCTGATTTTCACCCCATTGGATCTGCTCTTCCCACAGTCGCTGCCCCTGAGTCACATGCAGCAGCCCGGCTGACCTCCGTGTTGTTCTGGAACACAGCAAGTGTATCTTTGCACTGAGGCCCTTGTGCCAGCAGTTTCCTCTGCCTGGCACACTCTTCTCATGGATTCATATGGTTGGCTCGCTCACTTTCTTAGGTTTCTGCTGAAGTGTCACCTTATCTGCTGTGTCCACTTACCTGAATGGTCCTCTTGCCCGACCATACGGTATAAAAGATAAAATGCTTCCTCCTCGCCTTGTGCTCTGTGGTCCTTTTAGCCTCCACTTAAAACTCTGCAGTGGCTTCCTCTCTCACTCAGTGTGGTGTAGTACAAAGTATATTTGGTCTTTGTCCTCTATTCCTGGCAACCCTTGGAATTTCCTGAGTAATCGGAGTGCCCCTTTCAGTCACGCCTGAGTTGCCTTAGGTGGGAACCCCTAGATAGCTTCAGGATGAGCCTGGTCCAGGAGGGCCAAGTGCTTAGAGGTGTGGAACTTCCAGCCCCACCCGCTGACCTCTGGGATTGGGAGAGGGGTGCTGTAGGCTGAGCTCTGCAAAAACTCTTTAAAACAGTGAGATCTGATGAGCTTCCAGGTGGTGAACACGTGGACTCGCTGTGGGGCAGCTCAGGGGTGTGGAAGCTCTGCACTTGGGCCTCCCAGGACCCTGCCCTGTGCCTGCCTTCCGTTTGGCTGTTTCTGAGTTGTATCCTTTGCAATAAACCAGTCAGTATGAGGAAGGTGTTTTCCTGAGTTGTATGAGCCATTCTAGCAAATCATAAAACTTGGGAAGGAAGTTGGGGAACCCCTGTTTGTAGCATGTTCATGAGTCCCATTTTTAAATTCAGCTGAGGAATGCTTTATGGAGTTTTTGGATCCTGAACTCACTTTGTAAATATCATTTTCTCCAATTTATTGGATAAAAGCATATATTTTATTAAAAAATTTTTTGGATGGGGAGATAATTAGGTTTGTTTATTTTTAGTGGAGGTACTGGGAATTGAACCCAGGGCCTCATGCAAGAGCATGTATTTTAAAGTGCAGTAGACTTGGGAGTAAGTGTCATCTCTGCTTTGGAAAAATTATTTTATCCTTGCAAAGCCTTAATTTCCTTGTATGTAAAATAAGGATAATAATACCACTTCATAGGGTATTTTAAGAATACATGAGTTAACACATGTAATGCTGTTAGCATTATGCCTGTCACACGAGTGTTCCACAAGTGGCGGTCTGAAAGAAAGTTACTACAGCAGTATTATTACAGCCTGTGCTTTCTAGGTAAGTCTTGGAAGAAACTGCCTTAGCATTTCCACGACTATTTGGATTTTATATATGTTTAGGCAAAGGAGAGAGCATTCAGTATCTTTCTTTTTGACCTCTAGCCAAGAATGTTTAGTCCTTCACCATGGGTATATCGACTCCTACTGTTGCTTTTTATTTAGTTGACCTTTGTAAAAAGTGGCTGCTTTACATTTCAATCAGCAAATACTAGCTCAGTTGAATGAATAATTTTATCTTTTTTTTTTTTTCAGATGGAAATACTGGGGGTTGAACCCAGGACCTCGTGCAAGCTAAGCACACACTCTGCCACTGAGCTGTACCCCCTCCATAATTTATCTTTTTATATAATGGAACAGATTTGTTAAGGTTGAAACGTCAGTCATTTACATCATTTCAATTATATGTACACGTATTTTTCCCCCTAGGTCACCGGAGTCCTGGATGATTGCTTGTGTGATGTTGATAGCATCGATAACTTCAACACCTTCAAAATCTTCCCCAAAATAAAAAAGCTGCAAGAACGAGACTATTTCCGTTATTACAAGGTATGATCATCATTTGATTCCACTGGTATTGAAGATTCTTATTTAGCTGTCCACAGGTGTGCTTTTTATGACTCTCCTGAAAACAGGTTTTGAGTCTTCTCAGCGCCCTGTGTTTATCCTTTATTGTTGGAATGTATTAAGAAAAGTAGTGAAAATCTATTAATCTTTTTGAACACTAGGAATCTGAGCCCCCTTCCTGTGTTTGGGGAACTTCTCATTGCTCAGTTCGGGTTCTGAGGCAGTGACCCCTCCTGCTACAGAGGTAGAGATGCCCAGGGCCCCTCTCCTCCGCCTCCCCTGTAGGTTAGGTGCTGTCCATAGACACTCCTGCCCAGCTGTGAGGTGTGCTGCTGGCAGTGTCGTGTGCTGTCCCCTCAGCCGTGCAGAGTCCCACTGCATTTGAACTGGCTGGCTCGCCGGGCGGGGCGGCACACCAGCCCCAGGGATGGAGGCAGCGCGCCGTGCACAGGAAGATGCAGCCTTGGTTCCGGAGCCTGGCGGTCTACTCCAGACCTCTGCAGAGTAACCGGCGCCAGCGACAGTGCAAACGCAAAAGAGCAGCGGGGTAAAAGCTGCCCTTGTGCTTCGCCCGTCTGATCCTGCTCCAGTATTCAGTTGGCTTTATAATTTCTTTGATTTTCCTTTTTAGTGTATTTTAAAAATTGAGCATGGTTTTCTTTTTTATCATGAGTTTGTATAGGTTATCTTAGTCCTTTAAATAGTTTTGAGGGTTAAAAAATGCATTATTTTGGCAGTCTTAAGTTGTGCAGAAAGGTCACAAATTAGAGACCTAAAGACTGGGAACTCACCCCCTTTCCCCATCAGCACCAGGAATATACAAAAAGTGAATGTCTCTCCTCTGTACGAGATCCTTTGGGAATGCAGATTCCATAAACTTATTTGAAAAAGAAATCTATGCCTAAGCAAACTATTGACTATTATTCTAGACATTTTACTTACAAATAACAAAGGTTGGAATACCTTCTTTTGACTCCCACCTCTGAATCTGTATAAATCTATCTGCGCTTGTAGCTGCTTGCTTTCTGCTGCTAGGCTTAACCATATGAAGTTGTTGCTTTTAGAGGTCAGAATAGTTGAATACTGCCATTTGCTTATGATTCTGTCTAGGGCTGTGAAGGACCGCTCCTTCTGTCCCAGATTGTCCCTTCATGGGACGTCTCCGTCATGTCTCCGCTCACTGTGTCCTAGCCCTCACCCTCCCGCTCCTCCCTTGTGGGGCTGTATCTTCTGTTGCTGTATTCCCACAGGTCTGGTCAGTAGTAGACACTCAAATATTTTGAGTAAATGAATTAATATCTCATTTAATCTTTACACAGATATTCTGTCAGGCCAGTATTGCCCACATTTTACAAGTGAAGAAACAAATGGTTTAGGTGTCCTAAGGTAGGGCACTTTTGTTGCCTTAACAAAGAAAACAAGTTTTATTAAGAAAAGGTGTGGAGCAGCTCACAAAATTGAAAGATAAGCTGAAGAAGCATGTCTCAGAAAATACAGAAATTAGAGCAGGAACTAATGGTCATTCTCTTTACGATACCACCAAAATTTTGGATCAGATTAGCCATTTTCCCAATTTTTTACATTATACAGGAGTCAGATTTCTGAGAGAAAGGGTCTAATTCGTCTAAGTAAGGTCATGTCACTCCAGCCCTTGACCAAAAGATTGAAAGACAAATCCTGTCTACATTTGCATATTTGCGTGTTATTTCTCAGGAAAATTAGGGGATGTTACGTAAGGAGGAAAAATGAAAGTTGGATAGGTAGAAATAACAATGTGGCCCTCGGCTAGCTGACGTACAGTTCCTCTTTATACGTGCAATTTAAAAAATGCTCTCACCAACATAATGAAACTGCTCTGTATATAACCAGAATACACTTACACTCTCTCCCAAAGGGGAGGGGAGTAGAGAGCAGTGATCTAGCTCATGCATCCAGCACCGAGCCTCGGGTGTGTGGGTGGTAGCTCCTCCTCTTCTAGTTCTGTCAACCTGTGAATTAAACAAAAAGGAAATCTAACCACCAGCAGTGCATTCTACATACAAAGGTGGCAGGAAAGGAAAGCTAAGAGAAGAGGTTAATTTTAAACACACACACTTGCTAAGATTCAGTCAGCAAGGACACACAGGTAGAAGCCATAGTCTACCTCTGTCGGCTGGCCAGTCGGCTGCTCTGGCTGGTGTGTATATTTTCTCTCTTGTACGGTCCGTTCCATTCCTTTATTTGTCAGGTATTTATGGAGTGATCACTTTGTAGCAGAGTATGTTCTAGGTGCTGTGAATACAACAGTGAATAGGACAGAAACTCTGATCTCATGAAACTTATTATGATTAGAGCAACAAACAATAAACAAATAATAATGTATAATTTCCTATGATTATAAGGTAAGTGCTATGGGGAAAAAGCTAAGCAGGAGACAGAATGATGGGGGTGGGAGAGGTCGGCTGCCCAATTTTAAAGAAGGAGGTCTTCCTGCTGTGCCATTTGAGCAAAGAGCTACCTAATGTAAAAGAGTGAGCCTGAAAGACTTGGGGGGGGGGGGGCGTTCCGGCCGATGCGAAGGCGTGGAGTGTTGGGAGGCCGGTAGAGCTGGAAGGACGCGGACCAGAGCGTTGGAGGGGTAGTAGGGGCTGGACTTAGGAAATTAGAGGTTGATGGATTTTAAGAGTGATAAGAAGCTACTGGAGGAATTTGTACAAAACAGACTGAAAGGGTGTGAGACAGGAAATAGAGAAACCGGACAGGAGGCCGTGGCAGCAGTCCAGATGAAAGATGCTAAGGGCTTGGGATAGAAGAGTCGGTGGAAGAGGTGAAAAATGATCAAATTAGTGTCATGTATGAAGGGTAACAAGCAGGCTCTTCTGATGGATTGAATGTAAGGCGTGAGGGTAGAAGTGAAATCAAAGGTGATACGTACATTTTGAGCGAATTATGAAAAAGTATATCATGACCAAGTGGATTTTATTCCAAGAATGCAAGGATGAGGCTTTCAGGGCTTCAGCAAGATTCAACACATGCTCCTGATTTTGTAAAAACATAATAGAGTAAAAATGATGGATACTTCCTTAACATGAGCATTTCGATCCTAGCACATCAGCATTGCAGCGTCTTCTGGGGAAACACTCTATAGAGGAATTCTCCCTTAGGTCAGGAACCATGGTATGGGGGTACTTACTATCTCCTTTACTCTTAGACCGTATTAGCCAGTATAGTCAAACAAGAAAAAACAACCAGTCATACAAATTTTTAAAGAATAAATAAAACTACTTCCATTTATAAATGACAAAAGTAGAGCTAGAAAACGCAAAATAATGAAAACAAACAATAAAAAATGCATCAAGATAGGCTCTAAACTTAATATTTAAAAAATCAGTATCTTCGTAAGTACAACAAGCAATGACGAGTTTGAAGATATAATGGAAAAGAAATCCCCATTTACGTTAGCAGAAAAGATAAAACGTATAGGAATAAATGTTTCAAGAAATCTAAAACCTGAAAGAAGAAGGCTTCAGAACACTCCTGAAAGACACAAAAGTAGGCTTGGACAAATGAATAGATGTCTTTTGTTGCATAAAGATGTTAATTCTCCTCCAGACTGATACATAAAAGTAATGTGACTCCAATAAAAACACCAGTTGGTTTTTTTGGGAGCCAGACAAGTTGTCACAGGGAAGTTCCCTGGGAAGCTGGCTCCGAGGCAGTGGTTAGTGTAGAGAGGGTAATTAGGGGATGCTCTGGGGACTGGCCTCTGGGGAGGGAGGCCATCAGGGCTGGCACAGGGAGGAGTAAAGCTGTGAGAGCCTCAAGGAAACCTCGGGTGGCCCCCCAGAGCTGTCCCCACTTCACGGACAGGTCTGGGCTTTTATATCCCTTCACCTGCCATGGGATGAAGGGCATTGTAGGAAGGGGAGGTGTGACCCTGGGCAGAGTGGCTCTCTAGCTGAGGTTGGCTGCCTGCGACCTTCCCAGGACTGGGGTAAAAGCCCTTTGTTCCTGAAGGTGACCCGAGCAGCATGTGCGCTGTCTCCCGCCGTCCCCTCCTTGCACTGGGTATTAGTTACCTGTTGCTGCATAACAAATAAGCCTAAAATGTAGGAACTTAAAACCACAAGCTGAGAAGGTGGCCTTCAGGGAGGACCTAAAGGGATGAGAGAGCAAGCATGTGGACATCTGGAGAAAGAACATTCCAGGCAGAGGGAGCAGCAAGAGCCAAGCCTGGAGACCACAGTGGGCCTCATGTATCTGAGGAACAACAGGAGGCCTGTGAACGGCCATTAAAGGGACTTGGATTGGAACTGCCCTGATCTCCAGAGGTGGTGTATGTAGGGGGAGAAAAAAGAGCCAAAGGTGATGCCAGGATTTTGGCCTGAAGACCTGAATGACGGAGTTGCCGTTTACTGAGCTGGCAGGAGCGAGCAGAGGGAAGAGCACAGTTTGAGGTGTGTTAATAAGTTGAGGTGCCCACGCATGTCCCCTGAGATGCCACGGAGGCGGTTGGCTTTACAAGCCAGGAGCTCGAGGGCGCCTGCGGTTCCCACCCGTGCCAGGCGGCTTTAAGCTTCTCTGTCTTAGACATCCTGACCCCTCTTTCGCTAGGAAACCTCTAGTCGCACCCAGTTTGCCGAGGAGGCCTTCCCCTTCCTGACACTGCAGGGTTGGAGTTCAGCCAGTCACTATCTGTTTGGCCCCTTCGTCTGTGACGTGGGTATTGCTGTCCTCATTGCTTATGTGCTTATTAAGGTGTCTAGTACATGTTCTAGGCACTGGGATAAAATCACGAACAAGAATCGGCAAAATCCCGACCCTTACAGTGGGGGTCGCAGACAGTAAAAAAGTAAATAAATAATATTCGGGGAGTGATAAATGCTATGAAAAAGTATAGAACTGTGTGGGATGCATAGCAGGCCCTACACTGGGGAGTCCGGTCGGGACACAGCTGCAGTGATGGAGGGGGTGAAGGGGTTGAGCCACAGAAGATCCGGAGGAGGCACCGGCGCAGGCGCAGAGGATGCTGCCAGCCAGGCAGGAGACAGGCAGCAGGTGCTGTGCTCCAGCACGCGGGCCCCGTGCCTGGAGGAGCGGGCTGGGGGCAGGCCACACAGGGCCTGTGGTGCTCGCTGCAGACTTGCCGTTTACTCTGCAGGTGGCGGGAAGCCTCAGGAAGGCTCTGAGCAGGGGTGGTGTGCTCTGGACTATGTTTCAAGGAGGTAGTTACAGCTGCCGTGCAGAGGATAGATGGTAGGAGCAGGAGACGGGCAGCAGTGGACCAGGCAGGGGATAGGTGGTGAGAAGTGAAGAATGCATTGTTTGAAGGGGATGAAAAGGGAGGAAACACAAACAAAACTTTGATTTTGGGCTTGGGCAGTCCATCTGGAAGTCCTATTGAATTACCGTCTTCCCGTTATGTTTAGGATATGAAAATACAGAGTTTTTACCGTGGTAAAATGTCCTGCATGGTCTTGCCTCACTCCACCCTCCTCTGCCTCCCCCTGCCTTCCCCACTGAAAGTCGGTTGCTCAGACCCCGGGATTGTCCCAGCCCTGTCACCTTTCCCCACACGTTGCTGCCCACTCTCCCCCGTCCTAAACACTGCCTCCACAGGGGCCTCCAACACCAGCCCCATTCTTTCTGTCACAAGACTCTGAACTTTCCCTTGTAGCACTTGGCACAATTTGTACTTAAACAAGCATACAAATAGATAATTCTGTCACCCCCAGCACACTGTAAGTTGCAGGGGAAAACGCTTTTCCTGCCTCTCTGTCCCCTAGAGCCCCCCCACCCCAGGGCCTGGGGCGGAGAGGGTGCTCGGGGCACGTGTTTAAGTGCACAGGTGCGTGAGGGACAGCTGGGCTGGAAGTAACAGGTGGTCCTGGAATGCTTCCCGGGTTCTTCAGGTGACCAGCGGGCTTGGACTTTAGTTCTCTTTTGAAGTGTCAGAGCGCTGATAGCAGTCGTTTATTTTTTAAAATTAGTGTTTTATCTGGGGTGTCTGAGAAGCTTCGGTGGTTGTAACTCCTGCGCTCTGTGCTGCAGGCTGGGGTGCGCGGTGATGCTCGGAGCACTGCAGTGCCGAGCCGCACGCCCACTGTGGCTGACTCCTCCTTTCTCTCCAGGTTAACCTGAAGCGCCCATGTCCCTTCTGGGCAGAAGATGGCCATTGTTCAATAAAAGACTGTCACGTAGAGCCTTGTCCAGAGGTAAAATACATTTTAAAAATAGAGAAATGAAGTGCTTTCTCTTGGACTTTTAGATAAGCATGAAGTCTATATTTTAGGCTAATGTCAATGCATTTGGACTTGTCATAAAATTCGTACGCTTAGCTCTCTCCTTTTGAACCAGATTACTGAATATTTAATCTGCAGTTGCCACCAGAATGGGTTTGAAGACACACTTGTCTCCAGTGGTGTTGGTGACTGGATGTAGAAATATAGTCTCATTCTAAAATGGATGGAAAACTGGAGGCCTGTTCCGGGGCTGGATCCACAGTTGGCTTTACTGAACCTGCATCTTGTTTCATGGGCAGAGACAGTGTAACTGGACCTTAAATTTCAAATTTAGAGTGGGAATTAGAGTGCATAAAGTCAGGAAATTTGAGACTTGAAATTAGGTCTTCACTCCGTCTTTTTACGTGGGAAAAAACAAGGGCTCTACTTACTCGTAAGGAGTCCTACATTTTAAACTTTGTTTTTTGACATCTAACATAATTAATTATATTCTTTAAACAGTAATTAGTAATAAGCTTTGTTTTCATTTTACTTTTTGTATCTAATCAGTCTAGTTTTTTGCCTTAAAAACGGGAAAAAAATCTGAACCAATATCCTTCCTAAAGGGAAAATTTTAAAAAATTGTTTACATTTTCTTAAAGGAATAAAATTGTTTTTTAACTTGATAGTTTGAAATAATTTCAGGCCTATAGAAAAATTGCATAAATTCCCATATACTTTTTATCCAGATTCCCAAAATGTTAATGTTTAACAAGTTTGTTTTATTATTCCCTCTATATGTATATACTAATATTTTTATTTTCTGAACCATTTAGGTGTAAGTTACCAATGTGATGATCTTTTACCCTGAGATACTTCAATATTTCCTTAAAAGCAGAGTTATTAACCACAGCATAATGAGCAAAATCAGGAAATTAACATTTAAATGATACCAGTGCCTACCCTGTAGACCTCAATCACACCTTGCCAGCTGACTTAATGACGTGCTTTACAACACTAACAGCAGCAGCAACAACAGTTTCTGATCCAGAGTCGTACTTTGTATTTGGATATCATATCTCTTTAGTCTTCTTTTAATCTGGAATAGTCCCTCAGTATTTGTCTTTCGTTGCCTTGACTGTTGGAAAGCTGCCAGACTATTTCCATTGTGGCTGCACCATTTTACATTGCCACTAGCAATGCATGATGGTTCTAGTTTCCCTGCATACTTGTCTACACTGACTACTGTCTTGTCTTTTGCTTTAGCCATCCTTACAAATGCCATCTCATTTTGGTTTTGATTTGCATTTTCCTGAAGGTCAGTAAAATAAAGCATCTTTTCAGGTGCTTACTCGCCATTTGTATATATTCACCAGAGAAATGCCTATTCAAATCCTTCGCCCATTTTAAAATTGAGTTTCCTTTTTATTGCTGAGTTGGGAGAGTTAATTGGCTTTGCACAGTTTATGTTCCCAAGTTGTATTTATGTTAAAATAATCGTTGTCTACAGTGGGTTATCCTTTGTAGTCTGAAATTTCTAATAAGAATAAATGAAAGTATTTATTGTACATAAATCCCCAACATAAGAAATATAACATTTTGTGTATTTTAAAATTTCTGTCTGTTCCCTTCCCATTCTCTTCCCTTTCTTTCTGGAGGTAAAAACTATCCCTTCATGTTGTTTATTTTTTTAAACCTAATGTTTGGGGGAAAATTGACTATACATTTCGTATTGAACCCACACTTGGCTTGATACAGTCTCAATCTGCCTTCTGTAATTCGAAGTCTAATGTAACTTCGAGGCTCACTTAATTTTGTAATTTACAGACTGCTGCTGCTTGTTATTAGCTTTACATTTATCATTACTTCTCATGATTCTTTTTTGTGATTTTTGTTATTCATGAGGATCATCTGTGGTTCCCACCCCAGTATCTCTTGATGGCCTATATTAAGATGTGCTTAAGTCAGGTTATTGCATTTCACATCAAACCTTTTGAAAAGCTGCTGATATTTTGATTTTTAGCATATTTTACTCGTTAGAGGACGTACAGTAGTCAGAGGGCACTTTTTATGGGTGTTTATTCCATATTTTACATTCTGGGTATGATAACTAGCTTCTACGTTTGACTTGAGTTTTTTAGTTTTCTCTCTTCTGCCTCTGTTAGAGGTGGTGGAAATTATTGAAATGATAAAATATTGGTAACATTTTAACTATATGATCTTTTTGTTGGTTGGGGAAAAGTCTCTCATCATTATAATTTACATTATTCAGTCTGACAGGAAAATATTTATTCTGAATGTTGGTTAAATTTTATCTATGAAACACAAACAAAGTAGGAGATTTGATATTGATTTGTTAGCCCATAGATGCAAATGTTGGAAATTAGTCCCCCCTGGGTTGATCAGAGGGTTGATCTGGAATTACCTGCTTTCAGATACGATTTTTGTTTAAGACTGTGTTTGATAAAGCAGTTGTAATAATTGATTGATTTATTAAAGCCCAAAACTAATTAATGGCTTTACAGAAGAGCATTTTGGACCTACATGCAGATCTTCCATTGGTAAACCCTAGATTACCTAGATTGGCAAACCCTAGGTTAATCGTATGAACCAGAGAACTTACTCTTGCCTTCTGGTATTGATCCAGAATTGTCCAAACTTTGAATGTCAGCTTAGAGCAGAAATTTAAATTGAGCATACAGATTTCAAATAATTTTGAGTTTTTAAAAAGTGGTTTCTGTGGTAAGAAAGTGTATGGAAAAAGTGATTGAGTCAGTTTTTTTTTTTAACCTGAACGTTATATAAACTATTAATTACTGCTTTGAGAGTCATTAGAGCTGATTTTGACACTTCCTCTGTTTCAGTTTTCTGTAGTATGATTTATAAGTCTGTAAATCGGGATAGCTCTTTACCTTTTCCCTCAGGAGGTAGTACGAAAACAATTTTAATGAATGTGTGTTTTCTCCTCATAGAATAAAACAGCCTTTGAATTAGAGCAATGGCATTAATACTCTGTGAAGAAATCTCAAAAAATATAAACGCCATTTAAAAATGTTTTGTTCTTCTCCTTTTAAGAGTAAAGTTCCAGTTGGAATTAAAGCTGGGGGCGCTAACAAGGTGAGTCGCTCGTCCTCCGTAAACGCGTCCGCTTTGCACGGTGGAACTTGCCCTCGCCGCCTGACGCGGCTCGCTGGGGGCGGACGCGGTTTGCCGCAGCACGCGGAGCCCCTCGCCTGTGGCGGGCAGTGAGGCGGCGTGTGTCCTCACGGCTGAGTTGCACGGCTGCTTTGGAAGCACTTGAGTTCCGCTTTCAGAACCCGTGGAAGGGCCGTGGGGAGCTGCGGGGTCCGTCCCCTCGTCCGCGCGTCCCGGCAGGCGTGGGCTGCCCCTCTTCGGTTTCCGCTGTTTTCAGCTGTCTGAACTTGCCGTGTTCAGGGTTATACTGCGTGTCGTGCACAATCACCGAGATGCTCTGAGCGTGGCGCTTCTAAACGGCATGAAGACATTCCTGTCTTAAAGATTGCCCTTTCCCCTTCCGCGCGTGCCATCGTTTACGTTGCCGGTCGTGTGTCTGGAGTTACAGCGTGCTTGTAGTTTTTCACGATTGTGCAGTTTGTGATAGAGACCGTCCTACCCTCTCTCCGTTCCCTTCTGTTGTGGCTCATTCTCTTTTACATACTTTTATTTGAGAGCTAAAGTAAGTCAACAAACAGTCTGAGGACACCTGGGCTCCCCTCTGGACTCCCCCCTCCCCGACCCCATCGTATTCTCTCCCCCCCGGAGCTCCCGCTTTGCCGAGGCTGGTGTGCGTCCCTCTGTGATAGTCTTGATTTTTATAGTTTATTGTACAGGTGCCCACAAGTAACATACAGATCTTTTATATGACATTTTTAAACATTTAAAACAATACTATATTTTGTATTTCTTCAGGTTAAAACATTTTTTATCAGTTTGTATTTTTACTCAGTATTGTGCTTTTGAAATTTTGTCTCTGCTGATATATGTAGATTTTGCTAATTTTAACAGCTGCAAAATATTCAGATGCATAAATCTTTGTGTAATTGTGCGAACAGCCATTCCTCTGTTGAGGGACAGTTCACTTGTTTTCAGTTGTTTGCTGTTGCAGACGGTGATGCCCTGGCATCCTGTCTTGCTGCACTGTGCACATATGGAAGCTTTCCCCACGTCTGTATTTAGCAGTAAGATTGCTGGGCCCTGGGATGTGCCTGCCTCAACATTAGGAGATGGTACCAGATAACCTTCTAAAGTGATTGTACCTTTTTATTGTTTTTGTTTTTAAATGTTACTCTGAATGTGGATTCACTCGTGGGACTCCTGGCTCATGGATTACTTTCTACAGACCTACATAAATGTTGTCAAATTACTTTCCCAAGAGGGCCTTCTCAGTTCTCATCATCACCACCATCCCAGTGCTGTTGTTTCATTTTTAATGTCTTTGCTTATTTATTAGGTGGAAATTTGTGACACATTTGCATTTGCATTTCTTCGATGTGTTAGGGATTTTGGTAATAGGATATTACCAAAATTATATTTAGTGTATGTCATCATTGACAAATTGACTCTTCTGCTAGTGGGACCAGACATAGAGAAACACAACAGTTATCACTGAACTTACTTTTATGAACTTCCTTTCAGTACTTGAAAGTGGCCAACGCCACCAGAGAACTGGAGGACTGTGAGCAAGCTAGCAAACTGGGAGCAGTTAACAGCACGTTAAGGTAAGTTTTACCTTGACAGTATTAAGAAAATAATCTTTTAGTTTATATGAGAAATCTTCTGACTTTTCTTGTGGTTTTGATTAAACATTATAGTTTCAACTAATTTTTAAAAGGAAAAAGTTATTCTTTATCCTAAATTCCACAATAACTTTGCTTCCTCTTGGCTGATGTGTTCTTAAATTTCTAAATCATCAATAGTGTCTCTGTTAAAAAGGAAAATTTTAGGCAGTTTATCAACTAGCAGGATTTTTAGGTCCATTCTTCCTGATTATTATGGGAAAAGGAACTTGAACCGACAAGTCTTTTCTAAAATAGTAATTCAATCTATATGTTACATTTTGAACGATAAAGGTTACTATTAACTTAACTGTTATATTTCATAGATTTTTTTTCTGTTGACTTTTCTTTATTAGCTCTAAGTATAAGTCTGCTTTTGAGAGCCAACATAAATTATTTGTAAGTGGTCTCAGATTATGCAGTATAAAATGACTGAGTAGATCTGTAGTTGTGAGTGGAAATGGAATATTATAGAAATTCTTTTGATTTACCTGTTTAGATTTGTATTTATGTACTATAATTGTTAAAGACTTAAGTTAGCAATTTTATTTATCTTTTCATTGATGAAAAATTCTAGTACAGCAAAGTAGAAAGGATGATATAATAAAGACCCAAATATCCTCTACTCCAAATGAACAAATCTTAACATCTTCTACCATGTTTTGAAGAAGAGAAATGTCACAGACAAATTTGAAATCCCCCATGTTTATTCCCCAGTTCTGTTTTCTTCCCTTTTTTCTTAGAGGTAACTGAATTTGGTATGTATCGAGTCCATGTTTTTGTCTTTAATTTTGTATATTTATATACATGCATACATATGTATGTGTGGTTGGTGTATATGATTTTATTTTCCTTTATGTAAATGGTAGAGTGCTGTCATTGACACTCTGCGGCTTTCTTTTTACACTGCACATTTTGCTTTCCAGATACATCCATGTTAAAACAGAAACTTGTCTCATTCTTTTAACTGATGAATGGTTTTCATCATATAAATATACCATATTTTACCCATCTGTTCCCCTACCGATGAACATTTAAGTTGTTTCAAAATTTTTACTTCTACAAATTATGCCACCGTGAGCATTCTTGATAATTGTGTGTGTGTGTGTGTACACACACTAAAGTAAAGCTGCTGCGTCTTGGGTTGCCCTCTTGCAGCTCTTACTGTTATGTGATGGCTTTCCAAAATACTCGTGTGGATGTATACCACCTCTGGTACTGAGAACTTGTTCTCCACATCCTTGCTAAACGTTGATGATGTTTGATTAAGTGTGAAATAGTGTCTCATTTTTTTTAATTTATACTTTGTTGATCACTAGTGAGTCTGTACATTTTCTCCTCTCTTTATTGGACATTTGGGTTCCTTATTCAACAAGCAGATCCCTGCAGAATGCCAGGTGCTGTTCTAGGGACACAGGAGTGCCGTGAGAAGCAGATTCCTGCCCTGGTGCGGCTTCATCCTATCAGAGCTATGCGTGAGCAAAGTTAATGGGAAGTGAGTGAGGTGGTGATGAGGACCAGGGATAGAGGATGCAGGGAAGAGGGATGGAGAGGGCTCGGAGTGAAGGTGTTGCACTGGTTTAAACTGGGCGGTCCGAGGAGGTAGAGCTGATAGGATTTGCTGAAGGATTAGATGAAAAAAGACAGGAGCTTTGAATGACTACGAGATTTGGAACTAAAAAAAGAGTTGCCGTTTACTGAACTGGGGGCACCTGCAGGAGGAGCAAGTTTGATGGAAAATTTTAGTGCAACCTTGGACTTGTTAAGTTTGAGCTACCGGTGGGACATCCAGTTGGAGATGTGGAGCAGACAGGTGGATACGCACACCTCGGTTTCAGGGGAGAGGTCTGGGTGTAGGAGTCATTCAGTGAATGTGTGGTATTTAAAAATCACAAACCTGAATGAGATTACCAAGGGTAGGATATAGATGGAGAAGTGATCCAGGGACCGGGCCTTAAGGCATGATGAGATTTTGAGGTAAATTGCCTGTTCATACTCTTTGCTATTTTTTTCTCCATTGGAGAAGGGGCTGCATTTTGAAATTAATTTGTAGGCATTCTTCATATAATTTGTTGGCTATATGAGTTGTTGGGGTTTGTCTTTGAATTTTGCTTATAGATTTTTGTTGTTAAAAGTTATAAGTTTGAAAACTTTTAAGCATAACACACATATAATAAAGTATACAAGTCTTAAGGATAAAGTTCAATTTAATTTTACAAAGTGCATCAGCTCTATTAGCCACCCTCCAGAACAATGTAGTTGCTACTCATAAGATGGCATGTCCTTTCCTAGTCATTAGCACCTTCTGGAGTTAACCATGATTTTGAGTTATACTAGCAAAGATTAGTTTTGCCTATTTGCATAAATGAAGTCATACAGTATGTGTTCATTTGTATCTGACTTATTTTATTCAACATTATGTTGAATAATATTATGCTGGATGTTTTCCATTTGAAGGCCATTTCACTAAATATTTTGGTGGCTCTTTGGTGGTGCGTTTGGTGTGCATTTCTATGGAAAATATACCTAGGAGTGGAATTAAGGACTCCCAGGTGGTTTTCCAAAATGACTGTCCTAAAACACGTTGCCGCTAGTCAGTAGCATGCAGAGGTTCCTCCCCCAACAGCTCCCCTGACAGCCCGTAGTGTCACTGGTGACCGTGACGCTTGTGGTTGACATACGATATGCTGCACCAGTTCCAAATGCGCAGCCTGGTGTTTTGACCTGAACACAGCACCGTCAGCACAGTCACGTCTGCTGTCCCAGAGGTTTTCTCACGCCCCGCTTCCACCCTGGCTTCCCCTGCTTCACGGACTAGACTTTAACTCACAGCACCGTCTTGATAGGAAGCCCTGGGTGAAGCCCAAAAAGTTCTTAAGTCCCGTGGTGTCCATCTTCGAACGGACTTTTAGAAAAGGTGAACTAGATGATGTCTAAGATTCCTTCTAACTCGTGTGTAAACCCCACTGGGCCTGGTTTGTTAGCGTCAGGTTAGCGTGCCGTGTCTTTTCTGCTCCCGTGGCTTTAGGCAAGGGTTAGATGAAACAGTCGGGAAAACCTCATCAAATAAGGGTGCTAAAAGTTCCTCTAAGTTAGTCGTACTGCTGACAAGGAAATAGGAATTCATATCAAAATTGCTTTGTTCTTTACTGTTTTCAGCAGAAGACGTACCTGATTAAACATAACCATAGCTGTGATTTTAGTTATAACTAGAACTTAGGCGTTCTTGTTTTATGGCAACATATGTATCAGCTGAGCCACCTTTGATATAAAAGTTTCCATTAACTATTATTATTTTAAATTAATTATATATCCCTATAGGAGAAAAAAATCCCATGGTAGTTGAATTGGGCATTTTTTTTTTTCGATAAATCTGTAGTGCGGCCGGCCTCCTGTACTGCTCACAGTGTGGTGCCGTGTGGCGTTCTCAGGTATGAAACAAATTACTGGCTGTGACAGTGCCACAGCTAGGAATACCTGATTTATCCTTGGTTCACAATTTTGTTTACCTTTTTTTTTTTTTTCTTTTGTGTCGTGACTATAGAAGGGTAATATTTCTCTCATGGATGCTGCCATCATGTATTTAAGGCAGAGAAGATCTAATGTAGGTTAAAGTGAATATAGGTCAAAGTTAACTTGAATGAATGTAGTTGTTCCTTGTCAGTTCTGTGAGTCAGCAATCTTGATCGTAGATTTTGGTAAATGGGAGGTAAGGTGTGAAATGAATGATAAGCCACGATGGAAGTGATGTCGGTGTTACGAGGGAGTCGCACGCTGGGTGGAGGAGGCTAGCAGTGCAGGTTTTAGTGTTCTGGGCCCTGTCAGTACAGAAGCAATTTAAATTAAAAGAATTGTTGAAAGTAAGTTTAATTCCTACTTTAGAAAAAAATAATACATATTTACTACAATTTCTGAGTCAACCTTGAAAAGACCAGCTTGAATTTTCTCTTTAACTTCATAGTGTGTGTATGTCTGTGTGTGTATATATATACACACACACTTGTAAGTTAATTTTCTGGTCAAAGTAATTATCACTGAACTAGGGCTAAAATAATTTTAATACCATTAAGAAACGTGTCCCTCGTGGAAATGAATACCTGTGTCTTGCATGTAACTTGTTTTCATCATTCCTTCGTGAGACCACTAACTGAATTTGTGACACCATCTAATTAGTAAAGAAGTAATCTCAGATTGTCTGTTTTTAATTACACTAGAATACAATGTTAAAGTTTTCAACTCCAAGTTTAAACATTT
The DNA here is from genome assembly GCF_036321535.1 of Camelus dromedarius. Lineage (NCBI taxonomy): Eukaryota > Metazoa > Chordata > Mammalia > Artiodactyla > Camelidae > Camelus > Camelus dromedarius. The sequence continues at coordinate 2,660,954 of NC_087443.1, forward strand.
TTCTTTTTTATTCCTCCTTCCCATAGTAATCAAAGCAAAGAAGCTTTCATTGACTGGGCAAGATACGATGATTCACAGGATCACTTTTGTGAACTTGACGGTAATAAAGTATTGTAATTACATTATTTTCACTTGAACCCTTTGAAGACAAATCAGTGACAGTACAGAGTTGTAGCTTTAATATGCCAGGAGTTGTGTGTGGACCTTCTTTTCCATAGTGGCGCTAATCGAGAGCCTGTGTTCCAGGCCTTTTGCCGAGCGCCTTAGATACATGACTTCTGGGCTTGACAGCTACCCCGATAATAGGTGTGTATTACTTTATAGCTGAGGAAACTGACTCTCAGAAAGACGAGTTAACTTGCCCACGATCACACAGTGGCAAGAGGCTGAGACAGGATTCAGTCCCAGATCTGACTGAATCCCAAACCTGTCTTCTTTCTGTTATGACACCCCACCTCCGATAGACCTCCAGTTCACACCACTTAGTTAGATACAGGTCTGTGAACATAGTATAGAAATATTCTGTAGTTGGAGGTCTCAACAAACTGACATAAAGACACGGACACTGGGGAGAACTCCAGTTTGACTTCCTGACAGCCCTCCTTCCACGAGTGCCCTGGCGTGGAACAAAGACAGCGCACGTTCAGCAGTGGCAGCCGCTGCTTCTAACAGAGGAGAATTGACATGACTCAAAATACCGTATCTAGGAGAGGATCCCCAGTAATTGTGCTGAGTAGGCTGAAGTCGTTCATTTGGCCTCGCGTCACCTTTACGTAGGCATTGTTATGTTTTTGGTGGTGGAAAAGAGTTCGAGGTTCAAGCCCGCAGAGTTAGAAATAGCAGAAGTCCTCCTGAACTTGTGAAGCATCTGGTGGTCACACTGCTTTCTAAAGACTCTTTAAAGATTCACCTGCAGCGTTGTGCTGTGAATCGGGTCTGTGATGGAGGGGGTTACCGGGAGCCTCTACCAGAGTGTGGTGAATTGAGAAGCTGCTGGGAGACGGAATGTTATTACCGTGGTTTATGTGGTGTCAGCAAGGAAACTGTTGGATCTGAGCAAAGATTTTGGGGGTATCTAGACATAGTAATGGGCATTTAACAAAATACCCCTATTATGATATTTAGAATTGGCAGAGGTTTTATCGGGGCCCGCCGGTGTTCTAGGTTAGGCACTCACCTCGCTGCTTCCTCTTTCGTCTGCGCTTTGGTTTTCATTCTAATTGTGTTTGAGTGTTTAACCCTCCTAGTCACTTCTTTCTCACTTTAATTATTCTTTGATTAAAATGAAACACTTGGTCGTGCTTATTGAACAAAAAATGCTACTCAATTACAGGGATTACTTGCTGTGGTTAGAACTGATGTGCCCAATTGCCTGTCAGCAATATAAATAGTGTTAATTTTTTAATAATAGCTTCTTAAATTGTGAAAGTGGAAGAGATGTCCTATGAGACATATTTACCTAAAATCATCCTTTAAGATTTTAGCATAATTAACCAATAGTTTTTATATTTTATGTGGTTCCTAAATATCTGAAATCATGCTACTAGCTGGATTACCACTGCTCTTCTGGGTGGCAGCGTTCACGTGTGCCCCAGTGATGCACACCTGTAGTTTTTAAATGCTGTCAGAGTTGCTTTAGAGTCATGGCTTAGTTATTTCAGTCATCTAAAATCACTGGATTAAAACAAAATCTAGATATTCACCCCAGTTTATTGGAATATATCTGTACACCCCTGCTCTCTGCTGTTTTTCTGGTTTTGGTTTTGTCTGTATTTGAAAGGAACGTGATCCCTATAGATCAAATAGTAGGTGTTTTAATAATTTAGCAGTTTCAGGTAAGCTGCTCTCCCTCTCTTTTTGTTTGTTTGTTATTGTCTTCATGCCTGGCTGGCTGCTCCCTTTGCTTCGGGTTTCTGCTCAGATGTCGCGTCATGAGAGAAGCCTGCTGTCACCTCCCCTGTAAAATGGCAATAACCTCTGTCGCTGTCTCTGCACTGCGGCCGCTCCCCGAGCACTGAGAACTGCGTGCAAGTGTACTGGTTAGCTCCTCTGTTTGCTGTGTCGTCAGCTAGATGGTGAGCTACTTGAGGGCAAGGACCTGTCTCTTTGTTCACAACTGGATCCCTAGTGCGTAGATCACAGCCCCTGCATGGCACACGCTCAAGAAATACTTGCTGGATGAAGTAGTTGGTTTAGTAGTAACCTAAGCAGTTTTATTTTTTTATTTTTATTTTTTCCCCTTAAAACATGTCCATTGTTACATTAAAAATAGTTTTAAACTGTAGTTTCTAAATCTGGCTGTGTATCAAAATTACTTGGTTACTTTATGAACTATAGATTCTCCTTGACTGAGGAAATTATGTTTTAATAGTAAGTTAGTGGCAATTAGGGGTAGAGGTGGAGGTGGAGAACTGTAGGCTCGGTCCTGAACCCGTAACGGGTAGTTTTGGTCTAATCAAGAAGCCTGCACGCTGGGTTGGCCTACGCAACTGCTGCTTTAGGAGACAGGTGGGTGAGGAGGCGGGAAGCGTGCCCGGCGTCCTAGGGAATGCAGCTTGGCCTCGTGCGCTAGAGCTAAATCGGTACGGTGAGAACAACGTTCACCTGGGGGAAAAGATACACTTGAGGAGGGAGAGACATCAGTTCAAGCTGATGGATTCCCAGAAGTAGGTATTTTGATTCAGTGGAAATTCTTTGAATCCTTAGGTAATGGTTGGCATGGTCAAAAAGAAAGAAGAGCTTTGGAGCAGGTTTGGAGAGGGAGGAAGAGAAGACTTGGGGAGGACTTAGTAGGGATCCAAGAGAATTATCTGCATGAACGACACAGCTGTACAGTGGGAAGAAGTTACAGTTAGGGACAAATTAACATGGTGTCCCAGGTGGCCCAGCAGTGAGGAGGGGTGTGCTGTAGGGAGCCCCACCTGTGCATGCTTTCTCCCACGTGCCTTCCTCACTCCGGACGTCGTGACGTTCTTGTCAGTGTGGGTCAGGGGTTGAAACACCTTTCCTTCTCTTAGTGGGCAGATAGTAACTATTTCAGGCTTTGTGAACCCGATGGGCTCTGTTGCAACTGCTCAGCTCTGCCGTAATGTGTGAAAGCAGCACATGAGCAAATGCCCCTGGGTTTTGTTCCACAACACTTGGTTAACAAACACACAGCAGACCAGACCTGGCCTGTGGGCCATGGTTTGCTAACCCCTTCTGTAAGTTAACAAAACCCACCTTTTTCATAATTTGAAAAAGTATTGCAGTTTTTAAAATATTGATTGAATTAGTAAAATACACATTAAGAACATTAGGAAAGTAAGTTTTACTTAAGAAATTAATTTGAAACTGATATAATTGATTTTACTTGTAGACTTTCCACTCCCTTAAGTGTATTTTGAATCCATATACTTTAATATCTGAATCCAAGTTTTTTTTTCCCTTTGTTGGTTGTTTAGTTGGTTAATTGGGTGACGAGGTTGGTACTTACTGTTTGCACATTCGAATACAGATGACAGCACATAAGTGTAGGCCTATGTGCACACACACTCTTTATACGTGTGTACATACGTGTGTCAATGCATACGTATTTATTATATGATTAACATTTCTAAAGCTTATACACATAACTGAATCAGTTTTGCCAGTGAACTTAATCATGAACAGCTCAAAGAAATCTAAAGTGTAACAGAAATTAGTGAATTGCAAAACGTTTGTGTCTACAAAATTCCTCCTTTCCTAAATGATTTAAATTTTTATTTTTCAAGTAAGATTTTTTAAATTAAGTTTATTGATCAAGACTTAGTGATGTCCTTGGACAGTTCCTGCTCATCCATCTGTGAACTGCTTTTTGTGCCTTCTGTTTGGGCATCTGCATAATGTTAGTGCTAGAAGTAGAGCCAGCAGTCTTCAGAACCGCATTTCTGTTGTCTGTTAGCTGCGGTGCACTTAGGAATCGTAAGCTGGGATTACCCTCGTGCTCTCCCTCCGTCGTGAGAGTACAGGTAGGTCTTGGAAGGCATGGACCGTTATGATGATGGATAATCCCAGTCTACGGTCACTGAGTGGCCAGTGAATACTTGTGACTGACAGATAATGGACACAAGAGGGACCGTGTCTTAATGACCATTTTTGGCCCCTGTTTCAAGCCAGGTGTCTGTATACCATTGATTTAATATCACGACACCAAAAAGTAGGAAGCATATAAGTAAAAGAACACATCCGTGCCAACACGCATAGCACTTCAGTGACGTGTATTATGAGCGCACTGTGATACAGTCATCATCATTTTCCTGTGGTAAAAAAGCATGTACTTCCCTTTTCTTCCCAGACCGACAGCCTCAATATTTAAAACCATTTTTCTTTATGTTTCGTATCCCCCAGAGAGGTTCTATCAAAATGTTGCCCAAATAGTGCAGATCTAGTAAATACTCACTTGGGGTTCAACGTGGAAAATGGCTATTTAATTTTAAGTGTGTTAAGCTCTTGAAGTTGTGCTGCTAACCAACGTGTTAACCAGTTAGTATGTTAACCAACATGTTAACATTGGTAAAAAGTTAATACCACGCATTTTTGTTTTACTAGAACATTGTGTGACTCTGTGAGTGATAAATTTGAATCACAGAGATACTGCACCATTTGCTTCCTAAGCCCAAGAAGGGAGTAGCAGGGAAATCTCTTTTTTAAATACAACATGTGCGAACAGAATGAATGTTTCAATCATGTTTTTAGGAAGGAATATACATGGGGGCAATCACATGAAATGTTAAAATGGGTTATGACTGTTGGGTCTGTTCAGCCCTGATGGGTAAACCTTAAGAACTGACTACTGCCTCTGATAAGGTGAGGCACGTTACTTTACTTAAGAGAGCATTGAGCATCCAGAGGAAAGAAAGAAGTTATTTTCCTTTCTCAAGTTCAAGTTATGATGACTCCTCGGTCGAGTGCTGTCACAAGTGTGCTAACCACTCTGCCGTTTAAGTTGGAGACTACTTGAAAACGTAGCATTTGTCTAACTTTTGGGTAGTCCTCTTTGCTTTGTAATTTATTTCATTTTATTTTATTATTTAAAAAATATATTTATTGAAGTATAGTCAGTCTACAAAGTTATGTCAATTTCTTGTGTACAGCACGATACTTCAGTCATATAGGAACATACATATATTTGTTTTCATACTCTTTTTAACCTTAAGTTGCGTTATTTTTTGTGCTTTTGTTGGGGAGAGGTAATTAGGCTTATTTATTTATTTTTAGAGGAGGTGCTGGGGATTGAACCCAGGACCTTGTGTATCTCCCACTGAGCTGCACCCTGCCCCCTTGCTTTGTAATGTGACGGTCTAGCGAAATGGTGAAACATGGATGGTTTTGTGAATCGTTTCTGGTCCAGATGAGAGATCTCCAGCTGCCCAGTACGTAGACCTGCTGCTGAACCCGGAGCGTTACACTGGCTACAAAGGGCCCTCGGCGTGGCGAGTGTGGAACAGCATCTACGAGGAAAACTGCTTCAAGTAACCGGGGCGGTGGGGGCGGGGCTGGGGCGCAGCTGACGGGGTTGGGGAGGGCCTGCCGCTGTCAGGATAATTACATCAAACTGTCAAACCATTTCGTGTTTGAGCTTTATGCTCTCTCTTCCAGGCCTCGATCTGTTTATCGTCCTTTAAATCCCCTGGCACCCGGCCGAGGTGGGTTTTTCGTACATTTTCATGCTTTTAGAAGTTGTTTACAAGATATCTTTGTAACTAGACTTTATATTGAGAAAAATTTCAATTGTTTTATATTTTTGCTTAATGTGAACGAACAGTGTAAGATTAGTACTTGGGTAAGTCTCAAGACTCCCACCTGTTTTATAGAATTACTGTCATTTACTGACTGCGTGATATGTGCCAGGCCCTAAACTAAGAGCTTTGTGTAAAATAGGGCATACGAGCAATCCATGTATATCTGAGGTTCCTGGGGAACTCTTAAAAGTCCAGATGTCCAGGCCCTGTCTTAGTGCAGTTGTCAGAATCTGTGGAATGAGGACCCAGGCTCTGGCAGCTTTTACACTCTCCAGAGCACTCCAGTATGCAGCCAGGTTTGAGAACCGGTGGCTCACAGCGTGCTCCTCAGACTTCAGCGCACGCACGGACCACGGAGGAGCCTCGCTGGAATACAGGTTCTCACTCTGGGTCTTGGATGTGGCCCAGGGCTCCGACAAGCTCCCAGGCGGTGGCCCAGGATGCTGATCCAGGCACCATGCCTTGAGTCATCAGGGTGTAGAGGAGAAGCAGAAAGTCCGGATGCCTGGAGCACTCTCCAAGCAGGGGGTGGCCACTTGCCACATGAGGCTGTTGAGCACGTGAAATGTGGCTAGCAAGAATCTCAGTTTTACATTTTACTTACTTTTAGTTCATTTAAATTTGAAAACCGCAGCAGTCTGAAGTGTCTTTGCCGTTAAACAGAACTCTGCTGTTTTGGTGGAGCTGCTTCACCTCGTGCGTCACAGAGCACACTGTTGCGGTCCTGGAGAACAGGTGTACCTTCTGCTTTTCCAGTGTGGGTATTAGAAAACACCTGATTAGAGAACAGCTTTTAATTACATGCGTGGCCGGCGTTGTCGCAGACGGCTCGAGGTTCTCCAGTACACAGTTATTAGGCATATCCTGAGTCTGTTGTGAACGAGGAGCCAAAGCTGGGCGCAGCCCTGGGACTGACGGGCCATCCTGATGCTTGCTTTAGACCAGGATTGATTTAGGAAGTCGAATTTCCCAGTCTAGATCCCTCTCGCTAGGTGTTTCTGGGAAGCAGAGAGATGCAGGAGGGTTGGATGAGTGGGCCTCCCGTAGGGGTGCTCTGTGGCACAGGGACCCGTGGTCTCCCCACGTGTGGACGAGGTCACCGGAGTATGAAGAAGGTGTGCCTGGCTTCTCACCCTTTGTCTCTTTCATTGCTTTCCCCTCATAGCTTTACTGTTTTCAACTTAAATGTTTTTACTCTGTAAGATTTTCTAAAAAGTGAAACAATACAAAAAAGTGATATAAAGTGGAAAGGGGACCCCCCCGCCCACCTGCCTCGACACACTTTTTCTTTTCTGTAGCAGAGTTTGGAAGGCATTCTTCCAGACCTTTCCTATGATCACCTGCTTTTAAAGCAGAAGATGTAATTGTTCATTTCATAAAAGCATCAAGTCCTAAGGACTCCTTCACTTCCATATGATAAACTGGAGACATAAGACTGCTGGAAAGGTGAGGAGAGGAAGGACAGTGTGTACAGAGAAAGACGGAAGGGCGAGAAGAGGTGGCGATGTCGAGAGGGAGCGCAGAGTGGGGGTGAGAGCGGGCCCTGGGTGGCAGGCGGGCACCCGAGAGCAGCTCATTTGATGCTGCTCATTTGCTTTCTCCCCCGAAGCTGCTCCTGTTGGTCAGCAGCTATCTAGCCTCCCTAACGATGTTCCACACTGTTCCTGAGCCCTGGCAGATAGACTCCCACAGCCCACTTTCCAACAGCTTTTGTGCAGCAGAACGTTTTCCCAGAAATGAAACCTGTGTCCGAGTCCCACATCCAGAGCTGGGGCAGGCAGCGCGGCTGTGAATCCTGAAGCCCGGCCACCTGCGTCCTCCCACGCCGGGGCAGCCTGTGGCACCTGCTGGGACGGCTTCCCTGGCCACGGTTTGGGAGGTGCTTTTATGAAGGTTCATGTGTGCTGAGGAGTAGTCACCCGGCAAGGAAAGGTATCCCAGAATGGAAACACATGTTGAGAGAGAGTCATGTGCATAATGAGTAAAAGGGTGACTTTATGTATTTGTCAGTTAATTGTTGAAACTGGTGTTCTTCACGATTATTTCTAGTTGCCTTCTGACACTGCTTACCGTATATAGCTTGAAAATGTTGTTCTCTTTGGCCTGTATGCTTATTAAGAAGTCTCGTTTGCAGGATGGCTACACACTGACCAAAGTTCATGGTGTAATTATTAGTTTAACACACAGTAAGTTTTAATCCCGTATTAAAATAAATAGGATTGGAATCTGAACTGTGTAAGACATTTTCTGAAATCCTGTCTATTATTTTCTCTTTCAGGAAAAGATGATGGTGAGTTAAAACTCTGATTTTGGGTTTGCTTCACAGATGTAGAGAAAATTGTTTTACTGATCAGAATTTGATTTTTCCTCTATTTAATTAAAACTGTTTATTCTTTTTTTTTCACAAAATAGATACCAATGAATGGTGACGAGTATTTTTTATAATTTAAACTTTATCCTATATTTAAAAAAAGTTATAAAGACCATTTTACCTCAATGTTTAGTATAGAAACAGGATCACAGTCTACGTCCCCCATTTTCTGGTCATTATGAGCTACTTGAATATGTTCTAAAGAAATAGAAGTTAAAATCGTTTTATCAGATGATTTGTCCTGTGACTTTTTAATTTTCTTATTGACTTTGAAATTTAAACCTCAGTTATCATTGTAACAATCTGATGAATAGTAGTTTATCAGCAGTTGGTTATTGCAGGTCACTAAATGAATATTGGTCATAATGTCCATCAAAATAGCCAAAATAACTGTGTCAGATGGATGTTTACTTATCTGTGCGCTAGGGCACTGTGGTGGGCACTGGACAGGACGGAAAGGTGTATAAAACATGCCTTCCCTCCAGGAGCTGCCAACACACAGCAGGAATGATATGCACTGTGCGTGAACCGTGATAAAGAAGTGCTCTGCACGTTGTACAGCCAGGACGTGGCATCGCTCTTTAGAGGTGGAACAGATCCTGTCTCCCTGGGGAGATCTGGGCAGGCTTACTGGAGGAGGTGGCACTTGAGATGAACTTGAATCCTGGGGCGGATTTAGGCCAGTAGAATTGGGTAGCATGTTCTATTTGGATGACACAGCATGGGCCAAGGGGTTGAGAAAGGAAAAACGAGGCGTGTTTGGGGAGACTCTGTTAGCAGTAGGAAAGACTTCATTTCATATCGGGGTGGTTTAAATCGGAAGATAAGCAGAGGCCAGGTTGCTGAGGCCCTTGTGAGCTAGGCTTACCCTGTCAGCGGCTGGGGCTTCTTGGATACACAAGTGAGATAATGATGAGTGATCCTCAGTGACAGGCTGTTGAGTGAATGAATCTGTAGGAAGATGTGTGTGTTGTGTTACAGAAAAGGTGAAGACTCTCAGGAGGCAAAGTGAGTCCCCAGCACCCAGCTCATCCCCTGGACTCCTTGTTCAGCTCACCTGTGTATCGAGTATTTCTGGCCAGGCCTTGCTTTTCCCAGTTCAAGTGAGACACGGATATGCCCGTAGGAAGCGTGTAACTGCTATCTTTATTGACTGCACGTTTTTCCCACTCAGAAGAGTAGTATCGGGCTAGAGACTGTTCTCAGCATTAGTGCGCGAGTAAGTCGGGCCCGTCGGATTCTGGTCTTCACTGTTCTGAGGGATTGTCCTGAAAATCAGGGAACCTCTTAATTAGCCCTTGAAACTTAGTAGTTTTAGACAATTCAGAAATACACCTAGTTTGACTGGTTCAGGAAAAATGGAATAATTAAGAATTTTATTTTTGTATCATAATTCACTACTTTTTGGAAGTTTTAAACAGTGCTATGGTGTCATCATCAAAAGCAAATTTAATATTGTTTCCCCCCATACCTATGGGTATTTAAGCCTTCTAGTGAGTAAGATTTACGTAACATTTTGACTGAAAGTTTTCTCCAGAATTTTACTAGTCAGAGTATCGTTTGTAAGAACATTCTCCCAGAATTACGTCAGTTACTTTCGGGCTTTGCTGTCTAGAACCATATGCCGATTTTTCCACTTTACATGAAGCAGTGGACGTTTCTAAAGATATTCCTTAATCTGTCATAAGAAATATCTTATAGACTTAATTTATTCTTATTTATAAATGACCCTTTGAACATTTTAACCCAATTCTCTTTGTGTCTGTGATTTTTTTTTAGGAGAGTCGTTCTACACGTGGCTAGAAGGTAAACTTAATGTCTGTATTTTAATCTTATTGGCTTCTTGCAAACAATGAATTGACTTATTTAATATATATTCATACGATTTAGGATTCATTATCTAGACAACTAATCTTGACAGTGTTTGAAAGAAAATAATATGATTCAGGTTATTATATTTTGGAATTAAAGTTTTTGAAAATTTTGAGGATGTTGGTCAGCTGAAAACTAGTTTCATGGAAATATACAGGGCAGATGCCGTCATCAGGTTTTCATAATTCATTCCTAGTCCTGTTGCTGTTCTGTATGTAATACTCATCCAAGCTACTTTTCTAGTAACCACTATGCATATCTTTTTTTTTTAAGTAAAAACATTCTTTTTGGAGGAAAGTATTTTTAACATATGAAATTAAGGTAAATTTGAATTCTGAAGGTTTTGAACATGTTTACACATGTTAATATAGTCTAACCTTGTCTGAGTAAAGGATAAAAGAGTACAGATCCCAATCTACTAGATACTTTTGCATCTTATATTTTCCAGTGTTGAAAATATACAGTGTTATTAATGGAAAACAGATGCTCTAGGATTTTTAACAACTTTGGTTAATAACTAGGTGTATGATGCTTTTAAAAAATTTACCAAATTGCCATTAATTTATGAAACCAAAAGTTAAAATGTATTAATGAAAGACAAGCAGGTTGAATTAGGGTCACTGCAGAGGTAAACTAAGCAGCTCCACTTCGTGTCTGTCTGTCAGTCACACAGCCTCATAAATGGGAGTTCTCTCTCTAGTTAACGAGCTGCGCGCGTATCTGAGCTGCTGTGAAGGAGGACGTTGTTGTTGTGCAGACTCTGCTGGGAGTTAACGCTGATAGATGGCCTTTGTGGGGAAGGATGCTTAGCTTTGTTTAGTTAGCACTGTTCCCAAAGTACAAACTGCGAGAAGCAGTATTTAGGTTAAAAGAGGTGGTCAGAGACTCTGGATGTTGGTAACGGCGGATGAGAGTGAAATCTGTGGGCACTGCTGGGTACACTGTGTCAGGCACTCTCCTGCTGTCCTGCTGCTGAGAGTCCCCGAATGCTGCCGCCTGGCTGCAGAGAGCCCTCCTGTTTACGTGCCGCTGACCCAGCTTACCCAGCTTACCCAGCTCACCCGCCCTGTGAGTGCAGCTGATGCCTGTAAAATCGCTGAAGTGTTCAAATGACAAATAATAGTGTCACAGTAAATCCAGCCCTTTTGTGAGCGAAGCAGTTGGTGTCCTATAATTCAGCTGCTGAAAATGAATTTGAATGAAATAAAGTCCAGAAGAGGAAGAGGAGAACCACTTTCTAAACTGAGGAGTGGGTTTGCCGGGCAGGCCTGGCCACAGAGCGTGGGCAGGAGCAGCTCTCCAGCAGCTTCCTGCCGGGGGTTGTGTCTTGTTGGTGCACTCACTTGGCACGTCTTTATTATGGCGGTTTTGCTTGAGTGACCTAGTTTTCACAGTTGATGGAAGTACATGTCTACGCCCCTCCGCCCCCGCTTTTACCCCCATTTTATCTCAGGGCCCTGGTGGGCTGCAGACTAGACCTGCTTCCTAGTTTTCCACGCTCTCATTTGCAGCCACGTGAATTTTCACAGGCTGTCCCTTCTCTAGTCTTTAGACGTGTTGCTGCTTAGAGAAGTAGGTTGGAAGGAAGAGAAAGTAACCCTGCAGATCTGATCATTTTGCTGCTTTAATTGACTAAAAGTTGTCATGGAGAACTTAGTACCTAAGGTTTATATCAAAGTTATTCACATTGTTCGTGTCCCTTGTTACCATGCGCGTTCAGAATTGGCCGTATACTTTTAGGCAGAAATTCCACAAAAGGGAATTTAATTTCAACCTTTTGGTCTCCATCCATGACAATGAGAATATTCTAGGAAGAATTCCAAATTAGAGGATGACAGCTCAAAATAATTATTTCTTCCTATTAGAAGCTCCTTGCGTCAGACCCACCTGTGGTAGAACATACAGGGAGAGTAAATTGAAGATCTAAAAGATCCTGAAAAGATGCAGAGTAAGCCACGTACACGTTTAAAAGTCCTCCAGCATACACAGGAGGTTATTTCTTTAGTTTTTCTGCTGTTGAAGCCCATTTTTCCCCAGGAGGAAAGTAAAAAAAACCAAAAAGCAAAAAAGACAAAAACAAACACTGCTGGGTGGTAGGAAAGGGAAAAAGCTAGTTGTTCTGCCTCTGGTGGAGTCTTAAAACTTGCTTTTTTGCATTTTTATTTATTTATTAAATTTTTCTATAAAGAATATTTTCTAAAACATGTTTCTCTTTTTCAATTGTGATAAATTATGCATAGCACAAAGTTTACCATCCTAAGCATTTTTAAGTGTTCTTAATGGATTGAGTGCATTCATAATGTGCATCACCCGCATAATAAGAGAAGATATTTTTAAGTGGAGATGGGGGTAGGATAGGGTGTGAAATAATCTTGGCCTCTGTTTTGAGCAAAAGCCTGTGTGGCTTAAGAAGGCTGTAAAATAATCCTCCATCATATTCCTGAACTCCATCTTGATATGATTTTACTCAGTAAGTAATCAGCACACCCTTATTTCTTATCGGCTGAAATTCCTGGACGTCTGTTTCCCACGTTTTGGCTCCTTACGAGTGGAGCATGTAGCTGAGTAGAACTAGAGAGTTCCACGGCAGAGGGCTAGTGAGACGCACACTGAGGGTTCTGGAGGAAGGAGAGAAGCAGCGTTCAGGCTCCCGTCCCTCTGCTGTCAGGTAGGTTCAAATAAGGAGCATCTGTAGGGGAGGGAGGAGGAGAAACAGCTACTGTGAAGCCGCAGCGGGGCGCTGCGTCTGCCTTGCTTGAGCCTAGCCCGTGGGAAACCGCGCTGTTGCCCTCAGGGTAGCACGAGGACTTACCAGGTGCACCCAGTGTGTGGGCCTCGGCTAGGCCAGACACTCCCGTCTTCTTCTGCATTAGGATCTCGTGTTCAGTTAATGCCATTCTGCAGTCAGAATCCTGTTTCACCTTCTAGTGAGAGAATCTCGATCCAATTATTTTATATTTTTCCTTGATTTATTTTTGATGTACTTGAATCTTAACTTTAAAAAACCAGCCTATGTACGCATCTTCTTGATTATTTCTGTTATCTAAATGGATGTGATTTCTTTTTCAATCTTCTCCTGAATAGGCTTGTGTCTGGAGAAAAGAGTCTTCTATAAACTGATATCAGGACTTCATGCTAGCATCAATTTACATCTGTGCGCAAATTATCTTCTGGAAGGTAACCAGACTTTTACATAGAAACTTTGCCTTCTATTAGTATAAAAATTGTTGGGGGAAAATAACATACTCTCCACAGAGGAAAAAACATTCTGTTTATTAAAAGGATGTAATGTATCTCTCTTTCTCTTTAGAAACCTGGGGGAAACCTAGCTGGGGACCTAATATGAAAGAATTTAAACACCGCTTCGACCCCGTGGAAACCAAGGGAGAAGGCCCAAGAAGGCTAAAGAATCTGTACTTTTTATATTTAATTGAGCTTCGAGCTTTAACAAAGGTGGCCCCCTACTTTGAGCGCTCAGTTGTCGACCTCTACACTGGAAATGTGGAAGATGATGCGGACACAAAAGCCCTTCTGCTGAGCATCTTCCAAGACACCAAGTAAGAGCTGGGCTGAAGTGCCCCGTCCTGCAGCTGGGCGGGGCGGGGCTTGAAGTGCAGCGAAGGCCGCCTCTGGAAGGCGGGGAGGAGGGGCCAGAACCGAAGTGTACGTGGAGTGGCGGCATTTAAGCGTTTTTCTAAAAGTGATGACGGAAAAGGATCCATAAAGCATTGTTGTATAAAGTTTACACTTGAGAATAGGCTGTATTTTTAAATATAACTTTAAATTTTATGTAGTCTCAAAATTTAATGCTATTTAAATGTTCTTTCAACTGATTTTGATTTCTTCCAGTTGCTTTTAAAATTCACATGTAGTGCATGTTAGCCTAACGATGTATTGTCTAAGGGAACACTAACCTTACTTTCTGTAATACTAACTTTAAACCAAAGTGCTGGGTCTATGAAACTTAAGTTTATTGATGGTTAAAATGAGCGTGGAGTTGGGTTAAGAAGTGTTTAAGGTAAATTATGCATTACATTTCAAAAGATATTTACATTTATGTATATAAATTGTTTTTAGTTAATTTTTTAGGTTATTTTTATCAAGTAATTTTTTTCAAAATGTTACAGTCTTACAAATTACAAAGCCCTTTTAATCTTGCTTGACTCTTTTATTGAATAGTCTGTCTGTGAACTGTTTGCCACTTTCCTACGTTACCAGTCCTGACACATGAGTAAAGTGTGAATTTGAAAAAGTGTGGTATTCGTAGGAATAGAAGATTCCACCAGAGCGTGAATTTTTCGTCCGTAACTTACAGTATTGTCATCCCCAGGTCCTTCCCCATGCACTTTGATGAGAGGTCCATGTTCGCAGGTGACAAAAAGGGAGCCAAGTCGTTAAAGGTAAAAAGTTGTTGACTGGGGATCAGGGTGGGGGCAGTTTACTGTGTTTTAATCCCATTCATCTAAACTTTCTTCGCCAGTTCTCCATTTTGCTGAAGTTGGTCGGACTGGATTTTACTGTAGTTGATACAGAAACCTCTGCCTCCTTCCTTCTCAGCTCCTTTCTCCTTTCTGGTTTGACCAGCTGCTGAGTGAATCCTCAGTCATGACTCTGACTAATCACACCTTTATAAATGTCTTTTTAAAAGGCATCATTTTGAGAGAAAGTTTTCTTTAAAATCACAGTGAGCATTGCTGTTTTGATGCATCTCTCAAAAAAATCATGCACTGTTCGCCATTTTGAAGGCAATAAATGGTATATTTTCTAAATTTTATCTTACGGAATGTTACAGTTTTTGAAACTATTATGGTTTTGTCCTTATGGAGTGACATAAAAAGTAAAAGTTACCCGTTGACCTGTGATATCAGAAAGAGAATATACTTCAGGAACATGTTGAAACTTTGTGCTGGGAGCCCCGCGTTCTCCTTTGCTCACAGTGGTTAAGGAACACGGTGTCCCCGCACAGCGCTCATGAAAGCACTGCAAACTGCCTGACAAGTGGTCTTCTGCTACAGCTCTGCGATCTTTTTTTTTTTTTTAATATGCAATTCTGAACTCCAGAAAGCTCCAAAACCTGAAGCATCTTTATGTTTGGTACATATCAGTTTGTTAGCAAGACTTGAGCTGGTACAACACTATTTAGAGTGGTTTTTTTTAATTCTGCTTTGTACGAGTATCCTTACGCTCTGTTGCAAAAACCGTTGTGTATTCGGTTACGTGGTGTTGCCGTGCACTCTGGTGGGTGTCTCATAATAAGTGGTGTAGGTACTGCATCTGTAAAACCTGAAAAACTCTGAATTCTGAAACACGTTTGGCCCCAAGATGTTTTAGATGTGGATATGCTACAAGAACTCATAAACTAGCACTGAGTGGTTCTTGCTGTTTCTGAAATGCAGTAAGTTATTCAGCCACAACTGTATTTTAGTTTTGGAAGGTGGTTTTGCTTTATGGTTGTTTTAAAGACGTGTTACTATTATGATATCTAATATAACGTTGATTCATTTTTATAAGACTTCCGTTTTCTAAGTGTTTATACAAATATTATACCTTTGATCTTCAGAACACCCTGTGCAATAATAGATAAGACAACTGTGACTGTGTATTTTGTAGGTGAGGCGAGTAAGATTGAGAACAGACTAAGGTTTCACAACTAGGTGCTGGAAATTTTGTTTGCTATTTTTCAAAGGTGTATAAAGGAGAACTTAAAGGTCCATTTTCCCGTTTTCTCCAAAGAACATGAATTACATGAGAATGGAGAGCAAAGGAGTTTTGTGTTCTATTTATGTCATCTTTCTTTTGGCCAGAGTGTTGATTCCTCTGAACCCTTGGGCAGCTGGGTGGGGCTTGTGATGGCCAGGTTTTCAGGCGACTCGCTCCAGTTCTTTGCAATAAAATGTTTGCCTCCGTCCAATAAGATGATTTTTATGGTCAGTGTTTGCTATGCGAAAACGATGAGGAAACTTCTTAACTAGTGTTGTCCTCGGAGAAGGTGAGAATGCCCTTCGAGTCACAGAAACCCATACACAGATGCTCACAGGCGGAAGAGTTACCCAGCCGTGTGGGAAACTGAGACAGCAAAATCCAAGGACAGTAGGCAGGCAGGAGCCGCACTGGCCAGTGCTGGGGCCTGGGGGACCTTACCCTCCTGTAGCCCCAGGATCATCGTGCCCACGGAGCACAAGGGATGGGCGGGTGCGGTGCTAAGGAGGGAGACGGAAACCAGTCATTGCTCTCGGACGAGCTTTCTGACTCACACTCCCCCGAAGCAATGCATTGAAAACAGATGAAACACAGGTGTATTTCCCCCTGGTGGTGTGCAGATGCCAAATGGGAGGAGTAGTTAAGCTCCTTCAAAGTAAAAACCGTATTATTTACTTCCGTGTCCCCCAGAGTGTGCATGTTGGTTCTTTGTATGGAGTAGCCCCTCAATAAAAAGTTTACTGAATTAAGATGTGGAATGAATTTTACAAACAACCATTAACGTTAGCTATTTCACGTGCCATGTCATGCGCTACACGTTCAAATGTTTTTCTTCCTCACTGTTGAAAAACACAACTCATTCATTAATAAGTTTCCAAACTTTTATGTTTTATAATTTAGACAAATGCACTTTAATTCTAAATGTCTAATTAGAATGAAAATATTTTCCACATGTTAGGAGGAATTCCGGTTACATTTCAAGAATATCTCCCGTATAATGGACTGTGTTGGATGCGACAAATGCAGATTATGGGGGAAATTACAGGTTCGTGTGTTGTCTTCTGTTCTGAAACTATCGCTAACCTTAAATTTCTCCATTGAGAAGTTGTAAGTTTTTATTAAAATTTCCTCATTCATTGAATTAGAAATGTGCTTTTCCTGTTTTAGTTATAAAAACAATTAATATTAAACGGTGTGTTTTACTTGTGTGTGTAAAGACGTTTTCCTGTTACTCAAGGTCGGTGATTTTTGGCTTTACTGTAACTGTTTCTGCTGGTACAATCTCAGATTCATTTCTGAAGGTGGTGGTTATAAACAGAGTATATTAGTATTTTACATACCTATATAAAGGGTAAAATTATAATTTTAATTTCATTTATTACCAATTTTTGTGTCAGTGATCCAGAGGAGGCCCCCTAGTCACAGAACAGGGGAGTTCTGCCGAGAGGCCCGTTTCCCTGCGGACTCCACGGGAAAAGGATTGTGTGATACTTTCATTTTTTAACAAAGGTGATAGTAAGTCATAGACAGTTAAGAGGCAGAATTGCATTAATGGAGGCTGCACTGAAATCAGATTTTTTTTCCTCTAGTGCTAATAATTGAGAAATTATTAAGTACAGGTCTCACTATACTTAAGCGTATAGTTTCTAAGTTTTGACTTGCTGGGGGCTGCAAAGAATGCTTTCCAGATGACATACTGAACATTGTAATCCTAACGTGATATTTTCTAGATTTAAAAAAGGCATTTTAGTAATTTAGAAAAGTATAATATGTGTCCAAAAACTGTTAAACTATTCAGGTTTCTCTAACAGCTTAGGTAAATTTATTGTACGTGTAATCTGCGAGGAAGTAGGAACTGTATTTTGTATAGTTCCACATTTTGGTGAAAAGTTCAGTTCATACGAATTTCCTGGCTCTCATCACAGTGGCTGGGAGTATTCCTTTAAACCTTTATAGCAGTTGTTACTGTATGAATTTAATTGCAAGTTTATCACTATTTTTTTTCAGACTCAGGGTTTAGGAACTGCCCTGAAGATACTGTTCTCTGAAAAAGAGATCCAAAAGCTGCCAGAGAACAGCCCGTCTAAAGGTTTCCAACTCACTCGACAGGAAATAGTCGCTCTTTTAAATGCTTTTGGGAGGTAAGAACTGTGTTCCCAGTGAAGACCCTTGATTCCCCTGCTGGTTCCATCGTCTCCTCTGCTTACGTGGTTTGTTTTGCTGTGTTTTGGTGACATAGGTGGTTGCTGTGATACAGGGTCACGTCTGCACGGACAAGCCAGTTTCTCTACAGGTCACAGGGAAAATTCACAGTCTCAGACGCCAGTATTTCTCAGCTGGCCTTCTCGGCCTTGTGGGGAGATACTCTCCTGACAGGATCCTCCCTAGCTGTTTCACTTGCTCCCGTGCAGCAGCAGGGCTGAGGGCGGTCTGGTTCAGACAGTGGGGGGGAAGAAGAGGTGAAACCTCCAGCTGTTCCTTGAGCTGTGGAGGCACTCGTTCTTGCCCTGTTTTCCCTCTGTATCCAGACAGACGGCCTCCTTAGACTGCAGATGATTTTGGAAATAATTTGAATTTGCCTACAGAGGTGCACGCAGCACCACCTGACTACAGAATACAGACGAGAAGGCCAAGGACCACAGAAAATAAGAGCAAACGGCACTGTGCTGCCCTGGGAAAAGGGCAGCAAAGTCAAATCAAGGAGGAATGCTTTTTAAAAAATAGAGAACCGAGTGATACAGAGATTCTTGTGTTTTCTTTTTTTTTTTTTTCTTCTCTTTTTTTAATTGGGGGGAGTGTTTGTATGCTAAGCACGCACTCTACCACTGAGCTATTCCCTCGCTGCTCTTTATGTTTTCTTAACATGCATTTTTAAGTTAGAAAGAAGCAGTTAAATTAAAAGTAAATTAATTCCCCATCTTAATAGCAAAGATGTCACCTGTCGCTCCTCTGTATTTAAAGATGACCATGTTGTTTGAGCTTTCAAACACAGGACAGACATAGAATGTCCATCAGTAGTTGGTGTTTGATGAAAAATTCAGTCCACCCACTCATGAGGCCTTTAGTAAGCTAAAACAGGAGAAACTGAACTAAATTTAAATTATTTAAAATGAAACTTTTAAAGCTTTTAAACAGTTTAAAATTTTTTCTTAAAGTATGGTTGATACACAGTATTCTGTTACAGGTGTCCAGTATAGTGATTCACAGTTTTCAACGGTCCTACCCCGTGTATAGTTATTATAAACTGCTGGCCATGTTCCCTGTGCTGCACAGTGTATCTTTGTACTTACACGTAATAGTGTGTACCTCTTAATCTACTAATCCTGCCTATATCGCCTTTCCCCTTCCCTCTCTCCACTGGCAACCACTGCCTTGTTCTCTGTATCTGTGAGTCTGCTTCTTAAAACAATTAAATTCAAATAAAATTAATTGAGAAAGAAGCAGATGTCAACTTCCTCAGAACTGTTCTGAGTCTTAAAAGGAACACTCAGGAACTCGACACTTCCAGCTTCGGTTCTGTAGCTGGAGCCTCTTACTGCTCTGCTCAGAGTTGGGCCCCAGTGTTCTGAAATCTGCGCGTTAGTTCGTCATGAATGGGTAGCTTTCTTGGTCAAGCCACCGGTGTGATACAGCCCCACCTCCGCTGGGCAGCCAGCATGGCATCGCGGCATCGCCTCATCGCGTGGTGCTCGTGGGCAGACACGCAACGCGCAGGGGTCTTTGGTTCTGGACATGGAACCCTGGGAAGTGTGGTTTCTTTACCTTGAATGCTCTGCAAATGTCTTTCCTACACGAATGGCCATTTTTTGATAGTTTCAACATTTGTATCGAATGATTTATGTTCCAGGGCACAAACAGACATGGCATTAACATGCCTGTTGGATATTACAGTGTATTTTACTGCCCCTCCGAGCACTGGCAGAGCAGCAGGCCGCTGCAGGTGCGTGCTCTGGGCCAGGGTGCCTGCCTTAGCACGATGACAGGGAGTGTGGCACAACTCTCTGTAGTAAATGGCGAGGTCTGGACTGCGTCTCCCAGAGACTG
The DNA here is from genome assembly GCF_036321535.1 of Camelus dromedarius. NCBI lineage: Eukaryota > Metazoa > Chordata > Mammalia > Artiodactyla > Camelidae > Camelus > Camelus dromedarius. Next base: position 2,680,703 of record NC_087443.1, read on the forward strand.
CCGTATCGTGCTGGTGAGCTTGCACTCCCAGGGGGACAGGCAGCCAGGGTTCGTTTCTGGGATAACCTTTGAGTTTTTCTTTTTCTTTTATTTTTCAAAGAATAGTCAGTTGACAGTGTCGTGTTGGTTTCTGCTGCACGTACGCTCCCCCTTGTGTCTAAACCAGGCTTCGGCGTCTTCCTTCATCTTTCACCTGCTGCTCTTTACTAAGCTCTTTTCTTTGGTTATGGACCTTGGCCTCCACCTCATCTTCGTGTATATTTTGATAGGTTTTTTTTTAAACAGGTACTTTGAGGTACAGCATATGATTTCACATGTTTATAATCTTCTTTTCCCCTAATAATTAAGCACTGTTTCAATCCTCTAATAGTCTGAGGATTAGAGTCAGAATTGATACAACTTGTAAGAGTATAAAGAGAATGCTTTTAAGCCCACAGAGAGCGTGGATTTTCTGAGTCATGTGGCCTTGGGATCTGCTGAGCTGGTTAGGACCCATCCACCAGCTCAGTGACCCTGGGGAATTGCACATTTGAGCCTCTGCTTTACTAATACGTAAAATTGGGGTTAATTTATTTGCCTTGTAGGTTTTTTTTTTTCATCTTGTACAGCTAATGAGATTATATGTGTGATGGGCTCAGAACATTGGCTAGCATACCTTAAGCTCTCGATAGAAGAAAAGTTATTCCTTCTTAAGTGCTTGAAGAAGGGAGCTCAGTACTGCGTCTGTGTCATCTTAGAAAGAGAAACATTCGATTTTTACTGTGTCAGCCCTGAATTTCTATAATTTGAAATATGTACACATCATATTAGCTGAACTAATACGCCTTTTTTTTCCTCCTCTAGGCTTTCTACAAGTATAAGAGAGTTACAGAATTTCAAAGTCTTATTACAACACAGTAGGTAATAGAAGCTTTTATGTCTAATTAGAGACATAAAGTGACTGTGTGAAGCCTTTTTAGTCTTGGACAGTCAGCAGAAGGAGACAGTTTTCAGACTTCAAGAATCCTGAACTCTAAAGAGAAAATTCAAAAGTTCACTTGAATATTTATGCTTCTTAATAGATTATCAATGAGAGATATTTATAAATGAAGGAAATACTTTTAAAACATGTTTTACGGACACTGCATCTCCATCTGTTGGGTGTTCTGCTCTTCTGTTTGTTTAGAATTGGTTGTGCTCTTACTCTGTTATTTCCAGTGGTCACACCTGAGTGACTGCGTCTCCATCCTGATGACACTGCTGCAGTCTGTTGAGGAGGAGGAGAGCTGGGGAGCACGTGTTGTGTAGGGCGGGTGTGTGTCAGTGACCTCTAAACGTGCTTCTAGCCTGGCCTAGCCCTGGTGTCACCTGAAATGGGAGTGATGGATGGATGACCCCGTCAGTGTGCAGTTACAGAAGCCATGTGCGACTCCCGAGACTTCAGCTTCACCGTCACTGGGTTTTATTGACAATTTTTACTTGCTGTTGCTGCTGTTTTGTTTGGGTGTAGAGGACCTGCTTCGGTAAAGGTGACCAAGTACTGTCCCCTGTGCTGCTCAGCCAGGTTCCACGCGTGTGCAGGGGGCTGGAGCAACAGGATTCTTGACTTAGACCCGATGAATCAGTGTCTGTTGACTGTGCATTTCTTTGTCCCTACTCCAATTTTAGACATTTTTGTTTAAGAAAACAGCCAAAAAAATTGCATAAATACTTAAAATACTTAGTTTCCATCTTGATAAAATTTGAATGAGGTTATATGGATTTATAAACCAATTTAAAACATTGTGTACACAAAAAGCTTACTATTTTAAGTTAAAGTGAGCATTTTTGAAGGGTTTTATTTTAGAATGCCGTCTATGCAATCGTCTCTCAGTCTGATTTTCCTCGGTACGCTGCGCAAGCGGGTGGGTTAGCTCAGACCTCAAAAGCTTCCCCTTCCCCCACACGTTCTTTTCTGGCTCTTTGTGTATAGATGGTACTTCGTATGACTTGTACCAACAGATGACTTCATAAATCCTAAACTGTCATTTTCTAAACCTGGAATTTAAATATTCTTAATATTTAAAATATTGGTTATTTTAAAAAAATGTTAGTATGTCTAATGTGATTACTTTGGAAGGTCGCGTCTGTATGCGCAATGCGGGTATCAGTCTTTTACGCAGTAAATAAGGGCTCTTAGACCCCCGTCTTATCCTGCCGAAGTCTGAAATGTGTTCAGTGATGAGCTGGTGGCATATTTTAAATTGTACTTAGTCGGCTTGCCCCCCTTTTAAGAATCTTCAGCCGCCCCTTGGAGGAACAAGGTCGGAAGGCAGTGAGAGCTCACTGGTTAATTGTTTGCTTGTCCATTTCCAGCCTTTCTAGGCCCGGAGTTTTTATGTTGGTGGTGGTGGTGGTGGCGCCTCCTTGTTAAGTCGAGTAAGCCCAGCTGGCTTGGTTGCAGCCGCCTCCACTGCTGCTTTTCATTCTGAGGGATGTAAGTGTTGTGTGGTGGGGGAGCGGCACCTTAAGGTAAACTTGTCTGAAAAGTGAGGAAGTCATCTTGCTGGTAAATTATCGAGAGTTACTCTCAGTGTTCTTCAGAGTCTGAGGAAACATGACTGTTTTAAACTTCTTCTGTTATTACTGTAAGTTTAAAAACCTTTTTGGTAACATTACTTTGCTGTTCCCTCAGTTAAAGATAAAGGTTATTATTCAAGCTGTCTTTATCAGAGAGAATCTTTGGTCATTTCCACTTCTTTTCTTTATTGTGATTTGTTTCAAGCTTAGTTAAAATTGTGTATTAGAGTGAGTTGTAGGAATTAAAAAAGTCTAGGTAGGGTAAAAAGTTCTTTTAAAGGTTTTGCTAAATCTTTCACTACCAAGAAAATAAATGAAGTATTCTTAAACTGAAATCTATTTAACTTTATTTTACCATAAATTAGATTGTGGGGGGCAACCTACATTTTTGTGTAAATCTGCGTATTTCTTAAATGAATGTGTGAGCTCTTGGAATCTTCGTGAGCCTAGTAATGTTTTATGGCCCTTGTGGTATAAATTCTTTTCTCCAGTTTGCAAACCTTTTGTTGTGAAGTGACGTTAGGTTGCCGGTTGCGTTGTGAAGGTGCTTGGCTGGCCGTACCTCTTGGCAGTGTGTCTTTTATCTCATCACCTAATTTAAAAAATCCAGCACTTGATAATATAACTGACAGAAACGATTGTACCAGCTGATGAAGTGATGAAAATGAAGAAAAGGAAAAAATTCCTTCTTTCAATGGCATGAGTTTATTTTTTTCTTAAGTGTCATCTATGTAAGTTAGAAATGGTTGTATATTAAATTGGCAAATTTAAATGTTTCTTGTGTTGATTCTTAGATTGTGAGGAGGACTAGACGGAATGTGAGTAATAGTTTTTACAGGTGTGAAATTTGATAAGTCAGATGTTTTATTTTGACATTTTAACATTGTGAACTTCTCAACACTCGTAATCTCTGTATGTCTATGAAACACTGTGCCATGTTTTCCAACTTTACCCAGGTGCCATTGTAGGTAAGAAAGGACAGCTGTTTTGATCTCCATCTACATTGCCTTCGTCTGGAAATTTGGGAACAGTTCACAGTAAGCCTCTCAGCAGTTTGCAGACTGGAGTACCTGCAGAAACCTAGCTAGTCACCAAACTTCACAGACGGGGTGCATGGTACCATCGAAATTATTTGGTAAAACAGAAAAACACAGGCATGCACACAGGTGTGCGTGCTCTATTTTAAGCAACGTCAACAGGTGCAGCTTTGGTTTTGAACAGAATTCCAAATAATTTTGCTCTTGTACCCACCAGATTACAGAAAACGTGAATAAAAGTAAATGTTTCTGCACTCTTTCTATCTTGTTTTTTCCCCCTTTTAAATGTTTCTGTTTGTGAGATGAAGAATTGGTTATAACTTGTGGAGAAGGGAGAAAATAAGTAGTCCGTGGTGGCTTCTCTTTCAGGGCGTCACCGGGAGCTGCGCGTTAAGGGCTCCGCATGGACTGTTTTCTTTTCCCAGCAGCACTGGCAGGGAGGTACGGTTACTTCTCTGTTTTTAAATAAGAGGACTGAGGATAAGAGGCTAACGTGTCCACAGGCACAAGTTCTAGGCTGTGGGACTAGAATTTGAAACCAAGGAGTCTGCCTCCAAGAGCCTCTGCTCAGAACGTGGTGTTTGTGTTGCTTCATACGTTGAGCCTGTTACCATTCGACTAAAAACGGGGGGCTTTTAGCGTCTTTGATTCATATCAACTCAGAAGATTTTTCAAATATACTTATTTTATTTAATTCTTTTAATAAGTAATACATTCACATTGTTCAAAAACCAAGAAAATACAAAAAGCTACACAGTGGAATGTCTCCTTCCTGGCCTGCCCCTGCCCCTGCCCCTGCCCTTGGCTTCTTGTGTCCATCCATGCATTTTAAGACAGATACGAAGTCTTATTTTTTCCCTCATTTTAACCCAAAGAGTAGCATCATATACATACTATTTGCTTTTTTTTTTTTTTCACTTAGTTTTTCTCGGCAGTCCTCCCACTTTTTTTTTTTTTAAGTAACTGCTCGGTGTTCCATTATATTGAAGTACAGTCCTTTAATGAGCCAATCTCCTATTAATGGGCATTTGGATTGTTTCCAGACTTTGTATATAAGTCATTTCACACATAAATAGATATGTACTTGTCATCTAAATGCCCCCAAATGGAATTTTGGGGTCAAAGACCATGTGCACTTGTAATTTTGGAAGATACTAGACTAGGAATACTGCCCTCCACAGGGGATGGTTACGAGTTTGCCCACCCACCTGAAATTTAAGACCATGCCTGCCAACCCGCAGCCTCACCAGCACCGACACTATTAAAAAGCTGGATTTTTGCCATTCTGCTAAGACGCAGTTACGTATCGCTGTGTTTCAGTTTGTACTTTTCTCATCGTGAGTACGGCTGACTGCCTTTAATATGTTCAGGAGCCACCTGTGTTTCCTTCTGCGTTCATATCTTTTACCCATTTTCCTGTGGCTCTTAGCACTTCGAGGAGTGCTTTATTTGTTAGGGACATTAATCCTTTGACTGTAATACGCTGTAAAATTCTTTTTTAATTTGTCTTTTGACTTTGCTTATGATGGTTTTGACGTGCAATTTTTAAATTTTTACACAGTCTAATTTTAATTTTTAGTGGTTTCTGGATTTTGAGTGGTAGTTAAGAATGCCTTCTTCACTCCACTGCAATAATTCAATTGTATCTTCCCCCAGAACTTTTATGGTTTTATTTTTTTAGATCTAAATGTTGGTTCCTCAGGGTGTCTCCTGGCATAAAGTGCAAGTTACAGGTGCGGCCTGACTTCTTCCCGGTGACCGCTCAGTTAGTGCAACCCGCCCATCGCACGGCTCCTTCCCCCCGCCAGTTGGAGATGCTGTTTGTCACGTGTGGAGTCCCGGGCTTTCCTTCTGTCCCGTTGTCTGTTAACTCGTGCACCAGCACTGCATTATTTTAATGGCTCAGAGCCTATATTTTAATACCTGGTGCACTGGTCTCCACTCGCTTTTGTTAAAATAACTTTTTTAGCTCTTCTTGTTGGTTCCATATGAGCTTCTAAAAATCCTTTAACATATGGACCAGGCAGAAGCTCCATCCAGCTCAGGGTTTTCTCCGGAGGGTAGCACTTCTGACCACACAGCGCGTCACGGTTGTGTTAATTTGACATTTCACCTGGTGAAGACCTGCCCCGTGCTGTCGGTCATGGTCATTATCTCAGTGTCCTCCTGCTAGGGCCCAGACGGCGACGCGGGGCCCAGATGGGCAGAACGAGCAGTGCCTCTGGAGACGGGGTTTCCTCTCAGCGCTTTTAGGACTTAGTTCTCAAATCATTCTTAGGAATTATCTTGCTGTCCAATCCCATTTGCCTTTTTATTTCCATTATGGGATCTTTGTCCAAAAGTTGGATGTCTTGGAAGAGCCATTAAAAAAACAAGGGGGGAGCCCTTAACTGCATTTTAAACTTGTAAAATCCACATGCGGTGGATAAAAGGTCACCTAAAAAAACCCCAATGATATCGGCCAAAACAACAGGACGGGAGGGCTCCCTCCCCTCCCAGGCCCCGCCGCCACGTGGCCTGACTCGGTCACGTCGAGTTTGTGGTGACGACACGCCCAGGGAGAGTACGGCTGGCCCCTGAACGTGGGACTGAGCCGCACGAGTCCAGCGAACACACATGACAGAGCGGCAGCCCCGGGGGTCTGCACCCGCGGACACGGCGAGCTGTGAAGTCGCGAAGCTGCCTGTGCATTTCCGGCCACACCGAGGTCGGCCATGCTCAACACGGAAACCTGCTTGTGGAGCAGGTACCCTCAGTGTCTGTTTGGCAGGCCAGCAAGTTGTCGCAGACGATTAAAACCAGCCCCTCGGTCAGGGCGGCCAGCATTCACCACACATCGTCTGACAGAACTGAACCTTCCCTGCGGACCTCCTCACAGACTGTCTCTCCCCATGGTAAGTGTTCTGCTCTCTGACGGGTGCCAGGTCCGCACTCCTGAAGCCCAGACTCCGGCAAGTGGACGCACCAAGGGGCCAGCACACCAAGGGTGTACGGGACAAACTGGCCGGCAGAGCGGTAACTCGTGGATCCTAAGCAAACCCTTTTTATACCTCAGGTAATGCCGTCCAGGACCACTGAGACTCAGGCCTGCGGACAGACAGCAGGACCGGCGCAGGTTAGCTAGGTTCCTGGGAAACTGAGGGTCAGAGTCAGGAAGGGCCATGGTGACAGGGACCCGCAGGGAAAGAGGGACTCTGAGACCACGCAGGCTGAGAGGCAGCAGGTCGTAGCTGGAGCTGGAGAGAGAGCGCAGAGCTGACCTCGGTCCTGACCAGGCTTCTCGGGCTCAGAGGCGGTGCACCTGTTCTGGAGAGAATGTCTAAGTCTCTGAGTGGTGGGGCAGCCGAGGTCCAAAGGGACTGGTCAACTTTGGAGGCTAAAGAGTGAATGCGGCCAAGGTGTGACCCACCTCGAGGAAGAGAGGGAACAGGTCCCAGCCACCGGTCAAGGACCAGCTGGAGAGGAACCAGCCAGATACCATCAGAAGCGCTGAGCCACTGGGTCTGGACCTGAGGACTGTGGCTGCCGGGGTTCTATCAAGTAGGGCTTCCAATCTCAGAACCCCACCACGGATGAGCCCGCCATGGGCGCCCTGACCCGGGGAGCTAGACCTAGGTGGGGGCCCAGGGGCAGCGCTCGTGGCTGTCAGGGGAGTTACTGACCCTCTGGTGCAGGGGCTCTTCCTGCACACCTGCTAAGGGCCAGGAGCAGGGTCAGCGTCAGGGCGTCGCCGAGCCGGCCGACTGGGCCCAGCACGTGCTTGGTGCTCCGCAGACCCTGACATCTACCTCCTCACCAGCGCCGCCCCTTTGATACAAACCTTTGCCCACTTTAATCAGCTTGTTCATAGTCTTGGATGAGAATCCCACTGTTTAGCTCCTTCCCAGTAGCTGCTCCACCTGGACGGCGAAAAGCCGTAAGTAGCATGGACTTCAGACAGTGCATTTCTTTTCCCCCACAAACTGAAGGTTTGGGGCAACGCTGCATCGCGCCAAGTCTGTCGGTGCCATTTTTTTCCAACAGCATTCGCTCGCATCATGTCTGTGTCACATTCTGGCAACTCTCGCAGTATTCCTACATTTGTTATGGGGACCTGTGAGCAGTAACCTTTGATGTTACTCCTACAGCTTGCTGAAGGCTCAGATAATGGTTAGCACTTTTTATTTTTAGCAATATGGTATTTTTTAATTAAGGTATGTACAACTTTTTTTAGGACAATATATCGTACACTTAGTAACTGACTGCAGTGTAGTGTAAACATACCTTTTGCACGCACTGGGAGACCACAGAGTTCACGGGACTCCCTTGACTGCAGTACTTGCTTTACTGCGGTGGTCTGGAGCCGAACCTGCAGGATCTCTGAGGTCTGCCTGTACCCAAATCAGCTGGAAGTTTTTCGACGGTTAACTCGGAAGTGTGGACATCTATTCACGTTTCCACTGGATGTAAAGAAACTGTCACGTGCAGCCTTCTAGTGCCGAGTCAGACTTCGATAAATCATGGCACAAAATTTTCAGTGATTTAAGTGCCTCTTCCCCCTACTTTTTTAACTTTCAAATTGTGGGGCTTTTAGTTTCATCATGTTGCCTTAGAACGAGAGAACACCTGGGTATTTTAGAGCCAGCAGTCACCACTCCTTGCCTTCACCAGTTCACCTGCGAGTTGCTTTGTTAGTGCACATTGCACAAGCAACTCAGGAAGCTGCAGAAAACTGTAATCGTCCTTTCCACACCACACCTGCAACATTTCACAGGCTACATGCGATCGTTTACCTTGAGAGAAAGACAGTTCGCTACAATCATAGTTTTCTATATTCTAGATGTGTTTACAACATTTGTGCTTCAGCATTATTTTTTAAAAAGGGAAGAGAAAAATAGGCACTGAGAACATTTTTATCCTTTCCAATAAAAAATAACAGTTCAAATGCTAGCAGCTCTATCATAAAAATAGGTTATGGCTTTTACCAGTTAACACTGAGTATTTCGATCTTCCTGCCAATAATCAGAATAACAAAGTATTTGTCCATCATCGTAGGATGAGTATAAAAACTGCATGGCTTTAGTGACGCTTTTAAAAATACATCTGCCCTTCAGTGACCGAATATTGAAGAGCTACAGTATTTCCTGAAAGCACCATTTAAAGGGTTTTTAAGCATTTGCTGATCTGCCTTTAAATTCTCCTAAGTATCAGTAACAGACAGTGTGGCAGGTAGGCTGTTCGTAAAGCTACTCAGAACAGCAACTGTGCCGTTTTAAGGCAACTGGAGTAGTCAGTGCAAATGTGGCTTCAGTGTAGAATTTCCCCTGGCAGTAATTATGTTAAATATGTGACCCAAATTCTTGCACACACTGAAAGGCAAGTATGTTTTGTGTGACTATGCAGGGCAGAGGTGCTCCGGGCCAAGGAAAAGCCCGATCCTGACCCACTTCAAACTTGAGATCCCAATTTTAAATAGAACCATCAAGAGAAGCAGACTTTGATCGCTGTGAAATCAATGCCCAGAGATTAGTTATGCCTGAAGACTGAAATGGTAGGTCCGAGACACCCAAAACAGGCTTCCTCACTCAGGCAGAACTGACCAGTGTGAGCTCCTCTCCGCCTGCCCCTCCCCACCTCCGTCCAGAGATGGGAGGTCCCCTAGGCCGAGCGGGGGGCACTTTCTGCCTCTGGTAGGTCACTCCGTTCCGCAGGAAGAGCGAGCGTGCGACCTCCCTGACAGCCGGGTACGCGCTCCTACCGCAGGTAGTTTACAACTGCAGGCTAGATGTTATATACGCATCATCATTGCATGTGTCACCCTTGGAGATTCTAGAATGGCACTTACGGCTGGGGAACTAGTACGTCACGACATGTGTTTCACTTACATGAATGACAACGGTGAGCCCCTGCACGTGGCTGAGAGATGGCCCTCGTGCTAGACAGCAGGGCCCTGCTGCTCCCATGTCAAGGGCGCAGCCTCCAGCAGGCTGCTCTCACAGCTCCTTAACGTGGTTGGAAACTAAAAGAAAGCTGCTAGGATTCCAGTCTTTTGGCTCTAGGACCCAGGGGAATTTGTTACCGATCCCCCGGTGAGACCCTCTTCCTTGCCCACCGACGGATGGATGTGCGGTGAGCTGGGAGAGGGGCAGTCCCGCGGAGTCCCGAGGCGGCGGGTCTCGGATGTCACGGGGCTCACAAAGCACACAGAAGTCTCCAGTACAGCAGGGGAGCTTTGCCAGCGTGAGTCGAGTCTATCAATGCTGTTAACGTTATCAACTTATCAGCGTAGTGTCTGCACTAGCGCCTTGTTTAGAGAAGCACTAAATGTTGGCAACATACAGGAGATTCTTTGAGGGTCCAACCACCTGGGCTTTGAACAGCTCTGAGGAGCCAGTTCCCTCACGTGCAGTCCGCTGACATTCTGCTACGTTACAACTTTCAACGCAGGTTGCAACTGGCTTTCTAGATGTCGATTATAGTTAGTCTCTACCAGCATGGAGCTCAGAATCTGAGTGACCTGAAGAGGTAAGGATCTGAAGAATACTTTAGTCCAAAAGCCTTTAAAAAAAAAAACCATCAGACCATGTCCTGTATCCTTTTAAAGTGAATTATGCATAAAAGTCTGTGCAAATTACAACATATATTGCAGTAACATTCTCAAAAATCCCTAGTATATTTTAGCATTATTATTTAAGTTATATAAAATACATCTTTATAAAATACAGAATTTTTTTAAAGTTTAAATTACAGCTGCTGAAATTGGCAGCCAGGCTCACTTTTTAGTACTAAAATACGGTTTTATCAATCTAAATTATTGCTTAGTCCTATGGAGTCATCAGAAACCTGTGACAAATAAAAATCAAGTCCTATTTCTTAAGGAAAAGTGCCCTAAAGTTCAGTTGTCATTACATTAGTCTTTCTGAAGCTTTTCAACTGAGGAATCTTCCATAAAACTGTTAACTGACACTACCCGTGGCTCGGTTTGTCAGGATCCAAAACTGAATCTGGTTGCGAAGTTCCCCCTTGTGCCAGGACGCTGTTTGCTTGCTGTCCCCAGTCATAGTAGTCCGGAGCAAAGCTGGGAAAGAAAGGGGCGTGTCAGCGCCTGGGGACACTGTCTCTGCCGGTCTTGACATGTCTGGTCTGGGCAGAACTGGGGTCTTCCATAAATGAGGCAGCCCCAAAGCTTTCCAGAGCAGCTCCTGGAAGCCCCTTCCCCACAAAACAGTGCTTCACACGGTGACTAGAAGTCTGCCCTGGAGCCACCTGAACCCAAGAGAGCCCAGAAGCACAGCATCACTGGGCCCATAAGCCAACCGCTGGTAACGACAGAATGATTCAGCGACAAATGGTATCCGAATCCTAGCGGAGCAGAGCTCACTGCGTGTGTGGCTTCTGTGCCTCGGTTTCACCTCCTGTTAGAGCAGGGACTACCTCGGTGGGGCTGAGCCAGCCCCCGGGCAGCGCTCAGAGCAGCGTCTTGGCCTCTAGTCACCGCGCTCAGCGCTGTTATTCTTCCCAGCCTCCCCTGCGTCACGGAAAAGGGGTCTCCTCTGCCACAGGGGTCGCCAGGGCGCCCGCAGCTCCGTGTCGCTCCTGGCAGGTGAGGGGTGAGGGCCGTCCCAGGGGGGCGGGGGGACACATACAGCAAGTCGGGAAGCAGTCAGGTCACTGGGTAACAGGACTGAGGGGCCAGCGGCCCCCACGCGTGGGCTCCCCGATGCCCGCCTGCCAGCCCTCAGCTGATGAAGGACACTCTTCACTGGCGCGTCTGCCCTAACAACCCAACAGCCGGGTCACGCCCAACCTCACGACAGCTCAGGCGGGCTGCGTTCAGCCCCCCCCCCCCCTCGTGTCAGTCACAGACCCCACCGCCCTTCCCGGGCCCTAAGCCTCTCACCTCACCTGCGGCCACCCAGAGCCCCGTGCCCGAGCCGGTCAGGCCCCTGTGACGCGACCTTGTAAAAGATGCCAACAGCCGGCCCTCGCGGCTCCCACGGGCGCCCCTCGTCCGTGTGGCCTGCTGTGGTCTATGGCAGCATAACCCAGTAAACTCTATGTTCATCTTGTGTCTTTGGTAAACCCTTCTACCGCCCACAACACCGGCCCGCCTTGTCCCCCGACAAGGACGGTTTCAGGGAGGAGGGTCAGGCCCCTTGGACCCTGTCCTCCGTGCACACTACTGGCTTCCACGTTGTTCACAGCGCCGGCTGGGGGGCTGGCCTGCCTGCTCTCCTCCCCAGCCCCACCCTGGATTCTCTCTGACCAGGATCTCTCTGCTCCCAGATCCACTGAGAAAGCAGTGTGTGCTCCCGGCTCGTCCTCAGTTCCCTGTCCCGACAGCCCGGGCTCCCTTCAGGTCTCTTTCAAGGTTTCCCAAGGATGTCACTGTTAGTAGAAGAGCAGAAAAGTGGGCACAGCCTCTCTCTCACCCTGCCCGGGGGCGGGGGGACCTGACAAAGGACTGCGGGAGACAAGGTCTCACTTCTGAGAAACACAGCCTGAAGCGTCCCTTTCAGAGGAAAGGCCCGGGGGTCCTGGGAACCCCAGGCCTGCCCCCCTCCCCCGCCAGCTCCCCTCGCCCCTGCTGGCCTTGAAGTCCAGGGTCCCCGGGGGAACGAGGGGATGTGCTGGTCCCTGGCAGGGCGGTGTGGTGGGAGTGTTGTGGGCTGGGGAAAGGGAGACGGGGTCCAAGGGCTACCCACTCCTGCTGGCCTGCTGGCCGACCCTGCCCGTGGCCTTGAGGGAGGGGGTGAAGCCCTGACCCTGGGGCAGGCCTGTCCTCAGCTGCAGTTAGTCTCACAGGCAGCCCTCCCCCCACCTCCTCCTGTCCCCTGACCCTGCCTCCAGTCCCAGGGCTCTCATCCAGCTCGTGCCCCTCTGACAGGAGCTGGGGTCTTACCTTCCCTGAAGTCCCTGAGGGGCAACGTTCCAGGCAAGGTCATCATCACTGTCATACCTCCGAGGGTTGTCAAAGAAGTAAGACCTGGGACTGAATCCGTGGCTGGGGACCATTCCCGGGTTGGTCTAGAAGGACAGTCAGCTGGTCAGGACTCTCTCAGACACCAGGCCTCACACGCGCTTCATTTTAAGCTGAGATTAAAGCTTTGAAAGATGTGTGTTCCCCACCATGAGCTTGACAGCTTCCCAAAAGTTGAAAAGATTTTTCTGATGATCAGTGGTGATATTAATGCATGAGAATTTTTTTTGATACTGTATAAGGAAAACTTAACTTAGAAGGTCCACATAACTCAATAAACCAGTATTTTCCAAATGATCAGTGCAAGACATTACGAAACCACGCATGGGTAAAAAGGTCCACTCTGAGCGCAAGGTAAACCAGCAGGTGCTCCTGTATAACACCCTCTGAAAAGTGCACCGATAGGGGTTACATTCCACACTGCAGCTGGCCTTTAAGAAATCACAACTTACTGAGTTTGGATGTATATTAAAGAATGTTCACCGTTACATTAGAAAGTTATTAAAATACTCATTTTTGCAACTATGTATCTCTGTGAGGCTGGGTTTTCTTCATGTACTTCAAGCAAAACACATCACAGACTGGATGCAGAAGCAGCTGTGAGAACCCAGCTGTATTCTATTAAGCCAGATACTAAAATAGATTCACAAAATTTTAAAACAATACTATTATTCTCCATCATTTGTTTTGGAAAATATAGTTCTTTTTTCTATAAAAAAGAAATATGTAGTAACATGGGTTTATTAATAATGAATTAATAAACTGAGTGAGTAAAAAATTTTCTCACGCACACATACCCCCAAACAAAAGCATTCTGGGGTCCTTGATAATCCATCAGTGTAACCCCAAACAGCCAAAGCAATCCTGAGCAAAAAGAAGAAAGCAGAGGCATCGTGCCCCCTGACTTCAAACTATACTCCAAAGTTACAGCAATCAAAGCAAAATGGTACTGGCATAGAAACAGACGCACAGATCAGCAGCATGGAGCGCTCAGACAGAAACCTACGAAGACACGGCCAGCTCATTTACAACAAAGTGCCAAGAACCTTCAGTGGGGAAAGGACAGTCTCTTCAATAAATGGTGTCGGGGAAAATGGACCACTATCTTACACCGTGCACAAAAATTAACTCAAAATGAATGACAGACTCAAATGTAAGACCTGAAGCCATAAACTCCCAGAAGGAAACACAGGCAGTAAGCTTGACATCAGTCTTGGTGATTTTTTGGATCTGACTCCAAAAGCAAAGGAAACAAAAGCACAAATAAACAAGTGGGGCTACATCAAAATGAAAAGCTGCTGCAGAGCAAAGGAAACCATCAACGCAGTCAAAAGGCAGCCCACCAAATGGGAGAAAATGCCTGCGAAGTCTATGTGTGGTAAGGGGTTGATATATAAAACACATAAAGAACTCATACAACTCAACAGCAAAAACAACAAACACCACCACAATCTGATTTTAAAATGGGCAGAGGATCTGAACATTTTTCCAAAAGAGACATTTTTCCAAAGAAGACATATAAAAGGCCAACTGGAACATGAAAAAGTGCCCAACATCATTAATGATCAGGAAATAAAAATCAAAACCACCATTGCACACCTGTCAGAACGGCTATTATCAAAAAGGCAAGAGACAACAAGTTTGGTGAGGACGTGGAGAAAAGGGAGCCCTTGTGCACTGTTGGTGGGGACGTAAATGGTGCAGCCACTGTGGCAGCTCCTCAAAAAACTAAAAATAGAACCACCACATGATCCAGCCATTCCGCTTCTGAATATGTATCTGAAGAAAACGAAAATAGTAATTCAAAAAGATGCACACACCCCCATGTTCACTGCAGCATTCCTTACAACAGCCAAGACGTGGAAATAACCTAAATGTCCTGCGAGGCAGGAATGGATAAAGAAAATGCGAAACACACACACACACACACACACACAAATACTCAGCCACAAAAAAGAATGAAATCGTGCCATTTGCAAAAATACGGCTGGACCTTGAAAGCATTATGCTAAGTGAAATAAGTCAACTAAAAAAAGATGAAACTTTTTTATACTGTACACCAATGACACAGCGTCGTAAACTGACTGTACTTCAAGAAAAAATATACATATACAAAAAAAGATAAATACCACATGATCTCACTTACATGTGGACTCTAAAAACAAACAAACCCTAAGCTCACAGATACAGAGAACAGACTGGCGGTTGCCAGAGGTGGGAGGTGGGTGATAGGGGTCAAAAGACACAGACTTCCAGTGAGAAACTAAGTCCTGGGGACTAGCGCACAGCACGGCGACTACAGTTAACACTGTACTGCATATCTGAAAGTCGTGAAAAGAGTGGATCTTGCAAGTTCCCATCACAAAAAAATTTGGAAACTCTAGGTGGTGACCATTTTGCAACAGACATAAATATCAGATCATTACACTGCACACCGAAGACTAATATATGCCTTCAATTATACCTCAATAAAAAAAAGCAAACAAAATAACAAATAATTCATCAGTGTGAAGCATCTAGAGACCAAAAAGCCTGGGAACCACTGCTCTAAGATAATACCTTAAGTAACAGATATATTCAAACACAGCAGCCAAGTAGCTCAACGCACACGCAGAGCGTGTCGAGGCTGACAAGCTCCCCTGGACCGTGAGAGTATCCACGTTGTTCTGTATTCATTTAACAAGACAGTGCTGAGAGAGTAGCAGATCCTAGATACAAAGTAGATAAACAAGAGATTTCTTCTGTACAGCATGGGGAATATATGCAATACCTTGTAATAACCTATAATGGAAAAGAATATGAAAAGGGATACATGTGTGTCTGTGTGTGACTGAAACATGCTGCGCACCGGAAACTGACACAACGTTGTAAACTGACTAGACTTCTATAAAAATAGCTTGCAGAGAAAGGAAAACAAACAAACAAACAAAAAACCAAACAAACAGACAAACCAAAACCAAGACAGCACTTTGGGCAACAGCCTTGCCCTCCTTGGGACGCAGGTGTATGCCTTCCTCAGGACCGCCCTGGGGGTAGGGGGTCGAGCTCCTGAGCCTCTGGGACACCAGGAAGTGGTGAGAGGGCACACGGGGTAAGAGGGTTTTATTAAGAGACTCATCCTTTGTCCCCTGGTCACACAAGGTTCCCAGAAAATGTGAGCTGTCTGCCTGCAGGGAAGGAGGGAAAACGAGGCACTGGAAGGGTTTAGGTTTAGGGACGGAGCCCAGGACCCCACGCACTCTGAGCACGCGCTCCACTGCTCGGCTGCTCCCCTTCCCTCTCTCCCCCAACCTTTTTTTTTTTTTTGGTAAAATAAAACTAAACTGAAAAACAAATTTCCCTTAGAAGATGATTAAGGGGTGGGGGGAAAGAAAGTCTCAGTTAAATCGACAAGGGAACTTTTCATATCAGAAGAGGGCGGAAGAGGCTCTCCACTGAAAATCTTGGGAAAAATTCTGTCTGCTTCGTGATGAGAATTAGGAGATGCTTCTGCAAAGATAAAGCGGTTTACTGACCAGGTCCTTTGCAGGACTCCTAACTCGGAAGAAGAAGACCACTAAGGTGGTAGGTAAGAGCTCCCACACGAACAGGACCACTCCGAACACCACGTAGCCGGCGTCGCCCAGCTGGTTCCGCAGGTCCGCCTGTCGGGAAGGGAACACGGAGAGTCACCAGGCGGAGGGCAAGGGAAGCAAGTCTGAGCCAGCTCTTCCTCACGCAGACGGAGACTAACTCTAATATCGTGTCGTTCTTTTCGCCTAAAATGTGCATGTTGAAATCAGGAAACACTCATGGTCCAGACCTCAGGTGGGGAGTTACTTCAACCGTACAAGACAGACAGTTTTCTTCAAAACATTCGAGAGAAACTGCCAGCCTCTGACGTTTCATTCCTCCCCCACAAAACCCTCCTTCGTCCAAAGTCGGCCTGGAATAAGCCGATTTTCTTCTCTTCAGTAACGGCAGTGAGGCCGTTCCTTCTGCCGCCCTGGCCCCCGTTCCCGAGGGCAGCACACACGTTGTGCCTGTGGCCTCTCCCTTAGGAGATGCGTGTCGGTTTTTAGACCTCTCTTCGCATCCTATCCTTTACCCTTTAAAACTTACAGCAAACGAGACTGTCTAGAAAAATGCTGTCTGAGTCCAGGGTGTCTGCCTCCTGGACAAGTGAGACAGCCGAGCGGTGGAGAACAGCGGAGGCGCGTGGCCGGCGGCACAGCTCTCCCCGTGTGGCCCGGCCGGTTCAAAGGACGGCGACACCACTGTCAAGCCAGGAAGGGCCAGCGCCCCGGGCGGAATCCTTCCGCCCTCCCTGTCACCTCATGGTTAAAGTCCAGTCACCCATGCCGGTCACGCTCCTCCTCACAAACATTGCTCCCAAACTCTGCACCTCAAATTCCACCTCTCCGTCTCAGCAGCAGGTGCTGTGTGACGTTCCGATCCACACAAGCAAGCTGAGACCTGGGCCATCTGTTCTGCTTACGACACAGAGGTCTAGAGATCAATAAATCAATCGCCACTAAAAACAACAGAATTTTTAAAACTGTGGTCATATTTTAAACTTGGTATAATCATAAGCTCTTAATTAAAAGAAACACTGAGATAATTGTCTTGTTATAAACCAAATCTCTGTTGTTTAGTCGGGGCAGGTTCTGTCTGGGGTGATAAGGGATTTCTGGAGACGGACGAGGGTGACGGACATGTCACTGAAATGCAAGCTTGTGAATGATTGAAACAGTCAATCTTGTCTATTTCACTACAATAAAATCCTGTGTGTATTAGGACTAAGCCTCTAATCTATCACTGACGAAAGTTTAGATTTTTATATACTTAAGTTCTGGTCACGGGGGACGCCGGCAGCAGTGCCGCAGCCCACTGTCTCCCATCCTGCTCATGAGCTGGTGGTTTGGGGGGGGGGTTATGCTTGTTACTGATGCTGTTATAATAATTTCTAGCTGTAACATCTTGCACGGGTGTGCCTCTTCAGGATTTCATCTTGTCTTCACAGTTTTAACTTATCATGGTCATTTTATTTTTTCTTCCAGAGTCTTCATTCAGGGCAAGATTTACGTGCATTCCTCTATAGTTGGGTGTCCACTGTTTTTCCAGGAAAAGCTCAGGAGTGTTTGTGATTCAATCCAATGGACCCCAACTACAGAAGCTCTGTTTCTTTGCTGTGATGGCTGTTTGTGTGTCTCATGTCCTCTGTGAACATCGACTCCTATAGGCAGGGGTGGGTCTGGTCGTTTTTGTGTCTCCAGCACTTGGTCCGGGGCCGCTGGAGACACAGAACTGATACTTCTCCAGTGAGAGGAGACTAACTAAGCCTCGCTCTTTTTCATTTTGAGCTTTTCTGAGCATGGATGCCAGATAATGTTTCACTACCTTTGTTCATCTGCTTTGTAATTTATGAATTTCCTGAAGCTACTAAAAAAAGAAAGTTTCAGATGGAGATGTGAAATGGGTTCTTTCTAACACCTTAATATCCTCGGTCACTTTTGTCTAGATTTCCTCCAATCCTGTCAGTTTATACGTTCCATTAAAAAAAAAAAAAAACCTCATAATTTTATGTATTTTCTGAAACCTGAATACAATTTGTTTTACCTCTGCAGATTTCACCCTTTAACAAGATCATCTTACATTTATATGAAAGCACTTAAAAAAAAAGTAAATACTGCTGGACACAGGCCCCAGTAAAGAAAAAGAGGTGTGTGTGCGTGTGCGTGTCTGTGTGTGTGAGGGTGTGTGTCCCAGTTTTCTAAGAGACGCGTGGGCTGGGACAAGGCAGCACTGCGACCCCGTTTTACAGGCAAGGATGCAGGCGCCTCACGGGGCGGGGGGCAGCCACTGACCTGGTCGGACACATTGTACCAGTCGTAGTCGAAGGAGCGCACGTTCCTGCTCTGGGAGAACGACAGGGTGAACAGGTTGTAGCAGGCGCGGGAGGCGTAAAGCAGGATGACGGTGACGCCGACGGCAGTCACTTGACACACGGAGGAGCCCTGGAAAAGCAAGGGCGTGAGCGGGGGACCGGCCTCCTCCCGGAACACGGCCTGGGCTGGGACCTGGCGGGCCCCCCCGTCTCAGAGGCAGCGCGGCTCCGCCGAGCGTGCGGGAGTACCCTCCACCCCGAGGCCCCCCTGCAGACCTCACCCTGCTCCACGCCCCTTCCTAAAATCTCAAATGACCCTCCTACTGAGGCTCCCAAACCTGGGACGTGACCTGGGAGCGCCTTCAAATAGGAGCCATTTGCCTCAGGCCAAGTCTGTAAGAACAAGAAAGCCAGATGGTTTATTCCGTTAGATCTCTAAGTGCCACTGCCCAGTTCCAAGGACCCTCTCAGCTTAGAGCCCAGTGCCCGGCCCCTGGCTTGGGGACAAGCCGCGGGACTGGTGCTGGGGACAGTGGCTCCAGGCAGCGATGCTTCCTCCAAACCCAGTGCCGGCCAGGCTGGGCGTCTTGGACCCCCACCAGACCCGGGGGTGGGAGCCATGTGGAAATGGGGGGTTCGTGCCCAAATTCATGAAGCTATCAATTGGCCAAAGTCAGTTAAAGGACCCCTTAGCGAGAAACAGATAGCTAACAGAACCGAAACTCTGAACTGATTTTTGAGTTTTGCATTTGGAAGTCACTCACTAAACCCAAGAGACTATTTTATTTTGCCCGTCATAGTTTATGAGTTTGTTTGCCAAGGGGGTGATCTAACTAGTAATGTGACAATCTAAAATTTAACCCTTCCCGTTAAAACCACAATTCTGTTTTTTTTTTTTTTTAACTGAAGTGTAGTTGATTTTATGATATTGTGTTAGTTTCAGGTGTACAGCAAAGTGATTCAGTTACAAATATACATATACATATATATATATTCTTTTTCATATCCTTTTTCATTGCAGGTTATTACAAGATATTGAATACACTTCCCTGTGCTGTGCAGTAGAACCTTGTTGCTTCTCTGTTTTATATACAGTAGTGTGTATATGTTAATCCCAAACTCCTAATTACCCCTCCCCCACCACAATTGTTTTTAAAAAGCCTTGGCTGGCACTTATACAGGACAATATAAATAAATATAAAGAAAAAAGCTAAGGCAAAATCAAGTCTAAAGTTTGTCAAAATTTATAAATGAAAAAACTTCCCTGCCATGCTGACTTTGGGGATTTGGCAAGAGCCCAGGCAAATCACAGGATGCCCTGCTGGAGGCACAGATGTTAACCCACTGGTTACCACTGAAGATACAACATCCTGGAGACAGAGCTGCTCCCGGTCTTCAGACCAAAGATGTTACAGACACCTGGGGAGCCTGGCAAGGAAGGGGGTGGGGTGGGGGTGCCTTGTGCCACTGAATTTCAAAAAAGAGGAGCTGTGAAATCACTCAACCACTTTGCAAGTGAGAAAACCGAAGCTCAGGAGCCGACAAGCTCCGTGTCAAGTAAGAGCTCCAGGTGGGAAAGGCAGACATCCTGACACCCCGTGGGGCCTGTACCTTCCATGGAGGTTGGGAACGGATTACAAATGGGCCAAGGGATGAACGCATTATGTATTTATTTGTTTTCACCTCTAGGTGGCTAAGTCCAGAGGCTTCCAGCGACAGCGTTGAAAGGTGTGGTTTTTAGCTTTGTGAATGGAGGATCACAAAGAAAAAAGCACTTTTCAAAAAGTTGGCAGAAAGCGCTGAAGCGCACTGTGGTAGGAAGCGCATCGCGCACCTGGGGGCCGGAAGTGTCGGGTTTCCACTCCTGGGCTGGATGTTTTGCCCCACGGTTGTACTGCTCTGACTTTACGTGCATCAGAATAACTGATTTGTTATTTTCTTGTGCGGTTAACACCAAATAAAAAATTGAAAAAGGAAAAAAAACGGTAAAGGTAATAGAGGTAGGGGTGGTCCCACGGCTGGCCAGAGTCCAGGGCACCCGCTCCCGACCTGCACGTGTCACCAGCGTCTCAACGAGGGGAGATCAGGGACCAGGCTGGGCGGGGGCACGCTGGCCCCTCTGCTCCGGGCACCACGCCTGCCCCTCTGTAGCTCTGGGGCTGGGAGGAGAACACAGACACTCTAGGCAGGGAGGCCCAGCAGCGAAACAAGAGAACAGGCAGGCGCTGCCCTCTCCCAGCCCGCCTGGCTCCATCTCTGAATGTCACCACCAGAGGCATGCGGTCCTGAATGAGGGGGACGCTCTGGTGGGCACAGCCAAGGTGGGGGTGAGCCTGGATCCAAGTCCCCCTGCACTAAGACCGGGAGGAGGAGAGGACAGGACAGACCCCAAGCCCCAGAGCCAGGCTGCCGAGTCCAAATCTCAGCTCTGCACTGACAAGCTGTGTAACCCAGGGTGAGCCACTGACCTCTCTGTGCCTCAGTTTCCCTGTCTGTCGAGTGGGTAACACCCACCCCCCCCCAAAGCAGTGAGGGTTGCATGCGTCTCTGCAAGCAGAGCGTGGTTACAAGCGCACACCAGACGTGTGCTCCTGCTGGTACCCGTGGCACAGCCCATCCCCTGGTCCTTTAAAATGCCGCTTAGACCGCTGCGTCTACAAACCAGGGACTCACCTCTCAGCCAGCAATTCTGCACACTCCGATACACCCTGCGCCCCCCAGAGCGAACGCTTCTCGCCTACAAAGGTCAAGGAACCACGTACCTCTGTGATCTGCAACCCGCCCCCCGCCCGCCCCCTGGCTAACCACCTGCAGGAGGTCAGGTGTGAGATGCATGGGTCAAGTCCACCTGCAAACCAGGGAACTTTCTAGAACTGGTTGAGTGGAGGCATCTCAACCACAGTTCCATCTTACCTTGGACTCCAGGTAGATGTTGGCCAAGGACATCTTAGAGATTTTGTAGAGGCAGACGGACAGAGAGACGGCACACAGCACGAAGAGCGTGTCGTTAATGGCCACGCGCACAGACACGATGACCTTCCTCTCCCAGTGGCCCGTCTTCACCAACACCGCGCAGGTGAGGTTCACCAGCAGGAAGATGAGGCTGATGAGGAGCGAGGCCAGGTAGAGGGGGAACCTGGGAAAGACCAGAGGAAATGTGAGGCTCCATTCCCAGAGTGTTGCTTGTACATTCTGGATCCATCCAGAAGGAAACTGATTTTTTTTTTATTTGTTTAAATGCTTAGAGCAGTAAACAAACACTGACCGGCTTGGGCTTTGGCAGTTTTCTGGATTTAAATTACAAATCAACTGCAAACGCGGGGAGGTGCTGTACCTCTCCGAGCCCCCTTTCCCTGTCCCAGGGGGCCATGAGGATCACAAACTGTGGGCATCGGCCGACGCGCCCCCTGGTACCCAAGCCCCACGAGGATGCAGAGAGCAGAGCCCAGTGCTGAGCCAGAGCTGAGCGTGGGCGAGGGTGCCAGCTGTTCTGCGCCCTGAGAACCTGGGCAGAATCGATCTGTGTGAGCCTCAGGGTCGTCGTCAAAAAAGAGACAACAATCCCCACCTTGCAGGCCATTTTGGAGGCTTAAGGGAAACAATGTTGAAAAGGGGGTTTAACCCCCAAAAGTCATCGAGCCTGGAGAGCACTCCCTGGCGGGTGGTCTGCCGTGTGTTAGCGCCTGCTCAGCACGTCGCCCGGGGCTGAAGGAGACAAGCTCTGTGGTGGGCTGTTTCTACACATCGTTTCTCAGCTGCATGCTGCCTACTGACCTGTGCCAGGTCTAGAGAAAGGCTTCTCAGATTTACTAAAGCAGAAACCAGCAGTTCAAGCTTCCCTTTAGGACCATCCGTATCGTGTTTACTTCAAGGAGACATCACTCAGGACGCTAGTAAGGAGCAGAGTGGTTTGGCTCAAGACTCGACCATTTAATGCTGGAGGGGGTGTGGAGAAAAGGAAACCCTCCTACACTGCTGGTGGGAATGCAGTTTGGTGCAGCCACTGTGGAAAACAGTATGGAGATTCCTCAAAAGACTGAAAACAGACTTACCATATGATCCAGCAGTCCCACTCCCGGGCATATATCCAGAGGGAACTTTAATTTGAAAAGACACCTGCACCCCAATGTTCACAGCAGCACTATTTACAACAGCCAAGACATGATAACAACCTCAATGTCCATCCAAAGATGACTGGATAAAGAAGCTGTGGTATATTTATACAATGGAATACCACTCAGCCATAAAAATAATAAAATAATGCCATTTGCAGCAACATGGATGAACCTGGAGATTGTCATTCTAAGCGAAGTAAGTCAGACAGAGAAAGAAAAATACCATATGAGATCACTTATATGTGGAATCTGATAAAAGGCACAAACGAACTTATTTACAAACTAGAAACAGACTCACAGACGTAGAGAACAAACTTACAGTTACTGAGGGGGGAGAGGGAGGGGAGGGATAAATTGGGAGTTGGGGACTTGCAGACACTCACTACTACATATAAAATAGATAAACAGCAAGTTCACACTGTAGAGCACAGGGAACTATGTTCAATATCTTGTAGTGACCTACAATGAAAGAGAATATGAAAGATAATGTATGTTCATGGATGACTGAAACATGATGCTGCACACGAGAAACTGACACAACATTGCAAACTGACGACACTTCAATTAAAAAAAAAAATCAACCGGTGGCTCACAGCAAAAGAGAATGTGACAATGAATGTATATACGTTCATGTATAACTGAAAACTTGTGCTCCACCCTGGAATTTGACACAACATTGTAAAATGACCATAACTCAACAAAAAAAGCTTTTTAAAAAAAAAGGGCAAAAAAAAAAAAAAAAAAAGGGAAAGGAGAGGGAACAAAAAGGCAGAATGAGCAAGCAAGCAAGAGAAAGAAACGGAGGGGGCAAGAGGCTGAGACACTGGCCTCGCACGGTAAGATCAACATTTTCTCCCCCGTGATGTGCAGAGAGTGATGCTGGGGCAGAACCTCCTGAAGCGTCACCAGCACCTCACTGCCCGGCCCCCTCCACATCCTGCTGGGCGATGTTCCCCAAGCCTCCTTTCCCGGAGGTGAGAAAAGGAAGAGATGTTTGGTTTTCGGCAGCCAATTCTCTGGCGTTTTTTTAGCCTCAGTAAGTATGGGCATTGCATACATCGGGTATGATTGAAGACAAAGAATGCGGAGAGGGAAGGAAGAAGGTGACGTGCGGGACCTCGCAGGGGAGAAGCAAGCTGAGTGTATGGGGCAGATGTACAGAGAGAATTTAAAAAATAAGGGTCCAAAGAGGAACACATTTTGGAATAGGATTATGAGTGAGGTGAATTTACAAACTTACAAATCTAATTATTTTTTTGGTAATCTTATGTAGTTTTGATATTTTTAAAAGGGTCATTGATGCTCATACATTAAATAAATAGAACCTTTTGATATATTCTTAATATCTTCATACAATGACCTACTTTTGCTTTGGCAAGCTAAAAAACATTTATGTAAGCCCAACATGGAAGCGTTATTATAATTTCTTTCCAAATAATCACATGTTCTCTTCGTTTTTCTTCCTTTATTTTTTGGTCATGTGTGGCTTTCATTCTGCCAACATTATTGCCTTCATAGAAGGGAAGCTGGGTGTTAAGAACAAATGGTCATTTCTTTAACATTTAATAGTTTAGAATCACACATACCTAATGAAAGAACTAATCTCGATTACTTGCCCCAAAGTTGTAATTTTATACCCAAAGAAGTGCTTTTTTCTTTTTTTGGTAATAAAGGCAAAAGAGGCTGGAAAAAAAAAATCAACCATTGAACTTGAATGTGTTTCCAAGTCCCAAAGCAAAAAACCATCCATTAAAAGTGGGTCTGAAGCTAGAGGGCGATCAATGTCAGGATCTCCCAAAGCCACCACAGACCGAGACAGAAACCTGGATGCTGGTCCCGGCTCCAGACATCACGTCACTGACAGGAGGTGGTGTGGCGGTGAGTGGGGTGGGCAGGGGGAGCAATGGTCCAACCACGTTTGATTTCCTGCCATCAGATGTCAGGGCGATGTAACACACCCCACTTTCCCAAGCTCATCTGAATGGGGTTTTATGTCTTGCAGTTAATGATTTAACACACGCTGGCTCTGCCTGCCTCACTCATTCTCACCCTACGGGTCTTAGCTCCAGTTTCACTTCTTTTTTTTTTAGGTTTATGTATTTTCTTATTTTTTAATGGAGGTCCTGGAGATTGAACCCAGGACCCCCCGCATGCTAAGCACGTGCTCTACCACTGAGCTGTGCCCTCCCCGCTAAATCCCACTTCTTCAGAGAAGCCTTTCTGACTCCCTCCTGTACCTGCACGCACGTGCACACATGCACACAGTGTGCACACAATCAGGCCTCCCTGGGAGCTGCCTTTCTGGTCCTCTGCACCTGAACTTCACAGACTGACAGCCAGTTTATAGTAAGGCATAGGGACAATGGTCTGACCAGTGCCTGTGCCCCCCGGGCCATACGCTCCCCGAGGGTCCAGACTTTGGCTCTTTCCTTCACTCCCTCTACCCACACTGTATACAGCAGGAGCTCAGTAAATACGCTGAGGGGGAGGGAGTGCAGGGGGAAAGTCGGTCCAGGTGAAGATGTGCATTTAGAATCCAGAAAGCACCTGTCAGAGACCTAGACGAGGCCGCCCTTTCTTTCCTGAGGACACTGTCACAGCAGCTCCCAGACCCTTCCCCATTTAGGGGAGTAGTCTGAACCTGAGGAACCTCTGAGGGTCAACTAACATGAATTAGTCTCCAAGGACAGCTCTTTTACAGGATGGGACTAGGCCCTTCCAATCCACCTCCTCTCCCCGGGCATCACGCACCTGCTGCCCGCTGGGCGTGGAGGGCCGGCCGCCGGCTCCCGGGACAGCTGCCCTCGGTCAGCAAGGCTCTCCCTGAACGAGGAGCCCAGAAGCCCCCCGACTGTCTGCTGCCGCTCCTGTCATGCCGAGCAGGCAGCGACCCTCACAGCAGCTTCCACGTGGGTCAGTTCCAGGTGCTGGCACCCTCCCCGGCCCTGAACTGAAGGAGCTCAGGGAGGGCGGCCCCCAGCCCCGCGGCCGCAGCGCCAAAGCACCAGGCTGGGCTGGTGCACCCCTGCGCGACGATCGAATCTAGGGCAAGTCTGTTTCATGTCCTCACACTGCTAAGATCAGGACCGTCTCCCCACGTGGGATGCTGTGCGCTCGACGCAGGGCTGGTTCTTCTCTTCCTGAAGCGGCCGTAAGGGAAAAATGTGCCTCAGGGAAAAATGCTAGGTCAGACTCAGGGAGAGATGACTCGTGTGTGCGACCCCAGGACTGTCCTGACCAGGCCTCCACACAAGGCGAGGCAGGACTTCTGTGTCTGTCCTGCACGGCTGCTGAGGGCCGGGGAGAGAACGCGTGTGGGGTGGTTAGCACGGCTCCCGGTCAGTTATTATGGTTTTACCCGTTCTCTACCACGTCCTCACAGTGATGGGGGAAATCAGAGGCGTGGAGAGAGAGACAAAGGCAGGACTTCTGGGAGTCACCAAAACCTGCAGTCTGGCTCCTCCAAAGCCCTGTTTTTCACGGTTTTCTTATGATCTGCTGTGCTTGTGTGAACAGCACTATTTGGAAACAGCCAGAACCTCTGGGACCAGCCTCCTCGTTCCCAGCTCCCTGCACACACCTTCCAACCATGCGACAGCAACAGCCTCTGGAGAAGCCCAGTCTGGACACCCGGCTTTTCCAGAGGACTCTCCAAGCTGTTGTTTCTAATACTATGGTGGAGATGAATTCTTACGCCTCCTTCTTTACTACAAAAGTAATACATGAGCCCTGGAGGACACCGGGAATGGGTAAACCCGAGACCAGGCCTAGCTCACCACCCAGACAGCGTGGTGCCCACAGCCACCGGGGTGTGGCTCCCCGCCGCCCTCTCCATCCCAGAGGGTCACTCCAGGGCCCCTGAGCCTCCGTCCACCCCTCTGCCCAGTGGGACCCAGAGGATGTGGCGCGGGAGACACAGCCACCACAGACACCAGGCAAGTCCTGGTCCGTAGCGAGGAGATGCCCACTCCCCTCTCCTCTCCTGCCTCAAAGAGCTGCCGGGCGGACTCAGCGGGCCTTGAGCCTTCTCCTCTGATGTCACTCTGGGGAGCAGTGAGGCCTCACTTGTCAAGAAAGCCACTTCCAGAAAAAGGTTTCATCGCCTTCTGTGCCCACTTCCTCCAAAGCTGCCCCGCTGCTGGCCCCGAGTTCCTCCATCACTTACTCGCACAGCGGACTCCGAAGTCCCGCATGAACAGTTCAGCAGAAACAGGAACTCAACTCCCCTCAAAATAGTGAGACACCAGGATCAGGCCAGGGTGGCGGGGAGGCACCGCCAGCCTCATCCCTTGTACCCTGGCCCGAGAACTGTCACCTTTCTGAACCTCAGCCTCCTCGGATACAAAACGAAGATTAAAACAGACACTTTCAGAATTTTAAATAAAAACTCTTGGTAAATTTAAGGTGATCTGTATTTAAATAAAATATAACACGAGGTGGGGAGGGTAGAGCTCAGTGGTAGAGCGCCTGCTTAGCATGCAACAGGTCCTGGGTTCAATCCCCAGTTCCTCCATCTAAAAAATAAAATAAATAAATAAACCGAATTACCTCCCCCCACCAAAACAAACAAAAATTTAACATGGATACATTTTTCCGTATCTTAAGTAATAAGGTAATTAAATTTTCATTTTGACTCAAGATGTTAAGTGCCAAAGTCGCCTTTCCAGGACTGTCTGCCCTGGACGCGAACTCCCCTGGGTGGGGCGGCAGAACACCTGGACTCCCCCCATGCCCCCCTCCCCCACTCACACCTTTGGGACAGCTTGTCTCCTGTCCCCCTCTGGCCACATCTGACCATTCTGGAAGCCCCTGGTTCTCTGCTGCTGGGGAGTTGACAGACCTCACTGAAAATCCGGGGAAAGCAGTGGGCCGTCTTCCCAGGACACACACACAACTGGCCTCTGCATCTAAATTCGGCACACGATGGAAGGGGCCCCTCCGTGATGACCAGCCTCCTGCACTCGGCCCTGCGCAGGCCTGGCTTGCTCCTCAGATGTCCTGCGCCCCCACAGTGGCCATGGCAGAGACCCGCTCACACCCCCGCAGTATCACGTGTGCTCCCTCTGCAAGTTCTTGGGTTGTTCCGCCCCCTTTACAGACAGACCGTGCGTCCCTTGAGGACACAGACTGCATTTCCGCCTTGGGGTGCCCACCTGAGTCTTACGTGGTCAAAATATACTTGCTGGGTGTGGAAAGAGCCCCAGGCTCGCTGATGTGCGGGGAGTTAGGGTAACCGTACCGCAGAGTTCCAGAGAACAGCCCCCACCAGCAATGGGCAGCCACAGACCAGGGCTCAGGCCAGCACGGCAAGGGCAGGACCACGGGGACCGGGATGTGGCATCGCTGCACCTGCACACAGGGCGGGGGGACGCCTGGCCGCGCTGCGTCCCAGGGACCCCATCTTCCCTTTGCTGCCGGGGCCTCTGGAAGGCCGAGAGGCAGCAGCACCGCTCCCCTCCCCTCTCTGTTCTCCCAGATGAAGACAGGCACTGGGCTCTGGTTTCCAAACAAGGCAGATGTGCCACCAGACCTGGGAAGTCTCAATTCAGAGCAGAGGCTGGCGGGCAGGGGAGGCCACCTCGCAGGGCAGCACCCAGGACACAGCGGGTCCAGGCAGCTCAGAGGAGCCAGGCGTGTACCCCTCTGCTGGGCAACGCTCCACAGGGGAGCCCTTCACCTGCTGTCACCCAGAGAGATGCCCGCGGCTACTTACCGGTACTTGAGTAATTCTGGAGAATATTTGGACTTGGCTTTAAAAATCACCTGCAATGACAAAACAAACAAACAGAACACAGCAGGTTGGAGACACAATATGCTGACCCTGACACACTGGTACCAGTGCTTGGAACCCCCCATTCCCTCCCTGCCGAGGCGCTGCGCACGGCCGCTGAAGTTGAGATGTTTGCTTTGCGAGAAAGTTCGTGACGCTAAACATCTTTTAGGCTGTGCACACACTTTCAAAAATAAAGGTACTTAATAGCACAGAGAAATACATACGAGATCTTGTGGTAGCTCACAGAGAAAAAAAATATATGACAATCAATATACGTATGTTCATGTATAACTGAAATATTGTGCTCTACACTGGAATTTGACACAACATTGTAAAATGACTATAACTCAATAAAAAAGTTAAAAAAAAAAGTAAAGGTATTTAAAAATGGTTTAAAAAAATTTTAAAGGTATTAGTGGTCTACCACTGTCCAGCACTTCCCTTATTTTCAGATTTCTGTTTGAGCCCATCCTTCCCCAGAGGTAGAGCCCACTCCCCCAGCCCCGCCACCGTTATTAGAGTTTTCACTGGCGCCACATGCATGTGGTTGGAATGTGCGTGTCCACTGACCCGGGCCTCAAACGTCGCAGCCCACTGGACTACAGAGTGTCAGACCTGACGGCTCTCTCTGGGGGAAATGCTGCTTGCTGCAGTTTCTCCCGACCTCAGCAGCCCGCACAACGGCTCGGGGGCGAGGTGGGCTCCCTTATTGCCAAGTCTGCAGAGATGCCTGCAGTCTCCCTCCCCTGGGTGCTGATCTGCGGATCAGAGGCCTCCACTGGGGCACGCTGCTGGAAGTTTAAGGTGGGGCCTGAGCCTGGAGGTGAGATGGCCAAGGGGAACCTGGGTCCCTGGGGAGGCCGCGCGGCAGCAGGTGGGCAGGGATGGGAGTCCAGGCGGGGAAGGAAGTAGAGCCTGAGTGGGCGAGGACAGTGCCGTCCCTGTAGGGGACCCAGAAGGTCTTCAGCAGAATGAACACAATCAGAAATCAGGTCTGTGCTTTAGGGGGGCGGGGCAGGGGGGGGTCAGAACCAAAGGGCCTGGACCACAGGTTCAGAGGAGGTGAAAAGAAGGCGTGACAGGCAAACCAAAGACAGAGCTAGACAAGTGGCTGCCTGGGCTGGGGGTCTGGGGACAAATGGCAGGGGGTGACCGCTCCTGGGGTGATGATGATCTGAAGCTGGTGGCGGTGAAGGTTGCACAAGTCTGTGAACACAGAACCTTAAATGGGGAACCACACGGGCTGTGACGTAAAGGAGGGAAAGGCAGGTGGGGTGGGAGCTGGGCCAGGGGTGGGAGTGCCCTGGGCAGCACTGCCTCAAGGGCCTGGGGGGTGGAGGGGTGAGCCCAGGTCAGAGACACGGACCGGCAATGCGGCCCAGACGTTGGACGGAAGAATCCGGGGAGCCGGTCCCCGGCTCTGGCAGATGTTGTGGGTGGAGGGGGTGGAGGGGAAGCGGGCGGACACTGGGGTGGCAGACAGGAGGAAGCGAGAGCCGTGAGTCATTCCTGGAGCATCAGCCGCTCTTTAAAAAAGGTGTTTGTGAAATGAGAGAGAGAGGATGTGAGCGCACAGTTGTGAGATGGGGACCCGCAGGTGGAGGAGGAGCCGTGGAGCAGCAGTGGGGGGCGAGGCAGGAGGTGCAGGGGAGGGCGCCCGGGGGCGGGAGGCAGGACGGGGGAGGGAGGCTGCCAGAGGGTCGCGGGGACAGCAGCAGGCTCAGGCTAGAAGCCTGGAGAGAAGGGAGGTCCCAGGGGAGCCTGCCCAGGAAACAGGACTGGAGCACAGGAGGGCCTGGCCTCCTCTGCTTCCCTCTCCCCCTCCATGTCTGCACAGCCGGTGTCGACCCAAGATTTCTCAGGGGCTCCCTGGAAGCAGGGAAGGGACTGGAGGGCCAGGGAGCAGGTTCCATCCAACACTACCTCGCGTGGTGGAAACAAAGTACTTTGCCCTCTCAAATCCGAATCCCCGTCCGTCTCAGCATCATTCTAACGGCTTTTAAAAAGTCCTACCCAGAACTAGCGCCAATGAAGAGAAAGCCGGTGGCCTTCTGGAGATCTGAGTCAGGTTGGGGGACGCCCTGTGGGCACTCCTGGCTCCTCTGATTCCAGTTCTGAGAAGAGCTCCAGGTGGGCGTGGATGCGACTTGCAAGCTGGCCCACGGGAGGCCGGGGTGGAGCAGGGAGCTGGCTCTCCCCTCACGTCCAGCCCCAGCAGCTCAGCGCCCTCCTGGCCACCCCAAGCCCTTCCCGCCACCCCCTAGATGACGCAGGACAGGCCAGAGAGCGCATGTGACGTCCTTGCTCAACGCCAGCAGAAACGTCCTAGAAGCAATGGCCGCCCTCGGCCGGCCTCCTCTCATAAATTATAGTCCCGGACGTCTCACGGGTCTGTTCCCACCCTGTGAACTCCTGCCAGCCGGCTCTCCCTCCTCCTACCTCCAGCTGGCATTTGCTGCCTCGCCGTCATCTTTCCTAGTACCTGTCAGCTGTTTCTGGCAGAAGCGGCCTGGGTACCTCTTTGCGGGTGGGACCCTGTCCCTTGGGCATTCAGCGAAACCCAACAAAAGCAACCTCTTCTGTCCCCAGAGGCAGTGACAGCGACGACTGAATGCTTCCAGGCCTGCACTGTGTTGCGAATCCCTCTCCGTGACCGTTTTGCTCGATCAAGCCCCCCACCAGACACGACCTGTGACTCCGAGCCTCCACGTCTGAGCCCCCACCTCCCGAAGTGATGCCCCCCGGAGAAGCCAACAGGCAGGGTGGACGCCTGACAACCTCCCACCCCACGCCCAGGCTGGACACCTGATCCCCAGGGGGCCGTGGTCCCGCCTGAGGGCTGTGGCCCCCGGAGACCCTCAGAGTAACGGAGAGGGTCTGAAACTGCGGGCACCAGGCACAGACCGAAGTCTAAGCCAGTCTCCGTCTCTCTCCCCCTCACTCACACTATTTTATTTGTTGTTATTGTTGTTGTTGTGTTTGGGGGGTTCTTATCTATTTAAAGGAGGCACCGGGGATGGAACCCAGGACCTTGTGCACGCTAAGCACACACTCCTATCATGGAGCTGTACCCTCCCCCCATACTATTTTAAATGTATGTATGCAAAGTCGTTTGAAAATGCTACAGATTCATGGCAGGCTTATTATGAAGCCCTGTCCACAAGGCAGCAGCAAGGCCCAAGCTCACAGGCCCACCCTGCGGCTCAGTCACCTCGGGCACGCCACCTCTGCGCAGGTGTCTTTCATTTTCAGTGAATAAAAAGGCACCATTGAAGCCGCCAGCATCTCTCTCCCTGGCTCGGACCCCTCCCTTCTCCTCGGAGGGAGCCGCTCCCTGAACCTGGGGTTCCGACAGCCAAGCAGACTTCTACTTTGACTCCTATAAACAATCCAGGGTCCCGCCTTGCATGGTTTTTACCTCATCTGAATGAAGGCCGTCCACACCCGTCTGCAACTTGTCTGTTCACCTGTCATGAGGCGCTGACAATGTATCGGTGCTGAAACACACGACTCTAGTCCCTGCGTTCTTACCTACAACTCTGCACAAAATACGGATGACACGGAGCCACTACAAGGACAGTTGCTGACCTTGAAGGTGGTGGACTGACTGGAGGCAGCTGGCCTGCTTTCTAAAGAAAAATGACTGCAACCAGAAAGCAAGAGGACGTGCCCTTCCTTGCAGTGTGCAAGCCTTCAGGGCCTGCTGCTGCTGTGTCTCTCAGACGCCCACCTTCCTTGTGTGCACATACTTACAGTTAACACCACGGTTATCTGATAGTGCCAAGTTCTTTAAGAATAATTTCAAGCCTTTTACATACACACACAAAAAAAAACAAAAAAGCCCAGGGCATCCACTGTCTACAGGTCACAACTGTGTGCCCACCGCCAGCAGAGAAACATCTCAGGATGGTTAAAAGCGTGGATTCTGGAGCCGGCTCACCTGGGCGTGAATTCGGGCTCCACTGATGATCAGCTGTGTGACTCTGGAAAAGTTACCTAACCTCTCTGGGCTTCAAGTGCCTCCTCTGTAAAATGAGACTAACAATAGTGTCTATCCCAAAGGCTTTTGTCAGGATCAGGTGAATTAACACATACAGAACCCTTAGCCAAGTGCCTGTGCCTAGCAAGCACTACGGAAGCGTTCGTCCGCTGTCCCCGCCAGTTATCGTGAGTCCCCGCATCTGTCCTCAAAGCGTGATTCTAAATGCACAGCTACTCAACTGTGGTCATAGATGCTCTCTCGACCATAAAAGGAAATTTCATGCTCAAAAAGGTTAGGAACCACTGACGCATTTCAGTGCAGGCTCTCAGGATCCTCCCCCACACACACCATGCCTCCCACTTCTTGGTATCCTGGGGAAATTATGCAAACCCCGAGGCGCTGGTCTCCCAGGGTGACAGTCATTACTCTGCTTCCATACGCTGAGCATCCTCATTCACCAGAGCGGGGTGACAAGACCTGAATTTTTCTTAATTTCTGGGGTCCCTGAATCCAAATGCAGGATTTCCCCGTTTCTGCAGCAATCCCTGAAGAGCAGAAGGGGTCTGGCATGTCAGGTCAGTTTGCTAAGAAAGGAAGGGTGAGGGTAATGTCTCCAATGTCTGCAGACACTATCCAAGTTTCTAAAGCCACAGAATCCCAGGAAAAATCAAGGAGTGTGTTGCCCACGCTGTGGATGCGGGGGGCAACAGCCTGGAGCCCAGACGTGCTGTGTGCCCGGCTGGCCAGGCACCCAGGGAGGTGACTGGCTCCCGAGGGGAGGTCTTCACCACGTCACCTCCTGTCTTTGAATCCGGTGAGGGGGAGGTTCAGGGAGGGAGTCCCGCTCACGGCCTGGCCTCCTGTTCACCCTTGGGACCCAGAGCCCCCAGCAGTTAGGCAAACCGCTTTTGTGAATGATGACACTGCCTCTCCCTGGAACTTCCGCAAAGCCCAGAACCCCCAGAAGCAACCTCAGCCTTCTCCAGCCTCCTGTCAGCTGACCAGGCACCTGAGAGCCCTCCTCAGGCTCCTGTGTGTGTGCACGTGTGTGTGTCCTACCCCCACTGGCAGCCTGGGAACCCCAGGAAGGCAGGAGCCCGGCCCACACCTCTCCCCCCGGACTCTCAGCACTTCCTGTAAGTGATGAAGGGACAAGGTCTTGCCCGAGAAGGGCATCTGCACCCCCCTCGCTCCCTGAAGGGGCTCCTTGCTCCAGCTTCCAGCTGAGATCCCCTCTCTTCTGTCGGCTCCCCAGGGCCTCCCTGTCCTCCTAAATGGGACGGCAGCCCCATCCGACAGCGCCAGCCCCAGCCAGGCTGCCCTAGCGGGCTCCTGGACCCACCCTGGGGAGGGCAGGCCAGGCAGTGGCGTCAAGGGGCAGCGGCACCCATGCAAAGGCCCCCAAGTCACCAGCGACACACCGAACCCGGGCCGCCCTCGCTCTGCCTCTCCCGAGCACCTGGGCTTACACGGTCACAGGCCTGCTTTGCTCGCCCCCTACAAACTCGACCTCCCTGGGCCTCGGTGTCCAGCGGGGAGATAACAGCCTGGGTACCAACATCCATCAGGGTGACTTCTGTGTCCTCCACCCCGCGAAGGCCCACAGGTGCAGCTGCAGCCTTGCTTCTGGGTGGGCGCGGCCCCACGTGCTCGGAGGAGGGAAGGGACAGGACCCAGCGCCCCCAGGGCAGCCAGGGCTGCAGGCACGGAGGCCCGGCCCGGCCCACGGAGGTGGGCCGGGAAGCACCAAGCCCAGAGACTGCCTGGCAGGACTTTCCCTGCTTGGGCTCGGGGGTGGGAAGGGCCGTGGCCCTGCCAGGTGGCTTCATGATTATTTATTATGCTTCTGAACCGCTCCTGCCACAGACACAGCTCACAGTTCGCCAGCCAGAGCCCTGCCCGTGATTGCTCCAAATGTGCTTAAATACGGACACACTACAGCCCAGAGGAGACCTTTCTCCGCCAAGGAGGTTTAGCTGGGTTGCCAGCCAGCCAGCCCTGAAGGCTCCAGGAAGGGAGGTCTCCGGCCCCTGTGGGGGAGACATGTCGCACCCCCGCTTCCCGGTCCTCGCGGCAAGTCACGCACAGATGACAAAACCAGTGGGCAGTTAAAGCGCGTTTCTGTTTTTTTTTCCCACTAGAAAATGACGTTCTGCCCGAGAAGGAAGAAATCTGAGGTTCCCTGGAACTCCTGCCCCTGCGGGGAGCAGTCTGGGGTGGTGTCTGTCACGAACGGCGTGTCTGTGCCCCCCCCCCCCCCAGATTACATGTTGAGATCCTCGCCCTCAGTGTGACGGTGCGAGGCAGGGAGGACTCATGGGGCACTTGGGTCCTGCGGGTGGAGCCCTCGCGGGCGGGATCCGCTCTCTGAGCGAAGGCACCCGGGAGCCCTCTGCCTGCCGCTCCCCGACGTGAGGACACGCGCGGCCGCCGGCCCCAGGCAGAGGCCCCCTGGAGCCCAGCCACACGGACACCCTTCCCCCAGTGTCCCGTCCCCAGACCCTGAGGCAGGTGTTTCTGGTGTTTAAGCTGCCCCGTCCACAGCATTCTGCAACAGACCAAGAGGGTCAGCGCGGCTCCTTGTGGCCTGCCCGAGAGAACGGCCGCCGGTCCCTCCTCAGGGAAGGAACATGGTGACAGAAACTGCTCTGGGGCGGGGGTGGGGGGAGAAGTGAGACATGGGTCTCCTGCCGGTCTGCCCCCAACTCTCCGTGGGACACAGGAAAGGACCCCGGGATGGCGACCAGGACCATGATGGACAAACCTACATCCCCCAGGAAACCACGAAGGGGCTGAGGCTGCCCCACCCCCAGCAGGGAGGACAGGACATGTGCCACCAAGTCTGTGAAGGGCCGTCTGTCATGAGAGCGGGGACCCGGCTCCGTGAGGCCACAGGGGTTGGGAGGGGAGGCGACCAGCCTCCCCCAGGCTACCCCCAACTCCGTCCTGGTGTCAGTCTGGGCCCCAGGGAGCTGCCAGTAGCAAAGCAGGGCAAGTGGATTTGATGGATGCTTAAAGAGCAGCAAAGCCACTGGTTCTTTTGAAAACACATGTCCTGGAGAGAGAATGACAGAGGTGACAAAGTGAATTAAGTCCCCAACCTTCTATCGGAAACATCTCCTGCCTGGTGTCACCTCTGTAAGGACCGTCACTATGTAACATAGGCTGCCGACACCAGGCACACAGAATTTAGCAGGTCTGTTCTTCTGGCCTGCATCCGGCCTGCACAGCCTCCCGAGAACCCCAGGCACTCAGAAGCACGTGG
Source organism: Camelus dromedarius (assembly GCF_036321535.1). Lineage (NCBI taxonomy): Eukaryota > Metazoa > Chordata > Mammalia > Artiodactyla > Camelidae > Camelus > Camelus dromedarius. Next base: position 2,716,238 of record NC_087443.1, read on the forward strand.
GGAAGCAACCTCGGTGACCCTGGGTGGACAGGTGGCTGTGTGAGCTGGGGGTCACACTTACAGGAGAACCACCAGCCTAACAGGGATGAGGGAGCGACACGTGCTCCAACGTGGATGAGCCTCGAAACACTACGCCCCGTGAAAGAAGCCACACACAAAAGGCCAGTGATCGTATGACTCCTCTGATGTGAAGTATCCAGAACAGGCAAATCTGCAGAAAGCGGACTGGGGTTGGCCAGGGGCTGGGCAGGGGGAAGTGGGGAGGGACTGCCTCGGGCAGGGGGGCCCGCAGAAGCCCGCACTGCTCACCTCCGGCCCACACTCTCTCCTGTCTGCCCCCCCACTCCTTCCCGCCCTGTCCCATCCCACAAGACAGACTGTCACATCGCCTGGGGGGCCAAGTGACCTCTGACAGCTCTCAGGGCTGGACAGCAGCCCAGGAGGCAGAGTGCAGCCCGGGCAGCTGATGTCAGTGTGTGTAGATGTTGACCCCGTGTTTTACAAACTGTGTAGCTCAGCTGGTAAGTCTGTCCTAAAAGGGGGGGTGGCGATGCCATCACAAGAGGTGCCCCCCCAGGAGCCCTGGTCCGTGTGCCCCTGCTCCCAGCAGGCGGGGAGAGGTTCCCTGCTGGGTGCTGTGGGAGGCACCCCCATCTCTATGTACATCTGTCCTTCTCTGCAGTCTACGACCCTTTCGGGCAAAAATTCCACCTTACTGTCTCTGACCCCAGACACCTGCAAGCAGGTGACTGAAGAGATTTGTGTGCTGAGTGAGTGACACTCTAATCACCAGACGTGAAGCCACGGCCTGTTTCCAACCCGCCAGAAAGACTTGCCCCAGTAAATGCCACAGTCAGGTGAGGGGGGAGCTTGGTGACACACCAGCGTTTGTCCTAACCTTGTCCCAGGGACCAAGTCCAGCCCGAAGCCTGCTTTTGTATGACCTGTGAGCTGAGAATCATTGTGATCTTTTAAAAGAGACATTTAAAAGAAAAGGAACATGCAACTGATGCCAGATGTGGTGCACAAGGCCTGGAACACTGACGTGTGCGCCTTTCCAACTTCCTCGCCTGTCACCCCTGCACGCGAGTTTGAGGAAATCAGCCCACTCACAGGGTAAAACCACTCGGACCTCATCTGTCCTCAGAAGTTAACAGACTCTGAACTTAGGCACAGTACAAGTCAAAAATGAAATGTTTACAAGCCTTCGCAGACCTCCGCGGCTGCCCACGGACCAGGCTCCGTCCGCAGTTTGCTGAGGCTCTTCCCGTCCTGGGGAAGCGGGCCCGCCAGACACACAGCCAGAAGGAGCCTTCCCTCCTCCCACGGGACTCTCACGGCGAGCAGGAACCACGGAAGCGGATCTTGGAATCACGTGCTGTGACGTTTTCATAAACCTCAGACCCTTTCAGTGATGTCCTTCGGATGCGTGGCCGTCAAGTCTGTCAGTGCTCCTCTCCAGTCAGCCTGGCCCTCACTGCCCCACCCAGCACCTCGCAGCCGACGGCTCTGGGGACCAGAAGGTGCGGGTGTTCAGGCGAGGGTACGTCACAGCCCTCTGGCGGGCAGGGCAAGGCCGCTGGACACAGCCACCAGCAACCCGCCTGAGCGGTGAGAAAAGCCTTCAGGCGGCACCCTCCGCCCCCCTGCTAGTCACTGCTTGTCTGACCCTGGGAACGGCTGCGGAGCAAAGGATGCAGCAAAACCCTGCAGTGCGAGGCTGTGCAGGCCCCAGACCCAGGGATGGGAGCCGAGGGGACCAAGCTGGCGGCGCTCAGCTCAGCCTCTGCCAGTGGGGAGCTGAGGCTTCAAGGTCAATGGCGCTGGATCTCAGATACACTGTGAGTCTCACTGTCCCCATGTGGGCCGAGGGCAGGACAGAAATCTGGTTCACCTGACGCTGGCCAGGGAGCCCTTCAGCACCGAAGCAGCAGCAATGGGGGCAGAGAGAATAAAGACCAAGTGTTGGGAGGAGAGAGCTTGGGAAACCGGGTTGCACAGTTAGAAAGCTGCTTCTCCGGGGAAGTTCTGGAAGGAAAACGAGGAAGTGACTTCCTGGGGGTGCTGGTGGTCGATGGGAGACTGAATGCTAGTAAGAAACTCCTCTTGGTCCTGTGTGTGCTTGCTTGGGTGTGCACGCATGCGCACACACACACACACACACACGCATGCGCGCACACACACACACACACACACACACACACACACAGAGCTCTGGTGGCCGTGAGCCAGCGAGTGACCCCAGGGAGCCAGCGCTGGGTGCTGCAGAGGTGAGGATTCCCTGCCCCTGTGCAACCGTGTGGCCCCAGCTAAGACAAGGTACTTGGGGGCCTGCAAAGACTTGCCTCATGTGCTCCTAAGCTCCTTACTTCCTCAATCGCCAAGAGGCCTAGAAGCTTCCCTCTTCACAAGTCCTAGATCAGCACCGGGCACACGTGATTCAGGAACATTTCTCGATTAAACTGACTGCCAGGAGCGTAGCGAGATCCACTTACTCCTAAGACCCCCCCACCTCCCTTCTCCTGGTGGGGGTGCAGACAGGGTCCCCAGATTCAACTTTCAGCCACCCCCTGGTCCCTGGTCTGCAGGGACGAGGACCGGACGCCTTTCCCGCTGAGGGGTGTGGTGTGCACCCAGCACTCGTCCTGGCTCTGCACGCCTGCTGGGGTGACCCTGGACAGGTCACCAGAATTCTAGAGGCCATCAGAGCCGGGTCTGGAGAACAGGAGCCACTGGACCGGACGGCACCCCCAACCTGCCCCAACCCCAGGGGCACCCAGGCTGCCGTTTTCCTGGAGCAGGTCGGTAACGGGCTGTGGAGGCGCAGCACAGGCGGCCCCCGCTCTGTCCACAGGGTCCCTGCTCCTTCCACTCTGGTGCTCCTTCCCTGTTCTACGGCCTCCACTGGCCCACCATGACCCCAGGACCCTGCCACGACCTCCGACACCCACCGCGACCCCCGACACCCACCGCGACCCCAGGCCCCGCCATGAACTCTGACACCCACCATAACCCCAGACCCCCACTATGGCCTCCATGAGCCTCAGGCACCCACAATAACCTGCTGCAGCTTCCCAGCCACCCTCAAAGGCGTGGTGGGTCCTGGCTCCTGCGTCAGCATCCACGCACCACCCCTCCCCCCACCCCGACGGCTCACTTCTCCTTCCTCTCCTGTCACAGGAGGAGTCGTCACAAGGCTCAAGACAAGTCTGCAGCAGCGGGAAGCTGAGCCCACCGCATTCCACCAGATTCAGGAACCCAGGAGTCTGAGGTCCAGACACGCAACGTGGACAGAGAACAGCTGGGAGACAGGACTGCCGAGGGCACTCCGCCCCCTCCCCCCCCCCCCACGACCTGCCCAGAAGCTGGCAGCCTTAGCCTGGGAGCCTCTGCTCTACAGCCAGGGGTGAGGGCCCCACAAGGCCCGGTGAGCAGAGACCCCCAAGAACCTCAGGTCCCCGGTCCTGCCCGCTAAGTCCGCTTAAAAATGCCAATTCATAGCACATGATGCTTGAAGAACAGGCCTTGGAGGAAAGGCCTCTGCTCCAGCCAGGGCTCTCCCACCTCCCAGAGCATCAGGAGCTGGGGGGGGGGGCATCTGCTGCACCTCGACAGAGCCCAGAGCTGGCAACACAGGGACTCAGCACCTGGAGCTCCAAGGAGAGCCCCACAGGTTTGGGGCCGCGCGCACACCCCACACGGGGCCTGTAAACAACAGAACCAGTCCTACCACTGGCCGCTGCCCCACATCTGCAGCCTGCTGGAGCAGCTGGAGAGGGAGCCGAGGAGAAGTTACCAGCCTGTGGGCAGGAGAGCAGTGCTCGCTGTGGGAGACGACGGTCTCCACCCCAGGCCCGTGAAGAGGACAGATGCCTGCAGAGCTGGGCGTGCGCAGGCCCAACAGGGGAGACATCAGGGCTGAGTGGGTGAGGAGGGAGTCCTGGCCCAGGCCAGCCAGGGAGGTCTGAGGGCGCTGGGGACTTGGGGGGCGGTCACTGCTTCCACTAGGGATTTCTGCAGATGGGAGGAAAGCAGAGAATGTAAAGGTGGGGGCCGGGGAGGAGACACAGGGTGGGCACCAGCCCATCACCCGGGCTGGGATGGAAGGGAGGTGGGGAGAGGGGCCAGGATGAAGCCCATCCCACAACGTAGACACAGCCACAGGCAGAGTCACCCAGAGAGGCAGAGCCAGGCCGGAGATGGACAGGCAGGGTCACATGACGCAACCCTGCCCCTTCCCAGGTCCACCCCAGGAGAGCCAGATTCCAAAGGTGGCGGGGGAGAGGCTAAGAGCGCAGGGCACACCCTTCTCCTCCAAGCCCTGGATGCTCAGCCAGGCGTGCCCTGGACGCGGGGGGGGGGGGTGGTGGACAGGAGGTTTAAACTGACTGTAAAGCTCTCATAACCGAGTATGACCAGAGAGCGAGATGGTCCACCTGACAGGCAGTGAAAAGACAGAATGCACTCAGCAGAGGTTTAAAGGAGAGATTTTGGGGAAAAGTAAATCAAATTGAGCCTGTGCAATTACCAGATTACCCTAAGAATGTGTGTCTTCAGGCAGACAGGAGCTGGTACCGGTGTGTGGTGTGTGCCCTGCACAAAGGTGTTGGCCAGGGAGCAGTGGAGGAGGGTGCTGAGCCAGGCCGCCAGGAACTGGGACAGGAGCATCCACGTGCATCTCAGAGAGGTGCCTCGCAGGCTGCTGGGCACGTGGTCACCTGACCTCGCCTCTCTGAACCTCAGAGGGGAGCACCCTTCTTACCAGGTTATCACGGAGGCTTTCGTGAGATGCGCACACAAACCCCAAGGCCTGGACCAGCCACAGAGGATGTGGCACCAACAGAAAAAATGTCCTCCACTCTCAGAACCAAACTTGGGGCACACGGCTCCCTTCCCACTGCCCTTTCCCCCTCCCACCCAGGAGACGGTGCAAACCCACCTCTTTGCTGAGGACCCAGGTCCTGCTCCCGTCTCCTGAAGCTGAAACATATGCTCCCCTAAAAGCCCTGCGGTTATTCCTTAGCTGTGTCAGAAGCGCACTTTCATCCCCTCGCTGGATGCTAAGCTCTCAGAGGATGGGCTGTGATGTTTAGAGTGAATTATGTTTTCCCACTATAATTATAAGAGGTTTTAAACACTGTGCCATAAAGGATAAGCCCCGCACTCAGATGTCACAGATTTGGGCGTGACTCCCAGCCCCAGGGCTCGATGGTCATGTGACCTTGAGCAAGTCATATAACCTCCCGGGCCATCCTCAGAAAAATGGGAACACCATCGGTACTTCCTTCAGAGGGTGGCTGTGAAGAGGCAGTAAGCCAAAACACTTGGCGCGTGGCCAGCACACAGCACTTGCTTCTTAATCGTTAGCCACGACCCCCATCGTCCACAATCTGGTTTGCATGCTCTGAGATGGGGCCTGGGCAGCAGCGGTCCCTAAGGCTCCCCTGGCCATTCCAGTGGGTGAGAACCCCGCCGAAGAGGAGCGTGGGAGGGGAGGGGAGGGGAGGGGGGAGAGGGGTGTCAGAGCTGGGAGTCAAAGGGCACCCTCTTTATCATGCCCTCGGAAGTGTATTTGTCAGGAAGCCAGGGTCTGAGATGCCAGCAGTCATTGCCACCTTCTCCTGACAGCCACCCCAGAGACAGACAGAAAACAAGACCTGAGATTGATAAAGCAGCCAGGGCGGTGGCTTGTGGACTCCTGGCTCGAGAGGCTGTCTGCCGGTCACTCTTTCCCTCGCTCAGCACTTCCTTGCCAACCAGCAGCTGGTGCAGAAAATGTGCAGCAGCCCTGCCCCTGACCCAGTGCAGAATCCGCGTGCGGTCGCCGGAGGGCCGTGCTAGTGCCCTCCGCTTTCCTCTCGCTCTTTTTTTTTTTTTTTTTTTTCTCAAAAAGGGAGCAGTATAAAGATCTCCACGTGCAGCCGGTCCATCGTCACAGTCCTTGAAGTAGCATCAGCCTACCTGACCTTTGTGTCTTGCTTGAAATCACTCCCTGCAATCCAGTTAAAACGCCGGAGCGTCTGCAATGTAGCTGACTGCCTGAACTGGTTTTCGGGCTGAAAAGCAGTATTTGGACAGATGATACACATTACTCACGGACCAGAAAATATGCTGATACTCTGGATTTAGGAGAAGGCTCTGAGCAGAGATCCTGTTCGATAAGATTATACTGGCTACTGAACAGTCCATTTGTTAGTTTTCAGCCAAGGGTATTTCCTCCAGATTTTCAGTCCAGGGTTCCCCCGTCCTAGGGCCAGCCCTTCTCCACTACTCTTTTTTTCCTTTTTTTAATCAACGACATTTTCTTCCAATACATAAGGCCACCACTGAGAGGAGTGGACTGCTTGCTGGCACAAAGCCTACCCAAACGGCAGCTCTGAAACGCCCCTCACCGGGTGACGCAGTTGGTGCCTTTCCCCTGAGCAGGGTCCTGGCGAAAATGGACACTTCAGGGCTCGGACAGCTTCTGGGAAGCAGAGGTGACGGCGATGACAATGGCGGCCTTGTGCTGCTCCGCCTTCATGCCACACCTCACACAGTACTTGGAAAGGACTCTACTAAGTCAACGGTCACAACAGCCAAGACAACTGGCGCTTCTCCCATTAGCTTATTAACAACATGCTCCATAAAATGACTCCCGTGTGCCTATAAAAGCGCCGCAGTCAACTTTTACGGCTTTTTCTCGGGGCCTCTCGGATGAGCTCAGCCCGCCCGCTGCACCAGCGCGGTAGCAGGGTGGTGGCACCCCGGCTGCTGTGGGACAGTCCTGCGGAGGAGTTCGTCAGCGGTGGGGCGCCTAGGCTCACAGCACCTCATCCCCACCAGGAATGTCCCAGCCTCCCGTCACTCAAAAACCCAGTGTCTGGCCCCAGTCTAGAGACCAACGTGCATGCTGGGGCTTCGAAGCTTTGGAATGAGGGTCTAGATGAGAAACGCTGGCGCTCACGTCTCCCTGGTGGGCACACCTCCCACCGGTACCCGACTGGATGCGCCCAGCTGAGGGCAGCGGGTAATGGGTGGCCCCCAGCCCTCGCTTCCCTTTTCCTCCTCCTTTGCCTTCTTTGCGAATGGGAGGTCGTTACCTGGGAGAAAGGCCTGCAGGTGGAACCGGGCTCAGACCAGCCCAGAACCCGTGCTTTGTCCCCGCCACACGCTCAGCCCTGCGGCTCGGGGACCGGCCCGCCACGGCCGCCTCGCCCCCGCCAGGCGCGCGCCGCCAGGTGCCTCTCGCCCGCGGGCGTGGCTTCCCGCGACTCACCTGCGTGAAATACAGGTTCATCAGCGTGAGGGTGAAGAACTGGAGGCACACCGGGAAGCAGTAGAGCAGCCAGAAGACGAAGGGGCTGAGCGCGTTGGCCGCCACGAAGTCCTTGAAGTAGAATGAGAAGAGCACGGTCCGCAGGGAGGCCCAGAGGAGGCAGAGGAAGAGGAAGACGCTCTGGTAGCTCAGCCGCTTGTGGCGGTAGCGCAGCACCAGCCAGAGCTGCACGTAGATGAACACAAAGAGCAGCGAGTAGAACACGGTGTAGACCACGGTGAGGCCGAGCTTCACGTAGGGGGGCACGGCAGGGGTCAGCGTGGGCGGCAGCGAGTCGTTGCGGAGGGGGTCCCACGGCGGGGCCTCCATCGGGCCGGGGGCGCTGCGGCGCGGCCGGGGGCGCTCGGGCCTCATCGGGACTCGCTGCCGCCGCCGCCGCCGCCGCCGCCGCCCCCGAAGGGGTCTCCGCGCATCCCTCTCCACCCGGAGCCCGGCGACTAGAGGAAAGAAAACAAGCCGCACTTCCTCCCCAGGCACCACATGATTCACTGGGGCGGCCTCCGTCTGCGATTGGCAGCGCCGCGCCCGCCGCCCCCGCGCGCCCGCGCGCCCGCCAGCCCCGCGCGCCGCGGCTCCGCACCGCGCACCCCAGGAGCCCCGCCCCGCGCACTGCGCGCCCCTAGGAACCCCGCCCCCCGCCCCGCGTGCTCCCGCACCGCCCCCGCGTCCCACGCGCCCCCAGGAGCCCCGCCCCCCGTCCTGCCCACCTCCAGGAGCCCCAGCCGCAGCGCCTGGCCCCGCGCCCCTGGAAGCCCCGCCCCCTCCCCGCGTGCCCCCGCCCCGCCCCCTGTCCCGCGCGCCCCCAGGAGTCCCGTCCCCCGCACCGCGCGCCCCCAGGAACCCCGCGCCTCGCCCCGCGAGTCCCCGCCCCACGCTCTGCGCGCTCCCGCACCGCTCCGCCCCCGAAGCCCCCAGGACCGGCAGCCTGGTACCCGCCGCCCACTTCTCCCGGGACTGATCCACGCGCCACCCGGTCTCAGCTGATGATTACTTGTTGTTTTGCAGAAGTTAGTTATTTTATTTCAACAATGACATACGTTGCAATTTTTTAACATTAAAAATAAAAACCTTACGGCTCTGTGACTATGAACTGGCTGGCGTTTTTTCTTTAGAAATCTCCTGCTGGGGTGATGTTGAGTTCTAAGTCCAGAAATGCCAAAGACAGGGTTTTTGTGTTTGAGGTCAAGTTTGCATACGCAGAGTGAGGAAAGGAATGGTCCCCGCGGCTGCTGCCTGGTCTCGGCGGTAAGCCGGCCTGTTTTCTCCCGGAGATCCATCCGCACCGTGTGCCCGCGCCGTGCGCCAGGAAGTGTGCTCGCCCCTCCTGTCCCCGCAAAGCAGCTAGTGCAGCGGGGAGCAAGGCGGCGAGTCAGCGGAGGGAGGGAGGCCGCAGGACCTCAGGGTGGGGGTGACTGCGCTCTCGGTGTACTGCCTCCCATTACAACCAACCCAGGCAGTAGGACGGTCCGTTTATCAGACCAACGAGCCTCTGTGGTTTGCTGTGGCTGAAGGGTCGCTCCTCCAAGACGGCCAGTTGACTCAGTTTCCTCCCCAGGGCGAGTCTCCATGGTCATTCGGGGGGTGTTGGAGGTGTAGGGTGCTGTGGGCAGGGAGGGCCCTCCAAGCTGCTTCCTGGAGGCATTTCTAGGCAAGCAGTTCGAGTAAGCAGGAAAAAAGGAACCCGAATCTCCAAGATTTCAGTAATATCTTATGGTTTATTTTTTCATCTTCAGTGAATAGTCAACTTCGTGCCTAATTGTGTGTCCTGTTTCCTAAAAAGACCCCCGCGGAGCCTGGATCCAGCCCTGCTTTTCCAACAAATTATTTAGTGTTTACACTCTCCCCTGTGTATTTCAGGTGCGTCACCAGAGCCAAGGTGTCACGCTCCTTTCGCAGTTCCTCTCTTCTCTCCTTGTCTCCCCAGCACTGATCTTGTTCCCCAAATCCATTCTGCACAAAGCAGCTAGAATGATCTTTCTGAAAAATAAATCTGGCCATGTCACTCCCATGCTTACATTCCTTTCACTTGTCCAAATGAAGCATTGTTCTGAGGATAAAGTCCAAACTCTACCCTAGCTTACCCCCAGACTTGTCTCTTAAGAGGTGTTAATGAATGTTGCCAAGAAAACTCTTTCCACCCTTTCCTCCCACAACTAGCCAAATCCTATTCATCTGTAAGAGGGTTACTTCCTCCAGAAAGTCTTCCCAGACCACTCCACCCACCATCCACTTAGGTGCACCACCTGTGTGCTTCCAGAGCATCTTTGCATAACTGTCACTCCACCCCACTTGTTTATAAGTTTCCTAGGGTAGAAACTGTGCCTCGCTTACCAATGTCTTCCCTGTGCTTGCCTGGACATTCAGAACGTGTCTGTTTCTATTTTATTAAACTGAAAGAATCCAGTGTCATCAGAGGCTCTCATATTTCCCCTCCACCAGGCAGGACCTCTGTTCCCAAGACAACCTTTGATCCAAGATGGCTTCTGGCTCTCCAGCCATTGCATCCACCTCCCAGGCTGGCATTAGGCAGAAAAGGGGAGGCCTAAAGAGCACTTGTCCTCTCTTGTTCAGGGAGCCTTCCCAGAAATACCACACCATGCATCACTACTCATTGGCAGAACTCACCTTAATAAGATAGCTGGAGAGACGTTGGGAAATGCAGTTTTTATTCCACATGCAATACACACAGCAAAAGGTCAGGGAGGACAAGGAGGATGGATTTGGGAAGGAGCTAGCAGTCTTTACCATGCTCCCAAGCTGCCCCAGACAATGCCAAATGTCTACAATAGTCTGTCCCTTTTAACACCCAGCATCGGATTTGCTTCTTACCACTCTTACAATTCTGAAAATTAAAACTGTATAAAATAAAAATGCTTCCACTTAATATAAAGCTACATTCCTTGTACAATTAAAAAGTACCTTCACTCCTTCCTCCAAAGGGGTCGCACTGAAGGACATCTTCTGTGTCCAGCTCAAATTCCAGGACCTCTGGGCAATGAGTCCTTCCTCCTTTACCTGTCACAGCCCATCTCAATGTTCTGAACTTAAAGATTAAAGTGTTACCATATCTATCTTGAATTTATCCTATATAAAATGGGAGACAGTTAAAAGTAAAGGGTGATTCATTAAAATAGATGCAAATATACGTATAACACAGCAAGGAAGAAAATACAGTTGGAAGTTAGGGTTGTTATTTTTGCCATTGGCCACAAGGCTTTCATTGGTATGTAATTATATCAACTTATGACTCCTCTCTTAAACGCACATTCCAAACCCCCTTTCCCTTTATCAAGCACCTTGGCTAATCAGGGGAGAATCCTTATTCTGAGGGAGCTGAGTGCATTCATTTTTTAATGAAAAATTGTTTTCCACTGGACATACCGGTAACATGCGGCACCACCACGGCTGAATTCTAGCTACTGGCCTCCATTACCCATCATACAACGGCAACCTGGCGCCCCCTTGATTGTCACCACCATCACGCGCCTTTTTGCGTTTTCACCCACTAGCACGGGGAGTCTGGAATAGCCAGTGTCTCGACTTCAATCTCAAAGGAACTACGCTTGAGTCTCCTGGCGGAGGAATTCCTCGCTGACTGCTGAGACCTTTAAACCAGCAGAGCCCAGACGTAAAGGGAAGAAGAATTAAAAATTCAGCAGTAGATCATTGGTGTATTCATGAGGGAAGCCATCCGTTTGGACCGTACAGCTATGTATTCAGGCTTCAAGATAACCAACGCCACACACTGGCACTGAGTTCAGAAGATCCTCTATGTGCTGTTGGATAATCGCAGTGTCTTTCAGCAGGCACTGGAATTAAGGCCACAGTTAGTCATTCCACTATTCCATAAGGCCAGCAGCTGCTGCGGGACAGGCATTAACACACCACATTTCTTCTCCTGGGGTCAAGTGGGATCCTTGGTCAGAAGGGCCGACTGCAGTCATGTTGGATTAAGACCCACCCTAATGAGCTCATCTTTTCCTATCATTGTTATTAAACTTTGGTAAATTTAAGCAGAAAAAGAATATATTAAAAGGCCCTTTATGGAGCTCACGACATCCTCGGGCATCCTGGAGGAGTTTGGAGGCTAAGAAAGTAGAATGACACCCAAAATAATGCTGCAGAACCGGTTCTGTCACAACACCACCACTGCTGCCACCCCAGGCGCTGACGTGGTGGTTTGCACCACAGGCCTCACCCATGCTGGACGCTGGACACTGCCTGTATCAATTAGGAATGAAAACGCAAATAGTAAAAAACCCAGCTAATCATAGGTTAAACATAAGTGCTTATTTTTCTCACATCTCTAGAAATTCGTTGTTGCAAACATGGATTCAACTATCTAAAAAATCTTCCAGGGACACCGGCTCTTTTGATCTGCTTTACCACCCTGTGCATATTGGCTTTCATCTTCAGGATGGTTCCCTCGTGGTTGCAAGATGGCTGCCGCAGCCCTCAATGTTACATTTGCCTTCCAGGCAGAAGTGGGGACAAGACAGCAAGGTGGCTCCTGAGGTATCAAGAAGGCAAAAGGTTTCCAAGAAATCTCAAGACAGATCTCCATCTCTGTCTCCCTGGCCAGACGTGTGCCCTACAGCCATCTGGAGACGCAAGCAAGGCAAGGAATGCAAGGCGGGCCTGGATGGTGGGGGTGGGCTACGAAGACGGTTTGTCAAGGCGTGTTGGGGGAGTGAGTCCCTCTCCAGAGTAAAGTGTGCAGTTCAGGCTGCTTTGAGTCAAGGTTTCCAATTCAACGTCTGGGGCAGAGCCATCGGGTTGGCTGAGCCTAGACCACGTGCCCACATCCCAGCGGCAACAGCGGCTGAGAACATGAGAATCTGGCATCTTCAGCTTCCACGGTAGGTGCTTCTACTTCCTAGAATAGGACATTCCCCGAGGTAGGAAGGGAGCTCAGAGGCTGGGGGCCAAAGTGGCGACAAACAGCCTCCTGTGCTGTGATAGATTTCCCCAAATGATGATACACACATAATTAAACGTTCAGAAGTAACTTTTTAGGAAAACGATATGACATCTTCACGAAATTATCTTTTTTTGATATCTGTCAGCACTCCTCAAAAATTCTTTTAAATATTTAAGGGGTGAGAAGAAGGCAGACCAAGGAAGGAATGTCTGTTTTGCCCCTTGTCTGGTCACTGGGATCCAGCCGTCACCAAGCATCTCTCCCAGCTCCGGACCTCCTGTCCTGACTGAGCGTTCAGGTACCCGGGAACCCCAAGCTGTGCAGCTGCTCCGGGACTACTGACCCCAGCACGCCCGGCCTTCCGGAGCTTTCCCGCACCCCCACCCATGCTCCATGCCAGGTCAAGCGTGTCTGCCCGTGTGCCACTTCAGGGGACGAGAATTTCCAGGGTGGTAAGTAGTTCATTTCAATTAACAAATCCTTGCTGGAATTTTCCAGGAAAAGAGTACTCTGCTGCTTGGTACTGCTGATGCCAGCTAGAGAAATGAGATAGAAACAACGTAACTAACCACAGCCTGCTCAGTGTCCGATGTTAGGAAAGGCCCCTAAAGGGGGCACACTCGGCGGGAGCATCAGTCAACTAAAGAGGGCGTGGCCCGCAGACCACGGAGATGACACTTACTCATGTTAACGGTGGAAATTGCTAGATGAAATGGTTCAGCAGTTGCAGTAGACACAGATTTGCTGCGTTTTTACATTTTTTAAATTCACTGCTGAAAACTTTGTGTCGTGTGGCTTTCAGTCTCTAGAGTCCACTCCTAAAAGACTTTTTTTTTTTTGCTCTCGGTGATGTGTCCTGCTTCACCAAATGTAGTGATAGAAAAACATGAGAAACTCTTCCTTTCCACAGTCAACACATATTAGGTATTTGATTCATTATTGAATGAGCAATGGATTCCCTGGCCACAGTTCTCAGCAATTCAGGACGAAATCAACATCTCTTATGGGGCTTTCTGGTCCAAATTGCAAGCATTTTTAAAAATTGGCTATAGTCAGTTTACAATGTTGTGTCAATTTCTGGTATATAGCATAATTTTTCAGTCACACATATACATACATATTTTTTCATATTTTTTCCTTATAGGGTACTACAGGAAATTGAATATATTTCCCTATGCTATGCAGTAGGACCCTGTTGTTTATCTATTTTATATATAGTAGTGTGTATCTATGTCTGTGAGTCTGTTTCTGTTTTGTAAGTAAGTTCATTTGTGTCTTTCTTAAGATTCCACATATAAGTGGAATCATATTTGTCTTTCTCTGTCTGACTTACTTCACTTAGTATGACAATCTCCAGGTCCATCCATGTTGTTGCAAATGGTATTGTTTTATTATTTTTATGGCTGAGTAGTATTCCGTCATATAAATATACCACAGCGTCTTTATCCAGTCACCTGTCGATGGACATTTAGGCTGTTTCCATGTCTTGGCTGTTGTAAACAGTGCTGCTGTGAACACTGGGGTGCAGGTGTCTTTTTGAATTAGAGCTTCCTCTGGCTGTATGCCCAGGAGCGGGACTGCTGGATTGTATGGTAAGTCTATTTTTAGTTTTTTGAGGAACCTCCATATTTTCTCCACAGTGGCTGCACCAAACTGCATTCCCACCAGCGGTGTAGGAGGGCTCCCTTTCCTCCACACTCTCTCCAGCTCTAAATTGCAATCTTAAACTTCAGAAGCTAAGGGTTTCAAAGGTTTCGGGAATGCTAGGAGATTCAGGGGGAGTGGGTGAGACAGCCTAAGTGACGAGAGTCCTGCAAGCTAAGATGATTCTTCTGTGGAAGTTCCGGTTTCAACAAATAAGCCTAACACTTTGTGAAATCGGATGTACCTGTCTATTTTTATTTAGTTCATGTTTGTAATCCCTAAATGTAAACACGTTGGAGCATATCAAGGTTTTAAAACAACTTTGTTGGACCTTAAAATTCACCCAGCTCAAGTGCACAAACCAGTGATTTTTAGTGACTTCACCTACGGTGCAGCTATGGTCATGATTCTGTGTTAGAACGTTTCACCCTCCCCAGTAACAGGCGTATCAGATTTTAATTCAGTCAGGTAACCCCGTGGGGTTGTTCGGAGCAAACTCCAAATCTAGAACAATGCTTAACTGCTGTCGAAGCAAACAGGCAGACGGTGTCGCCCTCCTGATGCTCTCAGTACCTTGTAATAACAGATGAGCGTTGAAAAGAATATATACGTGTATAACTGAAGCCCTATGCTGCGCACCAGAGACTAACGCAACGTTGTGAATCCACTCCATGCCCTTGTAACGGTTCAATGACTCATCAAAACTTTGGCATTGAGTGGATCTGCGGTAAAAAGGGAACTTCGTGTATACTGAAGCCCACGGTGTCACGAGCATGGAACATTACCTATTTGCCTGAAAACAGAATGGAATGTTCCCTACCACCAAGTGCCCCAAAGAGCATGAACCGCAGACTTCGGGTTCTGCTCCAGGGAAGGCGGCGTCCGTGGTCTGCTCAAGTCTGGGGGACGGGAGGGACTAGAGCCAGCTCTCTCCAGGGGGTCTCAGAAGGGCATTTAAGCGGCCTGCTCTCTGCCACATTCTTCTTCTAGCTTCGCATTTTCATCTCCAGGAATCAGGCTCCAAGTAGCTCTTGCGGAAGAGGAGGCTGACTCCATCCGTCACATCTCAGGGCCTGTCAGTCCTGAAGCTCCTCCTTCAATGTTCGAGACCCTCCTTAGGGGAAGAATAACGAAAGTAGGGCTCTAAAGTCAATAATTTATTTAGAATAACACATCACACATTTTCAGAAGCTGACTAGCACTGCAAACACCCCCAAATCCAGGAGAATAATGCTGTCTTTTTGCTTATTATGTGAGGCATCTCTAAATTCCCTTTTCCCTACATTTTTTGGGTCTTCATACTCCTCTTCATCTAAGAATGATTCTGCAATATAAATTTCTCTCTGTAGAGAGAATAGAAAGCGAATTCTTTTCTCTAGCACAATTGCTCAAATCCTGCTTTTATTATTGAAGTTCAGGAGAGTTTCAGCTGCACAATTCGTAATTGTTACTCATGTGGATTTTTTGGATTGTTGTGAGTTTGGGAAAACCTCAATGAGCTTTTCTTTTTTTCTTTTCCCACTTATGATCCAGATCTTTCCAGGGCATCTCAAGTTTTCTTGTGCAGTGATTGGATTCATCTTAAGCAGTCTTTCAGTGGGTAATACTCCTTACCCAGTTTGTTGTGAAGTCCAGCTCACGGTGTATTGAGGGTCGTAAGGTACCTCCGTCTTTCAGGCCAGTCTGACCTCCTGAAGAGCAGTCCGGACTTGTCACACCCTGAGCTTCATCTGCAATTTTCCTCTGGGAGGCAGTGCATAGAGATGGCTTTGTGTTTAGAAAAGAATCAGTGCCCTGCCCACGGTGCCAGGGGGTAGCCTCCTGAACCCTCTGGTGATCTGTATGCAGACCAGGCAGAGGGGAGGCAGAGGAGGAAGACTGAGTGGGAGGGCTGGGCTCTGGGGCCCGGGGGTCTGCACTGCTAGGACCCCACAGATGCCCTGGGAACAGGCCAGTCCTTCTAGGGCGGATGGAGAGTTTAAACTTGGTCCAAGAGCATCTAGAAGTAGAACCCATGCAAAGTTCTGGCTAACTATGCTCTCGAAATGGGAACTCAGGAGGGAGGGGAGAGCTCATTGGTAGAGTGCGTGCTCAGCATGCACGAGGTCCTAGGTTCAATCCCCAGTCCTTCCTCTAAAAAAATAAGTTTAAAAAAATGTGAAATCAGCACCTGGAATAGTAATTCCAACAGTAATCATGTTCGATATCTCGTTTTGCACTGAGAATAAGGAAACAAACCGTATTAGATTGTGAGAGCTGCCATAACAAGGTACTTCAGACTGGTGCCTTAAATGACAGAAATTTACTTCTCCTAGTCCAGAGGCTGGACGTCCACGATCAGGGTGCCTGCCTGGCAGAGTTCCGGGGAGGCCCTCTTCCTGGTTTGTATGTGGCCGTCGTCTCCGTGTCCTTGCGTGGTGAGGAGACAGTGAGCTCTCTGGTGTCTCTTCTGACCAGGGCGCCAACCCCATCATGGGGGCCCCACCCTCATAACCTCACTTAAACTCAATTGTCTCCCTAAGGTCCCATCTCCAAATGCCATCACACGGCTTCAGGCTTCGACCTGTGGGTTTTAGAAGGACACAAATCAGTTCTCAGTGGCACCAACTGCACGGAGGAGGTAGGGAAGCCTGGGGAGGGGCTCCGATGACCGGGGAGAGGTGCGGTCACGGGTGTGGAGAGGCAGTTTGGGGGCCAGTGGGGGTGCGTGGCTGCTCCCCTCTGCTTATGGTAAGAGCGCTGGTGGCTGCAGCAGCCTCGGCCTGGCCAGCAAGTGCTGCCTCAGCACATCAGGCCGTGGGAACAAGGCCGGCCCTCTGCTCTGACAAGCTCAACGACCAAGTTCAGAGCTTGGGGAGGGCCCCTGCCCACTCAGGGCACGCAGCCAGCTGAGGAGGTGGCCGAGCCGGACACACGGGGCCCCTCTAGCAGGATTAGGCCCTTGGCACGCCAGGGACTGAGCTGCTAAGGCAAGAAATAGGTCACTCTGGGCTCTGTCTGGGGCGGACAAGTGCTGTGCCTCCCTGACCTGAACACGGCCTTGCTGAGACCAGGCTAAGCCATCACCCTCACAGGGCTACTGTGAAAACGAAATACAATAATTTCATTCACGCACTCAGCCGTGGCTCTGGAGGTGGCCCGGCAGGGACCAGGGAGTGGGAAGTGGTGCCGTGCTGACAAGTCAGCGAGGGCGAGGGTGGACCAGAGCCACCCCGACCTTAGAGACGCAGGGACCATGCCGGCCACCCGGTGCCTCCCTTCTGGTTCCCGGTTGTCACAAAAGTGACTCAGCAGCAGGTGGCACTTAGGAGCTGTGTCATTGCCCAGCGCCAGGACGGAGAGCCCCGAGAGGAAGATGAAAGGGGAAGATGTGTTTAGAGTTGGGGAGGGTTTGAGAGACAAGTGGGAAGTAGGCTTGTGAACAAAAAAAGAAAGTTTGGGGGGGGGGGTGTAGCTCAGTGGTAGAGAGGTAGGGTTTAATCCCCAGTACCTCCGTTAAAAAAATTTAATGGCCCAACAGGCACATGAAAAAGTGCTCAGTATCACTAAGTATCAGAGAAATGCAAATCAAAACTACAATGAGGTATCACCTCACACCAGTCAGAATGGCCATCATTCAAAAGTCCACAAACGACAAATGCTGGACAGGCTGTGGAGAAAAGGGAACCCTCCTCCACTGCTGGAGGAGGGAATGCAGTCTGGTGCAGCCATTATGGAAAACAGTATGCAGACTCCTCAAAAAACTAAAAATAAACTTACCCTATGACCCAGCAATCCCACTCCTGGGCGTATATCCAGAGGGAACCTTAATTCAAAAAGATACATGCACCCCAGTGTTCATAGCAGCACTATTTACAATAGCAAGATATGGAAACAGCCTAAATGTCCATTGAGGATGACTGGATAAAGAAGATGTGGTGTAAACAAAAAAAAGAAGCAGCTGTGGTGTATATATACAGTGGAATACTACTCAGCTATAAAAAGAAATAAAATAATACCATTTGCAGCAACACGGATGGACCTGGAGGCTGTCATTCTAAGTGAAGTGAGCCAGAAAGAGAAAGGAAAATACCATGTGATATCACTTATATGTGGAATCTAAAAAAAAAAAAAGATGAACAAACTTACTTACAAAAATTGACAAAACAGAAGCAGACTCACAGACATTGAAAAACTTGTGGTTACAGAGGGGGAAGGGGTTGGGAAGGAATAAATTGGGAGTTTGAGATTTGCAGATACTCACTACTATATATAAAACAGATAAACAGCAGTTTCATACTGTATAGTGCAGGGAACTATGTTCAATATCTTGTCGTAGCTTATGGTGAAAAAGAATATGAAATGAATATATGTACATTCATGTATGACAAGCACTGTGCTGCACACCAGAAATTGACACAATATTGTATTGACTATACTTCAATAAAAATATCTCTACAATTGAAAAAGAAAAAGAAAGATTTGGTAAACAGCAGAGTAGAGGGGGTGTGAGGGAGACAGCGAGCAGGCATGGGACTATCCCCCAGAGGCCAGAGCCCGAGCAGGTAGGGCTGAGAGGGCCTGTGATGGAATTAAACAGGCTCGAGGAAAACCAAACCAAACTAACCAACCACAACCACTTGTAAGGGGTTGGGATAAAACACTTTCACACCTAGCATTTCATTCCTTCCTAAGCATGCCCCCATTAATTTATAACCTTGCTCTCTCTGGCTAATGAGTGACGAGAGGCTCAGAGGTTAGGGGACTTCCCTAAAGGCACACAGCTCACTGCGGGCAGAGCTGGCCCTCGAAGCCCCGTGTTTAGCTCTGAGACATCACACAAGGCTGCGCAGAGAGCCCAGTGACGACCCAGCCCCGCCAGCCCGGGGCGAGACCGCGGCTGATTTCACAGGCTGTGTAGCCACGGTTTCACAGAGCCCCCATCTCCCACCCACCTGCTTGCCTTTAATGTGCAGCCAGCTGCTGGACTCTGGTCAGCCCAGAGAGGGCGGCGAGCCCAGGCCAGTGGGGCAGCCAGCTCCATTCTGCTTCAGTGAGAACAAAGTGACCGCTTTTCAATGGCATCTTTTTTTTTTCTGAAGTACAGTCAGTTACAATGTGTCAGTTTCTGGTGTACAGCACAATGTCTCAGCCATACATATATGTACACTCATTTTCATATTCTTTTTCATTAAAGGTTGTTACAAGATATTGAATATAGTTCCTTGTGCTGTACAGAAGAAATCTGATTTTTTATGCAG
Organism: Camelus dromedarius; assembly: GCF_036321535.1. Lineage (NCBI taxonomy): Eukaryota > Metazoa > Chordata > Mammalia > Artiodactyla > Camelidae > Camelus > Camelus dromedarius. The sequence continues at coordinate 2,735,361 of NC_087443.1, forward strand.
TGGCATCTTAACCACGTGCTTCTTGACAGACTTGGTCTCCGTCTGGATCCCACGTGACTCCGCAGTAGCACATTTTAAGCAACTTGATGCTGCTCAGTCGACTCCAGGGAGTGAGGGACAAACCGCCAGGGACAGAGAGCATGCAGATGTCCCCTCTCAAACAATCAGGACAAGCTGGAGGGCAGGCAGAAACCTTCCTTCTACCCATCACAGGTGCTCAGATGGCGCTGTGTAATCAAAAGACATTAATAAGACAAAACCAAACAGGTTTATTAGCATGTATCACTCACATACGCCTGGGAGAGAACAGGCCAAAGGGAAGTGGCTGAGAACTCTGGTTTGTACAACATCGTCGACAAAGAACAGGGCGGGGAGGGTACAGCTCAAGTGGTGGGGCGCATGCTTGAGGCCAAGCATGCATGAGGCCCTGGGTTGAATCCCCCGGGATCTCCTCTAAAAATAAATAAATAAGCCTAATTACCGCCCCCCAAATAAAGAACAATACATGTATAGAAAAATGAGAAGAGACAGACAGACAGACCATGGGAGGGGATAGCCAGGGATTACCCTTGAGATCGAGCAGCCAGAGAAGGCTCTGGTGGGTGGATCAGTTGAGATCCAAAGAGCCACGAAACAGGAGCACGGCTGTGGGAGAGAAGGCAGCTGGGGACGTGGGGAGAAGAGCCACGGCACCAGCCCGACCCTGTGGCCTGTGAGCAGGGGTGCGGGCGCTCGGCTGGTCCAGCCCTTCCCCATGTGTAACATGTTCCTTGATTTAGAGAGCTGCACCGCCTGGTTAGAAAGGGGAATGCAACCCATGGAACAACCGGAGAGCAGCCGGGGGATTGGAGGGTAAAGCAGAGGGGTGGGAACTGGGTGGATGGAGAAATGGAGAAGGCCCGGTGGGCGGGGAACTGAGGCAGAATGTGGTCCTGGGGTCAGAAGCGCCTTTGAATCCGGCTCCTCGTGTGCCACTGGGTGACGTTGAAAAGTTATTTTTCTCTCTCTGACCCTCAGTTTCCCAATCTGGAAATTAAACCTTTTTTTTTTAACCCCTCATGTGTTTGGGAATATGAATGAAGTAAGCTCTATGCAGGCCTTTGGGCAGTGACATGCCGGTGCCTCATAGTCGTCCAGGACGGGGTGGACCCTCTCCCAGGGGCAGCACTTGGTGGATTTCCAGTGTCTGCTGAAAATAAGCAGCTCAGGGGCTACGGGCGGCCGTCCTGACCCGTGCCGCTGATTAACAGTCTTGACTAAATGATAGGAGAGGTTTGAACAGGAAATCACCTCTTTTCTCTCCCTGTCCCTTCCCCTCCTCTTCCTCCTCTGCTCCCTCCCTCCCTCCCTCTCTTTCTCTCTCTCTCCATCCCCCCCACCGCCTCCAGCTTCCTCCTGGGCAGTGGCTCAGGACCAGACCTCACTCAGCACAGCCATCTCTCAGGGAACCCCGAGCAGGCTCTGTTTCACACAAATATCAAACACGTCATTTACTTCAGAGCATAACATGTGAGGATCGTTAAACCCAAGAGCACGACGACCGTTATTTCTTCCGGAGAAGCTGGTCCAGTGACCCGGGCATTTCTCTGAGGCCTGGGTCCCGGGTGAGGGGAGGGCCGTCCTGCTCGCTGGCATAGTGGGGCACCTTGGGAAACGTGGGTCCGTCCATCCCTAAAAGCGCGGAGCAATCTGTACAGCGCAAATGTTCCCCCCTTTCTGAATTTTAGAGTTGAAAGAGATCTAAACACCCTTTGTTTTACACATGAATAAGCCTCCAGGGTATTTACGAGGTCACGCGGCCAGTTAGTGGACTGATCCAGAAAAAACCAGAACTCAAGGATTCTGATGTGGACAAAGTCTCAGCTGCGCAGCTCTGCCTCTCCGTCCTGTGTGAGCTCACGTGAATAAGCAAGCGCTGGTGGGCTGAGATCAGGAGGCAGGCAGGGCCCCCGGCCTGGGGAGGGGGGGCGGGGTGACCCCACACACAGACGCCGCCTGTCCTCCTTGGGGACACTCAGCAGGGGCAGGAGAGGAGCCCCTCCATCACTGGACTTCTCCACCACCGCAGAGTGGCTAACACCAGCTGTAATTACACTACAGTTTGGGGAGCTTGTTAAGTGCTTTCTGAGAGTCAGTCTTTCTACCCTAGTGGAGGACTACAGCCTTGACTGTTCTCTTATTTTTTTCCCCCAGGACCATGCAGATGCTTCCTTTTCCTCTCAGCATCCTGTCATCCCTGGGAGACCCCTCAGGAGTAAGGATGTGTACGTAGTGGGAAGGGCCAGGACTTTCTAGACCCAGCTTCCCTTAACGATTCTGAGATCTCCATCAAGACATCAGCCTGTCTCCTAGAGTTGCTTGTATTTGTTTACTGTCCAAATAGAACTGATTATATACGAAACACTGAGCTATAAAGGGGGCAAGCAAGATCCCTGCTCTCCAGGGGCTTGCCCTGTAGCTGGCTATACACCGGCAATTATAACGTAAGTTCCAGAATAGAGCGACCACCTGTGTGGATTTACTGAGATATGAGGTAGCCTAGTTTTGCAACACTGGAAATACAAGGGGTCCTATCCTGCAGCCTCTAAAGGGGTGAGGGTAAGGATGGTGTTAGAGGTCACCGGGGGCCAGATTACAAGGAGCATTCTCTGTCTACCTAAGGAGGTGAGAGTTTATCCTATTAATTCAAGCCACACTTGTAGACTTGAGGGCAGGATCCAGTTTCCCTCTTACAAAGATCACACTGGTTGAAAGGGTAACCCAGAGGCAGGGAAACCAGCCACGAGTTTTCTGGCAACAATCTAGGGGGTGGAGGTGAATTTCTGAGCCCCCAAGGGGAGCAGCCAGAAGGCCCAAGAGGAGGGAGGAAACCTAGGGGAGTGGGTGTTACAGAAATAGCAGGAGGAGAAAATTTGCTGGAGGGCCTGGAAAACAGGATTGTCCGGGGATACAGCCCAGAAGTCAGACAGGACCAGGGGCAGTCCCTGAGACATGGCCACCACGGAAGGGCTGACAGCCTTCAGGGGACCAGCTCTAGGGCCGTTGTGGGCAGAAGCCTGGCTTCAAGGATTAAGGAGGAACCAGGAAGGGAGATGAGCAGAGACGAAGAAAGCCTCGGTTCCCTTACCTGGCCAGAGATGGCGCATGTTACAGTGTAGTGAAGGCGCACAGTAATGCCGATGCACTTAACGCCGCTGCGCTTAAAGATGGTTAAAATGGTAAACATCGTGTTACGGACATCTTGCTACAATTTTTTTAAGTTAAAAAAAAAAGTTTACAGAAAGTGACCGCATTTTGTGCAAATTTTGTTTGTTTCTTTAGAAGGTTTAGAGGGAGAGGCACGTGCTGGCCTCTGGAAGTCTAAGATGCTGAGAAAGCTCAGGAGAGGAAGCCACCCTCCCTCCCCGTCAGGCAACTCCTCCTAAATCCTGCAAGACGTGAATGACAGCATCTTCCCAGGAGCAGCACCGCTGTTTTCCCCTGTTCACAGGGCCGCTCTGAGCATCAGAGGGGAAACGATACATGAAAACTGGGTGCAACATGGCGTGTTAAACAGTCACAAGGTATGTCATCATTAGCGCCCCCCGATCTTATGATTTTATATTACAGTAATGAGGACCACTTAAAACCATTTTCATTTTCATTGAGAAGAACTTGGAAACTACAGCAGACTATGAAATAAAATACAAATTAACCATTGTTTCACTGAACTTCCTAGCCTGACGTTTACATAGCTTCTTACCCTTGTTGCTATCCGTATTCATGGTGGAACATCTGAAAAATGCAGGACAGAAGAACGAAGCAAAGACAAGTTGCCGGTAATCCGACAGTCTAGAGATACTTTCGCATATTTATTGATAGTCTATTTTCAGTGCCCTTTAAATTAAGCGGTATTATTCTGTAAACTGTTTCTTCCCCTAAATATAACATGAATATATTCTCTTCTCATGGAATATTCTTTTTAAACATTATTTGAAATGACTGTATACTGTCCTATTTTATGCATGTAAAAATTACCCTTTGGGACTTTCAAAAGTTGTTTTTAGTTTTCAGAGAAAAACAAAACATCTTTGCTTTTAAAAATCATGATGGTTCTAGGCAGCAAACATAGAAAAATACAGAAACAGAGAAAAAGCTACTTTACTCTCCCCACTTAGATAACCACTGTTAACATTCAGGCCTATTTAAAAATTTTTTCAGTCTTTTCTTATGCACACATGAACATATGCGTATATATACAATTTTATTTAGAAATCTATTTGGAACATTTTTTCAAATCAGTAACTATTCCACAAAGTGATTTTCAGAGGCTGCTGGCCACGTGGTATTCCACGTTAAGAACAGACCACGATTCTTTCAACCAATTCTCTATTCTTGGATATTTCAATTATCTTTTATTTTCAATATTACAGGTTCTATAGCACATAATAGGACCCTATGAAGTCATTAAATTAACTTTCTGAAATAAAACTCCATGACTCGACAAAACGTGCATGTTGCATTACAAAGCAGAAAAAACTAAGTTGCAAGATGTTACCCTCCACGATGACAGATTTATACACACGGCAAAACTTATCAACTGTATGGCGTTCACCTTACGTCAGCTAGAACTCAATACAGCTGCTCTAGAAGAGAACATGCGCTTCTTTTATAAATAAATAAATTCAAGTAAGATAAAACGCATTTCTTAAAAAAATTTCTCCTCGACGCGATGAGCGTCTTCGTCTGTCCTTGCAGCAGGTCCTCAGAAGCGAAATTCCTGCCTCTGAGGCTCCTGGACCCTTCTGAGCAACCGCAGGCGGTGCTGGAGATTCTGGAGATGCTCTTCTGAAAGCTGAGCGGGAGACTGCAGGGCTGAAAAACCTTGTCGCTCACCAGATTGTTAGGGGAGGATGCGATGATTTTTTTCCAACGAGTGCAAAAATGGGTAAAAATGTATTTGAACTTCGCACTGGGTGACATTCAGTAGAAGAGGGAGAGAAGGCAGAGCCACGGGCGAGGGGGACGCGGGGAGGAGCCCCCGACGCCGCCGAGTCGCCCCGCCTGCGCGAGCCCAGCGCCCTCACCCGGTGACGGGACGCAGGTGCACGGTGCGCGGAAGCCGGGAGCGCGAGGCGCCAGGGAGCGTCCCCCGAGCCTCGGGGGACGCCTGGCCCCGCGGACGCCTTGCTTCCGGACCCCGGAACTGGGAGAGAATAAACTTCTGTGGCTTCAAGCCCCCCAGTCTGCGGTCATTTTTCACTGCAGCCCAAGGAAGCAAAGCCACCTAGCAAGTCTTTCTTCACCTCCGACCCGAGCGGAGCCCCCAGAAACGCTCGTCAGAGTTGCTCTGCGTCGTGCAGCGCTGTCCTCCGCGCTGGACCGTGAACCGCGCGAGGGGAGGCGCACCCGTCCCTCCGCACCGCCTGGCGTGGAACCTCAGGATACTTCGGAATAAATAATGAGTCACGGAGCAGGGGTCTGCACCTGGCCACGTGCTCAAGTGCACGGGGCAGAGCAAGGCCCTCGGCGGCCACCTGCCGCCCCCCGCCCCCCGCGGTCCGAGGCCTTCGCCGTGGCCGTCACACCGCGCGGCACCATCGACCCAGCCCGTCCACCTACCGGCTGCTCTGCTAAGCCCCGCCCAGCGTCACCTCCGTAATCCTCGCAACAGCTCGATCGGGTGGGCGCCTGCGTGTTTCCCACTTCACAGATGCAGAAACTGAGGCTTGGCCGCGGTGGCACAGCTAGCAGACAGCAAAGCCAGGTTTGTCCGGGGGCCCGGGCACAGAGCCGCTTGGAGCCCTGGCTCCGCTGTGCTGTCCGGGCCAGGTCCTAAGCTGGGGGCTGGGCGTGACATTAAACGGAGGAAGGAAATGCCCCTGGGCGGGGCCTCTTGTTTTCTCTCCCTTCTGCAGCCAGGGTGTGGCACCATCTAAACAGCAAATCTCTTTGTGTCAATCACCTGCTTAAGATCCCACCACCCTGAGAGCAGGAGCCTTCAATGCGGCGCCCACAGCTGACTCCTCCGCAGCTCTCTGCCTGCCAGGGTCCAGCCACCTGGAGCAAGGGTGGTCCCCAAAGGGCCGCCCTCGACACCTCCCCGCCGCAGCCTCTGACCCACTTGTCATCCCGGACGTCGCGTGGTGGGAAACCGGGGCAACATGACGCTGTGGCACCAGACAGACCAGGGCTTTTATCTTGTCCCCCACCCTACCCCCCAGTTGCTCACTGGGGGCCCTTTGGGCAGCCACCCAAACCGTCTGAGTTTCATTTTCCTCATCTGTAAAATGAGCGTCCTCTTACTCATAGGGATGCTGGGAGCTGAATTACATTGAATTATATGCCAAAACAATTGCACATGTTAATGAGGCCAGATGCATAATGAAATCTCATTCCCTGCATTCAACTCCACGTAGTGGACATCCTTAACCAGGAGAGTAAGTCTGCTTGGAAGTTCCAGGCATGACCTGACTTTAGAATCTTCTGCATCCTATAAGCCTCGGCAAGTCCCATCGGAACACCTAGATCTGCGCTTTCCCATGAGGTGGCCGCTGGCCACGTGTACCTGCTGAGCACTTGAGATGCGGCTGCCCGGAATTCAGTTGTGCTCTATGTGAAACACACACGGGATTTCGAAGACTTGGAGGAGCAAAAGAAAGTAAAGCATCTCAGTAATCATTTGGACTGTTGATTCCATGTGGAAATGATCATATTTAGGATACGTTGGGTTAAATCAAGTGTATTATTAAAATTTTATTGCCATATTTCTTTTCACTTTTTTTTAAAATGAATTTGCTCAAACAAACTTTGAATTACCTCTGGGCTCCCCTTTGTGGCTTGAACTGTATTCCTTCTGGACAGCCTACCGCCGACTCTCAGAGGACAACCCGGATGTGTACAGCAATTCGCTCATGGGGTGTGTGTTTTAAGTCTTGTGATGGGCACGGTTCTAAGCGGCCATAGGTAAGGGGCCAATCAAACTAGCCATGGGTTCCCTGAGGAGGATAACTGGGTATGGGACATGGGTCACACAAAGGACTATATTTTTACAAAGAGCTCTGACCCTGTACACCAGAAATGAACACGACGTTGGAAACCGATTATACTTCATTTAAAAAAAGAAAAAAATTAAAAAGAGCTCTGACATTTGCTTCTGCCCCTGTGAGCTTTCCACTCATACAGTCTAAGCCTCCAGGTCTTGGGAGGCAGCTCTGACACGCTGGCTTCTGTGACAACCTCTGGCCCAGGTATGGTCACTTATGTGTCCTCTAAGGAGTCAGGGGTCTGTCTGCTGAGGCTAGAAGGGCTTCAGATTGCCCCAGATGTTTCCACAAGTGATAGTCGTCAAGTGAGATAAGAAAACATCCACTTGGCAGATGGAAACACTGAGGCGCAGAGGGCAGAAGCCCTTGTGCTAAATAATGCTGTCACTCTGTGTGAAAGACTCTGACTTCAGGCTGCACCAACAACAAACAGGGAAGTTCTGATTCCAGGAACGATGGCTTTGAGGAATTACGATTCACCCTTGGAAGTCTCTGAGAAAATTAGTTGGTAGAGACCAGAAGGCAAAGGGGAGAATGTAATTAAAGAGGCCGCTGATTGGGGTAAAATGCGTATTTAACCTCAAGTATCTTTCAAAGAGAAACGTGAAAGAAACCAAGCGGTCAGGCAAACATTAAAAAAGAAACAAGCCAAAGACAAGATGGTAGCCTCCTGGAGTAAGTAGAGACATCAAGAAGTGAGAAAGATAATCAAGGATGGGACTCTAATTTCAGAGCATATGGGTTTAGGCTAATAACCCAAAGCTCTGCAGACGCATTTGGAAAGAGAGAAGGAAAGAAAATATCAATTTCAGGAAGGAAGTCCCACTGGTTCAGTTACTCCGTCTCCTGAGGCTCCGTTTCCTTGTCTATAATCATCTCCAAGGCCTCTTTCAAATCCACGCTTAGAATTCTATAAAATAGCTAAACGAACATTTTTATTTATTTACTTTTATCTCAAAAATCACTTAGGTAATATTTTTGCAGAAAAAGTGAAAATCACATCTGAGCAGGAGAGTCGGCATCACCAGTCTTACCACCTAGAGAAAGCTGCTGTGGACGTCTTACTGTGGGTTCTCCCAGATTCATAGACAGACAATTTTGTCTAAATTTTGTGACTGCCTTTTTTTCAGCCAACAAAATATTTCCAGGGTATTTTTTGGTCATAATTTTTTTTGTTCTTTGGCTGCCAGGAATTACAGTTTAAGCCAAGCATCAGAGTGTAATATTAGTCGCAGGAGGTGTTACATTGCAAATGTGGGTGTGTCCAGGCTGGAAGAGATGAAAAAAGTTGAGGGGAAAAAAAAAAATGTATGAAGCCTTCTAATTTACAAAGGGCTTTTTACATAAAAGCTTTATAATCTACAAAGGGGGTTTATATCTCCCCTTATGCCCAGCTAGCTGTGTCTAGCATATAGGAACCATTGATAAACATTACTGAATAAGTGACAAAAATGAATAAACACGCATTATCTTATGTGTTCCTCATAAAACTGGGATGAGATAGGCACCATCATCATCTTGTTACAGATTTTACAGGTTGCGTCTGTTGCGTTGGTAAAATTCATCCTGATTTACATAGCATTTTGCGTAAACCCATCTCATTGGAGCTTCACAAATGCTCTGTAACTAAGTAAGATTTTAGTCCCATTAGAGAAAGACAGAAACTGAGGCTCAAGTAGTGAGGGCCAGGTGGTCAGGAAGAGAAAGAGCTTAACTTTGACCCCCTTAAACCCATGACACCCATTGCTTCCCAGCTGCGGAATGTCCCACTACAACCTGGAATCCTGGAAGTTGCTGGTTACTCCAACCAAGGCTACAACTCTTGGGGCTGTTTTTCCCCCTTAAGCAGATTACGGGGGATCTTCTCCTGTGGATCTTCACTAGAATTGGTCTGTGCTGATTAAAAAACTTGACTTTCTTGAGGGGAGATATGCTGTGAATCAGTAAAGAGCGAGGAGGAAGGCGGAGAATAAGACGGGCTTTGGCGCCATCTGATGGGAGTTGCTGTTTTTACATGCCGTGCGTGAATTTAATAAGATGGACAAAATTGAAATTCTGTATCCTGTTCTCCAACTCATAGCCGACTTTGAAAACCTCTTGTAAGAAGAAATATGGAATTTTGAAATGTAGAATAGATAAACAAGATTGTACTGTGTAGCACAGGGAAATATATACAGGATCTTGTGGTGGCTCACAGCAAAAGAGAATGTGACAATCAATGTATGTATGTTCAGGTATAACTGAAAAATTGTGCTCTACCCTGGAATTTGACAACATTGTAAAATGACTATAACTCAATAAAAAGTTTATATATTAAAAAAGGAAATATGGAAAACATAAATCGAATAAACATTAACTACTAACTTCTCCTCTACTAAAACACTGATCAAATCTGCTTTCAGATTGAATTTAAACCCTATTTTACCTTCCCCTCCAACCTCCCTCCACCCCTTCAAACACCCGCTAGAACAGCGCACAACTAGAGAAGGGGGGTTGGGACAGCAAGGCTGCGCGAGGCCCTGGCCTGGAGAAGCTGGCAGGTGGCTCTAGGTGCAGAGCCAGCATGGCCCGCTCTCTCAGGGGCCAGAGAAATGGACTTTTAGCAACTTCCCAAATCAGGTAACCACAGCAAAACGGAAACCGGAGGAGACCCGCCAGCTGGAGCCTGGGACCTCCTGGGTTTGGGCAGCGCCTTCTGGGCGAGTTCCCTGGGCGGAGCCGGACCTGCCAATGCCGAGCCCCCCCATGACCCCCGCCCCGGCCCATCTCCCCACCAAGAAGCGGCCTCCCAAAAGCTCGAGGTGCTTTTCTCCTCTTTCTCTCTGACTTAATTCACATTCATTTTCAACGATTTATTTGTAGGATACGGATAAATAACTTCTCCGCCCCCCCCCACGCCCCGCGTTATAGACCTAGGCGCACAGAGATATCACGTGGCCCTTATGTGTCGTCTGATGCTTTAAAGGCCGTCAAGGGGTCACCTCCCAACACCCTGCAAGGGCATCAGGAGGATGCCGCCCCGCTCCCTGGGCCCCGGGTGAGAAACTGAGGCTCCTAGCCGGCTGGATGCGTGGTCCAGACATGCTTCGTGGGGCCGCAGGGGCCGGAGGCCTACTTGGTGCGGAGTGGAGACAGGGCCAAGCGCACCACGCCGGGTGGAGCTGCTCCCACTGCCACCTCCCGCCCAGGCTGCCGGAGCAGGTTCTCCGAGGAGCAGGAGGGAGGGGAGGCCGCCCAAGGACCTGCTGAGGGACACCTGAGCTGAGCGTGGGCTTGATTCACGGCCACAAGGTGACTGTTGAGCAACTTACCAGGTACCAGGTGCTGCGGCTGCCGGAACCCAAGGCTGGGCTGGGTCCTGTGTCATCCTCGGGGACTCTCAGTTTCAGGGGACACCAGGCGGGTGCAAATGACCACACTAGGAAGCAGGGAACGGTCATTATCCTAAGACAGAGCATGTGTGCCAGGAGACCCTGGGGTGGGGGCGGGGGCGAGAGGATGCTCAGGTGGCTTCAATGGGACGTCCAAACCAGGGAGTGGGTCTGAGGGATGGTGTGAGATCAGAGGCAATCATGCCCACATCCACACTCACACGCAGATTACCAGAGGCAGCCCCCTGCCATGCCGTCCCCACCCCACCGCACCCATCAGGGGCTCAGCTCCCCCTGAATTCCCCAGGAGCAAGTCACACAGGTGCTGATGACACCGACCTTCATGGAGGATTTCTCCCAAACTGGGGGAGACAAAGGACTTTTCCACACTCTGGATTTGGTTTTAGCTCTGCTGGGACCAGGCTGTGTGAAGCCGCACAGCTGTGCTGTGTCACTGGCTTGGGCCAATGTGGCAGCTTTGTCTTGTTTCCGGGACCAAGGGGCCTGGTGGTGAGTTACAGGCCTGGCAACTATTTCTGCTTCCTGGGGTCTCCTGAGCTTCCCGGAGATGGGACGGTGGTCGCGGGAATTGTTCCATGATGGAGTTGGTATGTCTGGATAGCAGGAACTCTCCAACGAGCTCAGCCGAGGGGACCCCCTGCCTGTGACCCAAGCTGTCACTCTCATGCCCCATGTCCTTCCTCCTCCTTCTGGTAACTGACTGCCTGACAAGTTCCACGGAGGCTCCCACAAACACCAGGGCGTAATTCCTCCTAGGTGTTTAGGACACAAGAGGCAAGGGAGTGATTTCAGGTGTTGAAAAGTGAAATGCATGTGATTAGGACCTGGCCCCACCCAGCCCTAGGAGAGAAGACACATCATAAAGTGTATTTAACGGGCTCAGAGCCCTTAGATACCCGGGCCCCTGCCTGACTCATTTTCCACCCCTTGCACTTAGCACGGTGTCTCAGGTTTGAGTTTAGGAGCTCAGAGTTTATTGAATGACTAATTGGTCAGTGATGAAGAATCTACTTGTTACAACATTGTAAATCAACTTATAACTTTAAAAATGTTAAAAAAAAAAAAAGAATCTGCTTGCAACAGTGGCGATGGGTCCACTTGAGAAGAGAAATGGCAACTCTATGGTAACATGCAGAAAAAGGAATTATTGTTACTGCTTATTAAAGAAATAAAATGAAAATAACATGGGTGCAGGGGAGAGCTCCACCACTGAGCTGGGTTCCGTACCCAGCCATGCTCCAGGTGCTTGTTTAATCCTCCCAACAGCCCTGTGAGGTGAGTACGGTGATTGGCCCCATTTTACAGATGAGAACACTGATGCACAAGGTCAAGGAACTTGCTCAAGGTCTTCTGGGGAGAGAGGCAGAGCTGGAACACGCCCCTGGGCAGTGTGACTGCAGAGGCCACGCTCCTCGTATAAATCCCAGATTACCTCTGGAGTGTGGGGTGCAGGGAGGGGAAAGCGGAAACTTTCCTTTTCACATTCTACGTTCCTGAACGTCTGAAGTTTTTACAAGTCATGATTATTGTCATAATTTAGAAAAAGGAAGTTTTGGTGTTTTTTTAAGGCTAGATATCTGAGTGGAAAACACGCACAGGGAGAGGAGTGCCGTCAGCTTAACATACAGCTGAAAAGCAAGAAAACTACTGGGGGCTTCCAGCTCGCTCGGCTTCAGAGATGGGCGCTCAGGTGGCGCCCTCAGATGCTGTAACAGCAGCAACAAAGGGGACTGGATGCCACGGCCAGCAGAACGGGCCTGAACGGCCCTGCAGGTGGGCCCAACTGGCCAGCTGGTGCGATGCTGTCCAAACAAGCGGCTGACTATGTTTCTCATTTTTCATCCTTTGTTTTGCCATAGTCTGACTTCAGTGTAAACCTAGGAAGGAACAAGCCCCTCTCAGGCAGCCACCCCTCCCCTGAGAGGGTCTCAGGCACACGGTCTCTCTTCACACTTGTAAATATTCAGCACTCTGGTTCCTGGAGGAAGAAAAGAACCGTGCGTTCGTAAACCTTCCCGGGCTGCGGGACAACCCGGCGGGGCGTGGGTTCGGAGCCGAAACGTCGCACCATATTTGGGCTGAAATGAGTGGATGGCTGGTTGTTTTCATTTCAGCTCTTCTAACTGGAACGAAGGATGTTAGGTCCACACAGTTGCCAGACATAAATAAACCGTGTAAACTGTATGGACAGTAGGTCCACGCAGTTACCGAAAAGAAATGGACTCAGGGGGTTTCTGTCCATTTCTTTATCCGCAGGGCTTCGTGGCGGAGAGGAAATCCGTGTGCCTTACACAGAACCCCACATGAGCCTCCACCTGGCAGGTTTTAAGTGAAAGGGGCATTTTGCACCTCAGTTAGACTACTTATAGAAAATAACATTTGAACTAGTTTTGGGTTAAAAAAACGCATCGCAATACATTGTGTCCAAAGATGATACATTAGTAACAGCTTCATAATGGCTGTTTAACTCATTTGCCTTTTTAAAAAACAATATAATAATCAGCTATGTTTTCTCCTTAATACCTACCTCCTATGCTACAGACATGCTAGCAAAAAATAATCTATGTTGAAGGACGCAAATGTATGTCTGTGGCCTACTGTTATCTGGACCAGTGAAGATGCCCTGCTGAGGGTAATAAACATATGAACTACACTTGTTTTAAGCACGTCTACACCTGTCAAGGCTCTCAGGGCCTTCCTGAACCCAGGGACCAGTGAGTCAGTTTCCAGGCGGTATCTGATGTTCGCACCCCTCGCAGGTGGTTAGTTCCCCAGCTGGCTCGAGTCTGGGTCGTCCTCATCAAGGAAACCGCTTGAACCGGATAGTTTTGGCTCAACATCAGTTCAGTTTGGTAAGCATTTCGCAGACATCTGCTCTGCGCTCCCTCCTGTGGGACCACCCAGAGGAGAGCAAGGAACTGAGCCTGGTAAGGAGAAAGGACTCACAGTGACAAAAGGTGATCATAGGTGCGATCTGAAGACACGGGAGGTACACTCTGTCTTCCAAGGGGCGGGAGAAGGGTGTGGGGCACAGGAAGCTGCGTGGGGTGCGGGGTGTCTGGGCGACAAGCGTGAGGTGGGAAGTGAGGGTTGCCTCCTCCACGGGCAACCCCCAAAATGAATAACAAAAACAACAAAACAAAACAAAAACAGTCCTGGGGCACCTTTGTTCTGGGACAAAGCTTTCATTAGTCCCTGGTAAGATTGTTTTAAAATGACACATATTGGGCGAGGAGGGCACAGCTCAGTGGTAGAGTGCGTGCTCAGCATGCATGAGGTCCTGGGCTCAATACCAAGTACCTCCATTAAAAAAACCAAAAAAAAAAAAAAAAAACTAATAATAATTTAGCCCTAATGACCCCTCAAAAATAAAATAAAATTTAAAAATAAGTTTAAAAAATTACATATATTACAATTACATGTTATATATAATCACATATATGCAGTTACATATACATATATATTCTTCATATAAAGTGGATTTTCCAGGTTAAACATATTTAATTAAAAAGACTTTTTTTTTGCCTTTTTTTAAAAAAAAATTATTGAAGTATAGTCAGTTTACAATGTTGTGTCAATTTCTGGTGTGCAGCATCGTGTTTCAGTCATACATGAACGTACGTATGTTCCTCTTCAGATTCTTTTTCATTATAGGTTACTGCAAGATATTGAATAGAGTTCCCTGTGCTGTGCAGTAGGACCTTGGTGTTTATTTTCTATACAGTAGTGTGTATCTGCAAATCTCTAACTCCTGTTTTATCCCTTCCCACTCCGCTTCCCCCGGTAACCATGCTCGTTTTCAATGTCTGTGAGTCTGTTTCTGTTTTGTGAATACGTTCATTTGTGTCTAAAAGGACTCATCTTGACCTTGACCCTGTGTCATTCCAGTATTTCAGTGTGACATTGTCCTGTCATTAATTGAATGATGGGGACAATAAAAAGTTGGTGATTCTCTGTTGATTCCCTCGATTTTCACTTAAAACCTCGTAGGTCTCGGGAGCCTGCAGTTCTGGGAGCCTCTAAAAGACGTAATGGGGGATGACTGGGGGACCGCGGGGTCAGGCTGTCTGAAAGCTCCCTCGGGCAGTTGGTGGAGGGTGAGAGGGGGCCAAGTGGAAACAACTCAGGACCCAGACAGGAGGTCACGAGGGCCCCAACACCCAGGGTCCGTTTCTGTTTGTGTTTCAGCACAGAAATACCCCTTCAGCCTGAGTTCAGTCAACCCGAGTCCCAGCTGGCCTGGCTATGCCTGGCGATGGCCTGAAACAGAGGAGGCTGCCCGCATTCCCTTCCTCTGGGGAGACATCAGCTCGGGGCGGGGTCTTTGCTTCCCCTGGAGGGTCCGCTTTCCCTCTTCCTGTAAAGATCCCAAAATACTACCAGAAACATCCGACCCCTTCCCGTGTGGTCCTTCCATCTCTAATAGGAAGTCCTTTTCCCCCCTTTTCATTTCAGACTTGAGAGGTTTCCTGACCGTTCTAGTGAGGTCTCAGCTCCCCCTGAAAGCAGAGGCCCTGCTCATCAGCTTGTGTTCCTACCTCAGGCTCCTCCCCGCTGGCCAGTCGCAGGGCCAGGCCTGGCTCAAGCCACGGCACAGACTCTAGAGAAGCCGGGGAGTGACCCTGGTTAGGGGCAGGGAGCACATCCTTCCTGATTTAACTGGGCGAAGCAGGACGGAATCAGGCTCAGGAAGGGAGGCAGAGCTCAGAGGCCAGGCGGTGCCCTGAACATCACCTTGCAGTAGTCGTTCCGGTCCTCACACCCAAAGCACCACACAAGCACACACACATTCACAAGTGCACACACATGTGGAACACATGAGTATACACACTGACCTCACCGACTACTCCCCTCTCTCACTCTGGCTCTAGCCACTCCTGCTGTCTCACATATACCAGCCACGGTCCTGCCCCAGGACCTTTGCACTGACTGTTGTTCCCTCTGCCTGAAAGACTCACAGATCATTCACTGGCTTCCCTTTAGCCTTTGCTCAGTTGCCACCTTTTCAGCAAGGCTTTCGCTGACCACCTTATTTAAAACTCCGACTTCCTTTCCACCCTCACATTTCCAGTGCCCTAGCTTGTCTCTGTTTTCTCCACAGCACTTCTTCTGATACATTATATTTTACTTGTATGTTTATTTTCTGTCTCCCTCCACTAGAGTGTAAGTTCCATGACAGAAGGAATGTTCATCTCTTTCGTTCAATCCTGAACGGAATGCTGAAAACAGGAGTCACCAAATAATAGTCCCTGGGCCAAATCCAGCCCTCCCTAGTTTTAGTAAATCCAGCAAGCTTGGGAATGTTTTTACATTTTAAAATGTAAACACATAAACAAAGACCCACTATTAGCTTTTTGCTTCAAGAATTCAGGACATTGAAGACACTATGAACTCATCTACAAAACAGAAACAGACTGGCAGACATAGTAAACAATTTTCTATGATTACAGGGGGAAAGGAGGTGGGAAGGTATAGATTTGGGAGTTTGAGATTTGCAAATTTTAGCCACTATATATATACATATATATATATAAATAGATTTTTTTTAAAAGTTTCTTCTGTATAGCACAGGGAACTATGCTCAATATCTTGTAGTAAACTTTAATGAAAAAAATATGAAAATGAACATATGACTGAGATATTGTGCTGTATCCCAGAAATCAACACATTGTAATCGTACTCCAATAAAAAAATTTAAATTTTAAAATTAAAAAAAAAAAAAGAATTGAGGACATTACCTCTTCACCCACAAAGCCTAAAGTATTTATTTGGCCCCAAAACTTTGACCTACTCTGACCTAAAACAATGTCCAGCACATTGTAGATGCTGAAAGAATGAACAAATGAATGAATGAATGAGTAACTCATTTCACTTTTAATTAAAGAAGTCAAATAGTGAAATTAAAGAATTATGTGGCAGCGTTTAGGAGGAGTTTGATTTTTCAGGGTTATGTGGATCGAAGAGGGGAACGGGGTATTTCTCTTGCTTGTTAGAGGAAAGAGAAGGAGTGTGTAGGATGAAGTAAAGACTGAAAGGGGGACACTAGAGAGGGAAAGAAGTGGAGGAGAGGGTTTGAGACCACGGCATCACGGAGGGCGGTTTGGGGTCCACCCCCAGGGCCTCTGACTCCGTAGTTCTCGGTGGGACCCCAAGAACGGGCACTTTAACAAGTTCCCAAATGCTGCTGCTGGTCCCACGTCCTGAGCATCATAGGGCTGGTGTCTCCTTATCAGAGAGGAATGATTCAGAACACTGGCATGCTGTCGGGAAAGCCTGCAGCTTGAATGACAGGCAGCCAGTCTGTCTGCAATCAGATAGTTTCCCAGCCTTTGATAGAGGACCCGCTCACGTGGTCATGGGGCATCCATCTTCCATCCCCGTCCCACGACCCCAAAACATCCCTTTGCCCTTCCACACACCCTAAAAATGTTCATATCCTTTGACCCAGTAATCCTATTTGGGGGAAGAAGATTAGAGGAAATAATCCCCAGAGAGAAAGAGCAATATTCACTGCAGATGTTTTAAAATAATATCTGGGAAAAAAAAAAAAAGAAAAGGAAACGGCCTAACTGCTAACAGATGGGAAATGGTCAGATTAATCACGCTCTAATAAATGCAGTGTATGCAAAGTAGGCGCTATGAAAGCTGTGCCACAGCATGGGAAACCCATTGCATCAGCGTGCTCACCGGAAAAGGCGAATGCAGAACGGGGCGTGTCCATGGCAGTGGCAGCCTTGCCTAGAACATTTGCATAATAGAACAGATTAGAATGCAAAAAAACCCAACTTCTATGTTTTGTATTTAGGTAATCGTCTTATGTGGCCTCAAACATTTTTTATGCAATTGCTTGAATGTCTTGACGTGGATGGAAAGAGTATGGTGTTATGTTTATCAGCTGTTGAGACCTCAGGCCACCATTTAAATACTCTCAGCCCCAGTTTCTGCACGAGGAACGTGAGGATGGTCATACATCCCTCACAGGGCTGCTGGAATGATTAGATGGCCCATGTATGTGGGACATCTTTTGTAAACGACACAGATGTAATGGTCCTCTTTGCCGGGGGGCAGTGAGGGAGCCAGTCCCCAAATCTCACCCATCTTCTTCTTGGGCCTGTGAAGGATAAAGCAAGGGAGCAGGCGTCGGCAGGGGACCATCAGACTCAGGCGGTCTCACGCGGGTGGAAGGACGGGGAGGAAACCGGAGGATCCCGAGGAAGACCCTCAGGCTGCCACATGACTCTTGTTAGCCGATGGGGGCTCCTTGGCCAAGTCACCTGAAGGAGGAGCCCACACCTGCAGGAATGGGGTGCCCGTACCCCGCCCCCCGAGTTGGGGCAGGGGGCCTCAGCCTGATGCTGCGATGGGTGCAGAGGTCCAGCCACCAGCGCTGTCAATCAGCGGTGATGGGAGCAGCACGTTTCCATGGCTACCGCATTCCCCTCCTTTTCCTCCTTATCGAGTCGGTCTCTCTGAAGTATTGGTATCTTTCCCTTGTGCCTGACACTCCCATATTCATGACGTTTCTTCACTAATTCCTCCTGAACCGTACAGATACAGGAGTCTTCCCACAGGACAATTCAGTTACTGTCACCACTCAGACACTATCAGCGGCTCCTCCTTGCCCAAGAACACACCTGGTCTCCACCCTCGTGCAGGCCTGCTCTTCTGCCCCTCCACGCCCTAACCCGGCCTTCCTTGTCTGCTTCCTTGTCTGACGTATCATTGTCATACTGCTGCAGTGTGGCTGTACACGGGGTGATTATTTAACCCATGGGAAGCACAGACGAGTCGGCTCTGGTTATGTAGCAAGAAGTTGTACCCAGACCCTGGATTTTATCTGCAGGGGACATGCCTTGCCTTTGCAACCCAGTGGAGTTTCAGGAGATGTGACCGGGGTTATAAGAAGTTTGATAAGACACCACATGGGGTTCTCTACAACCCCTGGACATTTCTCATCTCTCCTGGACAGGCAGCAAACCAATACCGCCAGCCTATGTGGTTTTCCATGAGGCAGTAGAAGACTTGGGAAGTCATGAGCCAGAAAATTCCTGGGCCAATCATTTCCCCCAAAAAGTCTCCTTTGCACTTACTTGTGTAACATTTCTGTGTCACCACCCTCACTTTAGGGAAGTCTCCCATCCACCCCTCAGGACATTCAGAGTTCTGCTGAGTCTGACCCTAATGGACCTCTCCAAACTGACTTCCACTGGCTAACTTCCAGTTACCCCTCCTTCTAACGAATTATTTGCTGCCAGAAGACAAATTTTTGCCATCTAAATGGATGACTGTGCGTGGTTTCCAGTGGGCAGGAAGCCAAGGGCGGGAGCGTCTCCAGGAGCAGATGTGGACGAGGCAGGCGCTTTGAGAAGGATCTGGAAGGCGGACTCCCTGGCCCTCTGCAGGAGACAAAGTTAACTCAAAGGAGGAAGCCAGGTGCCCTTTGGTCCCACAGTGGCCTAAATGTCATCGCTCTCCAGGTTGGCACTGGGAGGTCACTTTTTTTCTGATTTGAATGACACTGGAGGGAGACAGGTGGATCCGAGGAAATCTGCACATCATCTTGGCTGTGCTGGAAGCTGTTACCGGAAAGTGACAGGTTCTGCTAGATGGCAACACGTGCATTCCTGAAAATCACCGCAGAAATAAAAACAGGGGGTTTGTGGGGGAAATGGTGTTAGGAGCCCAAAACTTCATCAGTGAAATTTAAAAAACAACAACAGGAGATAAAGGGAGAAAATGAACAGAAAACAGAGAGAACAAAGTGGGCTGAGTGGATAGTAGAGAGAGGATGGCGGGGCCCAGAGGGCCAGGGTGGGGCTTTGCAAAGGTGAGTGTCAAGGAATGGATGGAGGAGTATCTGAAATGGGAAAATCGTAGCCCGACCTGGGGGTGGGCGTGGCTCACCGTCCTGGCAAGAGCTGTGCGTCTGAGAGTTTGTTCATCCCTACGCAGCTCAGTTCAACTCGTGCAATTTTCTCTGTTCATCTGATGCTTCTGGAAGACGAAGTTTTGCACAAGCACTTGCAAAAACGCATTATGCCGCAACCGTTCCCTAACCTATCGTCATTCCTGTTGGAACAGATTTGCATTTTCCAAGCAAGCAGTCGAGGAACTGGCTGTACTTCTGAATGAGAAGGCACTGGAGTTTTGCTCTTTGTATCTCTGTCTTCCCAAGGACAACGGCTCATTCAGTCTCACACTGGGATCATTTCCCTTCTTGGCTCTCTCCTGCTGGATTCGTACTCTCTTCAGCGTTTTCTATAACCAGAGGCAGCCATTGAAACTCGATCATGAAAATACGTATTCTAGGAATCTGGTGATTCCTTCCGGTTTTGGTATCGCTTCCTGGGCCATTCTCAGGCGCTTGCTAACTGTCCAAAGCCCTTACCGGGGCCTGTAGGGCCAAGACGCCTACCCCTCACTCACCCAGCTCCTCCTGCCCGGCCCACTTGCCGTTCTGCGAACACCGGGAGGCCCTCTGGCTCAGGAAGCTCACATCCGCGGTCCCTGGGCCCCCGAGCAGCCCTGCGCAGACCTCCGCCTGGAATGCTCCTCACCGCACACGTGCGGCTCCCTCCCTCCCCTCCTCAGGCCTCTGCTCCAAAGGAACTTCCTTGAGGAGGACCTCTCTGCTCTCCCTAAATAAAACCACCTCTCACACCGACCCGTCCCTCGGTAAACCCGTCCCCTAATTTCCTTCCGAAATTGTGTTCATTCGCAGCACCTTCCCTCATCACCACCTGACACAGCGCATAGCTGCTTATCCACCCCGTGACGGTCCGTCTTCCTCACCGGCATGCGTGGTTCTCCGTGTGCCCAGGGCCGAGAACAGTGCCAGGCAGGTGCTCAGTACATAGTAACTGATGAATAAATGAACAAATAGATGAATAAATGATCAGTGTAGGTTACTAAAGATGTAAATATAAACTTGCATTTATATATACAAATATACGTAATGATAATAAATATATATTTACATTTATACTTAATAATGCATTTACGTGTAATTATTATATATAATATATTATATCACACAATGTAGTATATAAATATAGTAAAATAATAATTAATACTTACTAAATATAAATTGATGAATAAATGAGTAAATGAATTAATGATCAGTAGAGGCTATTAAAGATGTAAATATAAATTCACATTTGTATATATAAATATACATAAATATAACATTACACATTTTATTTAATAATACATTTATATTTAATAATTATATAACATATATGTTATATACTTTATATAATATAATATTTTATGTTTTGTAATAATAATTCATACTTAATAAATATAAATGAATGAATAAATAAATGAATAACGATCAGTGTAGGTGATTAAAGATGTCAGCATAAACGCTAGGTAAAATGACTTGGAGTCAGTTAACCCAGCAAAAAGCTTAGCACCAAATATGTGCCCTGGCCTCAGCACTTGAATGGGCAGGCCTGGCTGACCCCAGTGGGACCACGAAATGGGCCACTCTGGTTTCCCCAGTCTCTTATTTTCCAGCCCTCACTGGTAACCTCCCATACTTCTTCTAGTCCTTGAAATTCTCTCTGCTGTGCCAAAACGTGCTTTTCAAAACTCACAAACTTAGGTGGCCTCTGCTTTAAATCGGAAGGAAAACCATAAGTTTGACAGACAAAACGAAAACCAGTGGGTAAATCGGGAAGTGGAGGCGTCTTCTGTACCCTCTAAAATAATCCCAGAAACAACAGGTTTCTAGAGCACAGGGAACTATATTCAATGTCTTGCAGCAAGCTATCATGAAACAGAATATGAGAAGGAATACCTGTGTGTACGTGTCTGACTGAAACATTATGTTGTGCACCAGAAATTGGCACAGCACTGTAAACTGATGCTCTACATCAATAATTTTTTAAAAATCCCAGGAAGGCAGTTGTCTAGTCTATTTCACAGAAAGATAAACTATCCAGAGAAGACATTATGATGCAGTAGTTCCCAGAAGGCACAGGCTCTAAGCGCAGCATCCAGGCACCAAGGACGTGGCATGTAGCCTGTACCCCCGGACTGGGTGATCTGAAGTTCTAGCTCAGCAGATTCTTTCTTCACCCCACCTAAGCACACCTGGGGCTGTGAGGAAACGGGTTACAATTTTGTTTTTTTATTTTAGAAGATCTGTTCCCCACCCATTTGCTCAGTGGCTAGTTGGTCTAGCAACAAACACAGAACCAGAGGCCAAATGGTGACTATTGCTTAATCCCATTCCAACAAGGACAGATTGTACAGAACACACTTTTGAAATCACTTTCCACCGAACTAGCTAACACAGAGTAATGAGCCATCATGCTCTGACCACCTTCTTGCTATGTAACGGAGTACAGTCAGAGATAGCGAAGTACATTGTCATCAGTCATCACAATTTGTGCTGAATTTACTTAATTATGTGAATTTGATCTGCTCTGTTTTGTGGCACTAAACTTGCCACATGGAAATCGGACTTTAAAAAAAACTGATTTTATTTTTTTAAAGATTTGTTTTTATTTCTTTTTTTTAAGTGAGATTGACCTCATGCATGCAAAGGACCTCATGCATGCGAAGCACGTGCTCTACCACTGAGCTATACCCACCCCACTGGAAATGGGACATGATGAACATTTATTAACAACAGAGAATTAAGAGAAAACAATACCTTTATTTGCACTTGACTGAGATGGAGTGGTAGTCAACAAGCTTAGGCCGTGAGGGTGACCTATCACAGATCACTGTTTTCTTTAACTGAAGTACCGTCAGTTACAACATGTCCGATTCTGGCGTGCGGCACAGTGTCCCAGGCAGGCATGTGCGTCCATGTACTTGTCTTCATATTCTTTTTCATTGTAGGTTACCACAAGATAGTTCACAGGTCACTGTTATTGTCCATGAAATATCCATGTGAGTCATCTAAGGCGAGTATGGGTGACAATGTTAAAAGCTTTTGCTGTTCTCTCAGAGAAGGGGGCGTAGAATGGTGGTTGCCAGGGGCTGGACAGTGGGGGAAATGGGGAGCTGTCAGCCAGAGGGCACACACTTCCAGTTACAAGGTGAGTAAGTCGTGGGGGTCTAATGTACAGCATGGTGACTCTGGTCAGTAGTGGACTGTACACCTGAAATTTGCTGAGAAAGTAGATTTTAAGTGTTCTCACCACACACACAAAATGGTAATTGTGAAATGAGAGGTGTGTGAATTATGATAAATGTGATGGATGTGCTTATCATATGATAATGGTAATTATTACATGATGTATGTGTATAGCAGATCATCACACTGTACACCTTAAATGTGTATGATTTGAATTTGTCAATTAAAGCTAGAAAAAAAAACAGTGATTAAATTAAAATATGAAAATCCGCTATTGGAAGAAGGAAATTGTGAACCAGAGCTGAGAGGCTATAAATATAAGCCTTTTAGGTTAATCTCCCAAGTTTCCTGTAGTATTGTCTGGGGACAAACATTGTCCTGGAACACAATGTAGTTGTAAAAATACCCTCACAAATGATTTTGGAGAGAAAAAAATATAGAAGAAAATTGATATTAAAGGAAAAATTTGAAACACAGGGATTGGAAATGGAATTAAACACATGAATATGCTTTACAAACTCTGAAGTGGGGAAAGATAATGAGTCTTCATTAATAACAAGAGTAATAATGCTGGTGCTTAAGGAGACATTACTAGTTAATTTTACTTTCTACAAAAATACAAGTGGAGAACTCTGGCAGACACCACTTCAGTCAACTGACCAAAGTTAACACCACCAGTAACGGGGCCGAGGGACGCACTGTGACGCCACGTCAGTTCTGCAGTGTTCCTGCCCGATTGCACAACCCTGCTCTAATCCTGAGAAAACCATCAGACAAACCTGAACTGAGACGCGTCCCACAAGATAATCGACCTGTTCTTTTAACAACACGGAAGACACAGAAGGACTGAGTCTGCTCCAGATTAAAGACTAGCGCGACAGGACAACTACATGCAACGCGTGACCTCGGATTAGATCCTGGATCACCAAAAAATTCAGGACCACAAAGAACGTTATTGGGACAATTGGTAAAATGCGATACGGACCGCGTGTTCAGGTAATGAGACTGTGTCCGTATTAAACTTCCTAAATACGGCGCTCTTAGGAGACCTCCCATCAAATACTCAGGCACAAAGGGTCATGAGACATGTAATTTACTCTCAACTGGCTACACAAATAATAGTAATAATGTACAGAAGGGGTTGAGTGAGACGAAGCAAATGTAGCAAAATATTAACAATTGGTGTTTTGGATGCAATCTTGACCAGATTTTCTCAAATTTGAAATTTTTCAAAATAAAGAACTTTAAAAAGGGACCACTACTGATGGAGACTCCAAACAAAACCCAATCCAAAATGGGCAAAGGGCTTGAATAGACATTCTTCTAAAGAAGATATGCAAATGGCCATTACGCACCTAAAAGATGCTCAGCATCACTAATCATTAGGGAAATGCAAAGCAAGAGCCACGGTGAGATACCGCCTCACACACATTAGGATGGAAACTATTAAAAAACAAAACCACAAAAAACAAAACAGGGAGTAAGTATTGGTGAGAACGTTGGAGAAACTGGAACCTGTGTGGACTGTTGGTGGGACGGTAAAATGTGGTGCAGTCTCTATGGAAACAGCATGGTGACTCCTCAAAAAGTGAAAATATAGAGTTACCGCGTGATCCAGCAAGTCAACTTCTGGGTCTAGACCCCAGAGAACAGAAAGCAGAGGCTCCAGTAGGTGTGTGTACACCCCTGGTCACAGCAGCATCATCCACAACAGCTGAAGTGTAGAAGCAGCCCAGCTGTCTCTGAAGGGCGGTTGGACGAGCAAACGTGGGGCACGCGGGCAGCGTTCTTCAGCCTGGACGAGGATGGAAGTTCTGACACACGCTGCAACACGGATGCACCTTGAGGACACTGCGCTCCGTGAAATAAGTCTCCAGAAGGCGAATACTGCTTGATTCCACTCGTCTGAGGTACCTAGAGGAGTCAGGTCACAAACACAGAGAGTAAAATGGTGGTTGCCAGGGGCTGGTGGCCAGAGGGAGGGTCGGGGAAGAAGGCGGATTTGTTGTTTAATAGACAAAGGGTTTCAGGTTTGCAAGATGAAAAGAGGTTGGAGATGGAGGGTGGTGATGGCCGCACATGAATGTGCTTCATACCACTGAACCGTACACTTAAAAATGACTCAGATGGTAAATATTATGTTATGTGTATCTCACCACAATTTTGAAAAAAAACTTTTAAATGACCAAAGGAATTAAAAACCATTTGGCAAACATCACAATAATAACTGATCCTGGCAAGAATCATCACTGGAGTTTCAACGAGAAGGTAAGCGTTTGATGAAGAACAGGATATTTACAGCCTCAAATTAACTCCCTACAACATACATATTAATTTCAAAAGAAAATACCATAATTTTATGGTGGAGAAATCCAGGAGATGCGAATGTACCCGGTGCAGCCAGCGTGAACACCGGCAACATCAGGACCAACCGACACCACGTGCCTCTTGACATGACGCGCTGAGAAAGACACCTCATCACTTCCGCGCTCCTCCTGCCAACACGTATGCAAAGATCTCATCTAATTATAAAGGACACGTCAGACGAACCCAAACTGAGAGGTAATCTGCACCCTTAAAAACCATCAAGGTCATGAAAGATAAGGAATGAGGAACTCTTTCAAATTAAAGCAGGATAAACTGTTATGAAAGCAACTTATAAGTGGGGATGTTCTTCTGCTATTAAAGGACAACATTTTGACATCTGATGAACTTGGAAAAAGATCAGTAAATTAGATGACAATAGATTATGTACCACATACATGGATAATGATACGTAGTGGTGTATATACTGATATATAATCATATATATATATATATATATATATCCACACATGCTTTTCAACGTTAACATCCTTATTGTGATGAGTACACTGTGGCTGTGTAAGAGAATGTTCCAGTTTTTAGGAAACGTACACCAGAGTATTCTGAGGTAACGGGAGACGTTTGAGACTTACCTTCAAATAGTCTAGGTAAAATCGTGTGTGTGTGTGTGTGTGTGTGTCTGTGTGTGTGTTTTATGTGAGTCTGCAAATAACATAAACAAAAATAGACTATTAAAACAACAACAAAAGGCAGGTGTTACTGTAGGTCTGATGGTAATGAACCAGCAAAACATCCAGATGAAAACAGGATGTAGCAATAGAAGGATTAAATGTTATCCTGAAAACTGCGGTATCTTCCAAACCAAACACATCGATGAACATGATCGTGTTTCCCCAAAGTCTCTTTGCTCCAAATCTCCTTTGAAAATACTGAAAATTGAGCGCCAGATCCTGTTTGACTCTCAGACTTCGCTGGGGATGGTCATTCAATTTACGGTCTCCTTCTAGCAATGGAGCTTAATTTAACTTGTTTAAAGCAGCAATCATCTTACTCATGAATTAAGTGAATTCCCCTGGAACGGAAACAGTAGTAAATTTAACTCTACATGACATCTGGTAAATGAAGGACTCTTCGGTGGCCATATGTGGTCAGCAGCCAAACCTTGCAGGAGAGTGAGATTAGAACAGACATCTCCTTCAGCGAAATAGACAATTGAGCTATTTTTCCACGCGGTTGCCTGGATGTTTGTTTGAATGAGCCAAATAGAAGTTACCTTGGCTACTTATAGAAAGAGCCTGCTTCCTAAATTTTGTCTTCCTGCCTCACCCAATGACTTTAACTTTAAAAAAAAAAAAACACTGGAGTGATCATGCCTTTGTGGGTGCATATGCTACTGCAGATCTCAAATGGTTCTTAAAAGTATTACTGAATTCTCAAACTGTTGACTTTTATTAATGTGCATGCAGTACTGGGCTAGGCTCTGTAAACTTTGGAAAGGAAAAAGGACACATGATCCTTGCCCCAAAGAGCTAATATCTGGGGGAAAAAAACCCATAAAACAACTAGAGAAAAACATCTAGTTATTAAATACACTTATGTATATTTAATGACCAGAGCAAAATATGAAATTAAATATTCTGTGATGAAGATTATGATTGCACACTAAGTAAGTGTACTTGAAACTGTAAGTTCCAAAGGAGTGGCTGGCAACCAGCCCACATTGTCCTAACGGGAGGCACAGCATAGATGTCATGTCCCCCGAGCACCAGGCAATGTGCTGGGCTATCAATAGGAAATGACAGGTAGTGACAGCATATACCCCACTTACTTCATTAGCAAGACAGTTGCTAATGAAATCAGGAAACAGAAGCAGACGTAAACGGGGCATGAACATTGTGTGTAAACAACGGAGCAAATATGTTTTGTGGATGGCAATGAGGGAGCAACCTCTCCTGCTACAGAAAGGAGGGTGTAGTCCATGGAATATCTGCTTTGATTTCAGATACACTGGGATTCAAATCCTGGCTCTTCCACTCACTGTGTGAAACTGGGCACATTAGCTTTTGCAAATCTCATTTCCCTTCATCTCCTATAAAGCTACCAGCTTGAGCAATTGTTAGTATTAAACTTGAAGCTCTGTACAGCATCCAGCAGGCGCAGGCGTTCAGTTAGGGGCGTCTGCCGTCGCTCTCCGCGTGTCTGTTCAACATCCCACTCTGTTGCCGTTGTGTCTGCCTCTTCCAACAGACAGCGAGCTGCTTACAAAAGGGATTATGAGTTCATGGTTTTCGTATTTCGAATTCCTAGTACAGTGACTGACTCCAAGTGGATTCTGAGTGAATGCTGAAATAAGAAGAATCATTAAAAAAAAGTACATTCAATAGTCATGATGGCTTCATATTAACTGAGCACTTACTTTGTGCCCGGCTCTGTGCTGGGACTATTTCCAGGATCATCTCATTTTTTCCTCATAACAATCCTTTGACGGTAGGTATGACATCCCATGCAAATGGGGAGGATACAGAGCCCTGCCTGAGTTTAGAGGGCTGGTAAATGGCACAGTGCAAGTCTCAGCCGACTGGACTCCAAGCTGCTCTGAACCGCCAAAGTGAAGACCTGCCCCTGCTTCTGCGTTAGCTGAGGAAAACTGCCTGGCCCAACAGGCGTTTCAGAAGCTGTCTGAGTACTAAAAAAGGAGAATTCGTAAGATGGGTGAGAGCATTCCAGGGCCAGGCAACAGCGTCAGAGGCCAGAGGTGGCTCTGATGTCAGACAGAAGGTGGGATGGGGGTTCTGAAAGGGGAGGGTCCGGGGTGTGGGCAGGATGCGGCTGGCTGAGCGCACATGGGGAGTCATGGGGCCCGTGCTGCCTACAGGTGAGCACGGAGGACGAAGAGCCTCTATATGGAGTTCTCTTGGTTGGAACAGGCAGAAGCCCAGAGATGGACCGCGCAGCAGCTCAGGCTACGGATGGCATGGTAGAGTCAAAGTGCTCCTGGGGCAGGACGGAGGCTCCAAGCCCCCAAGTGCTGCAGTTCTGGGAGGGAGCTGAAGGAAAAGCCAACGGATTTGGCAACAGACTGCAGGCAGCATTAGTCACTCTTTAACCACAGGAGTAACAAATGCAGCAACAGAGGCCACTTAGTGTCCTGATTAAGGTGGCCCCAGAGCTGGGTCCCACGCAGGCTTCCAGCTGTGTGACCTTAGCAAAGTGATGCAAACCTCTCTGGGCCTCTTCGTCCCTCCCCTGTAAAGTGGGGGTGGTCTCTGCCTGCTAGGGCTACTGTGTTTGCAAAATGAGTGTGTATTTTACTGGCTGCTTCTTTGTATTTTCTACTGACTCAGAACTCATGCTCCCTAAACACTATATAGAATTTGCTGCCTATTGGGAGAACTATCCCAAACCGGTCCCAGGTCCTTGATTTTAGCAGGCGACAGGCAATGGGGGATACCCTGGTGACCTCTCCAGGCTAACAAGTCTGACATCCAACACATATCCAGCTCCCAAAGTCCCAGCTCCCATTCCCTGATTGCAAAAGGCAGCACAGGTTTTGCAATTCTCCAGGCTCAAAACCTTCCACCCAATTTAAACTTTTCTCCTTCCCCTCCACCCCTCCACCCCCCTAAGCAAACGTCTAATCAGGTCTTATTCTTCTTTCATTGCAGTGCCTGTTTGATTCATCTCTTCTCAGTTTCCACCTTTTCCTCTCTCACCCCTGTTTTTCCCCCCTTTTCAACGATCTTCTGAAGACCTCCAAGTCTTTACTTTCAGCCCAGTGCCAAATTAATAATCAACCGACGATTCAGAAGACCACTTACATGGCTTATGTCCCTTTGTCAAGGACTCTCCATAGTTCTGTGAGAGTTCAAATTCCTCGGTTTGGTATTAAAAGACTTCACTTCGAACAGGACTCCTTTCCCAAATTCTCCACTGGGGGATGGTACCTTGACTACACCCACAGCTCACGCCCTCCAGCTTCCAGAAATTTCCTTCTCCAGACTCCCTGGTGAAATTCCATCCCTTCCAGGAATCAAGCCACGTCCCCAGAGAAGCTCTCCTTGGCTTTTATTCCAGCCCTAATGTCTTTTATCACTGGGGCACCCCACCCCACCTAGCACTGAATGATGTTTAATACATTCTTGACCGCCTGGGAGGGTGGAACCCGACTTCTGGCCGAATTTCCACGTTACCGAGCCCCAGATCCGGCACTCAGCGACGCTGAAGGAATGGATGAAGGCGCAAAAGGCCGCGCTTCTGGTCCAGGCCCTTCTTGCTACCTCCAGCCCCCACCACCCTCTCTTCCTGCCAGAGTCTGAGCTTGTGGGTCCGACCGCCGACGCCGCCAGGTATCAGTGGGGTGGACTGTGTCCCCGAATCCAGAGCATTTCCGCGTCGCCCGACCTCCACGACTTAGCCCTGACCCGAGGACAACGGTGCAGAGCCGGGCGCATTGCTCCCCCCTCCGGGAGGGGCCGTCCCCTGGGAAGTGGGCTGGTTTCGGGAATCGCGGCCACCAGAGCCCATGACCCCGCGGGAACGAGGGCGACCGGGCCCGCAGGGCGGGGAGATTCGGCGTCGCCCCTCGCCCTCCCCCTCGCGGCCATTGGGCAGCCTCGGCGGCGCGCCCCGTGGTCGGGGCGGGGCCCTCCCCATCTCCCCTCGGTTCCCCTCCCCTATTTCCCGGGGTGGGGACGGCGGGAGGTGGGAGGCGTGGAGGGGCTGCCGGGGCGTCGGGTTACGTCTCCGCCTTCCTCAGCCTCGGGCCGCGGAGCCGCTCGGCTTGCGGGACGGCAGTTCGGGATCATGTGGAGCGCGGTCCGCCGGAGCGGGGCTGCGTGGACGCGGGCGCTGCTGCTGCTGCAGCTGCTGCTGGCTGGGCCCGGGGGCTGCCTGAGCCGCCAGGAGCTCTTTCCCTTCGGCCCCGGCCACGGGGACCTGGAGCTGGAGGCCGGGGACGACCGCGTCTCCCCAGCCCTGGAGCTGAGCACACCGCTCCGCTTCTTCGACAGATCCGACATCAACTCGGTCTACGTGAGTGTGCGACCCCGGGCGGGAGGTGGAGGCAGGTGAGGGGGAGGACGTGGGGGGCTGGCTGGCGTCGGAAGGGAGCCCGGGGCGGGCCGGGGGCGCCCGCGGAGCGGGCCGGACGTGGGCGTCGTGGGCGGGGACCGGGACCCGCTGGCCGCCGGGGTGCGGGGTGAGGCGCCGGGTCTCCAAGCCCAAGGGGGCTCCCGCCTCCGCCCGGCCCGCCGACGCCTCCCCGCCGCCGGGTCACTGTCGCCGCTGGAGGGGCACTCGGGTCTGGGGAGCCCGCCCCGTCTGCGCGGCCCTGCGCGCGCCCTGCCGGACCCCGTGACCCAGCGGAGTTTCCTCTCCGGAGGCCGCGGGGGAGTCGGTCCGCGACTCGCCATTGTCCCCTGACTTCTGGGGACAGAACCCGGTCCGGTTGGGACCAGGCGCGGGCGCGGGGTGCAGGCCGCAGGCCGGAGCTGGGTCGCCGCTGGCGCGCGGGCCCGGGGAGCCCGCCGCAGCGCGCTCTGCGCCCGGGAGCGGGGCCGGCAGCCCGGCCGCTGCGCGCGCGGACTCTGGGCTTGTCTTGGCAGCGGTTCTGCTCGCCGTGGGGCTGGTTTCAGTGCAGGGTTCATGGCTGGGGACGCGGGGCGCTCCGGTGACCCAGTTTCCTGTCGCGCAGCATTGTCACCACGGGGGGCGGGGGACAGATGGGGAGCGGGCCCGGGACCTCCCGTTCTCTGGAGCCTTCTCGAAACTGGCCCGGCGCGGGGACGCTGTCACCTCAGGAAAGTCGTTTGGTGCCGCCTCCTGCCGCCGCGCGCCATGTGGATTTCATAAAAAGCTGCGCGCATTCCAGGAGGTGGGGGGCGCCGCCGGCCGCGGCGGGAGCCGGCCCTGCGGGGGGAACGGCTGTGCTGGTCCTCTGGCCGGGCCCCCGCGCCTGGGACAACACCCGCGTGCAGCTGGCCGGCTGGGCCGAAAGAGTGAGTGCTTACAGCCTCCGCCCGCAGAGCGTGTCGCCTTGCGGGCGCCTGCCCTGACCTCCCTGTGAAGACCCCGTCTTAGGTTTTAAATGCGTCAGAGAAAATCCACAGGTTTGCCGAGGAGATCTATTATGTTGAAACACAAATTTAAAAAAATTTTTTAAGTCGTAGGAAATAGTATATGTGTTTATTTTTTAACCATATTAAACAGCACGGTGTAGCCGTGGATGCAATGGCGGGTCAGCTGGTGACTGAACTTTCAAGGTCATGAGGACTGTAAACAATATTGGGAGACACCTGCGGTTACTATGATGCGATTGGACAGACTCTGACTTCTAATAGTGGCAAGGTCATTAAGTGCTAATTCTACTGTGCTTCGTTGCCCGCCTTTATTGTGGAAGGAAATTCTAAATGTCAGTTAGGGGTTACTGAAAAAGGAATTTCTTTTTCCATCTAAGTTAACAGACCCCTGAATTCTCTTCATGACCCCTGTGGGGGTCCATGGACCCCCAGCTCAGAACCCCCATGTTAAATTTGGTACCTCCTGCCGTCCTTTACTTGTGGCATCAGACTAACCACATCACCTTCTAAAGACCTAGAAAATCTATTGCTAAAAGGTGATTCCTGTCAATCCACACCTTATAGCCTACTGGGGTTTTTAATCTGCACGTCAATGAGAAAGACTGAACTCACTTTGCGTCTTATTCCTGGGCTACAAATTGGGTTCCCAGGAATCTGACTCTGAGATGGAGGTAAACAGGCAAGTTATGTCTTTAGGGTGAGCTCCTCAGATCCGCACCTGTGGAAGGGAGGGCACTGAAGAAGGATGAGCAGAGGGAGATGCAATGCAGGCCAGCGAGGGTGTCAGGCAGCCCCTGGGAGCTCTGGAGGTGGGATGGCCTTTCAGCGCAGTCTCAAATCTCCTGAGAGGGCTGGGCTTTTATGTCCTTAACAGTGATTGGTGGTTAGATAAGGGCTGCCCTGGAAGGAGGTGTGACCCGTGAGGGAGGCAGTTTTTTCCACGAAGGCCATCATCAGAGAGGGCTGACCACTGAGGGCTGCATTCCCAGGGTCTGAAGGGGGGTCTGGTGACACATCCCAGTGCCCACCACGATCTGCAGCTGTGTAGGTGCTCTTCTGAGCGGATGGAAACCCTCCTGAGGCCCTGAGCGAAGGGTGAATTGACAGGCAGTGTGAGTATCAACAAGGTGATCTATACCGTTCTGGGCACTAAATTAGGAAAATGAAAGGAAACCCACCGGGAAGGAAAACAATTATTGAATGAATATATCTGTGTGTTCCGGGGTCTTAGTTTTACATTATTTAATCCTCAAAACAACCTGCCCCTTTTTTCAGATGGAGAAATAGTAATAATTAGTAATTACCCAAGGCCATACCACCAGTTAAATGCCCCAACTAGGATTCTAGCCCAAGTCTGTATCTGACTCATAATGCTTTCAAGCATCAAGCCTAAAACATGGAGAATGGACACAAGGGATTGCTGTGAGTTATAGTGAGGGGAGACTTCACAAAGGACGTTACATTTACGACTTGAAAGACAGGTCCCGTTTTAGTTGGTAAAGGGGGTACTGGAGAGGCCATTCAGAGTGGAAGGTACTGCAGGAGCAAATGTGTGAGGATGGGAAGAACCTTGGCATATGCTGGGAGAGTGAGGGCTATGATCCCATTTGTTGGAATAGGAGGGTTCTGTCTGGGTAGGCAGGTGGGGTCAGGAGATCTATCAGCTAGCTCTTGCTGTGTAACAAACAACCACAAGACCTCAGTGGCATGTAACAATAAGCATTTGTTTGTTGCTTACGTGTCTGGAATCAGCAGGTGGTGGGCTGGTTTAGGGTGGCTTCAGCGGGAGAAACTGGGGTGATTTGGTTCTGTTCCATGGGTCTCTCATCCTCCACAGCTGTTTTGCCTGGTATGGGTGCCATGAATGGTAGCTATTTTCATTTTCAATTAAGTTTTCTGTGTAGCTATTTTCATTTTCAATTAAGTTCATTAAAATTAAATAGTGTTAAAATTTCAGCTTTTGAGTCGCAGTAGCCACATGTCAAATGTGCAGCACCCTCAGGTGGCTAGTGGTTACTAGATTGGACAGTGCTGCTGTGGAATGTGTCCATCATCACTAAAAATTCTGTCAGGCAGTGCTGCTTCAGAGGGCCAGCTCAAGCATGTCCTTTTTCAGGGGGATGTCAGAGCTATAAGGAGCAGAAATGCATAGTGCTTTTTGAAGCCTCTGCTAGGGTCCTTGTGGACTAAAGCCAGTTTCATGGCTGAGCCCAGAGTCAGTGGGTTCCGAGACTGGCAACAGGCATGGATACGGGGATAGGTGACCATGAGGGGCCATAGGATGCAATCCATTACATGGAGGGTCAGGGCCAGGCTGATGGTTGGTGGGTTACGCTGTCTGTCTGTCACTGGTCACAAGGCATGCCCGTCTTTTTTTTTTTTTTTTTTAATTGTTTTTTAATTGAAGAATAGTTGATTTACTATGTGTGTTGGTTTCTTGTATACCACATAGTGGTTCAGTCATACACATATATATTCTTTTTCATTATAGGTTATTACCAGATGTTGGACTTAGTTCCCTGTGCTATACAGTAGGGTCCTGCTGTTTATCTGTTTTATATATAGTAGTTGGTATCTGCAAATCCCGAACTCCCAATTTATCCCTCCCCACTTCCCCTACTCTTTTCCCTTTGGTAATGGCATGGCTGGGGGTGGTTTGCAAGAAAGCATGAACAAACAGATAGGGAGAGTTTGGGAGCAGGAGAACCAGTGTGGTAAGTTGCAGATTTGTCCAGACATGGGGATGAGAGCGTACAGGAAAGGGAGGCAAGGAGAGAAGTGGGTGAGCCTGGGGGATCTAAGCTGCATCCTGACCAGTCCCACATCGGACGTGGAGGAGGCAGGGAGGGAGGGGCTCTTGGTCCTGAGGACTGAGTGAGGAGATGGCTGAGGGGGCTGACCTGAGGGGAAAGGCAGTAACCCAGGGTGAGTCTGTGGCATTGGGGACCGGAATGTGGAGATGCCCTGGATCTTGTAGACCTTCAAGCGAGTGGTCAGGCTGGGAGGCAAGTGGAAGCCCTGACTCTAGTTGACAAGAGGAGATAGGAGAGTAAGAAACAGTCTGAGGGCTGGGTTCAGAGACCGTGGAAAGGGTGCCGTTAGTGATGCCCCGACTCAATGGTCCTCACAGTGCGGTCTGGGGACTCCTGGGTGTCCTGGAGGCTTTTTCAGGAAACTCACAAGGTCAAAACTCTTTCCCCAATAAAACGAAAATGTAATTTGCTTTTCATACTCCGTGCCCTCATGTACATCGTGAGCTCACTGGAGGCTACGTGATGGGTGATATCTTCACACGTCGTGGTACCTGTCACGACAGATCAAATGCAGAAGACAGGAGAATCCAGCTGTCTTCCACTAAGCCAGATGTCAGGCTGACTTGTACAAATGCAAAGCAACGACACTTCTCTCCCTCGCTGCTTTTGGGTTTTACTTTCATAAAAAAAATACGTTAACATGTAATGAGTTCATTATTGTTGAAGTATTACAGATATTTAGGGTTTTCTCAGTTTTAGTTTCTGATACGCTAACTATTGATCAGCATAAACGCAAGCTTCTGGGGGGGGCTCTTTAATAATTTTTGAGAGTATAAAGGAGACCAAAATGTTCAAGAGCTGCTGGTCTAATGGTATCTCAGCGTCGCATGCCTCTACCTTAACTTGAGAGCTGTTCAAAGGCAGAGGGTTTTGCTGGGGAATGTTCCACGGTGGCTGAGGAGCTACCTTGGTTCCCCGACTTGCTCCTGTGGGGCGTGGCAGGCTCACTGCAGGATAAGATCGGATTCTCCCCAAGGCGGTACCGGGGGTGGAACCCAGGACCTCGTGCATGCTACGCACGTGCTCCACCTCCGGTTGCAACCCTCCCCGCGCCCTCCAATAACCTCTTATTTTTGAATGGTGAATCGGCATGTGACTGTCCCAGTGATGAAACCAGCCATTCTTTGGACCCCATCCTGGGTAGGCTGAGTGGAGAAGGGACCAGTCTGTATACCGCAGCCAGCTCACCGAGCCAGCGGGCACTTTGCAGGAGCTCTACCCCCTGGGCCGATGGCCCGACCTCCCCGGGCAGGCGAGAGCTCTTCAAGAACATGGTGAGGCTGTGCAGGGCGGATAAGGCGCTTTCCTCCTTTGTGTGGAGCTGTGTCTCCGCCGTTTACTCTTGCTGGTCGTCTCATGCTGACTGAAAGCTCCGATCGCCTACAGACCAATAGGATTTCTAGAACGTGATTTTATTGCATGTGGTATTATTTATGTCTTGATTCATAAGGATGGAGAAATGAATTAGTTATTATTTAAGAAGTTTGTCTCTCTGTCTTTCTCTCTTACACACATCCCCCCCCCCCACGTACATCTTCCACAAACTGAGTTTCATTCTGTCACTCACATATAGGAATCTTTCCTTCAGTAGGGTACATTTAACTCCTCTTTCAAGATCTTCTGATTTTCTTCCCACTTTTACCCTAACCTGTCTGTCAATACAAAACTTGCTTTCAAAGGGAACCTCCTACACTGCTGGTGGGAATGTAGTTTGTTGCGGCCGTTGTGGAAAACAGTATGGAGAGTTTTTAAAAAAAACTAAAAATAGACTTCCAAAGAACCAGCAATCCCACTCCTGGACATACATCTGGAGGAAACTCTAATTCGAAATCCTGCCCTCAAGGAGTTTACATTCTAGCGAGGGATGGGAGCAAGAAAGTAAACAGCAAGCAGAATGAATAGGTAAGTTATATGGTGCATGTGGGTGGTCCTTCACTAAGCGGGGGATTCAGGATGAAGTTGGCAGTTGGCTGTCTGAGTCTGGAGCCTGGAGTCTGGAGGGGACGCCTGGGATTTGGATGTAAATTTTAAAGTCACTGGCACACAGATGGTCTTGAAAACAGGAGAGCTATGTGAACTCCACCGAGGGAGTATGTGTAGACAGAGGAGAGTTCTGGGGGGGTCCCCACAGATCAGAGAAAAGAGGAGGAACCAGCAGCGGGGACGGAAAGGGGGTGGCCAGTGAGGCAAGAGAAGACAGTGCAGTGGGGTCCTGGGGTGACGTGCTCTAAAACTGGGTTTGCTTCTTCCCTGAGAGCAGAGATGTCTTTTTTTTTTTAATTGTGTCTTTTTCTTTTTTAACCAAAACCTTTGTTCTACGCTTTATTCTGTAGGACTTTGGTGCTAGGTTTTTGGTGTAACTTTTGCAAAAGATGCTTCATACACACCAAGCTGATGCTACTTTGTCAACAACAGCTACAAAGATATGCCCCTCATACTTTCATGCATAATATACAGAACCATAAACTATGTCAAGGTGGAAACTCCCTGCAATTTCTTAGTGTGCTGGGAAGTACAGCAAGGCAAAAGAAAGCGTGCATACAAGTCGTGTTTGAAATGACACAAATGGACTTATTTACAAAACAGAAACAGACTAGCAGACATAGAAAACAAACTTGTGGTTACCAGGGGGGAAAGCTGGGGGTGGAGGGATAAATTGAGAGTTTGGGATTAGCAGATCCATACTACTATATATAAAATAAACAACAAGGTCCTTCTGTACAGCACGGGGAATGATATTCAATATCCTGTTATAGCCTATAATGAAAAAGAATATGAAAAGGGATCTATATATATATATATATATATATATATATATATATATATATATATATGTATGACCAAATCAGTACGCAGTACACCAGATGCTAACACAACACTATAACGCACTGTACTTCAGTTAAAAAAAATAGTGTTTAAGCCTTCTGGCATATATGGTGTTCTTGGTGTGATTTATCTGTATATACACACAAAATATTTTAGAAGTGTGGACAAAAATAATCAATAAACAATCTATAATAGGAATAGAAAAGAGTTTTATTTGAGCCAAACTGAGGACTATAATCTGGAAGACAGCCTCTCAGATGACCCTGAGGAACTGCTCTGGAGAAGCAGGGCTCCCAGCACAGGGTTACGTCTTGTCAGAACAAAGAACATCAGACAAGTCAGGGATATATCCCTTCTAGGTTTCAAAACAACAGCAACAAGAACAAAGCAGGCCAGCACGTACGTGGTGAGTCCGTGTGTGGCCTCGGCACCTGGGAGGGGAGTCTTACCATCAAAAAGGACCAGCACTGGGGTCCCAGGAGGGGAGGCATTGAATCTTTATTTCTAACAGACATTCTTTACTTCTGGTCACCACGCCCTCTTCTTCAGTAATGAACGCAGCTGTACAGTGTATGTTTGATAGGCCACCAACAGGCTGTTTCAGTTAGCATCAAATCTGAGTTACATTATGTATAAGCCAGAATGACTTCCAAGACCTCAAGATGTGAAAATGTCTTTTATCAGAAGCAAGTGAAGTAAACAGAAGCGCCAGTTCTAAAAATTACTCTTGGTCGTGCAGACGAGGGAGTCTCTGAGAATTCCCCGGGTTCTGTCGAAACAGCCTGGGTACCAGCAGAACCAGTGGGCCCCGTGCTGTTTCCATCTGAGATCAGGGCCAGCTTCAGCTGCCGTTTCTTTTTTTTTAATTGAAGTAAAGTCGGTTGACAGTGTTGCGTCATTTCTGGTGCACGGCATCATGTTTCAGTCATACATATACATACGTACACTGACTTTCACGTTCTGTTTCATTATCGGTTACTGCAGGGTGTTGAGTGTAGCTCCCTGCACTGAACAGTAGGACCTTGCTGTTCCCCTGGTTTATATGTAGTCGTGTGTGTCTGCAAATCTGAACTCCCAAAGCTGCCCTCCCCTGAAGCAGCAGATCCGCTTGGTTTGCGGTGCTGTCAGGGGTGCGGGACCACTCACCATGGCCTCCCTTTGTTGGGACTGAACACCCAGCATTTCCAACCGGTGTTCATATTTGTCCATCGGCGCAAACATCTCTTCAAGGTTCTTGCCTCTCAGTGCAGCATCTGCAGACGTCACCCACGACCGTCAAATTGTCACCTTGCCCACGGGGTGAACTCCTGCTGCAGCGTCAGCCTGGCGCTCACACTCGAGAAACCAATTACTTGGTTCTTCCGGTGGGTCACATTTTCAGCGTGTCTTCTGGCAACTTCTGTACTGCTCTTCTGAGTGGCTTTTTTAATCTTGGCCTTTCCATGCCTGTGAGTCTGTTTTTGGGTTGTACATAGAATTTGTATCATTTTTTTAGATTTCACATGTAAGTGGTATACGGTTTTTGTCTCTGACTTACTTCGCTTACTACGATCATCTCCAGGTCCATCCACGTTGCTGCAAGTGGCATTATTTCCTTCTTTTTTATGGCTGAGTAGTAGTCCATTGTGTATATAATGTATACACCACATCTTCTTCATCCAGTCATCTGTCGATGGACATTCAGGTTGCTTCCATGTCTTGGCTGTTGTAAATAGAGACGCTATGAATGCTGGGGTGCATGTATCTTTTCAAGTTAGCGTTTCCTCCAGATACATGCCCAGGAGTGGGATTGCTGGATCATTCAAAGATTCCCATTCCTCCAACAAATAAATGGCATGAGAGGAAAAGGAGGGAGGACTGGTAGAGATTAAAAGAGGCTTAAGAGACATGTTAACCGAATGCAGGGCGAGGCCCTTGTTGGTTCCTGATGGGAGCAAAGTGGCTGTGGAAGACATCTTTGAGACAAACTGCCTCTGCAGAAGAGATCCACATGGAACTATTGACAGGGGAAATCATTTGTTGTCTGAGATTGTATTTAAAATACTTCAAAAAATTAAAAAATAAACATGCATATGTATGGAAGGAAGGATAAAAGAAGAACAGAGCATGTGGTTAATTTTGGGAACCAACCGATGACTGTGTGGAGGTTCATTGTACTATTCTTCAGTGTGTGTTTGCAAACTTCCCTTATAAGAAGTCTTATTATAAAGGATTCCTAAACAACTATGCTGCCTCTTGGGTGGAGGACGTTTAGCGGCGTGTGGAGGAGGAAGAGTGAATTCCACGGCTACACCTGTTTCCAGGGTCCGGGTGAGAGGTGGTGATGGTGTGTAGACACGGGTTGTGGGTTCCAGAACTCTTTCGAGGTGGGAGCCAGGGGGCTTGCTCATGTTATTTCATCTGAGACAGGCAACAGTCCTGTGAGGTCGCTCAGGCACGCCACACTCAAGCCCCGTGTTAGAGAGAAGACTGGTGCGTACATCTAAGGGTCTTGTCCGTATACGCTTAGCTGGTATCAGAGTTGGAACTTGAACTCAGATCTTCTGACTCCCATCTTTATACGGTGCCATGCTGGGTACCAATTTCTTCCCTCCCTTCATTCATTTATTCACTTGACAATTTCTTAGCAGTCCTGTAATGTACAGAATTTTGGGCTAGGTGTGTGGGGCTGCCTTACACGACGAGTGACATCACACGTGGTCCCTGCTCTCCTGGAACTCACTACTGCTCACCCCACTGACAGTGCATCACACCACCTACTGCTGCATCAAACTGCTCATCACTGCATCCCGCCACCCACCACCGCGTCCCGCCACCCACCACCGCGTCCCGTCACCCACCACTGCATCGCTTGTGAAGAAAGTTGGTTCTCGGGCCATAAGGAGCAGGTTTCTCAACTGCTTTGTCCTTAGGTAATTTTTTTCTTTAATTATTACTTTATAATTTATTACAAATGTTTTCAAACACACACAGAAATGGGGAGAAATTAGTATCACCAACACCAGTAGGCACATTACATACGTGTAACAGTTGTTAGCATTTTCCTTATTTGCTTGATTAATTTCCCTTTACCTCTGTATCCAAAGTATATAGTTTCATGACCTGGCATCACAAGGTACTTTATATGCATTCCCAAAGCAGTAAGAGCCTTTCCCTATATAACCACTTAACAAAGTCAGTATTAATTTGATATGATCACACTTAAGGTCAATAATAATTTCCTATCATCAGTTTCTGCCTGGTCCATGTCAGATTTCTCCAGTATTCCCAAAGCTGTCCTTGGCAGCTGGGCTTATGCAGACTGGGGTCCAAAGGAGGACAAGCATTACATGGGCTGTGACTCTCTGGTGTCTTTAATCTTGACTAGCGCCCTCCCTCTCTTGATTGATCAGTTCATTTACGCGGCGGTGCGAGTGTCCTGTAGGACGTCCCGCTTCCGCATCTGACGGCTTCTCTGGAATGTCATTAGCCTGTTATTCCATCTCTGTATTTTCTGCAAACGGCTAATTTTGAAAATATTCAGGTTAAACATTGTCTTTAAATTTAGTAAACATGTAGAAATTTATTTTTAAATTAATTTTATTTTAAAATTAATTTTATTTTTAAATTTAGTAAACATGTAGAATTTTATTTATAATTAAATTAAAGGAATAGTAAGACAATGCAATGGTTTAAAAAAAATTGTAAAAACAGTGTTAAAAAGAGTTTCCTTCCTACCCTGGCCTCCGGCCCTGGAGTTCTCTCCCCAGAGACAGTCGCTATTCATGAAAATGCTTTATCTCCATGCAGAGAGACTCTCACAAGCACAAGCCTATGTGTATACACATCCCCCTTGTTTTATACACCTCCTTGATTTTCTAAATAACAGCTTTGTGAGACATAATTCACATGGCATAAGATTCACCCCTTTAAAGCATACAATTCAGTGTTTTTGTATATCCAGGGAGTTGTGCAGCCGTCACCACTGTCTAAGTCCCAGATGTTTTGCTCACCCCCAGACAAACCTGGTCCACTTCAGCTGTCACTCCCCCCCCCCCCCACTCCCCTGTCCCTGGCAACCGCTAATCTGCTGTCTGTCTCTACGGACTTGTCTGCTCTGGAAATTTCACACAAATAGAATCATACAACATGTGACTTTCTGTGACTGGCTTCTTTCACTGTGCAGAACGTTTTCAAGGTCCATCCACATGGCAGCTCATATCAGTTCTTCATTCTTTTATGGCTGAATAATATTCCGTTGTTATATTTGTCTATCCAGAGATTCATGGGTGGATATTCAGTTTGTTTCTCCTTCTTGGCTGTTGTGAATCAGGCTACTTTGAATGTTCGTGTGTCCAAATTTTTGTGCGGACATCTGCTTTCGGGTCTCTTGGGCATATACCGAGGAGTGGAATTGCTAGGTCATGTGGTCACTCTATGTGTAACATTTTAAGGAACCATCAAACCATTTTTCAAAGGGGCTGCACCGTTTTACATTCCTGCCAGCAATGTGTGAGGGTTCCGATTTCTCCACATCATCGCCAACACTCGTTGTTATCTGATTTTGATTTTAGCCATCCTCCTGGGTGTGAGGTGGTAGCTCATTGTGGTTTTGTTTTTCTAATTCATATTTTTTATTGAAGTGTAGTCAAGTTACAGTGTTAGTTTCAGGTGTACAGCAAAGTGATTCAATTATACATAGTCATATATATATATATTTTTTTTTCCCCCAGATTCTTTTCCGCTACAGCTCATACTCATGGTGGTTTTGACTTGCATTTCCTGCAGCTAATGATGTTGAGCATCTTTTCCTGTACTTACAGGCTATTTGTGTACCTTCTTTGATGACGTGTCTGGTCACATCCTTTGCTCATCTTTTAATTGGGTTGTTTGTATTTTTATTGAGCAGGCTAAGCATTATTTAACAAGAATACTTCATGAACGAAGCCTTATGTATCGTATCGTGTAATATTGGGAGGCAAGTGACGTCTGGCTGTTGCTCTGCTGGCTGCTTGTGCTGAGGCGACGACAGTTACATCGTATCTGCTAAGTCATGTTTCTCCCCTTCTGAGGAGCCAGCAAGCGATGGGGT
This sequence comes from Camelus dromedarius, assembly GCF_036321535.1. Taxonomy (NCBI): domain Eukaryota; kingdom Metazoa; phylum Chordata; class Mammalia; order Artiodactyla; family Camelidae; genus Camelus; species Camelus dromedarius. Next base: position 2,776,981 of record NC_087443.1, read on the forward strand.
GATACTTCGGCCTCCCGCAGCTGTTCCCTCACCCATCAACCTTTCGCTTAATGTCTTTAGCAACCATCGATGATCTCTGCCTGAATCAGTTATTAAATTAAGGGTTGCCAGATGGTGTTTTATTTTGTTTTGTCATTTGTGGCTTGGTTTCTGTCATTCTTTCTGTGTTTACTAGCCGGCATACTTCTGTACAGAAGGGTTTTTCCTCATCCACGGGGGCTTTGGCGTCCACTGACACGTGTCAACTGAAAAAAGGTGCAACCTAAAAGCTGAGAATTATTATTTGGTGGACTTTCTGAGGATCTCAAGCCTGGGAGGCAGCCTCTCAGATGCCTCTGAGGAACTACTCCGAAGAGGTAGGGGAGGAGCCAGTATACATAGGAGTTTTTGCAACAAAGACCAGGTAGAGGTAATGTCAAAAGATTACCGTCAATTAAAGAAAACCAGACATCTCAAGTTAAGGAATTCAGTGTTTTTCTATGTACAGGAAGGTGCGAGAGTCTGGGCTCATTGAAATCATTCCTTTGATGTGCTCCGTAGCTGTCCAGGGCCCGTGTCCTGTTCTCTCCCAGCCGGGGGCCCCTCTGAGTGCTCTGTTGGGGTGGCAGCAGTGGCTGAGGGCTGGGCAGCCGGCAGCCCCTTTGTCTCCATCCTGATTCCCTCAGGGCTCCCCGTCGGGGCGGGGCGGCTGTAGTGGCTTGATGGCCGCAGCATCCTTTGTTTGCTGAACGGCAGGCAGCATTTTTCAGTCACACATGCTTCATTCTGGAAAGGCAGATGAGTGTTCAGTTTTTTCCCTCTAATTTCTGACATTCAAATTAAGAGATGGTTGTTCAAATTAAGGGATTGGTATAATGCAAATTCAGGGAGTCCTGGTGCTCCAGCCAGCACAGGTGAGCACCTGGCAGCTCCATCTGAGGTGTTTAAGGAAGGGCACACTTCTGCCCGAGACTGAGGGTTTGGACGAGGTCCTTTTCTTCCCTTCCCTGACCACCGCCTGTTCTGGAATGCTGAAGGACACTACTTCTCAGACAGACACATCAGAAGTTAAAATTTAAAGACTCTCAGCCATTCTTAAATGTTGGAAGGTAATCTCAGGAAGAAATTTCCTGCAAAGAAGATGGGTAACTAAACTGATCCAGTCTCTCATTAGACATTAACTGGATTAAGTGTAAAACATTGACTCTTAACCGTTCCCCCTAGATTACGCCTTATTTTCATCTGCTAATCCTTTTGTTTCTAATTCAAGCCAGAGTCATTTCTCTGGCTCTGTGGAGTTAATAGAAAAAATTTGCATTTAGACTCAAGAGTTTTGTTCTGGAACTTCTGTGTGTGATCTTAGGCAAGTCCTATAAATGGAAACTCATTTTTTTCTTACGTGAAGAATGAAGATGATATTAATACAGTAACTGGAGTAAAAATGCTTTGTAAACTGTGAAGTGCCACACAAGGGGGTCAGGCCCCAGGCCCCCTCTGGGCTCTAGGCTGGAATCAGTCAGTCTCCACTTTGATTGTATCATTAGCCCAGGCTATTTCTGGGACTTCTTCATCAATTTTCCCCCTCCACCCCGTAGGTTCTTTTAGGTTTCCAGCTTCTTCTAGCTGCCCAGTCTCGGTCCATGAAGCCATTCTATGAAGCTTTGCAGCGTCCACGCCTTTTGCTCCCAATTTCTCTAAACTAGGCGGCTGAACAGAACAGGAAGAGCACAGGCCACGGACTCTGCCAGATGTGGGTCAGATCTAGGTTGCATCAGTAGCTGGCAGTGTGACACGACACTACGTTAAGGCTCTTGCCATTTCCTTGTCTGTTTGATATACATGACAGGAGTGGTTGTATTAAATTTTTGGAAATGCGAACAGCGTTATTAAAGGGCCTCAAACTTAGCGTAAGCGTTTGCTGCCTTTGCCTCCTTTGCCCTGATTACTTTACCTAAAGTTCTGGCTTCTCCCCACCCGGGAAGCTGGTTCTTGCAACTCCCTGCGATTTCGTTGTCTTCCCAGCACAGCTATTTGCCTTTCTAAAAGGAGCCCATTTGTTTCTCATTTGTGCCTACCTCCCGTATTCTTAACCACGTCTGTTTTAAAGCCGGCTTTCTGCCCTGAGGAGCTCTACGAGGCCCGGTAAGCCGAAGACGATGGCTTTTTGTTTCACTTCTCATTGCTCACTTGAATGTAAGGAACCTATAACGTGCAATTCTAACGTATTGAGTATCTGCATTTAGACCTTCTCCAGGGCTTCACGCCTCCTGTAAATTCACTTTAAACCTGGACAGGAGATTAGAAGTGCTTTTTAAAACAGGGCTCACTCCCCATCAGGAGTTAGTGGTGTGCCCCTTCACTTCTTACCGTCCGTCCAGTTGAAACAACTGTACGTAAGTGACACCAGCTGTTAGCCGTGGGGGGCTGGCATTCCACGCCTCCCTCCGCACCCCACCCCCACCCACCCTGGGGGGCGTTTTGTGCTGTAATTGATGGTCCTGTTGGATGAAGAGTCTGCTTGGTGTGTGCCTTGGGGTGACTGAACAGGTGTGCTCTGTAAAGGGGCGTTAAGTTGTGCTGGCAACACGCTGAGCTGACCGTTAACGTTGCCAAAGGAACTTCTTTATCCCAGTGTGAACCGTCAGGAAGATTTAGGGCGATATTTACAATGGTCAGTGTGCTGGAGGTAACTGTTTTTCAATTAAAAAATTAGGTATTTACTCTACCAAGAACCTCAGCGAGGCAGTGTTTGGTTAGAGTTACCACAAGACGATAATTTTATTATTTTTTATTATTATTATTATTATTATTATTATTATTATTATTATTATTATTATTATTATTATTACTACTACTACTACTACTCCTCCTCTCAGTAATCCAGACACTTTCTCAGGAATGCACTCAGTTCACAAGAGTTTTGCTGTGTAATCTGCAGCTAGGAGTGTGAGCGCTGGTGCCTCTGGGACTCAGGGCACCTGAGCCTGGGCCCCGAGGTGCTGACTCCAAACGGTTAAAAGACAAACTGAGGCATATTAAAAATGTTAAGAACTTATTTGAGCAAAAATTGACTTGGATTGGGCAGCATCCAATCTAACAGGTAGAAAGGGGCTCCGAGGAGCTGGACAAAAGAAAGACTTTCGTAGGCAGAAGGGAGGGGGCAAAAAGAAGTCATCTGGCAAAAAAAGCAGGTTGGAGGTTTGCAGATACTAACTAATATACATAAAATAGGTAAACAACAAGTTTCCACTGTAGAGCACAGGGAACTATATTTAATCTCTTGTAGTGACTTATGGTGAAAAAGAATATGAAAATGAATATATGTATGTTCATGTGTGACTGAAGCATTGTGCTGCACACCAGAAATTGACACAACATTGTAAACTGACTACTCTTTAATAAAAATATACTTTTTAAAAAAGCAGGTTGGTTATGGCAAAGTTACTTTCCATGAAAGGATGGCAGGGATCTCCCCAGTAGATGACCTCACAAGTGCTGATCAAGTGATTCCTGACTGACTGGTTTAAGATTGCATTTCCGGGAGAGTGGAAACTGCAGTTAATTAAGTCTTGGTTTGGTGAAATGGGGCTTAGCATAAGTGACTCCATTTTAGGTCTGTTGTCTTGTTTTTTTAACACAAGATAGAGAAAGGAGCTGGTGATAAACTCTGCTTGGGGAGGGCAGGAGGGTGTCACATGGAGAAATGGGACTTTGCCAAGGACATGAGCTGAGTGAGGGTCTTCGAGGCCGAGGGGACCACAGATGCAGAAACACGCCGCCTGTGTGCAGTTAAGCAGGTGAAACACCATGGTGAGTTTGGAGACGTGTAAGCAATTTAAAAAAATTTTTTTTTCCAGCACATGTATTTCCAATTAGCCTTCTCCTCACCAACGTTCGTATCAAAACTAAAACCTGGTCCCGTGATCCACGTAAGGTTTCTGCTGGCACAGAGGTGGTGCACAGAAAATAATCCTGGCAACGGCTGTGAATACTTGTATTTATTCAGTGTTTCTTTCTGGACTCAGGGCGCTGCACCTGGGGCCTCAAGCCTCTGTAACTTTTTTAAATTACTGAACCTGTTTTCACAAGCACCTTCTGCTCAGGAACACTGTCCAGCTCACCTCCCACAACTAACACTCCTGAAAGCCTCCGGTAGGGGAGGGGCGGCGGCTGCGAGGGAAGCGGTGGGCAAGTCTGCGGAAGGAGGGATTCACACCAAGTGCCTGGGCCCTCCTCCTGACGGAGGACGTTAGTGTGGGCTTAGCTGTGAAAGTTAACTGCCCTTCTTTGCTCGACTTTAGATCAGTCACTTCAGTATCTTTTTTTCAGCTTCTTTTTGAAAATTTCAGACTTATGCACAAATAAAGAGGACATTACCATCCACTCCCGTGTACCACTCAGTTCAACAAGTATCAGTTTATGGTTTGTCTAGTTTCACTTCTGTCCCCACCTGTCCCTCGGATCGCCCTCCCTCATCCAAACTGGGATTGTTTGTCAGCAAATCCCAAATATTTTATTTCGTTGTAAATATTTCAGAATGCGGCTCTAAAAAATGTCTTTTTTAAAAAACAAAAGTGCAAAATCATGGGAGGAACAAATTGGGAGTTTGAGATTTGCAGATACTAACTACTGTATATAACAGATAAACAACAAGGTTCTACTGTACAGCAGAGAGAACTGCATTTACTATCTTGTAATCCATAACTTAAAAATATGAAAAGGAATATATATGTATAACTGAATAACTATGCTGTACACCAACAACTAACACAACATTGTAAATTGGCTATACTTCAATTTAAAAAAAACTTGCAGAATCATGATCATACCTAAAAAGTTGATAACAATTCCTTAATACCATCCAATATTGTATAGGTTCGTAAAACATTTTATTTAGCTCCTGGTTTAAGTCAGGATCCAGGCAAAGATGCCACATCACGTCTGGTAGATACGTTTCTTAGGACTTCTGAAATCTACAGGTTCCCTTTGCCTTTTTTCATGCAATGTGTTTATTAAATAAACTGGGTGTTTGTCCTTCCAAATGTCCCGTATTCTGGGTTTTGCGGGTCACATTTCTCTGATATCTTTTAAGTGTGTTTCTGTCCCCTTTTTTTTGTGTAAAATGGAGTTAGATCTAGAGACTTGCCTAGATGTGAGTTATCAGTTCACATTTAAACATTAAAACATTTTTTTACTTACTTTTAAAATTTTTGGGGGGGTGGGTAATTAGGTTGTTTATTTGTTTACTTACTTGTGTATTTAACGGAGGAGCCGGGGATCGCACCAGGACCTCGTGCACGCTGAGCCGTGCTCTACCACCGAGCTGTCCCCTCCCCGGTCAGTACACGTTTACGCAGACCGTTTTGGTCATCACGTCACCCCCCAGCGGGAAGAACCGTGGTGACGCGTAATGCTGCGGTCCTTCCTGTGGCTCACCAGTCAGTATTGCTGCAACAGCCTTGGTCTGCAGGCCTTGTCCCGCGTGAACCTGCCAGCCCCACTTCCCAGGGGGAGTCGGGAAGGAGGGGACTGGTGGGTGCGAGGCGTGGTGTAGGCCCTGCAGCTGCAGCAGAGGCCAGGACGGACCTGGTCCTGGCCCGGGGCGTGCTGCCCGTGAGGAGAGCAGCAGAGCCGGCAGGTGCATAAATGGGATCGCGACGAGCTATGGTCTGTGCCCGGAAAGAAGCAAAGAAGAGGCAGAGGTGTAGATCGGGGTCGGGAGTGAGGGAAGGGAGGAAGAGGGCCCGCCAGAGGGGCCTACACTGGGTGGATGAGAAGTCTCCCTTAGAAGGGGGTGTTTCCTCTGAGCCCTGGGGGATGCGGGAGAGAGTCGTATGGATGTAGGAGGTGGGGAGGGGTGCTGGTGGGTGTGGAGATAGTGCATATAGTTTGGAGGCTGGACCCACAGGGCCTGGGATGAGAGAGAGGAAGGAATCAAGGCCGACTGCCGGCTGTCCTCGTGTAAGCAGCTGGGTGAATGGGTGTCACGCGTGAATCTCTGTGGCCTCCGTCTGGTCCCCTTGGAGACTGGGTTACTAACCTGGTCCTTGGCCTCTTTAATCAATAGAAATTGATCAGAGGCCAGATGGGAAATTCAGGCAAGTCTTTGCTGGGACTCGTGCTGCAGTGGGAGGAGGTGAAAACAAGCAACAGTTTCCCTTGCTGGCTCCCCAAGGGTGGGTCGGATGGGTGGGTCAGGCTGGGGGGGTCGGCCCACCCCCTTGGTGGTGCTGTGTGCAGGGATCATACGTGGTCCCTGCTTTTGCTCAGAAGTGGCAGTTGGGTTTTTGGTCATTTTGTATCTTGTTGTTCATAATTTGCCCCAATTGCACATGCACATGGTTATTTTTGGTCTCTTAGAGTTTCTTTGTGTCCTGTTGCTCGAGGAGACATTTGTCCGGGTGCAAGTGCAGCCGGGAGAGGGTCCCAGGCCCCAGCCTGTCTCACTTGTACCCAGGTCTGGCCTCCTGGCCTCCTCAGTGCTTTTAGGCCCTTCCCTTTGTGCCCCTGCCTGTCTACGGAATTGCTCAACTTTAAAAAGATGGAGAAAAGGAGCAAGGCCAGTTAGAGCATCACAAGCTGGAGGGATTTGTGAAAAAGAGGTTGGCACCCAGACGTAAGGGAATGCTGCTCATCAAGCTGCCTTTAATGGGCGTATCTGGAGAGAGACAAAACCCCAGACCAAAACCACTTACTAAGGAGTGTAAGGATCAAAGGAAGCTCCTGGGTGCTCCGTACATGACATTCACCTTTCCCCATCATCACAGACAAGTGAACTGGATGTGCCGTGAGACTGGCTGGAAGCTCATTTTCCAGCACTGACACTAATGAGGGTCACCCGGCCTCTGTCCAGAGTGTTTGTAGGGCTCCGCGGTACTTGTCTAAAACTCCACTGCTAAAGCCTGCCTCGTGCAAACAGAAACATTGCTGTGCCCAGATTCTAAATGATAACAGACACTGGCAGCATTTTCAGAATGGTTGGACGGATTTAAATTTCACTGAAAAACAGCTTTTTGAAGCTGAGTGGTCTGGCCTGTATGCGGCCTCCGTGTGTGACCACTTCCCACTGGTAGCCGGCAACTGCCAGCTTCTGGTGGCTGGAGAGAGTGAGTGGTTTCCCACGCTCCCCCACGTAAACCCAACCGGGATGTCTGTGCTGGGAGATGTTTGGATGGGGTGGGGGAGAAGAGGGAGCGAGACCAGCCGGACGGAGCTCCTTCCCCGACTCCCTTCTCTGCAGCCTGTCCCTGCGTTCCAGAAAGTCACTGCCGGCGTCAGCCGGTGGTGGACACTCTGTCAGCGGAACAGCTAACCGCCCGTGCAGTTTGGTGAAAAGGGGGGATTCTAGGCCCATACTTAACTCCCCAAACTGTTGTTCCTTTCCCTTCCTGGGGCCCCGATCGGCTCCACCACAGAGCCTTTTTGCCTGGCTCTTGGCAGGTTGCAGATTTGGGCCTAAGCTCCTTTCCTGCTTGTCTGCCCGCCCCACTCCAGGAATGGGATCTGAAAGGATGGACGAGTAAGGCTGCAGGGGGAGAGGGGAGGGAAATACGTGACCTGGAAAACCCACAGGCCTTCTGAGCAACTCCTGAAGTGCTCTTCCAATCTGCAGCCTCTTTTTTAGCGGGGAGGAGGGATGCGTTCTTTTTTTTTTTTTTTTTTTTTTAATTGAGGTCTATTGAGTTTACAGTGTGTCCATTTCTGGTGTGCAGCACCATGTCTCAGTCATCCACAGACACACATGCATTCCTTTTCGTAGTCTTTTTCGTTCTAGGTGACTGCGAGGCATTGAATTGCAGCCTCAAAGTGCAAACTAGGACTCCATTGGCAAGGCTCTCCCAGTGGATTAGGGATTTTTTGTTTGTTTTAATTCCGGCTCTGGAAGTAAAAAGACCACTGGCGTGGTGCTGTTCGCTGCCACTGCACGCTCACAGGAACGTGGGACGGGCCGAGAGCTCATTCTAAGCCCGAGCACGCCCACCCCCGGAAGGCTGTCGCCCGTCCCCCACTTTCCCGAGGAGTGTGGGTGTCAGCTGGGGGAGAACAGTGGAGTCTTTTCATGGGCAGAGAGAGCTGATTTCAGGAAGGCTGTACGTGTGCTGATTCAGAGGGCTGCCTTCGGAGTCGGGCCCCCTGGGTTCAGACCCTGGTGCTGCTCCTTGCTGGTAACTCTTGCCTCGTTTGCTGCCTCAGAAGAGTGTGGATAATAGTGGTGACTGATCTGAGGGGCTCTTCCGAGGATTAGATGCTAATAGGAGGTCTGCATGGCGAACACGCAGTAATTGTGAGCTGGGGACCTAACACATTACACTGTTCAAAGTGATGGTGGTGTCATGGCCTGTTCACGGTGACTTGGTGACACTCATTGTCTCATCATCTGTTTCTGTTAATCCCTCCCCGTGGTCTTCTGGACTGTGGGTGCCTCGAAGGCAGAGCCTCTGTTCTGCCTGTTTTGGGACCCACAGCGCTTAGCGCAGCCTTGGTGTGTAGTGATTATTCCATTTGTTGAGTAACTTAACGCCGGCTTTAAAGATGGCTTATGTTTGAGTGGTGCTCCGTGTGTGGAGCCCCGCACGCACATGTGGGAAACCTGAGGCCCCAGGTGTAAGGCCCTTTCCCGAGGTCTGGAGACTGGCATAGGCCAGAGTCAGGGCCTGGGATCCTTGTCCAGCCGCCTTCCACCGGGCCAGCCTCCCCGGAAGGCCAGCTGGGTGTTACGGCTCCGGCCCTGCCTTTGTCCTGTTCCGTCGTGTCTGCGCGCCGTCGTGCTGGATGCACTGTGACTGCACTCTGCGAGCGGAGCTCAGTCTCCCGGGGGAAGGTCGTGCCTGCACTCCTTTCAACTATGCTTGGTTTTTGTACAGGTCACCACGAATGGCCTTATTGCCGTGAGTGAACCCCCCGCCGAGGAATCCCATCCTGGGCTCTTCCCACCGACCTTTGGAGCTGTCGCCCCTTTCCTGGCCGACCTGGACACGACAGACGGCCTGGGGAAGGTGTATTACCGGGAAGACTTATCCCCCGCTGTCCTTCGGCTGGCGGCAGAGTGTGTCCAGAGAGGGTTCCCAGAAGTCTCTTTCAAGCCCAGTGGCGTGGTGGTTGTCACTTGGGAATCCGTGGCACCCTACCAAGGACCCAGCGAGGACCCTGCCCAGGAGGAGAAGGTAAGCACGCACCAAGGCACGAGCGCAGGCAGTCGGTGGCTTGGCTTTGTGTGCTTTGGTCTCTCGGGGTGTGCTGCTCTGATGTATGTGCCATCACCCCCGTCATTGATAAAGCCAGGACGCCCAGAGCAAAATCTAGTAGGCTGTCTATTGCAGCTCTGAAACTTCCAAGACTTTTATGGGCAGGGCTACCTAAGTCCCTGCTTTAATGATGATTGGATGTCAAGAAATCCAGTTCCTAGCGGGAGGGTACAGCTCAGTGGTAGAGTCCCTGCTTAGCGTGCGTGAGGTCCTGGGTTCAATCCCCAGCACCTCCATTAAAAAATAAGTAAATACACCTAATTACCTCCTGCCCCCATCCCCCCAAAAAAGCCAATTCCTGAGAAGATGGCCACGTGGCAGGAATAGGGTTGATAAATTGCAGCCCTGGCTGCTCTTACTTGGGGTGGTGGATGGTGGGAGATGGTGTCTAGATAAACAGGGAATTTATTACTAAGAGGTGACAGCAAAGGCGTTCGAGTGGGTAGAGCTTGCACTTGGCCTTGAAGGACGGAGGGTATTTGCAGAGGTCAAAATACCATCCCTAGATCTGGAATGACTCTTTGGAACGTGCCTCAGTTTCTCCTTGGAAAAATAATCTCGCTCCACTGTTATTTAATTTTTATAGCATTTTATAGTAATGCTATAAAAAAAAGGTAGAGAGAAACTTGGAAGGTCCAAAAGCACTTCATTTAAATGGGGAATGGTCCTGGCTGGTGGTTCCCAAAGTATGTGCCGGGGAACACGGGTCCTACAAGACCGTCCTCAAGAAAAAGGACGCCTCAGGCCACATACGTTTGGGAAGTGCTAAAACCCTGTCTCCCTCTTGGTGACTCTCCCTGGAAAGCCCTACAGTAAAGACGCTCGCTTACTTTTGTTTAGTTCAGCTGTCCCCGAACCTTTAGGCCAAACCCCTTCCCTCCCAAATGAGACCCATCGCACTGGACAGAGCACGCTCTGGGGAGTCTTGCGTGGGCGTATCGGACACATGTGGCTTCGCCACCTGTTTGTGTTACCTGCTGGACTGCTGTGCTTGAAAACTGCTTAAAACCTTCCATGTCTCAAGTGTGTGCCCCTTTCACTATTTGTTTTTAAAATATTGAAATACAGTCAGTTTACAATGCTGCCAATTTCTGATGAGGGGCAGCTACCTGACCTCTTGCAGGGAGCTCTCACCTGCGTCTCCAGCCGAATCCCCGCCCCTTCCTTCTCTGGGCCCCCTTGCAGCAGCTGTGTTAAATGTTACGCAGTTCCCTGGTCCCGGCGTTTGGCTCCTTGTTACCCGCAGTCTCCTGTGCTGGCTGTGCTTGCTGCTTCTGCCGGCCTCTCCCTGCCCCTCCCTGCTTGGGTCTCACTCCTGCTGGAGCATTCAGCCTCCTCTGCCCACACCCCTCCCCGCTTCAGGCACTCCCCCTGCGGCTCCTGGAGGGCAAGCACACGACTCAGTCCTGGAATCTGTCCTCCAGAGTGGCGATGTTACGTCAACAGGTCCGTCTTCCCACCTGGACTGTCAGTTCTCAGTGCGGAATCACGTGTTTGTATTCTTTGCAGGGCAACACCTGGCACATAGGAGCGGTATAACATTAAGGAATACTTCCTTTGTGCCTGGCCCTTCATCTGCCTTCTCAGAGTCCTCCTAACATTTCTCCACGGTCCGTGGTTTTATCTCCATCTTACAGATTCAGAAGTCGAGGCCCAGAGCGCTTAGGTCACAGGTCCGAGGTCACACAGCCAGTGATGAGGAGAGCGAGGGTTTGGATCCAGCTCTGTTCTCTCCCGGAGCTCATGTCTTTTCTTACTGTGTGGCGCTTGGCCTTAATAAATACATGCTAAATAAGGACTGTGGCTGAATATGTTTAATGGCCATGGAAACAAATTCTGAGGATAATTTGCTAAAATTGAGTGAGATTTAGGCCACCGTCTGGAGGTACTATCTCTATAATTTTTGGTTAACCTTAGGGTCACAGTGGTGCAGAAGGTATTTGTTAGTTAATTAGGAAGTTTCCTGTTGACATAGCCTTAGAGATACTTAAGTGGAACTATCCTGGGATACTTGGTCCTTGCTACAAAGGTGCTTCTTTTTGGAAGGAGGGCGTAGTTCAGTGGTAGAGCGTGTGCTTAGCATGCACGAGGTCCTGGGTTCAATCCCCGTACCTCTGTTAAAAATTAAACAAATAAAAATAAGTAAACCTAATTACCCCCCCACAAAAAATTAGACCAAAAATAAAAGGCTAAGAGGAAACTTTAAGAAGTACTTCTTTTCTTCCAGTTAATTGTTTTTTATTGTAGTACAGTTGATTTACAACATTCTGTTAGTTTCATGTGTACAGCATAGTGACTCAGTATTTTTATAGATTATTACTGGGGAAAGGGGGTGGAAAGGGATACATTTGGGAGTTTGAGTCTGCCAATGTTAGACATTATATGTAAAAATAGATTTTTAAAAAAGTTTCTTCTGCACAGCACAGGGAACTATATTCAATATCTTGTAATAACCTCTAATGAAAAACGATATGAAAACGAATATATGTATGTATATGCATGACTGGGACATTGTCCTGTGCACCAGAAACTGACATATTGCAACTGACTGTACTTCAATTTTAAAAAATTTAAAAAATAACTTCAAAAAAAAAGGTTATTACAAGATAACGGCTGTAATAGGATAAGGTGACAGTACTGCCATCTCGCTGCCTTTTCATAGTCTGGTGAGTAGCATATTTTAAGATCTGTAGATATTTTCCCGAGTAACTGAATTTTAACTCATCTTCACAGAGAAACACGTTCCAGGCGGTTCTGGCCTCGTCCGAGTCCAGCTCCTACGCCATCTTCCTTTATCCTGAAGATGGTCTGCAGTTCCATACGACCTTCTCCAAGAAGGATGAGAACCAGGTTCCCGCGGTGGTCGCCTTCAGCCAAGGTTTAGTGGGATTGATATGGAAGACGGACGGAGCTTATAATATATTTGCTAACGACAGAGAATCAATTGGAAACTTGGCCAAGTATGCGTCTTTTTTGCTCTTCAGTAGATTCTCCCCTTAATGAGACAATCATGTTACTATTTAATTAAGGACAATGTAATGAATATCATATAACATTACCTAAAAATATTCCCATGGATTTAAATTTTGTATATATACAGATAGATAGATAGATAGATAGATAGATAGATAGATAGATAGATAGATAGTTTTTATATTACACAGTACTTTTCCCTCATGACCTCAGGGGAACGTATTAGAATGAACAGGTGTCCTGTTTTTTAGATCTCCTTCTCATTTGAAATTGCTTTGCCGTCCCTTCCACAAGTATAAAGTTAGAAACACAAGTTCTTCAAAACTATCTCCTGCTATGAACCCCAGGCTGAGAAAAAACCCTTTTCCCCTGCACTGACTAGGGGAGGATGTTCTTATGATAGAAACAGTGCTCTCTTGGGCTGTTTTGTAGAATTTGGCAAAAGAGGGGAAAGCTCAGACTGCGTTTTTAAAGTTAAGTTCTTTTTTCTCCCATTATTTGAAAAAAAAAAAAAAGAATCACTTCCCCGCCCAACTGCATATTGTCGGTTGAGCCTAGAACTCCTCTGCCCTTTAATGGTGTGCTGGTACATGCTTAACGACTGGCTTTACAGGGCTGGGGGGAGACCTCGTTTACAGCATTTGCCTGTTCCCGCGGTGTCAATACTCCCCCCGTGGCCCGTTTGCAGCCACTCACATCATGTCGTTTACCCTGGGGTTGACAAGAGGTGAACCATTACGTAGCGTTCTCACCCAAGAGGGGCAACGGATTCAAATAACGTCAAGAACATAGCTAAGAGTAATGTAATTCGGATGTGATGAGCTTCGAGTCTCTATTGCCTCTGCTTTTAATTATCGTTTATTTAATTGCAAGTTTATATAATTTAATTTTCTGCAAGCTGGTGCAAGCAAGTTCTTGCACGCCGCTGCCTTTGTTTGAGTCCCAGGCACACAGATTGCTTAGACATCCAATTCCTGCAGGACTTTCCTGATTCCTTGTCCTCTATCCCACCCCAGTCTTCTTTTTATGTTAATTTTTAATTTTCATTATTTTATTTACTTATTTGTGTGTGGGGGGGTAACTAGGTTTATTTATTTATTATTATTTTTTTAGTGGAAGGACTGGGGATTGAACCCAGGACCTTGTGCATGCTAAGCACACGCTCTACCACTGAGCTCTACCCTCCCTCCATCTCAACCTTTTGCTTAGTGTTCCCCACTGAGTAATGTATGTCCTTTCTTTCCATGGTATAAGCTGGTCATTTTGCATAATTTGTGATAGGAACACTTTAATCACACACGTAGAAAAGCAAAAACGATGGTGCAGGAAGTAGAGATGAGGGTCATTCTGCTGCATTTTGGAACTATAAAATGCTCTTAGAGTCCAAATACCATTTGTCTCACTACATCCCGTGAGCATAAAAAGGCAAACTGAGACCTGTTCCAGGGCCCACGGCTAACACTTGGGATTGCTAATAAACCAAGTCTGGACTGTCTTCACACATAACACTTCTGACACCAAATATGCGTGTGTGTTTTTTTCCCTCACCAACCAATTTGCCAACTCTTCTGACACCAACTGGATGTCCTGCAATTTAATTCAGTTCTGATTCTAACCACCTGGAGTCAGCGCAGATCCCATCACTGAAGGGCTCAGTCCCATAGGACGGCCCCGGATTCAGAGCCCAGTCGCAAGTCCCAGGTTGTCACCTGAGCTTCTGATCAACCAGCTCTAAATCAGGGGTCTCCATGACCCCCTGCGCAGGTTTGATAATTTTCTAGACTGGCTCATAGAACTCAGGAAAGCACTTTACTGACTATGACCAGTTTATTAAAAAGGACACAACTCAGGAACAGCCAAATAGAAGACATGCAGGGGGCCGGGTTTGGGAGGAACAGTAGGTGACATGCTTCCGTGCCCTCTCTGGGCGCACCACCCTCCTGGCACCTCCATGTGTTCACCCGACTCAAAACTCTGTCAGCCTCATGCTTAAGGAATTCTCATTATGTAGGCACGATTGATCAAATCCTTAGCCGTTGGTGATATTTAATCTCCAACCCTCTGCCCTCCCTGGAAGTCAGGGTGTGGGGCTGAAAATTCCAACCTCCTGGTGACCAGCACCCATCCTGAAGTTATCCAGGGTCCCCAGCCCCCAGCCATCTCATTAGCATACACAAAGACACTCTCATCACTCCAGAGACGACAAGGATTCTAGGAATTTTATGCCAGAACCAGACAAACACCAAAGTCATATTTCTTTTTTTTAAGTATATTTTTATTGAACCGTATTTCTTATTGTATCACACATGGTGCCATGGAAAGAGAATGATGGAGAAGACAGATGTCTTCAGTCAACAGGGTGCTCATGTGGTAAAACTCATGACCAGCAATTAGTATAAATCGTATTTTAAGTCCTGAAAATGTCCCTGACGGGTGCCTCTCAAATGACCACCAAGAATAAGCCTTTGCTAGGGTTGTGCACCACTGCATACAGCCTCACCGAGTAGCCCTGGGTGGTGGCAGCCCCGCGACGACCAGACATGACCGCACCTGCTCTTCCAGCGCCCACCATGGCCGTGGGCGGAAGCGGGCGATGAGGTTCAGATCGACACACATCCCCAGGGCTCCTGCTTGGTTGGCGGGGGACTGTTTGTGGGTTGCTGGCCTGCTTCCAAGAAGCCTGTCCTTCCTCCTAGGAGCAGCAACTCCGGGCGGCAGGGCATCTGGGTGTTTGAGATTGGGAGCCCGGCCACCGCCAGCGGCGTGGTGCCCTCGGACGTGAACCTTGAAGTGGACGACGGGGCAGAGTATGACGATGAAGATTATGACTCGGTGACACATCTGGGCCTGGAGGACGTGGGCACCACATCCTTCCCCTTTGAGGCTCCGAGAAGGGGAGACGCTGGCACGCACAATGTGCCCAGCGTCCTCTCCCCGCGCCGCCTGACCACTGAGAGACCCCTGGAAGCCCCCACGGAGAGGACCAGGTCTTTCCAGCTGCCGGTGGAGAGGTTTCCCCAGCAGCAGCCGCAGGTCATAGACGTGGACGAAGTTGAGGAAACAGGAGTTGGTAAGGCCGTTTAAGTAGCAGTTGTTACGTTCTTGGATGCTTGGGTTTCCAGAAAGGGGAGCATTGCTGGAGGGTGTCAGCTGTGTGTTACACGGAGGTCTGTAAGGCTGAGAGCCTGGGGCCCGAGGGGCCAGGCCCACAGCTGCAGAGCATGGGTTTCAAAGACTCCAAGGGATCTTCTGAGACTGGGGCTGGGGTCATGGAGACTGGGGAGTATGGCCTCTTTCAAGTTGCCTGTTTTTTTTTGACTGTTCTGTTGTAAAGAGAAACGTGTTCAAGAATTATTTTGAGAGTCAGATTTTCTTATTTGTGACTTCTGGGATCAGAAATACATTCACCCACCTGAAAAAACATTTTAGAAGTTCCTTTGGCTCTGTGCACGGTTTGTGTTTGACATGTATTTCCTCTCGGTTTTGGAAGGGGCATGGTTGATTATTTTTCCTCCTGGGTCCTGTCAGCTTCAGAATTGGCCTGTGAAAATTTTAAAAATACAAAATGAGTAGATCCCCTTTTCAAAGATGGTTTTGAAGTAGAATATCTTCTCGTCGACTGTGTTCGATCAGATTTTTCCACATTTGCCACTTGGACCCTGGCAGGCTTTGCTTTGTTTTATAAAAGACATTCAAGCTGCACTGTGTCTATTATTTTCAGCTCTTGAGGTTGACCTATAACCCGTTAGGATTCCTATCAATGGGATGGTCCAAGCCTTTAAATGATGTTTACCGAGTTGCAACAGCTTCTACCGTGAAGTTATCTGAAGGCCCTCAGAAAAAATCCCCTCTATTCCACATTATTCGCTCATTTTTATTTCTTCTTACCTGCTGCGATTTGTCTCATCGCAGTAGTCATAAATGTTTCTTCTTCTTGAATAACCCAAAGCCTGGACCAGATCTGGCGGCCAGGAGTCACGTGTTTACTGACTTCAGAGGCACAGAAGTGGGGAGGTTGCCCTTGAGTGGCGTGATGAGGACATGGGTTTGTGTCTTGGGGCTCCCCTCACGCACATGGCGCCCTGGATTTCCCAGAGCGATGCTGACATCTCCCAGTCCGGGCCGCCCTTCTCTTACAGCTGGGTCTCTAGAGTGATCGCCCCAACGTGGCTTGGGTGTGTTTCCTTGCAAACGATGGAGTTTTGAGTCTCAACCTGTCCCCACCCTACCTAGGTATCTCTGAAATTCGCGTTTGTGAAGCCGTCACTCTGAGATCACAAGCAGCCCCGACAGCTTATGGTCGTGTCTTGGTTCGAGTAAGAATAAAAGCCTAGATTTTAGACCCAAAGGGGTCTAAATCAGCTGTTTTTCTGCCTTCTGCCCCAGTTATTTCACTGTTTTTCTTAGAAAGATCCGTCTCCTGTAGCCAGCAGTGCCCTCCTGGTGCTGTTTGAATGGTCACACACGGATACGTAGGCCATCACAGACCCCCCGGGAGCTGGACTTAAGCAACCACTAGTGTCACGTGCGTTCAGCGTAGGGCCCGAGGGTTCTCGGCTCCAAACGCCACCTTCCTACACACAGGAAGTTCCCTCCTGGGGATGGAGGACACATGGAATCTACCTGGGGTTAAATAATACTTTAATCTTCACTCACCGCAGCCAGTTGTACGCTGGGTCGCTAGCCCCTCTAAAAGTCCACCCCCTCTTGTGCGTTTGAACTTCATTCCCAGCTAATTTGCTCTTGGATTTTAAGTTTAATGAGCGAGTTCATAATTCCAATCAAATGAACCCGGGAGGGAGAAATTTGAAATAGGGAGAAGTTCTTTCTGAGTCTTGAGTCAAAGGCTTTCTAACTGGGTATGACTGAGGAATTACGCCTCATCCGCTTCAGAGTCTAAGAGCCTCCGACGTACCCCCTGCTGGGAAGAAGGGGGCAAAAAAAGTTCTAAAATACTTGAAACTTGTTAAAATGGCACATTGTATGTTATATATAGTTAACCATAATAAAAAATTAGTTTAAAAATATTTTAAGGATCCCCCCCAAAATATGAAGCTGACCTTCCCCTGCATTGGATGGTTGTCGTATTAAGAGCGATAATGGCAGGGGGAGGGGACAGCTCAGTGGTGGAGCGCGTGCTTAGCATGCAGTTGGTCCTGGGTTCGATCCTCAGTCCCTCCATTAAAAAAATTAAGAAATAAATAAAAATTAAAAACATTTTAAACAAACAAGCAAAATGATTGATACTGGATGGCAGGAACCCCATAGTGATTCAGTGATACTGAGCACTTTGGATGATGGCAGCTTTTGATAATTTGCCCCTGCGATTTTGCAAACTCCTTTTAGACCCACCTGCCTTGGTGGTTTGAGTGATGGGGCCACCACGCTGTGTTGGAGGTTACAGGCAGACAGTCCCGTGTTGGAGTTGCCGGAGCAGAGGTCAAGCCTTGCAGGGCTGAGGGTGCGCAGTGTCGTGCAGCCTCGTGGTCCAGGGCCCTGGGAGGCGCTGACGGGTGTGCTGTGTTCTCTCTGAGCAGTTTTCAGCTACAACACGGATTCCCGCCAGACGTGTGCCAACAACAGACACCAGTGCTCGGTGCACGCCGAGTGCAGGGACTTCGCCACCGGCTTCTGCTGCAGCTGCGTGGCCGGCTACACGGGGAACGGCCGGCAGTGTGTTGCAGAAGGTACTTTGCTTTTGTGTGTTCAGTGGGCGGCGGGGGGAGACGGGAGGGGTGGAGTTTCTGTTTTAGTGCTTGTTCTGACATCTTGCCTTTACCCAGATCTGTAAGGGTGGGTGGTGATTGTAGTCTGCACAATGTTTCATCTCTCACTGCCCACTCTTGCCTGTCCGTCTCTGATGAGTGTTCCTTGGGGAGTACCTGTTTCTCCAACCAGATGAGGTCTCTTTCTTTCCTGGGCTATTTCCGCATCTTGGAGATGACTGCCACTGGGATCCCATCTTCACAGCTGCCCCTAGTGCTGAACAAAAGCTGAAGTGTTGAAATTGTGCAGCCTGGACCACGAATTATCAGTGCCCCTCATTTTTCTCCATTTCTTTCAAACCTCCTATTTTGGCATTGTGCACAGACCGGGCCCTCCTAACGGTCGCTCAGCTCCAGCAGGTCCACAGTGGGCTGGCGTCGACCAAAGTAATAGCGGGTCAGGTCTATTTCAGCCCCCCGCCCGCTCAGTTTTCCCGTACTTGTGCCCCTGAAGTCACAGCATGGTGATGGTGGGGCGTCAGGGGTGCACGCCAGCTAACGGGACCCCAAGCCCACTGTAGGGCCAACTCCAAAATGGATTCAGCTGTGGGCCAATGTCAGTTCCGAGCTCTGCCTGCAAAAGGGCCCCCATTCTTGATGCTCTCAGATGGTCAGAAGAAGCTTCTCTGCAGAAATCTAGGTGGCCCAGATAACAGGTCGCTCAGAGAGGGAGACCTAGTGGGGTCTGAAGCCAGGAAGTAGAATTCAACAAAACCACAACCCAGCCACACTGAACATCTGTCCCTCAGATGCCACGTCACCGCACTTGTCACCCGTCACTTTCCCGGTGTGCTCAGTGAGGAGCCTCGATTGCTTTGTGAAACTTGACTGCGTAACACTCGGTTGGGGAATATTTTTCTGGTTCTCAGATCCCCTGCTCATAGCTGTACTTATGTCAGTTATCTTGATTTGCCACCAAAAAAAGTTTCCTTCTGGGTCACAGTTAGGGAGTTTCATTAACTGCCATCCTCAGCAACAAAAGAAAACGTACACTTCGCGTGTTAATTTGGGGGCGTGGTTTTTTATGGTCTATAAAATGTGTTTCCTGTTTTCTTCCAAAGCCCACCGCCCCGGGGATGGTGTGCCTTGGCTGCTTCGTTTAGGCTTGGCTGTTATAACTCCTTCACCCTGGGGGAATCCTCCAAAATCTGCAGTGAACCGTTGCTCAAAGAGCAATCTCGTTAGCTCTCTCCATGCCAAGTGTCAGAGCTGGGAACGCTGACCCGCTGCGTTTGGCAGCAAGCGTAGATAGGACGGATTCCTTGGCTACATGTTTTGGCGTTATATACCCGCCCCGAAATAGTTCTGTGGTTTAAATATTTGTTGGATTCTTGCTAATTCTGAAACATGTTTTGAGCTCAGAGTTTGGTGGAGAAAAATTTGTTTGGTTTCCTTCGCTTGGCTCTCCTGCTCGCTTCTGTCGTAGTTTGGGGGAGGCATTTTTTCAGTATTAGTCTTCTAATGGACAGCGTTCCCCAGCGTGATGAGACCGTTTCTCCGCAGAAGCACTCCGCGGGCCGAGTGCCGTGCCGTGTCAGCGACCCCGTGTAGCGCCTGGCAGGGGGTCTTCAGAACGCGGGTGATGGCGCCCGGGTGGGAGCGCGTTCAGCCTCTGGTTACTCCACACACCGTCCCGAGGACTTGCTGTGGACGGAAAGCTCTGCTGAGATGGAGCCAGGGAGTCCGGGGTGGAAGTCCTGTCTCTAGTCATTTACAGTCTGGGAAGAGAAACCTGATAAGTACAGTCAGTAACTGGTAGAATTTAATTCTATATCAAACCGGAACAGTCCAACGTGGGTTTTTTTCCCCAAAAGATGTAAGAACAAGGAGGAGAGGGTACAGCTCAGTGGTAGAGAATGTGCTTAGCACGCATGAGGTCCTGGGTTCAATCCCTAGGATTGCCATTAAATAAATCACCTAATTATCTCCTCCCTCCAAAGAAAGAAAAAAAGATGTAACACACTCATTTAAAGTACACCATTCAGTGCTTCTCAGTATATTCACTAAGTTGTGCAGCTGTCACTTTTCATTTTAGAGCGTTTGCATCACTCCCGAAAGAAACTCTGGGTCTGTTAGTAGTTACCCTCAATTCATCCTCATCCCCCAGCCTCTGTCAACAACTAATGTATTTTCTGTCAAATTTTTTTTCTGTTCTTGAAGTTTTATATACATAGAACCATACAATATGTGACTTTTGTGTTTGGCTTCTTTTACTCAGCACCCATGTTTTCAAGGTCCATCATATTTTAACATGTCAGTACCTCATTCCTTTCTTCTAGCTGAATAATACTCCGTTGCATGGATATACCACATCTTGTTTATCCATTCATCAATTGCTGTACATTTAGGTGGCTTCCCATTTTGGCTCGTATGAATAATGCTCCTAAGAACATTTATGTACAAGTTTTTGTGTGGCCATATGTTTTCTGTTCTCTTGGGTAAACACCTAGGAGTTAGGATTGCTGAGTCCTATAGTAAGTAACCTTCAGTTTTCTTATTCAAATACAAGAACAGCTTCACTTCTTGACATCTCATCATTTCCCGATTAAACAGTAAGACATATATGCAAGTTATAAATATTTGAACAGGATGGAGATACACAGTATAGAAGATGAAAGTTCGCCATGTCACCCCGAGCTGACCACTGCTAGCAGTTTTGTGCACATCTCTTCAGATAGTCTCCCTGAAGTGTATGCTAACATTTATCATTAATCTGACTTTCAAAAATGGTGTCCGACGTATACTCTTTGGCAGTTATGAAGACAGCTTTTAAACATGCCGTAGTAGTAAGTGGCACATCTTTCCCAGTCGTCCAGATGGAACAGTGACCCACAAACACGCCCCGGTCCACAAGCTGGTGCTGCGTCAGAGGGCGTTATTTGCGTGGCGTGCAGTATGGCCACGTCTGTCTGGCTGGGGCTGAACGAATCTCCAGGACTCAGACCGGCTGTTCTAACCCTGGGTAGTAGGACAACCCTGAGCCAGAGATGCTCAGTTAATAAACGTCCCATCCCGTGTAGCCCTGCTGTCCCAGTGAAAGGACTAATACTCTCACAGTGATCAATTACATGTCACCTCGTCTGAGATCCCCTGTGACACTTTCCTTCACCTGAGATTGTTTTATTTGCCTCTGAAGTTCCTCCACCACACAGTGGCTCCTACTTTCTTGCTGACCACGTTATCACTCAGCGTGGGAGGGGGGCACGATGCTGGAATTTCTGAGGCTCACAGATGCGCTCACTGGAATTGCCTTCTTGGGGAGTAGAGCTGCATTCCCTTGTCCCCAAGCCCTTTACCCCAGCGCTGTGTGGCACAGATGCTTCCAGACATACGATCCTGTTTTGAAGGGCTGACTTCTTTCTGTGTCTCTTACTCAGGTTCCCCACAGCGAGTTAACGGCAAGGTGAAAGGGAAGGTCTTTGTGGGGAGCAGCCCAGTTCCCATTGTCTTTGACAACACTGACCTCCACTCCTACGTGGTGATGAACCACGGGCGCTCCTACACGGCCATCAGCACCATTCCCGAGACCGTCGGGTACTCTCTGCTTCCTCTGGCCCCCGTTGGAGGCATCATTGGATGGATGTTCGCAGTGGAGCAAGGTGGATTCAAGAATGGGTTCAGCATCACAGGTGACTGACATCGGACCTGGAAATGAATGCGCCACAGAGTGGGGCTGGGCGGGGTGGCTGGGTGAGTGGGAAGGGAGCTCTGTGTCTGCAGACCACTTACTGACAAGCATTTTGTGGCTCTGGAGATTGGGGTGGGGTAAACATATCAAGAAGTTCCCCATGAATGTACATGAAGGCTGTCTAGAACTGTGCTTTGACCAGGGAGTGATTTGGTGGTGCAGAGTCAGGAGTCTCCAGCACAGCAAGTGATGTTGTCTCCTGTATCTTTACAACCCAGGGTGTGGGTGGGGCTCACTCTGTTTATCCAGCCTGCCTCCAAATCCCAAAACAACCTGAGATGCATATTTGACATGTCCTCTGTATCTGCTTGGAAAAGGGAACCTGTCATTTAGAGCTGGTAAATTCAGCCTGATAAACATAACCCTCATGAGTCTTAAGAAACCTGAGTTTCCTTGGGGCTTCAGGGGAAGTTCAGTCTTCAGGCAGACCTTAGCTGCACAGCTTTTCATGTATTAGTGTTGCTTTGTACGTGGGTTGATTTAAATTGATGGTACTTTGTAACTTGTAACTTGCATCAACTTCAGGGAGGCTGAGGGAGCCTTGACAAATTCCCTACCGCAGCAAATCTTTGTGACTACAGTGGTTCTTCTCAGTTGCTCCAGGACCTGTGTCCTCAGCTGGATATCTGCCTGGGACTTGGGGGCTCTAGAGCAGGCGCTGTCAGGCTTTTCCTGCAGAGGGCCAGACAGTAAATATTTCAAGCTTTGCCTAAATATGTTAGGCTGTTCGGTCTCTGTTGCTTGCATCTCTTCGACTCTGTCATTGTAGAGCAAAAGCAACCGCAGATGATATTCAAGTGAATGAGCGTGGCTGCATGCCAATGAAATTATTCATGGGCCCATGTACATTTCATATGCTTTTTGCATATCATGAAATAGCATTCTTTTGACTTAAAAAAAAGCTTTAAAATGTAAAGACCATTCGTAGCTCAAGGCCAGCCAGCCCTGCTATCGGAGGGGTCTGCAAACGTGGAAAAGCGAGGAAGCTGGTAGAGAGGGAGTATTTTTCCTACTTGTCTGGGGCTGCTGCCCTGCACAGACCAAGGGGAGGTCCTGAGCCAACACCATCGTAAGCGCTCCTACGATGGTTTCTGGGCCTGGTGATGGTTTGCCCAGAAGAACTCACCCATCCTGACCAGGACTTAGCTGTTAACAACAGTCACTGCATAGCTGATGTCTTGGCGCACTTAACATAGAGCAGAGGACTTGTTGTTGTTGTTGTTACAAAAGCCTTCTTCTTTAATTGAAGTATAGTTGATTTACAATGTGTGTTAGTTTTTGCTGTACAGCATAGTGATTCATTTATACATATATATATTCATTTTCGTATTCTTTTTCATTATAGGCTATTACAAGGTACTGAATATAGTTCCCTGTGCTGTACAGCAGGACCTTGTTGTTTGTCTATTTTGTGTACAGTAGTTTGTATCTGCTCATCCCAAACTCCTAATTTACCCCTCCCTATCCCCTTTCCCCACTGGTAACCATAAATTTGTTTTCTATGTCTATGAGTCTCTTTCTGTTTTGTAAATAAGCTCATTTGTACCATTTTTTTTTTTAGGGGGAGAGGGTATAGCTCATAACTCAGTGGTAAGAGTACATGCCTAACATGCACAAGGGCCTGGGTTCAATCCTCAGTCCCTCTAGTAAATAAATAAATAAATCTAATTATCTGCCCCCCAAAAAAACAAAAAAAAAGAATTGTATTTTTTTTTAGATTCCACATATAAGTGATATCATACAGTATTTTTCTTTCTCTGTCTGATTTACTTTACTTAGTATCATAACCTTTAGGTCCATCCTTGTGTCTGCAAATGGCATTACTTTATTCTTTTTAATGGCTGAGTAGTATTCCATTGTATATACATACCATATCTTTATCCAGTCATCTGTTGATGAACACTTAGGTTGCTTCCATGTCTTGGCTATTGTGAATAGTGCCGGCCCCCACTTTTTAACCTACTTCAGCTCATCCAATTTCACTAGATAGATTGTATCCCTTTTTCATCAGCAGGAAATGGAGGCTCAGTGTAACTTGTTCAAGTTCCCCTAACCAGTACCTACCACAGTTGAAGGGTCAATCCCCCATCCCCTGCTTTTCCCGGCACAAGCCCTGGGCCTGCCCATCTCAGATGCTAGTTTGCAGCTGAGAAGCAGCTTCTATTTTCTGTGTATGACTCAGTTGAGCCTCGTGGGTGTCCCAGCTTTGTCCTTGGCATCACCAGCCCTAATTCTACCAACCAAACTAAAGCATCTGCAGAGGGGGTGTGAGCCTGCCTCACTGTGAGCCCAGGGCGGGCGTGAGGGAAGCTTCTTTGACGGCAAAGTGACAGACTGACCTTGCTTTCTAGGGGGCGAGTTCACCCGCCTGGCCGAGGTGACCTTTGTGGGGCACCCGGACAAGCTGGTCATTAAGCAGCGGTTCAGCGGTATTGATGAGCACGGACACCTGACCATCGACACAGAGCTGGAGGGCCGCGTGCCGCTGATCCCCTTCGGCTCCTCGGTGCACATCGAGCCCTACACGGAGCTGTACCACTACTCCCGCCAGGGTGAGCCTGGCCCCGCACCCGCACCCCCATTCAGGGCCAGTGCCGCGCCCGCGCGCCCGCCCCTGGCGCTCTCAGTCTTCTGGCCTTCGGAGAGGGAAATGCCGGGGGTACCTTACTACAATCACCTTTCCCTGATTGTAGACATCGGGCACACTCACCGGAGAGGACTTAGTGCAGACAAAAATAAGCATAACTTACAGAAATAAAACCAGGACACAATTATTATTGAATTAAATGTATTTCCTTTCAGCCTTTTCCTTACATATTAAAAATATCCCAACGTATCTACATACATATATATAGAGAGAGAGCATGTATGTTATCCCAACATAAATATCTCAACATAGTATATAATTTCAAAAGAAAATACTTTTGTTATAGTATACACCATATGAAGTTTTTAAACTTTACTTCAGATTTACAGAAAACTTGAAATTAGCACAATTTCCACATACCGTTTCCTCAGCTTCACCAATTGTTAGCATTTTGCCACATTTCCTCTATCATTCTCTCATATATATATATATATATTTTTTTTTTTTTTTGAGAGTAAGTTGTAGGCACCATGATCCTTCATCCCCTAAATATTTCATGTGTTTTTCCTAAGAACAAGAACATTTTCTTACGTGGCCCCAGCACAGTCATTAAAATCAGGAAATTTAACATTGATTCAGTACTGTTGTATACTCTGCAGTCAGGTGTATAGTTTTTATTTAAATAAAATTGCAGTCATACCACATTATCATATCTTCGCTTTTCCAGTTAACGTCAAAGCATTAATACTTTATAGTTAAATAGGCTTTGGAAACATTTTGTAATGACTCCGTACGATTCTCTTGTATGGCTATTAATTTAAACCACTCTTTTGTCTAAACCTTAGGTTATTTCCAATTTTTTCCTTCTCAGAAGGAGATGAAATGATCATCTTCATCATAAATCTTGACCAAATTGCTGGTTCTTTCCTGACCAAGTTCCTAGAAATAGAAGTGTTGATCAAACATTAGAAACTCTTGAGAGGCTCTTATTAAATTGCCATCCAGGAAGGTCGCACCAGCTGCCATGCCTCTGGGCCTGCTCGGCTCTCCTGGGGGAGGAGGTGGCTGCGGAGGAGGTGGGGTGAGCGCAGGACCGCGGTCTGCAGCCAGGCTGCACCCAGAGGGCGCTTGTGGCCGCCCCGCACGGGAGAGCTGGGCGGAGGCAGCTGACGCTAGTCTTTCATTTCTCCTCTGGCTTTTATCGCCAACTACAGCAGAGCTCTCTGATCTATACTTTTTTTTTCCTTTAAGTAGGAAGTTGAGATTTTCACCGAATGGGTGAGAAGCAGGCTGTCTTCTGAATGGGGAAGACTGCTTCGCTTCTCTATTGAGACTTGCTCCAACTCCTTAGTAATTTATAGAAACCCGTTAACGCCTCATTTTCTGTATCTCAGAGAACCGCTTGATCTAGGGTCTTTGTCACAGCCACTATTTACTGAATCCGAAGTGAGAGAACCCACCTAAAGCAGTTAGCGCTCTGCTAGTCACGTGGTGGGGGCTTTATAAAGGGCAGTTTGTCTCAGTAAGGTTATATGGAGTCCAGAACTTTTACACACATGATCTCATCCTCACACCCCTCCCCCTGTTGTAAAAGAAACAGGGCGAAGAAGTTAGTAACTGGCCTGTGATCACACACCTTGTGAGTTCAGGTGCGTCTCCCTCCAAGCCTGTGCTCTGTCCACCAGGTCTGAATCTCTGGGTTGGTTCTGCGTGACTTAGAAACTTCCAGAGAAGCACTTGATGAGAAAAAGCAATAAATACTTCTCACATGAATAGCACCCACGGTAGCATGGGAACTCTGGGTAACAGGATGACCCCCAAACTGAGATAAACGGTCTTATTTATCCTGTTCCGCCCAAACTCTCATCTGCTAGCATTATGGGCAGAGAGGACTGCTGATGGTTTTAAAGCCTGTGAGGAAGACTTCTGCATCCTCAGGACCTCTCCTTTGTCTCCCTGCCTCGTCTCCCTCCCCTCCCGCTCCCAGTGATCACCTCCTCCTCCACCCGGGAGTACACGGTGACGGAGCCCGAGCGGGACGGCGCCGCCCCTTCGCACGTCCACACCTACCAGTGGCGCCAGACCATCACCTTCCAGGAGTGCGTCCATGATGACTCCCGGCCGGCTCTGCCCAGCACCCAGCAGCTCTCGGTGGACAGCGTGTTCGTCCTGTACAACCAGGAGGAGCGGATCCTGCGCTACGCTCTGAGCAACTCCATCGGTCCTGTGCGGGGTGAGAGACGGCCGCTGGGTGGGGAGTCCTGGGCCTGCAGCACGCATGTCTCTCTGTGCTTTGTGACATGTTGTTTCTCGTCTCTAACTCTCAGTAAGAAGAGGAAAACTGTGCTAAAATAGCTCCCTATCTTGCTAAATGTCTCGTCATCTGCGATTCTTATCTACCCATCTCTGATCTGCTAACCTAAGGCATCTTTACTGTCCTCTTTGGGGTTGAGGAGAATGCTAACCTGTTGGCTTACCTTACAGGGCAGCCCATTCAAGGGCTGCAGCTGCCTGTGGCCGGGCATTTAAAACACGGACACTAACTGTGAAAGAAATGTGTGCTCAGGGCCTGGGAAACCCAAATAAAATCTGGTAAAACTCAGGTTCAGAGCCTACAGCAACCTCTCCGCTGGGGATGGCACATTGCAGGAGCTGAGGTCCGGTCTGGGGGCTGCGTGGAAGGAGCTGGCACTGGGGACCTCGTGGGACATCTCAGAGTCAGACTCCACACTGTCCACATCTTTAAGCCCCCTGTTCTGTGTATTTGGGCATGGGCATTAAGGTCTTTCTCTCTCTCAGTTCTTTTTGGTTCTCCCTCTGCCCAGGTCACTTCTGCAGCTGATCAGATTTGTCCTTAGCTCCCGAAAGCAGGAGGGGTGGCAGGTGTCCCTACCCCTCCTTTGACAGCTGTAGCTCCAGGCATCAGGGATGGGCGTATTTTTTCTTAAAAAGCCAGATAGTAAGTATTTTCAGACATGGCCAGCCACACAGTCTCTGCACGGGAGCTCACTTCTGTGACGGCAGCACAAACGTAGCCATAGACTGTGTGCAAATGAGTGGGTGTGGCTGCTTTCGAATAAAACTTTATTTACAAACACAGGCATGAGTCTGAATTTTGCTGATCCTGCCCCGGGTGATGCAGGAGTTGGCAGGTTTCCCATTCCAGGACCCTCTGCTGCGCTCCTGGTCATCAGTCCTGCCCTACTTTCTGTGGGAGGAGGAGACTGGTCAGTTGCTGAGGACTCACTTGGCTTCGATGTCTCTGCTTCACAGACGGCTCCCCTGATGCCCTTCAGAATCCTTGCTACATCGGTACACACGGGTGTGACACCAACGCAGCCTGTCGCCCCGGCCCCGGGACCCAGTTCACCTGCGAGTGTTCCATTGGCTTCCGGGGAGACGGACGCATCTGCTACGGTACAGCCGTCAATTCTGATTTGGGGGTGGGGGTGGTTCGGGGACAGATTCGGGAAACCAGAGAGCTGGGTGAGGCGAGGAACCACGGGCGAGTTAAGCACTGACAGGTTCACCACGCCGGAGTTGTTTCAGCCCCACACTTGCTGTTCCCCCCGTGATGTTAGGGACACTGCCTCTTCCTGCAGATTGTCAAATGCCCGGACTCTAGGCAGCAGAGTAGAATTTATAAGGCCACACTCCACTCCACCTTGAGAATGCAAAGGTTTAAAGAGAAGAGAAAGTCCACGATGAGTGAGAAACACAATGAGTGAAAAACTCTGACTGTAAAATCCCCAGGCGTTGTTTGTGTTCCGTGCTTCCCAGACACCATCTCATTTAATCCAACAATCCTAATGAGATAGATTCTTTCGTTTCTGTCTTTTAAAAATTACTTGATATGTATTTACAAATAAATAATTTAATTGTAATTTAATGTACACACAATATAAAATTGATCACTCTCACCATTTTTACGGGTCCAGTTCTGCAACATTAAATACATTCACGTCGTTGTGCGACCATCACCGCCACCCATCTTCAGAACCCTTTTTCATCTGCAGAAGTGAAATTTGGTTCCCATTAAATAACACCGTCCCATGCCCCCAGCGCCTGGCAACCACCATTCTACTTCCTATGAATTTGATGACACGAGAGACCTCATATAGATGGAATCATGCAGCATCTGTCCTTTTGTGACGGCTTCTTTCCCTTAGCATAATGTCCCCAAGGTTCACCCATGTTGTAGTGTGTATCAGGACTTCCTTCGTTTTTAAGGCTTTAATATTTGAGGAATGTTCCATGGTATACACGTGCAACATTTTGTAATCCATTCATTCATCATTGGACACTGGGGGTGCTTTAGTTCTTTCACTGTTGTGAATAATGCTGCTATGAACGTGGGGGTATGAATATCTGTTTGAGACTCCACTTTCAACTCTTTTGGTATATGCCCAGAAGTGGGATTGCTGGATCACACGAGTCTGTGTTTGATTTTTTTTTTTTTTTTGAGGAACTGTTTTGCACAGCAGCTGCAACATTTTATGTTCCCACCAGCAGTGCACAAGGGCTGCAGCTTCTCCACATCCTTGCCAGCGCTTGTTTTGTTTTTTGATAGTGGCCGACCTAATGGGTGGGAGGTTCATTCTTGTCTTTATAGATGAGAAAACAGAGCCCGGGACATTGGAACGTTGTAACTTGAGTCTCACTTCAGTCTCTGACTCAAGGGCATGGATTACATGTCTTCAATGCACTTAATTTATTACTTGGAATTTGATTCTAAATACTTTCACATAAACAGCTTGATACTTATGTTTGTTACCAAATTTTTAAACAAAATTTTTATTGAAGTGTCGTTGATTTACAATGTTAGTTTCAGGTGTACAGCAAAGTGATTCTGTTTGTTACTAAATTTTAATCCACTGCCGAAGGGCAGTTAATTGACTCCTGACTCAAGGAAGAATCCACATAGCAGAGGCACCTGCTGTAAGAATGTCAGATGCTTCACTGAGTGCTACCAAAACCCACAACAGAGGGCTCGCCAACGGGTGTAAGGAATTCTAGAAGCTTCTCTAGTGAAATGGGTGGTGTGCACACATATGTTCGGCGGGAACCACGAGCCGCCCCCTTGAGTGACGGGGGCGTGAGGATCTGGTGAGCCCAGCAAGCTTGGAATTTGGGAGCGATGCCTTGGGTCTGGAATCCAGGGCCGGCACTTAATGACGGATTGAGTGTGCTGAGTTAACGCGAAGCGGAGCAGATCCTGCTGCATTCGCGTCAGGGTGAGACTGGATGTAAGGTGCTCATTGGAACATCCAGAATAATGCAGAGCAGGGACTGGGCTTGCGGGAACCGGTTGTGCAGTTGTTCAGCCAGCCTGCTGCTCACTTTGCACACGTGCTGGAATTCGGTCTGAGACTGGCCCTCCTTGGAACATACCACCAGGCAGGGGACCAGTTCCTACTCACCTCTGATCATCAGACGTCCCTAGTATTTCCCCAAAGAGCCCATCAGTCTTGAGTGGCTGCATGCATACTGCGTGCGTGTGAGCAGAGCCCTCCTGGGCCGTGGAGATGGTGCCGGACACCGCATGGGGCTGGGGCTCCCGTGCTTCTCCAGTGGAAGCATCCACCGCTTCAGTCTTTCTGGAGCCTCGTTTCAGCTTCGTAAGCCAACTGGACATCAGTCAGATGTGGCGCTTCCCCAGCCCGCAGAAACCGAACCTCTCGGGCTGGTCCCACTGCCGGAGCCTGAGCTGGTAGTGGGAGCGCTTGCTTCACTTCCCAAGGCACAGCCAGCCGAGCTCCGTGCGTGTCATCGTTGCTATCATGGAAAACGCTCCGGTGTCCCCGCCCAGGAAGACAGGTGTTGGTGTGCACTTGCTTCTGTCCCAGCGTTCGTCCTCATTCCGGCAGATTTGCACCCTGGAATGTGAGTCTGTTCCCGGTCCGGCTGCTTTTTGTTCTGGGTCACGAGAATCACCCTCGGAGCGCTAATGCATTGAGACACGAGGCTGTTGATAGGAAATTGCATTAAGCAGATCATTTCACATATTATTTTGACCAGGAAAGTGCCTCAGAAGAGATTGAGGGTGAGCCTTTGTAATGCGGTGTGTGTCGCGTTGATATAATGACAGGCGACACCCGAAACAAGGCTGGTGTCGGTTAGACCCTGCAGGGTGACCCGCCAAGGTAATTTGGGGAAGATCTCTGGTTGAATCACAGAACTCTGGTGTCTGGCAGAGTGGCTCCCATATATTTCTCAGTTGGGAGTAAAAGATGGTTTTGGGCCATTTCTCATTGAGTCATTTTGAGAACACACAAGACATTTAACAAATCAATCATGAGACTCTTCTGCGAGAGCCTGTTGTTTATGAAAAGGAGAAATTATGGAAAAGAGTTGTGGAAAGTATGTGAAAAGTAGCTGCTCTGAAAGACAGGTCAAAAAGGAAGCAGTCATTGCAAGAAAAATCCACAGCTTTCCTGTGGGGTGAGAGAGTGATTTATTCGTGAACGGAAATCTCTCCCCAGAGAAGAGGGCGACTGGATATTGAATAATGAGACCAATGGTCTCCAAGCAGATCTTGTGATATTTTACGAGGAACAGTTACCACTAATGTTTCTACTGAAGACTGGATTAGAGTCCCAGCCTCAGTTTACAGAAGGGAGGGTTTCAACTGGGCATTAGGAAGAATTTCCAAACTGTAAGGATTGGGAGATGTTAGCGGGGAAGTTGCTAGGGTTTTGCTCTAACGAAAAGGTGTGGCCCCGCTTGGATAACCTGTGTAGACTTGCGTGGAGGGAGGGGTGGTCCCGGGGGCCCACTCCCACCCTCATCCCACAGGCCACCAGATCCTATTTGCACGGTTCCCCAGGTAGGGTGGGCAGCACAGCATCCTCCCCAATCACCTAAGGAACTTCCTTGAAACACACAGGTTCCCTCTCCTCAGACCTTCCGGGGGTTAGTGACTCTTGGAGAACCTCCGCTGTGCTTTCGCTCTGTGCCGTTGGGCCTTGGCAGTGGAGACTAAGCTGTGGAGCCCGCAGCCTGCACAGCGCGTCCAGACATCCGTGCCCGGAGTGTCCTGGGAGGGCCGTGGTGCTGGGACAGGGAGGCCGGCATTGTCTTTGTCTCCCACGTCGTTGCAGCAGCAGCTGGTGGATGGAGCTGCAAACACTCGCTGAATCTCCCTCCACCCCAGTCCCAGCTCTGGCTCATTTAGAGGCCGCCTTGGGAGGGGCTTTGTGCTGTGACCTTCCAGCTGTGCCTGGAGCGGCCCTCCTGTCTGAGCTCTGGGGTCTTAAACATGTCACAAAAACATACCAGGCAGGAGTGTTTTAGGAAGCTGAATGCTGTCAGGTTTGGGTTTTTGTCTGAGCATCGGTGAAGCTGTGGGGCTGATGTGCTGTGAGTGCTTGTCTTGTGCAAAGTTGTCCAGTAAGCCAGCCTGGCCTTTGGTCTCAGCCATGAAGGGACTGGCTAACACTGGCCATTGGAGGTGGATAAGGCATCGAGGAAGGGGAGTGGAGATGGGGAGAGCACTGTGTGGTCTCAGCCATTACGAAATCTTCCTCGCACGCGTCTCCAAGAGTTCTAGGAAGGCCAGAAGTGACTGTGTATATACGCTCGGAGAATGAGGTGGACGCACCAGGACCATGTGTGACTGTATTTATTTCAATCCATCAGTGGACCAAGGTAGTGACAAGGTAGCTCTGTCTCTCATCTGGCCCAACCAGCCTTACTGGAATGGCAGCCACAGACTGGTGTCCAGTGCCAGTGGCCATCTGAGGGCCATGTTCCTAGACTCAGCCAGATCCATCCCTGTGGCTGGTGGATTCGGATGAGCCCCTAAGAATGATAATAATAGTTACACTTCTTGAGCTTGCTGGGTGCCCCTCTGGTTTACCTCCATCTTGTGCAATCTTCAGAAGAAACCCCAAGACGAGTCCTGGCATGCTTGTCTACCAACAGGGAAGCTGAGGCTGGGTAGTTAGGCAGCTTATCTGAGACCACACCCAGGCTGGTGACCAAAGGAGGCGGATATGGGCCCAGCTCCATCCAGCTGCAGGCACCCGTCTCTTTGTTGCAATCACACGATGGCTACAGTGTGGTCACGTGGGAGGGCATCACTCCCCATCCTACGGGCTTTGGGTTCTTTCAGTGTGTTAAGCTCTAGATAACAATTTGGAAAGTCACAAGTTGACTTTACACTGTCCAACTTTTTTTGTAACTGTCACTGGAGGAAGGGAACGTTTTTGAACAGTAGCATATCTAGCGATGCTCTGTGGTTTAGGAACCTGATTCAGAGTCTGAATACTTGTCTGCATGTCTTTCCATTTGCCCATCTGCTGTCAGTGGGCCCCAGGCTCATCGACTGCCTCCAGGAGAGGTGGGGGAAGCACAGGTTTACAGAGGAGGGGGGTCTTGGAATCAGTCTCTCAAGTTATGCACAGAGCTTGTAGTAATGAAAAAAGTGCATGAGAAAGAATATGTATGTGTATATATATGTGTATAAGTGAGTCACTCTGCTGCACACGAGAAACTAGCACAACATTGTAAATCAACTAGACTGCAGTTTTCTTTAAAGGGGAAAAAAAGGGGGGTAAGTGGGTACAGCTCAGTGGTAGAGCACATGCTTAGCAAGCACAAGGTCCTGGGTTCAATCCCCAGTCCCTCCATTAGAAAAAAGAAAAGAAAAGAGAAACATTTTAAAAATGGGAAAAAAAAACCCTTATTTAAAGCTGCTTTTAGAATATAAAAAAATGTGTTTTAAAATGGATCCATCTGCAGGCCAGAATACTTTACACTTTATTGCATTTTGTGATGTTTGAAGAGATGTTTTTAAGTCTGCCTTTTGTACGCAATCTGCCGTAGATATCGATGAGTGTTCGGAACAGCCGTCGGCGTGTGGGAGCCACGCGATCTGCAACAACCACCCGGGGACCTTCCGCTGCGAGTGCGCGGAGGGCTTCCGGTTTTCAGAGGAGGGAGCGTGTGTGGGTGAGTGCTGTCGGTGACTTTCCAAACCATCATTCACGTGCTGCAGGTCGCTGGCTGGGTGGGGGGTGTGGCCCCCGGGGGTCCTCCGAGCTGAGGTGGAAGCTTCCCGGTTCTGTCGCTGGGGAGGGCAGTTCACAAAGCTGAATCAGACTGGAGGGTCCCACGTACAGGGAACAAGCAATGTGACTGTCTGCACGTGTCACGCCCTGCCCTCGCCTGTTACCAACTTTGGCCTTACTGTGCCTCATCTTACACAACTTTTACTTCTCGTGATTCTTTTAACAGCTATTAAAACACTTAGACTTGTTTCTCCTGGAATGTGGTGGCCAAGGGCCACCCCTTGGGTGGAGGGGACGCCTTCTAGGGGCTTGTGGCCTTACTGCCAGAGCATCCGGGCCCATCAAAGTGCGTAAGTTAAGGCCACGAGTTAGGCTAATGACGCGTTAGGCTGGTGATGATTCTGGTGATGATTGTTGATATCGTCCCACTTTTCCCGCCTGCTGCCCTTTGACCTGTGGTGTCCAAGAGCCTGAAGATCAGAGACTTGTGGAGATTTCCAGTCTGGAGGGCAGCTTGCTGACGGGGCCATCTGAACTCAGTATCTCTTCCCAATTTAAAACAGATTCCTCTCTTGCCGCCTCAGTGCACATCCCCTGGCCCCTCCTTGCTGTTTATCAGCCCTAAGCATGCTTTCTGTCCGCTCTGTCTTGGAACTCAGATGAGGCCGCCGGGTCCCAGGGTGAGGTGGTGTCCTCGGGGCGGGAGGGAACAGGCCGTTCTCATGTTTTGAGTCCGACCCAAACATCTGTGAAGTTAGAGACGCCAGTCCCCTTTGCACAGAGCTGTGATTTCAACTCTGCTAAAGTTCCTTATTTTTTATTTTTTTAATTTTTTTGAACTGAGACCAATAATTGTGAATCTGCCCTGACTTCCTTCTCAGCTTTTGGAGATGAAGGAGATTCGAAGGTCTATTTTTCATGGCAGCACCATTTACATTTTGGCTCAACTGGGGCAGTGGGCCCTCTACCCGGTGGGTGGGGAAGTGGACAGTCCTGGGACAGACATGTGTGGGGCCTGGTCTTCTGTGTTTCTGCCTCCAGCCGTTCCTGGTGTCCGCGCTCACTGGAGGGGTCGAGTGGCCGGTGCAAGTCAGATGGGGTGCAGATGTCCACTCCCGGGCGTTTGGTTTTGAGGGAGACGCTTCACCCCTCCGGGCCTCGGTTCCTCACCTGTAAAATGAGGTGATCAGACTGTAGCATGGGCTCAGTGCGTCCCGTGGAGACCTCGGAGCTGACTCGGGGGCCACCGGTCAGGGCACGGGGAAGCTGGGCGTGGACTCTGCCATTCTTCTATGTGTCCCATTCTGAGTACAGGTTTATTCTGTTTGAATAATGGCTCCCATGGCTCAGAAACAAGTGTGAAAACCACAGACGCAGCAAGGAAACTGTGGGGCAGGGGAGGGTATAGCTCAGTGATAGAGCGTGTGTTTAACACGCACAAGGTCTGGGGTTCAATCCCCGGTACCTCCATTAAATAAATAAGCCAGTCCCCCCCAAACAAAACCCTAAAAATAAATAAATTAAAAAAAATTTTTAAAACCTGTGGTTACCAGGGAGTAAGTAAATAAAAACCTAATTACCTTGCCCCTCAAGAAATTTTTTTTGAATTCTAAAAAAAAAAGAAGAAATGAAGGAAACAGAAAGTGAAACCCCAACTTACCATTTACCTGTAATAGTGATGACTTTTTAATTCCCGTTTTAAGCCCGATGTTCCCTCCTTTCCAGAATTTACCCCTCCCCCCCCACGCCCGAGTTAACAGCAGGGTGACAATTGTGGGGAGACGAACGGCCACCCTGCGGGGTTAGGAGCCTTTGGGGGAAGAATGGCTTGGTGTGCCGGGGGCCCCTATTGTGTGAATTAGTGAAAAGTTCTCCTGCACGTGTCTGGGACAGCTTCTCGCTTGTCGTGATGGGCCAGGGACCGTCCTGGTTTTAAAATGACTCCTCTTTGAATGAACATAATCTGTAAGACCATCTAAAACCTCTGTGTGTCTTACCTAAAGGAAAACATGCTGTAAAAAATTAAATTATAAACTGCCGTTTTTTAGCAAGGATTTGAGGATTATCGAAACGTGTATGTGAAGGTGATGACTGGGCAGAGGACATCGGGACCCGCCCATCCTGTCATAAGATCCTCTCCTGTTAACAATGGCGAGGGGAGAGGGCGGAGTGACACTGGAGCAAACCCGACTTGTAAAATGATCGCTTATGCGCGAAGAATGACATCAGTGTTTGATGTCAGAGGAGTGAGACTCCTTTCCTGGCTGATCTGTCTGAGTCTATTTTTCCTGCCTTTTTTGGGTCCCAATCCTCCGAGAATGTCCCTTTCACGCTTTGCGAGCTGGAGGAGTCGGGGAAGGGGTACCCCGGAGAAAAGACCATTAGAAATGATGGGAGGGGAGGGAAGAGAGAACACAGAGGGTGTCCATAGATGGGTTCAGTGTAATCTGCGTTACTGTGTTCTGGACAAAAATTTGGATTGCTTGTAGCAACTTAAAATCCAGCAACACTCTGGCCCCCAAGGCTTGGTTTGATGGCCCCTGTCCCACGGGAGTGAGCCAGCATTCCCGACTTCAGGGGTCTAGGTTGATGAGGGCGCAGGCTGGGCCTCCGTCCACCAATCCGGTACTTGGCTAACGTCTCCTGGGCACAGACCTTCGAAGGGCGTCCTCTTCTTTACGGGTCCCTTGGCAGTGCTTGGAGCTCCCAAAGCACCTGAGGCAGGACAAACTGGACTTAATCTTGGGAAGGCTTGTGGCAGAGAAGGACGAGGAGTCCTCCCGTATCTGGGATAACCCAAATGCGGAGGGGCTTCCTGGAGGGAGGGAGGGGTTCTGTTCTGACGTTGCCAGGACCGGGGCCCTGTCCTGGGTCTTGGAGCTTAAAAACCAGAAGCTAGATGGTGTCTGACAAACTAAAGGACTTGGACCAGTCATTGGAAATCGCCCCCTAGACCTCAGCCTTCGACGGGTGTGATTGTCTCACCTGTGTGTCACAACTCACTCTGTGAGTTCTGGCATTAGGGCCCTTTGAAAACTCATAGCCCCGTCTACTGGGCCTCCCTGTGCTTGGGATGCTGGGAGTGGTTCCTCCTTTTCGGGGGAAGATCGGGAGGCTCCGAGTAGTTATGTGATTGACCAAAGCCACGTGGTGGCCTCATCTGTACCTGGTAGAAGCCCAGAGCTGCCCACCCCAGGAGCCCCCGGCCATCCTACCGCCCTGTCTCCTCCCCTCCCTGAGAATGTGTGCTTCTACCCCCTTGGGGGAAGTGGGTGGCTTTGACTTTGGCATTTGTAGCAAGTGTTCCACCTGCCTGGTGGCCCGGGGTCAAGGACACCGTGCGGGAGTCTCAGATCCTCAGCCCCCAATGCTCCATCACAGTTGCCACGGGAGGCAGGTCCACCTCCACGTCCGGATGAAGGGAAGGTTCGGTTCCGGGGGCCCGGTGTGGAGAGTGGACAGAGCCCCGGGCTGAAGCTGAGGCCGAAGGCCAGCCTGAACGTCCACTGCGGTGTCAGTCCGCGGAGACCAGTCAGAGGCGGGATCGGGTGGGAGGAGACAGGAGGGGAGCCAGGGGTCCTAGCCCCGGGGGAGCAAGGGTGAGCCTGACAAGAAGCCTGGAGGTCTGGGGTCCAGGCAGGTCCACCTCAGTGAACTAAACTCAGTGGGTTAAAGTGGAGGGAGCTTGGAAGGGCCGTGGTACTGCTCAGGGAGTTCTTCAAACATCCTGTGTCACCCTTTTGTCTGAAGCCATCGCGGACCAGCGCCCCATCAACTACTGCGCGTCTAACCTCCACGAATGCGACATCCCCCAGCGGGCCCAGTGCATCTACCTGGGGGGCTCCTCCTACACCTGCTCCTGCCTGCCCGGCTTCTCCGGGGACGGCCGAGCCTGCCAAGGTGCGTGGTGGCTCCGACTCTCTCCCTGTGTAACCTGGAAACCTCTCCTCGGTGGTACCTGTCAAATGCTCATCACTGAATTATTCCCTCAGCTCTGTTGGGTCACCAGGCTACACTTTGTATCTCTAGTAGTTTGAACTCTGCGTTTTCCTTTTGGGGGCTGTCCTCGCCGGGGAAGACCCTGATCCTCCCCGTGCCATTTTGTTCTGTGTGACTTGCTTATTCAGGCTCTATGTCAGACACCTGCTGCCTACCGGGAACTGGGGAGATGGCTTGTCTTTTCATGAAAGACAAACTGAAAGTCCAGCCTTTTATATAATAAGATATATACAGTCATTCACCTGGCCTGCTCTAACCCTGTGCTCTAGAAAAAAGTGAAGTCTCTGATTGGATAACTGACTCAGAGGCAGGGAGTGAATGATCCCACAGAATTCTCTCAGACCTGAGGTCCGTCCATCCTTGGCGGCCAGTGGGCTCTTAAAGATAAATTTAAGTGAGATCACTTGGAACACAGTTCTCTGGTCCCTTGGTTTGCAAACGTACTCAACGTTATACCGTAGAGTATTTCTGGAAAGTCCAAGCTTTCCTAAGAGATTATACTTTCTGAGACCGTTTGTCTTTGTTACTGAACATGTGAACTTTCTCTTGTCTCTGAGCTTTCTCCGTTGAGCTATTAGTGACCTGTCTCCAAGCTCGCAGACATTTTGAAGTTCTCGTATATGATGAGAAGGATCATTTTATGATTAAAAAAAAAACCCTCTCGACTTTCCTTTTGCATGCTTGATTTTCATGAAAGCATTATCCTCAAAACGAAACATATGTGTAAATACACTAGCTAGAAGCGGAGGAGTTAGTGTTTTGATAAGGAATGTTTTGTGAGTTCCAAATCACTGTTCCCAGATCAGAAACTGGGTCCCCCAAAGCTGAGCAAGTGGCTTAAATTATTGTGTAAACTATGAATCTCAGAAGAAATCTCACTGTCCCTGTTTTGCAGATGTGGACGAATGCCAGCCTAGCCGATGTCACCCAGATGCCTTCTGCTACAACACTCCAGGCTCCTTCACGTGCCAGTGCAAACCGGGTTATCAGGGAGATGGCTTCCGCTGCACTCCTGGAGGTAAGGTGTCAGGGACATTTGGAGTTGGTGGGTCGTTGCCGTATCCATGAGGACTGAGCACATGGCCTGGGGAGAGGAAATGAGGTAGGGAAGTGGGAGGCTCTGTGGAGAGTTCAGGTGGGAGATGAGAGCCCAGCTGCAGTGTAGAGCAGTGCGGGTTGTACACTGCACAATTCCCAGGGGTACCACACATGCACCATAACTGTACTGGCAGCCTGGAGCCTGGTTATGCTTGTGACTTGAGCATGCAGTGCAGGATAAGAACTGATCTGCTTTGGGGTTCTCTAGGGAAACAGAACTAATGGACGTGTGTGTGTGCATGCATGTTGTGTGCGTATATATTGAGAGAGAAATTTATTAGAAGGAATTGACTTACACAATTATAGAGGTTGGCAAGTCCCAAGATCCACAGTCAGCCAGCTAGAAATCCAGGAATAGCCAGTGTTTCTGTTTGAGTCCAAAGGCAAGAGAAATCTTATGTTCCATTCACAGGTCATCAGGAAGGGAGATCTCTTCCTTACTTGTAAAGGGAAGGGTCAACCATTTGGTTCAAGTCTGGCCTTCAACTGATTGGATGAGGCCCACCCACCTAAGGGAGGGCAATCTGCTTTACTCAGTCTACAGAGTTAAAGGTTAATCTCATCTGAAACATCCTTACAGACACACCCAGAATACTGTTTGAGCAAACATCTAGGCATCCCGTGGCCCAGTCAAGTTGACAGATAAAATTAACCATCACAGATTCCTAAGAGTCACAGGGCATAGAGCTAGGGTCGGGGTGGGGGAGGTGGGGGGCCACCAGCTGTAGGAAGACGCAGACTGACGACTCCTCAGAATTGCCTATATTACCTATTAGGCCTGGACTGTGCAGCTTGTAGAGTTGCTCACTGCCCTGAGACTCAAGTGGTGCCCCGTTAGATCATAAGGATAACGGTAGCCCTAGGTCAGTACCTGGACCAAGCCTGGAACTGAGGAGGCACTCTGCAGATGCTGTTAACGGAATACGTATAATTGGCTGCCATTCGTGTGCAGGTGCTCTACCTACGTGTTTCACGTAGTGTTCATCATCACCTTTAAAGTAGTACTGTTACCATTTCTGGTTACACAGAGGATGCTAAAGCTGAAAGAGAGAAAGGCACAGTCAGGGTCCCACAGGTAGTAAGTGCGAGAACTTAGACCCAAGCCCAGGTTTGTCTGATGGGCCCCAACCTGGGTGCAGTCCTCTAAACCACACGGCATTCTGTCATGCGGTTAAGAGTGTATTTGACACCTCCGACTGGCGTTAGCCAGCTGTGTTGTTACTTATTTTCAATTGCTGCTGCTGCTGCTGTGGGCCAGATATATTTATGCCACTATCCGTGTCTCAGTAAGACATAAGTGGGAATTCCCACTTCATGACTTTTTAAAGCAATTGATAACTATTTCAGTGTCTGCCTCCTTTACTAGCCTTGAGTGCCTTGAAGATAGGGTGTTCACACATTTTATTTTCGTGTCCCCAGTATCCAGTGGAGTCTGTGGCCTGCGGTGGGGCTCCCAGCTCTTGATGGTTATCAAGGAAATAAACCAGTTTCCACTCCTACGGGCAGTGTTTAAAATTATTTATTTATTCCCACTCTGAGCAGGACTGGGCGTGACCAGTTTTTAGTATAATTGACCATCTAAAAAAGAGAAAAATAATCAGGTTAAGTTTAAATTTTGATAGACAATACTGCATATTGCTGGTCTGAGTTGTTTTCTTCTGCTTAAGAAGGGGGTCAGCCAACTATGACCTGCAGGTCACACCTGGCCCCCTGCCTGTTTTTGTAAATAAAGTTTTGCTGGAACACAGTCACGCTGTTTCGTTTCTGGATAGCCACAGCTGCTTTCCTTCTACAAAGGCAGAGGTCAGTATTTGTGACAGAGACCGTAAGGCCTGCAAAGCCTGAAATATTTACTAGCTGGCTCTTGACAGAAGTTTACTGGCCCCCAGCCTACATGAGCCCAGGCAAGGCCAACCTTTGGGTCCTGAAATTGTGGCTAAAAGCCTCAGCTCTGCCCAGGGATTCTGACAGGCAGCTTACGTAGACAAGAGTTTATGGCCATTTGAGTTAAGACCTTCCATCAACTATTAAAAATGACTCACAGGCTTCCTCCACATCTCCAGTTCAAAAAGAAGCAGATGTTTTTGTTTTCGTTTTTGTTTTTTCAACCTAACTCCTTGCCCCCTCTTCAAGGCTCTGTTGACTAAACAGAAACCAATCCAGACCGGTAGGCTCGGATCTGAAGATGGGACAAAGATAAAACCAGTACGAGCTACTTGCTAGGATTTGCTTTTGAGGTATCTCACCCTGTTTTCTTAAGAAATTCAACATCTAGGTATATGCTCGGGAGCAAATGCACACTAACAATATGCAAGAATATTCCCGAGTATTGTTTGTAGCAGAAAAAGATCAAAGTGACTGTCAACAGGAGGAATGGCTCGATGAGCTTGGGTACCATTCATAGGATGAAATAATAAACAGAAGTTACAATGAATACCTTTCAACAACACATTGGGGGAAAAAACCAGTTATAAATGGAGGCATGCAGTATGATCCCGTGTATATAAAATGTAACTCTGTATGAACA
The DNA here is from genome assembly GCF_036321535.1 of Camelus dromedarius. Taxonomy (NCBI): domain Eukaryota; kingdom Metazoa; phylum Chordata; class Mammalia; order Artiodactyla; family Camelidae; genus Camelus; species Camelus dromedarius. The sequence goes on from NC_087443.1 coordinate 2,817,853, forward strand.
TACACCTACATACGTATAAACAGATGTAGGAAAGCTATAAAGCACACTCATGGGAATGAGAAACAGAAACTTCAGGATAAAGATTACTTCTCTGGTGGGAGGGAGGGAGTTGGACCGCGCAAGGGCTGTATTTGTATTTCTAATGTTTTTTTTTCAGCTGGAATACGAACACAGGTTTTCATCATATTTTTCTTAATTTTGTACGACTAAATACTTGAAACATTAATTTAAAAAATGTAGTGTCATCTGGTGTCCTACTTCCAAACACAATGAAGTGCAGGGATGAGGGGGTCCGCATCTTGTGGTATCTACTCTATTCAGAGGGGACTAGTTTTGAAGGAAAAAAAAAACTAGCTTGGAGGGTGAGTCATTAGGGTCATGGCTGCTGCAGTGTCAGCCAGTGATGGGCAGGGCAGAAGCAGTGACGATTTGTCCCCTCTGTCCTTTGTCCAAACGCATGTATGGATTGTGAAACTGGCTCAGTGACTCGCTGTTACCATTTGCCTTTAAATGGAGTGGAGTGAAGTAGGAAACGGTAATCAAGAAAGCAGGGCAGGTAGAGTGTACGCAGGGAGAGTCAGTGCTGTTTCGTGAAATGCTGCTTGTTTATACGCTCGTCCACGTGCGTGGCTGAACATGTGTGCATGTGTGTGTGTGTGTAAGTGTGTCCTGAGGTGCAGAGTGGGATGTATTTCTATGGGTCGTGGTCAGGAAGTTTGAAAGTTGCCATGTTAGTTACCTATGGTTGGGTAACAAATGATCCCCAAGGTTAGCAGCTTAAAACAATAAATACATATTGCCTCACAGTGTGTGGGGGGCAGGGATTCAGCGGCTTAGCTGGGTGGTCTGGGTTCAGGGTCTCCCAAGAGGCTGTGGTCAAGACCTTAGCCAGGCTGTGGTCTTCTCTGAGGCTCCGCTGGGGCTGAAGGACCCAGTGTGGTGGTTGGCAGGCCTCCGCTTCTCACGGATGTCGGAAGGAGGACCTCAGTTGCTCATAGCATGGGTCCTTCCACCGGGCTGTCTGAGTGTCTTCAAGACCGGGCAGCTCCCTCCAGAGCAAGCGGGGAGGGGGGGAACCCAAGCTGGGAGCTGCAGTCTTTTGTCGCCTAACCTCGGAAGTGACAGTGCTGTCACTTCTGCCCATTAGTCACAGGCCAACCCTGTTACCGCGTGAAAGGGAACAACACAAGCGTAGGGGTCCCAGGAGGCGGCAGACTGGCTACCACAGCCACGGACCTTGCCTGGCCGCGTCTGGGGAAATGTAACTGGGGAGAGGTCTGGAATGTAGGAGAGCCTAGTAGAGGCTCAAAGAGGAGTGTGGAGAGTCCTGGGCTAGAGAGGTAAAGACTGGTCCTTCAGGACGAGTACCAAGCCGCAGGATGTCTGTTCACTCCTCTTTCTTTTTTGTTTTTCAGTGGAGGGACTGGGGATTGAACCCGGGACCTCATGCATGCTAAGCATGTGCTCTAGCACTGAGCTATTTCCTTCCTCGCCCCCTCCCTTTTAAGTAAATTTTAAAGAAAATTTATCTGGGAGTGTTTTTATTTTTTAATTATTTATTTGTTTTTATTTAGTTAATGGAGGTACTGGGGATTGAACCCAGGACCTTGTGCATGCTAAGCATGCACTCTCCACTGAACTATTTCCTTCTCCCCTCTTTTTTGGTTAATTTTTTAAAAAATTTATCAAGGAGTGGTTTTTTTTTTTTTTAATTTTTAATTTTAATGGAGGGACTGGGGATTGAACCCGGGACCTCATGCATGCTAAGCACACACTCTAGCACTGAGCTCTTCGCTCCCCGACTTCTCTTCTCCCCACTTGGCACCAGGCGCACCTAACTGCATCCTGCCTCCAGGTCCCCACCACCCATCTTTAGAGAGAAAGGTAATGAAAGAGTTCAGAAAGTAGGGCTGCAAGGAAAGGTGAAATCATCTAGTCTAACATGGCGTGAAAGAAGGAAAACTTGGACAGTTCAATGTGCACTTTTTGTTTGCTGTGAGTCTACTGTTCATGTGACAGTTTGTCTCAAACAAACCCGCTGTTAGAAGACTTGAATTTCCCAGTGAGAGCTGGAAAGGGCCCTAGAAATTTTGTAATTCATCTCCTTTATTTTGTAAATAAGGAACAGGAGGCCTGAATCATGTCTTAGTTTACAGAAAGGGTTTCTGGAACCCTCTATGTAAAAGAATTTCCTAAAGCAATTTTTCTCAAAATTGAGTAAGACCCTTCTTTGAAAGAAAAACATTTTTAAGACCTCCAGGGTTGGCTTCGGTTATTTTTATGATGAATAAATCTAGGTATCAACTTCTTTTATAATCATGAAAGCAAAACACATTTACAAATTAAATACCAACAAAGTTACAAATCATAAATTTCCAACGAACATCAATTGAACGTGCCAGATTATTGTTTGTCTGAGATGAAAGTGTTCATCCGGGGTGGTTATTCTTTCCGTCTCTACTGGAAAATTCCAGTCAGCCTGCAGACACGATGTTTGTCATCTGAAAGACAAAAATGAGGACTTCCCTTGACCGGACACCCCCCTCCCGCTGCCGTCCCACTGCTCCGCGCTTTTATACTGTAATTCCTCAGCAAGGTTGCCTGGAGTTGCCTCCGCTTCCTCTCCTCCCGTTCTCTCCTGTTTTCTACCTTTTTATTGTAAAATAAAACATAGCTACAGAAAGTCAACAAGAACAGAGGTACAAACTCCCTTGCAAGTACCACCCGGGTCAAGACTAGACCCTCACCTGCAGCCCAGAAACCCTCCCAGCTGCTCTGTCCCCGTCGGAGCCTCCTCCTCCTCCTCCCCCCACCCCCAGAGCCACCACCAACTTCACTTTTACAGTAACCACTTCCCTGCATTTCTCTCCAGTTTTATCACACGTGAGCTTCCCTAGACACTGTCATTCAGAGTTGCCTGCTTTGCTGTCTGTAGTTCCCTCTTCCATCCCTTTCCTTCCCTTGAAGTTTATTTACTGAGGAACCCAAGGCTTTTGAACTGTGGGTCCTCCCACAGTCTGGAGTTTGCTGACGGTGCCCTCGTGATGCTGTTCCACATGCTCGTCCGTCCTCCATATCGTCTGCAGACTGGCAGCTGGGGCCAGGGGCTCGATCAGGCTCAGGTCAGCCCCTTTGGCACCGCAGCAGGTGATGGTTTTACGTTCCATCAGAAGCACGGAAGGTCAGCTTGTCTCGCTCCTTGTGGTGGTCGCGGCCATGAGTGATTGTGGCCTGGGTACATTAATTTCCAGGAAGGAGCAGACGGTGAGAAGCTAGTTCCTTCACTTCTTTCTCAGTTGTTAGTTGGAGTTGATGCTGGTTGCTTCGGTCTGTTAACGTCTAGTGGGTGCAAAATGGTGATAGTCTAGTTCTATCACCATAGGTTTCTTTTTTTCATTTATTAGTTGGAATACTTAAAAAAAAAAAAAAGCGTCTCCTTGTCTGCCCTTTGGTTGCCCAGTGGTGCATTTTGTAAAGGAAAGGCGGGATAAATGCTTGGATCGTTCCCTTTTTCACTAGTTGACAAGGTAACTGATTGATTCTTTATCAGCCACTGATGTTTTCTAATTCATTGTTAGTTTTTTAATATCAATATAAACTCATGGGTATCAACTGGTAGTAACCATTATTCTCACTGTGGCTCTGAGTCCCATCTTTGTTCCATGGGAACCTCTTGAAGTTGGTCCCTGGTCCTTTTGACATGATTCTAGTACGGTCGTCCCTCAGTATCCATGGCAAACTGGTTCCAGGGCCCCTGAAGATACCCAAATCTGAGGATGCTGAAATTCCGTATATAAAATGGTGTAGCTCTGGCATATCACCTACGCACAGCCTCCCATATTCCCTTAGTCATCTCTAAATTACTTACAATACCTACTCCAATGTAAATATTCTGTAAATAGTTTTAAATACAATGTAAATGCTATGTAAATAGTTGTAAATACTATGTAAATTGTGTGGCAAACTCAAGTTTTGCCTTTGAGAACTTCCTGGAATTTTGTTACTAACATATTCGCTCCCTGGTGGTTGGAATCTGAGCACATGGAACCTGCAGCTACAGAGGGTCGGCTGTGGGGCTTGCTCTCTGGTGAGGCAAGGGTTTTAGATTCATGTATACTTCCTCCGAACTAGAACCCGCCTTTTCTCCATCATGCTCTGGTTTCTTTTACTGGGCAATGGTATTGCAGGACTACAAATAGGTACTTGGCATGCTCAGACAGAGTGAGGAATTCATGAATGCATAATGGCATTTCCCATTGGAAGTCATGACTACAGGATTTGCCCTTAATGTCATCTAGATTATACCCATCTCTCCTTTCTTCCACACTGAGAATCCTGGTTCTCAAGGGCGCAGAATTAGAATAGACCGCATGTCCCTGTTTACTTCCCTCCACATTCCACGCATAGCCTGAGGATACTAATACTCTGTACCACTGATGCAACTTCAGAGAACAAGTCAAATTTTTCGCATGTGCTGTCCACATCCATTCCTGTCTTTTTAGTTATGTCTGCATTGCCTGGGCTTGTGAGCAGTGCCTTCAATGTTCTCTGCCTGTCAACCCTCGCTTGATCTTAATTCACCCAGTAACTATACATCTATTGCTTGTTACCAGACTTTATGTCAATGGCTTTCTAGTCACTTGGCTGTCAGGATCTTGTTCTCTAGTAAACTGCTCAGGAAGGGCTCATGGAAACAATATTCCTTGGTTCATTTTCTTTCCTTCACTGCCCCAAACAGTCTTCTGACTTAAAGCACGGCTGTCAAAAGTGTAAATGGTAATCAGGAGAGAATTTTCCCTTTTTTCCCAGATGCACAAAAGATTTTTTCTTTCTCTTCCATCACTCGCTTCAAGCGTTCGGTAGTTTTACTGGAACATGATATGGTATTGGTTGCCCTGGGTCAGTATTCTTAGTTACGTGATCTGCTTTTTCAATTTGCTATTTCAAAATTTTTTTTGATTTCAGGGAAATTTCCTAGGATTCTGGTTTTAGTATGTGTTCTCTTTCCTTCCTTTGGTTTGTTTTTTCAGGGCCTCTCATTTTGCATATTGAATGTTCTCTGCCCATCTCCAGTGTTTGTCCTGTTTGATTTCCTTTCTTTTTGTCTTTAAAAGTTTTCCTCACTTCCACCCTGTGTTTCTCTTAAAGCATCACTGGTTGCATTTATTAACTTTGTGTTCCCTCGATTTGAGTCTTCATTTCTGAAATAATCCTTTTAAAAAAAATTTCTACATCTTTCCTGAATTTTGTTGCCTCATTTCTGAGATTTCAAATTCAGATTCCTTTTGTTCTTTCCTGGTTTTGATCATTTTCTTCCTCTCTTTTCACTTAAGTTGAAATAGAAAATTACACTCTTGATCTGTTCTGTTAGCACGTCCCTGGGGCAAGCTTTCATTGCCCGTAGGGTTGTTACTTCACTTCTTACTGTCCTTTTCTATCTTAGCCTTAGAGTAAGTTTGTATTGGACTTGACCCCCATCCTTTTCTGTTGCTCATTTTTATGAGAGTGTTTGTTGCCCTGAACTTCCCAAAAGAAGCTTGGTTCAGATAGCTTTCCTAACCACGCAGAGTATCCTCTTCTGTTCTTCTGGTGACATGTTTAAAAAGTATTTCCGCTTGCGTGTAAGATCCCCTGGCTCTGCTTCCCCTCCCCCACTCAGCCATCTCCGCCTGCCTGGGTCTGACTGCATTCCCAGCACCTTCTCCCCAGTGGGGGTGAGATCTGCCAGCCCCTGTCGGCTTCACATTCTACCTGGGAGGAGGAAAATCCCTCCCAAGGTTCAGCTGCTGCTTTCAAACAGGAGTGCTTCCTAGCTGGGTACCTGGTACTCTTTGGGGCTCTCCCGTCCCCAGAGCGGTTAGGTGCCCTGCTGCTCCCCTCTCCGCACAGACACTGATCCCCGGTGGTGGTGTGTCCTCACCTTCTTGTGTTTGGGGCTCACAGGACGACCTCGTCACCTCACTTCACTGTAAACGTTGCCCATGGATTTTGTGGTTACTCTGTAATTCGATCCTAAAACTAGGCTGTTATCTTCTTCCCAGAATCTCCCAGTCCCCCTTGAACTGCTGCCGTCAGCTTTGCCTGGCCACCCCACCCTGGAAGCGCTGCCATGAAAGTCAGCAGTGACCTTCACTTCGTTAGCTCTCAGGCCCCCACTTTCTTAGTAGCGCTCAGTACAGTCAATCTCACCTTCCTGCCTGCAGCATTTTCTTCATGTGGTGTCCAGGGCGCCATACCTCTTAGTTTTCTCCATCACTTGGCTGGTCTTTGTTGCTGGTGGTTCGATGAACCTCCTTCAACGGACGAGGGTTTTGAGAAGCCACCTAACGTGTCCAAGGCTCCCGGCTCACGAGCGGCATAGCTGGGATCAAATTGCTCGGTATTCCGTGAGCATCTGTGATGTCCCTGCCACTGTGCTCGGCACATAAACGGTCATGTCTGCCCTCAGGAGGAGCTTGCACTCTAACTGGGCAGCGGAAGACACTTGACGCCATAGTGAGTCTGGGAGAGGTAACTCGCGGCTGGGAGTGGAGACCCAGGTGGGCTGCGGCGGTGAGGGGAGGCGTGAGAAGTGGGCTTGCACTCGGCCTTGGATGACGGGTAGGACTTGAACAGGAGGTGGGGAGGCAGGGTGAGGAGGAGATGTGGTTAAGCAGCTGGGGTGAGGTCGGGGTGCGGAGGCTGCCTGAAACCAGATCCCCAGAGGCTGGAGAACTTCCTACGGCCTTGAGGCCCGTGGCCCCTCTGACCACCTCGCGTGGCCTCATGTCCAAATCAGCAGTCCTTGCTGAGCCTTGCGGCCCCTCCATCCCTTCTTTTTTTTTCAAAATCTCACCAAAACCCCAGGGAGCAAAGTGTCAACCACCCTCACCGATACCCTGGCTTTTGGTTTCTGATCCTCCTCCATGCACAGGCTGAAAACCTCCCACCTTCAGTGGGTCAGTCAGGCTGCCGGGCACAGCCCCACGGCCCCTCGGTGCATAGTAGGGACCCTGCAGAATGATTGCCCTTGACCGTGGCACTGCCCTCTCTGCCCCCACAGCAGCCCGTCCAGACCCCTGCCCTGGTGTGCCCTGGTGGGGTCCTGGGAGTTCCCAGGACCCTCCTACCTAGCAGCGATCCCCACTGCCTGCAGGGCACTTGGCTCAGCCGAGGTTTCAGTAAATGCTTTTGATGCAAACACATACATGATTCAAGGGTCCGTGGGTTTCCTGATCTGAGAAACAACAATTTAAACGTGCACTGATAGGGTGTTGGGACAAGACGGATGCAGGGAGGGGCCCCAGGGGACAGAGCCAGTAAAACCCAGAGGTGCAGTGCCCCACGAGGAGAGGGCACACAGACTTCCTGCTGTTTCATGACCTTTGTGCCTCCCCTCCACCTTTTGCCCTTTCCTGACTATTAGCTCATTTCCTCCTGCCCAGGCATTCTCCTTCCTTGCCAGTCCTGTGAGGACTGGGAGTCAACGCTGGGAAGGGACTTGAGCTCATAAGGAGAGAGATTTTTACCTCCAGCACCACCACCGCCACCACCACCACCATCGTCGTCATCGTCTCTGGTGGCAGTGGTCTTAGTAAACCCCTAGGAACATGAAAACAAAGACCGTATCCAATTGATACTGTTTCCTTTACCGGTGAATTCCCATTGTTGGAAATGTGGCCATCTTGGACTAACAACCGTCCATCTGTCAGCTAATGAGATGAGGCTACAAGCCAGAACGTCTCAAACCCAGCAGAGACCAGGCATCGTCACCACGGTGTTAGCGCATCCCCAGTGTGTGTGCGCAAAAGAGCCGCTGGGAGCCGGCGGCCCCCTGCGGAGGAGGGTGGGCTGCGCAGGAAGAGGTTGAATAAATGGCACCCCCCCGCCTCAAAATGAGTTTCTCCACCCCACTCTGTCTGTCAGAGGCTACAACAGTTATTTATCTGAATTTGTACCTAGAAAGAAGTTTAATCAGGCACAGGAGTGGAATGCAAATCAAGAGATTTCTTCTCCCTCTATTTCATTTTCCTCTCATTCTTTTTGTCCCCAACTTGCAAATAGTCACCCCGAGCTCCCTGCTATCCCCCGGATAAGTATCAGGCCTCAAATGCTTCTTTCCCCGAGCACATCAGACTAGACGAGTGAAGAGACTCACCTGGAGACTAGCTGGCCTCAGGTGTCATTTCATCACCAGAAACAAGACTGGGACATGAGTATTACCCCATCCCCACCGCACCCACAGCGGAACACTCCCCGCGTGGCCTGGGTCCCGGCAGGCGGCGCCGTGGTGGGCGGGTGGCTCTCGCTGCCTGCAGGCCAGGCTGGAAAACCATCCCAGGAAACCCCGTGAAATCACAGCTTTCCATAAACATGCATGGAATCCTGTTTCCTGAGTCACAGTTACGGTTTCGCCCAACTTTAGTTAAGTTCAACATACAGCACTTTAAAGTTCCACTGTAAATTCTAGATCACTGGAGATTTGTACATCAGCCAACACAAAACTCGGTCAGCCACCTAGCCGGGAGCCACCCCCACTCCCTTAAAAGTTTGTTTTGGATGACAGTACGCAGAACACCAGGCCTGTTTCCCAGCTGGAAAGGCAGCACCGTGTACAGACGCTGATGGAAGGAGAATGAGTCTGCGGGCCTCCGTTAAGTTCGGTGAGCGTGTGAACGTGTGTGTGGGTGTTACTGTTGACGTGCGTGTTCAGTGCGCAGGGGCCACCCTGGGCACTGTACACGTGGGTGCAGAGGGCGGGGGGCTGAACTCGGAGTCCAGAGGACCCAGGTTCTAGCTTGAGTGGAGCCACCTCCTGGTGCTGTGGCCTGGGGGAGCCCCTCACCAATCTGAGCTTCCGTTCTCTCATTTGATGCAAAAACCATACGCCTGTCTCATAGGATTGCAGTGAGAATTTGTGCATCGTGTGTGAGTGGAGACGGCTTACATGGAAAACTCTACAACTGTCAAACATAAGGTCCTGAAGATGTAAACAAGTCCTGCATCCAAAACTGAACAAAATCAACATTTTTATTCTCAGCCAGGTGGCTCATTTGTATCTTTGTTTCACTCTTCCTACATCAGATCTGTTTTTTGTTTCTTTAGTTGGTTGGTTGTTTTGTATCAGCCTCTGGGATCAAAGAGAAAGCTTACCCAGTTTCCCCTGCCAGGTTCAACAAATATTTTCTCTGGCGCGCTCACTGCTTCCGATTGCGGGGGCAGCCATGTCCAGCAGGCTGACGGGAGACCTGGCAGCCCAGACGAAGGCACTTTAAACGTTCATTGGCAGGACACGCCGTGAATGTCACTGCGAAGGCCGTATGTGGGTCCGGTCACAGATGGATGCTGGAGCACGGGGCTTAAAGTTCCAGCTGTGCACATGGCCTCGTCACGTCCCACTCACTCCTCAAAATAATACCGTGGGATTAGTTACTGCCACCATCGCTGGTGTACAGCTGACGGGGGTCCAGCTCACCCAGCATTGTTGGCGTGCCCAGAATAAGACCAGAAGTGCTGGAACAGAGGGTCGAAACCATTTTTCAGACACAAAAATTCTGTGACATGTCATATGTTATTATATATTCTATTATCACAATGTCTATATTACTAACGAAGGAATCTATTAATACATATTAATAGATTAATTAGAATATTTATATGAAAATTTCCCCCCAACGAATCTAGCAATGCCCTAGGCAGCTAGAGTCCCCACAAGCCAAATCTGGCCCACTGTTTGTTATTATAAATAAAGTTTTATTGGAACACTCATTCCTGTATGTATCAACCACGGAGTTGAGGACTTGTGACAGAGATCATATGGCCCGCAAAGCCGAAAAGATCTACCCTCTGCTCTAGATTATATAACCTGCCTGGATGATATATCCCTGCCCCAGATTCTATAACCACAGTCTTCCAGGGAAGATCAAAAAAAGCACTCAAGCACCCCTTGGCTCGTGAGCCCTCGCTGTAGCTACAGCGAGCACCTCTGCTGTGTGTCTGTCGTGTCCTGGGCTCCTGTCAAGACACTGCTCACTGGACTGTTACTGTGTGTCTGCGTGTTCCCTTCCCTCCAGGCTGTGAGCTCCTGGGGCACAGGCCCTGGGGGTTATTCCACGTGTGTCCCCACTCAGTCTTCCTCGCCCCCTACCCTCTCAGAGCCTAGACTCTGCTCAGGGAGACAGATGAGGAACAGCCCCTCGAAGTCTCAGCGTCAGTGGGACAACAGCCACGGGGCAGAAAAGCCCAGAGCCCTGCCAGCTCACGTAGGCACCGGGCCCAGCCTTGGAGGGCCAGAGACACCTTCCTGAAGGGAGGACCTGCCTGAGCTGATTCTCGCAGGATTACCCGAGGAGGATGGGGAAGTCGCAGTGAACTGCACATGGAAAGGCCTGCGATAGAGGGGCAGCAGACGTGGTTCATTTTGGCTGAAGTGTGGCCCTCGGCAGTGTCTGGGCATCGCTTTGTGTGGTCGATGCTGTGGGGTGGATGGCGACATTGGACGCGGTGGCGGCTGGACTCTAGCCAGTGTGGAATGTGCTGCAACTCTGCATATTTGGGAGTTGGTTATCCCAGGCCTTAACTTCTCATCAACATTTCCATAGATAGAGCAGTACTTCCCTGCTTTGGGAGCTGAGTTGCAGTCAAGAGGCCATGTTTCATGCCAAACACTAGCATGTAATTAAAAGGAAACACCAATGTTGCCCCTTGTACCTTGTGGCCTTTGGTGCCCCAAATCTTTGACCTGGACTCAGTGTGGGTGATCAAGAAGCTGGTAATGATAAAAAGGATACGTTTAAGAAGAATTTAAAATTTCTTAAAACAAATTTCAGTGCTGTCCATCAACGGATGAATGGATAAACAAAACATGATGTAGCCATGCAATGGGATATTATTCAGCCACGAAAAGGCATGATGCACTGTTTCGGGGCTACAACATGGGTGAACCTGGAAAACGTTCTGCTGAGTGAAAACAGACACAGAAGGTCGCAGATTGTGTGGTTACATTTATGTGAAATAACCAGAATAGATCAGTCCTTAGAGACATTTGCAGACTGGTGGTACCAGGGGCTGGGAGGAAGGAGGAAGGGCAGACAACCGCTTAAAATAGGTCTGGGGTTTCCTTCTGAGGTGAGGAGAATGCACTGGCGCTAGACAGAGGTGCCGATCGTTGTGACTGTGATGGATGCCCCCGGTTTGTCCACTTTCAAATGGTTGATTTTAGGTCAGTTTTGCCTCAGATTAAAAAAAAAAAAAAGCCTAGGAAAGAAAAGAAATGTAGATATAATCTTGACCACTCAATTCATTACATGATGGTTACATTTTAGAGAAAAAATTAAAACAGAACCAGGTGATGAACCGACAGCGCTCGCGGTTCTGAGTCGGGTGTGGGGACATCCGTAGCCGGGCAGGTGAACCCCGCCGGTGACACCGCTGACGTCTGTCCCTTTGCTGTCCCTCTGACAGAAGCGGAGAAAACCCGATGCCAGCTTGAGCGAGAACACATCCTCGGGGCGGCGGGGGCGGCGGACCCCCAGAGGCCCCGGCCGCCGGGGCTGTTCGTGCCCGAGTGCGACGAGCACGGGCACTACGCGCCCACCCAGTGCCACGGCAGCACCGGCTACTGCTGGTGCGTGGACCGCGACGGCCGCGAGGTGGAGGGCACCAGGACCAGGCCCGGGATGAGGCCGCCCTGTAAGTCGGAGGACCAGAGCCCCAGCGCCCGCCGGCGCGCGTCGGCACTGGGGAGCCTCGCGGAGGGCGCCTCGGCGCGCCCTGCCGGCCCTGCGTCGCGGACCGCTCCGCTGGCGCGAGCCCGCAGCCGCCTCCCTTGCTGCCCTCGGCGACCCTCTTCTCCGCCTCCCCGTCCCTCGGCCGCCTCCTCTCCACCTCTTTCCCTGCCCGCCCCCTCCCTCCTCCCTCCTCCTATCCTCTTTTCTGTGCAGACCTGTTCTGTGCAAATGGCAGGCAGGTCCTGCTGCCGTGGGGCTGCGACTGGTAGCGCAGAGGGTGCCTCTACTCGGGCCCCCAGGGTAAACCCTGCGGGCGGTGCACGGACTTCGGCGGCGCACGGACTTAGGCGGCGCTGCGCTGGGACGGCGCCGCGGTGGGAGGGGCCAGCCGGAGCCCCGCCCCTGGGCGGGGCCTTCTTACTCAGGGCGGGGCTGTTCTCCTGGTACGCTTGTCTCCTTCACAGTTCACCTGGACCTTTAGGTACTGAGTCCACTTTTTTCAAATTTTATTTATTTATTTATTATTTTAAAGGAACTGAGACAGTCCCTTTTATTTTATTTTATTTTATTTGGCGGGGGTAGGTAATCAGGCTTATTTTTATTTATTTTGATGGAGGTACTGGGGATTGAACCCAGGACCTCGCGCGTGCTAAGCACGCGCTCTACCACTGAGCTGTACCTCCCGCGAGTCCATTTAGAATGCCAGGAACCCAGGCAGGTCCACGACCCATCCACATGGCAGGCGTGGCGGGGCCGGGTCTGAGGCCGTGGTTTCCCGACACCTACGGCGTGTCCTTACCAGCAGCACAGGCCTCCTGTCCCCTCCTGGGCCCGCTCTTGTAGGGTGAGCCAGGAGCCACTGTGCCAGGTGTTAAAGTTCTGCAGGTAGGAGGCAGGCTGAGCCCGCGGGAGGACTAGCCCCGGTCATCATTTTGTTCTGCCAAACCCAGAAGGGCGAGTTCCTGCCTGCAGGGTCTGAGACTCTCCCACCCCCGTGGGATGGGGTGTATGGGGGCAGGTTCCCTCCGACGGTCTCTTGGGCGTGAGACCGCCTGGCAGCTGCCCCTGGGGTGCGAGCCCCCTGTGGGCGGGAGTTTCAGGCTTGGTGCCATTGCATTGTTTTCGGTACTGCTTCAGCCCACGTCCAGAGCTGGGGACCAGCCGCTCAGTTATTTCTACTAAGGGGGAGGCTAAGCCTTTTTTTTTTTTTTTTTTTTCACTTGACCTTTAAACTCATGCCCTGCAGTAGCTTCATCACATATGCCCTTTGATTGACAAGTCTTCCCTTCCTGCTTTCAGATGTAAAATGCGCATGCGTGGCTGAGCCGTTCCGGGTGCTGCATCTGTGCACGCGGGCACACACGTGTGTTTGCAGTTTCCTGCTGCACACGGGCCCTGCTCATTAACATCTCCTGTCACCCAGGTCTGAGCACCGTGGCTCCCCCGATTCACCACGGACCCCCGGTTCCTACCGCCGTGATCCCCCTGCCCCCCGGGACCCACCTCCTCTTTGCGCAGACGGGGAAGATAGAACGCGTCCCCCTGGAGGGAAGCACCATGGTGAAGACCGAGGCCAAGGCGCTGCTTCACGCCCCGGTGAGTGCGGGCTGACTGCGCGTGGGGATGACTTCGGCCTTGGTGGCCTGGAACAACGAGCAGGGGGGAGTCAGACCCGGGACTGGGGCTGGACCCCTGGACCCAGGTGCCTCGTCGTTCTGCGTGACCCTGGTGTCCATCTCTAGATGAAGCCACCGTATTCCTGAGCCCACCCCCCCACCCCCCCCCGCCAGGCTTGAGAGTGGGAGCAGAAACGGGAGGCCTTCCTTCCAGAGACCACTTGGTATCTGACCCCTCGGGTGGGGGCGTCATGTGAGCTTGCTATGGTGTCTGCGTGCATCCGCAGAGTTTGGTCTTGCCATTCCTGCTAAATTGGCAAAGTGACTCATCTTTCCACAGCCGCTGGTCACAGGATCCTCTTATCTGCCCAGAGGCAGTAACGAGCTTTAGCTTAGAGCTTGTCAAAGCTTCAGAGAGGTGTTTTGTGAGTTGGGGAATTCTGGTCCCATAGATAGAAGTCAGACACTTCTGAAAAGACATTGTTTTATCTGTGATCCCGAACTTCTGCCAGGAAACCAAACCTAAGACCCAGATGCTTCTGGCTATGGACTCAGTCAGGGATGCCAGGCCATCGGGGTCCCCTAGGGAGTGAAGAAGTAACAGTGAGCAGGCGTCAGCTCTTGGAGATGAAAGTCCAGGAGAAATTCTTGTCATCCTCAGTTCTGGCTGCAGAGCCTGCTTGAAAATTCTGGGTAGACATTTTGCTTGGGCTTCTTTGCCACATCCGGTCTTTCTTCTCCTTTTCCTTTCCCTCCTCCCGTCCTTCCTGCCTGCCTTATTTTCTCTTCCTGCATCCGTCACCACATCACAGACCCCACACACTGCCACACCCCCTCTCCTTTCTGACCAGGGGAGAAACGTGATCCAAAAAAGCCTGCAAAATAAAAATGCTTCTCAGAAGCCTCTTGCAAAGTGGTCTTGATTGGATTCACGTTCTTATCCAGCACAAAACCCTCTGATGGATGCACCCTTCATGCAGAATAAAAACCAGTTCTTCCCATGGCCTCTGAGTACCTCTCCCACCCCCACTCCCTACCACTGCATCCTCACTCACCAGCTGCAGCCCTCAGGCTTTCTGGCTGGGCCCTCAACATGCACAAACATTCCCACCTCAGGGCCTTTGCACTTGCTGTCTCCCTATCTGGGGTTCTCTCACTCCAGACACTTGCATTGCTCACTTCACTCACATTTCTGCTGGCACATCACCTCTGAGAGAAGACTGTCCCTATTTCAACTACAACCTCCATTTATCCTGCTTTGTTTTTCATCGAGCACCCAGCACTACTCAATACATTATATATCAGTGTATATGTTCAGTTTCCTGTGTATCTCTTCCCACCAAGAATACAGGCAGGCACGACCAGAAAATGTTGCCTGCTGTATTTCGTGGAGGTACGTGTTTCCCAGTGGTGTTCCCAGATCCCCAGACAGTGCTTGGCACTCAAAAAATATTTGCTGAAGGGACGAGTACGTGAGTTTTGTGTTCTGTTGCCTCCCAGAAGCATAAATCCTTCGAAGGGTAATCACCATTCTTCACTAGCACACACTCCCAGGTCGTGGGAGTGGCTTAAATTCCCTGTGAAATTCATGTTCCCCCAAGACCGAGGGAAGAGGCTAAAATCTCAAGGGAAGCTATGAAAAGCAGATGATTGAGGTGGGATCGGTGGAGGGGAGGGAGCCGAAACAACACGATAAATACTCACTGTGTTCTGTCTGCTTAGTTTTACATTCAGCTGTTTGTAAGTGCAGAGTTCAAGGCCGTTAAGTACTTTTACATTGTTGTGCAACCATCATCACCGTCAGTCTCCGGAACTTTTTTCATCATCCCAAACTGAACCTCTGTATCCATGAAATAACAACTCCTTCCTCCACCCCCCCAACCCAACCCCCAGCCCTTAGCAACCCCCATTCTACTTCCTGTCTATGAGTTTGCCTGTTCTGGGTCCCTCCTCTACGTGGAATCATACAGTATTTGCCCTTTTGTAACTGGTTTACTTCTCTCTGCATAATATCTGTAAGTTTCATCCATGTTGTAGCATGTGTAAGAATTTCCTGACTTTTTAAGGCTGAATAACATTCCATTGAAAATATATCACATTTTGTTTACCCATTCATCCATCAGCGGACACATGGGTTGCTTCCACCTTTTGGCTATTGTGAATAATGCTGAATAATGTGAATAAAGTTGCTATGAACATGGGTTTACAAACCTCTATATTCGAGTCCTTGCTTTCACTTCTTTTGAATATAAACCAGACGTGGAATTGCTGAATTACACGGTAATTCTATTTTTAATTTTTTGAGGAACCGCCATACTGTTTTCCTTAGCAGCTGCACCGTTTTGTATTCCCACCACCAGAGCACAAAGGCCACAATTTCCCTTTTACCTTGTCAGCACTTATTATTTTCTGTTTTTTTTAATAGCAGCTGCCCTCACGTGTGAAGTGGTATCTCTCTGTGGTTTTGATTTGCGTTTCTCTGATGATCAGCGGTGTTGAGCATCTTCTCATGCACTTATGGACCATTTGTGTATCTTCTTTGGAAAAATGTCTTCTCAGAGCCGTTGCCCATGTAGTAATTGGATTGTTTGGTTGTTACTGAGTTGTCGGAGTTTTTTGTATATTCTAGATAATTAACCCCTTATCAGGTATGTGATTTGGAAATATTTTCTCTCCGTCCATGAGCTGGTGCTTGTTTCCTTTTATGAACAAATGTTTTTAGTTTTGATAAAGTCCCATTTATGTATTTTTGCTTTTGATGTCATATCCAGGAAATCATTGCCAAATCCAGTGTCCTGAAGCCTTCCCCTTGGCTTCCTTTTAAGAGTTTTATAGTTTTAGTTCTTCCATTTAGATCTCTGATTCATTTTGAGTTATTTTTTAGGTATGGTGGAAGGTTTGGGTCTCTGTGTCCTTTTTGCCCTGACCTTTTTGGGGGAAGTGTCTGCTGAGAACCCTGATTCTCCCAGTGAGAGATCGTCCTGGCCCCCCACTTGTGTGGACCCCAGAGCCTCACTTTGCATTTCCAGAAACATTTGAGAGTAAGCTTGTAAGTTTCTACCAAAAAGGAAAAAAAAAAACGCCTGCTGGGATTCTGACGTGGAGGGCACTGGACCTTTACCTCCATTTAGGGAGAATTGATACCTTAGCGATATTAAATCCTATGATTGACCCATTAAACTAACTTGTGTCTTCATTTGTTTGGGTCTTCTTTAATTTCACTCTGCAGCATTTTGTAGTCTTTAGTACAGAATCTTGCACATTTAAAGATACTTACTATTAATTTCTTTGTTTTTGTTGCTGTTATAGACATTATTATTTAAAAATTCTACTTTATGCTAGTGTGTAGAAATACAATTTTATATTCACCTTGCATCTTGCAGCCTTGCTAGATTTAATTGTTAGTTAAAATAATATTATAGATTCTCCAGAATCTTCTACGTAAATGATCATTGTCTTAGAACAGAGTGGTTTTACCTCTTCATTTCCAATATTTATGTCTTTTAAGTTTTTTTTAAATGATCTTCAGGTAAGCAAAGATATCTTAGGCAATATACAAAAGGCATTAGCCATAAGAGAAAAAAAATAATAAATTGGACTTAATAAAAATTTAAAACTGCTACACTTCAAAAACATCAAGAAAATTAAAAAGTGCTCTGTACCAAGAGGAACACACACAAATATATGTGTATAACAAAAGATGTTCATCTGAAATATGTAAAGAACTCCTATGACTCAATAAGAAACATTTAAAAATTGGACAAAAGACTTGAAGACACTTCATCTTCAAAGGTATCCAGATGCCTGTAAGCACATGAAAGGTTCCTACCGTCCTTAGTCACTCACGTGCTAGGAGGGGGCCACTCTCACCACTGCTCTGTGCTTCCAGGACAAAGTCATCATCGGGCTGGCCTTTGACTGTGTGGACAAGATGGTTTACTGGACCGACATCAGCGAGCCTTCCATTGGGAGAGCCAGTCTGCAGGGCGGAGAGCCGACCACCATCATCCGGCAAGGTGGGCAAGCCAGGATCCTTCTTGCTTTTTGGTTTTGCTTCCAGCAGCTCAGGTGGCTCTTGGGAGGGCGTGGAGGGGGCGGTGAAGAGTTGCTCACAGGACATGGTAATGGGAGAGGGGCTGGCTTCTCAACTTTCAACACCACCCTTTCCAGCCTTCTCTGAAGAGTCCTTCTGGGACTCATTAAATCATGAACACCTTAGCGGGGACTTGCTGCTAGCCCAAGGAGAACATTAAAACAGAGCCAGTGTCCGTACCTTTATCTGAAAGCTTACGTAGTCAGTTTTAATGAATAGTGAAGGCCAGACTCGGCCATCCAGTCTGGATACACCTTTCTCCCTCTGGCTTCGAAGCCCAGAATTGAGTCTCTGAGTGTGTGCTGCACAGGGTGCTTCACTGGGGTTTTCCCAAAGGCAACAGGCAGAGGAATCAAAAAGATGGGAGGGTCAGAAACGTGGCGGCGAATACAGTCCTGGAGAGCTGAGTCTGCTCCCAAGGCAGCTGAGTCGAAGGTTTGTCACTTCACCCTGTAAGATCGCGGCGGGGCGGGTCTCTTTTCTGCCTCGCCCCCGCTGGTACTTGGTCAGATTACCGGACGATGACAGCACATCAGGCTGAACTTTGACGGACATTTCTCAGCTTTTTGGTCGCATCGCTGATTATAAAAGTGCATGGCATTGTGGCCCAGGCCACCCCCGACACTCAGCCTCCATCCCTTAACTTACAGATGCCGATTTAAGCCAAGGGCTGTTCACACAGGACTTTGTCAGGCACAGATCCCGGATAAAGGTTTTCCAGGGAGTGGGACCGGCACATAGGCATAAAGGAAGGCGCTTACATTCAACAAGTCAAGGCTATTTAACATGGATATGTTTTATCAAGGTTAATGCCCATGACAACAAAAATCCAAGGACCTGTAAACATCCTCGTGCACTGAAGAGGCCACATGTTTCATGTTGCTAAGTCGGTGACTCATCGGCTGATTTGGAAGTGTTTCCAATCCGAAGACACTGTCATGCCAGTGGTATTTGCTACATAAAATCATCTTGTTCCCTCAGGAAAACCCTCAAAATCAATGATACATCTTTAAAATATATGAGCCTCTTCGGTATTTCTTCTTACGCAGGGCCGAGTATAGCTTTTCCAATTTCCAATTTAACATTTCCCAGCAAGTGATACTCTGGAAGGGTCCCTGCGTCCCGGGGCCAGTTTTTCCTTCTTTGGCTCCTTTAGAAGAGATGATACAGCAGGATTGTCAAGCTGAGGTTGAGTTCAGCATGTTTGACTTCGGTCATAAACCTCGCACTCTTTTCTGGAAGCCAATGTGCTATTTAAATAATGTCTGCTAGTCTTCGTGGCTCTTGCTTTAATGGGCAGAAGTTTGAAAGTGCCTTTTTGTATCTTATCACCGTTAAGAATGCTGTTGCTCTGATCTATGATTTGACTTCAAACCCCAGTGGAAGAGGGGAGTAGGTCATCGTCTGCTATTTCCTGTTGCTTTTGGAATTGATAACCATCCAAGAGAGCTGTGAGCACAGTTAAGAAACATTCCAGGCAAAAGCTCGCTGTGAAAACACAGAATTAAATCGGAATGTGATCTTTGCAGAGGAAAGATCACTGGGAAATTTTTTTTTTAATTTAAAAAGAGAGAAAGTAGCTTCCGCTTGAACCTTCATCCTGGTGCATGTGGTTGTACATCCCTAGTGAGTGAAGGAGCCAGTGGGATCTTTTCTTTCCTTTCTAATTTCAGGCCAATTTCATGTAGTTGGAATTCTGGGCCTCCCTGTCTTTCCTTGAGCTCAAGTCCTAATCAGATATCTCTAACAAGTACCATCCTCTGTTTCCTTTCGACATGAACAGTGCAGAATATTACTTCCCTGCTGTCTTCCCGTCTTGCCCTGACTCACAGCAAAGGGCGAGGCTTTCCAGGCCTTTCCTTTGGCTCTGTAGCCCAGAAAGAAGTATTCTCCTGGTGAGGGGAGGAGGTCTGGTTGCTCTTGGGTTTGGCGTCAGGACCAGGGCTGTTTATAAAGGGACATGACGTGGAGTTCCTTCCCAGGCTTCCCCAGGCATCTGGAAAGATGCTCTTCCCCCCGCCATCCTGTGCGTGTCTGAGCACTGACGCCCCTCACACAGGATGTGCTCCTTCCAGATATACCCCAGAAGGACTTGTGGTTGCGTCTGAGAGTCGGAAGGGGCCTTTAGGGGTTAGCGGCCCCTTTGCCTCTAGGGATGTGGGACATATTCGAATACTTTATAAAACTTTGCTTTGGGTCTGAATAATAAAGACCTTGTTCAACTGCTGTTTCTCATTCTTAAGAAACTTCCTCTGGATCGTGGTGGTCCTTCAAGGGGGGCTTTGACATTTCCGGCATTGACAGTCATGGTCGTGTTAGGAGTCCAGTGAAGGCCCATACCGAGGGGGCCGGGGGTCGGGATTGCTTCTGTGTTGAGGGGAGAACACAGTGCTGGGCTGGTTTCTTTCTCCCGGGTCCCAGGGTCAGGGCAGCTCCACCCCCGGCTCTTCTCCTTCCTGTTTGCCCTGCCAGCCCTGCCAGGTGACCTTGAATTCTGTAGTCAGCAGTGGGGACAGAATCCCAGGTGACACCAGTAAAACCCTGGTGGGGTTTTTAACTTTTATTTTGATTGCATCTATAGTCAGGACACCGTTGTGATCTCGGACTTCTGATTAGGTTAGGGGGACGTTGAAGGTTCACATTGCGGTCCGTTTACCTCGTGGCAACCCCTGGCTTGCAAATCAGTTACTTACAACCTGGCAAAGACTTCTGAGGAGTTATCTGCAATCACTGACACCCTATCTTTATACTCCTAATACTCGTATAAAAGTGATAACAGCTCTGATTTCTTGTATATATCATTTCTCTGAAATGACTTTTTTCCCCATTAGCAAGTAGCAAGTCTGTTTGTCCATCTCCCCATCTTCAGATCTTCCAGTGCCTCCCCTTGGCCTGTGGGAGAAGCTGTAAGCTCATGAACATGGGCACCTACCTTCATCTCTGGCCGCCTTCCACCCTCGTGGTCTGCAGCCATACAAAATTATGAACAGCTCACTTCAAGCCACGTCCAGTCTTCCTTTATACCTATGTGCTGGTCCCTCTACCTGGAAAACCGTGATCCAGGATCTTTACCTGACAAAGTCCCTTTGTTACTTCAGGAGCCAGCTTTGCGAGGTGTGACGGCCCCGGGAATCTTTCCCTGGTCTCCCCAGGCTCCATGCCCCCACAGAACCCGGGACTCGGTCTGAATTGTGATTGGCTGTGGGCTCCTCGAAGGCGGGGCCACGGCTTCCGCATCACTGTGGGCCCAAGGCGGTGCGCAGGGTGGCTGTCCATCAAGGGACCTAGCGGCTTTTTTTAGCTTGCGGCCAAGTGTTACTTATAAACAACAAGCACTTCCCATCGCCATTGGTTTTCTCAACGTGCAAGGACTAGACTCCAGGTGGAGTAGCACTGAGTAATCAGAAATCAGTAATCTTACCTGCTAAAAAAAGCAAAAAACCACCCCAGTAGTGCTCTGTGTTGGCCTCTAGATCTCGGAAGCCCAGAAGGCATCGCTCTTGACCATCTTGGCCGCAACATCTTCTGGACGGATTCTCACCTGGATCGGATCGAAGTGGCAAAGCTGGATGGCTCCCAGCGCCGGGTGCTGTTTGAGACCGATTTGGTGAATCCCAGAGGCATCGTAGCGGATTCCGTGAGAGGGTATCTCTGTAGATCTGTGTGTGCACCTGTTCCGCTTGTATCCGCCCCTTTTGGAGCTTCTCAAATGTCAGGCTGTAACTCCCGCATTGCTCTCCTGCCATGAGTGCGTTTAGGATGAATGGGTTACAGCCAGTGGCTTGTAGATACATGGAGAAACGCCAGAACGTTTACACCACGTTCCACACTCAAGTCTTTTACCGAGAGAAGTTTGATATTTCCATTTGGGTTGAATGTGGATCAACACCTGGGTTGTATCAGCCCCAGACGAGCATCAGGGGAGCATAAATGTATCCCAGGGGCTCCCTCCTGGGGGCCAACCCCACGTGGACACCTTGGAGACCCCTCCTGTGGGTTTCGTCAGCACACAGTGCTCTCTCTCTCCCCCTTCCCCTCACTGCAAGCTCTGCATCTCACACACCAGGCCCGTGGCTCCTTCCCTTGGAGACCGCAGCCCTTGTTCTGTGGCGCCTCCTGGCGGCAGGTGCCATGATCACCGCCTCTGCCAGCATCCGCTCCTGCGCCCAGCTCCTGGGTCAGCTCTGCCTTCCTGTGTGGTGACAGCAGGTGGGATTGCCACAGGTTTATGTCACTTACGCTTAAGGGAAGTGAAATCATTAGTAACAGAGTAGGCAGTTTCAAGCGAAGAACCCAATCCAAGTGTCTTTGCGAAGGAAAATGTGTCTTACCACCTCCACGTGTCTTAGCCATTCTGTGCTTCAGCGTCTGCTCTCGTCTTCATCGGGGGTTCCGTGAACGTTTTCTCCTGCGTCTTCATGATCTCTCTTCCTCCTTCTCCCCACTCCTCCCCTCCAGGAACCTTTATTGGACAGATTGGAACAGAGACAGCCCCAAAATTGAAGCTTCCTACATGGACGGCACACACCGGAGGATCCTTGTGCAGGACGACCTGGGCTTGCCCAACGGGCTCACCTTTGATGCCTACTCATCTCAGCTCTGCTGGGTGGACGCAGGTGATGCCAAGCCCCAGGCCTGGCTCCTGGGTGGGAACAGTGCTTTGTTTTCGACCAAGTATTGTTACCCAGAGTGATCCAGCCCCGTTGGTACATAGGAGTATCTGTTATAGGGAAGAGAGCTTAAGATAACTGTTTTTTTCCTCTACACAAAAACAGCTGCATATCTTTGCTCTGAAATGTTGTTTCCCTGGGCTTGGCGCAGTCCAGGGAGAGCTCTCCATCTTCTAGGCCAGCAAACGACAGCCCCTGGGCCAAATCCAACCTGTGGCCTGTTTTGGTATAACCCTGGGAGCTATAAACGGTTTTTACATGTTTGAATGTTACATTTTAAAAGGTTATATCAATGCTTATATGAGGTCCTCAATTTTGCCTCTTGGCCCAGAAAACCTAAAATAGTTACTATCTGGCCCTTTAAAGACAAAGTCTGCTGACCCCCAGAGCCGGTCCTCATCCTGACACTGAGCAATTCTCTGACTTATAGTCTTGTAGCTCCTGCTTGTCCCCAAATGTTTAGACAGGTAAAGTCATGCAGCTCTGATTGTGGGCCCTTGCCTGGGCAGATCTGGGGTGTCCCTCGGGCAAGGGATGTGGGCAGGATGCTCAGTCAGGGAGGAGTGTCAATCATCCATCAAATCTCTGCTGAGTTCCTGCTTTGTCCCAGATGCTGTCAGGTGCCACGGGGGATGCAGAGAGTAAAACATGCACAGTTAGATGAAAACCCGAGCCTTAGGTCGGTCCTAACGCGGGCGCTGGTGCCAGGCTGTGCACAGCTGCTAACCCCGTGGCGCAGTTTAGCAGTTTTTGTGCACGCTGACATCCACCTGACCTGGAGGAGCAGGCAAGGCTTTAGTCATCAGAATCCCTAACCTGAAGCTGTGGTTTTTCATGAATATGTTTCCCCTTAGAGTTCCGTGTGTTCCTCTGACTCACCTTAAGATATGCATTGTACCCATCACCGTTTCTTTTTCTTTCAATTGAAGTATAGTCAGTTTACAATGTTGCATTAATATCTGGTGTGCAGCACAATGTCTCAGTCATCCATAGACACATATTTTTTCCATGTTCTTTTTCATTATAGGTAGCTGTAAGATACTGACTACAGTTCCCTGTGCTGTACGATAGAAACTTGTCTATCTATTTTATATATGGTAGTTACTATCTGCAAATCTTGAACTCCCAATTTATCCCTCCCCACCCCTTTTCCCCACTGGTGACCATAAGTTTGTTCTTTATGTCTCTGAGTCTGTCTCTGTTTTGTAAATAACCCAGAACTGGAGATTGTCATCCTAAGTGAGAGGGAGAAAGAAAAATACCATATGATATCAATTACATGTGGAATCTAAAAAAATAACACAAAGGAACTTATTTACAAACAATTTAGCAATTCTGAGGGCTGTGAATGCAAGGAGGGGAGGCCTGGAGCGGCTTCAGGGAGGAGGGGTTACAGCGGGAGCTGGGAGACGGCATCCTTCCCACTCAGTTCCCAGCCTCTGCGGGAGTGGGGAAACGGGGTACCGTCCCTCTGCCCCGGCTCCCGTCCCCCATCAGAACCAGGTGTAGTGCTGGATGGAGGTGGGGTTGACCAGTGGGAGGGGCCAGGGAGGACGAACAGACACCTTTCTCATTTAGAAGAGCAAGTCCTCAGGATCTGAGCGCGTACCGCTGACTTTGACCCTTGCCTGACTCTCGCGTTTGGACACAAAGGGACCGTTTCTTGTGTGAACAATGGACGGCTTGTTTCCACCCCACACAGGCACCCATCGGGCCGAATGCCTGAAGCCCAGTCAGCCCAGCAGACGCACGGTTCTTGAAGGCCTCCAGTATCCTTTTGCTGTCACGAGCTATGGGAAGAATCTGTATTACACAGACTGGAAGACGTACGTCAGCTGCTGCAGCGCGGGGGCCGGGGCTGCCCTGCCGCCCTCCCTGGGGGCCACGCCCCTCCCAAGTCGCCCCTGGCCCTGCCCTTCCAGCCTCCAGAGCTGGGCGAGGCGGGCGATTGAGGGGCGGGCAGGGCTACTCGGGAAGCAGGGGGCGCTATTTATTATCCGGACGCCCCTGGGTGGGCAGCTTTGAGTCCTCGAACTTGGACTTCCTGAGCGTGTCTGTTCTTCCCCCAGGAGCTGGCCTGGGCCACTCGGCTGGTGGGCTCCGTGCCCACAACCCCCACTCCGTGCCCCAACTTCATTATAGTCCTTTAACTGCGGTGTTCCCGAAGTGCCCTCTTGACCAGTCCTTCCTGCAGAGGCCGGGGTTTAAACGGCGCTAGCTGCTGTGGTGGGGGCATCCGTGTAGAAAGCCCATTGCCCAGCCTGGGACTTGGAGCTGGAGGGCTGGCCTTGTTCTAAGAAGCCAGAGAAGCGCAGGCTTGACGCCGCCTGGGAAGAGGAGGGTGGGTGGGAAGCAAGGCCAGTGTGTCTGTTGTGGCTGCCAGTGCATCCCCCAGACCACGGAAGAGACGGCCCTGTAGAGAGGAGGTCGAGCCATCGGCTGTGTTCTCACCACCTGTCCTCTGGGGCTCCGTAGGAATTCTGTGGTTGCTGTGGACCTTGCTGTTTCCAAAGAGTCGGACACCTTCCACCCTCACAAGCAGACCCGGCTGTACGGCATCGCCGCCGCTCTGTCTCAGTGTCCTGAAGGTAACTCCCTGGTGCTCTGACTGGTCAGGGGCTGGGGGCGCCCCAGCGCAGAGCCCACACTCCGGCTGATCCCTGTGTGGCTGTGGGTAGCCCGGGTCATGTGGCAGGTGAGACACAGTCCCTTCCACCAAGGGTCTTCACTGACACGTTGGTGAGCCGGGTGAACCGAAGGAAAGCGTTAGGGGAAGGAGTGGATGGTGGGCCAGGGCGAGGAAGAGCACTGGCTCTTGGAGTGGGCCTAGAAGTATGCGGCCTTCCGGCTCCGACCAGGGACGTCAGTGTTAGGATCTCTGCTGCTTTAAAAGTCCATCCATTTGGCCTGACAGCACCAACAGTAGTTAACAATAATAACCGTTGCCGGCGTGCACGTGATGCTGGGCACCGCTCCCGTGCCAAGTCGCTCAGCGTACTGACTGCTCTGTGTTCACTGGTTCACTTTGTCCTCATAGCAACCCTGTGAGGCGGGTACAACTCTTATGCCCACTTTATAAATAAGGAAGCTGAAGCCGCTTGCCTGAGGTGACACAGCTCACGGTGGCAGAAGCTGGGGTGAGCTGGGCGGCCTGGCTGCAGAGTCGAGCTGTGCCGCCTCTGCGAGACTCCTCTCCTCGCCGGCTCCCCTTCCCGCTCCCCCCACCCCCGTCCCCTAGTCAAGTGGCCAAGCCAGACAGAGAGTACTTTGTGCTGAAAAGCCCAGCTTCGTGTTCTAATCAGAGCTGGAAGCCTCTCCCTGGGGTCTGTTAAGTAACTGCGAGGCTGCCTGAGCTGTCGCGCTGACTTCTGCCTTTTCCAGGTCACAACTACTGCTCTGTGAACAACGGCGGCTGCACGCACCTCTGCTTGGCCACCCCTGGAGGCAGGACCTGCCGTTGCCCTGACAACACCCTGGGCGTTGACTGTATTGAGCTGAAGTGAAGTGAAGACCAGGGGGCCGAGTTCCCTCTCCAAGTATTTCACAGCCACACCCTACTTGAAAGGGTCCAAACTGCCTGACCTGGTGGCTCTGTGGCCACCAAGCCCAGGCCCAACCCAGCCTGTGCCCCAACTGGAATGGGACAGCCCCTGCCGCTACACAAAGACAGAGACCTCCCTGATCCCAACCCTCAGACAAGGCCACACAGCCCAAGGGAGGGTCAGATGCCGTCCCGGCGCTCCAGACCCTTCCCCAGCCTCCACTCCCCGGGCCTGCGCTGCCCCTTCCCAGGGGCCTTGCGAGCTCAGCCTCGCCGAGACGCCCATCGTCCAGTCAGCTGCTGGACACAGCAGCCAGGATCGTCTAGGCAAGGCTGTGAGGGAGGCAGGGAGTTAGCCCCCCTTACTTCTCTTGGTGCTCTGGTTTTCCTCTTTATCCTTCTGACCTTTCACCCTGGAATCCTGTACCACCCGCACCCTGCCGAAGGCCCACCTTTTAGCGAGCCAGCCTTGCCTTTCGATCAAAGCCCAGCCTGTCCCAGGGACGCATGAGCGTTTGGTAGGTCATACTGAGCAGCCCCTCCCGGGTGCGTCACTGGCATCTCCACAGTGGCCTTTGGTAGTGAAGGGCTTACATCACAGGAGCGTCCAGTAGGAAGGAACTGCAAGGTGTCAAGTCAGATGTTTGAGGATGGGGATTCTACTGATGTGCCTTAAATGATACCAAAGATCACCAAATTGTCCTCCTTTGTCCAAAGCGCTTAGATGCCAGCCCCTGGTCTCCTGGGCACCGCAGCCCCACCATGGCACCTGTGCCCAGCCCCCTCGTGGAGACCCACCCGAGACACGGGCCGGGGCCAGTGGCAGTGACCTCCCCCTGTTGTCCCTCACCTCTGGCCTCCACTCCTGAGAGCCAGTCTGCAGCCAGCCATGACCCTGCTCCTCCTTTGTCTCCCCTTCTGTCCGTGGCCCTTGCTGTCCGTATTCTCAGCTGAAGACATAATCCAGGAGGGTTAAGTTGGATATCTATATATGGCCCCAACCCTTCACTGCTCATTGGTGTAATTAAAAGGACCATTGCCACGTTTCATGTTCATGTTTCTCCAGTTGGTTTAGAAAACATCTCCTGATCACATGAGTAGCTAGTGTTATTATTTTTTTTAATGAGCTGCTTCCCAGAGTCCTAGAACAGTGGAAACTTTGGATTGGAAGCTGAGCATCAGGAGGTTGAGTCAGTGAAGTCTAGGGTGAAGGAGCAGAGAAGACCCCGTGACAGTATCGCAAAGAGATCAACCAGAAGCAGGAATGAAAACCCAAGAGTAAAGGCAGAGGAGGGGATTTAACAGAATTGGGAAGAAAACCTTTTAAATAACCCCGAAGGGAAAACGGCATATTCTTTGCCAAAGAACACTTACACGCAAGACCGCGGAAGAAATGGCCTGGTTTTCTCCTTCAGGGGGCGATCCCTCTGCTTATCTGCAAAGCTCAGCACACGTAGCCCCCCCACCCCCTTACCTGCAGCACACTGGAGCCTGAATTGAGAGAGAGCCTTTCCCGGAATAATTGGAGTTTGACTTGAGAGGCAGGTATATCCCCAAGCATCACAAGGTTTGGAGAACATATGGATCTTTTTTTTCATATCGTTCCACCCCATAAATTAGCTTCACTTTATTTTTATATTTATCACGCCCCCTATATCAAATGTTCTGTCGTAATTTTTTGTATAGTTTTTATAACTTTTATTCATTCTACTAGATTCATTCTAAACCGTTTTAAATGGTAAATTCTTAAACTGTGGAAACCGTTGAAGGTGCTTATTAACTCTTCCCCCAGATTTGTACAAGTATTGGATGATTCCTTGAGTTTACAGCTGTATAAATACTAGTGCAGAAAATAAATTTTTTTCTTAAAAAAGTTTCCTCTACCTTGTTTGAACGAAGCTATTTAAAGTTGAGAGGTGGAATCACAATGGAAAGACAGACATTTAATAATCCACAAACCCTTTTCAGCCCCCAGAGTTACAGAGGATTGTCTGTTTTCTAAGCACATCCCCAAACTGAGGGACTGGTGATTGACTTAAAGATTAATTCTATCATAGATCTCAAAGCACCCTTTGAAACATTGTTTTCATTTTTGAGAAACGTTTCTGCTGCAGGCAGTAGGGTTTCCTGATGCAGTTCTGAAGAGGAGCTGTGGTTTCCTCCCCTCCCTGCTTCTAGAGGAAACCAAGATGCCTTCCTGACGTTGGCCGTGAAGTAAGACCGCTGATCTGCTCTAAGCTGCGACCGGTGGTCAGTGCTGCCCATGCTCGCCCCTGGGTGGGTGAGCACGGGCCTTTGACTTGGACGGAGCATTGCAGGAATGGGGCGCTCAGAGCAGCAGTTGTAGAGAGGGGAATAGGCGCATCGTGACGTGACCTGCTAGTGAAGCGACCATCAGTGAATCAGCCACCAATGTGAGTTTTTTGACGGGGACAACCTATGTTAGGGCTGAAACTTACAGTGTTTTATTCTGGTCATAAAATCTGTTTACCTACAGGTGACGTCAGGGAAAGGGGTGGAGTTAAAGCTCCAGGAATCCATCCCTCTAGCAAAAGAACCATTGAACTGGCAGGAGCCGTCGGAATAAACAACTCTGCCGAGGAGGGAGCTTGATGAAGTGGATGGTCAATTTTGGTCAGTTTCAGTCAGTTTCAGCCTCCCTTTAATATCACCCTCCATCACCCAGCCCCAGGACAGTCAGCCATGGGACAGCAACCCACGTTCCTAGTGTGGCCGCTAGAGCCAGGTGCCTACTTTAAGCAATAGGAGCTGACATTTCTCATCAAAAATCAGGGTTGTGGGTTCTGATTGCTGATTGCTGCTTTCAGCTGTTGGGAGGGTGGGCAGCAGAGTGAAGACTTCTTCACGACATTGGGTTTAGCAATGATTTCTTGTATACGACACCAAAGGCACAAGCAGCCATAGAAAAAGACAAATTGGTCTTCATCAAAATTAAAAACTTTTGTGCATCAAAAGAGCCCATCAAGACAGTGAAAAGATAACCAGTCCACGGAATCTTACATCTGATAAGGGTTAATATCCAGAATATATAAAGAGCTACAATTCAACAATAACAAAAGCAACCCAACTCAAAAACTCAAAGTTTTTTAACAAATATATTTTCAAAGAAGACATACAAAGAGCCAATAAGCTCACGAAAAGATAGTCAACATCATTCATCAGGGAAAAGCCAGTCAAAACCACAGCTAGATTCCACTTCACACCCACTAGGACGGCTGTGAAAAAAGTGCCTAACAAGTGTCGAGGAGGGCACGGAGAGCTGGGGACCTTGTGCACCGCCAGTGAGGTTCCCCACCTCACACATACCCTTAAACCTCCCTCAGATACCCGAATGTAAGTACATCTGGCTTTTGCTTGAGATTGCCAACTGGGAGAAAAATAAAAAATAAAAAGCACAACATAGAAGTTGAGAATTATGTTTTATTCAGCAAACTTACTGAGGACTTAAGCCCGGGAGACGGCCTCTCGGCTCTGAGGGGACTTTTTGAAGATAAACAACAAACAAGTAGTCGGAACATCGTAAGATTACTGCTGAAGAAAACCAGACATCTCACGTGAAGGAGTGCTCTTCCGTGCATGGGAGGATGCGGGAGTCTGCACTGACTGGAATCGTTCCTTTGCGACGCCTTCTAAGCATCTAATGGGCCAGCATCCTGCTTTTGCTGGTCCTGAATCCCCTCAGGGTGCACCATGGGGGGGGGGAGGGTTGTCGCGGCAACACCCTTTGTTTACTGCCATGGCAGGTGACATTCCTCACCCGCAAAACCCTGTCTGCGTTCCCCGCTGCGTCACCGGGGCCTAGGGTGTCCTTGGCGCTGATGCGCATGTGCCGGCTGCAGCCCCGCACCCAGGCTGCCAGCTTCCTCCTGCAAGGCTCCCAGGGAGCGGGCGGAGCCCCGGGCAGGCCCCGCCCCCCGGGGCCCTCCCCCCGGGTCCTACAACCAGGGAGGCACGCCCTCCTGGAGCCAGCAAGGGAGTTGAGAAGAGTGAGTAATCCGCCAGCCTCACTCCTCCGGCCTGCAGCGCCGTCTACTCCCTGCTCTGCAGGTCTGTGGTCTACACCGCCCGACAGGCTCCCTGTCCTTTCCCCCGATGGGCACCTCCCTCCAGCATCCTTTTCCTTCCCTCAAGTCTGGGTTATTCAGTCCAGGGTAGTCCCTGAAAGACTTTCCAGGATAAAAACATACCTCATTACCTTTACATCTTATGGGGAATAGAAAAACAGAGAGAAAGGCGGAGGGTTTCACATCTCCTTCCAACAGCTGATGGTAGATGGGAAATCGCTGGGGTAGCTGGGTTCCCGGGATACGAGTGGGGAGTGATGGAACCGGTTTGTTTTTGAAATGCCAATGTGGACAATGCACTGGAAGGTACATCTCTTCCTAACGAAGCAAACCTGTGATGAAAAATGTTTCCTATAAGAACGCCGGCGGAAACCTGGTTGTGCAAAATTCTTTTAGCCGGTCCTGGAGCGAGCGCATCGGAAGGCCGAAGGTCTGGAAGGTCTGGGAGGAGGAGGAGGAGGAGGAGGCAGGGCCCCGGCCCCCGGCCCCCCGCCCACCCCGCCGCCGCATCCCGGGCAGAACGGCTGCTTCCCGGCTGTGGCTCTGAGGGCCGGCACGGGCTGCTCCCCGCTCCTCCCGAGCCTGGGTGTGGGGCGCTGCCCAAAGCGGACTCCCTTACTTTGGAGGACCCTTACGAGGGGCCCTTGTGAAAACAACACACTGTTAAGAGACAGAAGGGCCAAAAAGCCTTGAAAAACAGGCCGAGGTTGGCTCCCCGGTAAGGCACAGGTGGGGACAGGTGAGCTTTCCCGCCCCTGTGACGCGGTCTCCTCGGAGGCAGTTCCAGGAGAGACCACTAGAGGGCAGGGGACGCCGCTCAATGCCGGCCTGGCTCGGAGGGGTTGGGGTAGGGGTGGGGGTGGGGGTGGGCGGTTGAAAATCCCAGGCCTGGATGCCCGGATAACTTCCCCAAAAGAAGCCCGGTTCACACTTTCCCATCGTGCTACTCAAGAACTTTCTTAAGATCAGTTACCTAACCTGCCACCAAAGGAAGTCTAAAGATTAGTCTCCCAAATGTGTTCCAGCCTCTTCGTTTTAATGCAAATTTCCTCCCAAACAGCCCAGCACGGTTCTCACAGGGTCACCTCTTACTCCCTAAGTGTTTGCAGTCAGACATCTATGCACTCGGTCCCGGAAATGTGAGAGAGGGACACATAGACGTGTTCACGTGAGCATCCTTCTCTCCAGAGACCGGTTCCCAGAGTCTCTGAGTGGAGGACCGCACAGAATCCCAGGCTCATTCCAGACACTGCAGGCCCCTTGCAAGCAAGACGGGGCCCTCACCCACAAGTGTGTCTAACTGCTTAGTCCATATTAATACCAGATGGTGCTGAGTGCTGAGTGCCAACATTAAGGCCTGTAATTTACAGAGATCAGAGAAGCGACGGGGCTCAGGAGGGATCCCGTGGTGAGACGCTTTCATTTGCTGAAGGTAAATGGGAAATGGGGTTCCTTCCTCAGAATCACCTGGTGAAGTAGAATTTCTCCTGCACATTGTGCAACTCAGGAAACTGAGGCCCAAAGTGAAGTCACTCAGCAGAGGTCATGCCCTTCGTATCAGGGCACAGTCTGGTTTGTGCTAAAGGTACATCCTTCCCACCTCCCCTCTCACAAAATATTTTCAGTGGAAATGAAGTTTTACTTTATCTCACTTTATTATTTCTTTGTATTTAATGCATTTGCATTTAGAGAACTGGAAAAGAAAAGTAATGCACAAGAACAAGAAAACACGAGAAATCTCATTATTCAGCAACCATCTCATTAATACATCTGTATCTTATCCCAAAAATGTACATATACACACACAGAATCCTGTTATATATATTTTGAAAAAAAAAAAACAAAAAAAAAAACAAAACAGCAACAAAAGTGGGATCCTGATAAATATACTTTTAGGTATTTTTGTTTTCCACTTAAATAAACGTGCACATGAGCATCACTTTAAAAAAAATTTTTACTGAAGTATGGTTGATTTACAATGTTGTGTTAGTTTCAGGTGTACAGCAAAGTGATTCAGTTATACATACATATATTCTTTTTCTGATTATTTTCCATTACAAGAGTTTGAATATGGTTCCCTGTGCTAAACAGTAGGACTTTGTTGTTTACCTATTTTATATACAGTGGTTTGTGTCCGCTAATCCTGAACTCCTAATCTGTCCCTCCCCCCTCCTCTTTGGCAACCATAAGTTTGTTTTCTACATCTGAGTCTCTTTCTGTTTTGTAAATAAGTTCATTTGTGTCATTTTTTTAAGATTCCACGTATAAGTGATACCATATGGTATTTGTTTTTCTCTGTCTGACTTAACTTCAGAACTTAGAACCCCTGTGTGTCAGGCAGGGTTAGCCCAGGTCTAAATCAGAGGCCCTAAGATAATATTGATGGGGATGAGATACATCTGTAGATCAATTTGGGGAGAATTGCTTAATTCTTCAGAACACTGAGGCTTCTAATCCACCAACATGGGATGTCTCTCCATTTATTTAAGAAGAGCTGCAATTCTTGAGTAACTATTACTCTGATCCTTGACTTACATCAAGTATAATCCGCATTTTTTTTTTTTTTGATGTGTCATCTGAGCCCAGAGAGGTAGAGAAATCTCAAAGTTGGCACAGCAAGCATGCTGGAACCCGGGCTTGATCTGTCTGCTACTCTTTCCACTTCCCTCTGTGGTCTCTTCTTGCTACTAAGTGGCCAACAGCCCTCAGTCAGTTCTTGTTTAGGGCCTTCGTTTGCATAAGTAGTTGCCTTAAAAAAGAGATGGGGGTGGGGGAGGGATAGCTCAGTGGCAGAGCGCATGCCTAGCATGCACGAGGTCCTGGGTTCAACCCCCAGTACCTCCATCCAAAAAAACAAAAAGTAAACCAAATTATCTCACCCTGCAAATAAATAAATAAAATTAATTTATTTTAAAGAGACAAGGATTGATAAAATCAAAACAAATCGGGTGATCTTTAGTAACATGGGAAGATGTTCAAAATGCAGGGGTAAGTGAGTAAGGAAGCCATTGCACACGGCGTATCCTGCCGCCTGTGTCGGTACAACCAGGACCATGCGTGTTTTGCACTTAGGGACAGCCAGGAGGTGACACAAGAAGTTGGTCACACGGATTCTCGGGGGGCGGGGGGGCTTGACGTGTTGGTGGGTCAGTGAGAAGGGGTCTAACTTCTCAGCATAGACCATCCTCCACCGTCAGCAGAGTGCTTTACTGGAAGCTATGCGTTACCTTTGAGGCGGGAAGAACCTCGGCTGAGCGAGCGGTGGGGAAGGACATCGCCCCCCGCCCCACGCCGGTTGCAGAACCCTGCCGATGGGAAGTGCCTTGCTTCCCCTTCACAACCGTCCTGGCTGTGGAGTAATGCCGCCCTCCCCGGGGCGCCTTGCGGGGGCGGGGCGGGGCGGGGCGGGGGAGGGGCTTCCGCCCCCGCGGGAGCCCCCGTGCTCCCGCCCGCCGCGCCCCAGGGTCCTCCGCGGAGCGTGGTCGTCGCTGCTGTCCTGAAGAGGGCGCTGCCGGTTGTCCCCCGGGGGTGAAGGCCCCTTACCCGTCTCCGGAGCTGTGCCACCCAGGGCGACGCAGGGCTTCACAGCAGTTCCTGTTTGGGGACCCCGTGAAAGTGACAAAGAGGAAGCTGTGGCGGCGACAGTGAAAGTGCGGTGTGGAGAGACCTCCCTTTGCCCTCTGGGGAGGGACCGCTCCCGGGATCGCCTACAGCAGGCTCTGCCCGGCAGGGGGTGCTCCCTGCCCGGGGTCCTGGACACCTTCACCCTGATCCTCTTTCTCCCCCTGTCATCGCCACCGTCCCCTCCCCCGCGGCACCCACCCTTCCCTCCCCCCGGCCACTTCTCACCCTGCGCCGAAATGACCCACGTCTTCCTCCTCCTTCCAGACTGGCCTGTGCATTTATTGAAAGTGGGGACTCCATCTGACTCACCTTTGCTTTCTCAACGTCCAGAATCATGCAGGGGATGTAACACGCACACCTTACATATTGGCTGGATGGACAGAGGGATGCATGGAGCTGGTGCAATGGAAGGGGAAACGCCCCCACTCAAAAGACACTCCTCCCAAACTCCCTCCCATTGCCTAGACGCGGCCCCACCCGTCAGCCTGCTGCCCAGAGAGCGGGGCACACACGGAGCACAGCCTGGGAGACACAGGGTGTCTGTCCTCATCGGCCCTCCTGAGTGTCTGAAAAGAGGAGACAGGTCACAGACTGGGAGAAAACATTTGCAAAACACACATCTGATAAAGGACTGGTATCTAAAATACACAACGAGCACTTAAAACTCAACAGTAAGAAAACAAATGGCCCAGTTTTAAAAATGGGCAAAAGAGCTAAACAGATACTTTACCAAAGAAGATCTATAGATGGCAAATATCACACGAAAAGACGCTCAGCACCGTATACAACTGGGGAAGTATAAACTAGAACAGTGCTGAGATGCTGCTACGTCCCTATTCAAATGGCCAAACTCCAGAACACTGACACCACCAAATGCTGGCAGAGATGTGGGGCAACGGGAACTTGTGCTAATTGCTATGGGAATGCAAAACAGACCAGACACTTTGAAGACAATTTGGTCATTTCTTACAGAACTAAATATGCTGGTGGGGAGGGAAGGATGGGCAGTTGGAGTGGAGACTCCTTTAGCAGAGTTTTCCCCTGGCTTTTATGACCATTTCGGCTATGATCTTTGTCCTTTAATATTTTGATTTCCTAAGTGCTTCTTGCCATGGATAAACCCCAGTGCCATGACTGAGGAACAATTCCTCTGTTTTGAAAAGCTAGAAGTTGTTGGTCACCCCTGTAATTTTTATAGAATTTACTTTCACATCTAGGAGTTTCGGCCAAGATGAAGCTGACCTCCTCCCGCCAGGCCGGTGTAGCAACAGCTCATTGTTCACAAGTCCTGTGAAAACGTAAAAGACCCCGTCTGAGGGAGCGAGGAGTTTCAGCGTGGGTGTTGTTAATGATTACACTCCCTTTGCCGTATGATTTTATTCACTTACTGTCCAAAGGTCCCCCCAGTGTTTACATGTTACTGACTAAACTTCACTGCTATTTTTAAACACTTTTACTGAGATATAATTGACACATTACATTGGTTTCAGGTGTGCAGCATAACGGTTGTGAAAGGATCACCACAATAGATAGTGAATGTGTGTCACACACACAGTTACAATTCTTTTTCCCCTTGTGATAAGAACTTGAAAAAAAATTTTTTTTTTTGGTGGGGAAGTTAATTAGGTTTATTTATTCTGATGGAGGGACTGGGGACTGAACCCAGGACCTCGTGCACGCTAATCGTGCGCTCTACCACTGAGCTACACCCACCTGCCTCTTGGCAACTTTCAAACACACAACACAGTATTATTGACTGTAGTCACCACGCCGTATGTTACATCCCGGGGGCTGACTGACTTTAAAACTGGAAGTTTGTACCTTCTGACCCCCTTCACCCCTTCACAGTGAACGTTTGTTACAATAAAATGCATTGTTTGCTTTGTAAGAATATAAGAAGGCGCCCGCCCGCCTGGCTGTGCTGAGCGGGAGGACCCAACACCTGTGATTTTACCCTCGATGTGTTTACACGGTGCCTCGCCGGGGCCTCAGCTGACGCCGGTCCTCAGCCAGGAGCTCGGCACGAGCGAAGGCTGCCCGTGGGGCTGATCACGCCGGGCAGGCGGCTCCCGCTGGAGCGGAGTAAACCGTCCATGGGGCCATCTCTCTTCTCCAGGGCTGACTTCCAAGGAGGAGGTTTGTCCGGGAACCGCTCATCGTTTACAACTGGGGCCTTATGGAAGGCTGAAAGGAACACGGATCTGGAGCCTGGAGACCCAGGTTCAAGCCCTGGCTTTCCCTCTTCGCTGGCTGCGTCTCTCCACTTTTCTCAGCTTCGGCGTCTCCTGCGCGGCCTGTGGCGTGGCCTCTGTGACTGTCCACTTGGCAACCGCTCACACGAGGCTCTCCCTGCAAAGTTTTGCCTGGTTTTGTCTGCAACGCTTGCCTGTCTGGGAGCTGCTCTCAGGACCTGTTTCTTGGTCCTAGAGGGCAGCAGTAGCCCACTGATTCAAAACTGCGCACAGTCCAGGAATACAGTGGCTGCACAGACACAGGAGGTTAGCCAGCCCCACTCGGCCGATCGCTGGGCCTCGGGTCCTGGAATTACCTGGTGCCCTGTTGAAACAGAGGAGCCAAGCCCAGGTGAAGAGGAGTCTGGGGAGGAGGACTCGGTCTTAACCCGGTCCTGCGCCGCCAGGCCCCAGCCTGGTCACATGGCGGTGAACTCTTGTGCAAGGTGCCCTGTGACCCTGGGTGTGACATTATGCAGAACGTTTCCGGAGCTGAAAGCTGCGAAGGGAGGACTTCTCCACACACAGTAAGTGAAACCAAACCCAGCCTCACTTCGGGTGAAGGTGACCCCTGCCCCCGTGGTGCACCACCAGGGCCAGATCCAAATTAGCCAAATTAGACGCCAGGCCAGACCCACAGCAGAGCGGACGTGCAGGGGCCAGTTCTGGCCGCGTCTGTGACCTGTCTGGACTCAACACAAGCGATGAGTTTTGCAAGCAGACCTCGCCCACGGTCAGGTCTCAGACCCGACTGCCAGTTTATGATTCTTTTCCTTCCCTTCTTCTGGGTTTCTTTCTCACTGGCTTCATCTGTGAGGAGATCCCTGTTCACCCCGCTCTGTCCCTCTGTGAGCGCGTGTGCATGTGTGCATGTACGTGTGTGTGCAAAGCCGCCCCAGATGCGTTCGTTCAATCAGCGAATATTGATCAGGCACTTCTGATGTGGGAGAACGAGGGATGGAGCAGGGTAAAGAGAAACAGGATCCCTGCCCACTGTGGGGCCCTGCCTGGCCAGCCATGTGCTGCTAAGGAGACCAGGGCTACGATGCTCGATGCTCGGGTACCAGGCGGGGCAGCCATGCTCCAGCTGGGAGGGGCTCGGGGAGACCCGGCTTCCCTGCTCACACGCATCTCATGGAGGGTCCCCCTTCTGCTCAGCACTCACGTGCCCGGCCTTCACCTACGGAGACGCTGGGGAAGCCTTGCTTCTCCCGTGGGCTTCTCAGTGTGTGCGGGCGGAGGCCTTGGCCCACAGCGCCCGCAGGAGGTATGTCTTCTCAGAGTTGTGAGGGGAGAGGGCGTGGCTTTCAGGCCATCACAGGCCTTCTTCTTTCTTTCTTTCTGTTTTTCTCTTCCTTATTCTTTATTGAGATAGAGCTGACTTACAACATTGTGTTAGTTTCTGGTGTGCAGCGTAGTGATTCAGTTGTACACATACATACTCTTTTTCAGATTCTCTTGCATCCTAGGTTACTACGAGCTATGGAATATAGTTGCCTGCATCACAAGGCTTGAGCTTAGGCCTGGCCTCCATCAGCAGCCAAGCTGGCTCCAGGGTGGCCAGCAGATGGCTGTCTTCTCCTGTGTCTTACACGGTTTCCCTCTGTGTTTGTCTGTGTCCCCACCTCCTCGTCTCATCCCGACCCCAGTCAGACTGGATCAGGGCCACCCCAGGGACCTCATTTTACCTTAGTCACCTCTTCAAAGGCCCATCTCCAAGGACAGTCACCTTCAGAGGTCCTGGGGACTAGGACTTCCACATATGAACATTGGGGGACAATTCAGCCCATGACAGTGTGTGTGTGTGTGTGTGTGTGTGTGTTTCACACTTGAGTGTGCACATGATGGAAATCCCACAGCTCGGGGGACACCCCGGTCAGCTGCCTGTCCCTTAAGTGCTGGTGCGTGGAAATCCGACTTTCCTTCCTGCCTCGTCTGGGTTTGGGAGTTTCTGGGGAGGCCAGCGAGCTCTTCCCGTCGCCAGGAAGCACAGTTCTGTAGGTCCCAGGATTGGAGATGAGTTCCTCCCACGTGGGTGTGGTGTTCCTACTCCACTCAAGCAGCCCCTCCCTGAGCACCACCCTGAGCAGCGCGGGGACCACCGCTCGGACACTCCCCTCGGCAGAAGCATCACAGTCTGGGGGCAGCGGCCCCCCTCCCGGGGTGAGGGGTCTGCCTGCCACCAGCCCCCGGGCCTGACCTCACGGCCTGGCACTCTCCTGCTGCGCAGTGTCATCCTCTGTCTCCATCAGGCCACACTCTCCATTTTTTGTTTTTTGGGTATTTTTGAAGCTAAAAAAGACATTTTTGAGACTCTCTGTCGTGGATTAAGCTCGTTGTTTCACAGCGAGAGCTGTTGTGGGCTTGCAGGGGATGGGGCAGTCATTTCAGGCCTCCCCGAAGGTGTGTTGTCTACTGGGGATGGGTGATTACCTACGAGGCATCCTTCGTGGGTTCCAGTAGGAAAGAGAGGGGTGCTCACCAGCTTCTTTCTGGAAAAGCCTTGGCCGTGGAGACACTGCCTTCGAGAAAAGCTTCTAACCAGGATACATGTCAGTCTGCCTATAATTACTTATTAAGCACCCATGGTATGCAGGACACTGGGAAGCAGAGTGAGGACATGGTGACATTGGCCTTTTAGCCAGAGAATTCTGGTGGCCATTAGAAGGGTGGGGAGGCGGGATCAAGGCCAGAGAGCAATGAGAAGACCAGGAGTGGGTGGGGGGTGACAGCCTCATGTAAGGACCCAGCAGTGGGTGTCTGTGGGATCCTGCCTCGCTGTGACTTGCAGATCAGCTGGTGGGAATGGGGCCCGGCAGTCCTGAGCGGCGTCTCCCCTCGCCTTCCCTCCGTCTGCCAGCACCAAGCCCTGGCCCCCAGCTCTCTGCGTTCTCTCTCAGCATTTCCGAGTGTGCCAGGACACCCCCTTCTGTCCTCATGATCCATCCATGTCTGCAGCTGACCCTGTCCTCCCAGGTCCCCAGGGCTGCCCTCCTCCCGGGCTCAGCGTCAGGCTCGCCTCCTCCAGGAAGCCTCCCCATGGAGGTTCCTTGAAGCCCGCACTCCCTTGTCTGACTCCCACAGCCTTGCTTTCCACACTCCACCATGCTGGTTTTGCACTGTTAGTGACACATTCGGATCTCCTGTCACATCCCTCAAGTCTGGAAGAAGCTCTCTGTGGGAGTGACGACATGGGGTAAAGCCTTTTCTGGGCCTCACAGAAGCCAGCAAGTGCCGCCTCGTAGTCGGAATCAATAGATCATTGATGGATTGATCCCTTGTCTGCCTGCCTGCCAGGATGCTCCACCACAGCACGTGCCGGCTTCAGTGTTACTGGGTGGCATGTGGTCGGAAGAACCAGTCCTGGACGTGAAGTCAGAGCCTTGAGCATTTACCGTAACTCACAACCTTGGACCAGCCACTTAAGCTCTTTGGACTTCCATTTCCTCCTCAGGGAAATGGCAGAGGTTGATGCACGGTCATTAACCACCTTTTCTCGACAACAGAACCCCTTTGAGATGTGGACTGGCTTCCGTGCAGCAGAGGGAAGTGATCCTGAGACAAACCGCATCACCCCCACTCCTCCTCCTGCTCCCCCATCCACAGTAGACTGAGAAAAAAATCTGAAATGCCCCAGGGCTGAGTGGTTCCTTCCAAGACTCAAATGCGTCTGTAGCTACAGGACAGTGAAGATGACCCGTGTGACGGCTCTTGGTCTGAGCGCTGCTCGTGTCTACACAGGCGAGGCTGGGTCTGGGCTACGGCTTTGGGCAAGTCCATGCTCATTAAGCAGAGGGAAGCAGTTACTGCAGAATTTCCCGAGGAAACCAAAGCTAGGGTTTGGCTTCCACGGAAATTGAGCCACTTCCTTCCAGGGCACTCCGCCCCCTCAACAAACGTTCTCGTTCCACACGGGCCGTCCGCTAACACAAAGGGTTGTGACTGTACGTTTGCCATGAATATTGAAGTGCACCTTCAGGAGAAAGCTGGTGAGGAGGTTCACTTGAGTTCCATTGTCCACCTTAGTGATCTTGGGAATCTGAGCTGGGTTGAGGCCACAGTTCAGAGGCCTCCCTTCCCCGAGCTGGGCCCATTCAGCTCGTCCCCCGCCGCCCTCCACCCCAAGCTGCCCCACAGGCTGGGAGGGCAGCTCCCAGCCGTCAGTCTAACCAGGTTCTGAGGAGAAACAGGAAACGGTTCAGTTAAGCTAGGCCGTTGCCTCCACGAGGCCACGTTCCTGGGTTCTCGCTCCTCTGACCTGCGCCTGCTCATGTTTGGACTGGTTTTGGTTGGTGGGCTACAAGGATGGTCTTCTAGTTAGATTTGCTGAGTCTTTCCTCTCCCTGTGGGCAGCTTGATCTAAATTTCCCAGCCACTGCATACTGGTTATGACGCTCGCCCAGCTTAGACCTCCCGGTTGCTAACCCACTTCCGGTTTGCTAATATTCTCTCTCTCTTTCTCTCTCTATGTAAATAACTTCCAACTTCAGCTCTTTCTACCGCTCAGGGGGTGACTGGGGTCAGAGATAGCCCCTGTGAGCCTATCTGCCCTTGAGCAGCAGGGTTCCTGTTCCTCCTCTGGGGTGGTTGTCTCAGGGATGCGTGGGAACTGTGTCGTCCCCAGAAGCGCGGCTCGGGGTAGCAGGTGGCGGGCGTGGCCAGGCAGCGGCCTGGGCCATCGCAGACCACAGACGCGCCTGCGGGGGTTCAGACCCAGGAAGCCTGGGCGGTGCGTGCAGAGGCAGGCAGGCTGGCAGAGCCAAGCACTCTGACCTCCTCGCCAAGGGGCTGCTGTCGGTGCAGGCAGGACCCAAAGTGAATGAGCTATTTTGTCCACTGGATAATCATCTCCTTTCGGGATTCCGTGTCGGTGATGGTTCTGTCTGTAGATATTTACTACGAAACCCAGGAAAGGGCCTAGAAGTTGAAGGGGTCTGGTGGACTCCAGAATGTTCCGGAGTGGCTTCTGGTCTTCCTAT
This sequence comes from Camelus dromedarius, assembly GCF_036321535.1. Taxonomy (NCBI): domain Eukaryota; kingdom Metazoa; phylum Chordata; class Mammalia; order Artiodactyla; family Camelidae; genus Camelus; species Camelus dromedarius. The sequence continues at coordinate 2,858,400 of NC_087443.1, forward strand.
GGGATGCACGTCCTGCTGTATATGCATGTGGGGTGCCCACATGACGGCTTCCCTCCCAAACCTGCTGTCACTTTCATAGTCATTCACTTCTGTTTACAAGCCCCAGGTTCCAGAAGGTTCTGCATGGCAGTGGTTTTTTTCTCTGTTAGGAGCTCTTTCTACAATTATTTATTTATTATTATTATTTTATATTTTAGGGTGATAGGAGCAGCAAAAGACAAAAACCTAAGCCAGTTTCACCCCTAATGAATTGATGTATTTTTCTTTTTTTTTTTTTAGGTTATTACAAAATAATGGCTGTCTCTCCCCCGTGCTGTACAATATATCCTTGTCGCTTATCTGTTTTATGCAGAGTAGTTTGTACCTCTTAACCCCCTCCCCCATTCCCTATTTCCACCGGTACCACTAGTTTGTTCTGTCTATCTGTGAGCCTGTTTTTGTTTCGTAATATTCATTCATTTGTTTTAGTTTTTAGGTTCCACAAATAAGTGGTAACATAGAATATGGGTTCTCTCTGTCTGACTTAAGCATAGTACCTTCTAGGTTTACCCATCTTGTTGCAAATAGCACAGATCTGCTGATTGTTAATATTTCCACATTTGCTTTATCTTTTTCTCTCTGTATACATACATGCTATCATTATCTTTTTCCTAAACTATCTGAGAGTTAAATTGCATTATTTTGCCCTTTGCCTCTAAGAACAAGGACGTTATCTTATATAACCACAATACAATTGTCATGTTCAGGAAATTAAACATTAATACGATGCAGGATCTAATATTCAGGCTATATTCAAATTTTACCCACTGACCCAATGATGTCCTTTTGAGAAATGGCTTTTCCCTGTTCCGGGATCCAGCGCTGCCTTCAGTGGCCGGGGCACACTAACTGTAGGCGGTAGGCTGGGATCGCTCCTCTGTCTCTCCTGTCGGATCGTGGCAGTCTGTGGAATGCCCCTCGTCTGGGCCCGTCTCATTAGTTCCTCACGAGGAGGTTCAGCTCTTTTGGCGGAAATGCTACCCACGTGATGTCTTCTTAGTGCGTCACACCAAGAGGCAGACGATGTCGGTTTTCATCTGTGGGGAGAAGCTATGAAGCTATAAATATCCTGTTCCTCTCCAACTTGCACCTGGTCATTTGTAGAACAGACCAGGAGGCCTCGTGCTCTCTGCACCCGGCCGCCCAGACCCTCCCTCATCTTGCCTGGTCCTCCCTGCCTGCCCTCCACCTGCTTTGAGAACAGGGTCTGCTCCTCACACACCCCCATTCCAGAGCTTTGCACAAAACAGGGACTCCCTAAATGCTTGTCAGATGGAAATAAATATAAAAAATATGACCTGAGGTTCTGTATACCTGCCTAGGAATGTGTGTGCCTTTTGGAAAGATTTCACTTACAGCTGATGGAGATGGGGCCTCCAAGAACACAGATATCCTTCTTTCCATCTGCCTGTGGGGCATTCAGACTGAATGACCCCTGGGCAGAATATATGCTAAAAACAAAGGAATGGAAAGGGAGTAGGAAGGGATAAATAGGGAGTTTGAGATTCGCAGACGCTATTGTATATATAAATAGATAAAGAACAAGGTCCTACTGTACAGCACAGGGAACTATATTCAATATTTTGCAGAAACCTATGATGAAAACGAATATGAAAAGGAATCTATGTATGTATATGTCTGACTGAAACATGATGCTGAGCACCGGACATTGACAAAAGATTGTAAGCTGACTAAACTTCAATTAAAAAATGAATAAATGAATGATTATTGCCAAAAAAAAATAGAGAAAGTTTACTGTGAATACACTTTCCATCCCAGCAACTCTGTATCACATGGTGTTTCTGGTAGCAGGAAATAAAAGACCACCCAAGTGTCCTCCCTAGAGAAAGAGTAAAACGTGATGGGTGCAGACTCATTTATTTACTGGACAAATATTTAAGAACCCATTGTTGGCCCTGTCAGTCTGGCGCGGTTCTCCTCTAAAACACAGCTGCGATGAAAACCTGCGCTCGTGGGACACCCATCAGCGCCCGCGAGCAGACAATCAGCAGACAGTACCCACCTGCCTACACATGCGCGCTCACGCCGGAGGGACAGCGACGGGGCGAGGGTGGTATACTTTGCACCATCTGAAGTAATAAACTAGGTTGACAAACGTTCGTGTGAGTAGAACTTAGAACCACATCCTATTGCAAGAAGGCACAGAATAAAATGGGCGGCACGGTACCATGTCTAGAACATAAGAACATACGGAATGATGCGCTACAGTGTACGTGTACATACGTCTACTTGTGCATATGAGTCCGTACATTCAGGGATGCACCTGTCTTTAAGGACATGTACGTAAACGTGCTAGTGTGCAAACCACATGGGGGTAAGAATGGACGCCTGGAAGGGGGATAAAGGGGAAAAATAGAAAATAAAACAAGAGATGAGCTTTGGATAGATGCCAGGTGTCAGGAACCAAGGTGTGGGATAATCTCAACTGAATGCACTGGGAGTTGCAGAAGAAAGGGGGAGGGAGATTTTGTTGCCAAGTACGAAGAAATAAATGCACTTTGCCCTGCTCCATGCATTCCGGGGCCAGGGCTGTCCTGGCGGGCGTCTCTGTGTCTCTCCCTCTGTGGCACCTGCACGCCTGCCCCCGCGGGGAACAAGGCCGGTGGTCCTGCGAGCAGGAGGAGGTGGGCCAGCAGGAGGCAGGGATACGTCACATTGAAGCAAATGCCTTAATCTCGCTAAAGCTCGCTTTCCCCATCTGTGAAGTGGAGACAGTACCCATCATCCCTTCAGAAGGTGGCAGGGAGGATCCCACCAGCCAATGCCTGGAACGCCCTCATGGCAAGGCCTGGACCACAGGGAATTTTTGGCGATTCTGTTATTCGTATCCTCTTCTGCAACCCGAAAAAGACTGCCACACTCGCCTCGTTTCAGAACTTCTCTCTGCCTTTTTGGCACAGGGGTGATGCCTACCAGCAGGGTACTGGTTACCTCTGCTGAGGACGCCTGAAGCTTTCACTTTCTGAACACAGCACACCCGAGCCTTCACTGTCCACTCCCGCGACAGGGGGCCAGAGATCAGGCTGGGACAGACTCCACGTGGGCGCGTCCGGGAGCGAGCACCGAGGAAAGCCTGCACTGCCCTGTGCGTCTCCTCTCCTCGGAGCTGCTGGAATCGCTTGTGTTTATTTTCCAGTGCACTGTGCCCAGGACAGCTTCCTTTTCCCAGAAATTTGGGATGGAATCACATCAGTGATTGGGTCATAGCACCAGAGAGAGGGCGTGTGGAAGCGAGTGTGCATGTGAGCGTGTCATCTTGGCCCAGGGAGTGGCTGCGTTCTCATCTCCGTTTTCATTTTGTGGCATTTCCTGCACTCAGCGTTCAGCCCAGGCCGGGGGGGTCGGCCCGTGTTCAGGCCTGATGTTGGCAGGAATTGTGAGCGCCGTCTGGAAAGCTCTCCTTATCAGAGGGCACCAGGTTGCAGAGTGGTGGTGGTTCCAGGACAAGCCAGACTTTCACTGGGACAACCGGTGGAGCTGCTTTTGTGGCTGAGATTACAGAGCTGTCAAAGCCACTGCGCCCTCTGTGTGGCGGGGGACAGAGGTCACAGGGGCCCCCTGGGAGAGTGGGGTGGCCGCTGCGCGTCCCAGCCTGCTGTCCTCCCTTCAAAAGCACAAGCCGGCTAGGGCGACCCTGGGAGCTGGCCCCTTAGCGATCAGCAGGAAGTTCCTGTGGTCAGGGGCAGTGCCTAATTCATCTTGTTCTCCTGGGAGCTGGCACAGGACTTGGTCCATAAGTAGCTGTTCCATAAGTGTTGGGAAAATTGAAACAGAGATTGAGGGAATATGATAGAAGCTTATATACATATATTCGTTTTCATATTCTTTTTCATTAAAGTTTATTACAAGATATTGAATATAGTTCCCTGTGCTGTACAAAAGAAATTTGGGGGGTTTTTTTAAACATTTTTTATTGAGTTATAGTCATTTTACAATGTTGTGTCAACGAAATTTGTTTTTTTATCTATTTTTATATACAGTGGTTAACATTTGCAAATCTCAAACTCCCAAATTTATCCCTTCCCACCCCCTTTCCCTGGTAACCATAAGATTGTTTACTGTCTGCAAATCTGTTTCTGTTTTGTAAATGAGTTCATAGTGTTCTTTTTTCTTTTTAGTCTCCACACATGAGTGATGTGATATGGTATTTTTCTTTCTCTTTCTGACAATCTCCAGGTCCATCCATGTTGCAGCAAACGGTATTATTTTATTCTTTTCATGGCTGAGTAGTATTCCATTGTGTAAATACTCCACATCTTCTTTATCCAGTCATCTGTTGATGGACATTTAGGCTGTTTCCATGCCCTGACTATTGTAAATAGTGCTGCTGTGAACATGGGGGTGCAGGTGTCCTTTCAAATTAGAGTTCCCTCTGGATATATGCCCAAGAGTGGGAATCCTGGGTCATATGGTAAGTCTATTTTTAGTTTTTGAGGAATCTCCACACCATTTCCCATAGTGGCTGCACCAAACTCCATTCCCACAGCACTGTAGGAGGGTTCCCTTTTCCCCACACCCTCTCCAGCATTTATCATTCATGGACTTTTGAATGATGGCCATTCTGACTGGTGTGAGGTGACATCTATCTCATTGCAGTTTTGGTCTGCATTTCTCTGATAATTAGTGATACTGAGCATTTTTTCATGTGCTTTTTTGGACTTTTGCTTAATCCCCTTTACATTGAGCCCAGATCCACTTTGCTGGAACTCTGGCATGGTACCTGGTAGATGTGCTGGATTGCTGGTGACTGAGTCAGCAAGTCAACTCATGCCAAAGCAAACACTGAAATTCAGTATGTCTGATGTGTCTGACAACATTAAACACCCTTCTCCTTGATTAAAACATCAGAATGTCTCTTGCAGTCACTGTTTACACATCCCTACACAACCTGCCCAGCCTCAGACTCCTAGGCCAACCGCTCTGTCGGACCATCCCAGGCCCCCGGTCTCCCTACTCACCTGCCTCCATCCTCCGGGCCCCCATTCAGAAGGGCCTGCTCACAGATCTCTCTCAGACCCTCCTCTCTGACCCCACGACTCCTCCCATGTAGCCACCAGGCCTGACATGTCCTTTCATGGTGATGAAATTCTTCCTAAATGTATTTCACTGGGTTCTGCTTTCGTACCCCTCACGCTGCTGGCATCCCCATGTACCCGTGCCCTGAAGGTGGCTGGGCTCTGGCATGGCAACGCCTACTGTGACTCGCGCTCTGGGCGTAGATCCTGCAGTGACAGTCCCCAGCCCCCCACCGCCCACCACCCCTGCCCCGCCTGCCAGAACTGCAGTCACCGCCAGCAACTCCCTGCTCTCCAGGGTCATGTCTCGTGATCTTCCTTCTCCTGCTCACAGGAACTCCCAGGCTCCTCTGTAACAGAGCCCTTCGACTGCACGTGGTGTGTGTGTGTGTGTGTGTGTGTGTGTGTGTGTGTGTGTGTGTGCTTGCTTGCATGCACACACCAGGATCATTTCGCTCATACCGAGAGCATTCATTGCCTTACGAGGAACCAGCCTCGGGCATCACCGCACACTTGACGTTTGCCTTCTGCCGTCAACTGTAGCTCAGCACCCTGCAGATCAGGTGGGAGCCTCCTCTCCAAGCCGCCCTGCCTTGTGTCTGGCCCCAGGCCCTCGCCGGCCCTCTTCTACACGGCAGTGTTCATTAGCCCAGGAGCTCTCACAGCTGACAGCCCATCCGAATCACTGGAGAACATTTGTCCCGTGTGGATTCCATGGTAGCACGTCTGAATCATGGTAGGCTCTGGGAGAGGGACCCTGGAATCTGGATATTTCAAAAGCTGCCCGGGCTGAACCAAGTTTGGGGACCGCTACCCTACCAGCAAGCTACCCTCTCCCAGACAGAACCCTCCAAAATGGGCCTCACACGGGCACCTGGTCTGTTAGGGGGCAAGGTGTGATCTCAGTTGTACGGCTGGAGTAAGCGAGGCCCTGGCGTCTGTGTGACCTGTCCAGGGGACAGGAGGATGCTGGCACTCGGGGTGTTGGCCCCCCAGGGCCCTCGCTTCCCACTGCCCACGGTTCCGCTCACACTGGTGTGGAGGGCGAGATCTGTGAGCCCTTGACATGCTCGTGCTGCACCACGTTCTAGATCGTAACCCTGGGGCCGATGTGAGCACACAGGCCACACCTGGGCACCGCCTGACGACAGAAACGCATCTCACCGCTCTGAGGGTTAGAAGTCCAAGGTCAGGGTGTCGTCAGCGCTGGCGCCTCTGAGGGACATGAAGAGAGTCTGCCCCAGGCCCCTCCCCCGCTCCTGGTGGCTTGCTGACCGTCCTTGGGGTTCCTTGTTCTGCAGAAGCACCTCCCTGTCTCTGCCTTCCTCCTCGCATGCTGCTCTCCCTCTGTCAGTCTGTGTCCACGTCTCTATTTCTTATAAGGGCATGGGTCGTGCTGGATCAGAGCCAAGCCTAATGACCTCATTTTAACTCGATCACTTCTGTAAAGACCCTGTCTCCAAACAAGGTCACGTCCCGAGGTCCTGGGGGTTAGGATCCCAACATAACCTTTTTCGGAGGGGACACAGTTTAACCCATCACTCGTTTCATGACTTTGAACAAGTAGCAGACTCAGAAAACCTCACTTTCTTCCCCTCTGAAACCAGGATTTAAAAAAAAAGATCCTACTGCGTGAGTGTTTTTCTTAATAATTAGTATCAGATTGGATAAGTGACTTAAAGCTGTGTTTGTTTTAAAAGCACGGGACAGAACAGTGAGATTAGTTGCTATAATCTGGGTTAGAAGAGGTGGGGGACCTCTCTGTTCTGTGTGTGTGTGTGTGTGTGTGTGTGTGTGTACATCGTGGACTGTGACAATCTAAATCATCAGACCCTCAGTGTCTAAGGCAGTCAGACTCTAACACAAACCACATATCACACAAACATGATGACTTCGAGTTTTCACTTGAATGCAAGGCATTATCAACGCTAAGATCAAGAACTCTGGGTGTTGCGAAATCGTCCTTGTCATTTTGCTCCCAGTGAGTGGTGTGCTCCCCAAATCTCCTGCTCAGACCTGTTAAAAGCACAAATCTTCTCCGCAGAAAGCCGGGTCTGGCCGGTCTGGGTGGGAATTTTTTTTCGCTTTTATGCATTTATGTGTCAACAAGAACACAAGCACCTGTGTAGACAAGCTTTTGTTCCTCTGGGGTTTACCCCTAGGAGCAAAATTGCTGGGTCGTACGATTGCCCCGTGTTGTAATCTTGTCCTGTCGACACAGACACTTCCACTAAGCTGACCCCGTTCACCCACGCAAACTGCACGACCAGGACGCGCGCGGCCCTGGAGGAGGCTGAATCCTTTGCAGGACGGGAAGGATGAGCACAGCTGGGCGGGCTTTTGGTGAAACCTGCGCTTTACCACCTGCTGGGTTTGCCGCGTTGGACAGGAAGCCCGGGAACCCAGGCAGAGCGGAGCAGGGCTGATCTCACGTTGGGGGGCCTGGCTCCCCGCCACGGCTTCTCCTGCTGCTGTCTGGCCAGGTGTAGATCACCCAGCCTGGGGATCCTCGGTGTCCTCAACCCCAACCTTGTGCCTGATGTTGAGTGGAGATCTCACAGCCCTTTCCAGCTCTGAGATGCCATCCCTTTGCTCTTTGGTTCAGACTTGTCTACATTAGAATATGCTCTTTGCAGGGGGTGGTGGTAATAGCTCAGTAATAGGGCGCATGCTTAGCACGCACGAGGTCCTGGGTTCAATCCCCAGTCCCTCCATCACCAAAAATATAGAATAGGCTACTTGAATACTGCTGACATCTTTTTCCAGATGTCTTCCCACCAGCTCAGTGGGTGTTCAGCCAAGCTGACCTGCTGATGGACCAGAATAAAATGCGGACGAGAGCAGCTGACCAGGGAGTCAGCCCAGGAGCAGAACAACTTCAGCGCAGGCTCCCTGCCTCAAGCAGGGGAGAGACCATCTTGCTCGGCCCTTCAGGGGAAGCCGGGGACCAGCTGGGCGAGTTTGTTCCAGGCTCACCTGTTAACATGGCCCCTTTGTGAATCATTGTTCCAAAAGATGGTTGGTTTTTCAGATGCCCTTGGCAGGCTCAGTGTTTTAGGATGAGCCAATTGTTTTGATTGTTTTGTTTCATCAGATGAAAGAATGAGTTACTCTCCTACCCTGCTGGTGGGAATGCAAACTGGTGCAGCCGCTGAGGAAAACAGTTTTGCAGTTTCTTAAAATGTTCAACACGGAGTAATCATATGACCCAGTAATTCTACTCTTGGGTGTAAACCCCAGAGAAATGAAAGCATGTCTGCACAGACATTTGTGCATGAATGTTTATAGCAGCATTATTTGCAGCAGCCAAAAGGTGGAAACCACCCAAATGCCCATCAATGGACAAGTGGATAAACAAATTGTGGTATACCCACACAATGGAATATTATTCAGTCATAAAAGGAATGAAGTACTGTTATATGTGCCAACTTGAATGAACCTCGGAAACAGAAGGTTACAGGGGGAGGGGATAGCTCAGGGGTAGAGAAAATGCTTAGCATGCACGAGGTCCTGGGTTCCATCCCCAGTACCTCCACTAAACGGATAAACAAACAAACCTAGTTACCTCTCCCCCCAGGGGAAAAAAAAACCAGAACGTTAAGTGAAAGATACCAGACAAAAATGGTGGCAGGTTGTATGATTCCTTTATACGAAATGTCTAAAATAGGCAAATCTACAGGGGCAGAAAGCAGATTAGGGGTTGCTGCCAGGGCCTGTGGGAAGGGAAATGGGAGTGACCCCTTAGTGCCCACGGGGAGCTCTGGAGTGATGAGAAAGCTTGGAAACCAGAGAGAGATGATGAATGCACAAGAGTGAAGGCACTAAATGCCACTGAGTCATGCGCTTTCAAATGATTCACTGTGTGCTGTATGGATTTCACATTGATAAAAGGAGAGGGCGGGGTGACAGAGAATGTGGTGGGGGAAGAGAGAACGGGAGAGAGAGAGCGGGTGGCTGGGGGAGATGTTATCCCGCCCGATGGGATGTTCTGAGTTTAAAGGAAAATGTGAGCACACGTCAGTGAAACAGAACAGAAAGCATCATTCTGAGCACAGTGACCACAGATCTCCGTGGGGGTGGGGGGGGCCGGCATCACTTCCTCCCGCCAGCAGCGGTCTCTGACACCGCAAGTCACAGGACCTGGTGACCAGCGTGGCATCCTCGGACTGACTGACTGAGGCCCCGGCAGCATTCTCGCAGTGTGGCGCCAGCAGCTCAGAGGACTCCGCTCGGACTCTGGGCCGCACGAGGTTCTTCCAGCCTGGGGTCCAGCCGACCACCTCCCTCCCGGCTCACTGGGCACACGGGGCATCCAGGGAGCGTAGGCCCTTCCAGTCTGGGGGTTCTCTAGCCCGTGTGTAGGGACCCCTTTCCATCAGCTCTTCACCGTGTACATCATACTTCTCCTAGTGCCTGGCAGGGTAAAGACTTGGATTTAAAAAAACTAGACACACTGATGGGGATTTGAGCTGGGCAACAGAAGACGTGCCAGTGGTCAGGCTAAAGAATGCATTTGAAAGTGTCTTGGCACAAGTCGTTTGGGGCTGAGCTTTGCAACCCTGATGTCAGGTCCCTTTCAGACGAGTCTGCATGAAGCTATCAGGCAGGGTTGACCTTGTAACAAAACCTGTTCCTGTTGGGAGGGTACAGCTCAGTGGTACAGCGTGTGCTTAGCATGAACGAGGGCCTGGGTTCAATCTCCAGCATCTCCATTAAAAAATAGCAAAAAACAAACAAACAAACTTACCCCCCCCCAAAAAAAACACAAACCAAAAATAATGTAATAAAATTTAAAATTTTAAAAATTGAATGCTAAAAAATATGATTAAAAAATACCAGAAATTGACACAACATTGCACACTGACTGTACTTCAATTAAAAAAACAAAACAAAACAAAACAAAAACCCAAAACAGCTCAGGGTGAGAATGGAGCTCTGCAGAATTCGTTCACTCACAAGTCCTACCCATGTGGCTGTCTGAATGTCTGCCCTTGGCTGCTGGCCTGGACTTCTGCCTCCAGGACCACCCTGCTGGGGGCTGGAGTCCAATGGTGGGCACGAGCCATCACCACTGTCATCATCCTTAACCAGCAGTGACTTCCAGATCTCTGACTCAATCTGTGTCCCACTCGCAGGCACTGAGCACTAACTCTGACCAGTCCTGGATGCAGGGTCTAGGTTGGTGGTTGCCTCTGAATCTCAGTTGAGAAGCTATTTGAAAAGAGGCCATGGTGACTCCTAGCACAGTCAGGGTGGGGGTGTCGGGGGCACTCCAGGCGTCTCCAAGGACACATGCTCCCTTAGACCCCTTGGAGCGGAGGCCTCCGCGCTGGAGCCCAGGCAGACCCAGGACTCTGCAGTCCCAGGCCAGCCAGGCAGCTCCTCCAGCACCTCAAGCATTGCTTGTGGTTTAGATCGACACTAGGTAGCTGCCCTGGGCTCACAGCCACCTGTGCCTCCTTGCTGGCGTTCCCTGCTCAGTGGGAGGGGGCGGGGCGGTCCTTGAAGGGCTGCTTTCTCTCCCATCAAGTCCTCACTGCCCTGAGCCGGTTCTGAAGCAAAACTCACGGTGCCCTTAGAGTCCTATGATGGTGGCTGTTTTCTGCATATTTGAGTATTTTGGCAAATGACTTCCTTGTTCTCCTGCCTAAGACTTCCAGGACAGTGCACAGTCTTTGAATCAGATAATTAACTGAAAATATAAATTGCGTTTGGGGGGAGGGGATAGCTCAGTGGTAGAGTGCACGCTTAGCATCCCTGAGGTCCTGGGTTCAACCCCCAGTACCTCCATCAAATGAATAAATAAACCTGATCACCTCCTCCGCCAAAAAGAAAGAAAGAAAGAAAGAAAATAAATATAAATTGCATTTAAAATTAAGTGAAAACTGAAGAGCACTGACATTTACAAAAACGCAGCGCAGCTGTGAGACCCGGGTCGCAATCCGCCCCCAAGCCCCTCCCCCGCTCCCGCCCCCCCCCACCAAACTTAATCCTGATAATCCTGCCTGGACTCCGCCTCCCGCCCCCGCCCCCGGGATGGAGCCGGTGCCAGGTCTCCCTGCGGGAGCGCACAGCCGCCTGTCACATGGTGTGGGAACTCATGCTTCTTAATCAGAGCATCAGATGATTCGGTGGACGCAGTTGTGCTTTTATTTTCGCAAAGCTTCTCCCCAAAGGCTTTGAGCTCGCGGGCCTCTCCTTGGCTCCACTTCAACAGCTGATGGATTTCCTGTGCGAGGGCCTCGTCGCCAAGACCCCTTACGTGAGCCACCGCATCAGAGCCCGAACGGACTTCAGAGTGTCCGCAGGAGCGGGGGGGGGGGGGCCTTCCGCAGGTGGCTTGGGCACCGTGAGAACTGAGCCCTGGCGCAGGAAACTGAAGGAAGTCTGGGCGGGATTTCTGGCTTTGCCCCTTAGTAGCTGTGTGACCTTGAGAAAGTTAACTGACTTCTCTGGGCTTCCGTTTCAACATCTGTAAAACAGGACTTACAAACAGGATGCAAAGAGAGAAAGGGGCTCGGGCCCCAGAGTGGGGCAGAGATGCGTTCAAACCCCCCGCACTGGGTCCTACTTGGTCTGTGCCCTTGGCCGTTCCTTGACCTCCCAGAGCCTCAGATGTCCACCTCTGTGAATGGGAGAGATGCAGCCGGCCTCTCTGGGCGTTCTCTTGGAAATTAAAAAAGAAAATGTCTGGACCATGCCTGGCACGTGCTTAGGCACTGAAGAAATATTTTTGTTGACTATAAAATAAAGAGAAAACACACCATATATCTACCTCCATGGACTTTTGAAAGGATCAGGTTAATATAGGTGAAAATACACTGTAGACTATAAAGTAATATAAAATGTCATTATCATTATTGGAATCTATTTTTTCCCTGAGACCTTTCCTTTTTTTTTTTTATTTGAAGTATAGTTAGTTTATAGTGTTGTGTCAGTTTCTGGTGTACAACATAGTGTTTCAGTTATACATGCACATACATATATTCATATTCTTTTTCATTATAGGTTACTGCAAGACACTGAATATATTTCCCTGTGCTGTACAGAAGAAACTGTTGTTTACCTATTTTATATGTAGTAGTTAGTATCTGCAAATCTTGAACTCCTGTTTTATCCCTTCCCACTTCATTTCCCCCTGGTAACTATAGTTTGTTTTCTATGTCTGTTAGTCTGTTTCTGTTTTGTAAACAAGTTCATTTGTGTCTTTTTTTTTTTTAAGATTCCACATATGAGTTATATCATATGGTATTTTCCTTTCTCTTTCTGGCTTTACCTGTGGCTATTTAAATATTTTATTTTATTTTTTAAACTGAAGTATATTCGGTTTATAATGCTGTGTTAATTTCTGGCATACGGCATGGTGATTGTTACACATATATAAAGTTTTTATTTGCAGATATAGCTCACATTATAGTTCTGTTGGACAGCACTGTTCTAGAATATTCTCCCCTGCATTTTTCCCCCCCTCAGGACATGGACACTTTTGAACAATCCAGGCCAGTCGTCTTATAGAAGACCCTACTGCCAGGCTTTGTTGCCATTTGACTAGACCTGGTTTAACCTTTCTGACAAGAATACACCTTAGGTGGAGTTGCTACTTCACAAGGCATCACGGCAGGAGGCTCATGGTGTCTCCTTGTTGGGATCACAGAGTCTGATCACTTGGGTAAAGTGGCATCTGCCAGATGTCCCCAACGTGAAGGTCTCTCCGCCCTCCTTGTAATCAGTAAATAACCTCAGGGGTGACCCTTTGAGACCATGCAAACATCTTGCTCCTACAACCTTTAACCCAAAGTTTTTAGCATCTAGTGAGGATCTTTGCTGCCACGAATTATTATACATCAGAGGTTGCAAAATTCGCAAGTGTCTTAACTTTTTATTTTGACTCAATGGCTTGACTAATTTCCTGGTTGTGTCATTTATGTATGCTAAGCCAGGATGTGAGCAATTCACTAACTTATAAATCTCATCACATTACTGATTGCAGGGCTTTCCATTGTATAGAATCCGGAATGCAACATATGTTATATAATCTCTGTTGATGATTATTTAAGTCATTTCTATTTTTTGGCCACTAAAAATATTGATTCCACGAACACCCTTTTAAACTATCCTTGCAAACTTCTCCTTCTTTGAGATATGTTCCCAGAAGCGGCGTTGCTGAGTATGTTTAGCTAAATTTTTGACACCCGTAGTCAGACTGCCCTCCAGAAACGTCGCACGGTTCAGGCTTTTAGTGGGTCGCCCAGGATGCCTTGCTGCACAGGAGCAGCAACCCCCGCGCACACCGGCTTAAGCAACAGAGACGACGTCTACTTTCTCACACGAGCCAGAGCTCCGGATGAAGGTGCCATGTTTTCACTCGACTTCATTTTTCAGAGGGACCCTGGTTGTGAACCAGCAAACAAACTTCGTGTTTACAGTCTGAAAAATACTGGCTTAGAATACTTGGATTCCATCCTGGAGGTGGAGGCAGGGGGCTACCTGAACGAACTCTGACTTCTGTTGGGAGAGGAGGCATGGAGGTGCGGGACACACCTTCCCCCAGGCCCCCGCCACCCCCTCCCTGGCCGTCATTCAGCTCCCTAGTCTTTGCTGATCTGATAAGTGAATGGACTATCTCTCTTTTTAAATTTCATCTGTATAACAGTGCGATTTCACGGCAGGCAGTACTCTACAGTGTAGGATCTTGTGAGAGAACTGCCTGGCTTCATGGTCTGGAACCACCACTTATCAGCTGTGTGACCTTGAGCAAGTTATTCACCCTCTCTGTGCCTCTGATGCCTCATCTCTAAAACGGAGATAATAAACCTAACAGGCTGGTTATGAGATTTTAAAGAGATAATTTGTGTAAGGTGCTCAGCACAGTAAGTGCGTCTCAAAAAGCAACTTGTTTTTCATTTGCAGATTTCTGTTGCTCTTTTGGGATGAAATCTGGGCTTGAGAAGTCAGTGGGAATGGGATCTGTGCTGGCTGGACTGCGTCCTGGTTTCCTGACACTACACAGCTCTGGTACATGGACACTGAAGGGAAAGGCTGCTTGAGGACAGAGCCCTGGGGCCCCACGAGGCCGAGAGAAAAGATGACAGGGACTCTGTCTTCCGGGGCTTCATTAAGGAAAAGATGGCAAACAAAGACTAAAATATAAATGCCCTCAGCACAGACGTGTTTCATACACAGCACACGCAGCGCCTTGCCCTCTGCTCGCCCCCTGTTCACAGGTTCATGGCAGCCACTTCACTGAGTCCGGTGTCTCCTTTCAGGGTCCTCTCTTTGGTCTGAGATCCTTATGCCTTGGTCCACGCCCTCCCGTCTATCGGCAGGGGCCAGCACCTGGTCTGACACGGCATGCAGGCTCTGTAGACGGCAGGTGATTGGCCAGATAAATGCAGTTTACAGCCACGTAGCGGAGGATGCTGGGGTACTCGGAGTGAAGTTTTCCACTTGATTTCAGCGTTCCCTCTAGGGTCCGCAGCGGCTTATATACAGAATCTTACCGTCAGTGTCTCTTGAGTGGGGGAGGAGAGCCTGAGTATTTTGGGGAAATGGGAAGTGGCAAAAGGATTAAGAGGAAGAAAAAGAGGTGTACATTGTTCTTGCAAAAGAACTGATAGTGTGGAAGGGAAGTCTGTGGGACGACGTGGCAAACTGTAGAGGGGCGGGTGAAGTCGGCTGGGTTTCAGGGCAGACCAGGGCCAGGCTGCTTCATCTCGCTCACGGTCTAAGAGCCTTGACGCACTGTCATTTGAATGCGTGCAGGTAGATTTCAGTTGAGATTAATAAGGAAAAAGGGACTCGCCCATAATTGAAAAGCAGGCAAATTACACAAGCAGGTAAATCATAGAAGAAGAAGTCAAATATTGGGCTGACATTGATCACCCAGTGTCATAACTGACACCATCAATAAGGTGACAAGTGAACAAGATTGTTTCAAATCGTAACCGGAACGGGCATAACAGTAATAGCCAACAGTCACAGTGATGGCTGTCCCTGTGACTTCTTTCCCCCTTGCGTGACTACCCCAACAGAACAACAGAAATCCATAATCGGAAAAAGCAGTGACTTTCTGGAACACGTTTACTGTGCTAAGCATTTTACATGAATTTCCTCTTTTAATCCTCGTAACAAATCTATAATGTAGATATTTTTATCCCCATTTTAGATTTGAGGAGCCAGAGGCTCCTTAACAGAGAGGTTAAGTAACTTACTCCAAGTTGCACAGCAGACACCGGGTTATGAACCCAGATCATGAACCCAGGCAGTTCTCTCACAGAGCCTGCACGATACAATACTGTGTGCGTATGAAACCTCACTGCTGTGCAGACGGCACAAAAATGCAGCGGCTTTCTGAAATATAAGTATACTCTAGAGAGTTAACTCAGAGGCCTGGAGATGTCCCCCAGCTTGGTGACACCAGTTATTGCAGTCTTCTAGACAGGGTAGAATTATAGCTGGTGTGGTGCTGAAATTTCCAGGTACTTTAAAAAATACGTGGGGTTTAGGAGGGCCACTTCTTCAACCTTCATTGTGAGAAATAATCAAATCGAAGTCCCCTCCACTCTGTGACTAACACCCTGTTCCAGGGCGGTCCCATAATGCTGCAGTAGCCCCTGTAATGACAAAGCCATCAAGATACTTTTTTTCCTAATGATACGTGCTGCGTACGACCAAATTCTATTAAGCCCGTCTTTGAGTCTGGACCTGGAGGGGAGATTATGTCTCTGTCTTTCAAATTAGTCTCAAAGGACCGATATCTGTTACCATAATGGGATCCAAGTCTCCTCCTTCTGGGATGCCTGACCCCACCAGCTCATTCTCATCTCTTCCCTGGTGAACCTGCTTCAGGCTCATTGTGGGCAGTCAACCGTGACCGCATCTCCCTGAGAAGGAGGGTGTTGGACTGGGTCAGGCCTAGGGGCCCCTCATGGCGCCCCATCTTGGGTTATTTAACAGTTACTCAGGGCCACATACAGCACTAAATCAAGGCAGCAAACCAGAAAAAAGCAAGGACCATCATTCACTGCACCAATGTCTTTATTTTTAAGCCGACCCCGTCTGGAGTCCTTTCTGACCCTGACGTCCTAAATTAGGGTCCTCATCAGTATTTATCTAGACAACTCACATCAGTTGATGACTTTCCTGGTTACTTATAAACTGTGAGGGTCAGAGGGGAAGAACCAAGTCCAGTTAAGTGTCTTAAACTTGAAGTTGTTTCAGATATTGAATTACAGGCATATCTCGTTTTATTGCCCTTGGCTTTATGACGCTTTGCAGATACTGTGTTTTGTTTTGTTTTGTTTTTTTCACCAATGAAAGTTTTAGGGCACCCTGTGTTAAGCAAATCTATCAGGGCTGTTTTTCCAACAGCACTGGCTCACCTTGTGTCTCTGTGTCATGAAAGACTGTAATTCTCACAATATTTACAACTTTGTCCTGATTATTCTCTTTGTTATGGGGATCTGTGATCAGCAATCTCTGATGTCACTGCTACGACTCACTGAAGGCTCAGGGGATGGTCAACAGTTTTTAGCAATGAAGTATTTTTAAATTAAGGTAGGTACATGGTCTTTTTTCGACACAATGCCATTGTGCACGACAAACTGTAGCAGAGTGTAAACATAACTTTTCTATGCACCGGGAAACCAAAAAAATTGTGGGACTTACTTTATTGCGGTGGTCTGGAAATAAACCCACAGTATGCCCGGGGCCGGCCTGCTACTGAAATTGAGTTCTAATGTTTGGTGTATTTAGCCTCTTAACCAAAATCCTGGCCTTTTTCTCAGCTTCTGATAGTAAAGAAAATCTGTAGAGACTATTCTCAGCTTAAAACTTGTCAGTGGCTCCAGGTTAGCCTCGAGATAAATGCAACCCTTCTACCCTGGTACAGAAAGGTCTTCCTAACTCAGCCTTTGCTGACCTTATTAGTCTTACCTTTCCGCGCCCTGACCTCTGTCCCCAGCACGGCCTCGGCCCCCCGGCACCAACACACCAAGGTCTCTCTGTTTCTTGGTGGGTCTAGGAGATCCCCTCACCTGTGTTTTTTTCTTTTAATTGAAGTATAATTGATTTACAATGTTCTGTTAGTTTCTAGTGTACAGCATAGTGATTCAGTTATACATATACATGTATGAATTCTTTCTCAGATTCTTTTCTATTTTAGGTTACTACGATGTATTGAATATAGTCCCCTGTGTATACAGTAGGGTCTTGTCATTTATCTATTTTATATATAGTAGTGTGTGTATCTGCAAATCACAAACACCCAGTTTATCCCTTCCCACCCTCTTTCCCTCCTGGTAACCATACGTTTGTTTTCTGTGTCTGTGAGTCTGTTTCTGTTTTGTAAATAAGTTCATTTGTCTCGATTTTTTACATTCCATATATAAGCAATATCATATGGTATTTGTCTTTCTCTGTCTGACTGACTTCACTTAGTGTGATCATCTTTAGGTCCATCCATGTTGCTGAAAATGTCACTGTTTCATTCCTTTTTCTGGCTGAGTAGTATTCCGTTGTATAGATATACCACAGCTTCTTTATCCAGTGCTCTGTGGATGGACACCTAGGTGGCTTCCCTGGCCTGGCTGCTGTGAACACCCCCTCCCTGCCCTCATCCCTCCACTCTTACCTGGCTGAGTGAGTCTTTGTGCTTCTGTCTCTGCTAAGATGCCCTTTCCTCCTGGAAGCTTTTCTCCCTCCCCACCAACCCCTGCATGTGTGGGAGCCGCTCCTGCGTGTTTCCATGGAAGCGCTCAGCAGTTCCCAGGCTGTCTTATGACGGCCCCTGATTCCCCCGGGTCCCTCTCTGACTGTGAATTTTTTGAGAACAAAGACAGTTACCTTCATTGCTACATTCCCAACCCACAGCCATTGTGTCTGGCACTTAGCAGATGTTTGATAAATATTTGTGATTGAATGCTATCCATGTCCATATGATTTTTTAATATTTCTCGCTAACTCCCATTTTCCCCACCCCAAGCTAATGCCTACTCCAGCCATCCGGAGGGCAGTCCTCTCTCCACCCCTCCTACAGACTGAGCCAAGCCTCCACCCTGCTGTGTAGGAACTTGAATGTTACCCCAGGGAATTGGCTTTTATTCAACTAGGAGGGTGAGTCAGCAGACGTGTGTTTAAGATCAGGTGAGTGTGTGATGACAGCTCTGTGCCAAGGTGAACGTGGGTGGACTGGAGCACAGGAACCTGAGAGGAAGGGAGATTGGTTAGGGAACTGGGACAGGAATTGGTGTAAATTGGGCCATGGAGGATGAGAATGGAGAGGAAAAGCCAGATTTGAACTAAGAGGTAGGATTTGGCAATTCATTAGGTACAGGGACAGAAAAAGAGAGAGGCTAGAAATTGACTCCCAACTCTTGGGTCTAGATAATGGACAGGCAGGTAGGATTAGCAGACACGCACTACTGCATATAAAGTAGATAAACAACAAGGACCCACTGCACAGCACAGGGAACTATATTCAATATCAATAACCTGTAATGGGAAAAAAATCTGAAAAAGAATATGTACATGTAACTGAATCGCTTTGCTGTACACCTGAAACACTGTAAATCAACTATACTTCAATAAACTTTTTAAAAATTTTTTTAAAAGTAAAAAGAAACTGGGAAGGCAGGTGATACCACTAGGAGAAGTGGGGGCTGCTGGAGGGGGTGGTGTGAGTGTTTTGTTTTTCAGGGGGAGAGGTGTGCCTTGGATCTGCTAACAAAGTATGCAAGTTAAGAAGCTCAGTTATTCACATAAGAATTACGGACTGTGTATTAAGCGGCTGCTAGGTACCAACCACTCTACAGCATTCACTTCTTTCATGCTTACTGCAACATCATGAGATCCATTCTATTACTCTCCCATTTTACAGATGAGGAGACCAAGGCTTAAGTCCCTTTCCACATTCACGCAGCTTCTCTGGGCAGCAGAGCTGAGAACCAGCCTGGGCTCCGTGACCCCAGCACCTTCAGTCTGGTGGGAACCGAGGCTCCAGAGAGGACTCAGAGCTCTCCGAGGACTTCAGGGCCCTCCGCTGTAGGGTGTTCAGCAAACACTGGTTGGACGAGGTTGTCAACAGAGGTAAACCGGCAGAGGAAAGCACTGAGCGCCAAGCGTGGAAACGGAAGACTAAGACGAGCAGCGAAGGAAAGAAGGGAAGACAGGTGGAGACCAAGAAGGCACAGCCCAGGAGAGGGGGTGGTGTCAAGCATCGTAGGGTCATGTGGGAACAAGCTCTGGGAGAGTCTGATGATGGTTTCGAGCTGTACAGAGAAGGTCAAGAAGGAGAAGTATTTTCAGGCCATGGGAGTGTTTAGTTACTTGTTGATCGATACGCTTGCCGAAGTGTCCCTAGGCCTCTGCAGGCAGAAACGTCGAGGGAGCAATTTGAGTGATGTCAGCAGCATTCCGGGAACTGTACTCAGAAAACTGGAGGGAAATTTGTGCTGTGGTTTCCATGCTTTGAAGATGCAAAGCTGTGATGTGCCGAGTATTAAGGTCACTTGAAACCCACAGGGTATCACTCCAGCACAACTAAAGCCTCAGAATCGCTCGGGGTTAACACACTGGCATTTAGTTTGAACACATAATCTGAGTCAGCCTTGACCCTGCTGTACTGGGGCCCCTACGGTCGTTTGCCAGAGATCCAGGTTTGATTTCAAGCTCTCCTTTCAGGCTCGGCACCAGATGATGGAGGGTGGCCATGTCCAGAATTAGCTAGAACTGCTGTTCATCTGGAACCATTCATGTGCAATGACAGACTCTACAAACCAAGGTCATCCTCTTCAAATTTGCCAATGGCTAATTAATCTCTCAGCTTGACCTGCAAAGTTTCAGAAACTCAAGGAATTTAAAACGATCGCTGCTAACACTGGCCTCTTTGGAAGAGGAGAGGTTTCTTTGCTTTTTCCTTGGTTAAATAATAAATGAACTGGCATCCCTGTGGCTAAAACTGAACTCCCGTGAGGGTTGTTTTTTTGAAGTACAGTCAGTTACAATGTGTCAATTTCTGGTGTACAGCACAGCGCTGCAGTCATGCATATACACACGTATATTCATTTTCATATTCTTTGTCATTAAAGGTTTTTACAAGATATTGAATATAGTTCCCTGTGCTGTACAGAAGAAATTTGGTTTTTTATCTGTTTTTATATATAGTGGTTAACATTTGCAAATCCCATGAGGGGTTTAATGGCTTCAAAGTGTGTGTGCCAGAGGGGAGGGATAGGCCATCCCAGTAGTCTTGGAAAATTGTAGGATGTTAAGACTAAAGCAATATTAAAAACCATTACACTCAAGTCCTTATTTTGCAGATAAGCAAAATGAGGCCTGGAAATGTGGAAGGATTGGCTCAAGTCCTGGGGCTGGTTACAGCACTAGGACCAGAGCCTAAGTCTCTTCACTTTAATCCACTTCGCTTTCCACTGTCCTATTCAAAACACAAGGCACCGATCCCAGCGTCCTCTCTCTGGCATCCTATGCGTGTTAGCATCGAATGCCACTTACCATCTACGTAAGTTCACACTGTGCCTTAGGCAAGACAGAAGGGAAGGAGCCAGCAGACAAGCCCTTCAAAACATACTGAGCAGGTACCCAAGGAGCTGCTTTTTGTTGTGATTTTTTGTTTTATACTTTTATTTATTTAATTGACGTATAGTTGATTTACAATGTTGTGTTAGTTTCTGGTGTACAGTATAGTGATTCAGTTATACATATATATATATATATATATATATATATATATATATATTCCTTTTCATATTCTTTTTCATTATAGGGCATTACAAGGTATTGAATATAGTTCTCTGTGCTATACAGTAGGACCGTGTTGTTTATCTACTTTATATACAGTACTGTGTATCTGCAAATCCTGAGCTCTCCATTATCCCTCCACCAACCCCCTTTCCCCTCTGGTAACCATAAGTTTGTTTTCTATGTCTGTGAGTCTGTTTGTGTTTTATAAATAAGTTTGTGTCTTTTTTTTTTTTTTTTTTTTTTAGATTCCACATAAGAGTGATATCATATGATATTTTTCTTTCTCTTTCTGGCTTACTTCTCTTAGAATGACAGTTTCCAAGTCCATCCATGTTGCTGCAAAAGGCATTGTTTTTTATAGCTGAGCAGTGTTCCATTGTATATGTACTACGTCATCTTTATTAGTCTTTATCCAGTCATCTGTTGGTGGACATTTAGGTTGCTTCCATGTCTTAGCTACTGTAAATAGTGCTGCTATGAACATTTGGGTGCTTGTATCTTTTTGAATTAGAGTTTCCTCAGGATACTTGCCCAGGAGTTGGATGGCTGGATCACAGGGTCAGTCTATCTCCAGTTTCCTAAGGAATCTCAAGGCACTTCCTGAGAGGTAACGTGAGCTTTGGAGAAAGACCACAGGCTTTGGCGTATTCACTCTTGTTTCTAATCTTGGCTCCATCCTATCTCATCTGTGACATGGGGCAAATTATTACTTAAAATCTACATGGCTTGTCTACAGCTGCTGTAATAAATTACACAAACCTAGTGGCTTAAAGCCACAGGAATGTATTCTAGTACAGTTCTAGAACAAGTCCAAAATGCGTCCTACAGATGAAAGCAAGCGTCTGCAGGGCAGTTTCCTTTGGGGGAGCTGGAAGGAGATTGTGCTTCCCTACTGGTTCCAGCTTCCAGAGGCCGCCTGTGTTCCTTGGCTTGTGGCCCCTTCCTCCCATCACCCCAACTTCTTCCATCTCCCCCAACTGACTTTGGCCTTCTTGCTTCCCTCTCATAAGGGATTGTATGTGGTCACATCGGGCCTACCCAGATAACCCCAAATAATCTCCCCATCTCAAGACGTTTAACTTAACCACATCAGCAAAATCTTTTTTTTACTGTAAGGTACCACACTCATAGGTTCTGGGGATTAGGATGTGGGCATCTTTGGGGGCCAGTATTCTGTCTTCCACAAACTCTTTGAGGCTCAGTGGTAACACAGGAGATAACAATTTCCATCAAATAGTGCTTAGACATCACTTCCCATGAGAATACTTCCTGGGCGCCCCAAAACTGGGTTAGGGTTTCCCTCCGTGTGCTCCCAAAGCTGTCTGGGGTCACCTCTTTGCCCTTATGCTGTATTATCACTTCCTGATCTTGATTGTGTCTTCCACACTAGACTACACAACTCTGAGGACCAGAGACTGTGCCCAATTTTCTCTTGTCTCTCCTGTCCCCAGCAGTGTCCATCACATAGTAGTGGCTCGATAAACAGTTGTTATCACAAGGATTAAATAGAGGGCACACACACCACGCCCACTGGTACCCGGCTCAAATAGGTGTTCAGTGGGTGAAGGATGCTGTTACTAACACCTCTAGGCCCAAGCATAGGGGAGGGTTTCTATGGGTGACAAGTAAAATGTCTCCATCCCTAACGGGAAAATGCAAGATGGCATGTCTTCCAGCTCAGGGACAAAGACTCCTGGGGGCAATGGGAGTCAATGTCACGGGTCACCTTTTCTGTTTTTCTGATAACGCTGTTTTGCCCAGAACCCAGCACACACTTGCTGCAGAAAGAGTGCTGGCTGACTTTCAGAAGTCGGGTGGGGCAGGAGCTGCTGGGAAGGAAGAAACCTACCACCTGTGCTTGCTTACCCCAACTGGGCAGCACAGAAATGCGACCTTCCAAGTGCCATGAACTTGGGCATCTGTGTCTTCTCATCTCAGTGGCCAGATCCACCTGGTCCAGGGGAGGGATGAGAAGATGGGCAGCAGGCTCAGGAGTTCTGGGTGGCTGCGTGGCGGCGAACCCGCCATGTTCTTGGAATCACCGTCTGGCCTCATGCAAGTCGTTCCTCTTTCAACTAACTCTGTATCTATAAAATGCATGCCTCACCTCTCAGATGTCAAGAAACTCAAAGACTGTCTTCCTGTTATTAAAGGAGAAGAGTTAAATAAAGAAAGAAATAAAAAGCTGCTGTAGACATGCCTACCCATTATTAGACCAAAGCTTGGGTCAAGGCCAAAGCAAGCTTTGATTTTATTTCAAAGCCTGGAGCAGGGGGTCTGGTGCCAGAACTTTTAAGATGCGTGCTGTTTAGAGGGTGCCCAAGCGCCCTACAGCTTAGATTCAGATTCAGACATGTTCTGCTATGGGGACCCTGGTTCCCCTACAGATCCACTGTTCTAGCCAAGCAGTGGCGTATCCCGAATGCACACATTGCCAGGGCCTAGCAAACTAATTCAACTGGGATCCACCAGAATTCAGAGATCCTGGGTGAGGCAAAGCCTGCAAAGAAGTGGCCAGTGGAAAACCCAGGAGAATGTAATACCAGAAGCCAAGGAAAGACGGTGCTTAAGCAGGAGAGTAGTCACTGGTGCCCAGTGCAGCTGAGAGGCCAAGTCCAGCAGGGATGGAGGAACGACTGATTTACAGGGGCTTCCGTGTTGAGGCAGCATCCCTGACGGCCTTGAGAGAGCAGTTTTAGTGGAAAGGAAAGGGCCAGGGCCAGCGGGAGGGGCTAGAAGAAAGGAAGAGAGAAAAGGGTGTGGACCAAAAAGACAAACCGCCCAACCCAAAAATGGGCAGAAGACCTAAACAAACATTTCTCCAGGGAAGACATGCAAAAGGCTAACAGGTACGTGAAAAAAGGCTCAATATCGCTACATATCAGAGAAATGCAGATCAAAAGTACAATGAGGTATCAGTTCACAGCAGCCAGAATGGCTGTCATTAAAAAGTCCACAAATGACAAATGCTGGAGAAGGTGTGGAGAAAAGGGAACCCTCCTACACTGCTGGTGGAAATGTAGTTTGGTGCAGCCACTATGGAGAACAGTACGGAGGTACCTTAAAAGAACTGAAAATAGATTTACCCCATGATCCAGCCACCCCACTGTGGGCATATATCCGGAGAGAAAAGTGTGTGGACAGTTTTCCTGGAAGAGGAAGTGAAGCGATGGAGCCATAGCCAGAGGAGAATGTGGGCTCAAAGTTTTTTTGTAAAGATGGGACCGTGGAAATAATTTGTATGTCCAGAAGACTGCTAGCCAGAGGGAGAAACGGATGGTGTTGGAGAGAGGGGATAATTGCAAAGGAAAGTTCTTGAGAAAACTAGAGGCCTCTCAGAAGGAGCGGGGCGCTCCATTCAGGATAACCAGGACGAAGGGCGGGAGCGAGCGGCGGAGGGGCTGATGCTAAATCTAGCTCATTGTCTTGTGCTCCCAGGAATTGAAGCTAAGGAGAATTTAAGCAAGGAGATGTTAAAAAAAAAAAAAAAAGAACAACAACAACAACAACAAAAACCCTATGACTAAATAATTAAATGTGGAGTCCAGGTTGCAAAAAGTATATGTGTTGGTGGAGGAGACGGAGCAATGAAGAGGAGCAGGGGAAATGTGTGATCGTGGAGTGTGCGGTTGTGGAATAGCTGTTCGAAGGGACAGCTGGAAACAACCCTGTTTGCCAAACTAGGCTGGAAGGTACGCTGGACCTGTGAGGGCAGGCCACTCCCCGGTGACTCAGGGAACTGTCCCCCTGCTGCTTCTCCAACCGGCCCTGCTGATGGGAAAGGTCACAGCAATGACACATTTTGAAGGTGGTATCTGTGGTGGTTCAAAATCCGTCATTAATTTGAAGGAGGTAAATAGATACGCTTTGCCGTTTACCTTCCCACCTACCTGGGCTTGGAGCCCAGCCTGTGGAGGAGGGAATTCTGGGAGTTCCGAAACAGCAAGACGCCTCCTTGCAGCGGCTGACCTTTGGCCAATTACATCATCGTCATCGCCATCGCCATCGTCATCATCATCGACTGAACACTTGCTATGCGCCAGGCGCTGAGCTGAGTACTTGAAGTAAATTATCTCATTTAATCCTTTCGTAGACCAATGAAGTCTAGACAATTAACGAGTTCTCATTTTACTCGAAAGGAATCTGAGGCTGGGGACAGTGAAGTTAGAGGAAGTGTGACGGAGGTAAACTTTGAAACCAGTCTCTGCAGAGGCCGCGTTTGCTTCTGAACCTCTCTGACCCTCAGTTTCTTCATCATAAAGTGGGACTAAAGGCACCTCCCACGCAGGAGTGTTCCCCGGATCACAGGACATAATGCATACAGTAGGCATTCAACAGAGTTACGTTGTATTACTAGATTTGGGCTATTATTATCATACTGTAAGTGTTTCCATTTTAATAAAGGACTAAAGAGGAAGAGTGTGTGTTTTCATGTGTGTGAGAGGAAGAGAAAAGTAATAATCATAAAGTCATAACTTAGGGTTGGTGAATTTTGAATGTTGGTAGGAGAGACTTTGTGAGTTGCTTTCCCTTAATGCCTCAAATAGTACAAGTTCCTCAAGATGGTTTTAATTTTCGGGGCTGGGACCAGGGAGAAGTGAATGAGGCAGTAGCCTCTGGCATAACTTTCAAAGGAACACAAATTATTCGTTAGCAAGATACATTGAGTGTGTGCGTGTCTGTTTAAATACCTCTGAGCGCACTAGTTCCATAAAAGTGTGTATTTCTCCCACATTTGAAGATGGATTTTTGGTATTTAAGCTTTTCACTATTGGGTGAAATGATTTCTCCTTTCTTGCCTTACTCTGAGACTTACTTAGAAATAGTATCTAAATTTTATAGCTCTCCCCTTCTCCCCAAAAAGGAGTTAGAAATGTTTGGGTTTTGCTTTTGAGATACACTTAACATATAGCATTACACGAGGTTCAGGTATATCCTAGAGTGATTTGATGTTTGTATATATTGTGAAATGATCACCTCAGTAAGTCTAGTTAACATCCATCCCCTGAACATAGGTACAATTTTTTTCTTGTGATGAGAACTTTTAAGATCTATTAGCAACTTTTAAGTTTACAAAATTTGAATTATTATTAACTCTAGTCCCAGGCTGTCCATTACATCCCCAGGACATATTTATTTTACAACTGGAGGTTTCTCCTTTTTGACTCCCTTCAGCCATTTTGCCCACCCACCCCCACCTCTGTACCTATGAGGTCTTTGTTTGGGGTTTTTTGTTTTTTAGTCTCCCCAGATAAGTGAGATCATACGGTACTTGTCTTTCTCTGTCTGACTTACTTTACTGCACAGGACGCCCTTCAGGTCCGTCCACGTTGTTGCAAATGGCAGAACCTCCTCCGTTCCCATGGCTAGCATCCCATTGTACGTGTATACTACATTTTCTTCATCCGTTCATCCACCAGTGGACACTTAGATTGCTTCTATGTCTTGGCTATTGAAAATACTGCTGTAATGAACATGGCGGGGGCAGTGCATATGTCTTTTCAAGTTAGTATTTTTATTTCCTTCAGATAAATACCCAGGAGTGGGACTGCTGGATCATATGCTAGTTCTAGGTTTAATTTTTTGAGGAACCTCCATACTGTTTTCCATAGCAGCTGCACCAGTTTACATCCCCACCAACAGTGCACAAGGGCTCCCTTTTCTCCACATCCTTGACAAATCTTGTTATTTCTTGCCTTTTTAATAATAGCCATTTTAACAGGAATGCAATATCTCACTGTGGTTTTGACATACATTTCCCTGACGATTAGGGATGTTGAGCACCTTTTCATGTGCCTATTGACCATTTGTGTGTCTTCTTTGGAAAAAGGTCTATTCTGCTCATTTTTAATTGGACTGTTTGGGGTTTTCATTGTTGTTGTTATTAAGTTGTATGTGTTCTTTATATGTTTTGGATATGACCTCTTTATCAGATATCTGACTTGCAAGTATTTTCTCCCACTCAGTAGGTTGCGCTTTCATTTTGTTGATGATTTCCTTTGCTCTGCAGAAGCTACTTAGTTTGATGTCATCCCACTTGTTAATTTTTGCTTTTGTTGCTTTTGCTTTTGGTGTCAAATCCAAAAAACTCATCACCAAGACCAACATCAAGGAGCTTACCACCCATGTCTTCTTTCAGGAATTTTATGGTTTTAGGTCTTGTGTTCAAGTCTTTAATTCATTTTGAGTTGATTTTGGGGTGTGATTAATTTAGTGGTCCATGTTCATTCTCTTGCATGTGGCTGTCTGGTTTTCCCAACACTATTTATTGAAGATACTGTCCCTTCCCCATGGTATACTCTTGGCTCCTTTGTAGTAAATTAATTGACCATATTGTGTGAGTTTCTTTCTGGGCTGTCTATTCTGTTCCATTGATCTATGTGCTTGATTTTATGTCAATACCATACTCTTTTGATGACTAGAGCTTTGTAATATAGTTTGAAATCAGGAAATGTGATGCCTCCAGCTTTGTGCTTCTTTCTCTAGTTTGCTTTGGCCATTCAGGGTCTTTTTGTGGTTCCATACAAACTTTAGGATTGTCTGTTCTATTTCTGTGAAAAACGCCATTGGAATTTTGATAAGGATCTTGCATTGAATCTGTAGAATACTTGGGTAGCATGGACATTTAAATAATATTAATTCTTCCAATCTGTGAGCATGGACCATCTTTCCATTTATTTGTTTCCATTTATTTCTATCAATTTCTTTCATCAGTGTCTTATAGTTTTCAGTATACAGGTGTTTCTCCTCCTCGGTTAAATTTATTCCTAGGTGTTTTGTTCTTTTTGATGCACTTGTAAGTAGGGTTGTTTTCTTAATTTCTCTTTCCTAATAGTTTGTTGTTAGTGTAAGAAATGCAACTGATTTCTGTGTATTGATTTTGTATCCTGCAGTTTCACTGAATTTGTTTATCAGTTCTAACAGTTTTTTGGGTGGAACCTTTAGGGATTTTAAAATATATAATCTCATGTCATCTGCCGAGAGACTGTTTGACTTTTTCCTTTCTGGTTTGGATGCCTTTTATTTCTTTGTCCAGCTTAATTTTCCTGGCTAGGACTTCTCACACTATGTTGAATAAAAGTGGCAAGAGGGGGCATCCTTGTCTTGTTTCTGATCTTAGAGGCAAAGCTTTCAGCTAGATCATATTTTATTGCAGTTTTTTTTTTAAATCAAACTGACAAACTGTGGCCTGTGGGTAGCCATCTGTTTTTGTCAATAAAGCCTTCATACCAGCAAGTATATGAGTTCTAGAATGTTTCCATACCTTCACTGACACAACAATAAATGGTTCATGTTCCTAGCATTGTGTATTTTTCCTTTGCTTTATAACAGGTCACCACTATGCAGCTTTGGATCTAACTTTAGAAAATAGAACATTACTGAAAATGTACAGAAAAAGCTCTCTATAAAATGACCAGCTGATAAAGTCAGTCTTGGATCTGTTCCCCTCAAACTACACAGTGACACCAGATAACAAAACTATGTAACAAAGTTCTTTGCTACACAAAGTGTTTTACGATATACTCTTGAAGAGGGGAGGGTGGAGCTCAGAGGTAGAGCGTGTGCTTAGCACGAGAGGTCCTGGGTTCAATTCCCAGTACTTCTGTTAAATAGTTTTAATTACCTACCTGCTGCCAATAAAATAAAATAAAATAAAAATAAAATAAAATAAAAAATAGAATAAAATAAAATAGAATAAAATAAAACACATATACATACTACTGAACCTTAGAAATCACCAAGAGAGCGTGCGGAAGGCCCCCAGAGCTTTGCTGGGCCCACAGGTGGCCATTCAAGGCGGAGTCGCTATGACGCCTGAGAGCCCCGCCCCGTCAGTCACGTGATATCTCTCTCTCTCCCCCTCCCTCCCCCTCCCTCCCTCCCTCCCCCTGCCTCCCTCCCCCTGCCTCTCTCTCTCTCTCTCTCTCTCTCCCCCCCCCCCGCTAATACGCACATTCTTAGACGAAGCACATTCGTAGGAATTGTGCGCACATCAGAATGATGGTGCCCTGCCACAGTCAGCAGCGTTTTTCAGTTCTGAACGCTAGCACTTAAGAGAAAAACCGAAATTAATTCATGACAAGGCTCATGAGAATGTAGATCTCAGTACAGAGTTTTTTCTCCCTTCAGTAACTCTTTAGGGCCCAGAAATGTTAACCAGCAACACTGCAGCTGCCTTTTTTGGTCTCTAAGAGAAAGAAAATTGAAGAAAGAGCTTTGCATCTGATTGACGAAGGACCCGCAGGCGCGGCCGCCCCTCCCCTCCTGCGGGAGGACCCGCCCCGCGCGGCGGCTCCCCGCCTCGTTAAGAGTCCGCCCTGGGGCACGTCGCTCCCCGGTGCGGTGCGGCGCTTCCATCCCACCCCCAGCCTCGTGGGGCTCTTGTGCGGAGTGAAGAACTCCCGCGAGCAAAGCGCTTAGAATGTCCGTAGCGCGCAGTAAGTGCTCAGTGAATGATGGCTGTTACTAGCTATTAGAGACGGTTACGCAAGTCTAGGTGAGACCTGCAGGCCGTGCGAACAAGATTAACCAGCACGGAAAAGCAGGTGGCTGAGGGGGATGCTAACTACATCCACCTTTCTCCCACTTCCGCTGAGGACAAAGGCTGGACCCCATCCTTGGCTCGCCGTTCCTTGTGTTTCACATGCTCTCCGAGGCGTGATGAATCCCAAACCTCTCTGTCTGTTACCTCTGCCCCAGGTCAGAGCCTCATCAAATTCGCCCTGCCTCCAGATGAGTCCTCTCAAGTCCACCACCTCCCCACCCCAGCCCCCCCACCCCCCCATAAAAACTTTCAGGGACACCTTCCTGCTTAAACATCCAGGCTTCTAACCATGACTCGGTAACCTCCCCATCAGGCCCCGGCCCGTCTCTCTGACTTATTTCTCAACACTGTCTGGCTTGCATTTTATTCTCTAGCAGCACTACAGAGCTCATGGTTTCCCTGTCCACGGAATGTTGGTTCCATGTCTGGGGTCATGCGGTTCCCTGTGCTGGTAATGCCTTCCTCCCCTTTATCTGGCTCCCATCCAATGGCATGTCCTCCAGAAAGCCTGGCCAGACCTTCCTCTCTCCCTCAAAATGAATTAGATCTCCTTCCTCTGGGAGACTGTCTTTGTCTTTCATGCAGCAAATCATTGCCCTTGCTACAGAATATTACAGTTATGCACTCCTCTCCCTAGACTGTGAGCTCCTGGAAGTTGGGAAATGTATCTTACTCATCTTTGAATCCTGAGTGCTTAATATAGGGCCTGGCACTTCACAGGCACTTAGGATGTAAATACCGAATGAATTAATATTTTTGACCTTCCCCGCCCCTGTACACCGTGAGACCGAGTGCCATTTGAAGAAACTAGATGAACGTAAAATATGGACACTAGCTCTAAGCATTTTTGTTATCCTCACTGAGAAACGGGGTCCTGGGAGCAGAGGGTAATTTTTACCTCGCTCCGGTACACACCCAAAACGGGAGGAGGCAAAGCCAGGACAGGCTCATATCTAAACCCACGCCCTTTCGGCCCCATCTTGTGAGATTTAGAGCCAAGTTAGCAGTGGAGTCGATGAGAGGGAAAGCTCACGCACCATCAGGCTCTTTAGGCATCGCGACGGTTACCTGGGAAGCTTGCGTAAGCTCCTTTCTGAAAGTTATTCAGAACAGAATACACAGACCCTTCTAATTCAGAAGCTGGCAGCCCCGTAAATAAATAGTCAATCAATTTTGATATTAACCATCTCTGGGGAGAATTTCTTTGGCCAATAATCAGTGAGAGCAACATTTCTCATTTAACATTATTAATCATGGTGTCTTCATCATTACGTAGTGGATGGAATATGTATTTAGTTGTCACGTGGATTTTGTCTTTGCCTCTGTCCACTTGGCTCTCCAGCTTTATGAACAGCATTGACTACAGCCTCTTCACGATCACCTGCAGGGGGCTCCCTTCTCAGTTACTGTCAGATACCTGGTTACAGGTCTCCAGGCTCACAGGCCGCAGCTCTTTGACCACGTACCGGAGCAAAAAGAGGGACAATCCATTTCCACTTGAAAACATAAATAATAATGGTCCTGGTTGTTAGTAAAACTGTGAAAGTGGCTTTTTACCCCCAATAAAGTAGAACTCCGTCACTTAGTTTTATGTATCATGAAATTGTGACATAAAATCCATCATGATCCTTCTTTAAAATATTGTGGTTCTCGGTATCCGTGCCCGGAAACAAATTTCACAGTCCAACACACCTTGTAGAATTTTCAAGAGAAATTAGTTGAGCCAGTAGAGAAAACAAAAACATGTCACCTCAAATATTTACTTCATCGTGAACCCAAGTATCCCATGCTCCAGGTTAGGGTCGTCAGCCCTAAAGGCTGAAGTGAGGGGACGGGAGCGGGGGCTTAGTCCAAACGCCTCCTCTTTGTCCCCAGTCCTACTTCCCCTCCTGTGTGTCTTCTCTTTTTTGTGTTAATTTTAGAAAAAGCGCAAATAAGCAACTGGTGTTTGCAGTCCTTTTACCTCTGAATCTGGCGTTGTCGCACGCACTGCGTGGGGGAGGGTTTAGGAGACACCCCCACCCCGAACCCCGCTTTCCCGGTTCACATTCAGGAGCCCAAAACCTGGACGGTCTGTTTCTCTTGACAAAAGAACAGTGTCTGCAGGTCAGAGGATAACTGAGAAGCCTATTTATCTTCCCCAGAGACTTTGACCAGCCACTTCCCCTTTCTCAGTTTCCTGGAAGGCCTTGTGCAGCCTTGCCCAGCCCTGCGTGGTGGGCTGTCTCTGCTGCCCCTCTCAGAGCCTCTGGGGATCCCCGTTTTCACAGTTGCTTTTTTATAAACAGACACGCAGGGGGCTCATTAAATAAACAGATGAACGAGGTCTCGGCGCCATCGCCCTTCTAATGACCTTTCGACCTAAGGGAGATACTTGGGCCTCAGGAGCAAAACGAGGAGCCCTCAGAGCCTGGGCCCTTTCCCCCTCCCGATGTGGGGCCCTGTGGGGGGGGGGGCGGCGGCCCGGGTGCGCAGCTAGCGTGCTGAGGACTTAGCCTTCCTGGCTTTCAGTGGGCATTCTCCTTCCAGAACACGCAACGTGGCAGGGCGATCGTCTCGCCTACAGAGAGCACTGAGCCTCGGGGCTCTGGCCTGCCAACCTGGAGTGTAACAGGGACGGGAAGCTCCCAGAGGGCTCTGTGCATCCTGACGCTCAGGGAAATTTGGGGAAAGGTTGAGGGGAAGCAGAGGCCATGTTCTACAGGTGGCTTCCTTGATGAGGCCTGTGGTGGGACCGAGCCTGCGGGCTGAGTGGCTGGTGAGGATGAAACTGGGTGGATGGGGGAGGGCGGCTTGTAGCAGTGCTGCTGCTGCAGGGAAACCAGGCAGGAGAGAATGGCTGTGTCCCAGGCCTGGGGTGCGCTCCTGGGGTGCTCCCCACCGGGTGAGGGTCCTTGGCTTCTCACAGGAAAGAATTCAAGAGAAGCCACAGTACAGTGAAAACAAGTTTACTTATAGAGATACACATTCCATAGACAGAATGGGGTCTGTTGCAGAAGAGGGAGCAGCCCCAGGGCATGGGGTCATCTAGGAAAGTGAGAGTGGCCCCCGGGTAAGGGCGTGGTTGGTTTTTACGAACTGGGTAATTTCATATGCTAACAAGTGGGAAGATTATTCCAACTGTTTTGGGGAAGGGGAAGGGGAGGGGATTTGCAGGAATTGGGCCCCACCCCCACTGCTTGGCCTTTCCCAGCCAGCCAGGGAACTGACCTGGCACCTGTGGGGGTGTCATTTAGCAGCTGGTGTGTTACAGCGAGCCTATAATGAGGCTCAAGGTCTACTGGGAGTTGAATCATCTGCCATCTTGGGCCTAGTTGGTTCTAAACAGTTTTTTTTCTTACCCTCAATGGCTGTGTCATTCTTTTCACCAGAATTTCCTTTCTTTTCAAGGTTGAATATCTTTCCATTGTGTGGATATGCCACATTTTGTTTATCTATTCATCTGTCCATCAATATCCATTCATGCTTCAGTTCCTCCCACCTTTTGGCCATTGGGAATAATGCTGCTGTGAACATGGGTGTATAAATATCTGTTTGAGTCCCTGCTTTCAGTTCTTTTGGGTCTATATCCAGAAGTGGAGTTGTTGGTAATTCCATGTTTAACTTTTTGAGGAGGTGCCAAAGAAATCTCCCTTTTTATATAGCAAGAAAGGATTCTAGAGGGTGGGGAGGTGGGGAGGTGGGATGGTAGTTCTAAGAATCAAGAAACAAGCCCCCTTAGGAAGAAGGTTAACTGA
This sequence comes from Camelus dromedarius, assembly GCF_036321535.1. Taxonomy (NCBI): domain Eukaryota; kingdom Metazoa; phylum Chordata; class Mammalia; order Artiodactyla; family Camelidae; genus Camelus; species Camelus dromedarius. Next base: position 2,891,516 of record NC_087443.1, read on the forward strand.
GTTTGTCAGTCCTCTCTGTAGGTGGTGCCCTCCCAGCCACCCCAGCAGGGGGTAACCCTCATGTCTTTCTTATCCAACTGATTTCTCAACCCTTCCAAACTGCATAAACAGGTACTGAAGGCTTGTGAAAAACAGTTGCTTGAACTTTTCTGTCTGCTGCACCCCTCCCCGTACCTCTGACATGTTTTAACGTGTCCTTCTCTCAGCTCTAATAGTAATAGTAGACAAGCTATAAACAGGGGAAATATTTAACGAGGCTTATGTTTTCCTGTTGATCTGTTTTAAAGAGTACAATAACTCTTTTTAATTTTTTATTGAAGTACAGTTGGTTTGCAATGTTGTGTTAGTTTCTGGTGTACAGCATAGTGATTCAGTTATACATATATATTCTTTTTCATATTCTTTTTCACTACATGTTAATACAAGTTATTGAATATCGTTCCCTGTGCTGTACAGTAGGACCTTGTTGTTCATCTATTCTGTACGTAGTAGTTTGTATCTGCTAATCCCAAACTCCCAGTTTATCCCTCCCCCTCCCTTTTCCCCTTTGAGAACCGTAAGTTTGTTTTCTATGACTGTCAGTCTGTTTCTGTTCTGTAAATAAGTTCATTTGTGTCATTTTTTTAGATTCTACATATAAGTGACATACGATATTTGTCTTTCTCTGACTTACTGCACTTAGTATGACAATCTCTAGGTCCATCTTCGCTGCTGCAAATGGCGTGATTTCATTCTTGTTGTGGCTGAGTAGCATTTCACTGTGTATATATACCACACCTTCTTTATCCAGCCACCTGTCAATGGATATTTAGGTTGTTTCCATGTCTGGGCTGTTGTAAATAGTGCTGCTGTGAGCACTGGGGTGCAGGTATCTTTTAAAATTAGAGCTTTCTCTCTATATATATATACCCAGGAGTGGAGTTGCTGGATCGTAGGGTAACTCTATTTTTAGTTTAAGGAGTCTCCATACTGTTTTCCATAATGACTGCACCTAATCACATTCCCAGCAGCCGTGTAGGAGGGCCCCCTTTCCTCCACAGTAACTCTTTAGGGATAAATGGCTTATTCTCCCTTGCATTTACTGTCATTAGTTTAATGCCAATTTAGTACCATTTATCTTGAGCAGATGAAAGATTGAAACTTTTCTCTTTTTTTGTCTGACCTATAGTAACCTATGGTATCTGTCTCATTCCCTTTTGTACACTGGTTACCAGGAATCTAGGCTGAATTCAGAGCCCAACTATAATAACCAGCTCATCTCAGGTAACTGGTTATATTCATCCATTTACAGAGTCCCTATTGTATTTTCAATCTTGTAAATTACCCTATTTTTTATTATGTTTACATTTGGAAGGCTCTCTTGTGCCCTTTCAGAACTAGGCAGGGTATAAATTCTAAATAAATGGAAGTAACACCACACCTTTATATAAGAAGCTGACCGTTTCAAACTACCTGGGTCCCACCTGGTGTATCGATGTAACAGGGTAACAGAACCGCACAGTCTCTTCAAGACGGAAATATCTCAGAGAAAACCTAGTTTACTGTTTGTGTGGCCCTAACTGACCTGTTTATCCCACAAAATTAGGACCTCCCTCTGAGACCTCTGAGGGAGGATGATCGGCTACTGAAAATGTACATCAGGCATTTTGGAATCTGCTTCAACTTTCAAGCTGTTTGATATCACTCTGTGACTCAGGAGAGTGTTTTTTGTTTATTTATTTGTTGGAGGGGTAATTCGGTTTATTTATTTATTTCTTATTTGTTTATTTAATGGAGGCACTGGGGATTGAACCCAGAACCTTGTGCACATTAAGCACACATCTACCACTGAGCTGTACCCTCCCCGCAAAGAGCGTTTCCGTGGTTGAGACCTGTGAAGGTTCTCTGTCTTCCAGATGAATCACTTGTATCCTATTCGTAACAAGGATCTCTAAGTCCCGAATAGGCCCAAGGTAGTTCTTCCTCCAGAAAGCTTTCAGGAAGAAAACATTAGCTCAGTCCATCAAGCCCCGGTAGGTAATCACACAGCAGTGGTATTAAGTGAGGCAGGAAATACCACGAGAAATCTTGGCCAGGGGAGTCTTCACAGGTATTCAAAATACTTCAGGGCCTTTTGTTGTGTTAAGTGTGAACCAAGCTAACAAACCTTTCAACATAGAGAAGGAATTTTTTTCCCTGGAGGTGTACATTGATGGTGACTTTATTAGCAACAGCATTCAGACCGTTTTCGTGTTCTGTCTGTCCCTTTGACCTTTACAGCTTTTCTGTTGGGTGTGTCTCTGGCTTAAACCTCGGCTGACACAAGAACGGTAAAGACCATTAACCTACCCTCATTTCACCGAGGGTGGCTGGGCGAGTCGCAGACGCGGCCGGACAGTGGTAGACGTCACAAGCAGGGATTGCAAGCACTGCTCATTGGGAGGATATTTATCAAGAGGACACGTAATACATTAGAACGCACTTACAGCTATTTGTTTAGGAACTATTTACAAAGCCTGTGCCAGGTGCTTGCGTGTTTAGCTGGGCTGGACATGGAGACCCGTAAGGCATGCGATAATCTCTCTTATAAGCATCCACTTAAAATTTTTTAACACTTTTTTCTTGTGTTTTTTTTTTCTTTTTTTGGAGGGGGGGAGGAGGTGATTAGGTTTGTTTGTTTGTTTATTAATGGAGTTACTGGAGATTGAACCCAGGACCTTGTGCATGCTAGGCGTGAACTCTACCACTGAGATATACCCTCCCCTCTGTAAGCATCCACTTTAACAGCCATTGTTCTAGGCTCCACCATGATGTTATAATATGAAGTTGTTTAGTTATAATCTGTGCCCAGAATATACTGTAATTAGCACCACTTGCTGGCTTCAGCAGTAACACTGAAAGTTCTGAGCTAATAATACAATTCATGACAGTAATTCAACAAATATTTGTTGCACATTTTCTCTATAGACTATACACACGTCCGTGCATCTCACACACACTCACACACACAAACATCAGTCTAGTAAGCAGTTAAGAGCACGGAACTGGAAGTTAAACTGCTTACTGCCACCATTGAAAAGCAGTGTGAAGTCTCAGATTTCTTATCTACAAAATGGACACAAACACTTACCTGGCAGACTTGCTGTGAAGATGAAATACGATACTGTTTGCAAAGTGCTAACCTAGGACCCGGCTTAAATGCTTCGTAAAAGTTAACAATTTATTGTTTTTATGTATGCATATAGATGCCCATGTATTGGTTAAAAAAATACTAATTCAGAAATCCATAATCAGCATGGGGTTAAAAAGATGACAATATTTTAAAATCAAAATTAAAAAAAAAAAGAGTAATAGCAGGAAAAGAAAAAGGAGAGAGACAGAAGTCAGCATCAAAGAAGGGCAGAAGTCCCCCACTGAACTACACCATGAGTTTGGTGCATTTGTAACCAGAGGGTGGGTGACAGTGGCTAGGCTCAGGACTCACACTTTGGTGTTTAGCTTGGTTCTGTGTCCTCCAAGGACTGCAGAATTCTCAAAACCAGAGTAATGATGACCCTCGCGGAGGTGCTCTCGGCCCCCCCACCCCCCGCAGGAGAATCAGGGCGCTCTGACGCATGGGAGCCACCACAAAAATCACTGACTGGAAATCCCTGCCGCAGCCACACTGCAAAGGCATCGGACTTGTTTTGCCAAATTCCCCATGTGATCCAAGCATGGCCACCCGCCAAAGAGTCAGAGGCAGAGAGGGCCACTCGCCTTCCTGGCAACACAGAGACTGCCTAGCCCCTCGCCGCAGGGGAAAGGGGCACAGGGCTTACAAGAAGCCCTCTCCAATGCCGACTTGGCTGTGACAAGCACAGCTGTAGTGCCAGGGTGCCTGGTGCATCGCCCCCCGTGGCCACGTGTCTGTTCTTCCACGGGGAAGTTGTGTTGTGAGGTTCTTGTGGTGCACGAAGCTATTCCTCCACCGTCTGCTCCTGTGTCTTCATCCGGTGACATGCGAGAGTGCAGCAGAGTTTGCCTTCGCCATCCAGTGGGGTTTCAAGCTGTTTGACTCAACCGTGCAGGTTCTTACAATGCCAGGAGCGTGATCCTGTCTGAAGTCAGCAGGACGGAAGCCAGAAGTTAACCACGAACAAGTGACCCCACTTGCAAAACAGCACGGAGGAGTCCAGTTTCACTGCGGCAAGAGTTGATGGTTGCTAATTAGCCTGCAGGGAAGATGCCTACAGCATGACGACCAAAGGGAAGAGCTCCTTGCTCACCTGAAAAAGGTAATGTGTTTCTGAGACGTCCCAGCGGCAGCCGAGTGTGTGGGCAGGGCAGCTTTGGGGTCAGGCTGGGTACAGGCTGAGAGCTGAGAACCACTGGAAAAGGTGATTAGCAGATGAATTGCTGGCAGCCCTGGTGCTCGCAGGAGTTGCTTCCTCCAGACTGCTGCCCAAAGGAAGGAGAGTGAAGATCTTCCTCCGGAGTAGGGTGAGCCAGTGCCCCTCACTGGAGAGATGCCGGCTCTGGTTCTTGGATGTCAGGAAACTGACATTGCTTATCTTGGGTGTGGCATAGTCACAAGGACTCACGCAGTAAGTGGGTGCATGTGGGCTCGTGGGATGCTATCAGGCAAGGTGCCTCCAACCCAACTCATCCAAAATGCGCCTTCTCCCCCTCCCCACCCCCTCACTGCTAGTCCTCAGTAAGCCATCAGCCTCTGTTATATTCCTGATCTATGCTAAGGATGTCTCATGGCCCTTTGTCTTGGAGGCTGGAGACTGGTCTAGGAGAAGGAGGGAGCCAGCCCAGAACTGAGGCTTGGAGTGGGGAATTACGAAGGGATAAAGAAGAAATTCCAAGGCTGGAGCTGTAGGGGAGGGCAGGCTGCAGATGAGATCTGAGGGAAAGCCAGGAGGAGGCAGAGCGCCTGCCGGATGGGCTGAGGACAGAATGGGATCCAGGGATTTAGAGGTTGGGAGGTAAGAGCAAGCCCAAGGAGGGTCAAGGTCGGAGGGGGTGTTGAGCAATTGTTCTGATGCAAGAGACCTGGAGAGCTCGTGGGTGGGTCAGCCTGGCTGGGGGATGTGGATGAAGAAGAGGAACAGACAGAAATGGATGAAAAGACAACTCCATCCACTCAGAAGCCAAGTAGCCTGGGTTGCCCACCTCCTGCTGGTCCCCACAGCCCTCTCCCTGCCCACATCCTCTCAGCCTGCTCATTCCCGCCCCCTTCTCTCTCTCTCTCTCTCTCTCTCTCAGGATATTGCAAGAGTCTCCCCGCCTCGGGTCTCTTTCCCCTCCCACCCATTCCTCACACAACTGCTGAACATAATCTTTCCAAAATGCAAGCTTGGTCAGGTCCCCAAGTTTAAAGGACTCCTGTGGCTTCCCGCTTCCTGCAGAATAAAGCCCAAACTCGCTGCATGTCATGCAGGAGCCAAAAGCTACTCTCTGCCCCCCCAACCCCCGCCATTGCAGCTTCGTCTCCTGTAGCTAACCTGCAAGTGTGCTGTTACCTGCAAGTATCTGGTCACGTGGATTCTTTGCTCTTCCTTGAACATGACCTTGTTAATTGCCTTCATACTTCCAGAAGTCATGCCCTCAGCCTAGAATACCTTTTCCTTCTGTCCTGGCTACCAAACCTCTCGTCATCTTTCAAGACAAAGCCACCTCCTCTGAGAAGCCTTCCTTACACTCCTCCCTCCAGATCAGGGTTAACTGTTCTCTCCTGTTCCGCGCGCGCGCGCGTGTGTGTGTGTGTGATAAAATATATGTAACATGGAATTTGCCATTTGAACCATTGTTAGTGTATAGTTGTGGCATTAAGTACCTTCACATTGTGTGCAACCATCACCATCATCCGTCTCCAGAACTTTTTCATCCTCCTCAACTAATACTCTGTCCCCATTAAACACTGACTCCCCGCTCTTTCCTCCCTCTGGCAACCATCATTCTCCTCTGTTTCCGTGAATTTTACTCTAAGTGCCTCATAGGAGTGGAATCACACCATGTATTTCCCTTTGCGGCTGGCTGGTTTCACCCAGCGTAACGTCTTCCAGGTTCATCCATGTTGCAGCAGGTCTCAGAACTTCCTTCCTTTTAAAGGCTGAATTGTATTCCATTGCTGCATGCACCGCATTTGGTTTATCCATTCGTTCATCTGTAGATACTGGGGTTGCTTCCACCTTTTGATTCTCGTGAATAATGCTGCTGTGAACATCAGAGTTACAAGTATCTGTCCAAGTCCCTGCTTTCTCTCCTTTGGGGGTCTACACCCAGAAGTGAAATTGCTGAATCATATGGTAATTCTAACACCTATTTTTTCCCCTCGAAAGTAACTGTGCAGGGAAAGTGTGCATCTTCAATATCATAATGTCATCACATATACATTTTCTTGGAATAGTGTTCTATCATTAAAGCACAGCAAAGACCCTGGAAAGAATATTTGCCTGTTCCCTGCAATGAGAGCGGGTTTGCCACACAGAAAACTGCACAGCGGGTGAAATGTGACAGTGCTGTTAGCGCTTGAACTCTAAAATTAGACTCTGGCCAAAGTGCTTCTAAGGAAACCCTTTCAAGAGATCCAGTTAGTAAATTTTGCAGCTATTACTCCGTCATGACTTGCTTGGAAATTTAGAATCAAAAACCCTGAGTTTCAGCCCTGCCCTGCCCATTACTAACAGTAAGTTACCTAATCCTCCAGGCTCGAATTTTACCATGAGTGAAATACAAATGCCCCCATACATTCATGAGAAAAGAGCAACCCAAATGACAGAATTCTGGGAACTTCAGAAAAAAAAAAGAGGACCATCTGAATTATCGTAATAACTGGCACCCCATGAAGCACTGGGGCATATTTAGCTGACCCGAATGGTGGTAAAGTGGACCCACGTCCTTCGTCAAAGGAAGCTAACTGGAACTTAAAAAAAAAAAAAAGGTTAGTGAAAATACCAAGGACTGAGCCCAGGACTCTGTGCATGCTAGGCACGTGCTCCACCACTGAGCCACGCGCCCTCAAGTTACTAAAGGGGCGATGTGCAGCCATACTTGGTCATTCCCATTTGGAGAAGCAAAATCTTTGAGTAAGAAGTGGAATTCCAGGGACATTTGAGGAGTGCTAGGAAAGCTGCTGTTGGGGTTTCACAGCTGGGCAGTCAAGGAGACAGTTTTCCATGGATAAGATACAGGCACAGAGGAAGAAAACCCTGAGCCAAGATTGTTTTAAAAAAACACTGTTGGTAAAAATAGGTGGTGAGTCCTATACTGTACGTGGGCATTCCATCCAGGCAGGACTGACGTGAGTATTTAGGAAAACCTGTAGGTAGAATACACACTCAAACCTACTTCAGATGGTCATTTCTGGCTTAAAGTACTTACCAGGCGTGGCAAAGAGGTGAGAGTCGCTGTTAAGATGTTGGTACCGAATTATGAAATTTATACTGAATAATAAACTGACACAGCTTTCTTGCCTTAGAAGAACCGAGCAATAAAGTTACTTTTAGATCTTGCAACCTACATTCTTCTCTTTTGTGTCTTCAGGATGTCTTTGCTGTTGATTCTCCAGAGGGGAAGACAGTATAAGGCAAGACTACTGATTTCTTTTTTTCACATAGACTGGTAAATTAGTTTTGAATGGGATGTATTCTTCCTTCTTTATTCCTCCCTCTTCAATCCCTGAAGTTGATCACGTGGTCAGGAAAAAGAATACCTGTTTGGGACAATGACAGAACTCAGGTGACATAATCCATCACTTGAATTTAAAAGACAGAAGGCACAGTGCTATGCACATCATAGCAGTTACAGAAAAAAAGGAGATGGCAGTTCTTCTTCTGAAGAACTTCTGGAAATTAAGACCCATTTCCAGGGCTCTCAGTTTATAGATCTATATTTCTCCATTCTAGAGAGTTCACAAACAGCCTAGAAAATAGAAACAACTTTACTATGCAAGAGACATGACAGTTCTAATTAGAGGGGAAAAGACGAATATGTGCATGATGTTAAGAGTATCCATTTGAGGAATATGTTTTTTGTTTTGTTTTGTTTTAATTGAAGTACAGTCAGTTACAATGTGTCGATTTCTGGTGTCCCAGTCATGCGTATATATACATATATTCGTTTTCATACTCTTTTTTATTAAAGGTCATTACAAGATATTGAACATAGTTCCCTGTGCGATACAGAAGAAACTTTTAAAATCTATTTTTATATGTAGTGGCTAACATTTGTAAATCTCAAACTCCCAAATTTATGCCTTCCCACCCCCTTTCTCTGGTAACCATAAGATTGTTTACTATGTCTGCGAGTCCGTTTTGTAGACGAGTTCATAGTGTTTGAGGAATGTGTTTTTTTCCCTGTTCTCTTTCCCTATAAATGGTGTCTTTCACTAATTCTCAGGCATCTGGTTAGGGAACCGGTAAGCAGAGGTGGCACTTGAGGTGAATATTGTTGGCACGCAACCATTTCCCATCATACACGCCTCCTTGGCTAAACCAGTCCCCAGTGGCAAGGGTGTGTCTTATTTTTGAAGATGTCCATTATATGTCTGACTTGAATTGATCCTATTTCAGGAAGCTCCCACACACCTGCAAGTGCATTGGCCCCAGGGACGAATGTTCTAATGTCGTTTCTCTTTCTTAAGAATCAGCCTTGGTGGGTGAGATGCTCACCTGACAGCTGCCTTCCAGGCGCGAAGAGCTCAGCGTGCGGGGTTGCCTGAGTTGGGCGTGGTGGAGGGCAAGCTCAGGGTCCCAAGCCAGGCTTCCAACAATGAACCGAGGCACAGCTGCCCAGTAGAGACGGTGCTGTCTGCATCCTGTCAGGAAACCCTCACTGTCTCTGAGACCCAATCGTCGGCCTGCAGCTGAGGTCCAGAGGTGGTGCTCTAGGTGGGGCCAGAAACAAGCCAGGAGAGGTTATGCTGAGGGCCGAGTGCCCTTGGACAGTGCTTTATCGTACATTTTCTAGCCATCTATTCCTTTGACTCGATGACCTCAGGTTCTTGGCTGATGCTGTTAATGTCTGGAGTAGAAAGTCGTGCAGTACGAGCAGCAAGAGCAGAAGCAGGGCTATAAAATCTTTGCTTTTACTTCAGGTTGCTGGTACCTGATTCTTAGGGCTGTTGGAGGGAGGGAGGGCGGGAGGGAAAGGGGAGTATCTTCCAGAAATCATAAAGAGTAAGTCAAGTGGCTGAGCTCATCTGCTCCTGTCGCCTTGGGGCTTTGCTGACTAAACTACTCTATCACAGTGGCTTGACTTTTTAAAAAAATACTGACGAAAATCTAGAAGCTTATATTATTCAATAGAACCAGATGTTTAAAATATCTTGCTTATTTAAGGTCCTTTACAATTCACAAAGGGGCTTTAAAACATCTTCCCTGTATTCCTCAGATTTCTAGAATCCAGAAACACCCTGTCTTGTTTATTAGATATTTCAGCGATTGGTTTTCCAACACAATGTCTGCATTTTCCCCCGTATTAGTGTATGTTTGGGACTACTTTTACAGGTTGCATAGTGTTATACTTCCAAACAGAGTCTACATCTTCTTTTCAATAAGGTGGCACTCCTGGGCGGCATCTATACTACAAAGTCACACAGCTGTCTCAGAACTTTACTCACGGACCAGCTGCATCAAAAGGACAGAGTTGGCCATAAGTCAGCTGTTTACAAAGTGCATTCTGTGTTCCCGTGGGGCCTGTACATTTCCTGCGTTGCTCTGAAGTCAGCACAAGCTGGGCAGAGACAAGCACTTTGACATCTCAGGACTTAGAAAATATCTCAGATGCAGGTGGGGAGCAAATCTGGATACCAGGCACTAGGCTGTACCTCCCTTTGTCCCTTCCCTTCTGCAACCCAAGTTTTATTACTAGATGAGCTTAGGTACCAGAGAGCCTTAGAATGAGAGCTTCTCAGAATACCCTTCCCTCATCATGGAAATCTATTCCCGGAGGGCCCTGTGGGGACCTCTACCACTCCCACCATCTGAATTCCACAGGTAAATGCCACTTACGCTCAAGGTAGGACCACAGTACACTAATATTGAGTTCTGATTCCAAATATGTGACGGTTCTATGTCTCTCGAATTAGTTTACATGGTGAACTAAGGAAATGATTATATAATTTTTACAAGTTTGAGCTCTTGTTGCATGAAATAGCACTTTAGTAACAGGATGCCATATCAGAAGGCACACAAATGTGAAATATTCTGATACGGCCATTATGAAGAATCCACAAATGATAAATGCTGGAGAGGGTGTAGAGAAAAGGGAATCCTTGTGCACTGTTGGTGGGAATGAAGTTTGGTGCAGCCATTATGCAGAACAGTATGGAGAGTCCTTAAAAAACTGAAAATAGACTTACCCTATGATCCAGCAATCCACTCTTGGGCATATATCTGGAGAAAACTCTAATTTGAAAAGACATGTATACCCCAATGTTCACAGCAGCACTATTTACAATAGCCAAGACATGGAAACAACCTAAATGTCCATCAACAGACAAGTGGTTAAAGAAGAAGTGGTATATTTATACAGTGAAATACTATTCAGCCATAAAAAAGAATAAAATAATGCCATTTGCAGCAACATGGATGGACCTAGAAATTATCATACTAAGTGAAATAAGTCAGACAGAGAAAGACAAATATCATATAATATCACTCATATGTGGAATCTAAAAAAATATATAAGTGAACTTATTTATAAAACAGAAACAGACTCACAGACATAGAAAGCAAACTAATGGTTACCAGAGGGGAAATGGGAGAGGTGAAGGGATAAGCTGGGAGTGTGGGATTAGCAGATACTGACTACTGTATATAAAATAGATAAACAGCAAGGTCCTGCTGCACAGCACAGGGAGCTATATTCAGTATCTTTAAATATCCTATAATGAAAAAGAATACACATATATATGTGTAACAAAATTGCTATGCTGTACACCAGAAGCTAACACCACATTGTAAATCACCCATACTTCAATACAAAAGATAAAAAATAAATAAAACAGACTCTCCGTCGCCCATGGAGAGAGCACAACCAGGTACCATGGTTGGTTTGTCAGCCCCCAGCTAACTGCCGCATAATAGGCCCAAGGTATTTATTTGCCCCCGAGAGTTTAATCTGGAGGCTCTTCAAGAAGCGGTTAGACATTTTAAGCAGTGTGGAACATGGCTTCGTTAAAAGCTGACCAGGACGGAATGCGGACCAAGCACCGATCCTGGCAGCTGGAGCAGAGGGGCGGTCACCGTCTGCTCCCGCCTGCCTGCCGCCTCCCCAGCGCCGCTCTCAACCTCTTGCTGCTTCAAAAGCCGCCGCAGTCTCTCTCACTAATTTTCACACACGCTCTTCCCTCCTCTAGAAGAGGGCTTCTTAAACTTGAGTGTGCACAGAAATCGCCGGAGGGGCTTACTGAAGTGCCAGATCTGACTCGGTGAAGTCTGGGGCGTGGCCCCAGAGCCTGGATTTGAGGAGCGGTATGGGCCTGGGGCGTCCGGCCTGGGCCCGTCCTGGTTTCTGGACCCACGGATTTTATAGACTGCCACCGAGAAAGTAAAACTAATAACCACATCAAGAACAAAGCAATAAAAGCTTTCAGGAAAGTACCAATCAGCTTGCCAACTTTTCATTGCCAGTTAATTGGTCAAGAAGGGACATTGCAGAGGAGGGTGTAGCTCAGTGGTAGAGCGCATGCATGCATGAGGTCCTGGGTTCAACCCCCTGCACCTCCATTAAACAATAAATAAATAGTAGTTCGTATCTCCATATCTTAAACTCCCAATCTATCCCTTCCCACCCCCTTACCCCCTAGTAACCCTGCAGACACTAACTACTATATATAAAATAAATGATGAGTTTCTCCTGTATAGCACAGGGAACTGTATTCAATATCTTGTAGTAACCTATAATGAAAAAGAGTTTGCAAGTAAATACACATGTGTACGTATGTGACTGAAACATTATGCTGCACACCAGAAACTGACACATTGTGAACTGACTTTATGTCAATAAAAAATAATGCAAATTAAAATAAAGAAATAAATAAACCTAATTACTCTCCCCCTCCAAAAAAAAGAAAGGACATTAAACATACACATGGCAGCTGTATCATAAAGAAAAGTTATTTAAATCCTAAAAAAAATAGGAAGGGCATAGTTTCAGAAAAGAGGACAATCTTTTGAATTGAATAAACTTAACTTTGTGGAAGAACTCACTACCTTGATTTCATTTTTAAAATGTTGTCTTAGACTTAGGGGCACTAAAAGTGTTTAGGAAAAATTGGCCTGCCTGAAACTTACTGAGTCTCTCAAGTCTGAAGTCTAGAGTCAGCTTTTCCAAGAAGTCTTTTGCGATCCCCGAGGTGGGGTTGGATGTCCCTCCTCTGTGTCCCTGAGAGCCCTGTGTGTGACTCTGTCACAATGCTCATCACCTCCACTGTCATTGCTTGTTTACCTGTTTGGAGCTCCCCATCGTCCTAGAGTGTCTTTTATGTTCCTCTGTGTCCCCAAGCCTCAAGCACTGCAGGTACACAGAAAAGACTCAGTAACTGAACGAATCCCTGAAACACCGCATCAGTCTTACAGTCTTACTAGTGGATTCCATGTGTGGTACCAGATAGAATTAGACACATTTTTTTTGAAGTGGTCTAAAATAGCAGTGTGTGTGAAATTATAGAGAAAGTGTATATTAAGAATCTTTTTATGTGGTCCAGGATTTTTCTGAGTAGGCAGTGAAACATGTAGATCTTTGCCTGTTCCACACTTCGAACCTGACTGGTCCTTTACAACTCTTGCTTTGAACGGGTTGAGTAATACTCTGTTTTGCTCACTGGCTGGTAACTTGAACGATTTGTTTTCCTGGCCTTCTGAATGAGCTACCATGAGCTTTCGAGGGTTCTTGTGAATTTTGAATCTGCTCCGATCCCCTGGGCTCTTGGGTTTGTAAACAGGAATGGATAGCAAACATGCGTTTCTTATGAAAACACTTCTTAATTTCCTTCCACATCTTAGCCCGTCTATTGTGTTGGATAGACTTAGTTTTCTCTTTTAAAATGAACAGTTCATGCAGCCTACAGCTCAGTTAATCAGAAACATGTTAACCATAGGAATATATTGAGAATTAAGACAGACAACTATTAAATGTCAACTATTAAAATAAGAAATGGCAAGTAAATCACCTGGCTAAGAATCATGCTCAATAGTGAATTCAAGTTCCTCTTTTTTCAACAATGGTGATGTGATAATAACAACACACACACACACACACACACACACACACACACACACACACACACAGACACCTCTGTGGGCATACACACCACTGACTGGTGGTCATTTCTTGCGTGATATCACAGAAGCCTTTCATTTTTCTATGTTGTATATTTGTCTTAACATTTTAACTTATTACTATTATATATTTTCTGTTCTAAGCAGAAAAAGCAATTCAGAATTTAACAAGAAAAAAGAAACTTTTATGAGAATTACTGACATTTGCCCATAAGTATAGTCTTTCCTACGTGAGGAAGCAGGACACTGAGATGCCCTCAGGAGGAAAATTTCCCAGCAAAAAAAGGAATATTAGGGTTGTTTTTAACACTTTAAGCTGGTTGAAAATATCATCCCATAAAATATTTTTTAATGTTTACAAATCTTTTGGTACAATGACCTAAGAGTTTTTAAAGTAAAGTATACATAACTTTGGCGGATTTAAAGCACTCTCAGTAATTTAGCAGAGAAAATTATATAAAAGAATCTTATTAAAACCCAGTCTGATAAGCTTTACAAACCAGCGTGGATATCTCTAACAACTTAACGAAGACATTAATTATACCTTGACCTCTTCAATAAAGTTTCGAGGGACCTATTAAGAGGCACATTTTTTAAAAAGATCCATTATACATCCCAATAAAGGAAAGTACTCCAAGACTAAATTCATGCATCTATAATTTTTTAATGTAGCAATTACTTGGTCTGTAGTCAAACATGGACGGGTCTGTATAATTGTGACCATGTTACGGTTCTTGACATGACAGCCCTGCACCCCTCTGCCCCTTCACAAAACCACGTCCACTGCGGGGCAATGGAGGGGCATTAAAGTTGTCATGCTTCATCTACAATTATGAGTAACTTACTATCTGGATATTTATCTGAATTTGAACCAAATCTCCTTCATTAAACTATTCATTCAAAAAATATTTCCTGAGTGCTGACTACATGCTGGGTACTGTCCTGGCACCTGGGATTCACCACAAACAGACCAAGAGTTGTTGCCTTTGGGGAGCTTACAGTCTAAATGTAAGAGACAATAAAAATAAACATAGTAAATGGGGAAATGATGTAGGATGTTGGAAGCTGATAAGTGCAATGAGAAAGATAATGTTTAAGATCACATCATGCTGACTCTTTAGTGCCAATCCCGACTGGCAGAGAACCCATGAGTTCTGTAATAAAATTATTTTGGGGGGTATATTAATCTGCTAGGGTTGCAGTAACAAAGTACCATAGAGTGGCTGGCTTAAAAACAGAAATTGTCTCCTAGTTCTGGAGGCTGGAAGTCCAAGATCAAGGTGGTAGCAGCGTTTGCAGACAGTTTGCCGATGGCCGCAGTCTCCCTGTGTCCTCCCATGACTTTTTCTCTGAGCACTCTTGGGAAGCTCTGGTGACTCTTGCCCTCCTTATAAGGACGCTAGTCCTATTAGATGAAGGCCCCACCCTTATGACCTCATTTAACCTTAATTAGCTCCTTAAAGGCTCTGTCTCCAAATAGAGTCACATGGTGGGTTAGGGTTTCAACCAATGAATTTGGTGATGGAGGGTGGAAATCAATTCCACTCAGCACAGATGGCATTTGTGATATGAGGGATACTAAAGTATGGGGCCCAGGGCAGAGTCCCTTCTTGTCCAGGCTTAGGGCAGTGTTGAGCTAAACTTCATTGAGAAGGTGAAATTTCAGCAAAGACAGGAAGGAGGTAAGGGAGTTATCCATGTGGCTTCTGGAGAAAAAGCATTTCAGGTAACAGAACGGCCAGTGCAAAGGTTAGGAATGTGCCTGGAATGTTTGGTAAACTAAAGAAGCCAGTATGTCTGCTGGATGGCCAAGTAGGAAGAGATGAAGTTATGGGGAGTGAGACTGTGAAGAGCTCTGTAGACCATTGTAAGGGCTTTGGTCTTACCTGAGAGAAAAGGGGAACCACTGCAGGCTTCTGAGCAGAGGTGTGACATGGTCTGATTTACCTATCCATATAGTCATGAGATGATTATTTTAATGTATTCTGGCGACTTCAATGTGCAATTATCCACAAATACATTAACTGCATCTTTTAAAATCTTGATTTTAGAACCTCCTTTTAAAATCTAATTTTAGAGTCAATTTATCTGGAGAGTTTCCTACTTACAAAGTTTTCCAGTATGTTACAAGTACATAAGTAAGTCTTCCTTCTAGATATCTATTACTTTTATTTAAGCTTTTTTATTTTTTAATTTTTTGGGGTAATTAGGTTTATTTCTTTATTTTAATGGAGGTACTGGGATTGAGCCCAGGACCACAGGCATGCGAGGCATGTGTATTACCACTGAGCTACACCCACCCTCCCCTTCCTTTCCTTTATTCTCTCTTCTATTGCATGTACTTGACCACACATTATTTTGTGTGTTCATTTGAAATATTTTAAACTAAGTTTTATCTAATATGTATACTTAATATCTCTGTTCTAAGATACTCTTGTGCAAAGTCAATACTGTGACAATTTGGTTAAAAATACTTTATAACTCAGATATAAAGAGACAAGAATAGTCACAAAAGACATTGCTTTGTAACTGTTACCAAAAAATACTACTTTGAGGGTCAGCTGTGTACCATTGTCATAGGAAGTCTGTTTCGTTCTCTCTGACTTTAGAGCAATAATGATCATCTACTATATCCTACTCAAGAGAAACAGGAACTGACTTGTTACCTAACAGTTCAATGACTTCTTTTGTCCATTGGAAAAAAAAAGTGTGTGAATCTTGAATGTAAATAAGAGTAGGTTGGGTTATTGGTCAAACTGTGAAACATGTCAGGTTTGGCTTCCTCTTCCTCTTTGAGTTTGGGGAAATTCACCAAAGTATCTCCAGCACTTACCACACAGTACCCAGCACATAGTAGGTGTTCACTATTTGTTAAGTGAGTGACATCTCTTTCACTTACTTGTTGGGGAGTTGTGTGTTGCACATGCCTGGAGTATTCGCCTTTTAAAGGAATGCCAAAGGATGGGGGCAACCTCTGCACAAAGGTATGAACTTCAGGTGTCGGGGCGGGGTATCTTAAAGTATCAGATTTTCCTGAGAGTCCCTTCAAATCACATCACAGGGCGCCTATTTAGTTGGCTTGTCACTGGGTCCAATGGACGTTTGAGGTATTAAAAGCTGCGTTTGGTATACAGCCGTAGGATACAATATCCTAAATTATTTTTATTTCTTGAATCTTATGCAAAAATGACTGGAGTTGTTGGTTCTAAAGCAGTTCCTGGCTCTTTGTAGACCAATGCCTATACAACTGACTCTTGAACAACAGGGGTTTGACCCATATCAATCCAAAATTTCTTCACTAAATCTGTATTACAGTAACACCATCCGAGGTTGGTTGAATCCACAGACGGAGGGCTGATTATAAAGTTATACGCAGGGTTTTCGACTAGCGGGGATAGGTGCTTCTAAAAATTCCCCCTTGTTCAAGGATCAGCAGTGCTTTTTATTAGGTAGGACTGAACCCCAGACCCTCAGACTTCAAAGCTCGGGCTCTTTGCCAATACCTTTGACATTCCACCGCCAGGCCTGCCACAGTGACTGGGTGGTGAGGAGAGGAGTCCTCTGAAATGCCGAAATGCTGCATCAGCAGCCTGTCAGCCATGTGCTGGGCCTGGCAGTCAGAGATGCAGCTAAAACATCCTTCTGTTGAACCCACGGTTCCCACACCCGGGCGGCACGGCTGTTTTAGGGCATGCAACGTTGACAGCGCGCGCTGCTTGCAGCTCGGTTTGAAGAGGGTTATGCTGAAACATACCCCTTCGTGCTGAATTAATTCTGGGGTGGCATCGTAAACCTCTTTGTTTTCTGAGAGATGCTTACGGCAACCTTTGTAAGATGATGTTTTTCCAGGCCCCCGAGGAAGGGCACTGTTCCTCGTGGATGATCCCCCTCCCTGTCCCGCCCCTTCCCCTATTCCTTCTACCCCCACCCTCGGCACCCACACAGGGGGACGGGATGACAGTCCGGGTCGGGGAGGGACGCTGTGCATGTGCTCCGTGCGCTGCACACACAGCTCGCACGGCTAGAGTGTGACGCAGGCGGGTTCGCGGAGCGCTGGGGACGGAGGCCCCGCCCAGCGGCCCGGCCCGCCCTCCCCCCTTCCCCATTGGCTCGTCAGCCCCTCGCGTCACGCCTGCGACGCTGGCGCGGCCCCGCCGGTGAGGGGCGGGGCTCGGGGCGCGGGGCGCGTGAGGCGGGCCAGCGCGCAGGCGCAGGCGAGCGGGCCTGGGGCGACGGGGGGAGGGAGGGGGTGGTGTTCCCGGTTTCCCGGGTTACCGGAGGGGGCGGGGGTGGGGAGCTCGCCGCGGCTGTGGCGGCGGCGGCGGCGGCGGCGGCGGCGGCGGCGGCGGCGGCGGCTCGGGGTTCTCCTGGTGAGGCGGGACGCGCGGCTGCGGCCAGCGAGCAGGTAAGGGCGGCCGCGGGGTCCGGCGATGCCGACAGAGGGCTGGGGTCCCGGACCCGTCGGTGGCTGAGGGGGAAGGCGGTTTGGGCATGGGGTGGGTGTCGCGGCGGCCGGGCTGAAGGCGCAGAGGACCCGGCCCGACGCGCCGGCCCGGGGTTTCTCTCCGGCTCTGGGGCCCCGGGATGTCTCCCCGCCGCTCCGGGCCGCCCGTGACAGCAGCCGAGCCGCGGCGGGAGCTCCCCGGCCGCTCCGGACCTTCGCGGCGGCCGCGCGGCCCCCGGCCACTAACTTTATTCCCCGGCGCTCGGGGGGCGGAGGGCGAGCGGGCTGGCGGCGACCTGCCGCGGTCTGGACCGTGTTTCTCATCCTGCGCCCCGGCCGGGCCCACGCTGGCAGGCTGACGGCTGGAGTTGACAGTTCGCGCCGCCCTCCGCGGATCGCCCCCTGCGATCTGGCCCTGCGGCTGCTCGCCCGCCCGCCCTCTCTCCCATCATCTCCCCCGGGCGCCTTGGTCCACTGCTTTTCTCCTGCCGGCGACACCCTTCGCCCGGGTCAGAGACTCTCCGGAGGCTCCGTTGAGACATCTGCCGTCTGCCCCGGATCCTTGGAGCCTTGGCTGAGCTGCCCTTTCGCCTCTGGTGGGATGAAACTGTGCGGGAAATGCTCCAGGAAGACCCGGCACCTCAGTGTGGAGGCCAGCGGGTTGCTTAGTGGCGGAGGGGGTAGGCACAGAGGCTTCAGAAAACGCTCCCTAGCTCTCGTTCTTACCAGGTTAAGGAAAGGCACTTGCAAACATTCCCTGTATGCTCGGCAGACCATACACACCCAGGGACAGCACTTGGTCGGTGATGAGATTGTATTAAGCAGACAGAACATTTTAAGGGAGTTGAATCTTGTGTTGAATACTTTGGTGTTGAATTCAGACCAGTGTTTCCTTGAGTATTGAATTCATCTCGCACTTTCCCTAGGGTTTGTTTAGCAGGTTGGTAGTACGAACTGAACTGGGCTTTTCTTCCTGGTGATCCTTGGCTGCTCTGCTCTGTTACTTTAAGTTTCCACACCCAAAAACCTTATGCTAGTAAAGATGTTGACTCTGAGCTTTCATTTTATAGAAGTAGTTAATTCATTTGGAGTATCTGTTTTAAAGAGCTATGTAAGTAGCCAGCAACTTTTTTTTTTTCCTGATAGCTCTTTTATGTCATCCACATTGTTACTGAAAAGATTGGAGAATTTGGGGGAGTTTGGGTTTTTTGAGCATGAGCTGGCCATTCTCCTTACTTGGACCCTGCAATAAACCTTTCTCTGCTAAAAAAAGAAAAAAATCGGAGAAGAGGGGGTGTAAGGAGAAAGTGAGTTATCATATAATTTACATGAAAGCAATTTGTAAACTATAAAATTATATATAAACTTAGTATTTTTTGAGCCCTACTGTGTGCCAGACAGTTTTCTAAGCTGATAAATATCCCTTCCTACATGGAGCTTACATTCTAGTTGGGGAATCTCAGATAATAAACAAATAAAATATATGCTATGTCAGATGGTGTTAAGGACCATAGAGAAAAAAGAAGAGAAGAGAGAGAGACTTGCAATTTTAACTATAGGTAGCCAAGGAGGACTTCCTGGAGAAGGTGACAGTTGATTCCAAGACCAGAAGGAAGCGAGAGGGTAATCCATGCACCTCTTTGAGGGTAGAGTGTTTAAGCAGAAGGAAAGGCACTTGCAAAAAGCTTGGAGGCAGGAGTGAATGGGGCATGTTTAAGGAGGGCAGGGAGGGTGGTTTGGCAGCAGTGGAGTGAGCAAGGTAAGAGGGGTAGAAATGAGGGTGAGAGGTAAGTGGGAATGGAAGTCAGATTGTATAAGGCCTTGAGGCCTTTGTAAGGACTTGGGCTCCCAATTGGCGGGTGGAGGGAGAAGGGGGCGCATCCTTTTGAATAGAGAAGGGATATACTAGACTTGCCTTTAAAAAGGGTCACTCTGGTGGCTGGATGGAGAATAGACTGTGTCTGAGGTTGGGTGAGGCCTTGGGCAGAAGTAGGAATGTCAGTTCCAGGACTCTTGCCATAATCCAGGCCAGAGATGATGTGGTTTGGACCAGAGTGGAATTGTTGGAGGAGACTTAAAGGACACCCCAAGTTTTTGTCCTGAGCAAGTGGAAAGATGGAGTAGGCATGTACTGAGATAAAGTTTATGAGAGGAGCAGTTTGGTAGGAGAAGGTGAGGAGTTGGTTAGAAAACAATGAAATGAGACTCCACTTGGAGATTAGTAGTAGTAGACGCTAGTAACTTTGTATTGAAGACACTTTTTATATTATCTTGATTATAACAGGGGTTTAATATTTTCAACCATAAACTGCCAACTTTTTTCATGCTCATTTTTTTTTGGACCCTCCTAGTCATCTTTTTTCACCCCATGTACTTTTGTTTTTCTTTGCTTGCACTGAGAGAATCTTTTTGTTAGTTTCCGTTGTAGAGAAAGCCGTGTAATCCAGAATTTCAGAGTATCTTTTTAGTTTGTTGCTGTTTTTAACTTGAACACCTTCATCTGATTAATCTTTTTCTGAATAATGTTTAGATGCCTGGCTTAAGTTCAAGAATTTTTTTTAAGCCTCAGAAATCTTGTTATCAAATATAGCTTCACTTGGCCATTTGTGAAATTACAATGGAAATGACCTGCATTTTTAATACTTCGCTAATAGTAATATAGAGATTATCCTAATTCTTCTGTTTCATTAAAGATGGCTTGAAATAAATGGGCCATTACATGTTAAATGGGGATCTTTTTCATCAAATTATGCAGCATTTGGAGCCTAGAATTTGACCTGTAAAACATGTATCAAAAATATATTAACAGAACCAGCATTTCTGTTTCTTCCTTCCTCTTCTAATAAACCTGCTTTTTTCCAAAATACAAAAAAAAAAAAAAAAATAGAGTCTTAGAATTTAAGATCTGCTCCTTACATTAAGAACTTAGGCAATAAGGTAATATTTTTAAATGAATTTTTAACCTGAATATAAATCTGTCAGATAAATAAGTATAAATGGATCTCAAGTCCATAGGGACACTATATTCTCATCAACACCACTTTCTTTTACTATTGCTTCTTATCAGTGTTTGTCCTTGTGCCTCTTAGCTCTGGCTTCGCTTTACAGTAATTGAGACATTTGGAAATTTTTAATGTTTTCCAGGTCTAACTTATGGGAAGGAAAAAACAACAACAACAAAGAAAAATCTTATCTAATAATATGAAAGAGTAACACGTGAAGTGTAATCATCTTAATTAGCTGAGAAAGAAATCAATTTTCCAAGAGGCTAGTCATTTTACCATTCAAATGTGATTCTTTGATGTTGAAACTCAGAACCAGGAAATAAGAGAACTTCTAGCCATTTTAGATGGGTGGAGGAAACACATGAGTGATGAGGTAGATTACTACACAGACTTAGATCTGTTCAAACGACTACTGCCACTAGTCTTTAAAAAGTAAAGAGAAGATTTTTGACAGAAACCGAAAGAATTGCACATTTTAAATTAAAAAAAACAGAGTGTGGGGAGATGAAGCCCAGAAACTATACTTTGAACATCGTGACACTGACTGATTCCTAGAAAAATTGTAGATCAGATTGCCAAACAGATGCTTTGTGATTTGTGATTAGAAAAGAAAGCATTGATTACTAAGATGTAAAATTGTTTTGTTAAGAACAAGTTCTATTAAGCTAACCTCATGCACACTTTGCCAAAGATATAATATTAAATAAGCTTTGTAAGCACCTCACATCTTACAGAGTGCATTCCCATTTATTATTTCATTTAACCTTCACAACATCCCTGTGAAGTGGGAGGAGGGCCTTAACAGTAGGAGTCCTGGGGAGACACAAAGGGGACAAATGTGGGAGATTTTAGAAAGGACTTGCTCAGATTTGGGAAAGCAGAGGAAGAAATTGAAGTGGGCCTTAAGGAGTCTAGGTTGTCAGGGTGAATGGTGATGCTGGTAGTTGATCTTAATTCTCAAAATACAAGTGGAGGAGTGGATAAGGAGATATGAAGTGCATCAGTTCACATCAGTTTGTTTAAAATAACTGCTTGTTTGAAATAGCTGTTTTATTTTCTTTGTTGGAACCGAATCTGGAATGAGTCACATATAATTAAAAATTTTTAAATATATAGGTCTGGAGCTCAGGAGAGAACCAAACAAAAAAGCTTGCATTCATTCAGTAAATATATTCCTTCTAATACTTTTGGTAAAGAAGAGAGGGCACTGCATGGAAGCTGGAGCAAGGACATGTGATCAGGGAAGGTTTGTTATTATTTTAAAGATGGAGGAGATAAGGATACTTTGTGGACTAAGGGAAAGGGGCCATTCAAGAAGAGAGAAAATTGAAGTCACAAGAGAAACAGAGAATTAGACATAATCTCAGAGGAAATGGGTGGGTTGGGGACAGGGGCACAGGTGAAAGGGTTATCCTGAAGAAAAGCAGTGATGCATCTTCCTTTTAAAAAAGGACAGGAAACGGAGTAGATACAGAGACAGATGTAGGTAAGTATCCAGAGTAGCATCATCTGTCGCTGGGAAGCTAAGGCTATCTGCTGAGACTGAGAGGAAGAGCATGCATTGGGGAATTTTTGAGGGGGAAAGAAAAGTTACCATTGTGATTGGAAAACGGACTTGAGCAGGCACGAGTGACTAATTGTTAAATAGTGTTAAACACCCCTGCAATCACAAATGTAGAAAGAGGTTATCAGAATGGTTAAGCCTTTTTCTCCAGTAGCTCCCATAACAGCAGAAAGCAAATAGGGTGAACCTGGATGGGGATCGGAAGGGAAGGTATGATGGAGAACGTGG
This sequence comes from Camelus dromedarius, assembly GCF_036321535.1. Lineage (NCBI taxonomy): Eukaryota > Metazoa > Chordata > Mammalia > Artiodactyla > Camelidae > Camelus > Camelus dromedarius. The sequence continues at coordinate 2,914,007 of NC_087443.1, forward strand.
GCGGGGGGCCGGGAAGAGGGGGATGGTGTGAAGTCAGAAATTGAGGGTGGTAATGAGGTTGACTGAAGGGCTGAGTCATAGGGATCCTGCTTGATTCCGGAGGAAAGGCAAGACAAGACAGGGCTGATAAACGTGGACAACGAGGAGGATGAAGAGTCCCAGCAGGACGAGTGGAAGTGAAGGAGTACTCGAGACGGATATATGTGATGTGGGAGTCCTAAGTTGCAGATCCTGGAGTTGCAACAGCTGCAGGTGATGGTAAGGGCCAAACTATGACTGATGACAGTGGGTAGCCGGGGTTAATAGTGCTGGCTATGACGGGAGTAATATTAACAAAAGCTACTGCTTATCGAGCTTACTGATACTGGTCACTGGTCACTAGTCGCTGCTGCTGCTTGCTGGTACTAGCCGCTGTGCCGGATGCTTCCCATAGGTTGTCATACTTATTTTCCACAACCGTCCTGGGAGGCGTCTGTGAGGAGCTCCATTTTACAGATAAGGAAACTGGGGCTCGGTGAGGCTATGCCATTTTCCCCAAGGCACACAGCTAGGAGGTATTGAGTCCTTCCAGCCCCAAAGCCCTTATGCCCAACTACTAAACCATGTCAGCCTTCTGCAGAGTAGGGGCCACTGACGGAGAGGAAATCAGAGAGCTCCAAATCCTAGGATGTTGGGATTAGTTGCTGTTATGGATAGTGAAGCGCCCAGAATAATAGATCTTGTGTGGAGAGGAAGACAGGAGTTGTATGACCAAGTTCTCAGTAGATGGGGACGAATGACTCAAAGGTGACAGCTGTAAATATGGTTATCATATAGCCTTAAGAGTGGGCGAAATGAGATAGTAATAATGTACAAGTCACCTTGGGGAACCAGGAGAGTACTGCTTGTCTTGTGTGTAGTGATTTATGAAAGGGGGGTTGAAGCGGTCCTCCTGGGTGAAGATGGAGGATGGAGGGAAGTTTCTTAGCAACAGAACTAGGGATCCTAATGGTAAGGAGTAAAGGCTCATGGAGGGAGGAGGACTCCTCTAGCTGTGCAGGGAAAATCAGAAAGGATGGTAGCAGGCAGGGTGACTGTATAATGTGTTGACTGAACAGGTGTTATTTCAAAAAGAAAAAGAATATCATTAATAGTTACTCTGGGACAACGAGCAAACCAGGACTGCCCTGGGCAAATTGAAATGTTTAGTCATATTGGTGATTGGTACCGGAGGACCCTCACCCTAGAAGGGAGTTGTGGATATTGAGAATGAGTGAATTGAGCCATCAGTTAGAGGGTCTTGAATGTGGCTTACTGGCCTAAGATAATTCTCTAGCCCCTTAACGCTGCCCTGCCCTGCCCTGTTCCAGGTATGTCTTGTTCTATGAGGGTCTGGAAATTTGGAAGGAGTTCTGAATTCATCTCTAGGTAAAAATTTGGAAGCCATTAGCAAAAAGGTGGCACTTGAAACCTTAGAAGTGGATAAGATTTTCCTAGAACACAAGGGAAGGGAAGTGAGGAGGAGAGGAGAATGAAGGAGCTGGCCAGGAAGCAGCCATCCAGGGAGACACAAGGAGTGGCCAGAGGGGCAGGAGGAAAACCAAAAGAGATTTGGCATCTTCCAAGTCAAGAGAGAAGAGAGGTTTAAGAAATGAAGGATTGATAGTCTCATATGCCCCATGGTCCTCAGGTCAAATGAGATAAGGACTGGAACGTGCCTGTTGGACTGGCTTTGGCAGTTAGGAGGTTATTGTTGGTCTTGACCTGCGCGGTTTCAGTAGAGCCGTGTGGGCAAATGTCAGACTGCAGGGCACCGAGAGGCGAGGGGAGGTGAGAAGACTGTTTCCAGTGCAGGTTACCCTTGAGTAATCTCGAAAGAGGAAGGTGTCAACAGGATTTTTTTTTTTCTTCTTCTTTTTAAAAGTAGGCAGTAGAGAAGCCCCTGGAGATGAGGGGTTAAAAACAGAGGGGATGGAAGTCCAAGCAGTGCCTCCTGATAATGTCTAGTGGTAATCTTGTGTGATCAAAGGAGTGAAAGCAAGGAGAAGATACATTTTAAATCGAGTAAGACAAACTTCATAGTAACTAATTTGTCAGAGGCTGGGGTGGGTGGGGAGTGTTTATTGAAAAGATGGAATTCCTAATTTGGGGAAAGTACTGGAAAGTGAACTCTGGGTTGTGGACTAGCTCTGGGGTTCTGTTTCTTCCTCCACTTTTACGCCTGTTTTGGGGGGAGTAGTTTAGCCACTTTCCACACGCGAAGTTGTTGTTGGGATGGTCTTGCTCTTTTCTAGGGATATGTTCTTACACTTCTCTCTCTTTTAAGTTACCTGTGTCTTTGTACATTGAAAACATTTTCTGGTTAAGTATGTTTAACTTTTCTGTTGTAGCACTTGATTCTTGGCTGAAATCGCTGTTTTTAGTAATTTTTATTTAGCAAAAGTGAAATCAAATCTATATGCTGGTTTTATATTATGAACTTTTAAGGAGCAATAATAGTAGTTTTTTTCCTTTCTCTTCTGTCTTTAAAATCACTGTGGTCAAAATGTGATTTGCTGCAATGGAATTCTTATTAGTTTTGTAGCTCACTTGTCTTAATTTCTTAGGTAGAAGAATAATAGTCATAATTGCATATATATTATTGCAAAGCATAATTATTGTACTAAGTTTGGATGACTGTAAAATTAAAACAATGGTGAGAAGGATTTCCTCTTTTATTATAACAATGCGCTTTATTTGAAAGGGCAACCAAACATATTTATCAGTTCATAAAATGCATTCATTGTTATTGCTCCCGGATATTCATTCATTGAAGTACAAAATTCAGTGTATTCTAGCCAATGGTAAAAGGAGGTTTTGCTGGTGTAACTTGTAGGACAGCTGTCTATATCCATCAGCTCACTCTTACACTATTCTAATATTTGCTCATCTGGACCTTTAATGCACTGTGACTTAGAGTTTACTAGAGATTAAAGTCCTTTGCCATTTCCTGGATTTCCTCTTAATGAGGCTTCCAAAGACAGTAATGCTGATAACTTGTTTTCCTCTCTTAGCTTTATTTTAATATTTTGGAGAATATTTCTAAAGCCATACATTCCATACTACTGAAATATATTTATTTTCTCTACACCTTATTTTTAAAGAAAAAAATCCCAGTAGTTTTGACAAAACCTGGTTATGCACAATTTAAGGAAACATTTAGAATGTGTAATTTTAGTCCTAAATTAATCTTGGTGCCGTTACTATATGACTATCACTGTATTGCTATTTTCTGACTGTTGTGCTACACATAGCCTAAAAAATATTTAGAGATCATCTAGCTTTGTTTTTGTTTTTTTTTTTTTAAATATGTCTAAGAAGAATGGGGATCAGAAAGGCTACACACTTTGCCTGAGATTCTGAAGAGTTCAAGGTAAAACAGAAAGCCGAAGTCTTGACTTTTGGTCTAGTATTCTTTCTCCTATACCACCAACTTCTTGAACATTTCAACACATTTAAAGAAAGTAACCCCATAACCAAAAGATGCCTTATACACCATGGAAAATGGTAGTGTTTGATTTCTAGTATGTAATTCACTTGTAACTTGAACCCTTTTTCTTTGCACTTGTCTACATTTAGATCACAGGAATAGAAACTAAATGGTGATGATACCAGCATGGTAGGGGAAAAAACATGAAGTGTAGGTTGAATTTGAAGTGCATTTGCTCAGGAAGTATTTGACATATATTCCATTTCTGTTTCTGTTCTTCATCACTCCCAGTCCCAGTGCCCTTCTCCCCTGCTGTCTGCCTGGCTGGTGAGACAGAACAGACTAAGCGACAGGATCTCAGTTTGATTGCACTGCTGTTTTTCTTGCTGTGGAATATTTTGTAACAGTAAACACAGTTGTCTCTAATTGCCTCAACTGCGTTTTTTTCTTTAGAAGGGGGGCTAATTTTCCTTGCCTGTAAGAATTACCCGGGAATGAGGACACTAGTACTGCCTGCACTTGCAAGGTGTCTTTAACTCTTGTAAATATCTGTGTCCGGTATTTCTAAATTTATTTTGCAGTATCTTCTACCTTGTACAAAATATATATTAAAAATTATCGATCATTATGATGTTGCTATATAAATTATTTTTTGTTATTTTTATTTCACATTTAGGATAGGGCTCCAAGGTTTTCAAATGTTTCTTTAGGATCTATGGAAAACCATCACATCTACTGTTGATTTTAAAGAACTTTGAAACTGTATACTCTGAATTATATAATTTTTCTCACAGGGAATAAACAGCTAAGGTTTTACTGCTGACAGTTTTTGGTTTTAATCTGAAAAAAGTCTGGTAAGATTTTTAGGCGTTTGTGTAGCACTTTCCTTAGTGCCTTGAATTCTTGCTGTGGATGGAGAAAGGCTTTTGTGAATGTGCCTGTTTGTTTCTCAGCGCTTTAGCTGCAGGATATTTCCCAAAGGAATTTGAATTATAAAAAATTTCAATCAAAGTTAGTATTAAATGAATTGGTTTTTATTTGTTGAGCTCTTACCATTTGTGGCATGGTGCTGGTTTTTTGATTTTTGTTTTTTAACTAAATGAGACCTGATTTCCCTTCTTAAGGAAAAGTATAGTCTAGCTTTGAAAGAAATGATATAATCCTGCAATACAATGTGGTGAGTCCTAAGATAAAGGCGTGTAGAAAAGTCATTGGGAATTAATGGGAATTTCTGTAGCAGCAGCAACATGATTAAAAGAAACAGTGAAATAGTGTTGAGAAAGGGTGCACCTGTAGGAGGAATTATGGGGTGGCCCAGTGTGTTACGAGCTGTGCTGAGAGGTTGAAAAGGGTAGGTGGTGGAGGGGATTCCTGAGCGTGATGATCAGGAGCTGGCACCGTATTCCCTAGGAGCTGCAGGGTCGTTTGTGATGTTGAGGAACATGAGCGACATTTTTAGCAGTTGTAGAATTTGAACTGAATGGAAAATAGACCAGGCAACGTGACCAATGAAGGAGCTGTTGGTATTACAAGTGACAGAGGTGAGGGCCTGAGACTGCTTACACATAAGGTCGTTAGCGGGGAGGGACCAGACTCAAGGTGATGGGCATGATCGCTGATAATTATTGACCTTCCTGCAGTCGCCAGGCACCAGGCTGTGCATTTTATATCAGCTGTCTCATTTAAAGTCGCAGCAACTTTAGGTGCTCTTAGGAACTCGGTTTTATAGATAAGAAGCTGAGAGTTGGAGAGAGGAAGTCAAGTACCCAAGGTCATAGAGTTCCAAGCAGCAGATGCAGATAGGAGCCAGCAAGCTGTCAAGAGGAAAAACTGACCCGGCCCCAGATGAAGTGCTATTCTGGTTTCTCTCTTGAGTGACTTTGTAGAGGTCATTAACTGAAATAGGAAAGAGGAAGGAAGAGCTGGTTTGTTGGAAGGAGGACTCAGTGTTTGTTTTAGAGAACAGAAATTTGTATGCAGAATTCAGAGAGATTGCCTGGGTTTGAATCCTGCCTCTGACACTTGTAGCTCTGTGACCCATGCTTCAGGGCCCGCCGTGTGACCAGTAGGGATGTATTTGTACTTATGAGATTGTTAGGAGGTTTAAATCAGCCACTACAGTAGAGTGCTTACAGAGGTGCCTGGTGTGGAGTGGTGATCATTGATGGTGTCAGCTGGGTCATCACCATCATCATTCTGTCAGAATCTGGAGATCTGTTATGGAGATGGAGGAGCTACTTAGGGTGACACTTCTAGCACAGTTCCTCCTAGTAGGGATGTGAAGCTGGGGAAGGTGATTTCCCTGGTAGGGCCTTCCTGGTCCCTTTTCACGCAGCCTCGCTGGGGCCAGTGTCTCAGAATCTCCCCGCTCCTGTGATGCTCAGGATCACACTCAGCTCCTCTGAGAGCTCTAGTTGCCCAGTTTGTTTGTTTTAGAGAGCGTGAACTGCTTGTTGAAGGGCTTTTTTTGTTTTTTTGTTTTAATTTTTATTGAAGTGTAGTTGATTCACAGTGTCAGCTTGAGGTGTACAGCAAAGCGATTCAGTTACACATGTATATATATGTATTTTCTTCTCAGATTCTTTTCCATTATATGTTATTATAAGTTGAATATAATTGTGAAGGACTTAAGTCTGATACGTTTGGGTGTGACTTCCTTAGAATTTTCTTTAAAAATCTACCTTGCTACACTGTGCCTGGGTTCCCTTTATTTCCTGGCCAGCTCTGTCACACGAGGAGGCAGGATGACCTCTCAACAGGTTTCAAGGCAACTGCTAACCGAGACTTAAGGGGTGTGGGGACGGGGAGGGAGACCGGCTGTTGACTCCCTGAGATGTGAGAAAAAAGAGTACATATACTTTCCTGGAGCCATTGCTTTTTTCATTGTCTACCCTTTCCCCCCAGACCACCACGCTGTTTCATTTTACTGAGTTTTCTATATTTGAGCAGCCTGTACAATTCTACATAAATGGAAAATATTTCATTCAACACGTTTTTGTATGTTGACTTAGCCTGAATGAATAAATACAGGATAAAAGTAGGAACAGCACACCAGTTTTAGCGCCCATTTCCTAGTTAGGGATTGGTACGGTCCTTCGTTTTCAGTGTGGAACATCTGGGTCAGAGCCGGCTTTACCCTCTTATGTTGCATTGCCCATTAGAGCTGAAGGTGTAGTTACTTCTTGTTAAAATGTAAATACTTCGTTCTAGGAGGAGCGGAATTTTCCTTCCCCCCCCCCCCCCAGTCACTTCTAGATGTAAATGAGAAATGGGGAAACGTATGGGAAGAGGTATGTGAGCATGTAGGAGACTGAGACGTGTGGGGTGGCAGGGCGTGTCTCCTGGAGGGCAGACAGGCAGGCCTGTGTGCCAGGCCTGATCACTGAAATGTTCCGGTAGAGAGCGTGCTGGAAAGCGTAGTTTGCCTGTAAGAAGTCTGTCGAAAATTTCATGCACTGTTAGGAAGAACATCATGGAGGAATCTGAAGAGCTAGCCAGGAAGCCCTGTGACTTTTGGGAAATCTCTCAGCCCCCATCTACCTTAGGGCTTTCCTTATCTGTAAAATTTTGAGGGAAGTGTAAGATCGTTTAACTCTCTGTGTGTTGACTTTATAATAGATTTTCATTCTCAAATAATTCATAACGTGCAAACTGACTTCATGGCAGGTTTCCTCTACTGGCAGGCAGCTTGTTGCCTGCTCCAGTGTTCCTGACAGAACTTGAGGTGCGGCAGTTACTTCTCATGAGTGGTTGTGTTCCAGACTCACTTCTGAGACGGTTGCTCAGGATGTAAATGAGTTGCCCTCCCGGGGAGTGTTAGATGAGGTGCTTCTTCGTGCCTGACTCTTCCCCCGGCTGTGTACCCTGCAGCAGACCTGGGCGGAAGGGCTGGGGGGGGGGGGTGCTGCGCTTACCTCTGCAGGCTCACCTGGCCTGCTCTTGCCTCTCAGGCTGCTCCCCTGCCTCTGGAGCCTTTCCACAGAGCAGCAGAGCCACCACAGAAGGCTTGGAGGTGTGGGTGTCCCTCCTCCCCTCGCCTGACGGGCAGGGTACTGGGGTGGGGGCACGTGGGTTGCTCACAGTCCAAATTGGTCCAATGTCTAGCGGGGGCTTGGGTAGTTACTCAGACTCCATGTGGTCTGGAGTTCCAAGCCTTAATGACATTTTTTGTGTGTGATACCACATTAGTATCTAAGGAGCTGGAGACCGCAATCCAGACTTCATAAGGATGTGTGACATCCTGACTTCTGGTCCGCTACTCCTGGGTGCAGAATTAAGAAAATCAAATTCAGTATTTGCCAAGAAGGGCCTGAGCTCTAAACAACTGCTAGAATCTAAAACAACGCTTATGATTTCTTTTGAAGTTAATTGATTAAATGACGGTTGAACATCGTCCTCAGGTTTGATGAGTTGTCAGTAATTGTGGGACTGTGGCATCTTGTGGAAGTTTCCAGTTTGCGAAACCATTTATCTTTTTGCTGATTCTCCAATTCAGCTATTTAATTTAGACTTGTTAAAGTGTCATATCCTTTCCTAATTCTCATTTCAAATTACAAGAATTTTATAAAAACAAGCCCATTAAAATATATTTTAATTTTTCCTATTCAGTGACTATCAAATTTTACTTCAATTTTCTCAATAGAATATTTATTATCCACTATAACAGGTTGTAAAGATGCTTACATTAATAAAAAAGTATATAATAAAATAATAGGTAACAAGGATATAGTGTGCAGCACAGGGAAATATAGCCATTGTTTTGTAATAACTTTAAGTGGAGTATAATCTATAAAAATGTTAAATAACTATGCTGTACACCTGAAACTAATATAATTTTGTAAATCAACTATACTTCAATTAAAAAAAAGAAAACAAGCTACTTGCAAGAAGAAAAAAATATCCTAATAAATTTCCTGTCTTAAGTCTGTGGTTGGGAATCATTCTGATGGTTATCACTTAACACATCAAGTAGGACAAAAAACTCACAGGGTAAAACTTACATTAATAGATATTTCCTTACTTAAGCATTACATAATTTAATTCACCTTACGTGCCTTAACTAGCTTCTTCTTTAGAAAGAATTCTGTTCATCTGAACAAGGTCAGGTCATGGTATCCTCTCCCTTCTGCCACCCAGGTTTCCTGCATGTCAGACATATGGCTCTGTGTTGTAGTTGCAGAAGTGTGAAGAGAGAGATTTTCAAATCTTGTTTCCAGGTGTACACATTGCAAACTAGTGGATTTGAGAAGAGGTTCTGGATAACAATTCGAGACAGCATTTAGTGTTAAGGAAACTTCTTCGCCCATTCTCTAATTTTTAGTTGACCTGACAGAAGAAGAAAGGCTGTGTCTTCTAAATTTGCTTATTTTACTTCTAGTTAATTAGCTCCAAAAATATCATATAATTCCCAAGACGACTGTCATGGACCTTGGACCCACTGACTTCAGTTTTTGCCACCGATAGAATGTGAGCTTGGAGAATGTGATGTCTAAAGTTTCTGCCATTGTTTATAATTCTGACTTATTCATGTTTATTCCTTTATTCCTGTCATTTATGAAATGGTATAAATAGTGTTAGCATTTTTTCCTTCTTTTTTTTTTTAGTGATGTAAAGAATATGTGAGATCTTTGGGAAAGTCATTAATCAGTCTATAATCAATATATATTGAACTGTGGAGAGATGGGACTTAGCATAGTTGAGTCTATATGAACCAACCCTTATTTTTCATGAAGGCTGCTTCAAATCATGACAGATTCCGACTCAGCAGAATTCACTGAGTACTTACTATTCTGTACACTGTTTTATTTAATCCTCACAATAATCCTATGATTTGTAGCAGTCACCTCCTTTTTGATGCATAATACATTTCTGAAAAATATTCTTTCCAATGGTAATTTCTCTAATACTATTGTAATGAACAGATTTGGGCAAGTACATAGTGTTATTTTAAAAGACAGTTTAGCAGGATTTTTGGCATTTGATGAAACATTAGAAATTGACTCCTTCAGTTGGTACTGTTTGATGAGAAAAAAGCATGTTTTCTAATCAGGCTGTAAGAGTAAAGTTCATTATTACTACCTTTTTTCTTGTCTTTTTCCTTTTCCTTTTCTGTAGAAGGCACAAGGCAGGGAAAAGGCAAAAAATGCTGGTACCCTCTGCTTTTATTTTCAGTGTTTCCTTGGAAACTGTATCAGCATACAGCAGAACATGACCACGCCCACGCGAACTGGCCTGCGAGGAAGGGCTGTAGTGATCTTTTCGTCCTCCAGATGGCACTCTCTGCCATATCATGTGCAGCTCGTGCCAGGCATTTGAAATAGAACTGCGTGTAACATTTACCAAGCATGTTAACTGACGTTATATAATCTCCAGAGAGCCACAAAGCAGCTCTCTGGGATAGACAGCTTACGGAACAGGAAGCCGGAGTTCACACAGCCGTGTGGGACGGGCTGGTAATTGCTAGATTCCCAGTCTACTGCCTTTGTTTCCACCACTGTCACCATGCTGCCGATTTGACTATTCAGGACAGTTTCAGAAACTAGCCAAAATAGAAGAGATATTGAAATATTTGTTGAAGAAGTAATAAATATGGGTTGAAAGAATGACTGAGTGAATGAATTAGTGAAAGTGAACTGTAGCACCGTGGACTCTTCCCTTCTTAGTGCCACATCACTTGTTATTTAATAGTTGTTGAGGAGGAAACTTGGGGACCCAAGGAGTACTTCCTGCCGTATTGTTGAGCTTCAGATTTTATCTGCAATGATAAATGTAACATCATTGGTAGCACCAAAGTGACAAGATATTTGAAAATGCCTGAAAGTAAAACATTGATTAAAGAAATTAAAGAAGACTTAAAAAGATGGAAAGATATCCCATGCTCCTGGATTGGAAGAATCAATATTGTTAAAATGGTCATACTGCCCAAGGCAATCTACAGATTTAATGCAGTCCCCATCAAATTACCCAGGACATATTTCACAGAACTAAAACAAATCATAATAAAATTTATATGGAATTACAAAAGACCTAGAATTGCCAAAGCATTACTGAAGAAAAAGAAAAAGCCTGGAGGAATAACTCTCCCAGACTTCAGACAACACTACAGAGCTACAGTAATCAAAACAGCATGGTATTGGTACAAAAACAGACATATGGATCAATGGAACAGAATATAGAGCCCAGAAATGAACCCACAAACTTTAGTCAATTAATCTTTGACAGAGGAGGCAAGAGACTACAATGAAATAAAGACAGTCTCTTCAGCAAATGGTATTGGGAAAACTGGACAGCAGCATGTAAATCAGTGAAGCTAGAACACTCCCTAACACCATACACAAAAATAAACTCAAAATGAATCAAAGACTTAAACATAAGACAAGATACAATAAACCTCCTAGATGAAAATATAGGCAAAACATTGTCTCACATACATCTCAGCAATGTTCTCCTAGAGCAGTCTACCCAAGCAATAGAAATAAAAGCAAAAATAAACAAATGGGACTTAATTAAACATACAAGCTTTTGCACATCAAGGGAAACCATAAGCAAAACAAAACAACAACCTACAGAATGGGAGGAAGTTTTTGCAAAAGATGAAGCTGACAATGGCTTGATCTCCAGAATATATTAACAGCTCATCTGACTTAATAGGAGAAAAACAAACAACCCAATCCAAAAGTGGACAGAAGACCCAAACAAGCAATTCTCCAAGGAAGAAATACAAATGATCAATAGGCACATGAAAAAATGCTCAATATCACTAATTATCAGAGAAATGCAAATCAAAACTACAGTGAGGTATCACCTCACACCAGTCAGAATGGCCATCATTCAAAAGTCCACAAATGACAAATGCTGGAGAGGCTGTGGAGAAAAGGGAACCCTCCTGCACTGCTGCTGGGAATGCAGTTTGGTGCAGCCACTGTGGAAAGCAGTATGATGATTCCTCAAAAATCCACTAGGAATAGACTTACCATATGACCCAGGAATCCCGCTCCTGGGTATATATCCAGAGGGACCCTACTTCAAAAAGACACCTGCAAACCAATGTTCATAGCAGCACTATTTACAATAGCCAAGACATGGGAACAGCCTAAATGTCCATCAACAGATAACTGGATAGAGAAGATGTGGTATATTTATACAATGGGATACTATTCAGCCATAAAAACCAACAACATAACGCCATTTGCAGCAACATGGGTGTCCCTGGAGACTGTCATTCTAAGTGAAGTAAGCCAGAAAGAGAAAGAAAAATACCATATGAGATCACTCATATGTGGAATCTTAAAAAAAAAAAAGACAAATGAACTTAAATATAAAACAGAAACAGACTCACAGACATAGAATACAAACTTGTGGTTGGCAGAGGGGAGGGCAGGTAGGGATAGACTGGGAGTTCAAGATTTATAGATACTGACAGGTATGTATAGAATAGATAAATAAGTTTATATTGTATAGCACAGGGAAATATGTATAAGATCTTGTGGTAGTTCACGGTGAAAAAGAATATGAAAATGAATATATATAGCTTCATGTACAACTGAAAAACTGTGCTATACACCAGAAATTGACACAACATTGTAAACTGACTATAACTCGAAAAAAAATGCCTGAAAGTGAAGAATATATGTAGTAATGGTGTGGTGTGGGGGCAGGTGTACTAGTTCTGTATGCCAAGAAGATAAATGTGTGAAAATCCACGAGACTGAGGGTGATAGCTTAATTCTGTGATCTTTCGGATGATAGGTTGTGGAACTTAATCACAGAACCAGACCAGAGCTAAAATATGGAAGTCAGCTCTCCAGGTATCTATGGGAAGTCTCACTCAAAAACTTTATTGACCATTTCATTTGCAGAAGGTAAAGAAAATCATCAGGGGGCTGATACTCTGAGCCTGATTTTGACCCACTGTGAGGGCTTTGCTAGACAAGTGAGCAGAATGGGAGTCCTGAGAGAAAAGCCACGTCATTCGTTCAGCCAAGTCCATGGGTGTTTGAATGCCTCCTCAGTGCCACGTGCTGTTCTAGATGCTGTAGATTTAGCAGTAGATGCAGCAGGCAGATTCCCTCCCATCAACGAGCTTTCATTGGAAGAACTTACAGTGATCAGTCATCCAAGAAACTGGCTTCATGGTTACTTACCTGCAGGGACCCAGACTTCACTTGCCCTCAGACCCCTGCTCGCAGGGTTGCACTTTGGATGTTGTTGCCTCTGAAACTGCTTGTTCAGAAATCTGAAAGTTCCCATCTCCTCCTTCGCACGTTTCCATCCTTCTGTCACATAGAGACTGCCTGCCTTGTGTGCCAGTGCCTGCCTGGCCGCCTCCTCTCCCCTGCCCTTCTGTAGCCCGTCTTTGACCGTACGGATTGTTCTTTCACCCGTACCCCCACTTCCCTTCCACTTACGCCTCTGTCCCCCCAACCCCCATCTCAAGATCAGTACTCAGTCTGTGTTCTTTACTTAGACCTGGGCAGCTGAATCCTGCTGGAGAACCCCAGACAGCGGAGGAGCTGACCCCACCAGGCGCTCACAGTGTCTGGCCCAGGAAGTCCTGTTCTCTGTCCTGAGTCACTGCTCTCCAGCCTTGTTTTCCTGCTTCTCATTTGCTTTTTGGTACCAAACGTGCTGTGATTCTCCCAGCAACTTGATGTGAGCCTCCCTTTCTGTCTGTGATGCCTTTCTGCACTCCTTTTCCCCCTCTACCTGCTCCGCTTTTACTCACAGATCATCTCCTTCATTAAGCTTCCCTGACCTTGCCAGGTGGGCTCAGTGCTCCTTATTGGGACCCAGTACCCTGGGTATGGGTTTACCTTTGCCACCATAATATGAGCTCCCTGGGGGCGGAGCCTGGGACTGCTTTCACATTTGGTGTCCTTAGTGCCTGGAACAAGGGGGTGTTTATGAAGAACTAATAAACAGAAAGGAATATGAAGCAAAGCTGGAATATAGAGAATTGAAGGTGAGAGTTCCTAAATTTCAAACAAAAGAGAGGTAAGATGCCATGGATACAGCCTCTGGAAGGGGAAGTGGTTGCAAGACAGTCATAGACAGTCTTTATTGAGTGGTTGGAAATAATATGTGAAGGAAAGGTAGAGGCAGTGGCCGGATGAACTCAGATTTTAAAGTAACATGTGCAGAAGGAGGAAAGAAGGATATGAAGGAAATAACAACAAAATTATGTACATAAAGGGGGAGCACGACCCGAGGAGAGTAGAGGCCTGAGGCTTTGAGAAAGGTTTCGCCCGGCCTTTTACACTATATGTGGAGAAGAAACAGCAAGCAAATAATAGATTCTTCTTTTAAACAAACTGATCGTGTAATCAGATACAGGGAGTAAATGAAACTTCTCAGCTACTGTTTTCTTTCTGGCTTCTCTGACATGAAGAATGATCTACACACAGACTAATAAGGGTGGAAGTAAGAAAAACAGCAGGAGAAAATTTAATCCCAAGGTTGGGAGGAGATTGTACCAGAATCTCTGGCTACACTAAATGACTTCACATCTCAGGTTCAGATTCTGAGCAAGTGTGTTAATGCCGTTGCTGAACTGGTAGTCTTTGAGTTATTACGGTGAATTTGAAAACTTTTAGAAGACTGTGGAGGAGTGAGGCTCCAAAATTACAAAAGAAGAATGTAGATTCCATAGATTTTAGTGAGTTTGAGGTCACCTCTACAGAAGATTCTAGAGATCTTTTTAAAAGATTTGCAAACATCTAGGGAAGGCACAGATGGGCAGTGAAGTTTAGGGGGGTTCTCTGAAACGGATTCACCCAGGTAACCCCATTCCTGCTTTTGGCGGGATGTGCAGGTACAGATCAGGAGAGCACTGGCTGTAGTGCATTGAGATTCCCGTGAGGTATTTGGCATCCTCTGTTCTTGGGGATGTGTGGAGAGTTGGTTACAATTACTGAGTGTGTTTCAGTGTCTCAGTACTAATTGGCAGCCTAGTGGGAAGTCCCTTAAGGGCTGCTGGTTTTGACCCTGCTCCACTCATCAGTTTAACACCTTCCGCGTTTCACTCCCAGCTGGTGGGTAACCTTGTGGTTTATTTCACTGAGAAAACAGAAGCATCCAAATCTCAGTCCTCCCGCAGCCAGACACATGGATCTTGCTGGATCGGTGCTCGTGTTGTGTCATGCTTTTTAGGCCGTTCGATGGACCATCACTGTTCCTTCCACTCGCACGTTGGATCCTCTTCACTTTGCCTTCTCACAGTTCCTGTATTATCTCCTCTCACTCTAGTTTTTCATCTGTCTTCCCTTCTCTGCTGGAGAAACATGCTATAAAACATGCTGTGTATCTCAGCTTACAAACAATTTATAATATCTCTTCTTTTAAAAAAAAAAAACTCCCCTATCCAATGTCCCCTTCAAGCTCCCATTTCCTTGCCACACTTTTTGGCAGAACTTCTCCAAAGAGAGTTCTGGATTCCTTGCCTCCATTTCTTCACCACTCCTTGCCGCTCTACTGAGAGCACCTGTGACAAGGTTGTCAGTAACTTCCATGTTGCCAAATCCAGTGGTCAGTTCCCAGTTTCCATCTTACTCAGCCTCTCCGCAGTATTGGACCCAATGCATCACTCTTTCCTGTTTAACATTTTCTTCACCTGGTTTCTGGGAAACACCACTCCTGATTTTTTTCCCGCCTCCCATGCTGCTCCTTCTTGGTCTCCTGTGCTGGAACCTCCTCCCCCCGGACTCAGTGGTCTTAACCCCAGGGCTCAGTCCTGGCACGTCTTCTCTGTCCCATTCACACTCATTCTCTCGGTCCCACTGTTCAGTGCTGTAGCCACTAGCCACAGTCCCGTCCTACAGAACGTTCTATCCATCTAGTCTCATTAAAATGCATCTGTATGCTGATAACTCGCACACTGACTCACCACCTGATTCACAAACTGGTTCTCCCCGCCTGGACTGCAGCTTGGTGTGCCCCATGGCCTCCTTCATGTCCTGTGCTTGGTTTCTAAGAGACCTATCGAACTTGACACAGCTGAACCTGAGCTTTACTTTCCCTCCCGGCCCGTTTTACCATCAGTAAGCAGTGTTCTTCATCTCACAGCCTTAAAACCTTGGAGTCTTTTTGGGGTGGGGAGGAGGGCAAGGAAAGGATGGGCAGGAAGGAGATTCTCATTCTTTGGGAGAAACAGTCCAGAGGGACACCCTAGTCCCTCTTTCCACATCTCACTTCAGTCCCTGAGAAGCAGGAGTGAGTGACCTTTCTCACTTTTGTAGTAATTTCCAGCTTCTCTTTTTCTCTCACACTCAGTATCAAATGCATCAAACGTACGCTCATCTGGGTGCCCTGGAATTCTCTTTTCCCACGTACTCATGGCCTGTTTGCTTACTTCATTCTGGTTTTTGCTCAGATATCACCTCTCAGACATTCCTTGCTAAAGACTTTGTCTGAAGTAGCCTTCCTGTCGCTCTGCACCCTTGCTCTGTTCTGTGTTTTTTTCTTGGCATTTAGTGCTACTGCCTGATGTTACAATGAGTTTATTTTCCCTGTCTCTGCCCCACTAGAATCCATGAGAGTAGAGATTTTATTTTTGCTCTATACCCAGTGCCAAAAATAGTAGCTGGCATATAGTGAGTGTTCAATAAACATTTGTTAAATTAAATGGCATATTGTTGACATAAAACTAAAAGGTGTAGCTAATACATTATCTGTTTTTTGCTTTTTGTTTTCGCCATTTATATTTTACACTTTTACCAGTCACTGATTTAGAGAAAGTGAAACCTGCTATGTCTCTGAAAAGGTCATATATATGATTATAGGCATTTTTTTATTATGCTTTTCATTTATGGTAAATTTTAAGAATATAAAAATTCTAGTAATGTTGGGAGCAAGTTTTATTTATTATGACTTTATAACAATAGTTGTATCAGAAGTTGAAAATTGTGATGATGATGAATTTAAAATTTGACATTATAGCTGTAAAGTGCAAAAAACAATAAGACAGGGTCCCTGGCCTTAAGGAACTCATGATCTAGGAGGTGAGAGAGTCATGTGGATAAGTAGCTACCAGGTGTCCACGTAGTGTGGAAACGGGCAAAATACAAAATGTCCTAAGCACATCTTAAATTTGTATATTAAAAAAAGAAACAAAACCGCACACCCTCTATTTGCACTTTATTGACACCACCGTAACACGGGGCGCTGGAAGCTCAGGCACCGCTGTGCGTAAGGGGCCGTGGCGGAGTGCCGGCCGGCGGGATTGGCGTCTTGGATGCAGTGAAACCCCGTGGGTATCCCAGCTGGGCTGTGTACAACAGAGATAAAGAAGCCACGTCCGCTTAAGAGCATTAGAAAAAGCCCTCAGCGTGGCCTAGAAACGCCCCTCTGTAGGAGAGAGACAGCCGTGGACCCAGCTGTCTGTCCGCCTTCCCTTCTGAAGGCCGTGCTGAGGCAGCCGGGGTCGCTCTAGTGTCTCCGCCCTGCCGTGGCCCAGCCCAGAGGGCGCCCGCGGGCAGAGCGGTCCCTGCAGTTCCATCTTTATGCTCATTTCCCCGGCCATCATTTCAGAGTTAAAAACCTGCGGACGCTGCGGTGCGAGCAGCTGCGGAAGGCGTGCTGTTTCGTTAGGTCCAGCAGTTGGCGCCCCGGCCGCCGGTGCCGGCCAGCGGGGCGGGCGCGCGGGCTGCAGCGCAGCTGCGCTCGGATCGCTACGCGCCGGGGCCCCGCCGCTTGGGAGCGGGCGGTCTTTCCTCATTCACACGACGTCCTCTGTCCTGTTTCCTGCCTGCTTCATTCTCAAGTACCTACCACAGTGCGTGATATTAGATCTGTTTGTTAAGCAGGAAGAAATTCAAGACAGTTGTCTAGATTTGAGCATTTTAAAACAATTAAAGATCATTTTGATTTTAAAACTTGTGGTTCAAAATAAACCCTTATGTTTGCCTTGTAACTATAATAAGGAAATTTTCTTCTTGCCTCTGCCTGGTAAAAAAACTCTGAGGGAGGAAACGACAGAGAAGCATGTTGTTGCCCAGAAGTAGGAATTTATCCTTTAGTGAACAGAAATAGTCTTCATTGTGTTGTACACAAAAGATTCATTCATCGGGACGAGGGTGTATCTCAATGGTAGAGTGCGTGCTTAGCATGCACAAGGTCCTGGGTTCAATCCCCAGTATCTCCGTCAATATAAATTAAACCTAATTACCACCCCCAAATAAATAAATAAATAAATTTTTTAAGATTAATTCATTTTTAAAAAGTCAACAAAGATAGGAAATTTGGTGGTGTTTTATTCATTGTTTGGCTTTAGTATTTTCTGAGTTCTCATAATCCTCAGATATGTTCAGTCTTACAGGAAAGTAGTAACTTGGCTGTGCATAATACACACGTGATAGTCCATGGCCTCCTAGGTTCCGTTGTTAAGAAGATTGATGTGTCTGATTCTCCTTCCTTTATAGTGATTTTCCTGGACGTTGGGAGCTGGGAGTTGGGAGAGGAGGCGTAAGGAGCTACGATCAAGCTGTTTTGTTCCGATCAAGTATGTTCCAAGACTCCCTCACTCAAGACTCTGTTCTTGAAGCTACAGGTATTTTTTAGTGTGCTCTTGAGATTGAAGAAATTTGTTGGCTGTTTCATACATCAGATATGAATATTGGCCACTGGTTTTGTGTTGGAACTTTAAATGTTGCATGGTGGAGGATCTTGGTGGCCCAGGAGATGATATTGTATGGAAAATTCTAAGTGATAAGAAAGCATTGGGTTATAGTGTAATTGGCAGGTGTTTTTTTCTTTCATAGTGGTACACTAAATATTATGTATCTTAAAATCAATGACAGATTAGGTGAAATCAATTAATAAAGTTGGATAAATATGGACTGAATATAAATTGGGTTCTTTGATTTATTGAACAATTTTACTTTATGAAAACTTATGAAGAAGTAATATTATATATAATAGAGATTATTGCTGCCTTTTGGGATAATGAGTTATGTACATTTTTTAAACTTTTCTTTTTCTAAATGTTCAGTATTGAAAATAATGGTACTTGTTATGTTAAAGAGGGGACTGTTGTTGTAACCATACCTGGAATTCTGATGGGAATCCAGGCGTTAAACCATCAGGCCCTAGAATGAATAGGAACCGAAGTAGTAGTAGGCATTTCTTTGGTCTCTCCCTTTCATGTTTATCTATTTCTCTTTGCATCCTCTTAGTTAGTTTTCACCCAGATGGCTTCTTCTGACCCTCAGCTACCTCATAGTGACCAGCACAGGCCTATCTCTGTGGGGCTTCTCAGCACAGTTACGTCCCTTAATTCAGATTCCTCTGAGAGAGAGAAAGCATGGTTGGCCAGTCCCTCTTTGCAGGCTGCCCCGCACGAGTCACATCTTGCAGCTGACCCTGAGTCAGTGCGTGTCGGTTGCCGGAGGCCCGGAGACCGGCAGTGCCCCTCGGCAGTGGCACAGTCATGTGGCTGCTGCCTTCTCAGCAGGGTCCGCCAAAGGGCCCTGTCACCGTGGGGGAAGGAAGACTGCAGTACACATTTTATTTAATTCAACCTCTTAGGTTAAAAAGTTCTCAGGGTTACTCAGTGTCTTAGAATTACTTTTAACCCTAGGGTGAAACTATTTTGAAATCCTTTGGGGATTTTGTTGTTCAAGCTTTTTCCTTTTCTGGAGGTTTATTCATTCTTTTCTTTGTATTTGTGTTTCTGCTCTCTTTTGTCTGCTTTACCTTACTGTTGTCCTTAATCCTAAAATGTCACACTGCCCTGTATTTGATTCGGATGTGTAGTAAGAAATGAACTGGCCTAAGCTGAGCTGCTGGCATTCTTCTATTTTGAGTCGCCTGGTGGTAGATCCTTCCTCCCTGCCCACCCCCCACCCAACCATTAACTGAACTCTGGGAAGGTGGGCCAGTGACTGTGGATTCTATCATGGGAAAAACAGTTTATATTTTTAAAGGATCCGTTTATCTTTCAGAGCATGTACAGCAAGAATTTTTGTAAGTAGTGGGTTTATTTTTATTCTACGGTGAGGCTCTTTAAGAGGGAAAGTCAGCATCTGCTGTAACCTCCACCACCCACTGGCATCTCCTCTGCAGGTGCTCTCCCGTATCCCTGCTTGGCTGTGCTCAGGCGCTTCACGCTGGGGCTTGTTCCCGCCCTGCAGGAATACTCACAGAGCACCTGGCCGGCTCGGAGCTATGTCTGGAAATTTGATAAGGTTAGGTGCCAATGCCCTGTAATTTAAAGTCAGTCTTTAGTTAAAAACAAACAGCAGCAAAAACGCATAGTTTTAAACATAAATTTTTGCTTCTCTAATCTTTTTTGTCATGTTTATCTTACAGCTCGGTCATGAGCACTGACAGTAACTCCTTGGCACGTGAGTTTCTGACCGATGTCAACCGGCTTTGCAATGCAGTGGTCCAGAGAGTGGAGGCCAGGGAGGAGGAGGAGGAGGAGACGCACATGGCAGCCCTTGGACAATACCTTGTCCATGGCCGAGGATTTCTGTTACTGACCAGGCTAAATTCTATCATTGACCAGGTAACATTTTCATGTCAAATAACTTTTTCATCAGTATATTTTAGTTAATTATAGATACACAATTTCTGGGTTACACAGTGTCTGAGAATCTCTTTGAGATAAAGTCCTCTCACATCATTCAAGGGAAGGTAGCTCCATTTATGAACATATTATTTATTTGGATACTTTCCACAATGTCTTTAATATCTCACAGTTACTAATGATCTTTCTTCTAAAATGGTTTCATATATACTATGCTTTTTGTCCTAATATCAGTGTGAAATAACTATGATTAGTGGAGATAAGGTTACAATTCAGAAGCATCATGAATTTGCACTTTCAAAAAAATCACATATGTTTTTGAAAAGTTTAGTGTAAATTATATTTAGGGAGCTTGCCCATTCTGGGGTGAAAGTAGAGAATCCTTTTGAAAACGAACAATTACTGAGTCCTTTGTCTTGCATTCATCTGGCTTTTCGTACATTACTGTGTTTGCTTAAACGATGGTGGCACCATGTGGTGTTTTGCTGCTTCCTTATTCTAGAATTAGCAGAGTTTTAAAGCTGGTTGAGACTATAGAGAGACTTCCATGTAACCTCCTTTTGTAGATGAAAGACTGAGGTCCAGAAACATTAAGTAACTCAGACAAGGTTAACTTGAAGCCCAAATGTGATTTACATCTTTATTTTATTTTAGTAGAAAACAAATGTGTATTTTATGAAAAAAAAAATCCACCATCTGCTTTCACCGTCTACTAATTAATGTACAGTTAGATAGTAATATCTCAGTTAACTTGAACTGAAAAGATAACAGGGCTCTGTAGCAGCAATGTGACGGACAGCTTAAACCCCTTTAAATGTCACTGGCTTTCAATGTAAACTTAATCATTGTAAAAGGAAATTTCTTTACTATAAAAGCACTTCTCTAATAAATACATACATTGGGTAAATATAGATAGTAAAACTATGCGTTATCTATTTTCACTGTAAGCTAAGGAACTTAACAAATATAAATCAGGAAGCATTTGTTCACTGTGGTATCTACCTGTCATGGGATTTTCCGGAATATCTGCAGGTATTTGTGAAGTTTATATGTTTTTGTTGGGGTGGCATTGATTTATAATGTCACGTAGGCTTAGGTATTTTTATTCTTTTTCCTGAATGTGATTTATTAAATGTGTGACTAATTGTAATTTAATTTTTATATATTTGTGTGACTTTTCTATCAATACATTTTAAAATCAGAAAAAAAATTTGTTAGACCACTTGCGGTGGTTTTTTATTTTAGAATTTTGACGATTTAATATGCATATCATGTTCTGTTCATTTTCTGACCTCACATTAGGACAATTCAGCACTTTCTCTTTTTTTTTTAAGATGCTATGTTAGTAGCATCAAAAATATCAGTTACCCAGGAATAAATCTGATAAATTATGTACAGGTCTCTGTATAAAATTCTATAAAAATGTTGTTGAGAGAAACTAAAGAAGACCCAAGTAAAGGCAGAACTGCGTAAGTTTCATGTGTTGGGAACAATTAATATTGTAAGTATATTTGTTTTCTCCAAATTGATCTGTAGATTCTCATGCAATCCCAATCAAAAATCTCAATAGCTTTTTTTTTTTTTTTGACTGACAGATCCTGCCTCAGGTTTATTTGTACAAACAGCACAGGTAGACATGAGCCCCAAGCAGACAGCAGCCCAGGGGTCACACTAGTCCTTATATCCTCACATCAGTAGATGAAAGCCTCTAGTCTGGAGCCTTTGTGGGGCCTGGGTGCCTTTGGGAGCCGGAACCTGAGCCTGAGCTGCAGCTAAAGCTAAAGCTGAAGCTGCGGCTTGGTCTGAGCCTTGTCCTTGTCCTTTGGCCGACAGAGCCTGAAACCCTTGGCAGTGAGGGCACGAGCATGTTTCCCGAGCTTGGGGTGAGCAGTGCAGGCAAGTCAACTGAGCCTGCAGCTGTCACCCTGTGGGATCTTGAGCTTGACCTCCTTGGGCTTTACGAGAGCCTTGACAGACTCAGCACGTATGCTTGTGGCCTTGGCGTTATTGGCCTGCATCTTCTTCAGGCCCTCTTTGTTGTGCTTCTTGGCAGAGCGCATGTTCCTCAGGAACTTGGGGTCCACCCCCTTAAGAGATTCGTGTCGTTGTGGTTGGGGTTTTTTGATGCTGTTTCTGTGCCATTTTCGGGACTGTTTGTGTGTGGTGTGGTTCTTCGACTTGGCCATGTCTGCACCGGAGCAGGGAGATCCCAAATCGCCTGGGACCGGAAGAGAAAGAGGAAGCTCAATAGCTTTTTTTGGATGACAGCTTTACTAAGATATAATTCACATATAGAATCCACCTGTTTCAGATGTACAGTTCAGCGACTTTTTATGTCATCACATGTATGTGCAGCTGTCACCACAGTCAATTTTGGAACGTTTTCATCATCTGAAATAGAAACCCCCTGCCTTTTACCCATCACTCCCCTTTCCCTCCCATCCCCCTTGGCCCTAAGCAAACACTCGTCAACTTTCACTCACCTTCCTCTTTTAAGTTGTGGGATATCTTTGAATGTGCTGTTAAATGGTTGAAATCATTCAGCTCATAAATGCAACAGCATTTTTCCAGTGGCAGTGGTTTCAATGCCCTCTTTTCCCGTGGTCGCTCGCTTTGTGGCGTATCTGTAGCAACGACAGTACAACAGTAGAAGTAGGAGTATTTTTCAAATAGCCGTTAAAAAAATAGGACTTACCAAGATTTAATTGTTCAAGCCAGAAAATGGCGAACGATCATTTGGTTCTTTAAGGGAATTTAATTGTGCAAGATTTAATCATTAAAATGGAGTCAAAACACTAGATTCACAGTGAAAAAGAATGTGACAATGACTATATGTGTTCATATATAACTGAAAAATTGTGATCTACACTGGACATTGACACAACATTGTAAACTGACTATAACTAAATAAAAAAAATAAAATTACAAAATTGAAAAAAAAAAGGAAAAACCCCACTAGATTCAAAGCTGTACATTTTGGGAGGAGCTTCAGCTTTTCTATCTGGGTGTCTCGTGAGTTGAAACACTTGGATACTCTAGACAAGAGTCGTTTTAAGGTCTTGCCCTCCTACTGAATACTCTTGCTTTATCAATAGATTTTAATATAAATTAAGTAGACTTTTTATTGGTTTCCATATAGTAAATGCACAGATATTGAGTGTATTGTTGGGTGAGTTTTGACAAATATATATACTCTGTAACCAGCACCCAGATCAGTGGTTAGAACCTCCCCACCACCCGAGAAAGTTCTATCTCACCCCCTTCTCAGTCGGCCACTCCCCTTGCCCCTGCGCAACAACCGCTGTTCCAACTTAAGCACCTGAGTGTGGCATTGCTTGTTCTGGAGGGTCACGGAAGCACAGTCATGAACACGTGCTCCTGTGTCTCGGAGCTCCATTCCTGCCGCATAGTCAGGAGTTCACTGCTGTTTGTTTCTGAAGAGTATTTTGTTGTGTGGAGATACCACAGTTTGTTTAACCATTCACCTGGCGTTTAACCATTTGGGTGATGTCTTTGTGTGAATATATTTTCATTTCTTCTGGGTAAATATCTAGGCCTGTGATCGCTGGTGAAAGGGTAGGTGGTTGTGATTGACTGTGAAGTCAGGCACCGTCCCCCGGCTGTTGCACTGGCAGCTGGGCCCTCAGGGCCGTCCTCCTCAGGGCTGCGATTCTAGCTAGACGGAACACCGTGCTTGCTTCAGTCTCATTCTTCTGAAAGGCCCATGGTTTCCAAGAACTAACTCACTTCAAGAGATGGTGGCAACAGACATGAAGTCCTGAGAGAGGAGAAAAGACATCATGGGGTGGTGCTGGAAGGGAAGCCCCCCGGAGAGAGTAGGGGGGGGCCGCCAGCGGCGTGGGCAGGAGGGGCCAGGGCCAGGGCTGCCGCTCACGCTCACGCAGCGGCGGGGCTTTGCCAGCGTCCTGCTGTGGGGCCGGGCTGAGCGGCAAGCACGGCGTGTCCCTGGCACTTCTTCACAGCGCCCTGAGGCTTCAGCAGCTCCATCGGAATGCTACCAGTTCATCTGCTTCAGAGAGACTCAGATCAGGAGGAGAGACATGCTCGAAGTTGGCTTCCTTGTTTTTGTTTTAGAGACCATGTATCCTTTTCTGATGCCTTTTTTTTTTTTAAGTAAGTTTTTGTTTGTTTTGGGAGGGAGTAATTAGGTTTATTTATGTATATATTTACTTTAATGGAGGTACTGGGGCTTGAACCCAGGAGCTCAGACATGCTAAGCTCTGAGCTGTACCCTCCCTGTGGGGTCTTACAAAACTCCGTGGAGGTACATACTGAGTCTGCGCTATACATGGAAATGTTATCTCAACACCTTTAGTCTTGCTAATTTTGAAGTAAAGCACTTGGAAAAGGGGCCCTTTGACACAATTTTCTTCTTTGAATTTCTTCCAGAATTCAAAGTCATTCATGCAGGTAGTGTTTATGAATGCCCAACAGTTCGCCAGGCATTGAATGGCAGGAAAGGGAGGTGACTGCTAAGGGTTAGGGCCTGAGCCCTGGAGTCCATGCTCTGAGAAATGACTGAGAAGAGTGTTTGGAAAAGTTTCCTATCGTGTTTAGAGGTGGATCCAAACTCCTTCGCATGACCCACAGGGCTGCGTTGGACGTGGCACCGTTCACCTCGCCGACCTACCCCTTCCAGCCTTGTTTCCCAGCACTTTCCCTGTGCTATGGTCCAGCCACACTGGCCTGCTTGCTGGTCTGTGAAAAAGTCAAATCCATCCCCAACCCTTTGTATACTTCCTGTGAGCCCTTTTCCTCCAAGCCTTTGCATCTTCCTTCTCATCAATCAAGTCCTGCTCAAGTCCTGACCTGCCTGTTTAAATGTCCCCCTTTCATCAGTCTGTAATCCCTCTCCTGTTTAATTGTCTCCATAGCACAGCATTCTGTCTGAAATTTTCTTATTTCTACCCATGATTTTGTGTCCCCCATGCTAGAGTGTCAGCTTTGTAAGGATGTGAGTGTTGTCTTCCTTGTTCACCACTACATCCAAAGTGTCTGGCCCGTAGTAGGGGCTTAGTAAATATTTGTTGAATGAATGAAAGAGGAAAATGGGCATTCAGACATCAACAGTCGAGCTAGTTGATTGCTATAGGGGATCAGGGACATGAAACCTAACTGGATCTGGGGTTATAGAAGACCTGAGGGATGAGTTGACATTTGGCAGGTGGGAGAATGGTGATGGAATGACAGGGCAGAGTAAGTGAGGAGAATGTTTGAAGCAATACCAGGACCATGGTGGTCAGGAAACCCTCACTAGCTGGACGTGTGGGGAAGGGGCAGGGGGGTGTGGACCAGGCAACAACGAGCATGTCCCCGAGGGTCTCCGAAGCCTGCGAGGAGTTCGGGGTTTACTTTTGCAGGATTTCCAGCCTTCTCCTAACCAGGACAACGCCAGGAAGGAGCAGTCTGCAAGCCACGTCTCTGCGTCCTCCTTTCCCTCCGCTCCTCAGCCTGATGTGATCGTACTCATGCCCTGATCACTCCATTAAAGGCGCGTTTGTTAAGGCCACTCGTGACCCTCTTCTTGCTAAATGCTTTTCTGCCATCATCTTACACAATTAAAGAAGAGCAGCTCTTGACCTGGTTGACCTTTCTTTCTCCCTGCACTGCTCTCTTCCCTTGGTATTTCTTGTTCTCGTCTTTGGGGGAGCTGCGTCCCCATCCACCACCACCGTCTCTTGTCCAGCATACTCCCGCTAGCAGATCTCGCACATGGCCTTGACTCTGCCCCAGGGACTCCCAAGTCTTTTTGTTTACTTCACAGCTTTGTCTTAAGCTCCAGGTCTGGATATCCAGCTGTTTACTAAAAAGAGCTCTCATTTGAATGTCCTACAGACATCTCACACTCTGTGTCTAAACCATGAATCTGTCATCTTTACCCCAGCCTAATGCCACTGCTAAATTTCCTGTCTTGGTGGGTATATTATTAGTTACCTACTGGCCCAAACCAGAAACCTTCCAGTTCTTTTAGATCTTTTTTTCTCTCCCATAAACCCCATAGCTAGTCAACTGCAAGTCTTTTCAGTTCTCCCTTACAGCTGCTCAGATATGTTTCCTTCTTTTCAGCGTTACTGTCAAAGCATTCCCATCGTTACCGTCACTCATGGAGGTTATGATTTCCCTGCCTCTGTCACTGGTCAGTCCCTTCCCCCTAATTCTGTCCTCTGTATAGTGGCTGAAGTGGTTTTTCCAACAAGCAAATCTGATTGGACCACCCGGACCCCTCCCCACTGACTGATGTGACTGATTTGCCATTAGTTCCTTGGCCCCCCGTGTCCCAGACGTCCCCGACCTAGCACTTCTACACTGCTGGCCGGTAATGACGGCTGCTTTGCCGGAGCCCCTGCCCTGAGTGCCTGTGCCACACCCGCGCACTTACTCATGCTGCATGCCTTCTGTTGTTCTCTGACTGTTTTGTGTGTATGTTTTATGGACCAAATGAGGGGAACTTCTCCAGGGCTTGGACCACAGCCTCCGGGAAGGGTAAGGCAGTAAGTGGTGTGGAAAGCGTGTGCAGTCAATAAATAATTATTGGATGACCTTCACTAATAAGTCTTTCTCTCTTCATATATATTATTTTATTAATAATGTCCATTTCTCCTTTTAAAATTGTGTTCTCTGCGTTTTAAATTTAACTGCATGAAGTTTTCATGGTTTTTTTCTTGTAACTTATGTTACTGGTTTGCTAATTAATAGGGCTTAACTTGTCATTTTCACCTAGCGAACGTGTTTTTTCATAGGTGAGGAATTCTTACAATGTGCATGGTGATAATAACAGCTATTTTGGAAAAAATCAGCAAGAATGTGCTAAATACCATCAAAGACTGTTACATTCTTCTGTCATTGGAAAGGTTTATAAACTGCAAAGTATCTCAGCTTTAACTGGATTTAAGATAGGTTAATTTGATTCTTCCTTCTCAAGAAAAAGGATTTTTTAAAATTCAGTTTAAGAAAAGGTATTAGGAATTACTGTTTTATGACCTTGGAACATAAAGGATTCTCTTATTTCTAATCCAGGCATTGACATGTAGGGAAGAACTCCTTACCCTGCTTCTGTCGCTGCTCCCCCTGGTCTGGAAGATCCCTGTTCAAGAGGAAAAGGCAGCTGGTATGTTTGTTTTCTTTCTCATACTACTTGTTTTATCAGAGTTCCACTGGGGGAAAAAGTCTCATTGAAGAGCTACTTCTGACGTAACGGTGGATACAGTTCAGGTTCAGAACAGCATGTATTAGTGTGCTACTTAACGTGAAAAATTCTCTAGGCAAATACATCTTTATTTCTTCCAATAAAATGAAAACCATGGTGCTTCTCAGGGGATTTGGATGCAGCGATGATTAGAGAATCACACGCAGAGGTGGAGCACTTGGCAGGAGACGTGCGTCCAGATGCGCAAACGGACGCTCGCTAAGTGCAGGGTAAAAAGTTTGAAGAAAGAAATGAAAGCTTCCTTACTTATTTTAAAGACTTCTTTTTCTTACCAGCACTCAATCAATGGCTTTTGCAGTTTCATTTTTTTTAAATTTTGCTTTTAAAGGATAAATTTGAAGTAATATTTTGTTTCAGGACTGGGTAGAATTATTACACTTACGGTTTTCTGATTAGATTCCGATAAGAATTTCTGATTCAGAAAAAAAATGTACATATATAGCATAACAAGTGTATGAAACTTAGTTTAGATGTCTCAGTGGCAGAGTTCGCAGTTCCCCCCGTGACCGTTTCTGGAATGTGAGACTTGTGAGGTGCTTCTGCGTCTCTCGGGTTAAAAACAAAACACAAAAAGCCTCCTAAGTTGTATTTTAATGCCATCTATGCATTTTAATGCATTTCTAATGTGGAGCTTTCTTTTTAAGGCATTGTCTAAGGCCTTATAATGTTATCCTGCTTGTTTATTGACTCACCAACTCTGCCCTTATTTTCTTCTGAGTTTGTAGAATTCACAAATTAATTACTTAAGAAATCTAATTAGTGTTCTTTTGGGGAAGCTGTCTTCATTGCCTGCATCTTTTGCCTGCATGTAATTTGTCAGACTCCTTTTAAGCACACCCCACCCCATCCCTGCCTCTTTTAGTTAAAGCACAAATCTTTTATTTACAGATTTTAATTTGTTCATTCTAAATTGCAACTCTATTTTTCATATAGATTTTATTCCCTATTACTGCAAATGGAAAGACCAATTTCATTATCTCTTTAATCAGTATGGAGGTTTCTTCATTTCCCCAAGAAATAGGTATTGAGCGGTGACCACATGGCAGGCCCTGGTCCCAGGCACCGAGGATGAAACAGGGACGTGCCTGTGCCTGGTCAGTGTGGAGCACATGCAGTGAATGTTTCAAACGCGTAACTCTTTTAACCTCAGTCTTGGAGGACATTGGTACTGTTGTGTAACTTTGGAGAATCTTCCCGTTCCCAAGTTGTATCGGCTACGAACAAAACACTGTTTTTGAGACTGTAATATACCCCTGCGTCTTAATTCATAGCATCACTGGAGGTCCGTACAGTGGTAGGGGTGGTAGTGCCAAGTCCCAGCTTTCCTAATTCTCTTCTCCTTTGTTGTTTTCAAAATCAATTTGTGTCCTTTGAACTAATGCCACCTGGTAATTACTATGAGCAGGATAGGTGTGGGGAGGAAGTGAACCAGCAAAGTGCTAAAGGAAATCAGTGCTGTAATAAAAATATACTGAGGGTACACGCCTAGAGTGCATGGTAAATAAGAGGGACTCACCTGTGCAAATTGAGTTTCACACCATATTGAGGTATTCTAAATTTTCTTTCTTCATTTTGTTAGATTTTAACCTGCCGTTCTCAGCTGATATCATCCTGACCAAAGAAAAGAGCTCTAGTTCTCAAAGATCTACTCAGGAAAAAGTATATTTAGAAGGAAGTGCCCCAGCTGGTCAGGTTTCTGCAAAAGTAAACGTTTTTCAAAAAAGCAGAAGACAGCGTAAAACTACCCAGCGCTATTCTGTAAGAGACGCGAGAAAGACCCAGCTCTCCACCTCCGACTCGGAAGCCAATTCAGATGACAAGAGTGTGGCAGTGGGTAAGCACAGGAGGTCCCACCTGCTGCAGCGTTTGGTAACCCAGTCTCCTAAAGAAGGCCTCCTCACTGCTGAGCTTGACCGCTCATCAGCCAAAGAAGAGCAGGTTCCTCCTGCTGCCATGGCTCTGGACGATTCCAGGGAGACCATTCCAAGACAGGAGTCAAACACTGACGTTTTAAGTGAGCCGGCTGCCTTGTCTATTATCAGGCACATGAGCAATTCTCCATTTGACCTGTGTCATGTTTTGTTATCTTTATTAGAGAAAGTTTGTAAGTTTGACATTACCTTGAATCATAGTTCTGCCCTAGCAGCCAGTGTAGTGCCGACACTGACCGAGTTCCTAGCAGGTTTTGGGGACTGCCGTGATCTCAGCGACGGTTTGGAGAGTCAGATGGTTTCTGCGGGTTGGACCGAAGAACCCGTGGCTTTGATTCAACGGATGCTTTTTCGCACGGTGTTGCATCTCATGTCAGTAGATATTAGTACCGCAGAGATAATGCCAGAAAGTCTCAGAAAAAATTTAACCGAATTGCTTAGAGCAGCTTTAAAAATTAGAACCTGCCTAGAAAAGCAGCCTGACCCTTTTGCACCGAGACAAAAGAAAACACTACAGGAGGTTCAGGAGGACTTTGTGTTTCCCAGGTACCGCCACAGAGCCCTTCTTCTGCCCGAGCTTCTGGAAGGAGTTCTCCAGATTCTGATCTGTAGTCTTCAAAGTGCAGCCTCAAACCCTTTCTTCTTCAGTCAGGCCATGGATCTGGTTCAAGAGTTCATTCAGCATCACGGATTTAATTTATTTGAAACAGCAGTTCTTCAGATGGAATGGCTGGTTTTAAGAGAGGGAGTCCCTCCCGAGGCCTCAGAACATCTGAAAGCCCTAATAAATAGCGTGATGAAAATTATGAGCACTGTCAAAAAAGTGAAATCAGAGCAGCTTCACCAGTCGATGTGTACAAGGAGAAGGCACAGGCGTTGTGAATATTCCCACTTTATGCATCACCACAGAGATCTCTCAGGTCTTCTGGTGTCGGCTTTTAAAAACCAGGTTTCCAAAAACCCATTCGAAGAGACGGCAGACGGCGACGTTTATTACCCGGAACGGTGCTGCTGCATCGCCGTGTGCACGCACCGGTGCCTGCGCGTCCTGCAGCAGGCCTCCCTGAGCAGCACGTGCGTCCACATCCTGTCAGGGGTTCAGAGCATCGGCATCTGCTGTTGCATGGACCCCAAGTCCGTGATCATTCCTTTGCTCCACGCTTTTAAGTTGCCAGCGCTGAAAAACTTTCAGCAGCATATACTGAATATTCTTAACAAACTAATTTTGG
The DNA here is from genome assembly GCF_036321535.1 of Camelus dromedarius. Classification (NCBI taxonomy): domain Eukaryota; kingdom Metazoa; phylum Chordata; class Mammalia; order Artiodactyla; family Camelidae; genus Camelus; species Camelus dromedarius. Next base: position 2,944,365 of record NC_087443.1, read on the forward strand.
ATCAGTTAGGAGGAGCCGAGATACCACAAAAAATCAAGAAGGCAGCTTGCAATATTTGTACCGTGGACGTTGATCAGCTCGCCAAGTTAGAAGAGACCCTGCAGGGAGACTCCAGCGCTGCCGAACCTTCGTCAGGTTTATCCAGTCCTTCTTACAGGTGTCAGGGGATCCTGCCCAGCAGTGGCGCTGAAGACTTGCTGTGGAAATGGGATGCCTTAGCGGCCTATCAGAACTTTGTTTTTGAGGAAGACAGGTTACAGAGTGTACAGATTGCAAATCACATCTGCAGTTTAATCCAGAAAGGCAATGTAGTTGTTCAGTGGAAACTGTATAACTACATCTTTAATCCTGTGCTCCAAAGGGGAGTCAGACTAGCACATCACTGTCAACAGCTCGGCATTACTTCAGCGCAGACTCATGTGTGCAGCCGTCATCATCAGTGTCTGCCCCAGGAAGTGCTTCAGATTTATTTAAAAACCCTACCTACCCTACTTAAATCAAGGTTTGTGTGCGTGTGTGTATAAATATTTTTTTCATATTGCATGCTTTTGAATGTCTTTACCCTTTATTCTATCCTAGGACTTCATTTTAGTTTAATACCAAAAAAAAGTTCCCGTCCCATGTCAGATTCTTTTTACCATTTATTTATCTGTTAATTTATTTCTTTTTACTAGATGGTAATAGAGAAGAGGATAACGCCATTGATTTTAATTTCTCTGGGGAAAAATAACATTTTAAATATATTTCTGAGAAAATAATAGACACAACACAGATATCTAACAGCAGGGGCAAGATTAGTTATTTTATATTTACTTGATGAAATATTATTAGCTATTAAAAAGTGTTTACAAAGATGTTGGGACATGGGGAAATGTTTATAATATTTTATTAATAAGATATACAAAATTAAAATATCCACTTATTTATAATTATGTAAAATATGCACATATATAAAATGATAATTATTTATCATGGCAGTGAAATTAAAGAGATTATTATTTTTTAAGTACCATATTTACATTTATTACCTAAGCAATATATGTAGAAAAAGTGGAAAATCAGGTAAGCAAAAGAAGAAAATTAAAATTACTTAGAATCCCACCAATGAGTTTTCCAGATTTTGTGATTGTCAACTCTGGTACTTAAAAAATAATTTTATAAATAAAGTTGCTTCTGATAGATAGTCTGGCCTTTCAAAGTAATGCAAATACCATTTAAAAAAACTTAAAATATAACCTACCTGTGATCATTATCTTTACAATCATTTTTAAAAAGTTCCTGTCATTGTGACAGTGTTTACATAGACCTGACTTTGATTTGAAAGTTTAATAACTCCTTGGCATATTTTTGGACAACCTGGGTCTTTGCTGAGCTAATTTATATTAAAGTTATTACTCAGATTCCAGTGATCCAGACCCACGAGTCTCACCTGAGACAGAGCTGAGAAACTTCAGATCTGTGGTTTGGTTCTTTCCCTTTATGAGGTACAGATTGAAAATAAAGAAAAGTCCTGAGTGAACCATCAGGCAGGCAGACAGATGGACACACAAATGCCTGCCTGCTTTCAGAGTGTCCATCTCAAGTTTGGTGGTGGCTGTGGCTTTGAGAATTTCTATAGAGAAAGTTGCCATTTGGAGGAAAGTATTCTTCCCTGATCTGCTTCTTTTAACTTGAGAAGCATGTAATGTGTTGTTTTCAAATGCTGCTGGAGTCGTGTCTGCAGTGTCTGAAGCGGGACGTGAAACCGATTAGGAAGCAACTTGAGACCCTGGTCCTGTCTGACCAGGGACTGCAGCCAGGTGACTGCTGAGCTAGAACAGGCAGTGTTTACTGTCTGTGGTGACGGCATATTGAAGCAGTATGTGTTCCTATTTATAAATGATTTTGCTATATGTAACATTTCTTGTTTTTTTTTCCTCTCATAGGGTAATAAGAGATTTGTTTTTAAACTGTAATGGAGTAAATCAAATAATTGAATTAAATTACTTAGATGGTATTCGAAATCACTCGCTAAAAGCATTTGAAACTCTGATAATCAGCCTAGGGGAACAGCAGCAAGGCTCTTCGACTCCAGCTGTTGATGGGATGGACACTGAACAGGAGTCGTCATCTTTCAGTGTAGCTGCTTTGCGTGACCAGCACGCTTATTCAGATTCTCAGAGTCTTAGCAAATTTTATGCCCGCCTCAAGGACACTTATCCCAAGAAACAGAAGTCTGTCACCCAGGATGTCCATATCAGCACGATCAACCTGTTCCTCTGCGTGGCGTTCTTGTGTGTGAGCAAAGAAGCCGAGTGTGAGAGAGAGTCAGCCAATGAGTCGGAAGACACTTCCGGCTACGACAGCACGGCCAGCGAGCCTCTGCAGTGCGTCCTGCCGTGCTTGTCTGTCCAGAGCCTCGTCCTGCCTTCGCCTGAACAGATGCACCGCGCGGCAGACATCTGGGCCATGTGTCGATGGATCTACATGCTGAGTCCCATTTTCCAGAAACAGTTTTACAGGCTTGGTGGTTTCCGAGTATGCCATACATTGATATTTATGATAATCCAGAAACTATTCACAAGTTCTGCAGAGGAGCAAGGGAAAAAGGAAGGAGCTATAAATGTGGGTGAAAACCAAGATTCAAGCAGAACTTCTCAATCTGAGGTCCCCGGGAAGGAAGATTCATTATGTTTAACTGTAAAAGGTGACCCGGCACCGTCAGAACTGGGCGGCCTGAAAACAAGTGCTGGTGGTTTAGGTGAGTTGGAGTCACAGCACCTGTCCTCCGTAAACGTGGGGCAGATTTCAGCTGCCCAGGCTGCTCCCGAGGAAGCAAAGGTATTTACGCCTGGAGGAAGTGGGACCTCACTTCACAGCATTCGACTTTTGGAGGCTCTTCTGGCCATTTGTCTCCACGGCACCAGAGCTAGTCAGCAGAAGATGGAGCTGGAGCCAGCTCATCAGGTAATAACTTGCCTTCGTCCCACTTTGGGGTAATATCTGTCTTTTAAAGTTCTCACGTAGTGCTGACGTCACTTTGATTTTCCAAAGATTCTAAGTTTTGAGAAGCGCCTGGACGCTTAGCCCGCTGCCAGGTTCTGTGGAGGACGTGGAGGAGGACATGACCCGGTTCTTGTCCTCAGGAAGCTTGCAGTTTGGCACACAAAACCCATGTGAGACAGGTCTACCAACCCTGAAAGGCATTAGATACACATTAAAAATCAGATGAGGGGACGTCGTGTTTCAAGGCTGTAACGTCGTCTTACAGGAGGTGTGATTCTGTCCAGTGCCCTGCCAGGCTTGAGGTCCGCCACCCACTGCAGACATTCGCCGCACAGGACTCACAGCTGCACACGTCTCCCAGCAGTGCCCGTGGCTGGCGGGGGAAGGGGGCTGGAGCCAGTGACTGCCGGGTGTGGCTCCAGGGGTGGGGATGCGCCCTGAGGTGCAGGGCAGGCTCCCCATGGAGTTAGGCTGTGCCTAGACATTGATTCTGAAGCTGCATCTTTGCCTGGATTCTTTCCCTGACAGATTCCATTTCCCTCATGCCTTCACAAATTTCTCCCAGAGCACAACTCAGCAAAAAAGGAATCTTCAGTTTCAGGCCCTGCTTCTCAGAAATCTTTGAATACGGCGGATCGTTTATTTCCTTATGAACCCACCCCTAACTCTGTGCTAGCCAGCAGGCTCTCCCGACTGCAGTCCCAGCCCCCACGTCGCCTCCTGTCTAAGATGTCTTGATGCGTCCACGTTGCTCACAATTAAAGTAGACCCCTCTTAGTGCAGCATGCAGAGCCCTTCACCGCTTGCTTCCACCTCCATGTTTAGCCTCATTTCCTGTCACGCTGCAGTCAGCCCTACCCAGCCAACAGCTTCTCAAGATGCTGTCCTTTGTCTTTACTTCTGTACGTGTGTACATGTTCCGCTGCCTGGCGCATCCCTCCCTCGGCCTCTGTGCCTGCCCCCCTCCGACCTGGTCTTCAGTGTCCGCCTCCTCCAGTCCCTCCTCTGGACACTTTGACAGGCCTCTCAGGCACCCTCTCTCTTTTCTGTTCTGGGAGAACTTGGTTTACGGTTCCAGTATGCTCGTCGTCATATCTTGTCTGGGTGTCTCTGTGTCTCACGTTGGACTCAGAAACCCTTAAGGGAGAAGTCAGCTTCCTACCCATCCTTATGGCCTCGGCCCTGAATAGAGGGACACAGGCAAGTGTCAAGGGTTCCCATCAGGGAGGAAGGGAAGGAGTAAAGAAGGAAGAGAAAAGGGTTAGAATGTAGGCTTCTTAGAGTCTAAAGGAACCTCTAATAATAAGGAATTTGTAAAATCTAGAGATGGTTAATCAAAATACTGAAGTTTCAACAAATCTTTTTTTTGCATAATATAATCAGTTTATGATACGTTGAAATTCAAAACCAAATAAGATGAGTAAAGCATTTGACAGGTTAAAATGTTATTATTAATTGTAACAGCATGTTTGTGTAAAAGCTATTTATAGTCATTTTCATTTCATATCAACTGCAAATAAATGGACTAGCTTTCTACTTGTTAAGTAAGTATTTATCATTTATTTTGTCACTGTTTAACTTTTTTCTAAAAGCATGTTATTCGTATTCTTAGTCTCTTTTATTTTACCTTAGAACTTGTCAGTGGAAAATATATTGCTTGAAATGAAGGACCGTCTTTCCCAGTCCAAGGTGGTTGAAACAGAATTAGCAAAGCCTTTATTTGATGCCCTGCTTCGAGTTGCTCTGGGGGATCATGCAGCAGATTTTGAACCCAGCGATGCCATGACTGACAAGGTACGAATGACACATGGTGGTATTGTTTGGGTGTGACTCGCAGAGGCAGCAGTGTATGGGGTAGGAATAAGACACCAATGGATGTGGTAAAAACACATGGGCCAGGATTTGGTCCGGTGAGTTGGACGGGTCCTGTCTCCGTCCTCTGGGTTGAGCAGTGTTTACTGAGTGCCTGTCTCACACAAACAGGAGAGCAGTCTGACATGCTTCTCCTTATCTCACCTGTAAATTTACCAGGAATTACTTCTAGTAAGATGGAAATTATTGTTTGATAAGTCTTACGCACAACTGATAGCTTACTAAGTGCTAATTCAGGGATGTGATGACTCCCGATGTCGTATCTGACCGCCTGCTGGTGCGGGTAATATTTCCAAAGCTCCCTACTCACTTTCATTCTAAATCATTCAACATGAAAATGACTAGTTCTTGCATAGAAAAATAGCTATCATGGTTTTTCAGCTCGTGTTAACATTTTTTCTTTTTTCTTTTTTTTTTTTAAGACTTAGAACAGTGAATTTTTTTCATTAGAGTGTAGTCAGTTTGTAATGTGTCAGTTTCTGGTGTACAGCAGTATGTTTCAGTCATCTATATGAATATTTATATTCCTTTTCATAGTAGGTTACTATAGGACGGCACACTTGAGTCACATCAGTCACAAGGAGGAGGGCTCTGAGAGTGGGGCCCAGGACGTTTTTTTCTAAAAGAACTATTTTAATTTTTTTCCTGAAACTGTGACATGTACTTCATTAATTTTCTCCTCCTTACGTGTTTCTTTTACATTTAGTTAATTGTCACCTGTCCTTTATGTAACTCCTCTTTTAATTCCTTGTCTAGACATGCATATGACATTTTATAATCTTCTGCCATAATATTTTTTATTACTGCTTGTCATAACTTAAAAACTTACTGAGATAACTACAATGCCTTCATCATGGTATTGACTCAGGAGGTTACCTGAAAAACGTTAGAACACTTACCTAAAATGTTAAAATACCTACCATACCTATTTTTAAAAGGTTACTCTTCCTTTTATTAATGTTGCAGTGACTGAGTGCTCTGGGTTTCTTCAAGTGCATTTTCTAAAGTGGAGGTATTAGCAGTGTTTTTGTAAGAAAAGGAAACTTTCCTGCCATGGGATATTGCACAGGGAGTTAATGCTGGAATTTCTGAGATATTTGTACAGACAATTGCAATCAGAAATCTGAAAACTAATCTCCTCGAAAATTTTTCGCGTCTTCTCCGGTTATCTAGTTTATGAAACATACTATTTATTAAAATCTTATGAAAAAAGTCTTTTTCTATGAACAAACATGTAAAAATAAGATATATTTACTAAGTTATAAGAAGTATAATTAAGAAGTAATTAAGTTGTAAGAAGACTAGTTCTATCTAATTGTGGGTTTTAGTCATTTCCTATTATATTACTGGAATGAAATTTCTAGACTTATTTTTCAGTAAAACTGAAATGATCTATAGCTTAATCTGTTAGGACACCTATTTTTTGAGGTGTTAAGTTGTCTGAGAGATTCTGGAAAATTACACTGTGTGAATTTCATCATGTGCAATGGTTAATATCAATTCCTAAGATTTTTTTTCTTAATGGAAATACTGAAGCTGTCCTTAAAATGACTTTTGAGTAATAAGTACTTTATTAATAAAAGTGAACAAACATTACAACTTTTGCCTTTCAATTACACTGATCTTACAGAGTCATCAATCTGAAGAAGAATTGTCATCCCAGCCTGGTGATTTTTCAGAAGAAGCCGAGGATTCTCAGTGTTGTAGTCTTAAATTGTTGGTGGAAGAAGAAGGTTACGAAGCAGACAGTGAGAGCAACCCTGAGGACAGTGAAACCCGAGATGATGGTAAAGTATCACTGAAGTTCTTGAGATTGGATTTGCAAATCGGCTTATTAATTAGCAAGTTAGGCTCTTGTATTGCCTTACATTAAAAAATGCATTGCATCATCGTTTGCTTTGATCTTGACAACACATTCTGGCATCCTTGGAGGCAATTTAAAACAAAAATGTATTTTGTTATCACCAAGGTTGACTGAGTGCCTAAGAATACAGGGTAGAGGAAGTCCCTGCTTTCATAGATATTCTAGAGGAAAAGACAGTAAGTATCAGAAATAAGCATATGAAGAAACAAAGCAAGGTGATCTGATAGCACCCGGGGGGGTCAGAGAAGGCCCCTCTGAGGATATGTTTACACTGAGGCCTAAATAAGAAAGGTCTGTCCAGACAAACACTGACGGGGGCGCATTGCAGGCAGTCTGCTACAGAGAATAAATACTACAAGGAAGGCAGACGTCTTGTGGCATCCGGGGAGGCTGCAGCACAGATTTCCTTTTCGTTCACACAGCCCAGCTTGTCCTTAGGATGAAACTACAGTTGCTATGACCCTTTGTTTCCGGGCATAATCTGGGTAGAATGGAACGTGTGGACTGATCAGAGCCAGGAGGGTCTGGGAAGGCCCCACCTGCTTCTGTGCTGGCCTGTGACCGTGCAGCGCCCTTCACCGTCCTCAGGCCTGCCTGCTCTCTCCCACTGAGTGAGTGGGAGTAATCACCGACGTCCTACTTACAGGGCTTGGTGGACCCATAGCAAGTGTTTTTTGTTTGTTCTTTGGGGTTTTTTGTTTTTTTTTTTTACCATAAAGAGAGTGAAAAGAACAAAGAAACAGCCACAAACTGAAAGTCACACGTATATATTCATATCAGTCACTTGATTTATTAAACAATTTTTTCCAGTTTTATTGAGAAATAATTGACCTACATCACTTGTAAGTTTAAGATGTACAGCATGATGGTTAGATTTACATATATTGTCAAATGTTTGCCACAGTAGGTTAACATCCCTCATCTCATACAGATAACAATTTAAAAGAAAAAGAGAAAACCTCTCCTGGTAATGAGAACTCTCAGAATCTCCTCTCGTAACTTTCCTGTGTGTTGAGCGGCAGTGGCAGCTGTAGTCACTGTGCGCATTACATCCCTAGTGCTCGTGTATCTTATAACTGGAAGTGTGTGCCTTTCGACCACCTTCCTCCAGTTCACCTTCCCCCCCACCTCCTGAGCAGGTGCTTTTGAAAAAATACTGGTTTAATGCTATTGGTTTTATCATAGTACAGACATGATTTTATAATGGCAGTTTTCCTCCTTTTTATAAGCTTGCTTACTAGATCTGAATTTTAATGAATCTATAAATTTCTTTATAAATTTGTTACCTATGTGAACATTTTGTTCTAGAGTATAGCAGTTTCTTTAAAGGGCGTAACAGTTAAATTTTCCAAAATGTAATTTTCAGGTAGACAGTGTCTGTTTCTCCCTTATGAAGAAGGCAAAGTATAAAATTCATCCAACCAATAGCCAAACCTACTATTTTCACAGAGGTATGGGCAGGCAAATGAACTACCCTGTGATTTAGGTATTTTGGGGTCAGAAAGTTTGGGATAGTATTTTTTTTCCATTTTTGTCAAAGGAGTGTGTTAAATCTGTATTACATGTCCATTAAATATTTGTTGATAATATTTGTGGCTCTATTGAAGATCAAAGTTGCTTTTAGGGCTTCTCATTTATTGAGTACTCAAATATCGTAAGACTTGATTCTTGATAATACTTATTGTAATCAAAAGCCAGGTAGTAGGAAAAGGTTTTATGAGACCTTCTTATAAATAGCACTTTTGCCACTAGATCTTCTAAATGATGAGTGAGATTTGACATATTTATTCACCGTTTAGGAAATAAAAATAAGTTTTTTCTTTTCCCCTTTTAGGGGTAGACTTAAAGCCTGAAGCAGAAAGTTTCAGTGCATCAAGCAGTCCTAATGACTTACTTGAAAACCTCACTCAAGGGGAAATAATTTATCCCGAGATTTGTATGCTGGAATTAAATTTGCTCTCTGCTGGTAAAGCCAAACTTGATGTGCTTGCCCACGTGTTTGAGAGTTTTTTGAAAATCATCAGGCAGAAAGAAAAGAACGTTTTCCTACTCATGCAGCAGGTAAAAGATGTACTTAGTTAAATGTGACCAGTATTCATCACGCTCATACCCCAAGTACTCATTTCCTTTTATATATAACCCAACTTGTCTGAAAATTACTATGTCTTTTATAGTACCTTAAGGTATGTTTTTACCTGTAAGTGGAAATTCTAAAGTCTTCTATTTCTGTAGTTCTCCGAAGTAGCATAAAAATTAATGTTGTAATTGGCTAACTAATAAGAATTCTAGTATGGTTCTGAGAATGGGTAACATTTTTTAAATTGCATTTAATTTTAACTTATAGTCATTATTTTTAAAAAATCAGAAAACAAAACAGTATGAAAAATAAAATGAAAATTATGTGTAATGCTACGTCTAGCATTCTTTCCGCTTATTTTTAAATATATATGTATGTATACATGGCCGGCTGTCGAGTAACTTACTGTGGCATTGCAGTTGCCTCATGCTTTCATGAGATCAGAAATGTAATTTCTAATGTTTTGTTTTTGAATCTTCAGGGAACTGTGAAAACTCTTTTAGGAGGGTTCTTGAATATTTTAACACAGGCTGATCCTGATTTTCAAGGTGCGTTGAAACTGTTAGTTTTAAACAATAGCTTTGAAACTATTTATTGTTGTGTGAAATGAAGAGTAGACAATAATGACTCCCATTGGCACCGTGCTCTGCGGTTTCATGGTAGCTTTATGTGCATTCTCTCTTGTTTCTCAGAACCACCGGTGCAATATAAGAGTATAAGTATCAAGTTCATGGGAGGAAAATCTAGATTCCAAGGGATTGAATGAGTTGTTCAGGGCTGTGCACATAGAGGTGGCATCGCAGGGACTGGAACGCAGTCTGAGCACTGTTGCTGCTTTATCAGATATTGACTGCACACCTACCCTCTGCTCTGTCCTTTCACAGACTTTTGAGAAATTCATGATGAATGTGTAATATGATTATATGACACACCCCGTGTAGAAACCTAGATTTTAGTTGGAGAAACCTATCTTTTAATTGGGAATTAAGGCTAACATCACAAAAGGCTAGCTTGGGCTTGTCGGACGTCTCCTTATGACTAAGTTCAGGTTATCATTGGGGCAGGCACAGCTCGGACGTGGGGTCTGCCTTCTTCAGTGCACCTTGTCTCGAAGTTGTGATGCCTGCGTCTTATTGCTGGTGGCCGCGACTTTGATCACTTGGCTAACGTGGCATCTTGCCAGGTGTCTCCATTGTAAAGTTATATTTTCTCTTTCTAGTTAGTAAGTGAGATAACTTGAGACTACGTTAATACCCTTTTTTCGTCCTACTTTAACCCACTGATTTTAGCGTTCATCAGTGATTCTTGACATCAGTGGTCACTGCTGTGGTGTTCGCCAAATAGTGATTTTCTCTTCCCATCATTCTGCCTTCATTGATTAATTGGGATTTTAGTATAAGGAAAGCTTTCCTTTCTCTCCCACTTATTTACTTAGCGTATGGGCATATTTTTATTCACTGTGCTAGGCACTTAGTGGACCTTTGTGATCTGAAGACTTAGTTCCAGCTCAGCTTTGAGAAATTCTATTCCATTGTCTTTTAATAACAGCTTTATTGAGATATAATTCATATACTTGAGATATATTTGCGATATAATTGAGGTGTAATTCATGTACTATACAGTTTGCCCATTTGAAGTATACAGTTCGGTGTTTTTTAGCGGATTCGGAGTTGTCCATTTTAGAACATTTTCGTCACCCCAAAAGAAACCCCATACCCTGTAGCAGCCACTCCCTATTTCCTGTTAACTTCCCCCCACACACACTCCCCAGCCCCTGGCAGTCACTCATCTAGTCCCCGTCTTACAGATTTACCCGTCCTGGGTATTGCATAGACGTGGAATGGGGGGGTTTTGTGACATGTTCCTTTCACTTAGCATAGTATTTTCATCCATGTTGTAGCATGTATCAATATTTCAGGGTTTTAAAAATAATTTGTTTCATTTTATTTTTGGTTTAGTGTGGATTGCTTTTTAATTTGTTTATTAATAGACTTTATTTTTTAGAACAGCTTTAGCTTTACAGAGAGATTGAGCAGATAGTACAGAGAGTTCCCTGATTAATATTATTATAATACATTTGCTGCAATTAATAAACTTATATGGATACATTATTATTAACTGAAGTCCATAGTTTATTCACGTTGCCTTAGTGTTTACCTGATATCCTTTTTCTATTTAAGCAGATCTTATCCAGGACACACATTGTGTTCAGTTGTCATGTCTCCTCAGATTTCTCTTGACTGTGACAACGTCTTAGACTTTCCTTGTTTGATGACCTTCAGAGTCTTGGGGAGGACTGATCATACTGCAGAACACCCCTCTTTGGGAATCTGTCTGATGTTTTTCTCATTATGGTGTCTCGCTGTGGTTTTGGTTTTCATTTCCGTAACGATTAGTGATGTTGAGCATCTTTTCATGTACTTATCCGCCATTTGTGTATCTACTTTGGAGAAATGTCTATTCAGATCCTTTATCCTTTTTAAAGTCAAAGTGTTTCTTTTGTTGTTGTTGAGTTTTAGGAGTTCTTTATGTATTTGGGGTATTAATCCCTCATCAAGTTATGATTTGCAAATATTCTTTCCCATTCTGTGGGTTGCCATTTTACTCTGTTGATAGAGTCCTTTGATACACAAAAGTTTTAAATTTTGATGAAGTTTATGTATTGCTTAATTTTGTTGCCTGTACCTTTAGTGTTATATCCACGAAATCACTACCAAATCCAATGTCATGAAGCTTTTCTCCTGAGTTTTCTTCTAAGAGTTTTTACAATTTTAGGTCTTTGATTCATCTTGAGTTCATTTTTTATATGGTGTTAAGTAAGGATCCGCTTCATTGTTTTGCATGTGGATTTCCAATTTTCCCAGCATCATTTGTTGAAAAAACAATCTTTTCCCCCTTTTTCTTTGTCACCTTTGTCAAAAAGTCATGATTACACTGCAGTACGGCTTTTGGGAGTAAGGTCTATATAGAAGTAAAGTGCCATTTTCATCATGTCATATCAGGGGCACATACTTCCAGCACGACTGATGACTGTTACTGTGGACCTTGGTCGCCTGAATTGAGGACTGTTTGTTAGATTTCCTCCCTATAAAGTTACTCTTCTCCCTCCCTCCCTTTCTCTCTCTCTCTCTCTCTCTCTTTCTTTCTTTCTTTCTCCGTTCTTTCTTTCACTGAATAGTATTCCATTGTGTTTTATTTATCTGTCAGTTGAAGGACATTTAGACATTTTGGTTTCATTGTTTTTCTCTTATGAATGATGCTACTGTGAACACTCATGTACAAGTTTTTATTTGGATATATTTTCATTTCTTTGGGGTCATATGGTTACTTTAACCATTTGAGAAAGTGCCGGACTGGTTCCGGAGTGACTGCACCGTTTCACACCCCCGCAGCAGGACATGAGGGCTCTGCTCTCGTCACATCCTTGCCGATACTTACTTGTCTTGTTGATTGCATCCATCCTTGTGGGTGTGAAGTGATATCTCTTTGTGACTTTGGCTTGTTTTCCTGATGGCTAATGATATTAAGCATATTTTCATGTGCCAGTTGGCCATTTGTGTATCTTCACTGGATTTCTTTGGAGGAATTTCTATCCAGTCCTTCACTCATTTTAAAATTGGATGATTTGTGATTTTCATTATTGAGTTGTAAGAGTTTTTAATATATTCTAGATAAAAGCCCCTTGTCAAATACGTGGTTTGCAAATCCCTTCTCCCGTCGTTTGTCGTGTCTTCTCACTTTCTTGGTGGTGCACTTTGAGTTACGAATGTTTTGTTTTGTTGAAGTCCAGCTTACCTGCTTTTGCTTTTGTTGCCGTGCTTTTGGTATCACATCTAGGAAGGTCCAGCCTCTGTTCACAGATTTATTATTCTTAAGAATAATTTTCTCCTCTTCATGTTCTCTGCTCCCTTTTTCTTACATCTAATTATAATCCTGGGCCTTCTTGAACTGACATTGTGTATGTCTCCTCGCTCCTCACGTTGTCTGCGCTCTTCTGTGCTGTGTTCTGGGAGATCTCTTCAGTTCTCTTCCAACCTTTTATTTATTTTCTAAGGTTGGCAATTGCCTTTTGGTCTTTAAGAGCCCCTTCTTTTTCGGTTGCTTTCCAGTTGTCCCACTTTCACGGGAGGGTGGAATATCGTCACGTGTACGTGTACGTGTGCATGTGTCTGGGCATAGGAGTGGGCGTTTCACAGGGTTCTTCCCTCCCCTGAATTATCTCATTTCTTCTGCATTCAGTTTATCAATCTGTTTGTTTTTTATATCTTTGATTTTTTCTCTTCTGTATTGCTGATTCTTGAGAATTTTGTGAATCTTTTTTTGCCCATTTCTATTTAAGAAAGCTGTTGGAGGTTTCCGCAAGTCAACCTGTCTTTCTTTTTGACCTGCATTCTGTTGGGAAGCTCTGTGTGGGTGTGCCAGTGGGTGACAGGGGCTCCCCGAGCACCGTAACGAAGAGAGCTTTACTTTCTGGGGGACTTTAGGGCCACTGTTATCCATGTGGCATTTTGTGTACGTTAGAAACATCCACCCTCCACACATAGGGCTTGGCTAGTGAAGAGTGTCTTCGTGCTCGGAAGGCATCCCCTCATCCAGGCAGCACAGCGCGATGCTCGGATGCAGGGCCTGGTGAGTGGCGTTCAGGTTTGAATTCTGTTCCCGCCTTTCCCCTTGGTTAGGCGACTTGGCCCGTCTGCAGCCTTTCCAGCCATGCGTGGTAGCCCTGGTGCTAACATCCCACCGCACATCTCAGCTTTTGCCTGGCCATCCATTCAGTTTCTTTAGAGAAGAGGTTTGGGGCATACAGGAAGAGGTGAGCTCTCTCTGCTCAGAATCCAGGAGAGAGGGAGGTGTTCACAGACAGACCTTTTATCAGTCCTGTGTCTGCAGCTCCCTTCTTACCGCCTCTCCACACTCTGGACAGACTGCTCTCCGTTCCTCTGAGCCCCTTGGTGATTCACAGGGACTGCAGGCTGCGGCCTTCTCTTCTATGCATCTGTTCTTCCATCTTCAGGAAGTATTTTTACATCTCTCACTTGGTGTGCTCCCTGTGTCTACTGCCTCCCCTATTTTTCTTCCCCTGTTACAGGTTTCTTCCTTTCTGTATTTCTGTTCCTTTAGTTCAGTGACTTTTGCATAGTAGACAAAGGCAAATATATATATATATGTGTGTGTGTGTGTGTGTGTGTGTATATTTCTGTTCCCACATTTTGAACTGGAACCTGTCAGTTTTGAACTGAAAAAAAAAAAAAATCCAAGCACATACACTTTATGTTGATCATGTACCTTCTTACTCTAAACCTTGAGCGGATTCCTGTAACTTACAGGATAAAGGGCATGCTATGCTGTGGTCTCATGGCAGGTGTCTTTCCAGGCATATGTGCTGTTACACTGCTGCATCATTTCCTCCACTTCTGCAGCAAATGTTGCTTAAATACAGCCTCTGTTCTCTGGTTTCACATCAGGAAATTTGTGTCATGTCCAAAATGCAGATAATACTTAATTTGTAGGATTTTTTTATTAGGATCAGCTGAGATAATGCAATTGATCCCTGTAATGTATGCTACAAGTATTAGTTATTATTTTACTCTAAACATTTTTACAAATTGTGTGCTACCAGTTATATTTCATGCTAAACCCCTGAAAGAATACAGAAAGTGTTCAAACTAACAGTTTGTGATATTTAAATGTTTTCATAATCTTTAATATATCTACTTTTATTTATGTCATCTAATTTTGTATTCAGAAAGTTATAGTCATAAATTAAACATTTTCAAGATGAGGAAATAGCAGACTATTTCATGGTACCTAATAGTGTCAGCTTATTTAAGAAATACTGTATTAATGAGGGGGAAGGGTGTAGCTCAGTGGTAGAGTGCTGCCTTAGCGTGCACAAGGTCCTAGGTTCAATCTCCAGGGCCTCCATGAAAAAATAAACAAAACCTAATTATCTCCCCCCAGAAAGAAAAAAATAAAAAATAAATTAAAAAAAAAAAAGAAATACTGTATTAATGTACATTTCCTTAAGTAATATGTTTATTTTACTTGGAGCTAACCAATGTTAAAGAAAATAATGTTGTTTTTTGTTGATTACTTGGTCTGCATTTAATCATATTGCTATTTCTTTAGGAAATTTTTGGGTTATTAGATTATTTATAATCCATTTAAGATGTGACAGTAGTATTTGATGTCTTTCAGCGAAATTGTTTATTCGGTCCCTTTAATTACTGTGTATTGGCTTTAAATTTTTTCCCCTCTCTCTTTCTCTAATTTAGCATGCCAGAGAGTACTGGTGGATCTTTTGATATCTTTGATGAGTTCAAGAACTTGTTCAGAAGAGCTAATCCTTCTTTTGAGAGTATTTCTGGAGAAATCTCCTTGTACAGTAAATATGCAATAATTTTACATTGTTTTCACTGATACTTAATAGAATGTTTTTTCATTATTTAGAAACCACTAAGCTCCCTCTTTTAATGTGGTGATTATTGTACGGTCAAGTCCACGTTGTTGTGTGTGAAGTTCTCAATTATTTTATCATTTGCACATGTTTTAACCATTTCACTTCTGTTCTGGCTAACTAGCCATGTTGTTAGGGTCATAGTCCCTTTACCCCTTCCCACCCCAAGTCTTTGTGCTTAAGAAATGCTAAATTTTAGTTACTAATGGTAACTTAATTATAACCATTTTGAGGATTGGCCATTCTTTTTAGAAAATGAACCACTCTTTACTCATCTTTTATCACTTCTCCATTGTGTAGCTTAATGACTGAGCATTCTTCGCTGAGAACCCCATTTATAATGAAATCTTGACTAGAATAATAAGCAAATAAAACAGGAAACCTGGGCGCACCTTGCTTCAAAGCAGAGTTGGGCGTTCCTGAGCCCCGCCCGTTCCACCCCCTCTGCAGCCTTGCGGACCTGAGGGAGCACTGTGCAGCAGGAGGGCCAGACCTCCAGGACAGACGGTTGAGGGCGACTGTAATTTATGGAGTGTTTCTGTCCTGTTTTTCCGAGTTCTTCTCTCACTGTAATAATCAGCATTAGACGTTATTTTAGGCCGGGGTAGGGCATTGTACTAGGTTAATCTCCTCAGTCATTGCTTTTCCCTTTAATTAAAGGATCGTTTCTTCATCTCCTTTTGACATTCTACATTTCAGTTTCACCAAAAACTTGTAATCATAAATAAAACCTAAAAATCTTATTTTAGTTTACCAAACAGAGATGAAAGAAAATTCATTTGATTAGGGAAAAGTTATGTAAAATAAGCTGGAAAGTAACTGAGCTCTCTGTTTTATGAAGACAGTCATGGTATAAATACCACTCAGAAGTCTGGGGGATCTGCAGGGTCTCTGGTTCCAGCCCTTGTTTAAAAACAGACCAGAGAAGTGACTGTAGCCTACTCGGAAGTAAATTTCTTTCTTTGGTGGAGATGATCCGTGGTGTAATTGTGTTTGATTTCTCATACTTAAAACCAACTCGTAACTTTCAGGTTTATGCCATAAAAGCATCTAAATCTAAAACCAGTTAACCACAAGAGAGTATATATTTTCAGACAGAAATCTCTGTTTCATATTTCATCTTAACTACACACACAAAAAGAACATGTCAGTGATGTGGTAGACGGGGCGGTATTTAAATGGGCTGATATGTCTATGTGTGTTTGTATTTTCACTTATGACCTGACTTTCAAGATTATTATGTACTTTGTAAGATGGTTGTAAAGTTTTGTTTGGTTTTCTTTTTGTCTAGGAAATTCTCCTTCTGGGCATTCTGAAAATTGTTGAAAGTGACGTTACTATGAGTCCTTTGCAGTACCTGACCTTCCCTTTACTGCATACTCCGAATTTAAGCAACGGTGTTTCATCACAGAAGTGTGCTGGGGTTCTCAGCAGTAAGGCCATGGGGCTGTTGAGAAGGGCACGCATTTCACGGCGCAGGAGAGAGGCCGGCAGGGAGGGCTTTCCCCAGCAGCTGCTTTCCTCCTGGCACGTTGCCCCCATCCACCTGCCGCTGCTGGGGCAGAACTGCTGGCCGCACCTGGCGGAAGGCTTCAGCGTCTCACTGTGGTTTAACGTGGAGTGTCTCCACGAAGCAGTGAGCACTGCAGAGAAAGGGAAGAAGACAAAGAAAAGAAACAGATCCTTAATGCTACGCAGCAGCAGTGTGGAGGGAACAGGTATGGATGGCGTCGTGCGCTGCGCTGGGACTTGCTGACGGCAGCTTTGGTTGAGCACTGAGATGCGATGCTCTTACGCTCCACGCGTTCCTCACGGGAAGCCTTAGTAACGGCAGACAGCCTTGAAAAGTCCCCTTTCTCCTGCACTCTTGCCTTGTGTGGGGGTGCAGGTGAGGGTGACCACCAGCCCCACCTCCTCCCTCTTTCCTGGTCCCGCCACTGGGTTAAGGTGGCTCCTGACATTTGAAAAGGAAAGGATAAAACCCTACAGCCGCTTGTCTGTCCTCTGCTGCCTGGCGGCCAGCCCCTGGCAGTCCCCACCTTTCATCTCCTCTCCATCTGTAGCTCAGGCTCTCCTCCTCATGCTGTGTGTCACCTCTGTGCCCCTCTCCTTCCTGTCACAGGTTTACACACATCAGCCATCCTCCAGAGTTAGGATAAGTTTCAGTCCAGTCCTTCCTACAGTGGATGGAATCACCACCATGCTGCTGTGAACCTGCTGTGCACAGTGAACGTGCTGGCTAAAGGCAGTTTCTGGTGGTGGGAAGTGAAGTGGGTAGGCCAATTCTTAGGATCCATGGGATGAGCAAATGGCTGGACACGGCAGATGTTTAGGGGGTTGTGATTATAGGAGGCGCTGGCCTCAATGGCTCTTCATCCCACAAAGCTTGCACACCCACTGAGCTCCTCTCAGGACACGGGGCCTTCGCTAGTGTCTGGCTCCCAGGGGAGGTCCTCCACCACCGACCTAGAGCTGGAGAGGAAGACCTTAGCGGCAGTCAAGAGCGAAGGCTGGGAAATGCCACCTGATAGCCACAGCTGGAGCTCTGCTTCTGCGTTCCCCAGACATGTTCCCAAGTTACCAGCATAGCTTGCTTACGTACTCTGATGGGTTAGCCTAGGAAGCCAAACATTTTCAAAAACTTTAGCAGATAACTTGTAACGTGTCAGGTGGTTACATTTTTTTTTTAATTGAATTTTGCCACCTAAGAACTGACAGCTCTGAACGATATGCTTTCTGTGTTGTGTCACTTTGCTCAGGTCTTTCTATCTACTTTTTATTTTTTTCTTTAATGGAGGGACTCGGGATTGAACCCAGGACCTCATGCATGCTAAGCACGTGCGCTACGACTGAGCTCTACCCTCCCCCTCTATATATATTTTTAATCTTCACAGCAGTTCAGTCAAGTGAGTACTCATACTGTCCGTATTTGCAGATGTTAGACCAGTTTATGTCTCTGGTAAGTGATGGAAAGGGATTTAAACCCACCCGTATTTAACTCCAGAGTTTAAATGTCACCACCACACCATACACTGCAAATCTCTCTCTCATGTTTTAAGTGGAAACAGTGATGATATAAAGCATTTCTTATAAAATGAATAAACATACACAATGACCTGAGAAAAGTATTGGGAACATTTAAAATATTTCTTATTGTAAAGGTATATTAAAAAATGTGTATTTCAGAAAGATGATTTTGTATCGACATTTGAAAAGAACATTTAAAAGTAGTGTACATACAGAAATTTTTGAAGAGCGAGATGAAGAAAATATTACAGTGATAACACATCCTTTGCCACTAAACCAACTGTGGGCCAATGAGCAAGTTATTAACCTCAGCACCTCAATTCTGTCACCCTCAGAATGAGGATAATAATGTTTACCTCTCAAGATTGTCACGAGCACTAACTTAAGAAATATATAGGGGGAAGATATAGCTCAGTGGTAGAGCACGTGCTTAGCATGCACAAGGTGCTGGGTTCAATCCCCAAGACCTCCATTAAAGTAAATAATTTTTTTAAATAAATAAATAAACCTAAAAAAAGAGAAATATTTATAATATTACTACTCTGAGTTCCTGGGTACACACTGGGTTTTGTTCTAGCCTTTTATTAGTACAAGCTCAGGTTTGATATGGAAACATTTTTTATTTTTTATTTATTTTATTTTATTTTTTTGTGATTTAAGAACTTTATTTAGGATTAATCCATCATATGCTTAAGTCTGTTCTCATTTATTCACTAGGAAACACTTTTTAATATCACATCAGATATGAGTTCTCTGTATATCTTATATCTTATATCTTAGTCCTCAAAGTAATCAACGAATTTAACTCTTCTTTTAAAAGACTATTGCCAGGGGGTGATGTTCTTAAAAATTGGTGGCGGTTATACCTGTTGAAAAGTGGAGATCTTATACACATGCAGTCTGATAACGGATAGCGATTACCTTCTCTACAAGTCTGTACGCTTGGACCCGCGTTTTACATTTTGGTACATCTTAACTAAGGTAGCTTTACCTGAGGCCATGAATCACAGGAGTAGGCAGAGGTGAGTATTCAGGCAGTGCTGGGTTTTAAGTGGTGAGAAAGGGGAGTCAGGATCAATAGCCAGATGGCCCAAAGCTAGAGCGTTTACCTTCGTTTACCTTAGAGAAACATGCTGGTTTCAGAACTACTTAGCAGTTATATTCAGAGACCACTCCTCAGGGAGTCTAAACAAAGAATATATTCAAACCACAATTTTTCTAAAAGGAATTTTAGTATGATCAATTTTTAAACTCATGCTATCATAATTACAGAGACTTTTGGTAGCACAAGGCATGTGACGAGGGTGCGCTCTCTGGGCCAGGGTCACAGGCCATGTCACAGTGGCCCCGTCTAATCAAAGAATCATGGCACAGATGGTAACAGGTCCCTGCAGTGACATCACCGCAGTCAGTTCATTCCCGCAGCTAGCCCTCAGCTATCACACATTTTAAAACACTTTAATTTTTAATGCAATCAGTTACTGTTTTCACTCCTCGTGCTTTTTTTTGGAGTTAACATCTAAACTTTGGAAATGTTGCTTGGACCAGGTCAGGTTCAGACATTCCAGGTAAATAGTTTACTACATGAACAACCATGCTTTATATTCTTTTAAAGTCACTTTTGCACTCAGTTTTTATCAGCTGCTTCACTGACCATTCTAACATCCTTTGTCATAGAGGACAACAGACCGGAAGGTGCAGAGTACACGAATCCTGGAGAAAGACTCCTAGAAGATGGCTGTGTTCATCTGATTTCACTGGGATCCAAAGCGCTGATGATCCAAGTGTGGGCTGATCCCCCCAGTGGCTCTTTTATCTTTCGGTAATGATTCTCCTCCACTCCCCACAAATAGGTCATGTATTTAAATAATTTATGTAAGAGACATAACTGTGACATCGGATAATAAAGATCATTAGAGCCGAAAGAAAATTCCTGTTAAAAGAGATACAGCTGTTCATATAATCTTTGTAACAATATATTATTCTATCTAAAAATCTGTAATTAAACTCTAAAATAGATTATGTTAATTTTCAACTGCATTTTAGATTAAATATTTACGGACCTCTTATCTATGGAAATATTCTATCAGATTGCAATGGTCTTAACGATGTTGTTGGTATCAGACCACTTTTTCATGCAGATTATATATTTAATAGTCATTATCTAATAAGCTTAGATTCTCCTTACTATCTTGCCTTTTTTCACCATCTCCTTTGTTGACCAGTGTAGATACAATCTTCCATTTGTATTGGTATAAATAGTATGATGCTGTTTTTATAAAATTTTAAATAAATAAATATATTACTTGGGGATTTATGCTCTGTAAAAGTTACAAAGTGCTTTATGTAAATTATATCTTCATTCTCTCCATAATCCCTCAAAGTAGGTTAGACCAACAATATATCATAGCATCTAGACACTTATGTATAATACATATTAATTTTTGTATGAACCAGATATTAAACTGTAATTTCTAAAAGGGCAATGACTATATATGTAATAAGAAGAAAATTTTTTTTGCAAATTGAATTCTGAAAATTATTGCCCAAATTGTTAACACCAGCAAATGAGCCAAATCTATTTTTTAGTTCGTGAGGGAAAGTAACAGTGCAATGAAATAACTAAAGAAATTATGGTGTAAAACAAAGACCTGCTGACTTTTCAAGTTGGTTTAAAAACAGAACTGCTTTTTAATTTCACTTAAATTTCTAACATTACATTTGTTATGCATGTTAAATACTGAGATCAGAAATTTCATGCTTTCAGCCTGTACCTTTTCTTTTTTTGTGTAGTGTGTGCATGGATTCAAATGATGATGTGAAAGCTGTTTTACTAGCGCAGGTTGAATCACAGGAGAATATTTTCCTCCCAAGCAAGTGGCAGCATTTAGTACTCACCTACTTACAGCAGCCCCAGGGAAAAAAGAACATCCATGGGAAAATCTCCACGTGGGTCTCGGGACAAAGGTAGGAAACACTTTTGGTAAATGCTTACTAACTTTAGTGACAATTTTAAGTTTACTTATTATTGTAGTTTCTGAAGAAGATTACAGAAAACTATAGATAAAATTCACTGTATAATAATGTAGGAATCTTTGCCAAAGTTAGATATTTTTTCCTATTTACTGCTTTCATACAAAATCCATTTCCCACAGAAGTAATTGTTGAAAATTAATGTTTGGGTTTAGAGGAAATCTGAACATGTAGATGTTTATGCAGAATGTGTATTCCATCAGGGAACTGAACCTATAATTTAGTCCATCAGGCCTACATATTATAAAGGGAATCCTCAAGGAATTATTTAAATTAGGTGGCTAATAAAGCTAATACCTAAATTAAATCATAGGGTTTCAAAAGAAATTAGGATGACTAGAGAAAAATATAAGCCAATGTGACAGGTTATAAGATTAAGACAGAGCTCTCAGAATATACCAGGTGACAGATTTGGGTATTCTACTATATGATTTTCACAAACTAGGGGAACTGTGAGTCAGGTTCATAAGAAACATTTTGTGGAATGTCTTCATGTGAAATTTAACCCTGAGCTATAAGGTGTCCCGGATTTGTAAGAGGTGGGAAGTATTTCACCGAACAAAATGACGTCAGAGGGGCTACCGAATTGGAAACTAGTGTAGCAAGGAGCAGGCTGGCTGGAGTGACCAGTCTGAGCTGAGTCACGAGAAGGAGTGAACGGACTCAGTGAAGCTACGTGCCAGCAGGCTTTGATCCAAGACAAGGAGCCCAGATTTCATCAGACAGACTGTAAAATATTACATGCCCGTCATGTTGCAGGCTTTCTGCCAGGGGCTTCGCATAACCCTCCAGCTCTCTCAGAAATCTCTCCAAGTAGGTTAGACCATGGAGATAGCATGTGCCCTTAGCACAAAGGTACCTGTTTTTTCATTTGTTCATCAAATATTTATTGAGGAATTACTGTGCGCCAAGCTCAGGCTATGTTAGGCCAGGGGGCGTGTAACCAAACTCCCAGTCCAGTGAGGAAGCAGATGCCAAGGATACACAGTGAAATGAGTGTATACAAATTATGACAAGTTCCGTGAAGGTAACAAATGGGTCCCGAGACAGGGAATATCAAGTTTGAGGCTACTTAAGATAGATACATCAGGGAAGACCTATCCAGGCGCAGATTAAGCTGAGACCTGCGGGAGGAGGTGGGGCCTAGCCGGGTGGGCAGAGGAGAGGGCCTGGGGAACCAGGGGAAGGCAGGCCGGCACCGCCGCAGGGGAGGGGCTGCTGGAGGTGCACTTGCCGCTGTCCGGCTGGGGGATGGCTTCAGGGCAGCCAGGCCACACTCTGTCCCTCAGGAAATAGAATCAAGGCTTCAGTTTTGATTTCTTCATCTAAAAAAATACATGAAAATGTATCATTGAAGCTTGATTTCTACCTTCCGAATAAAGTATTTTCTGAGAAGTTCCGTCTTCACAACCACCTAAGCCTATGTGGCAGCTACAGCCAAACCCGGGAGTTCGTCCCAGAACCCGAGTTAGAGCAGCTGGGCTTGGGCTGCGGCTGCAAGTGGACAGCTTTTCCCTGATGCACCCTCATTTCTTGAGCTCTTGGCGGCGCGCAGGCAGTGTGGTGAGCACTCGACCCAGATGACCTCACATCGCCCTCCCAGCCGCTCTGGGCAGCAGGTGTACTTTACACGAGACGCAGCTGACACCCAGAGTGGGGACGGTGACTGACCCGAAGTCACGCCCACAGTAAGGAGGAGGACGGCTGAGACCCACCTAGAGTCCCGCCCAGGATGGAGCCCACGTTCCAACCCTGGGTGCTGCCGCCCCCAAGCTTCGGCGAATCGTGCCAGCCAACGAGACGCAGGAGTCATGAGCTAATCGTTGGGCGTTCTCAGGAGCGTCTGAGTGTCCCCTGGGCCAGTTCTGACGTGAGCATTGGCCCTTGGTTCCAGAGCACTCGCTTTTCACCCACCCACCTGCTTCCACACCACTTTGAAGGAATTTTTTGCCATTTGGTACAAGTTAATGATTTATCTTTTAATAGAGCAATGAGCAGGTGACCAAGGATGAATACATTATGCTGTTGATTTAAATTTGGCACGGTCTTTATCACTCTCTGACCTAGTAGAATAATTTCTACAAGTGGTACATTTTAAGAGGTCACTTTTAATAATACAAAATGACACTGAAAAATAACTTCCTAGTAGTTTCTATTATTTTTTATTTAATGAACAGCACACAAATCTGGTAGGACTACATGGCACATCGTGGATCATATGAATTATTTTAGTATTTGTTGAACTCATCTTGCAATGTTTTCTTTACCCTTAAAAACTATTCAGAAAGCCACCAGGTGGCAGTACTGTTTCAGTCACAGCCACTTGGTTCAAGAAAGAGATGCCAGTACAGTAACAGAAGTTACCTCACGATAATGGATGTCAGTTATACCTCAGTTTTAAAAAGTTAGCTTACATCTTTTTTATTAAAAATATTCCTATTAAAATAGTTAAATTTATATGTTAAATATGAAACAGAAAGCCTTAGGGAAAGTTTTTAAATAAATATAACAAAATAGAATTTCTCACTAAGAGCTAACCATTTAGCTTATTCTGAGTCCTTTGTCTTATTTACAAACTTTGTCTTTGTAAGTTACCTTAATTTTCTTAGTATAGAGTTAAAACATTTATAAAAAGGGGGTAGAGCTTGTCACTCTGCAGTTTCAACTAGACCCCCCATCGTGTGGGTCTCTTAGGAGAAAGCATTGCTTTACCTTTTCCTGCTCTGCCTTTTGTAAGGATTCCTGTACCTTTTTCCAGGAAGAAAAGCAGGAGACTAATCAACAGCTCTGTAATGACTTAGGCTGAAAAAACAAAATGCAAAGAAGCATTGGCATTTCATAGCCGTGTCAGGGCAAAGCCTGAAGAAGTGATTTTCTTTTCCTGTTTAGTTTTGAAGCCCTCATAGAGGACGTGAGAGTTTAGGACTCCGAGAGGGGAGACTTCTTGGTAAAATCAGGGAGGCAGGTAGAGTTGTATCTTAAACCAAGAAGGCGAATATGCAGAAGTCAGGAGACCAAGAAAACTTGCAGCAAAGTCGGGTCGCGCTTCCCGTGGCCTGATGTAGGGTCACCGGCATCTCGGTTCCGCTCCCCTCCTTGGGGGCTTTGCGCTGCCTGCACCTTGGACCAAGAGACAACAGAATCAGCCCTCCTCTCTCTCCCCATCACCAGCTATCTGATACTGACCGAGAAACCTGTTCAAGAATTCCCCAGTATTAAACATTCATACTTTTAAAAAGACTTAGTCCACGCTGAAGTGACTGATTTAACTTTGTTTTTAATGTAGGAAGCCTGATGTTACTTTGGATTTTATGCTTCCAAGAAAAACGAGTTTGTCATCTGACAGCAATAAAACGTTTTGCATGATCGGCCATTGTTCTCCATCCCAAGAAGAGTGTTTACAATTGGCTGGAAAATGGGACCTAGGAAATTTACTCCTCTTCAGTGGTATATTTTTTGCCTTCAAAGCATTCCAAATTTTTCTTTCAGTTAACAAGTATTAAACTAAGTAAATTATCCTGGACAGAACAGTAATCCCTGTTCCTGCACGTGGACTTAATGAGCACTGTGTTTCCTAGATTCCGAGGTGTCTTCTTTGAATAGTTTAACATTTTTATAATCTAGATGTTGCTTATAGTTGACACACACATTTAAAGTAGAGACGCACATCTCACCCCTCCCCCACCCCCAGAGGAGACGCCTGTGGTAACCAGTTTTATGACCCATGACAGGTGAGCTTAGACTGGTTGTCTCTTCTATTTATGATTTTAGTATATTGCTTTAAAATACCAAATTTTAGGAGAAAAAGAAATACATGATTTTTAAAAGTATATCTCTAAGCCTGGCCCATAGTAGCATTCAGACAGTGTTTATTGAATGGATGGATGGATGGAAAGAATAAAGAAACCAATCCACATTTCATTTTGAAAACAAATTTACTGAGGTATTTCCCAATTACTGGCGGAAAAAAGGCAAAACCAAACAAAAAACCTGCTTTCTAGCATCTATTTTTCAATTCATCTAATGTCTGTAGTTACCATAGGTTATTTGCTTATTACACTAATTTGGAAATTGAAGCTTTAGCAGTTTTGAAGATACAGTGAACGACTAAAAGAATCCAGCAAAAAAAACCACAACTCTGTGTTTCTTGCTTTTTATGAAAAATTTTGGTTGCCGTGTTTTAAGTAAGTAACTTTCTTTTTCTGCTGTTCAGGAGCTAAGCTTGGTTCACAAGAGGCATTTTATTTATATGCTTGTGGACCCAACCATACATCTATAATGCCTTGTAAATATGGCAAACCTGTGAATGACTATTCCAAGTACATTAATAAGGAAATTTTGCGATGTGAAGAAATCAGAGAACTTTTTATGACCAACAAAGATGTGGACGTTGGTCTTTTAATTGTAAGTTTTCACTTTATAAGTTTTAACTTTTTAGTAACTTATTTATGTTTATTGAATATGTCATTAACAGTGAATTCGCTCTCTAAACTTTCTCTTTTTTGTTTCTCAGCATTTTCTTTCCTTAGAGATATTTTTTTAAATTGAAATACTTTGACCTCAGAATTTGTTTCCAGGTTTCAAATTTTTATCTCCTTTTTCTTGAAACTGTATTTCTATACTAAGTATCAGTTTAGTTTAGGTTAAACCTATTAATCATTCAAGAAAAATGTTTATGGTATAATGAAAACATAACACACGTTAGCATAAAAAATGCTCATTATGTTTCCTTTCCATACTTATAAATAAATACTAAGTTTTTATTTATATTAATTTTAATTGCATATATTCAGATTTTAGACTATTCTCTAATATTGGTTACAACTAGGAATTTTGCTTTCAAATTATTGCTAGTGTTGCTTATATAAGACTCTCAGATTGCATTTATGCATTGTTCTAATATTTTGTTATACTAATATTCAGATTAGGGGCTTGTGATGGATACTTTCCATTATAGCAACTAGGAAACTGCCCTTCACCGTCTTAGAACATCCACTGAAAGCTGGTGGATCTGGCCGTGAAGCTATGTTCCTCCTGCTCCTGCTTTCTGATGAGGACCTGCAGTTATAGGTCCGAGAGATTTCTTACTTGAAGGACACTGCTGTTTGGGGGTGTATTTTGTTGTTGTTGTTGTTGTTGTTAATGAGGTGTATATTTCACAACCAAAATAAATTATGTTTTAAAGCTGTAACATTTGACTAAAGTAAAGGAGACGTTCTAGGTCAGTTACTTTGTAAAACGTGTAAGTCTTAAGTGGTATTAAATACATATCTGTGGTAAAATAGACATAGAACAGATACCTCTGGAATTTAACTAAAGATCTGATTCCAGGCACACGATCTTCTTCTCCCTAGAGAGCACTTAAAGTTGGGGGTGGGGGCATTTTGGCTATCCACTCCTGCTGAGTGGGGGCTAGGGTTCTGAGTGTTCTCCAGTGCCTGGGCGATGGTGCACAGCCAAGAGTCAGCCCCCCGAAAAGTCCCACCGTGGGCAGAACATGCTTTAGTGACATGGTTCTCAAACCTGAGTGCACGTCAGAGCCACACACAGATTGCTGGGCCAGAGTTCCCGGTTCAGTAGGTCTGCGTTTTTAACATATTTCCAGGTGCTGCTGCTCCTGTTTGGGAACCATGCATCAGGCATCTAAGTGTTTGTAGAGGTAATGATTTTAACTCTCTAGTTTTTAGTTAATCCATTTGTTTTCACAAAAAAAATTCTTAATCCTTTTATTTTGCCTGAAAAGAATATAGGTTATGAGTCATGAAATTCAGCGGTCACAAATGAACATTATACAGGTTCTACATGAAAACTCTTCTTAGAAAGCAGTTTTTTTTAAGGCTGACTTCCTAATTTGGGGTGAGGCATGAGTGGGCTGCCAGGCAGAGATGGCGCCCACCCGGCACGGCGCTGGGTCAGGTGCGGCTTGCTTCGGGTCATCAGGAGTTTTACCTGGCTTCTGGTGGAGACTGTCGCAGGTGTGCAGGCTCGTTTCACGCAGCGTTGTCACACACAGTCAGCTGTGCAGCCAGCAGTCGGTGTGCAGAGATGCTCGGTGACGCCCGATGAAACTGTGCTTAAATCACCGCCTGCCGACAATGATCAAAGCCCAGGGCCCCCACTGGCTTCTGTGCGAGACCTGAATGCACAGGGCGTGGTTTCCCTAAGCCGCAGCTCCTGCAGCTGCCTCCGCTGAGAACACCTCAGAGTCCATTTTGCATTTAAAGTTGACCATAGTTCTTAAAGCAGTTAATAGAATACTTGACAGCCAAACTCTGATCAAAACTACGCCCTGTGTGGGAGCAATATTGAAAATTCTATTCAGTTTTAGTTGGGTATGCTAATAGTTTGGAATTTAATTCTGGTAGAATGATCTAGAGTCATGTTTAAATCAGTAGCCAGCCCATGAGCAAATTCAGGACGAAATACATTTGAATGCTTTGACCCAGAATTCCCATCTCACAGGGCTGTAAAGATTGGTTGTTATTTATAAACGCAGAGCACAGTGCCCGGTACGCAGTGAGTGTGGTATGTGACTTAGCTGTTGTTATTAGTTATTGTAGGTGTAATTTTATGTTTATTCTAAAATGATCAAAGCTGGAATGTTCTCAGCCGTGCCGTCGTTTACATGTATTGATCACTGCTGCATGGAACTGATCTTTCCCTTTGTGGGGAGACGTCTCTGTTTAGTGTAGTGTCTGTCTTTTTTAAAACAGAAGAAAAGATTTGTTGATTGTCTTTTCACTTTGAAATATTCATCTCCTTCTAGACAGCTTGCTGTTTAAACTTTGTTTAGTCACTGAAGGAAAGTATTTGTGTTTCAGGAAAGCCTTTCAGTTGTGTATACAACTTACTGTCCTGCTCAGTACACCATCTATGAGCCAGTCATTAGACTTAAAGGTCAAATGAAAACCCAGCTCTCTCAAAGACCCTTCAGCTCGAAAGAAGTTCACAGCATCTTATTAGAACCCCACCATCTGAAGACGCTCCGGCCCACTGAGTGTAAGACCGTTCAGGGCATTCTGCATGAGATCGGTGGAACTGGCATATTTGTTTTTCTCTTTGCGAGGGTAAGGATCACTGGTGATAGTTTCATCTAAAGAGAAGCTGCTTCTTTATTGTGAAATTTTAATATTTCTTTTTGATAACAAAGCTGTACATCAACTGTATTAAACCTTAAAGATTAAAAATGTACATAGTGTTTATGGTTAGGATGTCATCAAGCTTTCTGCCACAGATAATTTTTTGATTAAAATTTCTTTTTAACTTATGAAGATTTTGGAAGTTTTCTATTATCCAGATATATGGTTAGAACAATTAAGTGTTAAATGTACAAGACTTAAAATTGCCAATGGAGAAAAAAATGCATACTATAGTAAAAATATAGAAGAAACGTATTCTTTGAAATAAGGTTTGTGGAACTTGTTTTTCCCTTGAAGTTTGCAGAAGCATGGAACAAAGACAAAGGGCAACAAATAAGTACAAAAATAATTTATTCGGATTTGAGATGTTCTTTTTAAAAGGGAAGGAGAAATAAAAAGATTGACTCTTGTCATGGGTACTGTTTTAGAAACACTTGTTTAATTATCAGTTCTATTTGGTCGTCTGAGGGCAGGGGCAGTGTCCTTCCTGATGGAGAGCAGGAAGGCAGTAGCTCAGGGATTGCTACAATCCAAGCAGGGGTGCAGATGGGCCCACTTCGGTACAAATTGTTTCTGCTTCCTTGTGCTCTGTGTCCTTGTTTAATTAGAGCATTTCTGATCTTCTTTCAGCCTCAGAACTTTATCTTTAAGTGTAGCTTCTGCCACATTATCATGCTGTCTCCCTGGCTGGCTTTCTTCCTTTAATGGGACCACATTTGATTAATTTTACAACGAGAGATGTCAGTGGTCGTTATTGGTGGTACTGTTCTTGTAAACATTTTGTGAGCATTTGACCCATCGTACTCTACGCTGTCTTTCTTTTCGTCCTCTTACTTTTTTAAACTTTTTTTTTGCATCTAGTATCTAGTTGAATAGATTTTACCCTAGTGTCTTAAAATTAAAAGCTTTTCATTTATCTTCTCGTCAGCATTTTGTGATTTACTTTTATAGCTTTGTATAATTTTAAAATGTATATCCTTGGTTTTTCCTCTTTCATCAAGTTATTGAATATACATGTGTTATGATCACTGTTACACAGTGACTACATGTGAGAGAAAATAGTTAATTTTTTATCTTGCATACACATAGAATCTTACAAATAAGACTTTTAAAGGATATCTTTATACTTAAAAGCTTTGTTCAGTATCCTTCCTCTCCTACAAAAATAAAATTTGGTCTCCTTAAAATCCTTACACACGTAGGCTGCCTTCTGAGCCTCATCTCCACCATCCAGCCAGAGCGGCAGCTGCAGCCCCCTGGATGGACCATGAGCCTCCGGGTTTAGCTGTTCCCCTCTCTCCTGACCGTGCCTCACCCCCGGCCCCTTTCACCCCCACCTCCTAGGCTGGCACCCTCGTTCCAGGCCGTCTGCTCCATGCAGGCTCCCCAGCTCAAGCGGAGTGGAGTCAGACGCATTTGTGTGCTCTCCTGGCATTCATGTTGTCCCACTCTCCTTTGGCTTTTTGCATGAGAAGAAGGTGTGTATTTCTTACATGTAGTAGTTTCCAGAAAGCACTGGGGGACTTGAAGTACAAGGTACAGTCCATAGCTTTTATACAGACGTCTTCTCTTTTGAGCAGACGGCAGGCCGCACTGGAGGCAGGTACATGCCTGCTACTTCATCTCCCACAGCACATAACACACAGCCTGTTTGTTGACTGACTGACTAATCATCAAAAATTTGAGGCATTTTGCTGACATTTCAGATCACTAATAAAATGCTACTGACTTCTAAGGTTATCAGTGTTATTTGAGTCAATTTATAGAATAATTAAGCGACAAAAAAACATGGAATTTATGTTCTTAGTTTCTTTACAGTTCTTAAATAATAACAAACTGTCAGCAATAAAAGACAAGCGTTCAAATGAAACTGATGGATTGATATTACATAATGATAGATAGACATGCAGGTTAAATTTTTTATCACAACAAATTAGAAAAAAATATATCTACTTTTTTTTTAGGTTGTGGAACTCAGTAGCTGTGAAGAAACTCAAGCATTAGCACTGAGAGTTATCCTCTCATTGATCAAGTGCAACCAACAGAGAATACGTGAATTAGAGAATTGCGATGGGCTTTCCATGATTCACCAGGTGCTGGTCAAACAGAAGTGCGTTGTTGGCTTTCACATGTTAAAGGTGTGTTCTCATAAAGTTGATTTTCACTGTATACGAAAATAGTTTCATACACAGTGGTACTTACCGCTTCAGTGAAGTCTCCAGTAGAGTTTTGTGTTTCAGTTATTCCTGAAGAAAACGAAGGAAACCCGGTAGTATGTATTTAATCAAATGAAGGCTCTTCTGGGTCTTTTTCATCATTTAAACAATTACATTTCAATTTCCTTTAAAACATTTTAGAAGACTAAAAGAAGAAATGAAACTTAGAGATTTTAGGTCTTCAAGAGCCAGCGGTGTCTCCTCGGCTGGCCCCTCGTTCTGTAGGTCAGTGAAATTGAGACCCACGGAGACACTGCTGTTGGCTTCAGCTCCCGCAGTCGTGGAAGAGAACGCAGTTCCCCAGACACCTGGTGCTGTCCCAGTCCCGTTAGGCAGTGCTGCTACAGAGCTAGGTTCCTAAAGCCATATTGTGTTAGCTTTTATTACGACCCAGCAGTCATCATATGTTTAAGTACTTTTCTAACTTAACGCGTTTGGTGACAGTGTGGAAGTGTCTGTCTCTGAAGGTATGAGGATGAAGGCGAAGACCTCGCCTCCTCTCGTGCTCCTGCACCCCTGCCCTTCAGGCTGTCAAGATACTTATATTTATGGCATGAATACTTTTTGAAAAAATTTTAAAAATAAAAATAGGATGTGGTTTATCTTACCCCATATTTGAAATTAAATAATCATTTATAAGTATTTGACATTTCAGGGTTTTCTAAGTATTTGAATTGTGTTGCAAAACAAATTAAAGCTACTTTGTGAGATGTTGTCATTCACTAGTTTTCCTTTGAATTTTATGTTTTGACTGTGATGATTGAAAGCTGAATATTTCTGTTGTATTTTTGGACTGATTATTCACGCATCTTGTGTTAATGCCTTTTTCCCATAGACCCTTCTTGAAGGTTGCTGTGGTGAAGACATCATTCACATCAACGAGAATGGAGAATTTAAGTTGGATGCAGAGTCTAATGCTATCATCCAAGACACTAAAGTGCTGGAGGAGCTCCTGCTTGACTGGAAGATATGGAATAAGGCAGAGGCACGTGTTTTTTTTTTAACAGTGAAAAGCGCTTGTCATGGGTTTACCCCCTTAGCAGTCGGTGAGCATACGGTGCAGTGTCAGCTGTGTGCACGGCGTTGTGCAGGAGCTCCGCGGAACTTTTTCATCTTGCTTGACTGAAACTCTGCCTGTTGAACAGCAGCTCCCACGTCCCCTGCCCCTAGGCCCTGGCTACCCCGTCCTGCTTTCTGTTTCTGTGAGTTTGATCACACCAGATACTGCCCACTTGAGCAGGATGGTTCTGTTGTTTCTGTGACGAGCTTGCTGGCTTAGCCTCATGTCCCCCAGGTCCATCTGCGTTGTAGCGTGCCAGGAGAAGTCTGTCTTTTTTAAGACTGAATAGTGCCCCATTGGATGCATAGACAACAGTCTTCTTTTTATCTCCTCCTCCGTGGATGCACTTAGGTTGCTTCCACATCTTGGCTGTTGTGGATATTCTGCAGTGAACATGGATGTGCAGAGGTCTCTTCGAGATCCTATTTTCAGTTATTTTAGATGTATACCCAGAAGCACGATTGCTAAATCAGGTAGTAGTTCTATTTTTAATTTTTTGAGGAAAGTCCATACTGTTTTCCATAAGAGTGGCACCATTTTACAGTCCCATCAACACTGTGCAAGGGTTTCAATTTCTCTACTTTGTCGACAATAATTGTTATTTTTTCATAGAGGCTATTCTGTAGGGTTTGAGGCAAGAGCTTGTGGTTTTGATTTGCATTTCCCTGTTGATTAGGGATGATTGTCTTTCCATGTACTTACTAATCTTTTCTGTGTCTTCTGTGGAGGGATATCTATTCAAGTCCTTTGACCTTTTTCAATTGTGCTATTTGAGCTTTTGTTAGTGAATTGTGGGAGCTCTTTATATATTCTAGATATTGATCCCTTATCTGATACATGGTTTGCAGATATTTTCTCCTGTTCTGTAGGTTACCTTTTCACTCTGTTGATTGCTTCTTTTGCTGTACAGAGAGGCATGTACTTTTAAATATTCACTTATCATTCTTCTGGAGAACAGAACAAATTTACTACTACAGTGTAATGTTAGATGTAAATGGAATCTGGAGATTATTTTCTGTGCAAGGGTTTGAACAGCCATGGGTAACGCTGAGCTGGAGGGTCAGCACCAGAACTGGGCTGCTGGGAAGAGCTAGAGCTGATCTTCGGCTGGAGAACTTGGGGCTCATTCGAAGGGGACTTGCCTTTACCATAAGCTCTGAAACGGGATCCTGCCAGGAGTGTGGAGAGTCGGACCAACCAGAGGGAAATGGACACACTTCTGAGGAGGGGTGCCATGTTGCCGGGGAGTCATAGAGGGGCCAGTACTCAGGGCAAGGCTGTGAAGTCCTGGCTTCACCGCAGGCAAAAGCTAAGGAGCCTGGCTTGGTCTTAGGTGCAGGCAAAGCATCTCCACAGCTGCATGGGTGGGGGCTCCCGGGGACGCAGCAGGGAATGGACGTAGGGCTGCTGCCTCTCCGCCCTGTGCGGAGCACGGTCTTCAGAGTGTGGTTCCTAGAGCCCCCTTAGCTCCAGGCCGGAGGAGGGCCTAGAGCTGCTTAGAGGGGACGGCGCCGTCATAAGCACAGCTAACTGAGGACCAATCCCAAGGGTATGTATGCCTTTAGAATTTTTTTAAAGTTGGTTATTTCCAAATTTGGCAACGCTTCCCCCTGATTTACTCATTATCAATGGTGAGTTGTGAAGCTGAAAGACACTTTTCTAATCTATGATTAATGAAAACAAATTTTGAACGTGCTAGAGGAAAGACAACTATTTTTCTATTCTCCCTATATAAAATTATTTTAGAAAATTACTGTTATATGAAGAAGCAGTCATAGAACATGCTGCCAGAAACACAGGGGAAGCTTCACAGAGCTGTGTCAAGCAGCTCACTATTGCTTTTGCTGCATTTTGTGATATTTGTCAGTTTTTAAAACTTTCTATTTTGCTATGATTTCTTTTCTCATTCTGAATAAATACTTTCAGAATTTTAAAAATCCATATATGTGTATGTATAAAAATATACATAGGGCTGCAAGGAGAGAAACAAATGAACATAGACAGTATATGCAAACAAATTGGATCAAAGGCAGTGTAAATATAAACGTGTGTAAAAATATAAAATTATAGACTGGAAGATCAAATCTTAATTAAAAGTTGGACAGCTGTTTAACTTAGTATTTCCAAAGAGGAAATTTTCCAAAGAGCTAATTTGAGGTTGTTTAATTTAAAAACAAAACATTTTTTGTTGAATTTGAAAGCGATATGCACAAATACTTCTGTGGGCTTGAAATTAGATTTTCTTCCCTAATGATTTTTTTACCTGAGTTGTTTTGTTTCTTGTTTTGGGTGGTTTGTTTGCTTCGGCTCTATTCTCGTTTGCTCCTATTCTTCAGGCATAAATAAAGTTTTCATACTTGGGCTGCCCTGTCTCCCAGTTTTCATATGTCTTTCTTTTAGGGCACTTTGGCCCTGTCTTACGAAAAGAGAGGCCTTGGTTAGGACAGCATGATTGAGTCTGTGAACTCCTTGACCTTTCATTACACATTTCCATCAGACAAGGGCAGGAGAAACAGCAAGGCCTGCAACCCGAGCCAGTTAGTTTTGCTTTTTGTTAACAGCGTTGTTGAAAGATTATTTGCGGTGATAAAATGAAGTGAAGGTTATCTTCCCATAGTACTTATCTAGATAAGATTCCTTTTTCTCTATTATTATTTAAAATTGATTCAACATAGGAGAAGCATTTTAAAGAACCTTAAAAGAATAGTAACTACTGTTTGAAAGTGCACATTTAGTAATTGTGCAGAGAGTTCTATTATTTGGACTTAAACGTAAATTAATCCAAAAGTGGAGAATTTCTACACTGTCAGTAGCTTTTTTCAATTTAGTATAGTTTGGTCTAAAATTATTTGATTAAGTGCTGTATACACAAAGTAGCATTGAAGTCTTTACATTTTTAGTAATGCTCTTGAAAATAAATTGTTTGTAAACAGTTAATATTGATGATGTGTTTCTCTATAGTGAATAAATCCCCCAGATAATTTATCTTTTGAAAATATTGTGAATCATTTAATGCCGCAGAAAGGTTAATGTACTAAATGAAGCACCTAATGCAATACTGCATTCAGCATAAGTATCTAGAAATGACCAGTTGTCAAAAATAATAATAATAATAATAGTCTGGGAATAACTTTTAAGATTTGCTTTTTCAGACAGATTTAACCTTTGGCCCTGCGTGTACACGCAGTGTTAAACTGCTGTATTGTGTGCTTTCTAACAAGCACGCAGCGTGGTTTTCGGTGACCGTGTGCTGACGGGCCTGTGTTCGTCTCCTCAGCAAGGTGTCTGGGAAGGCCTGCTGGCAGCCCTGGAAGCCCTCATCCGAGCAGACCACCAGCAGCAGGTGTTTAACATTAAGCAGTTGCTGAAAGCGCGAGTGGTTCATCACTTCCTGCTGACCTGTCAGGTTTTGCAGGTACTTTTCATGTGACTTTACTTCTGGAGTTATTTCCTGCAGTCATTTATGTTTAATAGCTCAGTGCTATGCACTCAGACTTCTGTGGGACTTCCCATGAAGTTATTTTCTGTGTTCCCTTCTCTCCAGGATCCCCTCTTTGAACGAATAGTATCGGAGGTTTTCAGCGCCTGCCTCTTGTAGCTTGACCTTTATGTTGTCACCATTCCTAACTCAGTGAAAAAAGAACAGCTACTGAATTTCTGAGATGTTTCTTTCTGTTGGGCTAAAATAATAATTTGATAGTCACTTGAACATCAACAATAGTGAAATTTTAACTTGTTCCATGTTCCTTAAATAACAAGTACAAGTATGTGTTGTTTTAATAAGTGTATTTGTTGAAGATCTGTTTGATGTACTAGAATTAGTATATTGAAAATATATCACAAATATAATGTCAAAAAGTGGCCCTACCTTCACCAGGCGCTTTGCAGAGCCTGTGCTGTGGCCTGGCTTCTAGTTGAATGGTTCTCTCTGCCTTCGCAGATTCCCTTTTTCCAGCGGGGTTGGTGAGTTGGGCCGTTTTCAAGTCGGCTTGTTTTCGTTGCCCAAGGCAGACATTAGGTCTTTATCTACTCGGATGAGTCCAGAGGCCCCATGGGATCAGTAGCGTTGCCTTCATTTGACATCCCTTTGTTCCCGTTGCGCTGGTGCCTTCTCACTGTTCTTGGGGTAAAATTAAAAACCTACAACTTCTGTGAGAAGGCTTGTGCGATCGGCTGCACTTCAGCCCCACCTGCAACCACGCAGCCCCCGCCTTATTTGTCTTCCCTAAACAAGCGAGCCTGCTTCCCAGCACAGGACAGGCAGGACAGGTGATGGTCTTTCTGATCTGGCCAGCTCCTGCTCGTCCGTTATGCCTCAGCGTAAACTTGACTTCCTGAGAGAAGCCTTCCCCGCCCTTTCCCCGGAACGCACGCTTTCTCCCTCTGCCCTTACTCTCACTCTGCACGTGCACATTTTGTTAGTTGTATGTCATTCATGAGTTGATGGTTTATTTCCCCCTGCGGACTTCCTGAGGACACGGGTAAGGTTTCCTGTTGATCCCACAGTAGTCCCAGTACACATAGGCATGCAGTCAGCATTTGTTGAATGAATGAATTCTGAAATAACAAAACAAAAATATGTCATACCCTTCTTGGCCCCTGTGGGAAGTTAGAGTGTTGTCTTCAGGGATACAGTACAGTGACCTCTCAGACCCCTTGCTCACCGAATGTTTTATGTATCACTCAGTTTCTTTCTCCTTGTCTATCCACTTTAAAACTTGTTGGCCAGTTTTAGTGAATTCATATGACAGTGTGAAGTTCTTGTTCACTCTTTCCATGTCAGAAAAGTGGCACTCATCAACTTGGAGCTTTCAATATATATTTCACTTCCATATTATTAATTAAAATGCTAGAAAAATCCAGGTATCAATTCCTTTTCGTGAAAGGTATGTTTCTTCACCCTTCTTCATTCAGAGAGCCTATTTGTCGAATTAACAGCTATTTATTAAGAATACCTTTATGTTAGGTATCGAGGGACGTATGTAAAGAAGTGAACTTAGTCATTGCCTTTCAGGTATCTCAGAGTATTTGAGGAAGATTAAAAAATCAGTAGAAGATTGGGTGTGGGCCAGGTTCATCAGTCCACGAGTGCAGCGTGAAGACCTGAGCTTCAAGAGCCTGTGAAGTGGGCGTGTACAGGAAGGGGGGAGACTGTAAAGACAGGGTTAGTAGGGCCTAATTCTGCTCAGATAGGAGCCATAAGAGAAGTCGGATAGGGGACATTTTGAGCTGGGAGACTAGGAGAATGATCACATCATCACAGAGAGGAGGAGTGAGCGTGAACGGAACATTCTGCGCTTGAGGTTTCCGTGGGCGTTCAGGGGCGGTGACCGCCAGGCACTGCGATGTGCCAGGCAGGAGCTGAGGGGACGGGCGAGAGTGAGATCGGACATTGTTAGCACTGATGAACAGGGGAGCCACGGGGGTAGGTGAGCCCTCCAGGACAAACACATGCAGCGGAAGGAGCAGAGAGAGCTGAGGTCTGCGTCGCAGGAGACAGCCGTTTTCAGGGTGTGAGACTGGAAAAAGGAGCTATTGAGAGAGGTGTAGAAAGAATTTCCACCCCCCACCCCCAGAAAGTGGGTAGTTGAAGAGATGAAGAAGAACCAGGAAGCTCAGCAAAGTGAAAGCCAGCGGTGGGCAGAGGGGAGAGAACTGCCCAGGCGGAGGAGTGAGGGCCACATGATGTACAAAGTTCCAGGAAAGTGCGGACAGATGAAGGGCCACCAACTTGGAAATTCTTAGTGGCGGATGAGATTTCAGTAGAGTGAAGAAGGCAGGAACCAGATTTCTGAGGACTTAAGGCAGCATGTGTGGCAGATCATTGGAGGCAGTGAGAATAAATGATTATTAAAAAGTCCAGCAGCAAGAGAAAGACAAAAAGTGTTAGCAAGCACTTCCCAACAGGCCAAGTTAAAGGATTTTTTAAAGAAATGAAATAGATTGCCATTGAGTATTTGTAAGGAGTCAGTGGATCAGGCTGGGATGGGTGAGGGGTGAGTCATTGAGGTGACAATCAGGAGAGTTGGGAAGTTACCTGGGGGATGATTTAGAAAAGAGGCAGGTGGTTGTAGCAGGAATAACAAAGACCCGGAAGTTGGGAACCCTGTGCTCTCGGCCTGGCTTGGCCCCGTGGCAGTTGTGAGGTCTTGACAAGGGAGTTTTTGCTTACTTTTGTAGACTGGGTGTTCTCTTCTTAAATCCGAGGTAGTTAGACTAAACTGTTTCACAGTTAACGTCTAGGTTTTACGTTTTCTGATTCAGCGATGCACAAGAGTAAATGAAGAAGATTGGGTGTGGAGACACAGTGTCTGTTTGGACAGAGAGAGGAAAGAAGAGGAAGTTTACGCCCCACGGCCTTGCTCTAGAGGCCGGCTGCTGCCCGCTGGGGAGGTGGGATTGGAGAATATAAATAATGTATTTATATCCGCCTTTATTTTTAGTAATTCCTTGGCATTCTACCAGGTCTCACTGGTCCAGGCAGTCAAGAGGTCTGGGTTTGAGTTTCAGACGCACAACTGACATGTTTTCTGTGTGGTTTAGCAAGTTAGTCATATAACCACTTCTGGTCTTCATATTCTAGAAATGAAGGATAAAGCCTCTCAGAGCTGTTGTGAGAAAGAACTTGGTAAAGTGGAACGTACCGTATTAACGTGATCAGTACTCCGTCAGAACTTGACCCTCCTGAACCCATAGTAGGAGCAGAAGTGGTGCCAGCGGTGCTACTAGTACTAATTGCAGCTGACATTTATGTGGGCCACTGGTGTTCGTGAATTTTTATAGCAGGATTGCCTGAACTGAGAAATAGCAACTCAGTGTTGTAAATATGGTCTGACCAGAGTAATAAGCCAACACACTTCTATCTTAACAGGAATATCTTGCTTAAATGAAAAATGTTAGTTAAGTTGACAGTTCTCTTTAAATCTAAAGAAAATTTTTATTTTTTCAGGAACACAAAGAGGGGCAGCTCACATCCTTGCCCCGCGAGGTTTGTAGATCATTTGTGAAAATTATAGCAGAAGTCCTTGGATCTCCTCCAGATTTGGAATTATTGACAATTATCTTCAATTTCCTTTTAGCAGTCCACCCTCCTACTAATACTTACGTTTGTCACAACCCCACAAACTTCTACTTTTCTTTGCACATAGGTAAGTATAATCATCTTTGCAGATCTTGGCTTTTCCACTTTTGTTTTTCTCTTCCCAATTGATCTCCATTTGTTGGGTATTTATTAAATGGTTTCTGTGCTAGAAATTGCCCTAATTACACAGTGGGATTGGGACAGGGCGGAGAGCTAAAATGAGCCAGACATGAGCTTAAACGCCAAGAGGTGAGGGGAGATGTATACTCAAATAATTATAGTAAGAAACGATTTCTGGTAAGTACCCAGTACATGCAAAAGGAGAAGTACTCAGATGTCAGAGGAGTGAGGGCTTCATCAGACAGCTGTGGAGAGAGACCTCATAGATTATGTATCTGACATGGGCATTGAAGACTTTAGGTAAAATTCGATGGGTAGATTGGAGAATTAGCATTCCAGGTGAAGAGAATGATTTAAACGGGAGGAAAAATAGGAAGAGAAAATAAAGAATAGTCAACTTTACCTAAGTATAGGGGATTTATGAAGGAGTAGTGAGAAATAATACCATAAATACAGTTTGGGACATTCAATTACTTCCCCCTCAAGGTCATATTAAATGAGTCCTTGACTATAAGGTCAAGAGAGTTTGAACTTGTATTCTAGTTAGGGATAATTGAAGGATTTTGCTTTGCTGTGTTTGTTTTGAGCCAAGGAACATGCTGTAAGTAAATTATTACAGTAACATTCAGTATAGAGAAACGACCTGCACAGAAGTGAGTTACAGCTCTGGGAACAGACGAGACCACTGAAGAAAAGCGCTGAGACAGAAGGAAAAGGGAAGCTAAGGACAGAACTGCTGGCAGCAATGCTGTGTAGAGGGGGGAACAAGAAAGAGCAACCTCGGTGTGAAGGACAGGCGGGATAACCAGGGTTCTCAGAGGGTGAGGAGAGCGGGCCGTGGTGAGAAAGCAGGCGAGAGCGCGCCTGGGAGGGAGTGGACCGCAAGCTTAGACGGGAAACTGTTGTGAAGCAGCCGTTTTAAGGAATGTAATCAGTGAATACAGTGATTCAGCCACAGTAAAAATCCAAGTGGGATTATCAGCATGTGAGGTGTGTTGGGTTCAACAAACATTTAGTGAACCAAGATCCTGGTAGCAGGGCGGTTGCAAAGACAAGTAACATGTGGCCCCTCCCTTGAGGAGCTCACAGTCCAGTAGAGGGAGGGAGACGTGACAGGTCATTATACCACATGGAAGGCACGGCGCTGTCAGTATTCCGTCTTCTGGTCCCACAGAGCATGGTGAGGGCATATTTCCTGGACAAGGTGGCGCCTGCTCTGAGCCTTAAAGGTTGAGTGGGAGTTGAAGGGAAGGGCCTTCCTGGCAAAGCAAACAGCTTGATGTTGCTGAAGTAATGTAAGAAAAAAGGCTGGAAAAGGGGTGTGTAGACAGAGCGTGGAGATTCTGTTAGACGAGAAGCTTGGACTTTGCCCAGGGTGGTAAGGAGGCAGCAGAGAGCCACAGGAAGGTTTTTAGCCAGGGCTGACATTTGGTGGAGAGAATTCTGGTAGCTCTGAGGAGGTGAGGATGACCAGATGTCCATCACGGATACCATTTAGAAGTCTGGTAAGAATCCAGGTGACAGGTGAAGAGGGCCTGCATTATAGCACTCCTCTGGGGATGAGAAGAGTTCACAAGTCAGCAATCAGTAGCACCCGGAGACTGACAAGTCATGGATAGAGGAGAGCTGTGGTCAAGGGTGGCTCCTGGTTCCTGCATGGGAGACGGGTGCATCCACCAAAGGGACCAGAGGGCAAAACGGGAGTGAATTCAGGGCAGAAGGATGACTCAGGCTTAGATTTAGCACATTTGCGGTGCATTTAAGAAATCAAGCAGTTGAATTTACGAGTATATGAAGCTCAGAAAGGAAGATTAAGCTGGAGGTATCAATTTTGGAGTTGTATTGGACATCGAGGGGCCTTTGTTCAAACATAAGTCACAGCCCTCTCCTCCAGGAGTGGAGATGAGCAGGGTCCTCGGAGAGCTCAGATTAGCAGATACAAGGTGAAGCATCAGGCTGCTGAGGCACAGCAGTGACTGCAGGCACCAAGGGCCTGCAAAGCAGCAGAGGCCGCAGTGGCTAGGCGCAGTCAGAGAGCCTGGGCAGGACTTGCGGGGCGCGCTCGCGTACAGGGTGTGCCACGGGTGTCTGCTTTGCACTTCTTTTTAGAAACATTTGCATTTGATGATTTGCTTTTAAAGTTACATTTTTGTTTTATACTTTTTAAAAATTCTCTCAAACTGTTTTGATCCTAGATGGCAAGATCTTTCAGGAGAAAGTACAGTCAATCGTGTACCAGAGGCGCTCTGGCAGTGGAGGGAGGTCTGTTACCAGCCCTGGACTGATGGTCATAAGCCCATCTGCTTTTACTGCTTCACCACCCGAAGGTAAGAAAAAAATTAAAAAATAAAAACCCAATAGTGAAAGTATAACTAATTCTGGGTATTAATAGATAGATAAATTGTGCATGTTTTAGCAGCATAGTCAACCTGCTATTCAGACTAAGTAAACGGAAGGCTAAACTTAAAAACTATAGAGCATGTTTAAGGAATCCGTTTTGCTATTTTCTGGTACCAGCAACTCACACTCCAAACCACAAGAAAGGCTCAGGAGAACTTAGGAGATGGGTGAGGCTCCTGCTCTCTTGCTCTGGAACTCTCTGTCCCTTTTGGTCATAGTCATTTGGCTTTCATTAAGCTTCTGATTTATTTTCCCATTTTCTCCAAAAGCTTTGTTTGGCTCACTGTCTCCTTTCTACCTGAAGTCATTCTAGACAGCGTCACTTGCCATGTGGACAGCCATGCACACTCTGGCCTCATGTCCCTTGACTCTGGGGACCTTTCCCTCTACTTATTGACCAGTATGTTTGCCTTGACCTTGGACGGCATCCGAACACACTTCTCACCTCTGAACCTCCAGTGTCCCACTCCCTGATGACACCCTCCTGTCTCTCCAGTTTCTTTGTCATCATCCCAGTTTCCCCCTTCCCTTTTCCCCTCCAGCCTAGACCCCATTAGCCAATAATTTTATTTCTTCATTTTCCTTGTCCCCTTGGCCTTTAAGGCACTCTTGACCTGAAAAACCCTAACCTTTCCTCACTCTAACCTTCCTCACACTGCTGAAAGCTGCTCAAGAAAGTCGCCGCTGAGAACTCCTGCACCTGTAGGAGGGTCTGCAACTGTAGTAGGCCCTTTAATGCTGCCCTGTAATTTTTCTGTATGTTCAGAATCAATTCCCTCTTTTTCCGTAGCAAGTATATTCAAGTCTTTAAGCTAATAGTACGCTCCTCTCTTCTTGGTTTATCTTAACAGACTACCTCATTTCTATCTTTATAGAGAAAAAACAGGTGCACATCTCCTGGTTGTGAACTGACTGTGTGTCTTTTCCTCTCCTGACTGCTGTCCCCTTCCATACTGAGACATTCCTTTCGTTGTCAGTCCCACCTAGTCTTGTCTGTAGCTCTGATACAGATGATTAACTAACTAGTGCTGGTAAGATAGAGAGATGGCGAGAAAGGACAGGATATCTGGGTGTTTATCTCCAAAGTGTTTCAATTATTCTCTAGCACATTTTATGGCCTTTTGTTTGAATATTTTAAGGCTATGTTTAATTAGTTTTATTTGGAATTTAATAGGAAGTGTTATTTTTAAAATAGTCGTGCATCACTCTGAAACATTTTCAAGTACATTCATGCCCCCGTTGTTTCCAGGTCGTTTGAACAGAATCTTTTCAGCAGCCTTATTCCTCCAGCCAAAGTCCCGAAATAAGTAGGAAAACTTCTGAGCTGTGGAGCTGCTTTATTATCACAAAGCCTGTGCTCTAAGCAGTTCATTTGGTTCTTGTTTACTCTGTCTCAGTGCCTCTGTTTTAGCCTGCCGAAAACTTGCCTGGAGGGCTCATTAGACCAGATCCCTGGGCCCTGCCTCATCCATTCTGATTCCGTAGATCTGGAGCCTGAGAGTGCGCATTGCTAACAGTCACACAGGTGCTGCTGACCCCGGGCTGCAGCCGGCCCGCAGACCACACCGTGAGTGGCAGTCACTTATAGCCCATGCACTGAGGAGGAGAGTGACTTTTCTGTCTCCTCCTACTTAGAATATAAGAAGCAGCAAAGTGGAGAGCGGTAGCAAGAAGAGAAAAAACGTTTTCTTCTCGCTAACAGAGCAAAAAGTGACTGCAAAATTGGAGGAGTGGGGAGGGGGGTGTACAGCTCAGTAGTAGAGTCTTTCTAGCATGCACAAGGTCCTGGGTTCAATCCCTGGTACCTCCATTAAATAAATAAATAAACCTAATTACCCCTCCCCCCAAAAAATTGAAGAAAAAAAAAGAAGAAGAAGAAGACGACCTGGAGGAGTGAGAGAACGGTCTAGGGCCGTTTGGTCCAGTAATAGCAACACCAGGCACGACCGTTCTTGCTGCCTATTCTTGAGCACCTGTCCTACGGCAGGCAGTCTGTGCTTTGCATCACAAATGTGACCTCACGTAATCCTTAGAGCAACCTTGCAGAGTCGAAATTCTGAACGCTCTTTTTACACTTGCAGAGACTAGCACTCACATAATTAAATGACTCACTGGAGGCCACCTGAGCAGCCAGGGGTGTCTAGTTGCAGAGCACACACTCTTCCCCCTGCGTCCATCTGCGGCCTGGAGACCGCTCGCCACGGCGAACTACGCTTCACTCAGTTCATTGAATTTCACTTCGGTAGAACCATTAATCCTACGACTTTCGATCATTGAGGCAGTACTGTATTTTGTTAAGGAGACAGGAGAAGACCTGTATTTTTGGAAGATTTTAATAACAAGTAGTTAAAAGAAAAATAGTTTTAAGAATGTTAAGCACTAGTTACCGGGAACGCTAACCTGTAGGGA
Organism: Camelus dromedarius; assembly: GCF_036321535.1. Taxonomy (NCBI): domain Eukaryota; kingdom Metazoa; phylum Chordata; class Mammalia; order Artiodactyla; family Camelidae; genus Camelus; species Camelus dromedarius. The sequence goes on from NC_087443.1 coordinate 2,988,105, forward strand.
TTCTTTCCCGTCACTACGAGGGGGGGTTCTTGCTGCGGCGGTGACTGTGCAGCAGTGGCCCCACCGGGCGGATGTTTAAGTGCCTTTTCCTGTCTGCTCCCGCCAGGAAGCGGCTCCGGCAGGGCTCTCCCGCAGCAGGCGGCTGCCCCCATGCCGCGTTCCCGAAGCCTGCCGGCCTTCCCTACCTCCTCACCTCGGACATGGCCACGGAAGCTGCCCGGAAGTGTGGGGGGCAGCATCGAGGGGTTGCAGAGGGTCGTGGACAGTTACGTGGCTTCCTGGCCAGAGAAGCAGAGTCCGCTGGGGAGCTCCGAGACGCTGAGGAGAGGCGGGGAAGATGCCTTCCTCAGCAGCTGCGAGTCTGCGAAAACGGTCTGCGAGGCGGAGGCCGCCCTGCCAGCCCAGGCCCCTGTCCCTGGCGTCCCGGGAACGGCGGCGCTTCCTGCAGCCAGGGTCGGTCAGAAAGAGCCGGGCGCGGAGCCCGGATCCGAGGACGCCGGTCCCGGGGACGAGCCCTGCCCGCGCCGGCCCGATCACCTGAGGGGGCTGGCCTCGTTCCAGCGCAGCCACAGCACCGTCGCAAGCCTCGGGCTGGCCTTCCCGTCACAGCACGGAGCTGCCGCCCTGGGCCGCTGGCCCAGCCTGGCCGACAGGAGCGCCGAGGACTGGGACAACTTTGCCTTTCCTCTCCGCTGCGAGCCCCTGGGCCGCCGGGCCGCAGGCGCTCACAGGTGCTCACGTGTTCTTATGCGCAACTCCCCCCCCCCCACCGCCCTTTACTGCACTGGGATGAACCTCCGTGCTTGTAGAAGCGGCTTTATTGCATAACCTCTTAAATACAGCATGTGTGTTGATAACAAAGGTCCCTCCCTCCTCATTTTAATACTGAGTGATGCAGAATTCCACTTTTAACCAAAGGCTAAACCATAGATAGTTCTTGAAGGAAAAAACATCTGTGGTTCGTTTAATTCCATATGGTTATTAGAGACAGACTCTTCAGTTTAGGAAAATTACACGATTTTTTATTCCTTCCAAAAGCATCTCCACCAGCACTGTCAGTGAGACTGCAGTGATGGGAATGCTCGCCTGTGCCGCCCCCTGGGGTCGGCACATGCGCCTACATGTGCAGCTGGGCAGCTGCATTTTTATTTAGCTTTAGTTAAATAACACTCGTGGCTCGTGGAAATCACAGAGGTAGGACAGACTACTGCTTAGTCAACTGTACCTAAAAAGGACCGGTGATAGAAAGTGGTGGCAGCCTTGTTAATCACAGCTAAGTCAGGAAGCATCTCTTTAAACCTTACAGACTTCTGTTTCACGTGTTAAAATTACTGCCGCTCGTCATGGCTCTCGGGATCGCAGTGCGCTGCTTTCCTCCCCGGCACTGTGTCAGGCAAGCTCTTGGGGTCTCTGTTCCAGTGCGACTGAAGACTGCCTGGTCCCCATATGCTGTGGGCTGTACGAACTCTTGAGCGGGGTCCTTCTTATCCTGCCTGACGCCATGCTGGAAGACGTGATGGACAAGCTCATTCAAGCAGACACGCTCTTAGTCCTCGTTAACCACCCGTCACCTGCCATACAGCGAGGAGTTATTAAAGTAAGGGCAGCTCCTAAATATGTTGTTTTAATTTGGAAAAATAAATATATGTGTAACTTAAAATTTGGATATACATTTTAAAATAGACCTAAAGCTTTTTTATTCTTAACCCTAATGAGCTGATACAGTTTGTTACCTTTTACTCATGCTTTTATATGGAGTATCATCCAGTTCAGCTCTCCTCCGTATATTGATTCAGATCAACGTGTTCTTTTGTTTTTGTTTTTTAAATTACTGAACCATATACTTAATTTTTTATTATATTTATCTAATGGAGGGACTGGGGATTGAGCCCAGGACCTCGTGCATGCTAAGCATGTGCTCTACCACTGAGCTGTACCTACCCCTCCAACTCATGTCAATGTGTTTTTTGCGTCTACTGATTGCAAGGAACACATAGTTCATTAGGAACCTCTTCTGCAGTGTAGTGTCATCAAATCTTAGACATTTACTTCAGGTTTCAGCCTCGGTGTCACCTTCTCAAAGAGGCTTTCCCTGACCACCTCGCAGAACGGCTTCCTTCTGGCCCTACTCCTCGTTTATTCTGTAGTAGCATCCTAGCCATGTCTTGTAATTATCTCTTAAATTATTTGTGTACTTGTTATTTTAATCTCCCACACTGAAATATAAACTCTGAGAGTAAGAGTCTTGTGTCTAATATATAAAAGGTCCTAAGTATATTGTTGAATGAATAAATGTTTAATATGAATAGTTTTCATTAGAAAATGACATAATATTGAAATGGCCTTTTAAAGATTCTCATTTTCTAGTTTGTCTTGATGTAGGGTATTGTTTAATCCCTTGCAGTTCAACCCAGTATTTACTTAGCTTCCATGTCATTATGCAAAACACTGGGCTTGTTGCTATGTGGGATATAAAGGGAAATAATATAAGCCCCTGCATTCAAGCGTTTATAGTCTAATCGGGGAGGGAGACATGTACCCAGCTAAGTAAAATGTAAGGGTTTCTGTGACGAGTGCTTCGGTGGGAGTGTTAACAGAGAAGCATGGGAGCGTAGGGAAAGCAGTTCATTCTCGTGGGGGAACCAGGGACGGATTCATGCACAAGGTGTATTTTTGTTTAATGCCGTGAACTTAGAAAGCTTTTTAAGTAGGGCAGTACATGGGTGTGTGTTTTGGGAACAGGAGCCTGTCACCACTGTGAGAGAGTGATGGCAGGGAGAGAGACATGGAAGTTGTCGGCTCTCGGCTAGCACAGGAGTCTAGGGGAGAAGTGATGCCTTCCTGACCCGGGAGGCGGGGAGTCGAAGACAGGCGGAGTTGAGAGATGTTAACTGGGATGGAGGAGAGATGCCTTCATAGTTACAGGTGGGAAATCAGGACGAGGAGAGCCAGAAGCGAGGCTGAACTTACAGTCTAGGTGCCGGGTGCTTCTGTGTCTGAGATCAGAGCCATGGAAGCAGTGAGTCTGGAAGGAAAAACGGTTACTTTGGTTGTACCCGTGCTGCATTTCAGATGCTGAGGAAGGGTGGAAATGTAGGCCGATGCCCAGGATAAACAGTCGGCCAGAAGTCTGAAAACCAGACATCTAGGATATATGTATGTTTTCAGAGAAAGCATAATACAGTGTTGACTGATTTTTCTTGCTTCAGAATCAAAGTTAGGCACAGATACTCTACTGTACTCGACCAAGACTGCCAGTCTACTAGGTGTCCATGCTTAGCTAAAAAGCTGGTTTCCCCTCACAGGTGTGCCAAGAGCTCCAGGACCGTCGTCGTCAGCATTCCGGCATAGTCAGGGACAAGGTTTATTTCTGTTTTGCTGTGGAGGTGGCATCTCCTTTCAGCTTTCTATGTTCTGAATGAAATTAAACAGTAATTTCCAACTACACGTGTAATACAGTGTCTAATTTGTTTATGTCATACAGAATTTTCATACGTTATCTAAATTGTCTTAATTTTTTTCCTTAGCTACTGCATGCATATTTTAATAGAGCATCTAAGGAACAAAAAGATAAATTTCTGAAGAATCGTGGCTTTTCCTTGCTAGCAAACCAGTTGTATCTTCATCGGGGAACTCAGGAATTGTTAGAATGCTTCATCGAAATGTTCTCTGGCCGACGCATTGGCCTTGATGAGGAGTAAGTGCGTCCTTCCATCCATCATCATTCGGGATCCGTTGTCTTAAATGTAAAATTTATTAAACTGACTTCTAACAAAATTATTTGGTCACTTAAAAAAAATCTGCTAAAAGTCATTTTCTGGGTGAATCAATGTATTATTTTCCATTTGATATTCTTTCTAATATAACTTCTTCCTTTGCATTTCATTCACTAGCTAGGAACTAGAAAGAAAGAAGTGAAAGAAGGTGATGGTTAAGATTTGGCATATGGGGAGAAAGGGGGTGGGAAGGGGTAAATTGGGAGTTTGGGATTTGCAGATATGAACTACTGTATATAAAAGAGATAAACAACAAGGTCCTACTGGACAGCACAGGGAACTATACTCAATACCTTGTAGAAACCTATACTGGAAAAGAATATGGAAGTGTATGTATGTATATGTATGACTGAAACATGATGCTGTGCACCAGGAATTGACACAACATTGTAAACTGACTATACTTCAATTAAAAAAATTTAATTTAATTAAAAAAAAAAGATCTGGCATATAGTGCTAACCTGAGAAGGTTAACTGAAAAGAAAGGTGGCCCCTGTATGCTCAGCAGCAGATTCCATGAGTGGCCCCTAGGGAAGCTCCTCACTCCGGTTAGAGCCTCAGGTTGCGGGAGAAGAGCCTGTGCCTCCCCTGGGATTCTGGCACACTGGTGACTGAGCTTTGACCCTGGTGTAATGCTGAGGGATTAGCCAATACGTACAGAAAATGAAGAATAGTTTTCTCCCAAACCAAAAGTTAGGCAGAAAAGTTAAATGATTATTTCTGTCTATGATGGAGGGGAATGTGTGTCTTTTTATTATTATTAAGTGTCTCCTGCTTATTTGTAAGTGGGCAGCTCCGACCGTGATCAGTTGGCTTGTTACCTGCAGCAGTGACACTTTTCATCCATGTACAGCTGTTGCCTCTTTCAAAGCAGCTCTGCATTATCTCATGTGATTCTCACAACAGCCTCGAGAAGAAGGTAGAGCACTTATCAGCACACATAGTGACAGATGAGGGAAATGAGGTATCAAACACTTGAATGATTTGTTTTTCTCTGCACCTGTAATGTAGACCCCTGAAGCAGGAGTTCTTTGGGTACCTAAGGGGTTCGTGGACAAATTAAAGTGAGTCAATTAAAACCACGAAATTATATGCATGTTTCATTTGAATGTTGGCGTATTCACCTTGGGACAGTTTTAGCAACATCTTTAATCTTATTATTGGAAGGGTCTGTGAGCTAAAAAAAGGTTAAGGATCCTTGCTACCCTAACTTATGTTTCATAGCTTCAAAATCAGGTCAGCCAAACGGCCCATATTGCAATCAGTTTTCTTTATTTCATGGTTAATTGTTCGTAATGTGGTTTTCACTGTGTGTTATTTATTATAGGTTTGATCTGGAAGATGTGAAAAACATAGATCTTTTTCAGAAGTGGTCCGTCATCCCTGTGCTGGGGCTGATAGAGACCTCCTTGTATGACAACGTGCTCTTGCATAACGCTCTCCTGCTGCTTCTGCAAATCCTGAATTCTTGCTCCAAGGTGGCGGACATGCTGCTGGATAATGGGCTCCTCTACGTGTTGTGTAACACGGTGGCGGCCCTGAACGGATTAGAGAAGAAGTAAGTTTTTCGTCATTATTGAAAACTGCTTCTGATGAAAACTTTGGAAAGGGGAAAACTTGAGCAGGTTACATGAAAGCGTCTGACATGTCAGAAAACTCAGAGAATTTCTTTTCTCCAAAACTGATAGAATTAAATTAAATTGAATGAGGGGGGCCTGTTTTCTACTGTTTTCAATAAGGTTTTTTAAAAAGGTGTTTATATGACGTACTTTTAGGTATTTAGGACCTAAAGACAAGCTGAAATGTATTTACCAGGCTCCCACTGTAGTCTTACAAAAATGACCCCCTCCATCAGGAGCAGGAGACTGAGGGTGAGAGAGACCCAGCGGCTTGCTGGTGATCACACAGCAGGCAGAGACCTGGAGACCGAGTCTGCCTCGCCACAGAGGCCTGTGCTCTGAAGTCACGGTGCTGCCCACGTTCAGCACACGTGTCCTGTTGCCATAAATTAATTTCTAATGACCAAAGTACATCAGCAAAGACTGCCCTCCAAATTGATTAACAGCTTTATAAAATATGTTAGTAGATTAATATTTTTATTTGAATTTTTGTGCCTTTAGTGTCTGCATTTATGATGTACAGCATAGCATTCTTACTGGCATATTGTTAAGACACAAATCTCCAGAAGCATCATCTTACTGCTCATTAAAGCATTAGATGTTTAATACATTTCTGCAGAGAAGACGGATCATAACCTTGGTAATTCTCTGGGCCAAGGAGGCTCTCTGGGTACGAGAGAGGACTCCTTGTGCTTATCTCAGTTTAATTTTTATTGGACACCTGTTTTATTTAGGATCCGGGTGCTAGGCGTATGAGAAATACAAAGAAGTGCCAAGTGTTATGCTTCCTCCAGACGTTTAGCCTTGATGACAGCGCAGGGCGCGATGCTGGCAGAGCTTAGGAGGAGTGCTGCAGGCTGCTCCTGAGAGCAGTTTGTTGCTGTGCTGTTTTGAATAAACTGTACTTACTCAGTGCCCCTGTGTGCTGCTCTGCTAATTGGCTCAAAGCAGTTACCATTTCTAACTCTAACCTGATTTTTTTTTAATTAAGTTATAGTCAGGTTACAATGTTGTGTCAAATTCCAGTGTAGAGCACGATTTTTCAGTTATACATGAACACACATATATTCATTGCCACATCTTTTTCACTGTGAGCTACCACAAGATCTTGTATATATTTCCCTGTGCTATACAGTATGATCTTTTTATCTGTTCTGCATGTGACTGTCAGTATCTACAAATTTCAAATTCCCAACTCTTGCTTGATTTTGGTAAAGTAAATGGAGAGGCTTAATGTCACAACTGAAGTAGATTTTATAAATAAGGTTAAAAATTGAGGGACAGAAGTAACTAATTCATATTTATTAGGTATTTATAAGTGATTAATATATGTTCAAATCTATTATCTCACTTAATCCTTAAAATAACTATAATTTGTGTAAGTGAGACTCAGAGAGGTTGATTGAGTCAAAGTCACCATCCCTGAGAAGCCTTCTCAGAACATCCCCGTTGGTGCCCCCAGAATCTTCCCGTTCAGCATGGCTCGGATGCCTGTACACTCCCTCAGCGTCTTGTGTTCACCTCTTGTTACACTTACGCCGTTTACCATTCACAGTCACCTGGTCACCTGTCGAGCCCTCTCCAAGCCCGGCTGTGACAGGAGTCAAGTGTGTCGTCTCCTGTCTGCTCCTGGCGTGTGGGTCAGGGACCCGCCATTGAGTACGCAGGATGCACACCGAGGGAACGCGCCGGGGAGCCAGTGCTGGTGGGCAGGAGTTTAGACCAGTTCTTTTCGCCTTACGTTATGTGTCCTTTTTCTGTAGCGTTCCTTCGAATGAACACAGACTGCTGGCTTGTGACATACAGCAGCTCCTCATAGCGGTTACAATCCACGCTTGCAGTTCCTCGGGCTCACAGTATTTTAGAGTTATTGAAGACCTCATTGTACTGCTTGGATATCTTCAAAATAGCAAAAACAAGAGGACACAAAGTAAGACTTTAATTTTGATGGATTTGGCGGCTGGGGCGGGGGGAGTTGTGTAATAGCCAAAAATGTTATTATTAGAACTTAATCCTCTTTCTCCGGCTTCCGTGTAGAGAGTGGGTTAGAGAAACTGTTTTACTAAAAGTTCATCCTGTACTTTGTTTACCAGTTTTGAAAAGAAGCCTTAAGTGGCAAAAATAAGAAAGTGATTCCTTGATGTAATTAGTAGCTGGCAACACATTATTCAAGGAAGCTGCTGATTTTTCTTACAAGTAGAATCAAAAGACATATGCTGAATAATAATACCCTTTAGTTTTCTTTAATGGCAAATATTAAAGTGAATATGGGGCAGAAAAATGTGAGGATTTCTGGTTAAACTTTTGCCTCATATGTTAAAAATCCTGTTCTTTGAAACAATTACATAGAATGAAATCAATTTGTGAGCTAGTTTTTTCCATTGAATTTTTTGTAGTGATCATTTGGAAATTTGCTTTAGAATTGTTTTTAAGAACAGTTAAATGTTTTTACCATCAAGGACCCACGTTGATCAAATTTTTTAAAATTTATGTCTAGTAATAAACTATTGACAGTTTAGATATTGCATAAATATAAAAATCAATTCAGTAAAAAAATTAACAACCACATAGCTTGAAAACATTCTAGTGTCTTCTGTTCCTAGATATGGCTGTCGCACTGCAGTTTAGAGTTCTCCAGGCGGCTATGGAGTTTATAAAGACCACCGCAAACCATGACCCTGACAGCCTTACAGACTCGTGCCAGTCGCCTTCTCCCCACCATGCAGTGTTGCAGAAGCGAAGGAGCATTGCTGGTGAGCACGAAATCACATTTTAATCATCATAAATTGAAGGTAGCTCAACTCTCTTGTGTTCTGATGCCATTCACATGTTTAAAACATTTCTTTGTTTAAAAAGTCAAACTATAAAATTTGAGATTTTCCTCCCGGAGGAGACTGTCCTGCTGCTCTCTTTTCAGTGCTCTTCACAGTCAGCTCTCTGCCGAGCACCTGCCCTGTGCCAAGCATAAGGTAAGTGCTGAGGGTACAATGATGAAAATAAAAGACACGGATTCTGCCCTTGCAGAGACCATGAAATAGCAGAGCAATGTGGAGGGCAGGAACAGAGACCATAACGGGGCAACCTGACCTACACCTGGAGTTAGGAAGGCCTCTGCGGAAGTGAGATTTCAGCATAGGCACGAGGGAGGAGATGGGAGGTAGCCAGAGTCAGAGGAAGAGTGTTTCAGGCCGGATGAACAGCTCGTGTGCGGGCCCAGAGGCAGGAGAATGCTACACTTGCTCAGAGAATGGGAAGAAAGCCATTTAGCCAGAGCGCAGGGCTCCGTGAGACAGGGAGGCCGGCTGAGGCTGCACAGGATGGCACGGACCGGTTCACATGCGGTCAGAAAGGCCGCGTTAGGGAGTGTGGGTTTTATCCCTATGGGAAGGTGCCAAAGGTCTTTAAGTAGGCAGTGTGACATACCCAGGTTTTCATTTTACACAGAGCGCTGTGGTTTGTGCATAGAGAGTGGATTGGAGGAGGGTGGGAAGGGTAGTGGGAGGTGCAGGGAGGAGGCTGCTGCAATAGTGAAGGCAGAGGTGACAGTGGCTCGGGTCAGGTTAGAATGCACGTGACATTAGGGCTTGCTGTAAATTAGGACTTATCATCAAGTAATAATCACTAATATTGTTAGACTTACTTATTTTTTCCACAAAATCCACTCTGACCCTTATACACACAATCCAGGAATAGAGCATAAATCCTGCCCCCCAGATACACATTGGCTGTATACACACATGTACATGTAAATATGGTGGATATATGTGTACGCACACACACACACACACATCTCCAAACAGAATACTTGGTAAATTGAAGTTTAATCACCCTTGCAGTCTTAAGGCCTTTTGAATCGAGATCTTTCCTCTACCTGTGTTGAACTGCTTCACTGTGTTTTGTGCTGTTCCAAATTTGAAAGCCATGTGAAACACTCATCTGGAGAGAAAAGCTATTAAAATATACGTGGTCTCACAGGAATATGTTTAGATTATGCGAAAGAAAAGCTTATGTAAGTAAAGCTTCTGAAACATCCACATAACCCACTGCCCTGTACCTTCTTCCTTAATTTCTTGCCTGGACACACTCCCTCCTCGTGAGTGCCCCTCCTGGTGGGCCTCCCATGCCAGGTGGAGTTCCGCCATTCCCCAGGCCTGGCGGCCATGCTCAGCTCCCTGCCTGCCAGAAGGCCGCTTCTGGAACACCTCTCCTTTGCAGGATTTCTTGGATGTGGAAAAGAAGTGGAAAGCAGCCTTCAGCCCTCTCTCTGAACCTCCTCCCTCTGCTTCCTGACTCCTCGCCCCTCACCCTGGGGCTCATGCTTTTACTCTGTCTCAGGAAATGCAGTCGCTCTAGGCCATAGGAGGCTTATAGACTCCTACAAGTTTTGAAGTTGATAAAAGACTTTGTAGGTCACCCAGTGCAGCTTCCCATTCCTCAGACGTACTGGGGCCTAGAACTAGACCCTGCTGCCGCCCACCCCCTTGCAGCAGCTCGCCGTGTCTCCAGGACCCTCCGTCTCAGGTCTCCTGAGAATTCTTCCTGCCTTGAGTACTGCCTTATTTAAATTCTGTCTTCGTGACTCTGGTTTATAAAACGGAGTGACTTCGTGACTCTGTTTCATGTGTGTTATGCTGTTGCTTGGTAATTCCTCCCATGTTGTTTTACACATGTATTCAGGGAGGACTGTGTTTTAATAGCTCGCTGTTAGTCAAAAGTTATTGTTGAAAGTGCATTGGCTTTGTGCACTTGGTGCAGAAGTCCCCAGCGCTGAAGCTCCCTGCTTCTGAGCAGCGTGGTTACAAAACTCATCGGCCCACTTGTTCATGATGCTTCAGTGACTAAGCGGAGTCTGTTTCTCCATCATTTAGATGGTGAACTGTTCCTTCAAAGATTCAAAACTGGCTGTTCTCATTAGTGATAAATGTTTTTTGAAGGAGGGGGGATGTTTTTTCCTGAATAGAATCACTTAGTTTTTATTGAAAACTGCTGAGACAGGTGGCATCTCCAAGCCCACAGCCCCCTGAACCCCGCACACCAGGTCCTCTGACCGTAGGCTGTGAGCCCGGGACATTGGTGGCATGGGGCCAGGGTTTCTCCAGCAGCACTTCCGTCATATCTAGATGTAAGTTCTCACGCTCTTAGAGGCGTGAGCTGCTGTGTTACCACCAGCTCAGTCTTCTCTCAGCCTGACTCCTGGGCACCGTTCTGCTCAGAGCTCCGATGGAGCCTCCTACCCGGCGAACAAAGCACCGGTTCCTGCGGGTCCGTGTCTGCCTTGATGTGGGCGTGTATGAGAGAGAGGACGCTGCCTAGGTAGTGTCGTTCCCAGCCTTCTGTCTGTAGACTGCTTGCTGTTTCCAATCAGTGTGCTGTGGACACTTTTCCATGTAATATATTTTTATAGTGAATGCGTAACAATCTGTTATGTTGATTTGCCATGATCTCCCCCCCCCCGTTATCAATAACAAAGGGGTTTGTTTGTTTGGTTTGTTATTATTACATTGCTATAATGTAAGTTCTTATATACGTATTTTTTCCACTTATCTGCCTATCAATATGAAAACCTTTACATATCACCTTAGTACGCAAAGGAAGAAGTAAGCGTTAGGGTATTATTTAAAGTACTACACGTATGTTTAAACTGTCATAAATAATCATACATGTGCGTGTGCATGTGTATACAAATATTGTGTTATTGACATAATTCACATGCAAATGAATTTCCTTTATATTTCAACCATTAATAGCAATACCAACTGTTAGCTTTTAATTCTTTGTATGAGACAGGCAGTGCTTCACATCCATTATCTTATTTAATCCGCAGAAAAAACCTCTTTATCCATTCATCCAGCTATCAAACATTTATTGAACATCAGCCGTGTACCAGTCATTACCTTATCTGCTCTCATGAACTTGTGTTTTACTGGAGGAAATGGTCAATAAGCCTGTAAGCAAGTGTATTTCCTGTAGCATCAGATAGTGACAAATCCCCACCTGTGAGGTGGTCTGCATTTTACCTTATAATCCATATCTCACGTGTAAGGAAACTGAGGCTAAAAAAGCGCTGTCCTTCAGGCCACGCCAGCTCAGTGCAGCTCCCAGCTGGCTGCTGGGACGCCCTCCCGCTCTTCCCGGTGCCTGCGCTGGAGGAGGCCTAACATCTCCTGGTCTGGCCTATTGCTGTGTCTCTGAATTGTGACTATCAGCTGCTTACCCAGCGTGAAAGCCATCAGAGATGCAGACATTACAAGAATCTGCTTAAACTAAGGACATAGTCTGATAATATTTTTCTTGAATGTGTCCCAGATACAAAGTTTTTTCTTCCCACTTAGTTCGTTTTTGTCTCCAAGGTGACTCTACCCACCAAAATGTATTAACTGATAAAAAATACAGATTACCTGAAAAACTGGGCAATCTGAAATGCTGTTAAAATGTGTGTGTGTATCTTGCAGGGTGAGTCATTACAACCTATCATAATTTAGTCATATGTTAAGTAATATTTATAGAGGCTATTTATGGAAATTGATATATGGTTTCATAATTTTAAAAAGGTTCAATTCCAATGAAGGGCTCCATTATTCCTCACGTACCCAGACGTCATTTTGGTTCCTATGGTCAACTTCCGATGCCCTTCTCCTTCAGTCCGTTACACCAAGACTCAGTCCCCTCCATCTCTCCCGGATCCACGACCTGTGTGGTGCCTCCCGGCGCAGGTGCAGTCATGGTGCCGGAGCAGCACCCCTACCTCCCCACCGGAGGACACGGTTCTCAGGGAATGCCTCTGTGAGACTGAATTCGCAGGGTGCCTATGTAACAAATCATTTTAATAATAAATTACTGGAATGATGCTTTCCTTTCTGACCTCTTCACTTTCATTTGACTGATTTCTACTCTGTCACTTATACACTTTTTCAAAACTACTTTACAAAATTCAACAATGTCAATTACCCAGAAGGAGTAATGTTCTTACTAAAACATGATGTGCCTTAAAATCTGTTGATTATTCTGGAATACAAGGAAGTGAAACAGTATTTGAAAATATTTTGTCAGAACATTCGGAACTACATACACGTACCCTTCTAAATCTTTGAGTTTTTCAGAAGATTAAAGTTTTGCCAAATGATATCCATCCCACGAAGCTGTGTCACAAGCTTCAACATTCGTGCTTAGGGCTTGGAAATCAGAGGTACTGTTGCACTTCTTCAGCGAGGGAGAAACATCACTTTCTCTCAATCACTCTCTTTCCTTTGTATGAATCACCTCTTCTTTTCATGGTCTGATAATCAAAAAGTTATAGCAAAAATAGTTTCCTTCATCCTTCTTAAGTCTGGCATTTGACATTTTAATTCATATTCTCGAAGGTCCTCGAAAATTTCCCCTTGCGCAGACTGACTCTCTTCTGATGAAAATGCGCTCGGTAGCAAGTGATGAACTTCATATGATGATGCAACGGAGGATGAGCCAGGAGAACCCGGTCCAGGCAACCGAGACGGAGCTTGCCCAGAGGCTGCAGAGGCTCGCCATTTTAGCAGTTAACAGGATAATTTACCAAGGTAGGACTAGAGAATAAATATGTTCTTGCTCAGGTATTGCATTAAAAGAGAAATAATTTAAGAAACAGCTGACTAGGCTTCAAATTTTTAAATAGCATTATATTTTTATTCTTAGCATACACACTATTACAGGAATTGTTTATTTGGGACTAACAGCCATGAATAAAATTCTGCTTTTTAATATGTTAAATGCTAGATTGAGCATTGAGTTTGAAACAATACAGCACCTCTGGTATATCTTTTAAGCTTTTATTGAGGTAATTGTAGATTCACATGCAATTATTAGGAAGTATTACAGAGAGATTCCATGTACCCTGTATCCAGTTTCCCCCAATGGATCGTGCAGAACTATGGTCCAATATCACCACAGGGATATTGACACTGATACTGTTGAGAAAAAGAGCATTCCATCGCCACAGGGATCCTTATGTTACCTCTTACAGCCACACCCACTTCCCGCAATCGCCATTTCTATATTTTCATCATGTCAAGAATGTTAATAAGTGGAATCATACAGTACGTGGCCTTTTAGGACTGGCCTTTTTCACTCAGCACAATTCTCTGCAGAGTCATGCCCGTTCTTGTGTGTGTCAATATTTTGTTCCTTTCTGGCTTTGGTGACTAGTCTTCCATGGTGTGGAGATACCACAGTTTAGCCATTTGCCTGTCGAAAGATGATCTGGGTGTTTTCCAGTTATGGGCTATTACAAATAAAGCTAGTGCTATAAAAATTCATATGGAAATTTTTGTGTGAACATAGGTCTTTGCTCTTCTGGGATAAATGTCCAGAAGTGCAGTTTCTGAATTGTATCGTAGTTGTGTGTTTTGTTCTTGTTAAGAAACTGCCAAACTTTTCCAGAGTGGCAGTGTAATTTTACATTCTTGCTGGCAATGTATGAGTGACCCAGTTTTCTTCACATCTTCACCAATATTTGGAATCCTCACTATTTTAAATTTTAGCCATTCTGACAGTGGAGGGATAGACCATTGTGCTTTTAATTTGTGTTTCTGTAGTAGCTAGTGATTTATATATTTATGTGTAAAATTTAGTATCTACAACAACCACTAAAAAGCTGTACAAAGAAATACACTCAAGAGGGGGAGGGTAGAGCTCAGTGGTAGAGTGCATGCCCAGCATGCGTGAGGTCCTGGGTTCCATCCCCATTCCCTCCGTTAAAAAAATAAATAAACCTAATTACTTGTCATCCCCCCACCAAAAAAGAAATATACTCAAAAGTGCTACAAATAAGTCAAAATTCTAAAAAATGTTCAAATGACCCTAAGAAGGGCAGGAAAAAGTAAAAGATACATGAAAGTTGATCACTAAAAAATATAATATGTCCAAGGTTTTTTGTTTTTTCTTTTAACTTTTCTAATTTATATTTGGGGCAAACAGGCTAAACTATGAAATTGAACCATTTTTGTTTTGTCTTTTTGGGGGGGATAGTTAAGCTTGTTTATTTATTCATTCATCTGTCGGAGGTGCTGGGGATTGAACCCAGGACCTCGTGCATGCTAAGCACACGCTCTACCTCTGAGCTATATCCTCCCCTGAAGTTGAACCATTTGTATCACATGCACAGCATTTAATGGGCTAGCGTGTGCAGTGAAACAGGTCTGCACGTCCATCAAATGTAAATACCACAAGGTTTGTGTTTAATTTGTAGAAGAACCTCATGACTTTAACAGTTTTGCAGTTTAATTCATCGTCATTAGGAAAATCAATCTTTAATTTAGAATTGCATGTCTTACGTATGTTTAAATGTCTATGTTGCTTTAGGTGAATTCTGTTGCTCTAGTGTATTGTAGTTTCTACGTCTAGTGCACCTACTACACATTTACAGGGGGATAACCGAATTAGTAGTTACACAATATATTTTTTACCAGCATCACTACCATTTGTGACGGCTAGGTACTGGTGATTTGACTGGATTTTTTTTTTTAATTCAAAGAGTTTAATGCAGACATTACTGACATTTTGAGTACTCCAGAAAATGCTGCTCAAAGCCAGACCTCAGTTTCCGAGACTGAAATTTCTGAAGAAAATATTCATCATGAACAGCAGCCTTCTGCTGTCAACCCGTTTCAGAAAGAGATGTTCACCTATCTGGTAGAAGCATTCAAAACATCTACCGTAAGTAAACCAATCGCATGGAAGTGCTCATTCACACGGAAGGAGCAGAGGTTCTGTGTGCGTCACATGTTCTCAAAATCATTTTTCTACTCTTTCACCGAGTTTTCTGAAACTCAGACAACCTGAATTTTAATAATGAAGTAAAATATGTTGCTACCTTACCTTTTCCAAAAGGGCTCACTTCATGCAGTGAGTTTTTAAGGCTTTACCCAAAAGCCGTTTTCTAATATTGTAATTTAGTAACTCAGATCAGCATCAGAAAGGAGTAGGAATTCGATGGTTACTATGAGAGTTTAAACTAATAACCTGTTTTTTAAAGACTTTATTTAAAGCTACTTACTCTAGAATTATTATTGTTATTACAAATAATTACAAAGTTTAGATCTTGGCTTAAACATACCCAGCTTCTTCAGATTTTCACAGAGAGCACTGACAAGCGTCAGGCTCCGTTTTCCATCCACCCCCCTGGGTCTCCGTGGGCCATGCACAGCTGGCTGCAGGGACAGTTGGTCAGCAGGCTCCGTGGAGACCAGAGGCAGCTCTGCTTCCAGCAGAACTCATCGGTCACGACTGAGCCAGGCTCTGACCTAAGCTCGATGTTGTCTGTAGGTTCCACTTAGATCCAAATCACTCACGCAGGGTCCTTAGGACTAGGAGTGACTGGAGAGCCATTTCCGAAACTCAGAATAAACTCTAAAGTGTACTGATTCCGGGTTTTAAACTAGATACAGGATATCTGATCAGAGTTGGGTTAATCTCAGTGGGGCCGCATTGGAAGCAGCTTGCTTGGTTATTTGTTGGGGGTGTTGATACTCAGTTTACATGCAGTTCTTAATTCGTGACAGTTATGCTCAATATTTTAGTCCTAATTCAGATCTTTATTATGGCTCCTTTCTCTTTTATATTGCAAAATCAATGTAGGCTTAGCTCCTATTATTTTTTGATGGATTTCTTTCTTTCTTCCTTTCTTCCTTTCTTTCTTCCTTCCTTCCTTCCTTCCTTCCTTCCTTCCTTTCTTCCTTCCTTCCTTCCTTCCTTTATCTCTTTCTTTCTCTCTTTCTCTCTCTCTTTCTTTCTCTCTTTCTTTCTTTCTTTCTTTCTCTCTCTCTCTCTTTCTTTCTTTCTTTCTTTCTTTCTTTCTTTCTTTCTTTCTTTCTTTCTTTCTTTCTTTCTTTCTTTCTTTCTTTCTTTCTTTCTTTCTTTCTTTCTTTCTTTCTTTCTCTTTCTTTTTTTTTAAGTTTCCAAGCCCTAAGTAATTTTGTTAAGTGACTTAGGACTTTAGCTTCTTTATCTATTCTTTTTTTTTCACTTGTGGCAAAATATAGGTAACATAAAATTTACTATTTTAACTGTTTTTAAGTGCATAAATCAGCAGTGTTAAGTATATTCACGGTGTTGTGCAACCACAACCAGTATCCATCTCCAGAACTTTTTCCAGTATCCCAAACCGACAGTCTGTACTCTTTCAACCCAAGTCCCCATCAGCCTCTCCCCCAGCGCCTGATAACCACTGTTGTACTTTCTGTCTCTATGAATTTGACTCTCTGGATACCTCTTATAAGTTACACAATATTTAACATTATTTATCCTTTTTGTGTGTGGCTTATTTCGTTGTTCATTTCAGTGCAATGTTTTCAAGTTCATCCGTTCTGAAGCAGAACTTAATTTCTTTTCAAGGCTCAACAATATTCTATTCTATGTATATACCACATTTTGTTTTTCCATTCATCCAGCGGTGGATATTTGGATTGTTTCTACGTTTTGGCTATTTTGAACAATGCTGCTGTAAATAAACATCCAGTCTGTCTGCCTCTTTTAAACTCCCATTTGTGTAAAACATATTCCTTGATTTTTAGGACTGTGTTGAGGTTAGTTTATTAGTTATTTAAGACGTTTGATCCTAATTCATTCCTGTTTTGATTTAAGGGTTCAAGTAAAACCAGTGGTCCCAGACAGCAGTGGGCTAAACTCCTGGGCTCCTGCAAGGAGACCTTCCGAGTGCAGCTCGGGAGGCTGCTGGTGCATATCTTGTCGCCAGCTCACCCCTCACAAGAGAGAACACAAATTTTTGAAATAGTTCGTGAACCAAATCATCAGGAAATACTACGAGACTGTCTTAGTCCATCCCTGCAAGTAAGTGTCAGTGCTTCATAAGTAAAAACTATTGGTCAGACATAAAGGTCAGACATAAAGCTGTACAAAACAAGGACTGAAATTAAACTGCTTTTTCTTGCCAAATGCCTTACCAGACAAATACTTTCTGAATCTTTCTTTACCGAACTCAATCTGACCTCTCTGTTTATTTCCCATGCCTTTTCCCAGTAAGAAGTTCTGCACCTGAGTTGGTGTAAGATCCTTTGCAATTTGTTCCTAAATCTTGAAGTGTTTTCTTTAAGAGCTGTTGGGAGACTGTTTTAAGCAGTGTATTATCCATGAAACATCTATCCTGAGTAGCTTAAACAGCAGTACGTGTAACATATTTCAAAAATGTTTACAGTAAGTTAATACAGAAAAATATGTGTTGGTCATTGGGAATGATAAAACCAAAATACTTGAAGAATTACAGAATCTATAGATCCTGTCACTGAATGAGTGATAGGTGGCGGATTTAAATGATACAACCAGTTTAGACGGCTGTTTAGCAGTTTCTTATAAAATTAAACATACCCCTAACCTGTGACCCTGAAATTCCATTTTTGGGTATTTACCTAAGAGAAATTAAAACATATGGCCATGAAAAGATTAGTACAAGAATATCCATGGTGGCCTCTTTACTAACAGCCAAAAACCGGAAATGACCTGAATGTCTGTCAGTGGGACAATGTATAACTAAGTTGTGATGTATTTACACAGTGGACTATTACACAGCAATAAAAAGGAACAGACTACTGCTACACCTGCCAGTAAGGGTGAAGCTCAGAATCATGGTGTAGGCAAAAGGGACAGCCAAACACAAAGGGTACATTTTGTGTGATTCCAGTCACAGGAAGCCCGAGGACAGGCAGAGTGAAGATGTGGTCAGAGAATTCAGGACAGGAGCTGTCCCTGTGAGGAGTGGGGGCAGTGAGAAGGGGAGCTGACCAGAAAAGGGGGCACAGAGAGACTTCATGGGGTGATAAAAATGTGCTATGTCTTACTCTGGGTGGTGGTTACATGGGTGTATGCAGTTGTCAAAACCCATAGAAATGAACACTTTAACATCTGTGTGCTGTACTGAATGTAAATTACGCCCCTGTAAATAAAGTACTAAATGATGCAGAAGGAAGGACAGATGGCCCTGTTATATACCTGTGAAACTCAGGTGGATCGTATTAGGAACCAAAAGGTGATAGTTTTAAAGTAGTACTTTATGGTGCTCTTTCCAGTATTAAGACTCTCCAGTGGGCTGAGGGCGTTGTCTTCCCTTTTCCAAGGCAGGAGCATGTCTCGCCCCATAGCTTCCTTCTGTGGGCAGTTCAAAGAGGTGTTCTTTCGTTGCTTTATACTCAGCAAAGCTGCTGTCCTTCGAAACCCAACCCCGATGTCTGCAGCCGCTTGCCCTCCCCGCTACCCTCTCCGCCTGCCCATCTCCACCTGCTTTCTGCTGGAAGCGTCGGAACCAGGGGTGACTCTTGTCTCTGCAGTCCACGTCATCCCTAAGGCCAGTCATTTGTCCGGCGCCGTTGTCCCCTGCAGTCTGCCCACCTGTCCTCATTCAGACTTTCAGCCCTTGTGCCCGGATCACTGCACTGCCTCCTCTCCACCTCAGGACCACCAGATTACTGTGTCCGATTTTCTTAAGTGTATTCTGGCAGCATTCAAACTTACCTAAACCTTGGGAGCAATCAGAGAAGAGAACCGCACATGACTATTGCCCAGCTTTAATTTTTCTTTGTGGTGTTTTGAAACAAATGTCAAGGAGCAAATCATTCTACCTGTGAATACTTCAGTAGGTACCTCTGACTGACAGGACTTTTTTTAAATTTACGACAGTCAGTGATGGTAATATAATTCCTTGTGATCATCTAATCCCCACTGTCTAAATTTTCCCAGTTTTCTCATAATTGTTTTAATAGTTCTCTTGATTCTGGATCCAGACAAGGCCCATGCACTGCTGTGTGTGGTGTGTGCTACGTCTTCTTAACCCTGACATCCTCCCCAACCACTTTTTTTTTTAATGTCCTTTATTTGTTGGTGAAACTGGGCCCTTTGTTCTGTAGAACTTCCCACACTCTGGATCTGGCTGATTGCATTCCTGTGGCTCTAGTTCTAGAGGCTGGACTAGGTCCCAGTTCTCGATTTCATGATCGGCTGAGGGGTGCTTTGCACTTTCCGTGACATCATGGCAGGAGGCAGAGCACGTCTGGCTGCTTGCTTTTTGTGGCATCAGCCTGATTCAGCCACTATAGAGTCGCCCTGAGTCCCTCACCTGGTAGCTGGAGCAGCCAAGATGCACGTTTCCATTAGGAGACGGCAAGTAGTGATTTCTCCACATTTCTCGTTCCACCAGCGTCTGTCAGCTCCGATTCTCCCGCAGGGAAGGACGATCCCTTCTCGGCTATTTGGCTACCCCGCAGTGTGGTCTGCACAGGAAAGGCAAGGTCAATGCTGTGTCTGCTCCTCTGTTTATTTTTAGAATAATGAGTTAGTGCCCTGGCAGCCTCTAATTTTTGTATTTGTTTTTATTTTTGAAGTGTGGGCACAAACTCAGGTATTTTTTTATAAATGTTGTGAGTAGTTTCAAACCGTTGCAGTTGTTTTTCTGACAGATTCAGATTAACGCCTCTGTAGATTCAAGTTGTTACAGCCTTTTAACACGGCCTTTTAAATTTTTAGCAAGTCAATATGATTAACTTCTTCCTTTTCTGGAGCAGAAGAATGTCCCAGGCTCATCTTGGACATTTCCTTCCCCAGAGGGGCCCCAAACCTTGCCCCCAAGAAGCCCCTGTTCCCTTGTACAGAGGTGATAGCGTGTAGAGACCACAAATCCTGGGTTAGGCGTGTCCATTTCCGTGGGGCTGCCGCTTCTACTCGGCCTGTTTAGGGGACAAAGCAAGGGAATGTGTTTTTTAGAAAAATAAACAAACCATGAGTTCATACTGTTACTTTCACTTTTTCTTGGATTTTTATATTTCTTTTTATTCATGTTCATCTTAATTCCTGATGACATTAACATAATAATTACTTGCTTTATCTATCTATAAAACATTTTCAAAATAAGATGACAACATTATCACTTGTAACAAGCCTACTGAATGCAGTTTAAGATTTCTCTGTGGTTCTTTTGCCCTTAGGATGCCATTATGAGTGCACCATGAGAACACTCCATTGTAAGAGCACTTAAAATAGCTTTCTTTATTTGGTTAGGCCACCAACTGGCCATCAGCTGACTAGTTAGGTTCTTTTTTGGTTTTTTTTTTTTTCAGTTATCTTTCTGTTTTTAGAGATTCCATTGGGTTTTTAATTTGGGTTTTTTAATATTGTTTTTAATTGTGTAAAATACCTGCCTGCTTCCAAAATCAAAATAATGAAACACAGATGTTCAAAGAAGTCCTATCTTTACCTCTGTACTCTCCCCTCAGTCTTTCCCTTTCTCTGTAGGTGACCATCTTTACTGGGCTTTTATTTCTTTTGGAGATACAAGCAAATCTGTGTACACACAGACACACACATACACACACACAGAGTGTGTGTATTATCTCCTTCACTTCTTCACACGAATGAAGTGAATGCACGCACTCTTGCTCACTTTACTTTCTTCGGGAAACAGCACATCTGGCGATTGCTCTGCAGCGGTGCAGAGGGGTCTTCTCATGCCTTTCACAGCTGCCTGCGCGCTGTATCCCACTTGTAACCTGCCTGATTTTTAAAGCCCCGAGCTTTTCTTCTATAAGTTCAGTCTGAGGAATCCTCCAGCTGTAGCTCCTCCTCTTCTCAAAACAAGTCTTGTCCTCGTCTCTGGTGGCCTCTTCCCCAACGGCGTCCTGCTGACTGGCCGCTGTGTCACACTGTCCGCCCAGCACACAGCGCCTTCTGTCCTGCCCTTTGTCTGGGCCCCCATCGATCCACGTAGCCACACACCAGCTCACACTGGAACGCCTTCAAAGCCTTCCTCCTTGTCTGTAGTCCACTCGGAATGCTTGCTTCTTAGAAACTTCATAGAAAATTTTACTTTTACACGTTGCAACATTTTACTCTTTTCTAAGGATACGTGTTTAATAGATTCAATTCAGTTTTTTGAGAGCTGAAAACAAGACTGTGTGTCTCTAACAACACCTTTTCTAGGCCTAGGAACTACAGTCAATAAATGATTGATCAGAGGATGTTAAAATGAGATATTAGAAACAACTTCAGTGTCTAAGAAGATCATGCATTTCTATGGATATTCAGAATAAATAAAAATGTTTCTGGTAGTTTTTTAAGACGATTTGAAAACGCTGAACTGAAGTATTTTTGGAGTTATATCAAGAACATCACCTCTGAGACACACACTGAAAATACTGCAGTCACTCACCACTGCTCTTTGCTTGCCGCTCCTCAGGCCTCTGACCTGCAGAGCACCTGCCATTCTTCTCATTTGCTCGGCGGCAGCTGTCCCCTGACTGATTCAAATGCTGCGTTAAAAGGACCTTTGCTATTTTCAGCATTGCATGTGTTCATCTTATACCTTGGGTAAAGACATAATGTGATTCAGCATGTTAATTTAAATGTCGCCCAAAATGTAACAGTGTCCAAACCCAGTTGTTGACTATTCACAGCTTAAAATATCCTAAAGCCAAGTGCAGTGACATTTGTATGGATGCAAATTTTTAAAAGGCAAAATAACGCATGTTTAACTTGTTGGCAAAGTTAATGTCTAAATAATATATAGTGTACACGTAACGTTCGGATGTAACGTCTGTGGCATGAAAGGGCTACTTAAAAGTCATGAATGGGGGAGGGCAGAGCTCAGTGGTGGAGCACGTGCTTAGCATGCATGAGGTCCTGGGTGCAATCCCCAGTATCAACAAATACATACATACATACCTAATTACCCCCCCAAATTTTTTAAATAAAATTTAAAAAAATTTTTTTAAATTATGAATCAAAGTTTGGTTTACATTTACACTGTGCAGGAAAACTGTCATTACCTTAAGTAACACTCTAATTCCATTTATAAATCTGAAAGGTCTGTTCATGAAAGATTGGCTCAAATCAAACGTTCTCTGGACACGCACAAAATTGAGTGCTGACACCTTACTGGTTTAGAGTTTGTCACCGTTTGTGCTCCCTGGGGAGCAGGGGATGCTTACAAACTAATCCACACACAGATCCAAAGATGCGTTTTTGTTCTAGAATTGTCCCCAGTGCCTATTGTGCCAAGAGAAAGAATAAATGTGCATGATTCTTTTGTTCTTTTACTTCTGGGTTTAAAGGAAGGTTTCCTTTCCAGGTCAGCGTTGCCCTGAGAAGAGCCGTGGAACTTACTCATTTTCTGTATTCCCTTAGTGAGTCCTCTCCAGAATTCTTCCCCAGAAAGCTGTGTGCTTGCTTTCTTCCTTCTTTCCTTCCCCCTTTTCCTCCCTCCCTCTCTCTCTCCTTTCTTCCTTCCTTCTTTCCTTTCTTTCTTTTCCTCTGTTTTCCTTTTTTTTTTTTTTTACCTTTTACAATGAAAGTTTTCAAACATACTAAGGAGAATAGAATAGTGAATACCATATGAACGCCATATAACCATCACCAGGATCTCAGTTGTTAGTACTTTTATCTCATTGGCATCACTTCTTTTTTTCTGAAGTATTTTAAAGTAAATGTAGAAATCATGCCTTTTTCAAAAGACGTTTTCTTGCATAACCATAACAGTATTATTGTACCTAACAACACAAGCCCGCACCTTAATGTCATCATATGCCCAGTGCACAACCATGTGACATCTTCTTCAGTTTCCCCCAAAATGTCTTTTTTAGCTGATTGATTTAAACCAGATCCAACCAAATAAATCTAGCAGTGTAATTTTATTTACGGTTAAATGATTTGAATGTAAGAAACAAAAATTCTTTATGACTAAAAAACTGTTACTTTTCTTTAAAGCATGGAGCCAAGTTAGTTTTGTATTTGTCAGAGTTGATACATAATCACCGGGAGGAACTGAACGACGAAGAGCAGGACACAGCGGAGCTGCTCATGAGCGCGTTAAAATCGTGTGGGCACAAGTGCACCCCTCCCAGCGCAACGACCAAGTCAGACCTTCTTAAAGTGATCAAAGAGGTGGGTCGGTGGAACCATAAGAGATTTTCCTAGGAGAGCCCACGGAACGTAACTAAAGAATGATTGGAAGATCTTTGTTATTACAGAGTACCATTGATGATCAATTCAAAACGATAGGTTTTTTCCTTTATGTTGCCTTTTTACTGTGAGAGAGCAAAGAGGTGCATTTTAAGGCACGTTTTATTCTCTCTGGTCATCCTTGTCCATTATCAGCGAAGGGAAAATTTTAATGGTGACAAGCAAATTCAGTTATCAACTTTAAGTCATGGGTTCTTTAATGAAAAAGCAAAATAAGGAAGCAAACAGCTGTGCAGACCCGTCAGGCCTGGCAGCCCTGGTCAGCTATTCCACCAGACTTCCGCGGCCCAAACTGTGCGGAATCAGAGGGGAGTTACAACATTATTCAAGTGGCTAGTGTATTTTAATATTCTGGACTCCTGGGGACAGTCCTTTTTCCTTTGTTAACGTGGTTTTAAAGTTAGCTTGTTGGGCTCTGTGCCAGCGTTAAGTGATAAATAGTAAGTTTTCTATAGTCTATTATCATCTAAATCTTTTAGGAACAGAAGAAATACGAAACTGAAGAAGGTGTGAATAAAGCCAACTGGCAGAAGACAGTTAATAATAATCAGCAAAGGTAGGATTTTACATGTTCTGAAAGCTGTGTCTTTAGGAACCCATTAGACTTCACATATACCTTAGTTGTGAAGTGCCACGTTTTGATACACAGTTAATGTTCCACGTATGCTCAGCCCTTGGGCGTCTTGTTTAGTCTCTTTCAGCGTCTCGATTCAAAATCCAAGGATATATCCAAAATAGCTGCAGACATTACGCAGGCAGTGTCTCTCTCACAAGGAATTGAGAGGAAGAAGGTGATCCAGCACATCAGAGGCATGTACAAAGTGGACCTGAGCGCCAGCCGACACTGGCAGGAGCTTGTCCAGCAGCTGACGCATGACCGGTAGGCAGCGAGGGAGGGCAGCGAGGGCTGGAACCTTTTATCTGCCGATGTTACTTTCATCCCAGAATAAAGATTCATAACATTATCTCCTTAGTTTATTTCTTGTTTGCTCATTTGTGATTTCTTTTATCTTGAAGAATAATCCTATGGGAATATTTTTTTAAATTCTTGGGGGAGAAAAAGTTATGAGAGGGAGAGACATTAGCTCGTCCAGGGACTAAAATCTACATATCGGCTTTAAATGTAAAATACGGTCTTTGCAAAAGAATAATCACTGAAACAGGATAGTTGGGAAATAGACCTTTTTCTAGTTAAGACTTTAATAATGTAGTTAAACAGATGCATCACAAATAATGAAAAGAGGGAAATTAAAGTATTATTCCCTTAATTTGGTTAAGGTAACCGATTAGTGTGACTTTGGGGTGCTAAAATGCACTATATACATTGTACACGGAAGCAAATTACAGATGAATGAATTAAACTCAAAAAGTCTACAAAGTAGAAGAAAACAGGATGTTTATCAACTCTGGTGGACAGATAATTTTCTAAGATCAAACGTAATAGAAGAAACTACAAAGAGGAAATGAATGGATTTGAACTGTGATTTTTTCCAGTGTATTTAACAAGTGTAACAACAAAACGTGAGAATTTTATCTTCAGCAAGTATTTCAAAGGGTCAGCATTTTTATTGTTTTAAAAATTCGTAAATATGTGAAAGTAAAATATTAAGATCCCAAAAATTTAAATGAGCGAAAGACATGAATATACTCTTTACATAAGACAAATAGAATTGATAAACAGGTGGGAAAATAGTGAATATTGCTAGAGGTTAATTTAGTTTTTTAAAACCTTTAGATACCATGTTTTACCTTTTGTGTTACCAAAAAGAAAAGAAAGAAAGAAAATTAGGTGCTAACCTCCACAGC
Organism: Camelus dromedarius; assembly: GCF_036321535.1. Taxonomy (NCBI): domain Eukaryota; kingdom Metazoa; phylum Chordata; class Mammalia; order Artiodactyla; family Camelidae; genus Camelus; species Camelus dromedarius. Next base: position 3,013,294 of record NC_087443.1, read on the forward strand.
AGGAAGAAAGGTGTCTCAGCCCTTGGTCAGAGGTTTGGTGGCATTGTACACTTTGACATTTTATGTCAGGAACCCTACAAACATTTTATTTCTAGTTCCAGTTACCCTATTTTTGTGATTCTATCCTAAGGAAAATATTCAAAATATGGAAAGGTAGTAAACATAAAGGTTTTCATCTCTGCATTATTTATGCTAGTGAGTGGATTAGGTACCACTTAAATATATAATAATAGTAATAGAGTTAAATGCATTATGATGCATCCACTCAGTGTAATGTTAGCCATTTAAAACTGTGACAATAAAGACTGTACTGTGTTCGGTGAAGGAAGGCAGGATATAGAAATGTCTATACATAATAATTATAACTGCAATTTCAAATGACGGAAAATAATCCCTACCGGTATTTTGATATGTTTATGGTAAATTTTTTTCTCTTATCTATTTCTAAATATGTATTTAATAAGTTCTACTATTTCCTTTCATTTAAAATATTACTTTATTTTAAAATATAAGAAACGTGATTAACTGTAAAAGTGAACTAATTTTATTTTTTACATCAGATAGTAGGCAAAATGGGAAATTCATTTTTTCTTAAGTTAACCATACTAAATCCGATAAATTGCTAAGCATGTGGTAATCATGCAATATCTTTTTTAAAATTTAATGGACAGCAGAAACTGGGAGCAGAGCCTGCCTCTAGGCAGGGAGCCCGGGACTCCAAAGCAGAAGGATGCTTATTCTTTATGCTGTCCCTTTGTCCAGTGTGTGTGCAGTTCCTAGTCTCATTGTATAAGTTGTCGGGGTGGGGGTTAATTAACTAGATCATTGATGTATTTATTCAGCTTCTAGAATGATTTTTTAAAGCTGCAAGTACTCCACATTGCCACTAAAAGCATTCTTTTCTTTCCGCTCGCAGAGCCATCTGGTATGACCCCGTCTACTATCCAACTTCATGGCAGTTGGATCCAACAGAGGGGCCGAATCGGGAGAGGAGGCGTTTACAGAGATGCTACTTAACCATTCCAAATAAGTACCTCCTCAAGGATAGGCAGAAATCCGAAGGTAATTGTGGCTTCTTGACTCCGCACGTAAATATGGCAGATAACGTTGCTCACTTCACAAAGATAAGAATGTCCTTTTTTCCTCAACAGATGTGGTCAAACCACCACTCTCTTACCTATTTGAAGACAAAACTCACTCTTCTTTCTCTTCTACTGTAAAAGACAAAGCTGCAAGTGAGTCTATCAGGTAAATCTGAATCCGTACGACGCCATCTCTTTCTCTGGGTGTCAGAGACTTTAAAAGTCTATTGTAGTGCTTATGTGCTGCTGATTTTGGAGCATGCCGTGGGTTTAGGAAAGATCCTAAACACAGCTCAAGAGAGGACAAGGTTGAGTGGCCAGAATCCAGAAAGAACAAACATTTGAAGGGAAGGACTCACCGGACCTCAGTCCTCGTGCTCTAGGCCTTGTTTTCATACATGTATTTTTCAGTTGATGTTTCTAGCCGCTCTGTGAAATACACAGTACCGCTGGTGACATCCACAAGGGGCAACCTAGCTGGTGATTAAAGGTTCAAACTCTAGTCCCTCCTCTTCCGAGCTGTCTGCTCTCAGGCAAGTCACGTAGCCTCTCGGGCTGTTTCCTTGTCCGTTGCACGAGGAAGGTGGTAACGCCCAGTTTCGCAGTGTATTGCCTGGATCAGTATATGGTGACTAGTGGTAGTGTCTTTGTGGTGGTGGAGGTTGTTACCCTGCCCATTTTATAGATGAAAAACTGAGACTCAGAGAAGATAAGTGACTTGACTGAAGAAGAGAGGAACTTTTCTGACTCAGAAGTCCCTCTTTTTCCTGGAACGCTCAGCTTCCTTTCTCTGTTTGGATTATCCAAGGCATGAACCAATGAATGGAAAATATGAAATATTGAAAACGCTTTTAAATAACTGAATCCCTTATTCTGCGTAAGGGTGTAGAGATTGTTCACCTTTTCTAAAAGTGTCTGTCATTTTCTCCTCTATCATAATGTCAAAAACTGAGATACTATTTTCTTGTGGATTTTAACAAGACATTTTGTGCTTTTGAAACTCCAGTCTGCTTTGCTGAAATCTTCTGCTAGATAAAATGAAGCTTTTACTCTCTGAAATGGGTCAAAACATTTAATCATAGTTTTAAATATGTTTTGACAGAGTGAATCGAAGATGTATCAGCGTTGCCCCATCTAGAGAGACAGCCGGTGAATTGTTACTGGGTAAGCCGCGTTTGGAAGATTTGTACACGTATTCCCCCTGACTTATTTTATTCTTAGATAATTTGAAGCATTGTTTGGACACACTGCCATTAAATGAGATAAACTTTCTCTAACATTACATGGACTGTTTCGCCTTAACATTGTATACATCGCATATGACTCAGGAATGTGAAGAAACGACAGTCTTATTTCCTGAAAAGCACGTGAACAGCATTTTAATTTTTATAAAGTTAACTTTCTTCATGAGTATACATCTCCATATTTAATCATCCCTTTTATTATATATCAGTTTTTATTTTTAAGGTAAAGAATTATTGCCATACGTAGATGCCCACTTTTAACAGATACACCTATGCATAAGAAATATATCCATTCTGAGATTGTTCACAATTTATATTCTTTATTATACTCCTGAGAGAAAGGCCAGGGCTGTTGATCCATGGATAGTACATTTGGTGAGAAACTTTTTCCCCAAGATATGATGAAATAAAGTTATACCACTTGACTTCTGTTCCCTTAAAGAACCAATCCGTGTGCTGTAGACCTATTGTTCTCAAAGCGCACTCCCCAGATCAGGAGGGCCGCCTCACACGGGAGCTTCCAAGAAATACGCATTCTCAGCCCCTCCCCAGGCCCCTGGAATCTGAAACCCTGTGGCTGGGGCACAGCAGTCTACATTTTGATGAACCCTGCAGAGATTCTGCTAACCTTCAAATCTGGGAGTTGCTGCTGTAGGGTAACTCCGTAGCGTCCAAGGCCTAACATGCAGAGTTCCGAGCTTGCCCGAACCAAGCCCCACAGTCCCAGGATGGAGACGGTGGCTGTCTCTGAGGCAGCCAGGCAGCACCCTGGGCGACCGGGGGGGGGACCAGCACACAGCACAGAGCCCAGGGAAGGGCCTGCTGTTTGGATACATTAGTAGGGACATGCACTAACCACAGCCTACAAAGCAGGAAAAATTGGGGGACTGTCTTTTAAGCTCCTGTTCTGCCCTATTGAGTGTTTAAGTCAGCAGAATAATTGAGGGTTCCTCTTTTGCTAGAAAATTTGGTTTACAACTTGACTTCAGCTAAGTGTGACAAAATAAAGCCAGATAATATGCTAGTAATGTAAGAAGAATACTGGTAATAATAAATAGCCAGATTTTTTAGCACTCAGTGCCAGACACTGTTAATAACCACTTCACATATATTAAATTTAATTCCCACAGTAACCTGTGAAATAGACTCCTCCCCTACCTCTTCCTGCCCCCTTCATTTTACAAGGAAACTCAGACACAAAGATGTTAAGCAGCTTGCCCAAGGTCTTGTGGATGCTCTTCAAAAATACATACTGAGTATTAGGAACTGTTTCTGGGCAGTAGGATTCAAATCCAGTCCAGCTAAATCCAACGGCATGCTTTTAACCATATAAGGTAATAGTGCACATACATTTTTAAACTCACATCCAATTATGTTCTGCAGGTAAATGTGGAATGTATTTTGTGGAAGATAACGCTTCTGATACAGTTCAAAGTTCGGTGAGTAGAGATTACGTTTGCACTGATATAAATAGAGACAGATTCCCAAAATGCATACATTTAACACAACAAGAGAGCAGGAAGAACTATTAGAGTTCAGCTGTTGTCACACTGTGTGTAAATTGGTCTGAATTTTTTTTAAGATAATTTTACAAAGAAGACGATGCCATCCCCTCTGGTCGCAGTCTGAGTCCCATGTCAGTATCATGGGTCAGTTGTAAGGGCTCCTCTCACTTCAGCTCCCATCTGCGCAGTCCTCATTCCCACCCTCAGGAGCCCCAGATAACCACCCCACCTCCCCCAGCTTCCTGTCAGGCCCATTTGCCTTCAGAAAGAAAGGAAAACAGTGTATCGTTGAATAGCTTAAGTCATCCTGATATTCACGTAGCTTAGTAACCGTGCTTTTATTCTTCTGGCAATACTGATGTTAATCAGAAAATAACCTAAAAAAAGACTCTTAATTCGCTCTTTTTATACAGTAAAGCTTTTTATCCATTTAAATTAGTTTGTATGCCATTAAAATATTGTTTTGAGATCCCTGTAATAGAAGAAATAAGGCTTTTTGTTTCAGAAGTTCTAAAGCCAGGATTTCCTAAGGCTACATTTAAATGTGATTATGTATGATTTAATGGTGAGTACATATTTGACTCAAAGAAATTAATGAGTGAAAACATAAAATTTTGTTGTAAAACAAATGATGTAAAAAAATTCATTAAAATACTTAATACAGCCCAAAAAATTGCGTGGGCACTCTTTCCTGATTTACATAGCAATTACTATAGTATTTGTCCCAGCAAGTAAAAGTATAGTTATGTTATTTTTCAAGATGTATCTTTTTAGCAGCCAAGGAATTTAATAGTTGATACATGAACCAACTTTTTTCTGGGTTCAAAGGTGACATTTTCCACCTTGAAAATTCTAAAAATACCCTTGTTTTTTAGTGCACTGAAGGACCCTTTCTCCCTCTGTACTTTTGTAGCATGAATTCTTACTTCTTGTAGGACATTTGCTCTCTTGCATTTTAAATGTGTGTACAAGTACCTCACGCCCCCTCTTTATCACACTTAGGTTTATTTCATGCAGAGCATGTTAGCTGGGCACCTTGCCTGTAGACGCTTAATAGATGTATGTTACATTGAATGTATGCTGAGTGTTGAAGCTAAACAGGGAGGAATTCAGTTTTAAGAATGAGAATATTACATTTTCATTAAAATATTTTGTTTTCTTTGTAACATATTTCCTCCCACTACTTCTAAAAATTAGTTGGGACCCAGTACCACAGTAAAACACGCAGAGCTGGCCTAAGTGTCACTCCCTCCTCTCTGCTGTTTTTCAAATTTATCTTTATCTTTGACTCCTGGAGGATTCATTTCCCTTCCTTTCTTGCAAGCTCAGCTATATATTTAGAAGACTGTTTGCTTAGTAAAAAAAAAAAAACCCATCTGGCAAATCTACATACTGTGTGGTTCCAGCTCTGTGACATTCTGGAAAAGGGAAAAACTGGTGACAGTAAAAAGAGCAGTGGTTGCCAGCTGGAGCACAAGGGGGTTCGGAGCAGTGGAACCGTTCTGTGCAGAACTGAAATGGTGGGCGCGTGTCATTAAACATCTGTCGAAACCCATGAATCCACGGCACAACACCGAGATTCAGCTGTGACTAGAGTTCAGAATACTGTATTCAGCGGGGCTCAGCCGTGTTCACAGTCAGCACACGAGTCCCCAAGTTCACAGCAGGGGGACTGAGTGTGGAGGGGTCTGCACGGGAACTCCGGGCTCTCTGCTCAGTTTTCTTGCACCTAAGACTTCTCTGGAAAATAGTCTATAAAAAAGTTTAAATGAAACCTATTAATTAAAATATTTTTCTTAGATTTTATGCAGCATTTTGAAATATTCAGCAGTGGGAGGATTTTCAGAGAATCTTATCTGCCATTTTGCCACAAAAGCAAGACTTTCTGTTGCATTTTGATACTTTTTAAAAATCTAAAATTAAAATGATTATTTATATTTCATGTAAAGCAAATACTTTCATGTATTTCCTTTGTCTTTAGAGCCTTCAGGGAGAATTAGAACCAGCATCATTTTCCTGGACATACGAAGAAATTAAAGAAGTTCACAAGCGTTGGTGGCAGTTGAGAGATAATGCTGTGGAAATATTTTTAACAAACGGCAGGACACTCCTGTTAGCATTTGATAACACCAAGGTAAATCTGCCTTTATTAATAGATACACTTTTTTGAAGTGATCATAGGATTGATGTAACTATAGTCATACTGATTAAATGAAGTTTTAACTTATTTAAACTCTAGCTCACTGTTTCTGAAATCAAATAAAAATTGCCTTGTTTCTTAGTCCTGATTAAAGTAAACCCTTGGTTGTATTAAAATTAGTTTTGTCCTCCAAAAGCGTATTACATTCTGTTCCCCAAAGTGACTGCGTCTATGAAAAGCAAATGAATGAGTGTATAACCATCCTGGAAGTGGTTTCAACTTGTAGATTCCACTTCTGACAAACCCTTCCTTGGCCACCATGTCCCTTCTGCTACTGTTTGTCTGCCGTCCTTCACAGAAGACCTCCTGGAAGAAACTGTGTGCCCGCTGCCTCCAGGTCCTCCCCTCGATCCTCCTGTGAGAGGCTCGTCACCCTCCCCCGTGACCTCTGCCCGGCACCGCCGGTCATCTCCGTGCTGCTCGGCCTGTGGTCCTGTTTCCTAGTCTCCGTCTTCCTTGACTCACCAGCAGCATTTGGCACAGCTGATTACTCTCCCTTTCCTCAAAGAGAGGGAAAGAGGAAGCCAGAGCCCCTCCTCCCTGGGCCTCTGGGTTCCCCTGAGCTCTCCCTCGGCCTCACCCGCCGTGCCTTCTCCGTCTTGTTTGCAGATGCCTCCTCTGAGTGTCTCAGGGCTCCTCCTCCTCACCTCTTCTCGTCTCATCCCATCTGGTGACTTTAAGTACTGTCTGTATTATAACAACTGATGAATTTGTATCACTACCCGAACCTCTCCCCTGAATGCCACACTCAGATATTTAAGTTACTCCTTGGCATCTCCACTTGGAAGTCTCACTGGCAACTCAAATTTAACATGTGCAGAACTGAACTCCTAATCTTCCCCCCAAAAGCTCTCTGCAGCTTCCCCATCTCAGTAAGTAGCAGCTCCAGTCTCCCTGATGTCCCGGCCCAAACCCTTGGGACTATCCCCGCTCCCCTTGTTCCTTCCTCCCCCACATCTGCTCATTAGTGAGTTCTGTGGGCTCTCCCCCGACAGTGCATCCAGAACCTGACGGCTTCCCTGCTGCCGTCCTGCTCTCACCATGGTCCCCCTGTGCACACATCATTACACTAGCCTCTGCCTGCTTCCATAGCCCTCCTGTTTGAGACTATTGTAAACGCAGCGGCTAAGGTCAGATCGTGCCATTCCTCTGCTCAGAGCCCTCCGCCCACTCTCTGTGTCACTCCGTTAGAGCCTGGTTCTTACAGCGTTGAGTAACCTGGCACTTCCTTGCCCCTCTGACCTTACCTTCTGCCCCACTCCTCACTCCCGTCCTGCCCCTCCGCCTCCTCCATCCGTGGAGACACCAGTGCCTTCAATCCTTTGCACTCGTTGCTCCCTGGATGCTACCTGGAATGCTTTTCCTCTTAGAAGTCTACATGGTTCACTGCCTTACTTTTTTCAGGTTTCCTGATCAAATGCCTTCATATCAGAGAGACTTCCCTGATTACACTAAATAAAATAGCAACCCCCTGTCACTCCCACCCCCAAACATCCCTCGTCACCTTCACTCTGATCTATTTTTCTCTACAGCGCTTGTCTCCCCAGTGGAAGGTAAGCTTTGTTTTGATGAGAGCTGCAGCTTTAGCACCTTGAACATACGGGGATATAGGTTCTCACTAAATACTTGTTGAATGACTAAATGTTTCCTGTCTCTTGCTGAGCGTAGTATGTAGACTGTCATAAATTCTCTTCATCAGCCTTACCTTCCGTACTCGTCACCCTTCAGATTTAGACTGCAGATTGGGGGGGGGCGGTATTTTTTTGCCTTGAACAGATTCTTTTTTTTTAATTGTGGTAAAAAATACATAACATAAAAGTTAGCATCTTAACTACATTCAAGCATACAGGTCAGCCGTGTTGAGCACACTCTCGCTGTGGAGACGCAGACCCTCAGGTTGGGCTCTCCACGCCCTGCGACCTTGCCTGTGGCTCCTTCTTGCCATTTGCCTCTCGTTGGGCTCTGACTCCCCACCTCCCTGGCTCCTCCTCCTGTGCCTGGAGCACCCACAATTTAAGAGGAGTGCTTCAGATTTGTGTTTAGCAGGGGTCTGGTTCATCTGTTTTTCCCGTGTGTTACCAGTTACCATTTCATTGCTTTGGCAGAAACCAGAATACCATGCCCTTTTTTGTGATAGAACGTTTGTGTGGCTCTTAAAAAAAAAAAGGTTCATATGTTAGTTTTCAATCAGTAGTGAAAATCAAGCATTGTGTTTTACATAGGATGTTTTATTTCATTCTTATGAAATAAATATGATGGCCCCTGTATTAGAGAGACGGTAACTGCAGCCTAAAGGATTTAAGCAAGAAAAAAGCCCAGGTCTGCCTAATTCAGAAAACCATACTCTTTCTACTACATCATGTTGCATTTATTTAGGTGAAAACTCTTGTTCCTTTATTGATTTTTTCCCCTTAGGGTCTGTATATACATGACTTTTCCATATATACTTCTTAGTTTATTAACTGATTTCTCCAGCAGCAGAACACTGTGGTTAATAACAAGCCACTAATGAATGAGTGAATATGACAGAACAGAAGCAGACTCACAGATGCAGAGAACAAACTAGTGGTACCGGTGGGGAGGGAGAGGGGCGGGGCAAGAGGAGGGTAGGGAACTGAGAGGTCCCAACTACTGTGTGTGAAATAAATATCCATTACGAGGGTATTCTGGGCAGCACAGGAAATACAGCCATTATTCTATAACACCTTTAAATGGCATGTAATATATATATTGAATCATTATGTTGTACACCTAAAACTAACATAAAACTGTAAATCAGCTGTTCTTCAGTAACTAGAGAAATAGCCCAACCTTTGGAGGAAAACCTGGATTTGAATCTCGGTTCTTCGCGCGTTAATGTTGTTGGGAAAGTATTTTCTTGGAGGGTTTGGGATTAGTGACACGCCGACAGCATCCTGGGTCCTTTGCAGGAACGTGCCAATGAGACCCAAAGTAAAATCTGGTTTTTTTCTCTCTTTCTCTTGGAGGTCCGTGATGATGTGTACCACAGCATTCTAACAAACCACCTCCCTAACCTTCTGGAATATGGCAATATCACGGCTCTGACAAATTTGTGGTATGCTGGACAAATTACTAACTTCGAATACTTGACTCACTTGAACAAGCATGCCGGCCGGTCCTTCAACGACCTCATGCAGTACCCAGTGTTCCCGTTCATCCTGGCCGACTACGTCAGTGAGACCCTTGACCTCGGCGACCCCGCCGTCTACAGGTGTGTGAGGACGTCAGCCCCTTTTGGCTGCATCAGCATGCCATATTTACTTCACTAAAGTTCTTGTTGTGAGAATTTTCAAACATACACAAACATGGAATGAATATATAATAAACCCCTGTATGTCCCTCACCCCAACTCAATTGTGAAGACCTTTGCCAAACTTGCGTCTTTTTTTTTCTTCTTAAGACAGATCACGCATATCTGCTATGTCACTCGTGTGTTCTTTAGTACACATCTCTTAAGAAAAAAACAACATTTTCTTACCTAACCTCAGTGCCATTGTCATTGCTGATAACAGTGTCTGGCCCTACAAATGAAGATTTAGCCAGCAGGACAGTCCTCACGTCATTTTTTAAAGTAGCCAAAATTTAGAGACAACCTAAATGCCCAGCACTAGGTTTGAGTAAATTGTTCCATGTTGCAGCCATTAAAAATGTTGTTGTAGAAATGTATATTTGGGGGCAAAAGATGTTCTTTTTATTTAAAAAGTGAATATGCACACACAGGTAAGGGAAAGACGCCCGCAAAGGCTATGCCCTTCCAGACACATTGTGAGTATTAGAAGTAGTTTTGTGGTTGGCTTTTGGTTTTTCGCTCATCAGTAATTTCTGATTTTCCAACCACAATAAGGATTATTTATGTTAAAAAAAAAAACACCATTTACACTCTTTAGAAAAAAATTGCGTGCCAGAGTCTGCAACTTGATTTCTCTGATTTTGAGATGTGAATTTATATCTATTCCGTAAAACTATCTTTACTTTTTAACAAAGTGTTTAGGATTGTAAAAGTCTCAAAAATGAAATTAATGTGTTTGCTATTGCTAATTTTAATATCCCGAGGCAGTAATTTTCCCCCCAAACAGATAGATCAGCGTCCAACTAAACAGACCTGGTTTCACTTGCTGAAGTCTGAGCAAATCTTATGTTGACCTGGGTACGGTGCCAGCTGTTGACCCTGCAGGGGCCGCATCCTGGTGCGGCCCAGATGGCGCCTCGGCCAGGGAAGCGTGCGTCCCTCACTGAATCTTGTTCTGTCGCTCCTTCCAGGCCCTAGGGAGCTGCTGCTTGACTCTGTAGCCTGTAAAAGCCGGGCCTCCTCCTCGAGCTCTCGGCACAGCGTTGCCCCTCGCGGTCCACAAGTTAGTGCAGTGCTCAGGCTCCAGAGCTCAGTGTGCATTTGAAGCCTATGTTGTTTCTTCAGTTTTCCCTGAAAACCTGATAATTCCGTAGCATTTCCTTGTGATAATATTTCCTGTCCAGACTGCCCTTCACTTTCACTGCCTTACTGGTGTGGAATCTGGAGGTGGGGACAGGAACCTGGGGCCTGGTGGGAATCAGCTGCCAAGCGCAGCAGCAGTTAGGATTTGGAGCGAGCGGAGGGGCCAGCGAGGGGAGGGAGAGCGGCAGCTCTGGGCTGGGTTACTCCCAAGTCCGGAGTCCCAACACCCAACTGCGTCTGCCCGAACAGTTATGAAAGCGTCATTGTGAGCAGTGACTTGTCAGTTGCAGAGCAGCATGTGTAAGCACTGTGCTGTTGGCCAGTGGCTCTCTTATTTACCTGCAAGCATCTGGGCACCTAATCCTGACAGTGGCAACATGCGTCCTGTGCTTTCCATCGTCTCTTCCTCTGTAGAAACCTCTCCAAGCCCATCGCGGTGCAGTACAAAGAAAAGGAAGACCGGTACGTGGACACTTACAGGGTAGGTTTAGTTTTGCCTCATGTATTTCGATAAAGGAAAACGATTTTTGTTTTACAGGCTTGTGTTTTACCTAACTTTAAATTTATAAGATTGATTTTTCTGTTTCTCACTTCCTTGTGCTTTGGTTGACAGGCAACTGGAAATCATTAGATGATTTTAAGTATTAATCTGTCTTAATTCTCTGAAGACATTTTGCCCAGGAAAAGAAATACACTTATTGTTGCATAAGTTGGAAGCTAATAGTCCATTGTTATGTTGAAATATATAAATAATTGCATTCCTTATAAAAATCATAAAGATTTTCAGGAACTCACTCTTTGTATCCCCTAGTGTTGTATGTAATAGCGTCAATACGTTTATAATGTACCATAATCCTTTATTCATATTCAGCAGGTTATGCTTTGGGTTTATTAATAAAAATACCAAATTTTAAAGTTTAAAAATAGAAAATAATTGTCCATTTCTGTAACATTAGTATTAATGGAATCCTGTTGGAAATTCAAGAGGGCTCGTTAGCCGTAGGCTGCGTTCTTCACAACAGTATCAGGATGGGGCAGCTGAAGCAGTGTCCCCCTATTCTGTACATTGTCTTATGTCAGAATTCCAGAAAGATCCCTCCAGGCATCTTATGTGACAGTTGTGTCACTGCTTGATTCTTCTGCAGCTGAGAATGAGACAGTGTCGTGGGAGTCAAGACGTGACTCCAGAGAATTCACTGTCACCTGACTTTGTTATTAGAGACAGAAGCTGTGGGAGGCGAGGATGGTGCCAGACATTCAAAGTTTGGTTGCGCTTCCTTCTTTATGATGGGAGATGGGAGTAGTTGGAAACTGCCTGAAGTATGTGTTGTGTCTGTGTAGCTCCACTGCAGAACAGCCGTAAAGAGTTCTGTTAAAGAATTCCAGTAGTGCAATACCGTTTTCCTATTTCTGTGGCATTCCCACTGCTAGAGAAGCGCTTCTCTAAAGAATGTAGCTTTACCTCTTGAACCTTCTTAAAATGCAGCAGCCCCGGTGAGGGGGCAGCCCTCACGTGCTGAGCGCTCAGTCCGCTCAGACTTTATAGCCCTTCAGCTGGGAGCCAGGGTGATGGAGGTGGGTGCAGAACAGGTGGGTTTTCTCAGAGGGAAGGAAAGGGTCAAAGTGCAGGCTTGGGGGAGGCTTCTCGAGCGCTCAGGCCTCAGCAGGGCACCGTGGAGGAGCCTCCAGGCCCTCAGGGTGGCCGAGGTCCAGACGGGTGGGGGGGGGGGGCAAGCCCTGGAGAATGGGTCTAAGGGGCCGCAGAGAGGGACAGAGAGGACGGGCGAGCTTCCACGCCCTGCCAGCACTCAGCGCCGTGACTTCTGACCCCTTCAGTACCTGGAGGAGGAGTACCGCAAAGGGGCCCGCGAGGACGACCCGATGCCCCCGGTACAGCCCTACCACTACGGCTCCCACTACTCCAACAGCGGCACGGTGCTGCACTTCCTGGTCAGGATGCCTCCCTTCACCAAGATGTTCCTGGCCTACCAAGGTAAGCCGCCCCCAAAGTCAGCTTGGTCGTGGGGGGAGGCGGGGAAGCACTTGACCGGCAGCCTGAGCGCGTGTTGAGACTAATCAAACCATGAGAAAAAGAATTCCACTTACTCCTTCCTCAGAACTCTCTCCAGGAAACCTGCAGGCAGCCAAACCAGCTTGCCCCGTCTCAGACTTTAGCTTCAAATTAAACATGTCTGAGTTTGTAAAAATGCAATTCACGTTTTAAAAATTAAGAGGTAATTCCCATAGTATAACATTAACCCTTTTTACCTCCTTAAAGTGTCTGCAGTTCACTTTTTAACATGTTCAACTGAGTAGCCATTTCAGATCACCTAAGTGCTCTTTGGAGCCTAACGGGGAGTAGGTTGTTGTAAGTCAGAGCGCGTAACTGGTTACAGGAGAGTCACGCTGCCCCCTGCGCCACAGGGACTTCCCGGTTGATAATCTTCTACCTCGGCATGTTCGGGGGCAGCCTGCAGGCCTGCAGATGACTTAGGCAGAGGGGGATCCTTGTACACGTAGGGACACACCTACTTAGCGATGTCTAACAAGGGCCGTGGCAGTAGCCCTGTGGCTGTTCCTCCGGGCGCTCGGAATCCTTTGTGGAAACGTCATCCATTCATTTCCCCGACCCTTCTTGAATGTCTTTCTGTGTTTATGCTCACATGCAACCTCTTGGAGGAATGAGTTTTGTATCTGGACACCACTTGGTCTGTAAAAGGGGCTTTCATAGATCTGCCCCTGTCTGAGTGCACAGAGCACAGGGTCCACATGACAGCTGCCCAGACACCGGGAGATTACTGCCCTGCCCCTCCCTCCTCTCTCTCCTGTTTACTGCCAGGCTGCTTGTCCTCAGCTCTTAGGACGTCAGGTTGAGAGCCTCCGATATGCAAGCCCTCCTCCGGCTGCTGCACGGAGCACACAGGGAGGAGGACAGTTCTGGTCCTGGGGAAGAGCTTCGAAACTCAGAGCTGAGCCAGGCTTGCTCTGCTTCGCAAGCCTGGCGCTGTGCTCATCTTTCTGGACGTGATTTGCGAATGCCCTTATTAAAAAGTGGCCATAGGAATAAAAAAGAATATGTCCGACGTGGTTGGGGGCAACTGCAGTGGATAAGAGAACTGTTACTGCCCTCATTTCTTTTAATGTAGCCCATGAACCTGTTAATATAAAACTCCCAATCAACCATTATGCTGGGTTTTCTTCATCGTGTGTTGAAGAATGATTTTAAAACAAAACAGCAATGACCTCAGTCCCCATTCACTTTCTTCTGATTCGTTTAAAATGATTTTTGTTGGCTTTTGAATTTATTTCTAGACTTCTGGTTTAGTCTAAGTCTTCTCAGCTTGGCACTGTAGTCGCTTTGAGCCACCTAGTTCTTTGTTACAGGGACTGACCTGTGCTTTGTAGGGCAATTCGCAGTATCCCTGGCCTCTCGCTGCCAGAAGCCAGTGGCACCCCCCCCCCCAGCCCAGCTGTGAGAGCTAAGAATGTCTCCTGGCATTGCCCGAAGTCCCCTGGGGGGCAGAAGTGCTGGGGTAGCAACTGCTAGTTGAATATATACATGTTCTAGATTATAGGAGTCTGCAGTATTGCTTTTTTTTTAATTAAGAAACGACAGGGAGTTTTAAAATCTGGACAGCACCCTCAGTGTGCTTGTCTCATTCCACGGCTCTGTGCTCTCGGGGCTGGGGCCTGTGGCTCCACAGCCTTACACGGGTGCACTTATTTTCCTTGATTCCATTTAGATCAATAACTTCTCCTCCTGAATGCGTTAGTAAACATTTCTTTAAGTGGCCCTCCCTACTTTCTGAGGGAAAAAAAGACGTATTTGTAAACCTCCTTTCTTCCCAGATTTTATTCAGTGGCCAGCCAGTGCTAACGAACTGAACAGAAGGGATGAGAAAGTAATAAAAGTGATAGAGAGCATCACTCCGCAAAGCAGGTCAGGCTGGGGGCAGATTTAGTGTCTCTTTTAAAAACTGAGCCTTGCTTGATGCTGAAATTAGTCTTTGACAGCCTCCCAATGAAAAGATGTGTTCCAATTCCAGCAAGTTCAAAGGAGTTTTAGCTGCTGCATCACAGTTCCTGAGAACCGTCTACTCTGCTGGTGTTTTCAAGGGCGGGCCTGTGGAGATCATTTAGCATTCTAGGCTAGAAAGTCTGAGTAACTGTTGACAGAAAAGACAGGCTCAAAACTCAGTTCTTGATTAATCTACACCAGATAAACTTAACAAAGTAGTAACTATTCTTAGTTTTATTTTCATTTATATGAAATTTTACTTAATTTTTTGGCATAGAGTTAGAACATCTAAAAAGCAGTGCCCCCCAACCCCGACAGAAAAAAAAAAAAAGGGAAAGGAAAAGCGAGAAGAAGAGTAGTCTTACTGATCAGAGGGGAAAACTGTTTTACCTGTTTGAACTATGGTTTTCCTTCCCTATTCATTCGTTTATTCAGTAAACAAACCATTATCCAGTCCCTCGGGTGTGCTGGGTACGGCTGCTATCCCAGGGTTCTGCTTCTGTGGAAATTTCATTCTACTTGTGCAGACTGATCATAATCAGACAAACAATATAAATGTATCTAGTTACTTGCACTGTGAAAGCATAATACAGATTAAAAATAATATAACGCAGTCCCAAATAGATATAGAAATATTCATTTTCAAGAACGTGAATAAACTTTTAAACTATGGACAAACAAAAGGAACATTATTTTAATCTTTTTGAAACAGTCAAAGTAAATTAACAGGTTTCAAATGGAATCACGTCTTTGTATCTTAATTGTGTAATTTGTGTTTCTTTTTAGATCAGAGTTTTGACATTCCAGACAGAACTTTTCATTCTACAAATACAACGTGGCGTCTGTCATCTTTTGAGTCCATGACTGATGTGAAGGAACTTATCCCAGAGTTTTTCTATCTTCCAGAATTCTTAGTTAACCGTGAAGGTATAAGAACAAATCATTTCTAATTTATATCTCTGAGAGTTTGTACATATTTTATAATTTTCCAAAAAGAAAAATAGCTTTGGTAAATCCTAAACTTTTGAGTCCCCAGGGAAGAGAACTACCTTTACTTATTAAATACATAGTTTTATTTCCAAGTGAGCTTGAGGATTTTCAGTCTTTTATTGGCCTAGGTATATTTGGAAAAACTGTAACTTATAACTATTCAAAGTATTTGCAAACACATATTTTAATTTTGTTACAGAAATAACTTAATTACTTTTTCTGACTACAAAAGTGATAATATGCTGATTATAAAAAAAGAATCATGAATTTATTAAAGCGCAATATAAATTAACCAGAATCTCAGTGATATTATGAGGAATGACCAAGTTAGAAATGAAACACTCTAAGCAGAACTATCTAACAAGGGTGAGGGGAACCTGGAGATAAAGTCACCTTTCCTGTGATGCCAGTGGCCAGCAAGCTTGGCCAGTCTTGCTTGCTCTTTAACGTGAGGTCAGTTAGCCCTTTGAGAGGCTACCTTTGGGTCATTTTCCTACATTACCGATTTCATATTTTTATGGGACCTTGAGGAATATATGTATTGAGAATGCTATCTTTAGGGAAGTTAGCTTTGGGCAACTTACTTTAGATTTTTTTCTGTCTTAACTGGCCTCTCAAGTTATTCGGCACATCGTTGATAAATTCATGCTGCAGTTTACCCGGAGCAGGCGCTGTCGTGTTGCCCAAGTGAGAACCGCCTCAGTGAAACGTCAGCACCTGCAGTTTGGGGTCCCTGCCTCGGGGCTGTCAGTCTGGGACCCATTTGAATCTACCGCTTGCTCTCTGTCCAAGTTTCTTATGTGTATGTTCCAGCTACCCACAGCTGCATGACAAATAACCCCAGTACTGAGTGACCCCAAACAACGTTAAATGTATTCTCCATCGGAGTTTTTGCAGGTCAGAAATTGAGGAACAGCTCAGCCAGGTGGTCTCTGTGGTTTGGCGCAGGGTCTGTCATGCAGTTGCGCTCAGATTGGCTGCAGCTGGAACAGCTGGAGCAGAGCCGCTGGGGCTGGCGACATCTCTCTTCGTGTGGTGTCCGTGGTTTCCCACGTGGCTTCTCCACACAAACGAGTTCAGAGTTCCTCATAGCATGGCCACCTCAGACATCCTACCTGGTGACTCGGGGTCCCAGGGAGAGGAGCAGAAGCTGCATGGCCTTTTCCAGCCAGGCCTTGGAGGTCACACACTGGCACTTCGGCTGCATTCCGTTCATGCCGGAGCCACAGTGCCCATCCACATTCAAAAGGACAAGGCATGGGTGCTGCCATTTGATAGGGGGTAGCAAAATTCTAGAAAAGTGCGCAAGACAGCAAGTGTTGTTATAACTGTTTCTGGAGAAGGTAACTTGCTACATGTCATGTCATTTCCAGTCAGCATTCCCACAGGATGCTCTCAGTAAACCTCCAGTCAGCTGCTCTGGGTGAAGAGGGCCCGCCTCTGTGATGGGTCCCCAGAGCACCTGGAAGCTGGGAATGATTTGAGTTCACAGAGATCCCTGCCGCTCAGCCCCTCCCCACTCAGCCCTTAGATGCCTCATCACCACTGTTCAGTCAGTCGGCCTCTGCTGCCTCCCCTGGAGCTGCCCCCAGCGGGTGCATCCTAACCGTCAGCCCCTGCTGCTGTCAGTCCCGTGACTGCAGGGCTCGCCAAGATGACCCTCACCCCTACCCCCTGCTAAGCTGGCGTGACCCCTTGGTGTGTATTTTACCTCATACCATTTCAGAGGACTTCCAGAATTAGTGAAGCTCCTTCTAACTGTTTCCACAAGATCGAGAAGGAGGCAGACAGCAACTTAATTTTATGTGAAGCAGAATCAGCTTTTAAGAGGTCCTTTCAAATTTGTATTGTTATGGTGTTTGGATTTTCTGTCCATAAAAGGTAGCACCCCCCCAAAAAAAAATCTCTGTCCAAAGGTAATGTTTCCTTTAGAACAGTTTTTTTAAGGAAACACTTCCGAGACTTTCACTTACACTAGCAGACTAATGAGACAATTGGATACCACCTTATGTACATCTCAGAAGATTCTCTAATTCAGGATGCTAGGATAATTTTGTTGGCCACCAAGCATTCCTTGGTGGAAATGAATCAGAACAGACCTATAGATTTACCATAAAATTAATAGACTTAAGACAGTTCATTCTAGGAATGTGTGTACCTTGTATTCACTGGGTGTTTTAAACTACTGAATGCTAATACTTACTATATATAAATAATCTTAAATTTATTATAATGTTAACACCAGTAATTCAGAAATGCTTATACAAAAGCCTTCGCTTTATTTTAATCAAGTTTACAATTGAATAGATATTTACACACTTAATGCATTTGAGGATTTGATAAACTGGAACGTTGGAATTAGTGGGCAGTGATTTTCTGCTTTTTTTCCCAATATGATATAAAGTGTTGGAAGAATGAAGCGAGAAGGTCTCGCGCTCGTTAGGGCAGCACTAATGTGCATAGCGATGAGAGACGGCGTCACTGTCCTCGCCGCTCCCTCTCCTGGTGACGGCCCACAGCAGCCGTTTCTGTGAACTCTTAGGATCTGCTCCGTAGGCCAGATGAAGCGTGCTCTGGGGGAGACGAACATTAGTGTCAATCTTGTGTTTCAGGGTTTGATTTCGGTGTGCGTCAGAACGGCGAACGGGTTAATCACGTCAACCTCCCGCCCTGGGCACGTAATGACCCTCGCCTCTTCATCCTCATCCACCGCCAGGCTCTGGAGTCCGACTACGTGTCCCAGAACATCTGCCAGTGGATCGACCTGGTGTTCGGGTATAAGCAGAAAGGGAAGGCCTCTGTCCAAGCCATCAATGTTTTCCATCCTGCTGTAAGTGACTGTCTTTAAAATCCGCGTTCATAGAAGGTAGAACCCGGGCAGTTAAAGACTAGACTGTTTCTTTGCAACACCCAGTTACCAAGGAGAGTTGGCAGAGACCCTAAATGTGGCAAGATTTTCAGGTTGGATATTTCACCTCTTTGAGAATAACTGAGGTACTATCTGTTGGGGGTCCCCTGGGGCCTCCCGCAGGTTGGATGAGGGCTAAGGACTCAGCATGTAGTTGTACAGCTAAGGTTTATTACAGGGGAGGGTACAAAGCAGAACCAGCAAAAGGACAAGACGCATGGGGCGAAGCTGGAGGAGACCAGGCACACGCTTCCAGGAAGCGACCCCTCCCAGTGCCTCCCGCAGAACTCGCTCCCTCCCTCCAGCAGCAAACTGTGACTGCGTCTGTGTGCGATGCCGCCCAGCAGGGAAGCTCACCAGGGGTGCAGTGCCAGGGCTTTACTGAGGGCGGGTCATGTGGGCGCCCTCGGTCTCGCAGGTACTGAGACTCCCAGAAGAAAAGCAGGTGCTCAGTGTAAACCACGCTCTTTGTACAGTGGATTTGGGCACGGTGGGCCCCTCTTATCAGTTACAGAGCATTGGGGACGCTTCTGAAATCCAGCCCAGGGCCCACCCTGCAGGCAAGGCCTGTCCAGGGAGGGCAGGTCAGGCCCGCCACGGTAACTCTTTTCTGCACACCATCCCGTATACGTGTTCTGTGTTTAAATGGCACCATTTTTCCTTATTGCACAAACAGTATTTGTGCCTGGTTAGGAAAATGTACCTACTACAGTCTACCAAAGGAAGGAATTAAAAACCAACTCTGATGTCTGTATCTAGAGACAGACATCAGAACCACCTTCTAGACTTTTTTCTGCACATATGTATCATTCCACTTGTGTAATAGTATTAATACTGCTTGTTATTCCAGGTATGGCTAGCCAGTCATTTATTTAATCAATCCCCTGTTGTTGGATATTTAGTTAGTATTTGCTTGCTACTATACTTAATACTCCTCAGGTTACTTCTTTACGTACGTCTTTACTTCTTTAAGATAAATTCCTCAAGGTAGAATTGTTATACTTTAACATACATTTTTTAATGTTGTTAGATCGTCTACCTTTAAAAATAAATATATATATATCTATTCAGGAAACATTTGTTTTGCTAGGCTCTGGGGATGCAAAGATAAATAAGATTCACATAGAGAGGGATGATCTGCAGATGGCCAGTAAGGAAGTGAAAAGGGTGTGACATCTTTAGTCATCAGGGGAATGCGGTTTAAAACCATGATGAGCTGCCACTTCGTTCCCTTGAGAATGACTCAGGGTAAAAAGACTGACAATCCGGGGGCTGGGCAGGTGGACGACTACTCAGCGGCAGGAAGGAATGGAGAGGACACAGATGTGGCAACAGGGGTGAGTCCCCAGAGCATTTTATACTGAGAGAAAGAGGCCTTACTTAAGGGTAGACTGTGTACGAATCCACTCCATTTACATGGAATGCAAAAGCAGGGAAAAGTAGTCTCTTGGTGAGAGAGCCAGAACAGCAGTGCCTCTGAGGAGCAGGGCGTGCGCTGCAGGAGGGCACCAGGGCGCTTCCTGGTGATGCGGATGTTCTGTGTCTTGATTTGCATGATGGTTGCATCGGATTGTTCTTTAAAAATTTGTAGTATTTTACTGTATGCAAAATATACCTCTTTTTTAAAAAGTGTAGTTTTTTTTTTTTTTACAAGTTTTAAAGACAAAAAAAAAAAGATTCAAATAGAGAGTCAGGCTAGAAGGAAAGTTGGGGTAGTTCAGCCTGCCTGGATGTGGGAGTGGGGTCCGAGTGAGGCCTCTGGAAGGAAGTTCCTCAAGGAATGAGAGGTAAAAAGACAAATTTTGAGGAGCAACCTACGTCCTAGTGTTCTGCCTAGATGCTACTCAAAGAGAACCAGAGATGAACCACTAATCCGCTGCATAAGACACACAGCCTCTTTGTGTTCCTGACTTTAAAATTAGGAGGCAGAGTTAGATTGATCGCGGACTTGCCCTCTGGCTGTGACTTTCTGTGTAGATGCATGGAGTGTTTGCAGCAAACACAGCTAAAGACGCATAGATCCTCCAGTAACACACTCTGTATCTGGGCTTATTAAGCCAGAGGTCCGTTCCTGAATGGTAGTTGAAATAAAAATCTCTTTAGTCCATTTTGCTCGGTAATTGTTTTAAGGGCATCTAAGGTAATAGAAAATTAAATTTCTTAAGAGGCTCACGGTCTGGAAGAGAGACCCTGACAGATGCACTGGTGACTCTGGTGGGCCTTGAATGCCCTGGCCCAGTGGTTGAAAAGGGCGTCGTACAGTTGGATTGGGGGCTGACAATTGTCCACAGAAGCGAGTGTAAAGCAAAGGCGGGGCCGCAGGGCTGATCTGTGAACTTCATTCATACTTGATCTAAAAGGTAACTTTGAAAGCAACTGGGGATTTGGACATTAACCTCGATATACCCTCTGCCTGTAATCCTGGCACGTCTTTTCAATTATTCTTACTTAAAATTCACATTAAAAGTACCTGCGTGCAGCAATATATGACACAATTCTCATCCTACTGGAATTTTTTCACTAATTCTTTGGGACTTTAGAACTTTAAAAAGGATAGAGTTCTAGAAATTTAATAAAACTCAATTCATGGGGCAAAACAAAGTGTAGCTTCATCAGTGCACAGTCTCTGAATTCAGAATTGAGTTTGAATCCTTCCTCTGTGACTCTGCCTCTTGCTGTGTGACTTGGTGTGACCTTAGTCTCTCTGTACCTGAATGTCAGATGTATAACATGTGAACAATAACACCAGCCTCGTAAGTAGGGACTAAAGTTCATACAGAGTGATGCCTGCCGTACAGTTTTGAATACATAAATGTTAACTTTGTAAAAAGGAATGTAAAAATGCCTTTTGATCTTAAGTCAACATTCACCAATATATGGGGTTCACTAGAAACTGATACCACAGAATGGGAAGAAGGACTGTTTTAAAATAAATTTTGAATGAGTTCCAGCCATAGGGCTCTTCCAGTCTTCATGTGAACTTTCGAGTGTATGAGATCAAGCAACCGCTAAGAAGGACCCTGCTCAGATGAGCGTTATAACAGGGGTCTGAGTCCTCGTGGTGCTGGTGGTGACAGTGGTGATAGTGATGAGGGGAGTGAGTGTGGAAGACTGTTTAACATCTGAGAATCTGTGAAATTCGACTTTGGCATTTATAGAGATGTCATATGTAGATACATACGTGAAATTTGCTATGACATTACATGATAATGTTGAATTGTACAGTGGATGCACACAGCAGAACAGATCTCTACCCAGCTACTGTCTGTGAGCTTTAAAAACAAAAACGTAAGTGCACATCACTCTCATTTGACTCTGAGGAACGTGACGCTAAGGAGAGAAGTGTAGTAACACCCTTTACATACGAGCTTGGAGTTGTCGCTGCTGCTCTCTGAGATTCCTTGCAGTTTTCACTAGAACCTAAATAATTCCTACCAGCATTGTGTCTTCATTTCACTTTTCCCTCTTCCTGTGTCTCGCTTTGGACAGATTACTTTGTTAATAGTTTAGTACTGCACATGAAGCCTTTTTTCTTATTCCAGCACTAGGTGTTAAATCATGACTCGTACTCCTTTCCCAGTCTGATTATTGCCCTAACCCCCCTCCATGACCTAAGAAGGGCGACAGCATGGAGGACACCAGTCATGGACCATCAAGTGTGCCAGCCTTTCTGCAGCCTTTTGGTCAAAAATGGAATGCCTGGCTTTGCTTCTCAGCCAGTCCTCTGCCTCTGGCACAGCCTTCTCACTGCCAAGTTCTAGTCGGGCTCAGCCGTGTATGTGGAAGCCTCCAAAGCAGACACAGGGAGAGGAAATCAAAATTAAATTAATCCTCTCCAAGAATAAATAAAGCATGGATGTGCTGCTCTTGAGGTTCCAGGGTAGAAATCGGAAAGACTTTGCTTGGGTTTCAGTGATACTGGTGTTCAGACTGCTGATTCTTCAGCCCAGAAAAGCAGAGAGGCGGAGACCTCCAGAAATGGAGGTTCCTCACTGATGTCTATATATGTAAGGAAACGTGTCTCAGTAGTTGATATTATAGACATCTTCTACCTGTGCATGTGAATTAGCAATAGCAACCAGCCATTGTGTCTTGAGAGGAATCAGACTTAGCATATTGATGTCAGAGAATAAAAGTTGGGGTGGGTACAGCTCCGTGGTAGAGCGTGTGCTTAGCATGCATGAGGTCCTCGTTCAACCCCCAGTTACCTCCACTGAAAAAACAAAGAAACAGATAAACCTAATTACCTTTCCCCTTGCAAAAAATAAAGGGGGGGGGGGGCGTTTGCATATGAGACAATTCCGGGCAGATACAGATGGCTGTGAACTTCTAGCTCCCGTGGTCATCCCCTGAGGGAACTGGGGTGGAGCAGGGTCCTCTGCTTGTCTTCAGACTCTGTGTCGCCGTGTACCTGAGTTCTCTTGTCTCCTCCCATTCTGCTGACCACCTGGAAAGGTTTTGACTAAGTGCTTGACTCTAGTTTTCTAACCACTATCTAACAGGCAGCTACAGAAAAAGTACAGCCACCTACTAATCTTCTTGCAGAAGCTATTTTGGATGAACTTAATTGAAAATCTTGGTTATTTTTCATCAGTTCTCACTGAGAGACAAGACCAGAGAAAACCCTCAATTTGTTCTTTTCTTTTCAGTTGAGGTATGATTGACACACATTATGTTAGTTTCCAGTATACAACATAATGATTTGATCATTCGGGAAATGATCAGCACAGGAAGTCTAGTTAACATCCACCCCATATATAGGTACAAAATGTTTTTTTTCTTGTGATGAAGACTTAAGATTTATTCTCCTAGCAACTTTCAAATATGCAGTATGATGTTATTAGCTATAGTCAATAGCTACACATTACATCCCCATGACTGACTTATTTTATAACTGGAATTTTGTACCTTTTGGCCCCCTTAACCCATTTCACTCAGCCCTCACCTCTGGCAACCACCAACCTGTTCTCTGCATCTGTGAGCTTGGTTTTTTGTTTGTTTAGATTCTGCACTTAAATGAGATAGTACTTATTTGTGTGGTGTTTTTCTTTCTCTGTCTGACTTGTTTCACTTGGCATAATGCTTTCAGGGTCCATCCATGTTGTCATGAGATTTCATTCGTTTATGGCTGAGTGATATTCCAATTGCATCTGTATGCCACATTTTTTTCATCCGTTCCGTCCATGCACGTTTAGGTTGCCTCTGTATCTTGGCTTTTGTAAATAAAGCTCAGTGAACACAGGGGTGCACATATCATCTCAAACGAGTGTTACTGTTTTCTTCGGCTAAATACCCAGAAGTGGGATTGCTGGGTCATGTGGCACTTCTATTTTTAATTTTTTGAGAAACTGCTGCACTGTTTCCATAGGGCTGCACCAGTTTGCACTCCTGCCAGCAGAGCACAGGGACTCCCTGTTCTCACATCCTCGCCAGCACTCGTTATCGCCTGTCTTCTTGGTAATGGCCGTTCTAACAGGTGCGAGGTGATAGCTCATTGTGGTTTTGGTTTACATTTTCCTGATGATGAGTGATGTTGAGCACCGTTTCATGTACCTGTTGGCCGTCTGGATGTCTTCTTTGGAAATGTCTATTCAGATCCTCTGCCCACTTTTTAATCAGATTGCTTTTTTTACTGTTGAATTAAAAGAGTTCTTTATATATTTTGGATATTAACCCTTTATCAGATATAATGTGCAAATAATTTCCCTCATTTGGTTGGCTGCTTTTTCACTTTGTTGATGGTTTCTTTTGTGGTGCAGATAAATGAGGTCTTATATGATATTCTCTTTAATTTAAAATCAATTTTTTTTTTTTTTTTTAGATTCCACATATGAGCGATCTCATATGGTATTTTTCTTTCTCTTTCTGGCTTACTTCACTTAGAATGACATTCTCCAGGAACATCCATGTTGCTGCAAATGGCGTTATGTTGTCAGTTCTTATGGCTGAATAGTATTACATTGTATAAATATACCATGTCTTCTTTATCCAGTCATCTGTTAAAAAAAAACAACAAACAAAACATAAATACAAAACAGAAACAGACTCATAGACATAGAATACAAACTTGTGGTTGCCAAGGGGGTGGGGGTGGGAAGGGATAGACTGGGATTTCAAAATGTAGAATAGATAAACAAGATTATACTGTATAGCACAGGGAAATATATACAAGATCTTATGGTAGCTCACAGAGAAAAAAATGTGACAATGAATATATATATGTTCATGTATAACTGAAAAGTTGTGCTCTACACTGGAATTTGACACAACATTGTAAAATGATTACAAATCAATAAAAAAAGTTAAAAAAAATCAATTTTATAAACATACCTAATTAGCACCAGGCAATCAAGATACATTATTTTCATTCATCTACCGAGAAACATTGATTATTCCTACTCGGATCTCTTTGAGACTATTAATGATTATTAACCTGATCAAAAACATTTAAAACTCCTTTCCGTCTGAAGTAGAGAAGGGTGGACCATTGCCAAGAGACCAGAGCCAGTTGTTTCCCCTTTGGTGTTATTGCCAGTCTTGTTCTGGTCACACGTCTCGGCTTCTTGTTCTCTGTCACCCTGCAGACGTACTTTGGGATGGACGTCTCTGCGGTGGAAGATCCAGTTCAGAGACGTGCGCTGGAAACCATGATCAAAACCTACGGCCAGACCCCTCGTCAGCTGTTCCAGTCGGCACACGCCAGCAGGCCTGGGTCCAGGCTCAGCATCGAAGGAGAGCTCCCTGCTGCCGTGGGGCTGTTAGTGCAGTTCGCGTTCAGGGAAACCAAAGAACAGGTCAAGGAGGTCACCTATCCGGTATGTCGCTTGGATTTCAGTAGAGTTCAGCAAAAGCTGGTGCAGCTCCCAGTATGTCAGTCCCGCCCCCAGGCTCTCGGGGCCAGGCAGTGAGCAGCGTGGTCCCAGCCCAAAGGGATGCGCAGCCCGTGAACACGGACACGCCCTTGAGCTGCGATGGTGTGTGTCGTAAATGCTGCCTCAGTGACGTGAGGGAGGGTGCTTTGGGAGCTCGGGTCAGAGTGCCAGCTCCCTGAGGGTGGTTACGGGAAAGCCTCACGAGGCAGGGACACGCAGGGGCTGCAGATGAGAGGGAGGAGCCGTCCCGGACTGGAGAGCAGTCAGCGTGGGTGAGCCAGTGCAGACAGGCCTCGCCTGCGCCCGCTGTTGCCTGCCACCAGAAGTCCCAACCAGCTGAGTAAATGTTCTGGTTTACAATTCAGGGGGACTCTTACACATTTTTTGGCCCCGCTAGATTGTAATGATAAAAAGTATTGCCTCTTAAAATAGAAGTAGGTATAATGTTTACTCTGAAAATGAAAAATGAAGCAAGCAAACCTTCAGAATAAAATGAATTCTAATCCTCAACTAAATTCTTCATTATCAAGGCAGCATAAGATTGGAGCCTGTGACTTGTAAAGTGTTATAAGGGTTTGCAGAGGGGTTGGCAGAACATGAAAAGAAAGGGGAGAGAGGTTGTGAAGGAGCCTGGAGGTGAAGACCAGCGCAGACCTGAGGCTGCGCTCATCCGTGACCCACCGTAAGAGAAGACAGTTTCACAGCCTTGTCCTGACCGTCCTTTCTTACAGTGGTGTTACTTAAGTACACTAAACGTCACACACAAACAGAACACCTGGTGTAAACTCTTTCTGGTCAGAGCTCACACATATCAGATTTACCTGTTAAATACAAACAAAACTTACAGAACCAGTAAAACTGAATTTAAGAGATCATAATGACAGACAGTGTTGAACCCATTCACCAACGTTGTGTTTCATAGTTGAAAGCTATAGTTTTTTGTTTTGTGTTTTCTTGTCAATTTAACTGTTACGGTTTTGAAGCCTTATAAGTCATTTTAGTCAAGATCATTACCGGGGTCATCATTTTTCACTAGAATCTATTTTAACATGTCAAAATAATGTAATAGTACATCCCTGAAAAGTCACAAGTGCTGTCTCATTCGCTGCTGCTACACAGCTGACTTAACACTGCGAATGTGCAGGGTCTGGGCAGCGTGTCTGTGCAGCGCAGTGGGAACCTGGGACCCGCCCCGCTCCCCCCAGGCCTGCGTGTAGACCACTGCCTCCACCAGGAAGGCCCATCCCCAGACATAGCCCTGGTTTGCTCTCTCATTTCATCCCAGTGTCTGCCCAGACACCATCTCAGAGAGGCTTCCCTGACCCCACCTCTAAAACAGCAGCTTTGTCACTCTCTTCCTTCACCACCTGACATCTTGGATGCATGTTTGTTTGTTTATTTGTCTGCCCCTCCCCAGATAGCCGCAACGCCATGGGGCATGGCACCTTGTCTCATTCTTCACTGTGTCCAGTAACCAGGACACGTATCTCCATACGCTGAGCACGAGGGAAGCAAAAAATTATACAACAATTCTCCACAAAGGGCTTATAATCAAGCTGCTTTCTCTTTGTTTAGAATTAAGTTAGTAGTTAATTAGTTAATTAGTTCTATATTTACTGTTTTTTTAATTGTACTTTTTACTTTCTTTATTTTCAGAGTCCTCTGTCATGGATAAAAGGCTTGAAATGGGGGGAGTACGTTGGCTCCCCAAGTGCTCCGGTGCCCGTGGTCTGCTTCAGCCAGCCCCACGGGGAGAGATTTGGGTTTCTCCAGGCCCTGCCCACTAGAGCAATCTGTGGTTTGTCACGCAACTTCTGTCTTCTGATGACGTACAGTAAAGAACAAGGTAAAACACAATGACAGTCATTCTGGGTGTATCCATCTTTCATGAGATTTCAGTGTTTTCCCTCATCTCTGCTGCTGTTTTGTCCCAGGCCCTCCTCACGTTTCTAAGTGTCCCCCACACACTGGGAGGCCAGCCACGTTTTCCTTTCCAGCAATACCTTTTGAGTTAACCATGTCACTAAATGCAAAAGAACCCTCCCTGCTTACCAGGCACAGGCTTCGGGCGCCGAAATGACTGAGTAGGGGCCCCCGTCTGCTGCAGCCAGCTGTGTGCCAGCGAGGGGACCAGACGCCTCTGGGCGGTCCACCCTGGTGCAGCTTCATACCATGCCCTGTGTGCTGTGCTCCTCGGCCCCCGCGGCCTCCCGCTGCAGGGAGCGCCCCAGTGCAGGGGTGCCCGACCCGTGCCAGCAGGAACGCTGCGTGCCGGCCGGCTGTGGCAGACTCACTCTTGGTTCTGTCGTGAAATGAGTGCTTTCCTTTATAGTTGTTAGCAGGAAAAGAGGCTGCATACTGTTTTGTCTAAGTTCAGTGAACTAGCAAAGTAAGGTAAAGGTGTTTAATCACAGCTGTGGCATCAGTGGTTTATCCTCACTGGTATGTTGCCGTTGGCTGTAAGGTGTGTCACAAGTTACTGCTTACAATACGTAACGTACCCCAAGTGTGAGTAACTTACCTGTAAAAAAATTAGAGTGGATTGAAGTTTATTTCTATGGAGCAGAAGAGAAAAGGCTGGTGTTACCACTTAGCGTGAGGGACTCACCTGTGTTGGATGTGACGCCAGCCTGCCTCGTTGCCCACGACAGCCCGCGCCCGCAGCGGCCCGCAGCAGCTGTGCTCGCTTAGCTCGCCCTTTGCCTCCTCGCAGAGCGCGCTTGGGGCTCGTCAGAGTCTGGGTGTGTCCAGGAAGCGGACGGAGGCACGCTAGTGCCACGGCCTGAACTTCACCCGTAGGGTCCCGTTGGCGTTACAGGAACTAAACTCCCATAAACCGGCCCCGCTCGTGGGTGTAGAGATGGTCTTGCGCTGGAACGGCCGCGCTCTGCTTTGTAAACTCCAGCCTCCGAGCTGCCGCGGGGCTGGGCTGTCCAGCAGTAACTAAGCAGCGGGCATCGGTGCTTTTGTTTCCCTTGCTGAGGTGTGAGAAGCATGAACAGCACTGACATTCAGTGGTCGGCCATCCTGAGCTGGGGCTACGCCGACAACATTCTGCGGCTGAAGAGCAAGCAGAGCGAGCCTCCAGTAAGCTTCATCCAGGGCTCGCGGCAGTATCAGGTGAGCGGCTCTATGACGTGCTTTCTGACCGTAATTAAACATGACGCCTAAGGGCTCAGACCAATAGCAGCCCGTCTCCCCTGTCCCGCAGCCGGCCCGGTCACGAGGCTGGGCGTACGCCTTGTCTGCGGGGCTCTCAGACTTCCTAGCTCCCGCCCTTCTGCCTGTGTCCCCAGGATCCGGGCCCGCCCAGCATCGCACTGAGACAGCGCTGGTGCTTCCCACCCAGCGCCGGCTGGGGGCCCGGTGCTGGGACACGTCAGTGTTGCTGTCTTCTCAGCGTCCACTTGCCTTCTGTCCCCGTGTCATTTTCAGTGCCCAGAGTGCCACCTTCCACACCTGGTTTTGCCTAAATGGACCAGGTATTTGGACATCCTGACTAAAGCCCTGTGATCTGTGGTCTGTTGTTCACTGGGTCACCTTTGGCAAGTGACTTAACCTTTCCTGACCTGAGCTGCTTGCCTCCTCTGGGAAACTGGGCCAGTCATCCTGCCACTGCGTGCTCATACAGGTGCTGTAAAAGTGCCTCCAGTGCTTGTGAAGGTGCTCTGCAAACTGTAAAACACTGGACACACATGCACACACACGCACTGCTGCCACAGCTTTTCCCGGTACTAAACTGTGTGTTAAACCTTCTCTCTTTGCCCTTCTTTCCACGGGAAGTTCTGCTGCCATTTCTGACGTCTGTTACCTGCCTTAACACCCGGTGCCTGTTCACACTCCTGACACTCGTCACCATTCCCTGAGCACTCTGGAGCTGGAGGCAGCTACTTTGGGGCCTTCTTGGTAGTGAAAGAAAGGAGAGTAGTGACTGTTTGCTTAACCTTCAGTAAGGGTCATCGCCTTGTGTTATCTGACCTAACAGTAAACTCACAAAAGTAAAAATAAAGGATGGTGAAAAGCAACCGTATTAGAAATTTTAATGAAAATTTAAGCACTGCACATTTTTTCTGTCATGTAAAGTTGGTCACAGAAACATCGTTAAAGATGAAAATGTACCGCCATCAGTTGTTTAGCAAAACAGATCCAGATTTTTAGCAAACACTGCGTGATAATCCGACTGCTCTCGTGACTGCCAAGCATGTGCCTGTCAGCCTTCTTCTCTTTCCTGTTTCCCCTGGAAAATGAAAAGTTCTGAACCCCCCGCTGTGCCCAGTGGCAGCTGAGAGCAGACCACAGACACGATGTCTCCAGTCTTCTCCTACACTTTCTCGGAAGATGACAGCATTCCTTCCACAGTGCAGAGAGGAAGCCAGAGATGACGGTTTATTTCACGCTACCTTGTCCTCCTGGGAGACCCGTCATTCTTCCGTTTTCTTATTTTGTCTGTTTTGCTTTAGCACAGCTGGGATAGTTGAAGAGTAGTGATGAAGTAATTCCTAGAAAGACGAAATAGCAGAACGTTTCAAAATAGAGAAAAAATGAGACGTTAAAATCCTGTGCTGTAACTTAGGTTTCTAAGAGTTCAGTAGTCCCACATAGTGGTTGCAGGACAGAATGAGTTTTATTCTGTATATTTTTAAAAGTACATTTTCTTCTTGTTCTTTGGAAGACCTTTAAGAAAGGATAAAAATTATGAAACATCAATCTTTACAAATAATTAAAACCATTCAAGAAAGAAACTCTAAAAAAAATTGGATCCATTGGACTCTGATGATCTATTGAGAGATAAGAGGAGTCAGGATCAAAGACATTCATTTTTCAAGGTGGCAGACGCTTGAACACATTTGTAGGGCCAGGAGGGGAGAAGCCAGCAAAAGACAGTTTGCAGTTCTGAGAGAGACGTGGCAGTCGTTCTGAGAAACACTGGGAGCGGGGGGCAGGGGCGCTGGCCTTAAAGACAGAGGGCCTTCTCCTCTAAATCGGGAGACCACAAGAGACAGTCTGAGGCACAGAGAAGGGGTAGGGTGAGGTCTGTGGCTGACGACCAGCGTCCTCTTGGTGGATTGAGGTGTGTGGGTGTTGCTGACCCCACCAGGAGAGGTGGGGCTGGAAGGGGCCATGGGAGCAGAGCAGGTGGGGGCAGCTGCCGCGGGCGTGGTGCTGGGGGTCAGCCAGCGCTGAGGAGGACTGTCAGGTCAGGCAGAGGGTCTGGCTGACCGTGACAAGTGTCTCCACGGTTGGGGCTGAGGGGTTATAATCCCAGATTCTGTTCTCTGCGTTTGTCTTTCCTCCTCCTCCTGCTGAGTCATCTTTAGAGCTGTTAGAAGCAATACGTCTATTTATAAGGACCCTGTTTCCCCACAGAAACAGAGGACGAAAACAAGGAAATAGAAGTGTAAAAATCGGGTGAAATGCATCCCACACACACTCAGCCCTGCATCTGGCTGGTCCTGGACTGTTTTGTTTAAATTTCTGGGGAAGAAGTGGCCGTGTGTGTGTATACGCAGGAAAATGTAAAATCACAGACAGTGCATTATAATACATTTTAATGTGGGAGCAGCTTTTAGACATCTTAAAGTTACAGGATATTATTCTATCTTGCATCATTCTAATCACTTCAAAGGTTTACCTTAAATTTTGTGATCGTATATTTTTAAAATAATAGAAAAACTTGTAGCATTTCTCATGCTTTTTAAACACAATAATCTTTGGTTTGTCCTTGTTCAAGGTGACTAGTTGTGCGTGGGTGCCTGACAGTTGCCAGCTGTTTACCGGGAGCAAGTGTGGCGTCATCACAGCCTACACCAACAGGTTTACCAGTGGCACGGTAGGTCCTGGGCTTGTGTGGGGTTTCCATGTCGGTGAGGGGAAGAAATCCTTTATGAAGTATAATTTTTAAGTATAAGATTAACTTAAAGTTTTTGTACTTTAATCTCTTCTCCACATAAGCTGTAAAATGTGAAAGATCACGTATTTACCTCGTCAGTTTTTGGTTGATTGGGATCACGAAAAATCTTGAGAATGACTGTAACGGCCTTAGTGTCTGGTGTCAGGGACATAGTATTTTGAGTTTTCGTCCGTGTCGCGTTGGGCTTTTTGACGCCGTGTTGACGCATGCCGGCCTGTGTCCTCGGTGGCGGCCTGGATGCGCGGGAGCCTGTGAGGCTGGGAAGCGAGAGCGCGCCGCGCCGCACCCCGTGTCCCCGTGGTCTCTGGGTGAGTTCAGTGGCGGCAAAGTCCAAGTAGCTTGTCTTGATTTCTACCAATTACTGGAAGAAATTTTTTCGGCTATTCGCGGAATCTTTAGGATTTAAGAGTTAAATTGCTAAAACAGCTCGGTGAAGAAGACAGTATGCAGCACTTGTAATTTGCTGCCGTTCCTTCCTCGAGCCAGCTGTCTGTGGCTGTGGATCCGTGGCGGGTCCAGGGTGGTCCCTCAGTGACGATCATTCAAGGCTGGAGCGTTCTCCGGGCTTTTTTTCATTAGGTTTTCTCCATTATTTTATGAAACACGTCTTACTGGGTGAGGCCTGCACACCTAGCATGGCTGATGCTAGCTCTTTACTTCTCTGTCCAAGTTTATTCCCTTTTAAGCCCTTGTTAGGTTCTTTGCCACAATCCTGGGGGTATAAATGTGACCATAGCATTGTCTCTGTCACTTAGTCGAAGGAGCCATTAAAATGTTCTAAGCAGGGGTACTGTGCTCCCGTCAGCAATTGAAGGAGATCACTGCCGGCCAGGAGAAATGCTCGTGAGGGGTGGTGGCCGGAGGGCGGGGTGTGGCGGGGACGTGGGCCAGGCTGAGGGCCCTGGGTGGGCAGGACCATGAAGGGCGTGCTTTAGGGAGGGGTCACAGAGAACAGAAGAGGCGCCAGCCTATGTCAGGGAGCCTGGAAGGCGCACTTGAGCTGGATCTTAGAAGGTCAGTTTACTAAGTGGAGAAAAGAGGAACGAGTGCTTCAGCAAAGCAAACCAACCCGGAATCAGAGGCTGGGACTTGGGGAGCGGCAGGTGCTTAGAGTGCAACGTGCTGGGGAGGGTGGCAGGGCAGCGGGCTGAGTGCGGTTCTCAGACGCACACGACACTGAGAAGAACGCTCGAGGTCTGAGCGGAGAAGTGCCTTAACCTTGGAACGTCTCCCGTTTCCTCCTTTTAACTCCCAACGGCCTGAAGTGGATGTTAATTTTATAACGTCTCTCATATTAACTGCTGCCACCACCTTTCACCTTTTGAGCTCACCCTTCTGTTTCCTCTTTCCTACAAATGTATTCTTTTTTTAATTTTGTTTTACTGAAGTATAGTTGATTTACAATGTTGTGTTAGTTTCTGGTGTACAGCATAGTGATCCAGTGATACACATATACATTCTTTTTCATATTCTTTTTCATTGTAGGCTATTACAGGCTATTGAATATAGTTCCTTATGCTAAACAGTAGAATCTTGTTTATTTTGTATACAGTAGTGTGTATCTGCTAATCCTGAACTCCCAGTTTATCCCTCCCCCTTCCCCAGCAAGTGCATTCTCATCACTTGTGCTCAGCACGTGTCCCCTCATGTGTGCAGGTCACGCTGCACCACGTCATGGCTTTGAAATAGCAGATCGGGATAGTGACTGTCGTTTGAACGCAGTAAGACATAGGCTTCTTTTACTTTGAAGTTACTGGAGGCTTGTGAAGCCTTATGTCACTTACCTTTCCTCAATTATCTATTTGGCTGAAAGTAGATTTTTCAGTTTATTTATAAGAGTGCTCTTTTTCTCCTAAGTATTAATACCACTGGGTCATCAGGTCATGAGGTGAACAGTTGCTATTTAAACTGTGTCCAAAAGTGCGTCCTGGCTGTGTGGCTCTGTCCTTGTGTGGTCCGAGGGAGGCTCACCTGGTCTTTGTAGATGTCGCTGCTGCTTTCTCTTGGGGACCATCTCATCACCTGGGGGCCTCTGAAGCTGCAGGTGTGACCCTGTGCCTGTGGGGTCAGCAGCAAGCGCCTCACGTTCGCAGGACTCCACTCTCCCAACGCACTGAGAGCCGTGCTTCTGAAGTGTCTGTGCTCTCACCGTGCTGGTCTCAGCTCCCAAGTGCCAGGCAGGATATGACCAAAATGATTGCTGCTTGAAAATACTTCCGAGGAGGGCTTATGAAATACCTCCCAGAGCTAGTGAAGTGCACCTCATTTGGGGCATCGTGTGTTCCTGTTGAGTCTCCCACGTTAGTCTTCTAAAATGCATTCTACAAACGGAATGTGAGTGAGTTGACAAGTTACAAGGAATCGTTATCTGTAAGCCATTTATGTGTTGGAGAATAACATCTTCTAAAAGGGGTAACTGATTTTAAAATAGTCGATCTTACTAACTACTGTGTATCAAACACATAAGCAACAAGGTCCTACCGCACAGCACAGGGAGCTGCATTCAACACCGTGTAACGGCCTATAATGAGACCAGTATATGTACGTGTGTATAACTGAATCACTGTGCTGCACACCGGAAGTTAACACAGCATTGTAAATCAACTGAATTTCAATAAGAAACAGTTGCTCTTGAGTCATTTCTTCACTAATTGAATAGTGTGGCCACATCACCTTCATACCCATGAACACCTGTATTTCTGTTCTTTGTGCTGATGGTGGTGGGACAATATGTATGCAGCTTATCCAAGCTAGTATTACATCATTCAGGAACATCTTAAAAAAAACAGGCCAGCACAGACTCCAGTTCTGCCCACAGAGATTATTGTTTGATCCATCAGGGAGTCATCCAGTAACACTAACGCTTGGGTCATTTTAAAGAGCACAATCTGTAAAATTTCAACAACCACTGTAGGTGCCTGTCCTGCGATCATCCCATAAGTATTATTCGTGGTCATGAAGTTAAAAAAATACACGTACACACACACACACATATATTTTTGTTTGTTTGTTTTTAAATAAACTGGGAGGGAGCTTTAGCCTTGATGGCATTTGCCAATCCTAGAATATTGACACTGCCCTTGGACAGCCTCTTGTGAGAGGAATGGAAAACAATACCAAGGGGACAGAGCAAGCTGGGGGGTCCCAAGGAGGCCCTTCTCCAAAAGGCTTGTCCCCAAAGTGAGGTCCCCAAGAGTAGGGGTGCGTCAGACGGGACCAGCTCTTGCCTGGAACTGCAGCCTGGATTGGGATTCCCCAGGTGGTCAGGACCCTCAGGACCTGACCCTTGGGAAGGCGGCCCTAGACCAGGATGGTGCCCCAAGTCTCCCAGCAGAAACAGTCACGTGCATTCTATTCCACAAATAAAGGAATTCCGACAAATAATTTTTTAAATGCAATAACAAATACAATAAAACCAAGCACACAAATTTACAGACAAGACAATGAATATGTGAAAAGTTAAACTTAGTTATAATAAGAGAAATGTAATTTAAAGCAACATGATTGCCATTTAAAACTTGGGAAATCTTCAAAGGTTTAGAATGAGAGTCGAGGCACAAACTCAAATGCTACAGGGTCCAAGCAGAGAAGGGAAGGGACTCAGGCCTCTTTGGGCAGGGAATTCCTGGGTCCCAGGGCTCCCTGAAGCATGGTCTGAACGAGTGCTTAGCCCACCCCACGGCCCTGTGGAGAGGGCCACAAAGAGCCAGAAGGGGCCCAGACCAGGACCCTTGCCCTGCTCAGAGCCATCCAGTTGCTGCGATTGTGTTCAGGTGAAGGTCACGTGCCCCAGCTAAACAGAAGCCACTGGCACACAGCTCAAGCCAGTTGTCGAAGGAAAACTGTGAGCCTGGTGTTGCCTGGTCATTTGAGTCTTTGAATATAAAATATGTATTTTTATGTGAATAAAACACTGACGTATAAGGCACTTAAAGTAAGATGCGCTGCAGCTAATAAGTCAGCGCTGATGTTTCAGAAACAACGGTAAACAAAAGGGCCAGATGCAGCAGGTCCCTGACGAGCAATACCACATTTATGAGGTGTATCGACATGAAGAACAATGTAGCGCGTTGTCTGTTGTCGTAGTAATACGTGGTAGAACCTAAGTGCTGCATGCATGGGAAACAAACGCAGATTCAGAGCAATAGTAGCTCTGACAAGGGAGGGGAAACAGGCTGTAAAACCGTACAAACTGTGATGTTTAACGTTTTCTTTATTTCAAAAAATAAGCTGATCGTATAACGTTAGGAGCAGTTTAACTGAGTGGTCAGGATGCAGCTTTTGGCTACACGTCTCCTTCCTACTGTTCTACATTCGCTGAAGTGAAGGACTGAAATACTTTATGACAATAAACGGCTACCTAATGAAAAGAAGGGTCAGACTGTGCATGGACATCTGGCCTCTGTGAGCCAGTGTGGACCTCGGGGCAGCAGCTTGCAGCCTGCGACCTAGAAGAGCACTGCTGCTGCGTGACGGGGAACACAGCGCCCTCGGCGGCGCCCCGCATTGGCGCAGCGCCCTGAGCAGCGCACCGTCCAGAGCCACAAAAGTACTAAACTGACACAACATTGTAACCTGACTGCGCTACTCCATATACACAAAAAAAAGAACTACAAAGGTATTAATGTTCACTGATCCACTAGTAGGATTCTGAAAGTTTGTTCTAAAGAAGTGGTTTAGAGGAGGAACAGACTTGTGTTCATGAAGGATTTACTGATGGTATCCAGTTTTGAAAAAATTCAGAACAATTTTAAATGCCTATCAATAAAGGATGCTCGAGTAAATTATGACATACTAACTATATAGAAAATTATGACACTTAAAAATCATCTTGAAGAATGGTTAGGAGTGGGAAACGCTTATGGGAGATTGTGTAAGATACAGAATAGAAAGTTGTTTGCATGGCAGTCACCACAGCTGTAGAAATACGTGTGTGTTTGGCCAGAGACTGGATAAGAACAGACAAAAATGAAAAGCATATTAGTTGATGAAATTATGGTCAATTAAAAAAAGGTTAATGTTTAACTAGTTTTACTCTTTAGAAACCATTGAGCTTGGTTGAAAACCGATACTTTTGAGAAGAGTCACTTAGGTTGTTTTATGTTTGAGATACAATGTTAGGACTCCTTTTGCTGTGGTTTTTGTCTTACAGTTAATTCTTTTATTTCAGCCCTCGGAGATAGAAATGGAGTCTCAGGTACATCTCTATGGGCACACAGAAGAGATAACCAGCTTATGTGTGTGCAAGCCGTATAGTATAATGATAAGTGTAAGCAGAGATGGAACCTGCATCATATGGGACCTGAACAGGTATGGCCGCGCCCCGCCTTGGTGTTGCCTTGGTGTCGCCGTTCACACGCCAGACACAGAGGCACCAGCGTGATCGCTCTGCCTTGTAACAGCTTTAAGTGTGATATTCAGACTTCACCTTTATAAGCTTAATGAATTAAAAGATCAGTTAGGAATGTAGTCAGGAATTCCCTTTAAATAATAGGCACATATACACTGAGGAAAAAAATTATACAAATAAGAGAATATAATTATATTTAATGATCATATTGTTACCGAACTGAATCTTGGGTCCGCTCGCCCACTCACAGTAAAACCAATCTACTGACACAGGGTTGTGGTGAAGCAAAGTGCAGCGTTTATTTCAGGAGCCAAGCAAGGAGTCCAGGACAGCTAGTGCACAAAGTCCTGAACTCCCCGATCGATCGGTGTCCGCAAAGCGTTTTTAAAGGCCAGGTGAGGGAGGGGGGTCAGGGTGTGTGATCAGCTCGTGCACAGTCCTCTGGTTGGGGGATGGTGAGGTCACAGGGCGGGGGCATGGGTTCACGCCATCAATCCTTAGGCTCCAGGAGGTCTGGGGGCTACAAGCTCATGGTCATCAGCTAGTTAATTTCTCCCTTTCGGTGGGGATTTCGCATCTGTAAGACAGCTCAGGAATGTGCCTCAGACACTGTCATCTAGGAACTTCAGAGACAGCTAGGGCAGAGGATACGAGGGAGGGGTCTGCCCCAGGAAGGCCCACGGGGTCCTGCTCCGTAGCGATACGCAGATTCATGTCCTTGGTCTTTCAGGTTGTGCTACGTACAAAGTCTGGCAGGACACAAAAGCCCCGTCACTGCCGTCTCTGCCAGTGAAACCACAGGTGACATAGCCACCGTGTGTGACTCAGGTGAGCAGGCCCCAAAACCGCAGCAGGGGGTGGTGGCGCTGGCAGTGCACTTGGCCTGCTGGTAAGCATCACAGGCTGAGCGTGGCGCTGCCTCGCTCGGACCCCGGCCAGACCTGAAGGCGTAGGTGGTAGCGCAAGTGTGTGTCCAAGTCCGGGAAGGCCGAGGGCTGAGCTCGTCAGCTTGGGTGTCGCCCTCTGCAAAAGTCGGCACTGTCGTAATGCAGCTCTTTTTCTGGTACATGTGAGACTGCGTTCAAGCACATCAAAGTCACGGGAACTATTGCCACGTAATTATCTGGGTTTTCTTGGGTTTTGTTTTCCTGTCCTTCTTTGCTTCTGCTTTTTAAGTACTAGCTTTGCCACCTTCCTCCTGAGTAGATGACCAGCGTCAGCTGGGGATGGACTCTGAGTTTACGTCTCCTGGGTCCTGAGAGCGCAGCACAGGGCACCTAGCGGAGGCGTGATTTCCCTGCAGTCTACGTGGCAAAGACGTGTCTCCCAATCGAAGCTCTTGCTTTGGGGTTTTTGGTTTTTTTCGTTTATACACATTAAAAAGCTTGATGCATCCAGCGGGAAAGAACAGTTGAAAAGTTCATGAATTTTCTGTTTTCACTTCTATTAATTGAAAGGATTCTCTGAAAACCTTTCTTTCTGCCCACTGAGTTCAGACTGTCTGTGACACGCCTACAGCTGCCGGTCTTCTGTCCTTTGCTTGCGTTTCTGTTACTGTTTTTCCCTGACACCAAACGTGTGGTCTTTCCAGACACCAGACAGTTCTCCGTTTCTGTGATACCAACTGGGTGTCCAACGATGCAATTCAATTCTTACTTTAACTAGTTGAAGCTAGCAAATTTAGGGATCCCAAGACCCCTGAGCAGGTTCAGTAATTCTCTAGAATGACTCACAAAATTCAATAAAACACTCTACTTACGAATATAGCTTATTATAAAGGATAGAAACGAACACCCAGATGGAAAGGTACTTGGGGGAGATCTGAAGGGTCTGTCCACGTAGGGTCAGAGTGCACCACCCTCTTAGGATGTGAATGTGCTCCACCCCCCCCCCCAGCCTGGAAGCTCTCCTCACGCTGTTTAGCGGTTTTTCTGAGGTCCCACTATGTGTCCTGGTAGATCACATCATCGGCCACTGGGACCTGAGCTCACCCGCCAGCCCCCTCCCCTCCCCAGGGTGGGAGGGGCTGTAAGTTCTAACTCAGTCATCTTGGGGTTGGTTTTTTGGTACCCAGCTTCTGTCCTAAAGCTGTCTTGGGCCTCCCCGCAGGAGTCAACTCATTAGCATACAAAAGACAGTAAATTCACCAGGGTTCCAGGAGCTCCATGCCAGGGGCCTGGAGCGAGGTCCAGATATTTATGTGTTTTGCTGTCCCACGGACGCCTCTCAGAGTTTCATTGTTTGTACACAACATTCATTCATTCTTGTATTCAGGAAAAGGCATATCTCCAGTCATGCTTAAAGATTTCAGACGTGAAGTACTTGCCAGTCTCAGCCCCCAGTCATAAAATAATGACGTGAAAACATTTTTATTTCCTAATCATCATAACTGAGGAGGGAGAGAGTTGACTTGGGCACCACGAGTGTGGGCGGGTGCTTGGCGACCCAGCTGGCCGTTCCCCCTTGAGGTGCACGTTAGCAGCTTGCAGTGTGTCACGTCAAGGCGGGTCTGGGGAAGTGCTGCAGTGGTTATTTACATGCAGTTCTCTGCCTCCTTGTGTTGGCAACATTTGGAAGTTAGGGCTGATCCCTAGGGAGCTGAATTTTGTAAAGTTAATTACTTTCTGGCTGCCAGTAGTGATTTATGTCTGTGACATTCTATCAGCTAGTCATGGGAACAAGAAACCAAACTGCTTATGTTTGCGATTACCAGCTCCCTAGTAGGGCACTCAGGTGTCCCCAGGTAGCGCACAGTGTGACAGAGAAGTGGCTGGAACTTTCCTTCCAGTTTGAACAAAAAGGCCTTCTCAGCTCGTCTGAGGCCTCTTGGTACATATAGAAGAGGAGTCGTAAAGAGCACTTGGTATGTAGAGAACATAATGAAAATAATGGCTTTTTAAGAAAGAGGACAGAGTGTATTTTAGGGACCCAGACTAGAGCTCACTCCCCGATTCCTGTGGTCCAAGAAGCGAAGGAGATTAGCAGACGTAGCCAACCGAATGCCTTGGCTCTTTAGTGAGAACCATCCAATAACCTTAAAAGCAGAATTTTAAATAAATACACATATGTGTGCGTGTGCGTGTGCGTGTGTGTGTGCACATATATGACCTCAGAAGTGCCTGGGCTGGGGCTGAAGCTCACTGGCAGGCTCACTGCTCCTGGTCCTGGTCTCCCAGTGCTCACCACGGGCTGTGGCTTTTATAGTGATAAGTTGTGGAATGTATTAAAGTGTGTAAGTGTTGCCATGGATGGCTCCTGTGTTTTTTTAGAATCATTCTGCCACTGTATCAAAACGCATGCATTTCAGCCAGGGTCCACAGCCTGGCCTTGCACTGCCAGTGGCATCATAAAGTTAACACAGTCATCTCTGGGTCAGAGCAGGGGGGTGGTTCTCTCATTTATTTTAATTTTGAGGAAGATGTACAGGAAGAATAAGGATTTTTCTCAGGAATGCCCAACTTGCTGACTTTTGATTGATGTGCTAAATTATACATGAAGACAGTCTGGTATTGGGTAAGGGCCTTGATTTGATTTTATTTTACTAAATTTTTTTAATATTCACAATCTTAGGCACATGAGTAGTCACTTGGTTTTGTGGTAGACCAAGTTTCTGGGGGACCTGCTAGGGTCATTCTTTGCCTGTGAAGTTCCATACCCTGCTTCACAGAGTCCAGGGCCACACTGAGACTTTCTGCCCTGAAGGACTAAGCCATGCGGTAGCTGTGCCTTGCAGTTACCCAGCCCTGCATCGGTGTCTTTTATGGACATGTATCCAGTGACTTTAATAAGCCTTCTAAACTTTCTAGTACATATCTGGTTACTTTATATATTTTTAAAAATCTGTTATTAGATATTAAAGTCAAAAGAAAGAGTGAAATACAGTCTATTCATGTAGAAGATGAGTTTATCTGGTCTATAATTGTATTTCTTTAGCATATTGAGTCTCTGTGTCTTGATGCTTTATTTGGATAATCTCTCCTAATCAGTCTTCTACCATGGAAAGGAGACCCCTGGGCATTTTTCATCTTGGGGGGGGGGGGTGTAAAATGTATGTAATATAAAAACTGCCCTCTAAACCATTTAAAATTCAGTGGCATTATTACCTTCATAGTGCTGTGCAACCCTCACCACTGTCTATTTCAAAAACTTTTCATCACCCCACACAGAAACTCTGTGACCGTAAGTCCCTGTTCCTCCCTCCCCAGCGGATCCTGGTAACCTCTGTTCTGTTTTCTATCTCTGTGAATTTGGATTTGCCTAGTCTAGATATTTCACATAAGTGAAATCGTATGATATTTGTCCTTTTGTGTCTAGCTTATTTCACTTAGCATAACATTTTTAAGATTCATCCATGTTGTAGCCTGTGTCAGAACTTCATTGCTTTTTATGGCTGAGTAATATTCCATTGTATAGATTTACCACATTTTGTTCATCCATTCATCTGCTG
Source organism: Camelus dromedarius (assembly GCF_036321535.1). Lineage (NCBI taxonomy): Eukaryota > Metazoa > Chordata > Mammalia > Artiodactyla > Camelidae > Camelus > Camelus dromedarius. Next base: position 3,054,274 of record NC_087443.1, read on the forward strand.
AGATTGTGTCTTCTGGCTATTGTGAATTAACGCTGCAACGCACCAGGCGTTTTGGTTTGTGATATTCAAAGGTCTTTAGCATGTCTTTAGATAAAGAAATCTTTGCAATATTTATTTCTTTTCTATAAAATATGAAATCTTTTCATTGCCTTAATAAAAGAGAGAAATAAGTTCTCTATTTTATGTTAGTTCTAACGGAGAGATAAATTAAGTGGAGTTAACACATTGTGTCATCCAAGCTTCATCACGCCTCTTAAGCTCTCTCTTCATCAGCATGAGAGTATTTCTCCAAAGGAGGCTGGGCACACACATCTCCGTGGGCCCCCAGACCACCAGCCCCAGTTTGCAGAGGCTGGCAAGCGCTTACTACGTCCTCCGCCCCCTGGAAAACTACAAAAGGTCTGGTCACTCGTGCTCTTTGAAAAGAAAGAATTTGTTTAATAAGACATTGATTTACAAGATTCAAACTTGGACATTCTGAAGAATTAGATTTCTCTCATTTTCTAAGAATTAGTTTTTAACTCAGCTTTTCCTGTAGCTGTCTTTTTCTCCAGAAACCCTTTAAGTCATGCATAGGTGGTTTCAGAGCGTGTTCTCTGTGGGGACTGTTTAGCTTTCCAGGTACTTTCAGCTTCAGATTTGGCAGTTCGTGTGCTGAAACACTGTGACCACAGAAGGACTCGTGGTTCATTTCCCTCGTGGCTCTGCACTGTAGGTGAATGTTTTACTTTTATGTTTCTCACTGGGCGTCATCTCTAGACAAATATGCAAACTCTGTGTGGCTCATGATGTAGTAACACATTTACACAGTCTTCAGTCATGAGTGGTCTGTAAACTTGGTCACTCAGACAGACAAGCTGGCCTCAGGGAGGCGCCGCAGGGCCCCGCGTAGCGGGCTCTGCACCCTCCTCTCTGGTGACCCGTGGGTGACCACGGTGTTTCAGCTGGTGGAGGCAGTGACCTCCGACTCTGGACGGTGAACGGGGACCTCGTTGGACATGTCCACTGCAGAGAGCTCATTTGTTCTGTCGCCTTCTCCAACCAGCCTGAGGGAGTATCCATCAACGTGATTGCCGGGGGATTAGAAAATGGAATCGTGAGGTAAGAGGAGGCCTGACGTCTGTGCGCTTCTTGATCGTAAGGACAGGGCAGTTTCGAAGGTTCGCTTTCACTCTCTAGGCACGTTAGCATTTGATGCTTAGAGATTTAAAATCGCCTTCAGATCTAGGCTCTTCAGTTATTCCTGTTTAACTTCTAAATCATAAGGAAAGCGTTAGTGCACTTTTGAGATTTTATATTGTTTGTTAACTATAAAACAACAATATGAAAATAAACAAAGTTAAGTTGACTCACTCCCACGCCCACCCGCACACGTCCCAGAAGTAACTGTGGGTAAGTGTTCGCTGTGTTGCCTTGCAGATGCTCTGTAACACGGGAACAAACACGCAGGGCTCCTTAGTGAAGGGAATTTTAGTTTGCAGAGTCAGGTGACGCCTCTCTTCTCCCTCCAGGTTGTGGAGCACGTGGGACCTAAAGCCTGTGCGGGAAATTACATTTCCTAAGTCAAACAAGCCCATCGTGAGGTGAGTCTCCCGGCCTCCCACCTGCATCTCGCACCCGCGACTGTTCTCGTGACGGGGACAGTAAAGTGCCAGCGGTACAGAGATGTGTGACCACATGCATTACAGGCCACCGAGCACATGCAGACACCACGATGTCCAGGCCCAGCGGCAGGAGGAGGCCCAGTTCCTGTCTTCCTGGAGCTTAAAATCCGGGTCAGGAACTCAGTGTCCAACAGAGAGCTCATAGGGACGGAGCCCCAGGAAGGCCCCACCAACTGTAGCAGCTGCTTTTTTCCTTCCTTATTGAGAGCCCCATCATGGTGACTGAGCTATGGGAGGGAGTGTGACAGGTTGATAAACAAGCAGTTCCCCTTTGCTCACAAATTTGACTTTAAAAACACAATTAGAAGTCGGTGATTCAAATTCTACCTTATTGAAATAAATTTCTTTTTAATCCACTTAATGTAAAGTTTAATGAACCTGAATTACTTACTTATTAATGTTACATTTTTACCCTTCCCTTTTTCAGGGAAATAAAGTATCTCCATAATATAATCATTATATATTTCTAGAGAGAGAAAACGGGGCAGTGTTCTGTTTTTAAAGTGTCTGTACCCGAGTAGCTGTTGTGTAAGTCACAAGGCTGAACAGGAAGGGCGAGGAAACATGCAGAAGGAGCAGCATGCCCTCCCCTTCTGGTCTGGGCGGCATCTGCGTCACTTGGTGAGAAGGAGCTTCACAAACAGCCAGCACAGCAATTAAACAGCATTTGAATTACAGTCAAAACCAGTGAGTTGCAGGCGGGCCTCTCTCTGTCTCCCTGCGCCAGCAAAGCTGTCTCAGCCCCCTTAGATGGTTCCAGTGTGATCACCAACCCCCTTAGATGGTTCCGGTGTGATCACCAACGTGCCAATACAATGCTGAGAGACCCGGTGTTCAAACGGGACTTTTGTTTTCCAGCCTTACGTTTTCCTGTGACGGCCACCATTTGTACACGGCCAGCAGCGATGGGACAGTGATCGCCTGGTGTCGGAAGGACCAGCAGCGCCTGAAACAGCCCATGTTCTATTCCTTCCTTAGCAGCTATGCGGCTGGGTGAGTGCGGAGGACCTCCCCTTCTGCAGAGCACTTCAACTCCAAGCCAGTTTGCCGACTTCACCGGGCCCAGAAGGTCGAACCTGAAGACATGTTTGACCAGACAGACCACCCAGATAACGATCGAGTCTGTTCATCTGCACAGAGTTCTGCAGCCTCGCAAGGTCCTCAGGGGAAAGTTTTGTTCTAGTTTAGTGATAATGTGGAGGGTCGTGTGCACTGACCAACAACGTTTAAGGTTGGCACAGTCCATTAAAATCATATTCTTAGAGTGTTTTTCCACAAGGGATTCTAAAGGAAAGATTAGTGTCTCTCTTTTTCTGTTTTCTATTAGTTCCTGTTTTCTATTTTTCCAAAAAGACCAGTAGAATTTAAGTTGGTTAGCTAATTGTTTATATAAAATACTCTAAAAAAAGTTACATCTAAAAAATTTTCTGCCAGGATAACACACACCTCCCCCCTCAAAAAAAGGAAAGATAAAAATGAAAAATTCAGGACTTCATCATCACTTTCTTTGAGAAGTATGCAATTCATTAGGTGCCTCTGCACCAAACATTTTTTGGAATATCCAAATATCAGACTCTCAGTGTTAAGGCAGTTTTTGCCTGTTGCCTTCTTAGCTCAGAGTAGAACCAGAATTTTTGACATTCTGTTTCTTCATAAAAATCCTGCTTAAAATCCATAACACTAGATATTGACTATCCTTACTTGAGTCACTAAGATTTAAACACAGTTTACAGAGCGTCAAGCACTGAACAGTTTGCAGCAGGAGCCCTGCACAGCAGAGGACGCTAGCGCAGGCATGAGTGATGCAGGCCTGATACGGCCTGTAATCTAACGTGCAGGAGGAGTTACCGAAGAAAAGGAGAGCTTACTCTGTGCTAAACAGGAGGCAGAATAATTCTTTTAGGAAGCAGTTTCCACTCTGTTTCTGCTAACCTTTACCCCCCGAAAACCCTAGGAACGATAGAAAAGTCTGCGTGTACGCCGCAGCAAGCTTACATGCGGTAAAGACAGAATTCCTGAAAATCCTGGGTCAGCCCGTCCCTGCCGTGACACTGTGGCTGCATCTTCCTTGGGTGCTGCTGTATCGGCTTTGAAAACACTGTCAGAGCAGCTCAGTAACGCTACCATGAGATAAAAGTGTGTGTTCCTGCCTAAGAATAGCTTGCGTGTTTGTTCTGGGAAACTGAGTTCATATGGTGTTTACAGAACTACTTTTGTAACTTCCAGACTTTCTAAAACATTCTGCTTAAAAGCTGTATAAAGTCCAATTCCAGAGCCTCTGCCGCGGAGACACACACGCGAGCAGGCGGGTGGCCGCGTGTGCGCGGGACCTCACGTTGCGAGCGGGGCGCCCGGCCGCCCGTGTCAGGCTCTGCGCAGACCCGGCGGCGGTCCGGTCCGGGCAGCTGCGGAGGCGAGGGTCTTCCTGCTCACGTTGCAGTGACTGTCTCTGTTTAAAAAAAAAAAAAAGAATTGCAGGTATTGCCTCCTTTCCCTTTTCTACTGAGAACTGTAAACTGGCCCCTTGTTAGAATAGGGTTGCTACTCGGTCTGTTTTTTTAAGGCTGAATTTCATTTATCTAAAGAGAAAATATGCACCATAACTGGTCTTGTCAAGAGTGCAAGATTATATTTTTATGTAAAAAGTTAAATTGGGGGGTTATTTATTCAGCATGAGACTTAACGTGTGTGTCTGAAACGTGTCACGACGTGCATGCGGCAGGGAGACGCCCGCCAGTGTCACTGGCTCTGCTATCTTCGTGTGCACTGCCACTTCAAATCGGGAATAAATTTCATGAAACAGACTTAAGGACTATTCTTAACACAAGTTAAATATTATGACCTGACCAGACCTCAAGTTGGTGGCTTTTTTAATAACTCGTACAAGTTCTATCTTTAGCTCCCCTGTAAATCTATGTTGCTAAAAAGGGTAATTTTCATTTCTTAATGGTGGGCTTCGTGAGACATTATATATTTCAACTTTCACTACTGTCAAATGGCGTTTAGATATTAGTCCCAAGGTCAGACCACTCGCTGCTGAAAAAGGAGCATCTCTCCCTCCCCCACCCCTCCAGTGGCATCGCGTTCTGGCCCCGCCCGAGTACTGGGCACTGGGCAGCAGCGAAGGGCTGGCGGCGCCGCGGTTCTCGCGCTCCCAGGGGTCGCAGGCTGCAGAGGAGCTCGGTGTCAGCGACTTAGTGAGTGAAGTTACAAAACGTGGCTAAGTGCTGGGAACGAAGCGTGCAGGGTCCTCTGAGGGGATGTAACAGGAAGCAGGGGGTTCTGGGAAAGCCCCCAAGAAAGTCAATTTCTGTCGCGGAGATTCGACAGGTAAAGGTGGCGCAGGTGTGTTCCAGGCAGGACACGGCCAAGGCCTGCGGCGGGGCGTCAGGGAACCGAGACCTCAGCTCCTCTGGGGGTCTTGCCAACGGTGAGTGAGTCCACCCAGCAGCACTCCAGGAACCCGGGCCTAGTCTTGTTTCTGCTTTGGACCTGCAGCATTAAGGATGCTCGAGATGGAGCACACCTGCTTCTGGGTGTCTGTCCCCGAAAGAGCTCGGAAGCAGCATCTACCAGCGTGAGCTGCCGGCCCAGCTGTCCCAGGCTGACCCCTCCGGTGGACGGCCGGTTCCACCCACGCCCGCGCCGGGGCGCGGCGGGGAGGGGGTTCCTCCAGCTCTTAGAGCCGCTCCTGGGCTTCTGCTTCTCGCCCTTGTGGATGACCTGTTCATGTTCTGAATCAGACAGAAGAGCTCCAAGGTGCTCCGGTTCCAGACGGTGGCACGGGAGGGCCCTGCGCACACCCCTCCGCCCCCCGTACGGACACACGGCGTCTGCAGCTACAGCAGAACAGTTCCCTCGGAGAGGAACCCCCAGACCAGCTCAGCGACTCCCAGAATCTGGGCATAGGAGACACACTCACCATCAGCCCCACTCCCAGCACGGCGGCCCACAACTGGGGACGGGCACACAGCCCCCAGCTTCTCCCTGCCGAGCAGGTGGTTTGAACCCCACATCGGGCACCCCGACTTTTACAACCTCCGTCTGAGAGATGAACCCCCCAAACATCCAGCTTTAAAAGCCAGCGCGTGCGCGAGACCCACAAGCTGTAGCAGATTGGGAAACGGATCTTAAAGGTTCTGGACTCCGAGCTAAGGTCCCAGGCCCAGCATGTGCCCAGTCCTCCTGGGAAGAGGCCTGTTGCTTATCTCAGGAGCTGCAGGCTGAGGGGCCCCTGCGCTGCTCTCCGAGATGGAAGGCGGCCGCACCGTCTCTGCCCACCCTGCCTTTCCCCGGAAACCGGGTTGTGCACGTTCGGGTTTTTGTGGCTCCCCCCAGGGGTACCCCCCATCACCTGGTTCTGGGGGCCCTCAGGCTTGCATGCCCGGGTCCCTCGGGCAGCGGACAAACCCCCAGACTTTCCATGAAAGAGGCCAACTGCGGTCCTCTCTGGAGTCTGGAGGGCCCATGGGTGTCACGTCTCTCCCTTGCCTGGTGTCTCAGAGAAGGGACCTGTGAGCCTCTCCAGCACCCCCGCCCTTGGGTCTGCCGCCCAGAGGACATGTTCCTTGAAGCCTGGCTCTGGTGGCTGCCTTGTGTTCACAGACTCATTGGGACAGTAGCAAAGAAACACTTTCTAACTGACTAACACCCCGGGGCTCAGAGCAGAGGGACCAGACAGAAACTCCCGTCTCCCAGGCTCCCCTGAAAGGGGTACGTTCGTGAACTTTAAAAGCTGCTGCCTGGGGGTCCAGCTTCCAGTCAGCCTGCATCTCGGTGCTGATGGAGACCCTCCCTTCGGAACACCCCCACTACCCGGGCCTCGGAGAAGAAAGCAGGCTGCTTGCACAGAAGGAGGTTTGAGAGCCAAGTCCCCCTAAAACCAGGTTCCTCTGCCGGGTTTGCGATTAACCTCTCTACCCAAAACCTTGTTCCTCGTTTTATCCTGCCTCTGTTTCCCACAGGATCGAGGGGTATCCCCAAAAGGGAGGACTGAAACCACGCAGGACTCTCCCAGGTACATAAGCCCTTCCCTGTCCCTGTTTCTTGTTTGTAGAATAAAGGCTTTAGTCTCCTAGGCCTCCCTGAGTCCCACAGAGCGGGCTCAAGGCTAGAATAGATCCAGGACTGCCAGTTCCTCCTGAAGGGATACACAGAGCAATTGGAGGCACAGCTTTGAGCTGTTCTCCAGAAAGTGGGCCCCCACCCAGCAGAGGACGGGAGCTGCACTCTGGCCACCAGCATGTAGAGCCCAGATTGGCGGGAACCAGAAGGTTGAGATTCTTGAAACATCATCCTGTTACCTCACCACCAACCAATCAGAAAGTCCGCGAGCTGATCACACATCTTACGATCCTCTGTCCTAAAACCGTCTTTGAAAAGCTTTGTCTTGAGCGCCACCGTAGAGCCGGGTCTTTGGAGCACAAGGTGCCTGTCCTGGCTCGGCCCGGCCACAAACCTTTCTCTGCTCCAGACTCCAGTGTTGCTGTTGGTTTGGTCTTGCTGTGCACCAGGCACGCAAACTTGGGTTCGGCAGCAGTTTCTGGGGCACCAGCCGGCAGCCTGTGCCCGCGGCAGGTTGGCCCTGGCTGGGGGCTGCCCCTTCCCTGGGTCCCAGCAGCTGCTGGGGTCGTTTTGCTCCGAGGAACCCTGAGGCGGAATATCCTGATGTCTGGTCAGCCTCCGGTTCCAGCTCGGGTGAGTCAGTCCGGCCACACAGGCTGGGACTCCCCCCTCTATCCGGGCTCATGCCCTTGCGGGAAGGGGGCCTGTCTGGACCATTCCCTTCGGGAGCCGAGCTAGTCTGATTCAGAGGCCTCGGCTCGGAGGGGGAGTGGAAGTGCCGGGCTCTGCCCGTCCGGCCTTCGGTCTGTGCGGCCGTGTCTGTTGGTGGTGCATTCGTGTGTCACCATCAGTTCTTGCGTTTTTGACAAAGTGGAAGTCTTCCCGGGTCCTGGAGGCTGAGCAGGACAGCCGATCCTTACAGGCCTCAGTGAGACCATCTGTGTCTCTTCCTGGTTGTGACCCTCGTTAGGGGGCCCTGGTGGGACTTTCCTAGGAGGATCCTGGCAACTTGAATTATTTGTAGTGGGGGGGGGGGGGGTCGGGGCGCCAGCTCAGTACCTGCAGAACCTGCGTGTGCACTGCTAAACTACCCGCTGGGAGAACTCACGCAGCAACTGTCTAGAGAAGGGAACTTCCAGTGAGCTAAGAGGAGCCGAATCTGTCTCCAGCAGCCCTATTACAGGCCTCTGGGCAGCTGGGGACAGAGCCTCACCCGAGAGCTGAGGCTGTGAGCAAGCAGACATCGGTCCTCCCAGGGGCCCATTAGGGTGCATCCTGGGTCTGGAAACTCTGTGACTGCCCCACCAATGCAAGAACAACTTACTTCCTTCTGTAAAACTGTCTGGCCACGACACCAGCTAGGTGACCAGGAGAAACAGCCAGAAAGCGGCTCCCTAAATTACACCACCAGGCTCCAGCTAGACTCACTCTGCGGGAGAGGAGAGACGTGAGAGTCCCCGCGCCCAGTGTTTTATGGTCCTGGACCAGGGCCAGGGGCTCCAGGAGGAATGCAGGCTTAAGTGTACTTGGTGGTCTAACTGGGAGAGGAAGACCATACTCCCCGTTTTGAAAGGACCCCCTGAAGACCCCTTCAATTTCCCTTTGCCGCCCGTGCTCCCAGTAATTACGGCCAACTTCCAAAGATGGCAGGAGGGCCTGACACCCCCGCCTCCCAGCTGGTTGAAGGGGTCTTTCGGGTTTTCAAGAACCAAGATGTGGCAGAAGAAGAAAAGAAGGCCAGAAGATGAGGAAGCAGGCTGCCCTGTTTGCAGTGGGGCTGGGGGCCACCCCAGGCAGCCCCGGAGGAGAGAATAAGAAACGTCATGGGTGAGCGCCCTCTGCCCCCAACGTGGGACACACGGGCCACCAGCCGAGCTGGGACCTCATCAGTGCACTTACTGTGAGGAAGCGGGGATGCCATCACTGTCCCCAGAGGGCAAGGCCTGCGCCAAACCCCTTCCTTTCAGCTCCCGCTCCTCAGCTGGTCCTCAAAACATCCCCCCGGCCTCCCCTGACGAGCCCCGGGTTACCTTAGAAGCAGGAGGAGAGCCGGGGGAACTGGGGGTAGAGAGCAGCTACCCACCACGTTCCCGGTGTTAACAACCCGAAGGGGCCTCCTCTCCAAGAGGTAATGCGACATCAAAGAGGTGTCAGGAATGGAAGGTACCAGGAAATCTCACCTGAAGATGCCCCAGACCAGACTCACTTGTTGACCTAAAGCTGCTTCTGCACACGGCACACCCACACGGGTCCACAGCACCCGGACCTGGGGCAGGGCCTAATGCAGTTCACCTCCGGCCACTCCTCCGAGGCTGGGAAAGGGGGCTGTTTTAGCTAGGGCTCGGAAACCAGCACCGAGAGTCGAGGAAAAGGAAAAAACGGGAATACGTTCCAAACAGAAAACACACTAAAAGCTCAGAAAAATACCTTGATGGGACAGAGATTAGTGATTTACCTGATAAAGAGGCGTAAATACGCTTACCATGCATGGATGAAATAAAAATCCACATTCTAAGGCCAGAGAAGAAAAAATGTAAAAGCGATTTCTCTGCCCGCTTGGGCCCCTCCCTCCCCTCGAGTGTGCACTGTGCGTGTGTACTGTGGTTAACCAACCCCCATGGCCACCTCCGGGCACCGGCGTGTAGCTCCCTCGAAGGTCACGTTCCTTCCTCAGTCCTGTCCAGTGTCACACCGACCCCTCACCCACTGTTTACACGCAGACATCTCTGGTGACCTTTGTGTGCAATGCCCACATACCATCTCCCTTAAGGACAGCCGTGGGTACCGAGCCGCCCGGCCAGAAGCTGCAGGGAGCTTGCGGGCTGCACCTGATGGAAGTTCGTAGCTTAACTACTTACTTACTACGGCCTTAGTGATGTCGCTAGCTGTGTACTAGCATTCTGCCTGTTTTACAGGTTATTGTTTCTTGCATTACCAAGTGTGTGACTGAGCCTCAGATGAATTAATGATGATCAGCTGACTTGAAATGACTGCCCAAATATGTATTTCTGTAAAGCCAATGATTGTAATGGTGAAACTCGGGTTTGGGAAAAAGCAACAAGACGAAACCGTTTCCTGGACCATGACAGGCTGGTAGCATGGGCGGCCCAGAGGCGTCTGGTCTCTGTTAACAGCGCCTAGTCCAGGAGCAGCGCAGTGAGTGCCCACCACTGAAATCCTTGGCGGACCTGGGAGTGAGCATTCCTAGCCCCGTGGGACCAACTGGTCACCCAGTGCCTCCCAAACCTCAGTGGAAATGAAGACCCAAGGCGAAGGGACTGTACGTGTCGCCCACCTCCCAGTGCTACAAGGGTCAGGCCATCAGCCGCTGCGGGCGCTGCCCCAGACGCACCGTGCAAGGCGTTCAGGGTGAAGATCGGGGGGAGGCCTCTGTGCTCTGGGAAAACGGACAGAACAGGCCCTCGGAGAGGTAGGTATTTTCAGAAATTTTTTATAAACCTGGATCCTTGCCTCCTGCCATACTTAGAAAAGCACGAAGACCATGAAGTGAAGTGTCTGCTCCTCGTGGCTGGCAGCCTCTTTCTGCTTAGACGTGTGCTTGGTCGCACACACCGCTTTGCCAAACTCACGTATGTACTGCTCACCCCCGACCACCTCTTCAGAGCAGCGCTCAGAGCTCCGAGGGGCTGTCTCTTGGGTGATGAGCCTCAGTTGGTCTCAGGTCCGATTTTCCGTTTCTTTCTTTCTTTGATTGTTGGTCAAGGGCTCTTTTGTTGCCGACATTTGCAAGGAGCACAGTGCGGGAACAAAGTGAGAATTTCAACAAAGAGAAAGAAAACACAAGAAGGCGCCAAACAGAAATCACAGAGCTGGAGAATGAATGAGATGAATGAAGACAATCAAAACTGAACTGAAAAATGCAGTAAAGGGCTCCGCAGCAGACGAGATGAAGCGGTGAACTCAGAGACAGGAAGGCGGCGGAATTCATCCAGCCAGAGCAGGGAAGGAATAGAGAACGGGACTGAGGAGGGCACCAGGGGCTCGTGGGAAACGTCCAGCAACCAAGATCTGCCTTAGAGGGACCCAGCGGAGAAGAGAGAGAAAAAGGGGCGAAGACGTCCCTGACCTGGGGAAGAAAACGGAAGTCCAGATCCGAATGCCCAGAGAGGAACCCACACCAAGGATGCGTCACAATTAAACTCAAAAGGTAAAGAGGAACCACAGAGTCAAGGTTTAGCAGAGTGGGGAGGAGAGCAACTCAGTGGCTTCACATTTGGGGATTGAAACTATTCGAAGTTTTTTTCTGGAAGTGTTTTTTTCTTTAATTTCTTTTTTTTTTAATTGAAGTCTAGTCAGTTTACAATGTTGTGTCCATTTCTGGTGCACAGCATCATGTTTCAGTCATCCATGGACATACATGTGTTCCTTTTCATATCCTTTTTAGCCACAGGTCACTTCAAGATATTGAATAGAGTTCCCTGTGCTGTACAGTAGGACTTTTTGTTGTTTATCTATTTTATGTAGTAGTTTGTATCTGCAAATCCCAAACTCCCAATTTATCCCTTCCCACCCCCTTTCCCCACTGGTAACCATAAGTTTGTTTTCTATGTCTTCAGTCTGTTTCTGTTTTGTAAATAAGTTCATTTGTGTCTGGTTTTTTTTAGATTCCACATATAAGTGATATCACATGGTATTTTTTTTCTCTTTTTCTGGCTTACTTCACTTAGAATGATGATCTCCAGGTCCATCCATGTTGCTACAAATGGCATTATTTTATTCTTTTTTGTGGAGAGTAGTATTCTGTTGTGTAAATACACCGTGGCTTCTTTATCCAGCCATCTGCCGGTGGACGTGGTGGCGGTTTAGATTATCCATGTTACTCTTTCCTCGCTGATGACCCTTCAGCTATTTCCAGGGTGTCCCAAATTGGAGGCAAAATGCCCCCATTTGTTTCTACTCTGTCCAGTTCTTGGACAGCTCTATTACCTATATCAGGATAACACTCCATAATCTACGAAGCCACAGCATTTCAAATACCACAGGCTGAAAGCCTTTGCAATGAGGACGACCCACTGAGAAGCAGCGGCAGTCGGGGGGTGTGCAGAGGGGGATATCAGGGCTGCGGTCAAAGGGAAGCAGAAGAGGTTTCGGACTGAGCACAAACTGGTATTCTGGAGCTTCACACACACAGCATCAATGCAAACAGTATTTATCAGCTGTTTCCCCCAGATTATGGCCCAGTTTTAAACTCCACCGTTTAAAAAGCTGCTACATGTGTGGATACAAAATACACACACTTGAACCTACACTGAACTGGGAAGGCGGTGCCACTAATTTTGCCGTGTGTTATGTGACCTAAACAGAAAAACACATCCTGCCCTGTTGGGGACACTGGGTTGCAACTCAGCTATTGGAGACAAATTAAATAATACAGTGTGTCCTTTGAGACCAAAAGGACTGGGAGACTGCTTGAGACCGGGCTGCGATATTCCTGCTCCCGTGCCGAGCTTGCGTCTCCTCTCACGGGCAAAGCTAATGAGAAGCGAGTTTAGGGGAGGGCGTTTCGTGGCAAAGTTTGGCTCAGGCCCAAAGTGAATTAAACTGGTCTTACTAAAACTTCTGAAGACTGCTAACAGTCAGTCATTCTTTCATTCTCAGATTTTAATTTTGCCAAAAGAGCTTTTTAAAAAGTCACTGGAATCTGGTTTCAAGCATTAAGAGAAAAAGACCATCTTTTCTGAGACTTCAGGGAAAACTTATAACGTTCGCCCCTGTTGGGGTGATCTAAATACAGATGGTTAGTTAGCTAACTTCATCCTGTGCTTTCTAGAGACAATACTGTATGTACAGAGTAGCATTTTATTACAAGTAAAATCTCCTCATGGGTATTCCTAGCTGGATGAGAATGAAACATCTATTTTATATTTAAGGGTGGTCTGGAGAACACCCTTGTGAGATCTGATGCCTCCCAGCCTGGAGCTGAGACTGAAAGAACAGGGCCTTCCACACCTTTCTAGCCTGTGCATCTGTTCCCAAGTCCAAACTCGTTCTGCTCGCCACACGGCAGGCCAATAATCGGGAGACGAGGTGTTGGGACAAGGAATAGCGACTATTCGGAAAGCCGGCAGACTGAGAGGATGGCAGACTAAGGTCCTGGAGAACCATCTTCCCCAAGTCAGAATTCAGGCTCCTTTTACACTAAAAAGGGGAGGGGGTGTGGTTGGTTGTTGCAAGTCTCTTGGTGTAGGAATTCTTTGTTCTTGGAATCCTTTGTTCTTGCAGCTGTCCACGTGGGTCAGGTCACGGTGTCCCTGTAAACCTCCAGCAAAACAGACGGTATTTTCTCCTCTGCAACTTATCTTTGTATGAATGGAAAAGTGTGAATATCCTTAAAGGTCAGAGCCTTGAGAATGGGCTCTCCTGTGTATTTCAGGCTCCAGGCAACATTCTTTTACAAAAGGTGCAGAACCAGCAGGACTGAGCCCAGGAAGCAGAGCACAGGGTCAAAGCCAAAGGGACAGATTTAATAGGGAGTCAGATTAGTTCTTTTCTATCACAGATCTTTATACACAAACATCGTTCTCTGGTCCTGGGTGCAGGCGTCATTCACAGAGCCCGCTGCAGTTCTGCCTCAGAGGTACATGTGTACACTGGTGCCCCCGAGTGGGCCGTCCTCGTGCCCATTGCTCTCTGTAAACTGGCAGTCTCTTTTCTACCGCATTTCTGAATGTTAAATTTCTTTCAGCTATTACAATTGACTATTTTGAATACGCTCAATGTTGGGAAATCTTTCTCCCATGAACGTATATGCGTTTTGAAAACAAAGTCATTCAGAGCTGAATCTGATAAATAAAATATGTGATAATTGTTTTAGTCAAAAACAAAGTACAATTACAAGGTGGTAAAAAAAAAAAAAAGTGTGATTCTGCAGGTAGTTCCAAAAGAGGAAATTCTGAATGTTTTGAGCAACTTATTACAGTATCATTGGAATAGGGTCAATTAGGTATATGCTGGGAAAGAAAGATGAATGGATGAGTGGATGGATGGATGGATGAGTGGATGGAAGGATGGATTGGTGGATGGAAGGATGGATGGATGGGTAGGTGGACAGATGGACGGACACTGTATGTCTCATTTGTTTGTTTCTTTGTTTTTAAGAAAACTTCCTAACTCAAAACAAACTACTGAGTCCTACGTTACTTTCCTTGTCTTTGGATAACATCTTTCACAGGGCCTGAAGCCCACACTTGGGTTATCTTCACTTACATTTCCTCAAGCTTCTTCTTTGCTAAGAAACTCCCTACCTTGGTGTGAACTTACTTGACTTCCCCTGAGGAGTCTCTTTCTTTCTTGTCCTCTGTTTCAGTAGATCACAGTTCCTCCATGTTTATCCCAGGATAATTATTATACAAATATAAAAATAGGATAAGAATGACAGGGCTGTGTACACATGTCCATCCAGGGATCACAACAGTTCCTTGCAGATCCACCCAAAATGGCTCAGTTAGACCCCCGTTTAAGGCCCCAAACATAGTTATCACTCAAGAGATGAATTGTGCCGTAAGTAATGAGTCTCTCTCAATCTGAAAACCCTTGTATTTTCTCTGTGCAATAAATCATTCCATATCAGACAGTATTTTTGCAGTTTTTAATGATCACTCTATCAACTGATCCTTGAAAACTCGTTATCCAGGAAAAATGTTCAAAAGCCAAGGCTTTCTGTAATTCTTCCTCTAAGTGGAACCAGTCATACACCAAACTGCCCTTGCCACATTCTTAAAAATATTTAAAATTAAGCAGATTAATAAGCACACAGTTTTTCTTGATGTCCCACTAAACATAAGGTCCCATTTAATGTTTTTTGAGCCTCTACAACATACCAGACACAAATGTTTATGAGATGGGCTCTTAAAGAACTCATAGCATGGTGGAAAGAGAGGTGATTTTTTCTTTTTAATTGTGACACTATGAAGTATGTTTCATAATATAGGTTTTATAGGTCAGACTAAAATGAGAAGCGGAGGAGCAAACGGGTCCAGTTTCCCAAAGATGCTAGTGATTTAGCCAAATCTTAAAGAAAACAGAAATTTACTAGACTTGGGCCAGGGCAGAAGGAAACCAGCATTGCCAGGACTCAAAGGTGTAAGAAAGCAAGTGGTGGAAGCGGTCAGTATGTCGGGGACACACATGAAAGTCAGGGAATGGGGGGAAATTAAACTGAAAAGACAGGCCAAGAACTGCTTCTGCCCACCTTGGGGAAACTGGGCTCAGACTCACCCTGCCGTCCGAAACAACTGGAAACTGGAGGTGATGTGCCAAACAACACAGCCTGGGTCTGTGAGCCCTGAGAAGGAGGCTACAAACTAAGTGAATCCTGCCGCTGCCTCAGCTTTCTGCCTGGGGGCGCTACAAGCCACAGTGCAGAAGGGCACCCTAAGAGTGAGGAAGTCTTGCTGAGGTGAGGATCTGTGGTTAGAGCTAAGGAGGCTGAGAAACTGGAATCTGTGGCACAGAGCACCCTAAGTTTTCTGCCCAGACAAAGAGAACCAGGTTCCTGTCTGTGGAGCCCCGGGAGCCTCTGGCTGAACGCTAAGTCACTTGTGCCGAAGATAAAACACCACAGGTCCAAGCAAAGAATGTCCAGAGCTCCCAGGGGGCTGGGGTACACTTGAGCTCCAGCCAATCCGAGGGGAAGAGTTCACTGAACACACAGGCATCCAACTGAGACCTCAGAAGAATCATACCATAGTAAGAAGGCTAAGCTCATCCTAAAGTAAAGGCTACAGTCCTTCAAAATAAGTATCCGAAGTATCAGACTGATTCATAACTAACTGAGCTGCCTGCCAGGACCAAGGCTACTCTTTACATCAACAAAATCTAGGCACACAACAGGCATTTACAATGTCTAGCATCCAATTAAAAATGACTAGACATGGCAAGAAATAAGATATTGTGACCCAAAACAGTAGAAAACTCATTTGATGGAAACAGAATAAGAAAAGAAAGAATGGAATTCACAGAGTAGGATAATAAAATACCTATTATAAACATGCTCAATATGGTCAGGATTAAAGAAAGACAACTCTAATGAGAAAAATGGAAGACGATGGAACTTCTAGAGATAAACATATGATATCTGAAATGAAACAGTTTTTTTAGATTTTATGACTTATTTCTACATTTTTTCCAGTTTTATTGAGATATAACTCACAACAAACAACCCAATCAAGAAATGGGCAGAAGACTTAAATCTCTCAACAGAAAACATATAGATGGCCAATAGGCACATGGAAAGATGCTCAACATTGCTAATTATCAGAGAAATGCAAATCAAAACCACAATGAGGTATCACCTCACACCACTCAGAATGCCCATCATCAGAAAGTCTACAAATAATAACTGGCAGAGAGGGTGTGGAGGAAAGGGAACCCTCCTTTGGTGGGAATGTAAGCTGGTGCAGCCGCTCTGGAGGGCAACATGGAGATTCCTCAAAGAACTAAAAATAGAACCACCATAGAATCTAGCATTTCCATTCCTGGGCACATATGCAAAGAAAATGAAAACACTAATTTGAAAAGATACAAGCACCCCAACGTTCATAGCAGCATTATTTACAGTTCCAAGACATGGAAGAAACCTAAGTGTCTATCAACAGGTGACTGGACAAAGATGTGGTGTGTATATTTATACACACACACACACAATGGAATACTACTCAGCCATAAACAGTATGAAATTTTGCCATTTGCAACAAAAAGAATGGACCTGGAAAGTATTATGCTTAGTGAAATAAAGCACACAGAGAAAGATAAATATGTTATCAGTTTTATGTGGAATCTAAAAAATGAATGAATATAACAAAACAAACAGATCCACAGATACAGAGAACAATCTAGTGGTTACCGGTGGGGAGAGGAAGTGAGTGAGGGGTATGGGGTTGAGATACAAACTACTATATATAAAATAAATACATGACAAGGATATATTGTGCAGTACAGGGAACATAGCCTTATTTATAATTTTAAATGGGGCATAATCTATAAAAACTTTGAATCGGTATATTGTACACCTAAAACTTATATTGTAAATCAACTATACCTCAATTTTAAAAAGAGACAGGGAAAAAGGAATAAACAATAATAGGACACATAGAAAACAAATAGCAAGATTGTAGTTTTAAACCCAACCATATGATAATTACATAAGAAGTAAATGACCTAAGCACTCCAGTGAAAAGGCTCAGTTTGTCAGGCTGAATAAAAAAAGCAAGATCCAACTCTATGGTGTCTACAAGAATAGAGAATCCCACTTTAAGAATAAAGATACAAAAAATTCAACATAAAAGAATGGAAAAAAGATGAATCATGCAAACACCGATCTGCGAAGCCTGCAGTGGCTGTATGGGTATCAGACAAGGACATGAGAACCAGGGACAAAGGAAGGGGAATGGATGTCCGGGGTCTGCAGCCAGGTGTCAGGTGATTGCTACTGCTGAAACAAAATTTACAGGCAGGACAAGGAAATTTAAATAAAATTTTCTCTGTCTGTTTGGCCTTCCTCCCTTCCTCCCTAATGAGCAGTGTGCATCTGCATTACACATTAACCAGACCTTCTCAAAGACGGGAGGGTCTCCTTAAATGTAAATTTTTCCCCCTTTCTTCTGACTCTATCAGTGTAACTTATTAAAAGAACAGCGTTGACCCCAGCACTGTAGGGGGTCACGGTGACTTTCTGCATTGTAGGGGCTTACCTGGACTATGTATGCTTGGTGAACTTTGGGTAAAATATCAGTATGTCATTTTGATGTATGAAATGTTACAGAAACAACAGGCCAGCCAAGAAACAAGCACCAGTCGGAGGGTTGGAGTACTCAGATGTATTACGCCGGCAGCTCAGAGGGGCTTCTGCTCCGAAGCTCTGAGCACCTCCAAGACGCGCGCATGAGGTTTTATAAGGTAAAGTACAAGCTTGGGGTATTCGGCTAATAGGCATGGGACAGCTTTAGCAGCATCATTATCACAAAAGTGGAGGCAGGGAGGCAGCAAACCAACATTCCAAAGCCAGATATGTCTCTTTGAAAATCCAGCTGGCTAGCAAAAAAAAAAAAAAAAAAAAAAAAATGAACAGCAAACCAATACTAATTAACTTAGATTTACGAGTTAGTCCAGCAGAACTCAGATCAATATTCCGATACTTAGATTTGTGAGTTATCTTGTTAGCCCAGCCCAAGGTTTCTTTCACATTCTTAGACTTGTGAGTCATCTTGTTAGCCCAGCCCGGCTTTTCCTTCACAGATCTTTTGTCTCGAAAATGTATACGAGTGTGCCTTCGACTTGCAACAGGTGGAACAGTTCTCAGAGCTTCTGAGTCTGTCTCCTGGGTTACAATCCTCCATTTGGCTGGAATAAAATTCCCTTTTTTTTCCTTCTTAGCTTGATTGTTAATTGAATTTTCATCAACACAGCAGTCTTGGGTGATGGACAGAAATGGACAGAATGAGAATCACCTGGAGGGCTTAAACCACCCATGGCTGGGCCCCACCCCAAGAGTGTCTGTTCAGTAGGGCTGGGATGGGTCCTAGAATTTGCATATCTAGCAAGTTTCCAGGTGATGCTGCCACAACTGGTCTTGGGATTCACTCTGGATTAAACAGACCCTCTTCTTCCTCTTTAAAATGGACATAATCCTTCCTTGAGGGATATGGTAACAAATTACAAAAATAAAGTAAGGAGATGAGGATCCTGGAAGGGTAGATACTGATTTCCCATACAACTGACTAATTGAGATTGATTGAGATGGGGGTTGGGATAAAACAGAAACCAGGGTTCTCCCTTAATCAACCAGCTGGGGAGTGGCCCGATTGAGTCAGGAGGTACAGGCGAAATGGATCTGGGAGTGGAAATAAGGAGCCCAGTTTGGATTTGCTGACTTTTAAATGCAGAACTCACAAATCTGTCTCACTGTTTAAAAACGGTGCAGGTGCAGTGGGTATTTACTGGCCGAATCATTTCACCATAGTTCAACTCCTGCCTTAAACGGGCACTTCTGAGCTGTGAAAAAAACCTGTGTGAGATGTTGGCTGGCCCCAGGTGGGCTCTTCTGAACTCTGTATTTGCATTCTATCAGACACTGGGAGTCTTGGAAGGTGAACATTTGTCTGGGGCACATGTCAAGTCAGTGGGGATCAGCGATCTAAGAAACAAGTGATCCTTGTGTCATATGGCTGCTGAGTGTGGGTGAGGACGGCGAACGCAGATTTTCAAGAACTGTTTGTCAGCCACGATTTTGTTGTTCTTATAAAGGAATTAATATTGGCCTCCTTTCCTACCAATCTTGCTAACACGGCTTGATGTCTTACTGTAGCTTTCCTATTCCAAAGGTTTTGTATTATTTTACCAGGAGCTGGAAAATGGATGGGGCTTAAGCTGTTTTTCCCTAAAGGAGAAAGACTACAATAACTGAGAAGGTTTAAATATCTCTATCGCAAAACGCTTACAGTTCTAAAGAAATTAGTCGCTGCCAAGGATTTCCCCGCGGAAGCAGTTGCTGCTCTGCAGGAACACTGGGACTGTGTTCCCGCGCCCCTCGTGGCAGCTGGGGATGAGAGCTCGAGCCTCGCTCCCGCTCCCAAAGGGCTGGGACGGCTCTGCGGTCCCCTCGTTCCCGTTACTTAGCAACGTGTGCGTTAAGCTGCCCCCAGTCCGCGGAGACAATGCCCTGTGCATTTTTACGGCTATTAAGCATTTCTCCATTCACTGCCCACCTTGGGGGTGGGGTGGGGCATATATTTTGTATTCTTTGGTGATGGAGGGGAACTGGCCGCGCCCAGCCTGGCTAGTCCCTGGCGCTACCCTGCAGGCAAGGATGAGGATGCCTGAGGCTCAGGTCCCGAAACCCCGGGAGGACCAGGGCCCCAGGGCCCCACCTCCAGCCCTCATCTCCCCTCCTCCCAGTCCCTGGGCGACGCCGGCTCCAGGCAGAGAGATGGCCTGGGTTGGGGGGGGGGCGGGGCCGAGCGGGGAGCGCGCAGAGCAGGGCGCGGGGCGGCGAACGGGAGGCGGGGGGCGCGGGGAGTGCGCGGAGCCCCGGTGCGGGAGCCCCGGTGACGCACCTGTGACGTCGGCGGCGGCGGGCGGGAGTTCCCGGCCCCTCTCGGGCGCCCGGCGAGACCCCGCTGCCGGGTGGGCGCGTCCACGTTGGTCGCGAGGAGGCGGGGGTCAGGGGCACGCCCTCTCACCCGCCGGAGCTGGACGCGCGCGGGTAACCCGGCACAGGGAGCGGCGCGGACACAGCACTTGGCGTCTGGGGGCCCACACTCTCCCGCGGGGCGCCGGTTCGGCCACCTGCACCCCCGCTCAGCCTCGCGTGGTCTTTCCCCTGCCCCGGCCAGGAGGCGCGGGGCGGGGCGGGGCTGCTGACGCGGCCCGGGGACCCCGGGGCGGAGGGCGGGGCGGCGCGAGGCGAGGCGCGCGTTTGCACCGCGAACCCGTCAGAGCCGAGGCGCGGGAGCCCGGGCGCGGAGCCGGAGCCTTAGCCCGCCCCGCCCCGCCCCGCGCCCGGATGAGGAGCGATGCTGCTCGGTCTGGCCGCCCCCCGCGTGCACCGCGCCGGAGACAAAGCCCGCGCGCCCCGCTCCGGGTAAGTGGGCGCCCCGCGGGCCGGCGGGCCGAGGCCTGTGGGTGGGGAGTGAATGCACAGCCCCTGCCGGGGCGAGCTGGGGGCGAGCCCGAGACAGAAGGGGAACTCGGGCGGGAAAGTCTCTGGAACTGGAGAGACGGCTCTGGTGCTGGGCCGTCCTACAGCCGTCAGTGGCAGCTCGCGAAACGAATGCCTGTGATGCTCTCGGCCGCCCGCAGCGGGCCGGGCCTTGGCGGTGCCCGCACAGGTGGGCGGCGGCGGCGGCCCGGCGCTGACGGGAGTGGGGGCTCCCCGAACCCAGGCGCCTCCGCCGAGCCCTGGGGAGAGCCGGGCGCAGGTCTGAACAGACAGCTCGGGAAGCTTAAGGGGTCTCCTGAGGGTCGGGGTCGCCCGGCCTCTCCGGCTTGAGGCGGGGGAGGCTCCTGGGGACCCCCTTTCCGTATGTAGGTCACGGCTGTTCGCTCCCCCCTCAACAGGGATGTCCCCCGTTGGAGAGGACCGTAGTTCAAGGGATGGAGTGGCTAGCTGGTCGTTTTATTGGGGGAAGTGCTTTTGGACTGAAGAAGTCCTCTTGATTCCCCAGCACCCCGGGACACCTGCCTCGGGTGCAGTTCCGGGGGCGACGGGGCGAGGGTTTGTTTCCCCTTTATGGCGTCTGTCCCCGAGTCGGGTGCTGAAATGGGCCGCCCTCGCAGCGCGCGCATCCCACGACATTGGGGGAGCTTCGGTTTAATTTTTTAATTATCTTATAAGTAGTAACAAGGGCGGGGTGGCGGGGGAACAGAGGTGTGACTGGAGAAGACTTATGAATTTAAAAATAAGGAGGACTTGCTAATTTCTGTGGATCTTGGGCTGGGGTATTAGGAAATCCAAAAATGTTAAAGTTTGATCGAGTGATAAAGTGGATCGTGGACACCGGTTCTCCCACTCTCTTCCCAGCCCCCCGCCGCCGCCGGTTTGCTTCGCTTTCTGTTGCCGCCTAGAATGTAAAAGGCTGGCCCAGGGCCGGCCGTTTCAGTCAGAGCTAAAGGCCTGCTGGGCTGCGCTGGTGTTCCCCATTACAGCGTTGTCAGTCCTGTCCCCTGCGCATGAGTCCTCGCTGTGCTGCCTCCTTCTCCTGGTGCGACAGGAAAATCCAGTGGCAGACGCCTCAAGGAGGCCGGGAGGGGACCCAGGATCTTTGGCTGGCTTCTTGATTCTTTGGGGGAAATCCTTTTCCTGATTTTTGCCTGGTGCCGGGAAAGGGAGCCCCCGCCCTCTGATCTGACCCTGCTCCCTGCAAGGGGCTACCGTGCGAAGAACCGGGACGATCAACAGAAAGTCATTTTCAGTCCTGAGAAACAGGACACTGGACATGTAAACTATGAGTTGTTTATTGAAGTGTAGGCTTGGCTCAATCACCGGTCATGATAAGGCAGGGTTACAACACTTAATAAACAGCAGGTGTGAATATAAATGCAAGGTTTATTGTGATGCATTGCTAGTTAATGAGTAGCCTCACTCCGGGGTTATTGGGCTGAAATGACTATTTAGGACAATGGACCTCCTATTTGCTCCTCCACCCACACGTGGCTCCAGTCCTCAGTCTCCTTAAAATAAAATTGCTCAAAGGAAGCCTCTGGAAGATGTTTAGCCAGCTGAGAGACACACAAAGGGTCATTCCCAGGAGAGCCGCGATTGGCCAGGCAGTTCATTGCCTTTGACGTTTCTCAGGCAAGTCGACGGCAGAGAAATGAGGAAAAGGCTTTTCCTGTATTCATTTCACAGTTTTTAAAGCCAAAATGACAGTACCAGAAGCCCCCCCAAATTTCAGTACCTTCTTCGAAATGGTGGATCTGGGTGCTGTCCTCTCATCCCCCTGGTCCCTGGAAGCAAGTGCCTGGCAGCTGTCGCAGGAGGAAAGCGTTGGGCTCAGGAGTGATTGTGTATAAACAAACACACACACGCACGCACACACACACACACACACACGCACACACACACACACACACTACTGCTTACTGAGGGAGGCAGCCAAATGGCTGAGAAAAGACTGAGAGACTGAAGTCTATTAGACAAATCATTCTCATTTGTAGCCACATCTCACCATCATTTTTCTTGTCTCATTTTTGTTCTATTTGAAGGAGGGAGAATGCCTAACAATGCAACACATGTTAGTAGGTTACCCTTTTTTCTTCATAGAAGTTTGAAGCAGTGTCTTTAAGATATTTCCTGACTTATTCTCAGAACAGCCTTATGAGCATACATTATGACCTAATCTTACAGATTTTTCCTGGTTTTATTTGGTATTTTTATTCACTCTAGACATACTCAGGCATAAAGAGGCTCACTATTCAGGTAGAGAGATTGTTCAGTTTTCTTAAGCCAGAAACTGAAATTTAACTTCTTTAACATGCCAAAAATACTACAGAAATATCCTTTCAACAATAGCCAGCAAAGGTGTTTTAACTGAAAATCAGAGGCTGAATGATGTCAGAAAAGAAGAACAAGAGATCAGCTGCAGTGTAGAAATTAGCATAACACTGCTGAAAGGCTTGAACTAGATGGTTAAAGAATATGGAGAATAAGCCAGAGACCCTTAAAAAATGATCAGAAGTGAAAACAAAGGCAAATGAAATTTCCCTTTAGGGAAGGAAGCAGAGCCAAGAAATACCACTGCAAGAAACACATTCCGGCAGAGAAGACAATGGGTACTCAGAAAGAAATACTTGCAACAAGCTAGCTGGAGCATTCCAAATCACTTTAATTGTCAAGGAGCTTTTGTTAGGTCACCTGGCGGCTGGTGTGCAATCAGTTGTCCTGGTGGAACTTTAGCAAACAAAATGGCAGGTCTTGTGCAGATGGGGGAGAAGGGGTGTGTTGAAGATACAGTGCTTGTGGGACGGGTCCTGGGTGTCCAGGGAGAAGTGAGGACGTTTATATAGCTAGCAGAAGCCCTGAGGTTCCCAGGTATCTGAAGCAAGTGAACAACGGCCCAGCCTAGAGGACCAGGCAGCGGAGGGAGCCCAGGTCAGCGGGGTGAAGGCGGGACCAGGCTTCAGCCGGGTGCACCACGGGGGTGAGCTCATGTAATCCTTACGGTGGACCTGCAGGGTTTCTCTTTACCAAAAACACAACGGTGACCACAGTGTCCTTTCTCTCCAGGAGAATTCTGGCCGTGTATTTGTGGATGGTGGTGACTCTTAACTAACCAAGGAAAAGCATATACTAATGGGAAGTGAGCGATGGAGATGGGAGCCCCCCCCAAGGACTGCGCATGCGCCCCCTTCCAAAACAAGATTTGTTCCTCTCTCTTCTTAGGCTTCTCAAACCATTTCTCCCTGGGTGGCTGGGTTGGGTCTCTCTTGTGGGATTTGCGCTGTGAGGCTGAGGAAGTAGATAGAAGAGACGGAAGACAGAAGAAATGCTTTCAGCATCCCTCTGGGGCCCGAGGCAGCCTCTCGCCCCATCAAACGCATGCGCAGTGCGGAGCACTTGCGCTCCATCCAGAAACTGAGCTTTCCGCTTTCGTCGTTGGTCCCGGTGCGTCCTCGTGGCGCGCAAGTCCAGCTTAAGCTGTGGGGTCTTCTCTTCCACCCCCTCCCAGGGTCGCCACTGAGGAAGAGGGGCAGGGCCACAGCAATGGCAGGAAGGAAGACACTTTACGTTGTTTCAACAGTTTTCATCAGAGCACGTTTACAACTATAGCAAAAGGTGTTACCATGAAAAGTAAATGCGCCCCCACAGTCCCACCACCCGAATTCAACTGTATTTACTACTTTCGGTGTTTCATCACACAAATATATAAAATCAAGAGATTCTTGGCAAAGCAATACACAAGTATGAAGGTCCAAGTAGGAGACATGGAATTAGAAAACAGGACGGAAAGAGCAAGGGTGTTTTTCAGAGGGTAGAAAGCAGAGCAGTGTGTGGAGGTGGCTGACGACAGCCTGTTTGTTACAAGTAGGTTATTCTCGGTGATGGCCCCTCGGGCTCTGTAGCCCGGGTTCTGGACTCTTGTCAGAGAGGCAAAGACAAGGATGGCAGACAGTAGGTGCTACCAGGACCTCTGCTGCTGGAGGAACCCCGGTTTTATCTGTAGGACCCACTGTCGCAGTGTCCTCCTCTGTCCCATCTTTCCTTATCTGTATGAGGGGCCAGGCATATCCAAGAATTGTGTCCTCTTCTGGAGTGTTTTTCCAGCCTAATTTGGGGAGGCATCTGTCCTGTCCTGTTGCTTTGGAGTACCTGCTATGCATACCCTTTACGGAAGCTGTAGGAGGGGGAAAAATCTTTTCCTCTTCCCTCTTAGATTCAGTGTCTGGGGCATGTGAATTAAACTGATGACAGGAGAGATTAACAGGAGAAAAGATTTCCCAATTAATGGAGAAAGGCTTATTAGGCATGTGCATAGGAGCTTCACAGAAAAAAGAAGAGGAAATCCAAAGAAGTCTTAATACCATTTTAACAAAGGGAGATGCATTGCGAGAAAGTGACAAGACAAAGAAAAAAGGGGTTTGAGCTTCTGGGGGCAGTAAATTGTGGAAAGGTAAAAATGCGGTGAAAATTAATGGCAGATAAAGGTTATTTTAGTAAGATTTATCTGTTGGAGTCCATCTTGGTGCCGACTTCCTCCAGTGGCACTGGTTACTTTCCTTCTGGTGTGGGTAATGGGAAGGGAAACACCTTCACAAAGGGGAATTTAGGTAGAAAGGGAGAGACCAGAGAGTTCCTCCTGTGTCTGCTGTTTTTTAATTGCCTTCAGCTCAAAATAATCCTTATGCCCAGGTGGCATATTTTGGGGTGGTATGTTCTGGTCCCCTTCAGAATTTCCAGCAGAACCTTTCCTCAGCACAGTCTGGAGCCCAAAGCCAGTGGCATGCTACACCAGCATGAGTAATTCCGATTTGCTTTTAGTTTCTGCTCATCAGTCTTGGGAAAATTCTGGGTTTGTTTTTTTTTTTTTTTCTGTGCCCCAGTTGACTTCACTTACAACCCAGGGGCACCATTGGTCTGTAGATAGTTATTTACCCCGTGACACCTGTGGGGCCACACGGACGAGGTAGGGTTGCAGCTTGGTTAGGGAGACAGATTACTTAAGTGTGTAAGTGTATGTTTCATGGCATATATAGGGGGAAGCAAACATTACAGGGATGTAAAGACACAGTCTGGCTCTTGAAATTTTAAGGGCTGTGTGTCCAGGAAGGATGACGATGGAGGCTGAGTGGAGATTTCCAAAGCGTAGACCCTCGGGGGAAATAGCTAAGGGAAGCCAACAGTGAAGTGATGCCAGCTACCCGATTCTTTCTGAAACTAGGGGAGGCGTAGATGCATGAAATTGCTTTTCGTCAGCATCACAGACTCTGTTCTTCTGCTGAATTTTATCCACCAGGGACAGGGTCACTGGAGTCTTCTGCTTACCGAAATCTTTGGGTACCCAGGTAGACCGCCTCTGCTACCCAGGTGACCCCACCCCCGTCCTCACCTCTGAGTGGCTTCACCTCATCATCTTTGGTTGGAGTTTGGTGTTTGAGCACCATTCTCCTCCCCTTGGTTGATCTGGCAGAACTGTGTCCTTCTCTGGCTGTTTCACACCGAACTGTCTCTGCTTGCTGCCTGTCCACGGCGCAGCGAGTGTGCCCACAGCCACCGCCCAGAACTGTTAAGTGGACGTTGGACAAAGCACTGTGTGTCCTGCTTGGGGAGGGAGCCCCACGTTCCCGGGCTCACTGTGCCCTCTAATGGGTCCGATTCCTCTGAACTCCCCACTTTCTCTCCAGACCCTCCCCTTGTGCTAGGATTTGTTTTAGTAACCAGTATCTGGAGTAATTCGATCACTGGCCTGGACCCAGGCCCATTCTCTTTGTCATGGGATTTTGTCATCGCTGGAACCTGCCACCCCTCCCAGCCTTCCTGGGGTTGACACCCTTTCCCTGGTTTTCCTGAGCATTCCTGCTGCAAGCCATGTTCATCCCAACCACTGGGCTCTCTGGGAGGCCTTTTTCAATGCCTGTATTTTGCTGAAAGTAATAGATGTGTTTCTGAAAGACTGCACGTCAACCATACGTTTTTAAGACACTCATTTACTGGACGCGGGACAAGCACCGATAGTCCTTGCACCAGACGTCTTGCTAGCAATTTAAAGACAAGATATAGTCATGCCCTTCAGAGAACTCACAATCAAGAGGGAGTGTGTGTGTGGAAACAGCTCGCCTCTGGGCTAATGCTCTGAGAGCCACGTTTACAGTGATCCTGGGAGCATCCGTTCTCCCGGAGAGCAGTGAGATGCAGACAGGGCCTGCCCACCACGCTCCTGTCTTAAGTGGGCCCTGGAAAGCTGGGTCACATTTATCAATCCGGACAAGCAAGAAAGGGCTTTCCAGGCAGAAGGATCAGCCTGTGCAAAGGCCCAGAGTTATGAAGGTGCTGCGGGGAGAGTGGAAAAGACAGATGGTAGGCAGGCTATGAAGACTCGTGAGTGACATGTAAGAGTCTGTTCTGTGAGGAACAGCGATCCCAGGCAGGTGTTAATCGGATGCAGGATTTAGCAGGTCCCAGCCTTGGTCCTCTGACTGTGGCTGCCATGTGGGGCATGCAGGAGACCGAGGGCAGGGAGAGCTGGGAAGGCTCACTGCCGTCTCTCTGGGATGCTCAGGTGCTTGCGTTGCTGTCTGACCAGAAATGGACGGGAGGGGAGAGGCTGGTATGGGGGATCCCACGGTTTCCAGTTTGGGGCTGAATGGAGAGGACATCACGACCTGATTTAGTGAATGAAAGAGGAGGAGCGAGTGGACGAGTGGAGAGAAAGAGGAGGACAGGCCAGGTGAGGAGGTGCTGTCCAGGTGAGCCGAAGTCTGGCTGGAGACAGAGACCGAGTCGCCGGTACCCAGGTGCAGCGAGGTGGTGGGGAGACTGCCTCCCCACCAGGGGGTGGCCAGGAAAACGAAGTCAGGAGGTTCTGCAGAACAGATGCAAAGTTTGGGGCAAAACCAAAATGATTCTGTAAAGTGTGTACTCTTTCAAATGCAAGTTTTCATGTTTGAAAGTCCCTTAAAAGGGACCCTACCCCCACCTCCTGTCTGTGCGAAGCCGCCACAGACCCGCCACCACCCGCCTCCCTGGTGACTCACTCTGTCTGTGTTCAAGCCGTGGCAGCCCCGCTCCTTGTTTGTGATTCCTTCGTCCCCCCGGTGTTCTGGATTTGATGCCACGCTGATGTCAGGGATTACAGTTCATCAGCCTTCGGTGAGAGCGGGTGTCTAGCCAAGGGTGAGTTTCTGCTCTGTTTTTCCCCAACCTCCTGGTCCCCCTCCACCCACCCCCAAGCTCTGGTGGCCGAGGGTGGAAGGCTGGGCCCTGGCCCTGCTTCTCAGTAACCGTAGCAACTCACCTAGGCCGCCCACGGTTGGCCCAGCCCGGCCAGCTCAGCCTCCTTCGGGTCCTTCATGCACAGCCTTCTCTCCTTGGACCTCTGCTCCTAGCTGTGCGACCCCCCCCCCCCGGGGTGGGGTTTGCCCCCTTTCCTGCACGGCCCCTCACTCTGCTCTACTAGGCTTTCCTGGCCGTACTTTCTGAGCGCTGGGAATACAGCAGTGGAAAAGGCGGGCCATGGAGGGGAAACCAAACAGTCCAGCCCGCGCAGAATTTATGGTTTAGGAGAGATGTCAGACCCAGAGTACTGTCAGGAAACCAAAAATCATCTGAATAAGCAAAGTAACAGATAAGCATTTAAAATGCAATCAGTGCTTGGGAGAAAAAACAAGGAAGGGGAGCTAGGGAGTGCCAGGGCAAGGTTGTTATGGGTTTGATTTTATTTGGGGGGCAGTAATTAGGTTTTATACATTCATTTACTTATTCAAATTTTCTTTTTAATGGAAGGACTGGGGATTGCACCCAGGACCTCGTGCAGGCTAAGCACGCGCTCTAGCACTGAGCTGCACCCCTGCCCTGATGTACCGTCTTGACGCGTGGCCTGGCCAGCGGCAGTCAGTTTAGTTAGTGATGAGCTGTTCCTTCCATTTTCACACACCTGTTTTGGGAACCGTGTATTTGTAGCGCAATCTGTCTGTAAAATTCGGGGTCGATCCGTGAGTGGTTCCCAAACCTGGTTCCGTAACAGAATCGCTTTGGGTAGTTTTCAGAAACAGGGCTTCTTGCCTCAGCTGTGGACAGTCTGGTTTGGCAGGTCTGGGCTACAGCTTGGGAATCTGTGTTGTGAGGGTTACAAATCACTGACCCAGATGATGTCCATGGGTCCTTCTTCGCCACTGATAACCCGAGCCTGCCCAACATCAGCGCCATTTCCCAGGCTGGCTTCCCCCATCCACCTGGAGCTGAGAGACAGGACTCCCGGCTGACACACCTGCGGGAGCCCAGGCCTCCTTTCCAGGATGCCCCTGTGCCTGTGTCTCCCCTGCGTTTCACGAGAGAGCCTCCTGGATAGGGAAACAAGCTACTTGCCCTGAAGAACCACATCCTCGCAGAGCACGGTGACCCCAGAACACAGACATCCCTGTCTCTGCTCCCCTCCTGCAGGGAGCAAGCACCCCATGGCCCTGGCCCCCCCGCAGGTCGCACCCTTGTTTGCTGGGGAGTCGGGAGGGACCCTTGGTTGCTGAGACGTGTGAAGGCTGCCGAGAGCCAGGTGCCAGGGGTCGGGACGCAGAGATGAGAAGGCATCCAGCACCTGAGGAATCTACTATCTAGTGAGGGAGACAAATGACTATAACACCGCTCGGACCCGAGCACAGGTCCCCCCTGAACACAAACCCAGCCTAGGTCAGGAAGGCTTCCAGAAGGCTCTCAGAATTTGGCCAAGTGAAAGGAATGGGGCAGAGCCAATGACAAGTGGAAGCTTGCCAGGCGGAGAGTTTCTGGTTGAGCAAGAAATAGTAATGCTAATAACAGCAGCTGACATTTGTTGACTGCTTGCTGCATCCTCGACTCTAAGTATTTACTCCGTGGTAACTGTCGTGGTAGGAAAAACAACGCTCCCCCACGGCCACACCCTCAGAGCTGGAGTGTGTGAGTCTGTTACCTTGAAGGCAGACGCGACTTTGCAGGTGTGGTTAAGAACCTTGAGGTGGGGGGATTCTCGTGGATTGTTTGAGGGGCCCCAGGTAATCACTGGTGTCTTTATAAGAGGAGGGCAGGAGGGTCGGACAGACTGAAGGTGCCACCCTGATGGCTTTGCAGGTGGAAGAGGGCCTCGAGGAAGGAGCGGAGGCACCTCTGGAAGCTGGAAGAGGCCAGGAAATGGTCTCCCCAGAGCATCCACCGGCAGCTCTAATGATGCCATGGACTTCCGAACTCCAGCGCTGTCGGGGTGGGGGTGTGGCTCAGAGGAAGAGCATGTTGCTGGGTGTGCGCAAGGTCCCGGGTTCAATCCCCAGTGCCTCTGTTGGGGGGGGGGGGAATAGGGCGTAATTCACAACAGCAACAAACTCCAGCACTATAACATTATACACTGGCGTCGCTTTAAGCCGTAGTTGGTGGTAATTCATTGCAGCAGCAACAGGGAACAAACACAACTATGCTCCTCCTGTGCTCCTCCCATCCTGCAGCCAAGAGGTCAAGTAACTCACCCAAAATGGTAGAGCAAATCATCTGTCCAGGATTCAGAAGGCGACCGTGCGGCCCCAGGCCCTGCCGCGCCTTGCCCACGCGCACTCCTCTCCTGCCGGCCGCGGGCTAGGAAGCATCAGGGCTGCAGGAGGCTGTCAGAGGGCCGGAGACGGGGAGCGTGCGCCGCTGAGCTGGCAGGAGCCCGGACCCCAGAGGCCCTCCTGGGCCGACTGGAGAGGGTGGCTCCCCGCCCCCCGCTTGCCGGTGCTCCTTTTTGGGGTTCCACTCAAGGCCGTGCCGGACTGCGGGCACCCGCTGAGGGCAGAGGTCAGCTCCTTGGTCCCTGCACCCCCTGCCCTACCTGAGGCCAGGTGCACACTGAGCTGTTTGCTGATACAAACCTCTACCTGGTCTTCACTATCAGATGGTTTTTAAACACTTCCCCAGTCGGATGGTTAAGCAGATACTCTGGTTAAGCACAGCATCCTCATGCATTTTGAAGTCTCCTGTCTTCAAATATCTGTTCCTATCTTAAAAATCCTTTATTCATTCTAACTCTTTCTCTCTCTAATATAAAGCATCCCCCATCCCTTACTCTTTGACTGAAATAGGTGGTCAGAGGAATTTTGAGGCAGCGTTATGGTTGTTTTTCATATTAAACACAATAAGCATTACCTGAAGCCACACTTCCCGAGATGTCTGCTTAATTGATATTCCAAGTCTTTCACAGGCTGTGCTTAGGTTTTCAGGGCAGCAATAGCTAACATTTGATTAGCATTTTGTAGCTGCCTGAAAGCATCCTCGTCCTCCCATCAGCTTGATCTTTTCAGAAATGCTCGGGGGCGGGCATGTTCATCCTTGTTCCGAAATGAGGAAACTAAGGCTTGAAGAAGTTGAATGTGGCCGAGACACACAGCAGAGCCAGGTGGAGACTCAGGGATTCCACACTTCCTCTGTTGCATTATTTGCCCCTGAAGGGGAAAAAAATGACCCAGAACATCCACACAAGGAATCAGGTACCAGATTCCAGGTCATGTTTCCTTCCCAAGTACAGAAGTAATATGCCCGGGGAGTGGGAGGGTGCAGCTCAGTGGTAGAGCGCATGCTTGCACGAGGTCCTGGGTTCAATCCCCAGCACCTCCACTAAAAATAAATAAATAAACCTAATTACCTCCCTGCACCACAAAAAAGAAACAGTCCCCTAGATGGAGGTGGAAGAAAAGGTCCCTGGCTCTTGTCTGGGCTGGATAGTGGTGCCAGATTTTCAGCTGTTAATAGGCTGGTTAAAGGAAGTTGAGTTACCTCCCTGCGTCCAGCCTTCGACTTCCTCAGGGTGGGACCCAGAATTAGCACCAGAGGTCTCCAGATCCAGGTCTGCACCGGGAGCCCTGTGTGGACTGAATCCAGGACGCCCTGCTTTCGTGTACCGCTCACTTGCAAATGCACGTGGACATCTTTGGGATCAGTAAGATAAAGTGCGTTTAAGTGTCTTACTGAGTTCTTTAGATCACTTTGTATCTTCTGAGTCAATAGATACTGAAAGCACGGCCCTAAGGGAAGCTGTATTTTTTAAAAACTATTTTATTTTTCTTTTTGGGGAGAGGCAATTAGGTTTATTTATTTATTGTTTATTTTTAATGGAGGTGCTGGGGATTGAACCCAGGACCTCGTGCATTGTAAGCATGCGCTCTACCACTGAGCTGCATCCGTCCCCACCACATTGTCATTATTTTAGAAGGGCCCTTTATGCTTTAAAACCATTAGAACCATGGTCTGCAAAATCCCCTCCATTGCTAGTACTCTGTGGTTCATTCACAATGTCAAGTGAGTGAATTTTCTGGATGTACCGTAAATATACTTGCTGCTGGCTTTCTCCGCGTTGCTATGCAAGGAGACTATGCAGCCTTATTTCCTCCCACAGGGCGTTGAGGGGAGACTTCCCAGGGGAGGGGGAGACTGACTGTTGATCCCTCACCCTCCCCAGCAGAGCAGGGGACTGGTTAGTGACCGTGGGACTAACCGTGCCATCGCATAGCACCCACCCTCAGCCGTCTCTGGTTCTGGGCCTCCTCCCACCACAGCTGAGACTTGGATTGGACCAGAGCTTCATTTTATCTGCTTCTCAGATTTGGATACGGTCCTTGCATCCTTGTATGCGAGTTGGACCACGTGGACATTTTTCTTGCCCTTTATAGCCTTGTCTTGATGAAACTTTTCCCCTCTCAGGTGCCTCTTCACAATAGCTATTCGACTTCTGGTTAAAAGGAGGACTGGCCAGAGCCAGCCTCCCTGGCAGACTGTCCTGCTCGGAGATGGCTCAGAGATTTCCCACCGCGGTCCAGCCATACGGCGCATGAGGAGTGTTTTTTCCCGGGGGCTTCGCAGAGGGGAGCTGGCACAGGGCGGATCAGCTAAACAGATCCTGTGGTCGTGGCTTCTTTGGCTGCCAGGAAGAGGTGGAATTTTCTTGCTTCCAGTCCCAGCCCTGCCGATCGCCACTGCCACCTCTACTACATCGGGACAGTTCGCCACCAGCAACTACCGTGCCGGGATCCTCAGCCGGCTGTGGACACGCTGCAGAAAAACTCATGTCAGAGGCTGCATCGTCTTTCTTGGAAAATGTCCAGATTATTTTCAGGCTTGTTTAACGTGTCCTTTTTTTTTTTTTTTTTTTTCCACTGCTGCTAACATAGTCTCTCCACACATAGTTCACTAGAGCAACACAACTCACTCCATCTGCAAAGTTCGAATAACCACCTTGGAGGGGGCCCGGTACTGCACGGACGAAGGGCCAGCAGTGTGGGTGGTGGGTCAGCTCTTCCTTCCTCTCTTTTTTTTCATTTTTCAGTTTTATTAGGTAGAACTGTTACAATTTGACTGCACATACGCAATATTTTGCATGTAAATACATATATACAAAATACTGCACATATTTTTAGTTTACATATATGTACCGATCACTGTTTCTAAGAACAGTTTTTACCTTTAGCTTTTTAAACTTACATAGTTATCAAATGAATAAAGCCAATCACAAAATAAGAATTAACAGAATGCAGTAATCCAATCATAAAGGACAGTCAGATGTGCTGGCACATGTTCAAGAGATCAGTCATCTATGTTATAAACAATAGGTAGCTCATTTGTGTCCCCTTTTTTTTCAGATTCCACGTATAAGTGATATCAAATGGCATCTTCCTTCCTCTTTTAAAGACACCTGATTTGCATAGTCATTTGGTCTTATAAATTCTTCTGTAGAATGAAAACTGCATTACTGTTTTTTTAAATTATTGAAGTATAGTTGATTGACAATGCTATGTTAGTTTCTGGTGCACAGTGTAGTGATTCAGTTATGTGTTTATATATATATTCTTTTTTCAGATTCTTTTTCCACTATAGGTTATTACAAGATATTGAATATAGTTCCCTGTGCTGTACAGTAGGACCCAGTTGTTTATCTATTTTATATATAGTAGTGTAGAGCTGCAAATCCCAATTCATTGCTGTATTTTTCCTCAGGATCAAGCCATTAAGTTGTTATCTAATCTCAAAACAATGTAATTAGACAATCTCTAATATTCTATCAGTTTTGTTACCACCTGTTCAAGGCATTTACTTGATTCTCATCTCTTGGGGCCAAGAAGATGACAGACGGTCACAAAGGCGAAGACTGAAACGCAGAAACTGGCAACGTGCTAGGAGTCGTACGAAAAATCAAAAACAGAAGGATTAGAGTGGGCAGACCCCTCGTCTCCCCTTCCCGCCTGGAAAACACTCTTTTTTCTGATTGTTTAAGCGCCCTCCAGAACAGGCACCAGGAGCTTCCTAACGACTTCCCATGAAGGGAGATTCTCTAACGAGGCTCTGCAAGCTTGTTCGGCAGCCAGTGTTCGCACAAAGGTGAAAGGCTATCGGCTCAGCCCCGCCCCTGCGCCTGGCAACGCGGCCCGCTGGCCCACTGCCTGCGGCTGGTTTTCTGTGCCATCTCAGGGTTTATTTTCAGTTCTTCTGTAACGTATACACAGAATGATGTTTTCTTGTCAGTAAAGCGCTTTCTTTTGGCTAGGCAAGAATTAATCCATACGTCGCCGTTCTTAGAAGAATTAGGAAAAGTAAATTACACCGGGTGTGTAAACAGCCTTAAGTCAGGAGCCGCTAGGAGCCCAGCAGCACCGCCTCCTGGGAGCGTGAGCATCTGTGCCCCCAGGAGGGCTGGTCAGTGGAGGCTTCCGGTGGACAGAGCAGTGGGTACCCAGCTCCAGCCGCGTTTCAGAGTTCCTCCCCAGACGATGTGCCCCTCGAGTCCACAGGCCACGCTTCCTAAGTGGCTCTGAGCTACACCCACCCCCATGCAGGGGGGACAGGGGGCCATCACACAGACCTCACCCTGGTCCTGGGGGCAACTTCACTCTCTCCAGGTGGGCTAGCTTTCCTCCCTGAGGATGTTAACACATGGAAGGCTTGCCGTGAAAATTTAAGGGGACGCTGGATCCCAGGGTTGTGCAGATGTGGTGTCACATTTGCACAGTCCTGACATGGTAGTGCCTCCTTAGTTTCTGAACTCCAGGTGCCTCACCTGTCTCTGCTAGTCCAGGCCCTGCCCCCCAAGCTTTGAAAAGGGTGGGAAGGTCCAAAAAACGAGAAGACAAGCCACAGACTGGGAGAAAATATTTGCAAAATATATCTAATAAAGGACTGGTATCCAAAATCTAGAAAGAACTTTTAAAAATTCAACAATAAGAAAACAAACCAACCCTATTGAAAATGGGCAAGAGTTCTGCACAGGCACCTCACCAAAAGAAAGACACAGGGTATCTTTTTAAATAAGCATGTGAAGAGGTGCTCCACATTGTGTGTCATCAGGGAAATGCAAATCAAAACAAGGAGCTAATCACTACACACCGATTAAAATGGCCAAAATCCAAAACACTGAAAACACCAAATGCTGGTGAGGATGTGGAGCGACAGGAAGTCCCATTGTTAGTGGTGGGAACGCAAAATGGAGCGGACACTTTGGAAGACAGTGCGGCAGTTCCTAACCAAACTAAACATACTCTTATCACACAACCTAGCAGTTGTGCTCCTTGGTGTTTACCCAGAGAAGCTGAAAACATGTATCCACACAACCTGCACACAGATATTTGCAGCAGCTTTACTCATAACCTCTGAAACTTGGAAGCAACCAAGATGTCCTTCAGTAGGTGAAGGGATAAGCTGTGGTACAGCCATAAAATGGTATATTATTCAGCACTGAAAAGAAATTAGCTACTAAGCTGTGAAAAGACATGGAGGAATCTTCAGTGCACAGTAGTAAGTGAAAGCAGCCGATCTGAAAGGTCATATACTGCATGATTCCAACTACATGGCATTCTGAAAAAGGCACAGCTAGAAATAGATTAAAAGGTAAGTGGTTGCGTTAGAATGGCCATCCTTAAAAAGTCCACAAATGATAAATGCTGGAGAGGATGTGGAGAAAAGGGAACCCTCCTACACTGCTGGGGGAATGTAGTTTGCAGCCACTATGGAGAACAGTATTGAGATTCCTCAAGAAACTAAGAGCTACCGTATTATCCATCAGTCCCACTCCAGGGCATGTATCTGGAGAAGACTATAATTTGAAAAGATGCATGCACCCCAATGTTCATAGCAGCACTATTTACAACAGCCAAGACAGAGCAGCAACCTAATTGTCCATTGACAGATGTCTGGATAAAGAAGTTGTGATATATTTCTACAATGGAGTACTACTCAGCCATAAAAAAGAATAAAATAATGCCATTTGCAGCAACATGGATGGACCTAGAGATTGTCATTCTAGGTGAAGTAAGTCAGACAGAGGAAGAAAAATACCATATGATATCACTCATATGTGGAATCTAAAAAAAAAAAAATAGACACAAATGAACTTATTTACAAAATAGAAACAGACTCACAGATGTAGAAAACAAACTTATGGTTACCATGGGGGAAATGGGGTAGGAAGGGATAAAATGGGAGTTCAGGATTTGCAGATGCTAACTACTGTATATAAAATAAATAAACAACAAGTTCATACTATATAGCACAGGGAACTATATTCAATATCTTGTAGTAGCCTATAATGAAAAAGAATATGAAAAGGAATATATGTATGTGTGTGTATGGCTGAAACATGCTGCTGTACTCCAGAAATTGACACAACACTGTAAACTGACTATACTTCAATTTATATAAAAAAAAAGATAAATGGTTGCCAGGAATTAGGCAAAGAACTGATTTTTTTTTTTAACAGGCTACTTCTTAGAGCAGTTTTAGGTTCACAGCAGAATTGAGCACAAAGTGGAGAGAGTTCTCATGTACCCCCTACCCCCACGTATTTCAGAATCCTGAAGAAATGAGACAGTTGTTACAATCGATGAATGTCCGTTAACACATCATCACCACCCAAAGTCCGCAGTTTACATCTGGGTTTATTCTTGGGGTTGTACATTCTATGGGTTCGGACAAAGCCTCAGAAGACTTTTAGGGCAGTGAAACTATTGTGTATTATGCTGCAGTGGTGGAGTCATATCATTACACACCTGTCCAAACCCCCCTTGGAAGCTCCTTTCAAGGTCAGTTCTTCCCCAGGCTCAAGAAAGTCAGCTGTGTGTTACAGATTTTTCCAAGAGCTTCAGCTCACGGAAAGCCCTCCTCTTACCGTGTTCAGGAGCCGGTTTCTAAATAGCACCCATGGCCAAGACAAGTAACAGATTGTCAAAGGCAAGAGGAAACAGCGATGGAGTCAAAGACAGCAGAGAAATCTTACTTGATGTGTCTTACTCTTAAAAATCTCATAGGAAGCAAATAATTTGGGAAATAATTGACACAGATACTCACGTGCATGTGCACACAATGTAAAATAAAACCCTGATTTTTTTTAACAAAAATCATCTTATTTTTTAAAAAAAGAGATTAATTCTCCAGGAATGTGAAAATTAATGATTTGCCCTACGAACGCTTTTAGAAAATCCATTCTTCTTGAATGTCGCTGGGAGCTGACGTGTGATGACGTTTATCCTTTCCTCAATGAAGAATTTCGTGGAAAACTCAAACGTATCATCTTTTTCTGTCAGTCGCTTCCCACTTTGTAAAAATAGCTTTTCTGTTGAAAGAATGCCATGTAAAACGGGCTCCGGCACCGTCTGAGCTACCACACTGCCTCTCAGAGGGCTTGGCCTGGGCCCCGTGACCCCTTTCCTTCTGAGTCCCTCTTTGGCACGGGGATGTCTACCCCGTGCCTGCCTCGCCACTGTTTTTTTGGAAGCAGGTGACTTGCCTGGTCTCAGTTTCGCAGCTGGAGAGGATGAATCATGCCTCGAGTCTTACCCACATGTGATTTAGACGGTACTTAGATGAGATTTTGGAGTTGGGATGGATGCTGGGATAGATTAAGACTTTGGGGCTGTTGGGATGGGGTGAATTTATTTTTCACGTAAGAAGGACAGGAATTTGGGGGTCCAGGGGATGGAGTGCTACAAACTGAAGTGCGTCGCCCACTGAATTCAGAATGTCACAGAATGTGACCGTATTTGGAAATAGGGCCTTTAAAGAGGTAATTACTGGACTCATGTGGGTGGGCCCTAACCCAGCAGGACTGGCGTCCTTATAAAGAGAGGAGGTGAGGACACCCACGTGCAGAGGGGACACCATTCGAGGGCAGAGCGAGGAGGCAGCGTCTGCCGGCCCAAGAGAGAACCCTGGGAAGAAACCAGCCCTGCCTGCACTTTGGTCTCGGGCTTCTGGGCTTCAGGACTGCGAGGAAGGAGACGTCTGCTGTTTACGCCCCCCTGCGGGGCTGCTTCGTCGCAGCCCCTCCCCTCCTCTCACGCTGCTGGCTCCGCAGCATTTGTCTGATGTGCCATAGGGATCAGCCCGCGCCCTTCAGAGACTCTTTCTGGACTAAGTGAGAGATGGACGTGGTCTCCCTGCACCGCCTGCGCGGGCGGGCGCTCCCTGTGTGAGAATCTCTGCCCTGTGGGTGACGGCCTTGGCTTCTGACCTCCTGCCGGGCTCCTGGACTCTCACGGAGACACGCGGGGGAAGGGGAGAGGGACAGCTGGGCAGGAATTTCAGCAGGAGTGTTGTCAGAAGGGATCAAAGAATGAGGAGGACACTCAAGGAAGACACAGGAACCAACCTGAAGGGGCCCCGACTGGCGACGCCTGGGGCAGCTTGTGAATGAAAACAGATCCTGGCGGTAAGGTGTGACAGCCTCCTGCCAGACAGCAGACCGCGGGCCCCTGCTGATGCCGGCCAGCGCGTGGAGCCGTGGGGAGCCTGAGGAACAAACCTAGTGCCCGAGTGTCTTCTCACCATTAGAAAAAGTGCAACTACAGAGTGGGAAAACCTGGCAGATGCCACGCTGGTCAAGAGACAAAAATAAACAGCAGCTGTGGGACAAGCTGGCAGTCTGGTGTCCCCGACAGGAGGCATGGGAACCGTGGGGTAGGTGTTCCCTGACGTCCGTGCCCAGGACCAACGCCTGACTTCCCGAGGGAGCCTGAAACAAGGCCAGACTGAGGGACATTCTAAGACATGAGAACTACACGTGTTTCTAAAGAACGTTATTGGTAACTTGAATGGAGTCTGAAGATTAAACGGTAGTAACGTTCCAGGGTGAACCTCCTGACTTTGATGGTTGAATTGTGGTCCGTGTAGGAGAAGGCCCTTGTTTGTAGGAAATACACAGTATTCGGGGGCATTGGGGAATCGGGTTGGCAACTCACACACGAGTGGTTCAGGAAAAAAATTATTACTTACAATCTTTCCATAAACTTGAGGTTGTCACAAAACGTACATTTGTCTGATGTTAAGACAGGTTTTTTCAGTGATGCCAACAAGCCCATGAGAAGATGCTCAGCGTCATTAGCCATCAGGCAGATGCAGAGGGAAACCACAGTGCGGTCCCACTTCACGCCCCCAGGATGACTACTGCCCCCCCCCCCCGCCAAAGAAACAGAAAAGGAACAATGTTGGCGAGGATGTGGAAGAACTTGAACCCCTGAACACGGCTGGTGAAATTTCCAGATAGGCAGACCCAAAGGGACAGAGCAGATGGATGGTTGCCAGGCTTCGGGGCAGGGGCAGAGACCTGCTTAGCGGCACGCTTTCATTTCAGAGTGATTGAAGCGTGTTGGAACAAGGTCGAGGCGGTGTTTGCACAACGTGAGTGGGTTGAATGCCACTGATTGTTCACTTTAAAGTGGTTAATTTGTTTATTGAAGATTTATTTGCAATGTGTTAGTTTCAGGTGTACAGCAAAGTGATTGGTCTAGAGATTATCATATTAAGTGAAGTTAAGTCAGACGGAAAAAGATAAATACCATATGATATCATTTTTATGTGGAATCTGGGGGAAAAAATGATACAAGTGAACTTATTTACAAAGCAGAAAGAGACTCACAGACATAGAAAACAAACTGGTTACCTAAGGGGTGGGGGGAGGGATAAATTAGGAGCTTGGGATTAACACATACATGCTACTATAGATAAAATAGATAAAATGGTTAATATGTGAATTTCATCTCAACAATCTTTTTTTTAATTCAAGCATTTTGATGTAAGTGTTGTATTTTTTTAAAAAAAAAGAGGAAGTGGTAAGATAGAACGCAGTGGCCAGCAGCAGGAGTCTTTAGAAACAGTATTGCCTATAACCGGTCCCAGAGGCTGGACCCACTGCGTCCTAACCGGACAGCTCGCTTTGTGCGTACACCGCTGTCCCCCAGCAGGGCACAGAGAGCCGTGGCACCGAAGTCCACAGCAGAGGGGATAAGCCCTCCGCAGGGGAGGCAGCGCATCTAGATGCACGGCAGCCACTGGTCTGCTTGACGCTGGAGGATGCCCCCAGCCCTACAGGATGGTCGAATAACTGTGGATGGGGTGAAAAGGGGTCTCGCTGGGAGGGGTGCATGAACTCATTCTCTTCCATCAAGCACATGACCCACTAAATTTGTGCTGACATCTTTGACTGCATACTGTGTGACGTACGGTGTATGCAGTTGAGATAACTTGCAGAACAAGCCGGTCTGTATCATTATCTCTGTAGACAGATGTTTCCCCGAGAGCAGGCTCCACAATTTGCCAAACGCAATGGCCAACAGCCTCATTTGCCGGGAGGGGTACTGTTCAGTGGTGGAGCGTGTGCTCAGCATGCACGAGTTCTTGGGTTCAATCCCCAGTCCTTCCGTTAAATAAGTAAATATATAAACCTAATTACCTTCTCCCCGCCAAAGAGACTGCGCTCTCCATAGAAACTACACAGTGGTTTGGTGTCCGGGGACTCAACAGCTCGGCTGTCACTTCACTCTGCCAGGTTTCACTTGATGAAGCCTCAGGCACAGTCCCAACAGCTTTGTGCCTCTGGCTCCACAAAGAATAATTTACTGGTTCTGTTGGCACTGGAGTCTTTTTCCTTCAAATCTGAAAAGCAAAGGAGAACGCCACAGATGAGTGTGGGGTCCCCTTCCTCCGTCCCCTCACCCCTAGCCCACCCGCCATGCTGGTCTGAGTCCAGGCGCTACCTGGCCCGGATGCTCCCCCCAGCCCCCCATCCCTTCCAGGACCAGGACTTCTACTGCCCCTTCAAGTCATCAGTTTATGTCCCCATCCTCTAGGTGAGCCCACGCTCACTTCTAGGCTCCTTCCCTCCTCCCTTTAGAAGTTGGTGGGGGCGGGGCGCGCTCACGATGGAGAACCTGTCTGCCTCCTCGGCGTATCAGGTCAGGAACCCCATGGGCCCCACAACTGGGGCCAACCAGCCGTCAAGGTCCTGTGCCATTTGGAAAACTAGTGGCTTGAAAACAGAGAACAAGTGGGTTTTGAGAGCAGTGTTCACTAAGTGCAAAGAAACAGGTGAATAGACCCCGAAGGGCTTGCTAATAGCAGAGGGAAAAAACAGGGGAGGAGACGAGGGTAAAACTACACCGAAGCCTCACGACTCTGGGGGCGAGGGGAGCGTCCAGATGCAACAGATGACCCTGACAGGGAGAAACGCGCCCGCGGGAAAGGGCAGGTGCGCGCAGCGGGGCGGGGAAAGGTGCTGAGCGCGACCTCAACCCAGGCCTCACGTGGAGCCACAGCGTCGCCCCATTCCTGTCTGGCCTCTGTCTTTGCTCCAGGTCCCCTGGGATCCCAGGGGTTGGATGCTGTAGGGCAGGACGCTGGGGACCCGGGAGGGAGCCCATTGTCCCCAAGCCAGCCTTTCTGGAGGAGGGAGGTGGCAGGGTTGCTTGTCTCTGTGAAGAACCCCCTGCTTTAAAGCCATCAATCCAATCATCTCTTCTAAACATCTTGTGGTCGGAATGGGTTTTTCCTGCTCTGTGTAAGAGTCACGGGCGTCAGCGTGTTAACCGTAGTTCTCTCAGCGCAAATGCGTTATGATCCGTCTTCGTTTTCTTTGTTGTAACTTTCTCCAGCTTCATGTTTTTCTGCGATGGACATACCTTTTCATAATAAGGAAAAAATCATCTGAACTGTTTCTGGCTGGCAGAGGTCTGGCTGGAGCAGGGACAGAAAGAGGGAGAGGGGAGGGCAGTGTGCAGGGTGGGGGTGGCCTGTGGCCTCCAGGTGTTCCCCTCGGCTCTTTCTGCCTTTGGTTCACTGTGTCCCCTGTGGTCGGATGGGCGAGCCGGGTGTGCAGAGACAGCCGCTGAGCGCCGGGATGGGGCACCGAGGGAGCCGGGCGGTCTGGAGGGCACCTGGCGTCTGCCGCACCTGGTGACCCCTCTCTGGTTGTGCTTCCAGGTGAGCCTCAAAGCAGGAGCCCCGAGTCAGCCTCTCATCTGACAGCTGCCACCTGCCACCCCTGGACTGCCCCCTGCCCGGACCTGTGACCACGCTGCCTCTCGCAGGTGAGAAAGTGAGGTGTGCTGTGCAAGGGCAGGTTCTCTGGAGAGCAGGTGCTCTGCCCTCAGCACGTAGGGGGGCTGGGGAGAGGCTGGGCCATCGGGGTCCCTGATGTGTGGCCAGATCCTCCCCCCAGCACTTCCTTCCAGCAGTGGTCACCATCCCCCATGTAGCCTGTCTTACAAGGCACCCCTCCTCTCATCCCCCCAGGGGAGTGGATGTGCCCTGTCTTGGAGCAGCAGTGGGTGGAGAACCAAGCCACCTCGGGAAATCAGGTTGTGTGCACCCCCCAGGAAAAGAGGCGTTCCTCAGGGAGGCACCCTGGCTCAGCAGCGGGCTGTGACAGTGTGGGGAGGGGGCCAACCAGTGCGCCCGCCCACCTGCCCCCTGCAGCCTAAGCTGCCTGGTCCCTTCAGGCCCAGTGGGCTGCCTCTTGGGCATTCCCCAGAGAGACAGGCTGCCATACACCCCCAGCCAGCCCTTACCAGGGGCTTGTGGAGACAAGTCGTGCAGGGAGGGTGGCTGAAAAGGCACAGTAACATCCACACATCCAGAAATTCTAAGCACTGTGTCCCAAGTCACGGCAGATCAGAGCACTGGAGACTGCCCTGCCCCCGACTCTGGGCTGAGCGAGATATACACCACAGTGTGCAGCCCATCAGAACCCCCAGGAAAGCCGTCCATGTGAGTGGACCCTGTGTGCCCAGGAGAAGGACATCTGGCCACGGTGGTGACAGGGCCTGTCCCCTGAGTAGCTGGCACATTTTCCCTTCTGCCTCATCTTCTAAAAGCCAAGGGCCAAGTGAGTGGTCCACCATCTCATTCCATCCCCACTGCCTCCCACTCCCACTTCCCTCTTGGGTTGATGTGGGTGTCCACACACACACGCGCACCTGGAGAGAGACATGTATCGGTCCCCGTGGAGGTGTGGTGTCTGGATGGTCTTGAAAGGGCAGAGATGTTACTCATCTGGGATCTAAGAGGTGCCTTTAGCTCCGTTCAACAAAAGCCATTTCCTTCTCCAGTACCAGTACCTCCCTGGGTTACCTTGCCTACCGGGCGGGGTGGGGGTGGCCCCTCCCTGCCGTCTCAGGCCTAAGTTAGGCTGGGTTAGGATCACCCAAGGGGTGAGTCTGTCCTGGGAGAGGGATGGACCGAGGGTGTGGGGGATCCCTCTTCCGGCCCTGAAGGTCCCACTAGGCCAAGGAGGGTGACAGAGATCAGGGAAGTGTTTCCTTCCGCTTCCACTAACGAACTCTGCAAAATTAAGTTACTTCACCTCCATGAGAATTTTAAAAATGAGAAAGTTGGACCTGGACCCCTGAGCTCCTTTCTCATAGTGACTTCCGGTTATTCAGAGCCTTGCTGGTCGGCGGACCAGCAGCAACTGGGAGCTTGTTGGAAACGCAGAATCTTGTAAATAAAATTTGATATAGCTCCCAGTACAGTGGAACATGATTCATCTGTGAGAGGGAATGAAGCACTGATACTTGCTGCTGAATCTTGAAAAGTTTCTGCCGAGTGACAGCAGTCAGACACAAAAGAGAACACTGTGTGTATCGCTTGACGTGAAGTGTCCAGAAGAGGCAGATCCATAGACGGGAAGCACGTTAGGAGTTTCACCTCTCTGGGACGGATGGAAAATTCTGCAGTTAATCGTGGCAGCTGCACAACCTTATGCATGTACACAAAGCACTGAAATGTCTGCTTTAAAATGATGAATGTTATGGTATGTTAATTACATAGCAGCAGCAGCAGTCCCACCCCTGGGCAGATACCGGAGGAAACTCTAATTTAAAAAGATACAAGCACCCCCGTGTTCCCAGCAGCACTGTTTACAACAGCCAAGACAGGGAAGCAACCTGAATGACCTGAACGTCCATCCACAGATGACCAGATAAAGATGTGGTATATATGCGCAATGGAATACTACTCATCCATAAAAAAGAATAAAATAAAGCCATTTGTAGCAACATGGTTGGACCTGCAGATGATCATACTAAGTGAAGCAAGTCAAACAAAGACAAATATCATATAATATCACTTATATGTGGAATCTTAAAAAATGACACAAATGAACATATTTGCAAAACAAACAACTCACAGACATAGAAAACAAATTTATGGTTACCAAGGGGACAAGGTGGGGGGAATAAATTGGGCATTTGAGATTAGCAGATACACACTACTGTATATAAAACAGATAAACAACAAAGTCCTACTATACAGCACAGGGAACTATATACAATACCTTGTAACAGCCTATAATGAAAAAGAATATGAAAAGATATATGTATAACTGAATCACTATGCTGTACACCAGAAACTAACAACATTGTAAGTCAACTATACTTCAATTAAAAAAAATACATATCGGATCCAAATTTTCAATAAGTTGCAATTTCTTCCAACACCCTTTTAGGAAAAAAAAGAAAGTTTTATTTTTTTCAAACACTGCCTGTGGACAAATGAAGTTGCCATCACTCCTCATCCAGGCCAGCGAGTTAGTGTGTTTGTCAGAAAGCCCAGGGAGTGGCCTGCCCTCCGCAGGCCTGGCCAAGCCTCCCACACCTCCCTGTGCGCTGGTGAAAACCATTGTCACCGTGTGACCCACCCCCGGCTCTCGGGCTGAAGTGGTGGGCCCCCTCCAGGCCCTTCCTCATTAGCTGGGGTAACTCTTGTCTATGGCGCATGCTTTCTTGTGGGACACTCAGCATCACAGTGGGCCTCCAGCGTGATCACACGTCGGGGTAGGGAAAATTTCTTCCCCCTTCTAGAAAAACAAATCCGTGCTTGGGATAGGGGTGTGTACGTGTGTGTGTGTTCTTGCTTAAAAACAAACTCCCAGCATAAAAGTATGTCAACTTTATGGAATGACGGCAAATTCAAATTAATAACCCAGCAAGCCCATTTGGGGGAAACTTGCGTTTCGCACTACAGATGGCTAGGGGGCGCCGTATTTTCCACAGACAGTAGAAAGAACCTCTAAC
The DNA here is from genome assembly GCF_036321535.1 of Camelus dromedarius. Taxonomy (NCBI): domain Eukaryota; kingdom Metazoa; phylum Chordata; class Mammalia; order Artiodactyla; family Camelidae; genus Camelus; species Camelus dromedarius. The sequence goes on from NC_087443.1 coordinate 3,098,997, forward strand.
TGGGCTTCGAAGCTTTGAGTTTGGGTTCTGGGTCCACGAAATTTGGCTACGGGACCTTTGGCCCTCGGCTTAGCTGCTCTGCGGTTTGCACTTTCTTTACGTACAAAACAAAACTCAGTGTATTTTGTAAAGTTTGCAACTTTCAGGGCTGCTAGAAGAATGAGTAAACCAGGGTGTATGAAAATGATTTATTGCGAACAAAGCACAGTACAGATGCCAAGGTCTCATTATGGTCGCGGGGGCAGGAAAGTAACTCTGGGACCCCCTGTCACCTTCTGCTCCCTCTCGCCAGCGCTGGGAAGTCTTACAAACAAAAGCCCAACACCCTGCTCCCATCACTGTGATGAAGCGTCCTTTCTTACCCCAGGAGGGTCGGCTCCCGCTGCTCCCCAGCCTGGACAGAGATGCTGCAGGAATGGGGAGGGGGTGGGAGCTGAGGGGGGGGGTCTCTGTCTTACTTTTGGAAAAGCAGCTCTTCCAACCCCTGAACTTGGGTCGTTTCAGGGGCAGCGGAATGAAAGAAGGCATGTCCAGTAGCAGCACCACGAGCATCTCCCAGGCCAGGAGGGCCGTGGAGCAGCTGAAGATGGAGGCCTGCATGGACAGGGTGAAGGTAAGCAAGCCAGCCTGGCCCCCCAACCAGCACGCAGCTCAGATCATTCCTCCCCTTTGCCCAGCGGTCTTGTGAGAGTCACCCTCTAGAGCACCCGGCCAACCCTGGCAGCTGTAACATTTGCAGACGCCTGTTTGGTCCGGAGTTCTGAGTGTGCCCAAGGATTCGGGTGATGCAGAATACACAGTGTGCATGGATTCCGTCAGGAGTTGCCAAAAATAGACTCATACTCATCTCAGCTCTGTTTGGCACCATTGTCAGGCCGATGAGCGAGAGAGTTTAACCCTGAGATCCAGCTTCGTTTTCCCGCCTGATTCAGTGACTTTGAGGTTGGACCAGTGTCGGATGTTTTGATGGGGGCTGTCGGAGTGAAGTACCGAACCCTGCACCGTGCGTGTCGAATGCGCCTTTAGGGAAAGGGAGGAAGGCTGGCAGCCGTGTTCATTTCGCTGGTGAGTGTACGTCTCTTCATGCTGGGAGAGCTGACACGAGATGAAGCCACCTCTCCTCCAGATGCCACTGAGAAGCGAGGGGGAGGCCGGGTGAAGTGTGTGGCTCTGGGGTGCAGCTGAGGCTCATTGACTGTAATAGATCTGACAGCAGGACACGTGAGTCCAGTGTGTCTGCAGTCCTTGGGGACCAGGGTACCCAGGCATCTGGGATTCAAATAAGACAGACTCCCTGGAGCAGTGGGTGACACCAAAAGCCTTCTGTGGGCAGAGGGAGCAGCCCTCCCTCCCCGAGGCTCCTCCTGCCGAGAGCTCTGGCCGGGGAGCGCCAGCTCATGTCTCCATCAGGAAAGCTATCCCCTTTCCCAGGGCTTTGAGTCCAAGCTCTCCAAGGCGGCAGTAAACATGCACAAAGTGGCACGTGTGTACAAAGCAAGACGGAAATGCAGGATGGCCCGCGCTGGGTGTAAGCGGACCGGCTGCATTGTGCGCACACTGAGACCGACTGCAAATCGGACGCCAGTCCCTGATCACTGGGCCAGAGGAGGGGCCAGAAACGGAACTGTCCTGAAAGGGGGGGGGGGAGTGGGTCTGAGGCTGAGCGTTGCAGACAGTCAGCACTCTAGTGGTTCAAAGACAGGACAGACATCTGCTGAGAAGACGTGGGGAGATTCACTGTTTAGACAAACATCCCTGAGCACCTGCTCTGCCCTCAGCGCGGTCCTGGGGTGGAAACCCAAGTGGGACATTCCTGCAGTGTTGCTCAGAGAAGTCGCCTGGGGGTCGTGAGCTGGGAGCTGGTGATGAGGGGGCACTGAGGAGAAGGGAAGGCTGGTGTGAGCTAGCCTGGCTCATTTTGAGCCTTTGAACGTGACAGAGGAGCTGCAGGTTGTCCCGGGAAGGTGCCGGGTATGCAGGTACAGGTCGTGAAAGGGACTGGGGGTGCAGCCGAGGCGATGAGGTGAACTAAGGTGAGCAGGAGATGAAGCTGTCAGAGGCCAGGAGGCAGCGGGAGCCGCGGGGATCCCAGCAGAGGCAGCGAGGGGAAGAAAGCGGGTGTGGTGTGGACAGGGCCCGGGCGCCTGGAGAGGCCAGCACACCCAGTGTGGGAGACACCAGGGACAGAGCAGTTAGACCCCAACTGTCCAGGCTGTGGCCAGAGGACTGGAAAGACAGTGGGCAGCGGTTCTGGTGGTGGGACGGTTGCCATACTGGGGAGTTCGACTTTGGCAGGAGGATATACCCTGCAATAACAGGTGCCCCCCTGTGACCATCACCTCCCCGGGGGTCTTTGTGGGGACCACGTGCCCCCACGGGGAAAGGCGCTTCAAGAGTCACTAACAGAACATGCGCAGTCTCTAAAAGAAGGAGGAGAGATCGGAAGGCAACTCAAAGTCCCGTGTGTTACTCAGACGGTATTCAAGGGATGGGCGTCCTGGTCCTGCGGTGACTGGGTTATGGAATCACGGCTCCCTGATCCCGGGACAGGCCGCCCGAGGCATCTCAGACCCTGCTAATTCCAGTGACAGCACGTCAGATTTGGTTCAGAGATGGCAGAGCTTTGCCGTTGAAGAGGTGACCGGGACTGCTGGGGAGAGAGGTGGCCCTGAGGGACCACATCCCGGCCACAGCCTCATTGTCAAGTGATTTTGGGGGGCTTTTTGCTCACATAACCTTGAACACTTATTTATTTATTTTTAAATTATGGTAAGATACACATAACATATAATTTACCATCTTAACCATTTTTTATTGAAGTTGAGTTGATTTACAACGTTGTATTCGTTTCTGGTGCACAGCTTAGTGATTCAGTTATACATTTATATATGTGTTCTTTATCATTATAGGTTACTGCGGGCCATTGAGTATAGTTCCCGTGCTGTACAGTAGGGCTTTGTTGTTTATCTGCTCTGTACGTAGTAGTCTGTATTAACCATTTTTAAGTGTACAAATGCAGTAGCATTAAGTACACCCACAGTATCATGCAACCATCACCACCATCCATTTCCAGAACTTGTTCATTATCCCAAACAGACACTCTGTGCATTAAAGCCTAACTCCCCATCCCTCCATCCCTCAGCCTCTGGCAACTCCTCTGCTACTTTCTGTCTGTATGAATTTGACCATTCAAGGTATTTCATTCATGTAAGTGGAATCATACAGTATTTGTCCCAATTTTGTGTGTGGCTTATTTCACTTAGCATATGAAGTTTTGTCTCGTGTGGTGTGTGTCAGGATTTCATTGATTTGTTTGACTAAATAGTATTTCATTATATGCATGTGCCACAGTTTATTTGTCCATGCATCCTTTGATGAACATTTGGTTCTTTCCACCTTTTGGTTACTGTTAATAATGCTGCTGTTGCGGGGAGGGTATATCTCAGTGGTAGAGCACGTGCTTAGCATGCACAGGTCCTGGGTTCAATCCCCAGCACTTCCACCAAAAAAACAAACAAACAAATTGTTTAAATACATAAATAAACCTAACTTATTTTATTTAAAAAAATGTAAAATGAGGTTTGCTCATTTGGTGTGTAAAAGAAAAGTTAAGACATGATCAAACAATATTTTAGTTAGGAAATGCAAGGACATAAAAATTGAATTTGCAAGTGTTCAAGATACAGCTTACGAGGGGAGGGCATAGCTCAGGGGTAGAGCACATGCTTAGCATGCACGAGGTCCTAGGTTCAATCCCCAGTGCCTCCATTAAAAAAAAAAAAAAGATACAGCTTGTGTGTGCACTCCTTACTCCATGTAGAATCTTTTTCCAAACCTTAAATGTATGAGAGTGAATCAGACATATCTCGAGGCATAGAGCATACTTAAGGCTCCTCAAAGAGAAAGGAAGAACTTAAAGGGAGGGTGGGAGAAAGTAGGTGCCCTTATCTGGGAGTTTTAAATCTTGTTTTGAAAATAACACAGTTTCTCTGTCCATAAAAATGGTGCTTATTTAGAAAAATTCGGAAAATATAGAAAAGTATAAAGAAAATTTAAATAATCTATAGCCACTACATTTTCATGTTTTTCCATCTGTTTACCTATTGTTCTTTTTATAAAACTATGGTTCTAGTGTACATATTGTTGACGAAATTTCGACTAACTAGAAGAAAAAAGGGAATTTTATTTGAGCCAAACTGAGGATTATAACCCGGGAGATAGGCTCTCAGAAACTCTGAGAACTGTTCCACCCGTTAGAAGTCGAAGGCACAGTCATATACATTTTGGGGACAAAGGATCATACATCAGAATGGCACATCAACATTTTACAAGAAGTTCACCCACGATACGTACATAGTCCAGGTAAACAGGTAGAAACAGCAAGTCACCATAACCCCCTTCAGCCCTGGGAAAGAACACTGCTCTTTTAAGAAGCAACATTGTTAGCATCTGAAGAAAGGGGAAAAAATTGATCTTCACGGTCGAGCAGGCACTCCCATCTTTGAGGGAATTTGCTTGATAGGTGATGCAGATTAGGGAGGGAGGGAGGGAAGGAGGTCCAGACAGACAGAGAGAAAGAGAATTTTACGTTTCATTTCTCTTGTCCTGCCTTAAAATATAAATTTCATTTCATCAGTTTATTACTTTTTGCATCCTGATTTATCACTGAGCAATTTATTGTGATTATATATCCAGGTCAGTAAATACTCTTCTAAAATGTCATTTTTAGTATCTCTTTTCTCTGTCATCTGATGTGCAGTTATTTTACTGGCCTCCTGTTCTGGGGCGTTTCCATTCTATCCAGTTCTTCAGTATGATTTCTTTCTTAATTGAAGTGGGGTTGATTTACAATATTGTGTTCGTTTCAGGTGTACAGCAAAGTGATACAGTTATGTATATATTTTTCAGATTATTTTTATTATTATTTATTATTACTTTGAGATATTAAATATAGTTTCCTGTGCTCTGCAGTAAATCCTTGTTACTTACCTGTTTTGTGTACAGTAGTTTGTATCTGTTAGTCCCATACTCCTAATTTACCCCTCCCCACCTCCCTTTCCCCTTTGGTAACCATAAATTTGTTCTCTATTTCTGTGAGTATTTCTATAGTCATATGTAGTATTTTTTAGATTCCACTTATAAGTGATAGCATATAATATTTGCCTTTCTCTGTCTGACTTACTTTACTTAATATGATATTCTCTTAAGTCCATCCATGTTCCTGCAAATGGCAATATTTCTTTCTTTTTTTTTTTTGGCTGAGTAATACTCCACTGTATATATACCACATTTTCTTAAGCCAGTTGACTATTGACGGACACTTGGGTTGTTTCTGTCTTGGCTCTTGTAAATAGTTCTGCTGTGAACATTGGGGTGCAGATATCTTTAAATTGGAGTTTTCATCTTTTCCAGATATATTCCCAGGAGTAGGATTGCTGGATCATATGGTAGCTGTAATTCTAATTTTTTGAGAAACCTCTGTACTGTTCTCCATAGTGGCTGCACCAATTTACCTTCCCACTAGCAGTGTAGGAAGCTTCCTTTTTCTCCACGCCCTCTCTAGCATTTATTATTTGTAGACTTTTCTGTGATAGCCGTTCTGACAGGTGAGGTGATAACAAATTGTGGTTTTGATTTGCATTTCTCTGATAATTAGCCATGTTGAGCCTCTTTTCATGTGCTGTTGGCCATCTGGATGTCTTTGGAGAAATAACTGTTTGGGTGTTCTGCCTATTTTTTTGATTGGTTTGTTTATTTCTTTGATACTGAGTTGTATAAGCTGTTTGTATATTTTGTACATAAAACCCTCATCAGTTGCATCATTTGCAAATATTTTCTTCCATTCCATAGGCTGTCTTTTCATTTTGCTTTTAAGTTTGGTTAGGTCCTGTTTATTTTTACTTTTATTTCTTTTGCCTTGGGAGACATCTAAGAAAAAAATTGCTATGATTTATATTCGAGAATGTTTTGTCCATGTTCTCTTTTAGGAGTTTTATGGTGTCATGTCTTCTGTTTACATCTTTAAACCACTTTGAGTTTTTGTGTATGGTGTGAGGGAGCATTCTAATTTCATTGATTTGCATGTGGCCGTCCAGTGTTCCCAACACCACTTGCCAAAGAGACTGTCTCTTCTCCATTGTATATTCTTGCCTCCTTTGTCACATACTCGTTGACTGTAAGTGTGTGGGTTTATTTCTGGGCTCGCTTTTCTGTGCCACTGATCTGTATGTCTGTTTTTGTACTAGTGCCATGCTGTTTTGATCACTGTAGCTTTGTAGTGTTGTCTGACATCTGGAAGGGTTATGCCTCTAGTTTTCTTCTTTTTCCTGAGGATTGCTTTGGCCATTCTGGGTCTTGTGGTTACATACAAATTTTAGGATTATTTGTTCTAGTTCTGTGAAAAATGTCCTGGGTATTTTGATAGGGATTGCATTGAATCTGTAGATTGCTTTGGAGAGTATGGCCATTTTAATAGTATTACTTCTCTAATCCAAGAGCATGAGATAGCTTTCCATTTCTTTGAATCATCTTCAGTTTCCTTTATCAAGGTTTTATAGTTTTCAGTGTATGTCTTTCACCTCCTCAGTTTATTCCTAAGTATTTTTTTTATGTGATTTTATTTTTTTTGGAGGGGGAGGTAATTAGATTTATTTATTCATCAATTTTCAATGGCAGTCCTGAGGATTGAGCCCAGAACCTCGTGCCTGCTAAGCACACACTCTACCTCTGAGGTATACCCTCCCTCCTTTGACGTGATTTTAAATGGAACTTTTTTTTCACTTTCTGATATTTCATTATTAGTATAAAGAAATGGAACAGATTTCTGTATATTAATCTTGTATCCTGTTACCTTACTGAAATCATTTCTGAGTTCTGATAGTTTTTGTCTAGAGACTTTAGGGTTCTCTATGAGTTTCATGTCATCTGCTAATAGTGACAGTTTTGCCTCTTCCCTTTCAATGTGGATATATTTTATTTCTTTTTCTTGTCTGATTGCTGTAGCTAGGACTTCCAGTACTACGTTGAATAGAAGTGGTGAGAGTGGCATCCTTGTCTTGTCCCTTAATTTACTGAGAAGGCTTTCAGCTTTTTACCCTTGAGTATTATGTTGCCTGTGGGTTTGTCATAAATGGTTTTTATTATGTTGAGATACGCTCCCTCTATACCCATTTTGGTAAAGGTTTTTATCATGAATGGATGTTGAATTTTTTTTCAGCTGCTTTTTCTGGATCTATTGAGATGATCTTTCCTTCTGTTAATATGGTGTATCACATTAATTTTTTTTTGTAAGCTGAATCATCCTTGTGACCTGGAATGAGTCCAACTTGAACATGGTGTATGATCCTTTTTATGTATCATTGGACTCAGTTTGCTAATATTTTGCTAAAGGTTTTTGCCTTTATACATAAACCTTCCCATGCTGAAATTAAACATTCACGTATATTTTTTCTAGTTCTTTTATTATTTCTTTTTTCACATTTAACTATCTAATCCACCAAAATCCATTATGTCATTTAGTTAAGAACCAAGATAAAAATTTTTTCAAAGTTTATATTTTCAAAATTTAAACCCATTCATAATTAACAACCTGTAATTCCCCCTCTTGATCTGAAATGATTCTGCTCTCCCACGTTCGAGCAGACACTAACTCTCCAGAGTATTTCTGTTCCTACCTCTGACCACTCATTCTTGTTCCCATTACGAGATCCCTTCCTGCCGTATGAGCGCAAGTGGTCTCCAGTTTTATGCCAAGCCCACTTCTCTTTTAAACCTTTAGCGTCTTGGGTAAACTCACTTATTCCTGTGGCTTTTTATGTATCTGTGTCTTCAGTGCAGCCACTGAGCTTTTGTTCTGTGTATCTAGGGGCCTACTGGTCAACCCCCCAGAGCCTTTAAAAACAGCACATCCAAAACTGACCTTTTTAAAAACCTTTTTATTCTGTTCTTTTTGTGTATTCCCTTTCATTTCATTATACCCCCTGGTCTCTCAAACCAACAACTCTCTTCCCCCACCACCATAGCTAATCTGTTTCCAAATCCTACCAGTTTAGCTCCATGAACCTTTCTGAGATCCGTCTCCCTTTATTGCCTGGCAAAGTGCAGAAGCTGTAGGTGGTTGATCTGCCTCTAGTCTTCCCTCCTCAGATCTATCCTTCCCCTTTCACGAAATGACTCTACTAGAAATATCTGACTGTGAATTCCTCTACTTAAAACTGCAGTGGAAAAAGTTAGTTTAAAAAAAAAAAAAAGGAGGGGGAAAGGTATAGCTCAGTGATAGAGTGCGTGCTTAGCATGCGTGAGGTCCCAGGTTCAATCCCCAGTACTTCAATTTAAAAAAAAATTAGTAAAACTGCAGTGAATAAAACAGGCGTTGCTCTGTATGACCTACAAGACTCATTGTATCCAAGGAATTTCTAAAACTCCTCCAGCCTCATCTCTGTGTACTTCCTTCCACACGTCTGCACACATACTTTCCCTAGCATTTCTTCAGTATTCCAGGCTGTGACTCGTTCTTTTGCCTTTTCATGCGATCATCGCTCCATCTGCAAGGTTTTTCTCTCCTCTGCCTGGGAAATGTCTCTTCATTCATGAAATGCCAGTTGAGAGAGGGAAACCAGACACGGGTCTGTGAGCCTCGGCATTCCACCCACCTGGCTTTTCACAAAGGCCGTCTGCTTGCACCTTTCAGAGTGATGGCGGTTTCTCGTCGGCCGAGTTGCTGGGGTGGCCCACTTCTCGTAGGAGATGCCACACACCTCTTTTCCTGTTGGGACTTGAAACTGATGTTCTTCCCTGTTGATTCTTCCATTGGTGTCTGAAATTGCCAGGGCTTGGGTGCAACTGGCGAGAGCTCCCCCTTCTGGCCTTCCCACTCCATTTTAGTGAGTGAGGTTTCCTTTTCTTAATTTTCACGGGGGTTATGGCTTCAACATATGAGTTTGGGAAACATATCAGTCCATAACTTCAATCAAGGATTTAGCTGTAACAAATAAAGCCATCAAAGTACTAGGAAGATGGGAGCAAATGTTTTTATAATATGAGTTTGGGAAGGAAAAAAATCCACAGTTCATTGAGTGAAAGTTTTCACTGCATTAAAAAAATTCTAAAGGCGGAGGGGTGTAGCTCAGTAGCGGAGCATGTGTTTGGCACGCGTGAGGTCCCGGGTTCAATCCCCAGCCCCTCCAGTAAGTAAGTAAATAAATAAATACCTAATCCTCCCCAGAAAAAAAAGAAACGTTCATCCCACTTCAAGGGGACATTTTGGGTGGGGGCACCACAGGCATCAGATTGTCCTGATCGTTTCTGAGAAACTTGTGTCTAGGGCTTTCGCACTTACCAACAGTCATGGATGACACACTGTGTGTGTGACAGTACCTGCGTAGTCACTCAGCCAAAAACGAGCAGGTGCCATGATTCCAGTTTGCAGGGGTGGGCTGAGTGCCTGCTCGCCGCGGTGTTGCCCAGGATAAACCAGCTCAGCAGTCTGCTGTTTGTTTGTTTGTTTTAATTTAACTATAGATGATTTACAATGTGTTCATTCCTGGTGTACAGCACGGTGATTCAGTTATAGGAAGTTATACATACATATATTCCTTTTCACATTTTTTTTTATTATAGGCTATTGCAGGATACTGAATATGGTTTCCTGTGCTGTACAGCAGGACCCTGTTGTTTATCTGTTTTATATATTAGTAGTGTATCTGCCAAGGGGACATTCTTTTTGACTCAACCCTGTGCTTCCCCTCTCAGAGATGCCACTGGCTTTCTAGAAACCCTAGAGCTAGAATCCATTCATTCTGTTCATCTTTCACCTCTCAGTCAGTCCCAGAAACCTCCTGAGTGACCCACAAGTTTCCATCGCCACTCTTTTGGTGAACTTGCAAAATGACCGCATTCTGGCTTCTTCTGTGGGATACTGGGCTGTATCAAAGACGAGAGGTGGTCAGAGTCATGTAGGACACGTACCAGCCATTTGAAAGGGTTTGGTTAAGTCAGGGTCTAGGGTGAACCTGGGTCAATCGCCCTAAACAAACTGAGAGCTTTGTAATTCCTGTGGTGAAGGCCATGTGATAAGAAGCTCTTACTTAGGTTAACTTGGAGATGTTAAAACTCTCTTGCAAGCATCTTAGAATTACCTTTTGATGTGGGAAAAAAATTCTTTATGCTGGTAAAGCTAAACAGCAGCTAATCCATTATTCTGGGCATTTGACTTTAGAATTCAGAGAGGGACTCTCTGTTGTAGTATTCATTTATTCACGCATACCTCCTACCCCCTCTGATTTCCCCCAGGAATAACCTTACTCGCTCCTAGCCAGACGCTATGTGTGACCTAGGACCCAATGACTGAGAATTGCCTGTATTGATCTGGGTCAATAAAGAGTAGTTACTGGGCAGGGGGAAGGTATAGCTCAGTGGTAGAGTGTTTGCTTAGCATGCACGAGGTCCTGGGTTCAATCCCCAGTACCTCCAGTTTAAAAATTATTTTAATAAATAAATAAGCCTAATTACCTCCCTACCCCCACACCCCCCCAAAAAAGAAAAGAGTAGTTGCTGGGATGCACTGGGAAGCAAAGGTCTTAGCTCATGCTGCTGTAACACAGTATCGTAGACTAGAAATTCCTTTTTCACAGCTCTGCAGGCTGGGAAGTCTCAGAGCAGGGGCCAGCATGGTCAGGTTGTGGTGCGGGCTCTCTTACATGTGGCCGCCTTCTTGCTGGTTCACATGGAGGGGAGAGAGAGGGTACCTCTCCCCTGTCTCTTCTTCTAAGGGCACTAATCCCTTTCATGAAGGTTCAACGCTTACCTACCAAAGGCCCCACCTCCAAACACCATCACATTGGAAATTAGGGCTTCAGCATACTAATTGGAGGTGGTGGGGGAAGACACATACTCAGTCTGTAGCATCAAAATGTGGAGGTATCTTGAGACTGCCCTTAAGAACGGGTGTGTTGACCTCAAATACTATCCAACATTACAAATAATAAAATAAAACATTTTTTAAAAATTGGAGGAGGAGGTATAGCTCAAGGGGTAGAGCACATGCTTAACCTACACAGGGTCCTGGGTTCAATCCCCAGTACCTCCTCTAAAAATAAATAAGCAAACCTAATTACCTCCCCCCAACCAGAAAATAAAAATAAAATAAAACGTTAGAAGAAAGAAGAAATTCGCAAGGATTCACCCTGAAGCATTAGCTCAGAACTTAGTGGGGAGGCAGAGACCTGTAATGTCCCAAGGGTTCTGCTGGGGGGTGGGGGGGGCAGCACGTGACCTCTTGTGTTGAGTGCGTCCCAAGTTTGACCTTGTGAAAGCTACCACTGCGCCCTGGGGCTGCACCCTGACTGTGCTCCCAACTGATCCTGCTGTTTTCTTGGGGTGGAGGGAGGAACTGGCAGAGGCATCAAGGGTGCTTGCAATTGATTCCAAGCAGTGTTGTTAAATAGACCGGGGTTGCTGAGAAATAGGTGTGGGCCGCTCTGCTTTAGATGCAAAGGATAAATGCAGTGGGTGTCACAGCCAGAACAGTAATTTCGTCATCTGTCTTGTCGTGGAATGTGACTTAGTAATTGCAGCGCTTTCTCCCATCATTAAGGCTTGTAATTAAAGCACAGCTAACAGGACTACGTGCTAACTTGGGCAGTTTTAATCACCTCTTTTACTCTGAAATGTAATGGTAAAATTCTGCAGTTGTTCCCAGGCTGCTGATTGTCTTCAACATCTGTTGTCTTGTAACTCTTAGCAGTTCAGTACCAAGAGAGGAGGCAGGAATAATGCTCTGGGCATCAGTACCAGAGGACTTCAGCCACAGCAGACGTCAGGCTTGATGAGAAAGCATCCAGAGGAAGGGAGTTTTAAGTTTCCAACCAGAATAAAATTTTCTCTTTGAAAGCCAGTTTTTTATTTTACGTTTCAAAGGTGGCAGGCGTTCATGGGATTTGGCCGTGTCTGCAAGCCATATTTCACATGCACTGAAGGAAGCGTTCAATCATGTAAGTCAGTCAGGGCTGATTAAGAAAACCCTCCCCTTCCATCTCAGGAGCAGGTTTCGATTAATTTACGCCTGGATACTAAGCTGTGCATTAAGGTGTGGCCTTCCGTGCGGCAGGCTCATTAAGATGTTCATTACGTGTATTTGTCTTTTCAGATCCCATTACAACAAACTTCAGGGGTTAGCCAGGAACAAGGGGACCTTGGGCACTACATGAAATAAGGCTGACGGCTAAGGTGGGAAAGGTGGAAACCCCCTTCTGTCGCAGGATGGCTTACGCTCCCGTGTGCTGTGTTTTACCGGATTTGCAATAACAATAACCCCAGCGCATCTAGGAAATCAGCATGGCGTGGAGCCAGCCCGGAGCCACACACCGGGCCTTCCGCCGGGCGCCGTCACCGCCGTGGCTGCGATGTCGTTCCGGTGGGACAGGCGCGCGAATGGAACTCCGACCCAGAGGAGCGTCGTTATACCTCAGCAAACAGGCCTGTGGCCCCAAAACAACGGCAGCAAAAACAAAGGGAGGCAATCTAAGAACAGCTTGTTTTCTTGAAAGAAAAATTGTGGCGTCAAGTGCGCCACCTTTGGAGGTGGTAGAAAAATGGCTAAATGAGACCGGCTTAGAGCTCAGCCAGGCCAGACATTAGCAGCACAGCTGCCAGGCAGCCGAGAGGGGAGCAGATGCACTGAGGGGAGGCAGGAGAGCGACCCGGCCCGTCTCTCCCCCACGAGGCCGTCCCCCAAAACCCCATTTTTTGAGCCCCCCCCCCCACGCCCTGGCCTGACGGTTGGCGGTGCAGCGCCCTCTTGTGGTTGCTCTCTGGAAATGACTCGTCAAATCCACCCTCCTTGGAGGTTGGCGAGCATCTGAACAAGGAAACTGATCCAGGGGAAGGAAGCTGTCATGATAATTTAGCAAGCCACCTTCAGACTGGCTGGGTCGTGTGGTTGGAAGTCAACGGAGGCACACTACACATGTTGAAGCGTTTAATCTGGGCGCACACGGAGTCGCATCAGGAAACACCAAACCAAAGTAGTTAGCCGCCGTCCACCAGCAGGAGGAAGGCAGGGTGTTTAGGGGGAAGATGCTGAAGCCACGCCACGCCGTTGTTTGATTGGTTTGGCTTAAGCGGTTGCTTTATTTGGGGGCACCGCGTGGGCTATTTGTGACTGGTTGGTCTTGAGCGTCACTTTCTCAAATTTGGGCACATTGACTAGCTGACGAGAATGTTCCAGGCCACCGTACAGTCTTCATTAACAGTTAATCCTGCGGCTGCTGTCATGCATAGCTTCCGTGCTCAGACTGCTAAGCTCCAAATTCCGGCCTTCTCTCTTACTAGACATGAGACCTTGGGCAAGTTTCTTAACTTCCAGGCCTTGGTTTCCTCATCTATAAAGTGGCTTTAAGAATAGGACTCAGAATGAACTATATGCAATAACTTGTAATAATCTATAATGAAAAAGAATATTAAAAGGACTATATGTATGTATATGTATGACTGAAACATGATGATGTGCCCCAGACATTGACACAACGCTGTAAACTGAAAGAACAAGACAGGAATACATATGTGGAACTAAATCACTGCTGTAAGTGAAGGCAAACAGAGAAAGACAAAAATATATCACATATGTGGAATCTAAAAAAACGATACAAATGAACTTACTTACAAAACAAAAAGAGACTCACAGACACAGAAAACAAGTTTACGATTACCAAAGGGGACAGGGAGGGCGAGGGTGAATTAGGGGCTTGGAATTAGCAGACACACACTACTACGTATAAAACACATAAGCACGAAGGTCCTACTGTGCAGCACGGGGAGCTACAGTCAATTTCTGTAGTAACCTATAGTGAAAATGAATATATACGTATAGGTGAATCACTACGCTGTACACCAGAAACTAACACATTATAAATCAACTATACTTCAATTAAAAGAAAAGTCACACTAAAAAAAAAAAAAAAAGGAGACTAGTATCTAGAAGAATTAAGTGAGGTAATACATATAATGATGTGTTAGCACAGTGCCTGGCAAGTAAGAAGCACTCTGTAAATATTAACCGTTATTTTAATAATGGTTGTATACAGCCGTCTCTTGAACTGGCTTAATATGGACCTGCCCCAAGAGGGGATCCATTCTTGGCATGCAAGAAAATCGTGTTTCTGGACCCAGAAGGCTGGGACTAGCGTCAGGATAAAGGGGGCAGGTTTACCGAGGTAACTGCCCCCACGTGGAGCCGGGTGGGGCACTCAGACACCCCTGTCTCCCTGCCCTGGTCCACGGTCCCGCGGTGGTGTGCAGCTGTTCTTTTGTGATGTTTTAGCACATGCTGATTATTACAGTAACTTTAAAATTTTTTGAGTCTTCTCAGTCAGATCTCCAGAGGGCAAAAATCTTGCCTTACTTTTATCTATATCCTCTCAATTCGCTAAAACAGTATTTCCCAGATGAGATAATGAGGTTTATAGAGAGTTCAGAATCAAGGGAGGCAGGTCCCCCAAAAATAAAGGGGAAAATGGAAACCAGGAAACTAGAGAGGGGGTGATGGTCAGATCAGACATTCTGAAATGAGCCATGTGGAAGAGCTCACTGGTGTCGGGGCGGAGGCCTAGCCAAGCCAAGGGGACAGGTGACCCTGAGCAGAGGAAGGTGATTGTTCCAACCATGCCACCCTCTTGTGGGTGCTGGTCTGGGCAGCTGCAAAGACCAGTTTGCTGTGGTTGCCAGAAGAACCACTGGGTGAATACAGTGGCTGCCCTAACATGGTGGCCACGGAGGAGATCCCATGCCTCTCTAGGCATGGGAAGAAGCCTGGGGTGGCCAGGAGGCAGGTCATGACCAAGGCAGTCAGGGGAGGGCACTTGGCTTGGGTTCAGAAGGAGGCAGATAGCATGTGGCATGGTGGCGCAGTCCCCCGGGCTCCACGCCAGCACGCGGCTGCCCTCACTGCGTGATTCCAGTTCTCCTGTGCTCTAGTCCCCGGTGATGGCTTCACAGGTCCTCTGCAGGCCTCTGTCTGTGGCCTCCACCGCCCCTGGGAGATTCCCGTATGGGCGTCCACATAACTGCAGACTTCACTCTCATTCCACCCAGCGTGCATTTACTTGGAATCTAAAATACTGCCCCGCTGCTCTTAGAGCTAGAATCATAGCCTGTTGAGAGTAAAGGGGACCTTGGAGAGATCTAACTCTCCCAGTTTGACCTAGAAGCAAACTAAAACTCAGAGAGTTTGAGTTACTTACCTAAGGTCACCCAGCCATCTTGGGGGCAGAGATGGACCTGAAAGTCTGATGCTCAGTGGTGCCCGTTTTCTCCATTCCATGCTCCCCGAAATGTAGGCTTGGTCAAGATTTTGTTTGATGCATCTGGTCAGCTTTTAGTTGTTTTATTTGAAGGCAAAATGCGTTACCTATCTTGACTAGGATTATTTGGAGGATTCCAGCCCCTGCGACCTACACATATTTCAGATGAACGGTTTGATGAGTTTTGATAGATGTATACCCCAGTGAAGCCACCACCACAATCAAGATAGCTAACATTTCCATCACTCCCCAAGAGGTGCGAATTTCAAATTCTCAGTTTATCCCTTCCCACTCCCTTCCCACCCTGGTAACCATAAGTTTGTTTTCTATGTCTGTGAGTCTGTTTCTGTTTTGTAGATAAGTTCGTTTGTGGCCTTTTTCAGATTCCACATATAAGCAATACCATATGGCATTTTTTCTTTCTCTTTCTGACTTACTTCACTTAGAATGACAATCTCCAGGTCTATCCATGTTGCTGTAAATGGCATTACATTCTTTTTTATTTTTTTTATGGCTGAGTGGTATTCCACTGTATAAATATACCACATCTTTTTTAAAAATTATTTTATTTATTTTGGGGTTTTTTTTGGAGGGGGTAACTAGGTTTGTTTGTTTAACAGAGGTATTGGGGATTGAACCCAAGACCTCGTGCCTGCTAAGCACACGCTCTACCACTGAGCTATATCCTCCCCCTGTAATGTGCTTTAAAAAATTTTTTTTAATTGAAATATAGTCAGTTACAATGTGTCAGTTTCTGGTGTACAACACATCGTTGTTTTCATATTCTTTTTCATGTGTGCTTCTGTACATGTTCTGTTGAGAAGGGTCATGACGTGGACTGCAATAAAACAATACCAGCAGTAGTAATCATCAGTACCCTCACACTGGCCGGCAGGGGCCAGCACTCGGCTTTATTGGTCTAGAAGCGGTTTAGCGGAGCAGTTGTGAGCTCCTGGCCTGAAGCCTGGCTCAGCACGCAGCTCAGAGCAGAGTGAGGCTGTCTGGACCCCCCCTGCAGGCTCCTGGTTCCTCTCGCGGTGCTGATCTCACCCTACCCTGGGGGCGACCTCTCTCTGCTGCACAGGCAGGTTTGCACACGCGCTCTCCCCAGGCCTCGGAATGGCCCTGTCGTTGGCCGTGCACGCAGGGCGACCTGTCCCCGGTCTCGTCCCTCTCTGCGCGGTCACCTCCGCCTCGGACCCGCTCCGAACCCGCCTCTAACCCCGCCTGTGCTGTGTCCCCCTCAGGTCTCCCAGGCGGCGGCCGACCTCCTGGCGTACTGCGAGGCCCACGTGCGGGAGGACCCTCTCATCATCCCAGTGCCTGCGTCAGAAAACCCCTTCCGCGAGAAGAAGTTCTTTTGTACCATCCTCTGACTCCGAGTGTTACCAAAGTATCTTCCTAGCCTCCCCGGCAGAGGCCGCGCATGCTCTTCGCTGCAGGGAGCCCCGCCGCCCGCCCCTCCCGGACCAGGTCGGCCCCGCCCGCCGCGGCTTCTCATTGGTTTTCGTCATTGCGTTCGATTTCACTTTTTCTTTTCGTTTTCATGTGATTTTCATGATTAGCAAAGAAAACAGACATTTTTGTAGCCAAATAACGTGTGCCAAGTAAAAATAAGTGTGGGTCCAAGGGCTTAATTTTTTTTTTAACCATCTAATTCCCGAGTTTACATACGTCAAGTTTATGCACTGCAATGTGTCCTTTATGGAGGAGGAACAAATATACTCCACAGTCCCCCATTCACAGAAATTCAGGGTCAGGTTAGAGCTCACTGACCAGCTGAAGAATATGGGTCAAGTTTCCAGCTCTCGAGTCAAGTTTCCGTTCTGGAAGCTTTCTGTTTCCCGCTCTTCCGTCTTCCTGCTGAAAAGCAAACAGCGCACATCATCGGCTGGTCTTCTACACATGCGCCCTCCTGGGGCCCAGACCCGTTTCCCACTGACCGTCTGTCACCCGTCACTTCGGAGGCCGTCCTTCTACAAATGTAGGTGCTGGGCGAAAACTGTAGGGAGCTTAACCGTAAACGTCACACCGCCACATCTGTTTCTGTGCTCCAGCCGCGTGGCCAGGGAGACCATCTCCCCTCTCCACAGGCCACCTCTCCCTGCTGCACCTGTCCTGGCTTCTCCCCTGTAGTTCCAACATGGGCTGCGTTACCAAGGACCCGCTCTGGGCGCAGCGCTGGGCCCTGCGGGGGTTCACCAGGGTGGCTCCAGCCAGAGGAGTGAGGCAGGGCGGCGGCTCACCAGGCACCATCCGCGGGTAGGAGCAGCCCCACGGATCCACTCCTCTGACAAGAGATAAATGCCCTGTATACAGCTGTATAGAAGAGGGAAACCGAGGCACAGAAGGACTGTGCCGTTTCCCTAAGGTTGTAGATGGTGAGCGGGGAGGCTGGGCCCTGAGTGCAGACAGTGGGGCCCCAGAGCCCAGCCAGAACCCCTGAGTTACCCCGCCTTCCAGATCTGCCTGTTTGCAGGTAGGTAGGCAGACATGCAGACGACCTGAGCGACGTGCCATGAAGCATCATCACGGGGGTCCACCCGGCACCCCACTTCTCTCTGCAGGAGCAGGCCTGTCGGGCCTGTCTTCTGAGAGCTTACAGAGGGTTACACATGGCTGCCCCTGTGAAAGGCTAGAGAGCTCTTGTTTTTCTGAGACAAGCTTGCAGACCCCACCGAAAACAAACTCCTACTGCCCCCGAGAAAGGAAGGGAAACACACCACAGGAGCAGAGGGCGCTTTGTCCAAGTTTGCTTCTGTTCCGTTTGTTTGGAAACTGGGAGCAGCAGCTTACTGTATGATACAGGGTGGGCCACTGTGTGTCTGGAATGTCCCAACCTGCAAATCAGGGGTGATGGTAGTTACTCCTTCTGCCTTTCTGTTTGGGACAGAGGGCGGTGCAACGTGGATGACAGCTCTGATGATCATTTAAAACAAATGCTCTCAGTGCCCGGTATAGTACAGGGAAGGATGAATGTATGACTTCACAGATCCACAATTCAGTTGGAGGAATCATGTAAAATTGCCTACAAAGAGGCGAATGTAATTTTCCGATCAGTTAATGACTTGCTACCCTTGTTAGATGGTTTCAGGACGCTTTTATTCTCGGCTGCTTTGGGTAAAACCCATTCTTCATTTCGTGAAAGCTCCCTGATAATGCCAGTGTCCTTAGGAAGCTGTGTGCTCAGCCGGTCTCGGAATTGTATGCTGTCCGTGATAAACAGACTTCACAGCCTCCTCTGTTTTGGTTGATGACCAGGCTCTCTTTATTCTGTGGTCCGTGTCAACATCATTAACCTGATAAAGCAAAGCACAATCCATAAAAGCACATTAGAGAGGCTGACAAAGTGGGACAGCCCAGAAACCAGCTAAATCAGGTCAAGAAAAAAAAAAATGTGCTTCTGGTCTTAACCAAACTTTCTCCCCTTTGTTTTCACTTTTTGCTGCCCCTCCAGATTCTCCTCTCCCTTTCCCACTTTCCCCTTTCCCTCCCCTCTTCCTTGCATCTCTCCATGAGATGCTTTCTCTCCTTCCGTGACACCATTTCCTTCCACACCTACGGCATTTTGTGTGGCTTGCCCCTTCTAATGTGTCCCTTAAAGGCAAGTTCAGGCACACGGGCTGTGAGATATGCAAACGTGTGCACCAGCCCCCCACCCAGGTCGCTGGGAGCTGATGAAGTGGGGTGCACCAGTTGTCATTTGGTGTTTCCAGCTTGGCTGTCTAGCACCTGACCCCTTTCCTAAATGGGGAACTCACCCCTTATGTATAAATTGGGTGGGATACAGTACCCCCTCCCACTGTGGATGCTGAAGTGGGGGAGGGCTTCCCTGTCTCTCAGATGCACCCCCCTTTCCCAGCACCAGAGTGCCCAGTGACCCAGGGCAGACTCCTAGGACTCCCGTACTTGGGACTGTGAGCTCAGAGCTAGTGACAAAAATTTAGGGATGCTGAGATTTGTTTCATGAGAGCTGCAGTGGTAGGGGCGGCAGTGGTCGAGCAGGGGAGGTATCTAGGACTGTAGGCTGCAGGGACGGTGTGTCCACTGGTAACAACGTCGAGGGATGGCCGAGCCACAAGCAGACCACTTCTGCTCCATGCTTTGGCCCCACGGAGCTGCCTCGGTCCCTACCCAGGTCTCCTTCCCAGCTTTCTGTCAGTTCTCTGAGCCTCCAAGCTTCATCCAAGAAATTCCCTCCTCTTCCACAAAATAGCCTGGGTTGAATGTATGTGTCACATGACCTAAAAACCCCATTCCCAAGTGGACAGAAATGTGTATGTATTTTCGCCAAAAGAAGGGTACTAGAATGTTCTAGAAGCACTGCTCATAATAACCCCAGACTGGAAAGCACCCAGATGCCCATGTTGAATGGAAAAACAAATCACGGTGTGTCTGCACTGTGAAGTCCTGGGATGCTTCGGCAGTTGCGCACACAACATCTCACGAGAGAAGGCAGGTCCGGGACCGGGTGGCTCCACATCTATCAAGTGCGAACCCCGGCAGGGCTCACCTCTGCTGTGGCGAGCAGGGAGGTGAGTGACTCTGGGGGCCTGGTCACCAGAAGGGCACAAGGGAGCTTCTCAGATGTTCTGTTTCTTGGTCTGGTTGCTGGTTACCTGGGTGTGTCCAGTTTGTGAAAATTCTCCACGTGTGCACCCTTTTCTGTATCGATGTTGTACTTCAATAAAACACTGGTTTTGTGGCTACCCATTGAGGCTCCTATGGTTTTCTTTTCCTTTTTGCCATTTGGCTCGACTTTTTACTCCTGCTTGGGTGTAACATCATTCGCGGGGCATTTGAGTGTACTTGACAACACGCCGAGATACAGAATACTTACAATCCACAGGCTCTCAGCACAGTGCAGACGGTGGCTTGTGAATGGAGTATGTGGGTGCCTCACATGGAATCTGTGTCTCTGGGGCAGGCAGTGGGGAATCCTCCTGGGGCTTCCCGCTTGGCTCAGCCTCTCTGTAAATGAGGTGGGTGACATCTTCTCAGCCTCTCCTGCTTTCTGAAATGAATGGAGGGGCTGGCCGGCCACAGTGATGCCCCCTCTGGGGGAGGGAGCCGCAGCGGAGGCACCAGCTGGCTCTGCGATGTTGCATCTTCTGAACAGAACCCAGTCTCCCAGGCCGCCTGACCCGTCGACGCACTGAGGCAAACGTGGCTCTCTGGACCCTGCTCCCACCCACGGGGGTCCTGGGCCCCCTTCCAAACCTCTGATCAATGCTGAGGTCCCCAGAGCTGTCTCCTTTGCTGTCGGCTCCCACATGGCCCCACAAGGCTCCTTCCTGCAGCTCTGACACGTTGAATCCCAGGGTGATCACAGAGTAACTTCACGCTAGGTCTCCTGGGACAGGAGCCGGCTGGTCTCCCTTTGATTCTGAGCACCGGGCCCCATGGAACTCGGCAACAGTCTGCATGGTCAGCCGCCACCCTCCCAGGGAGCTGAGGGAAGGGAGCAAACCAAAGGTTGGAGGGAGTTTTGTTCTGGTGACTGTTCAAATTTGAAATGAAAATCACACAAGCAACTCGTGTTTTGGCCTGAGAAGAGGACGAGCTGTGGGTGATAGAATTTACCTCCTCATCCTCTCCTTCCGCTCTTCATGGTGGTGAGAAGACGCCAGTTTTTATGGAGTTCCAGAAGGACACTCCGTGTCTGCTCTGAGTTTCAGCTCCATCTCCTCGGGTAGGGTGGGGGCACACCCTATGCACACCACGCACCGGGAAGCAGTCCTCACAGCACCTGTCATTGCTGCAATTTCACATCAGTGCACGTGGTCACTCGATGCCCACCTGCGTCCCCCGCTACCACGCAAACTCCTTGAGGGCCGGGGTGTCATCCCCAGCACCTGTCACCTGGTCCATGAGAGACACTCGATAAGCATCATCCCAGTGAAGCAGTGAAAGTCACGACCAGTCCTTTTGTGCCCCTGAGTGCTTCTCCTTAGCCAGGCTGCAGACCAGGGAGAACCAGCCCTCTGAAGATGCTGTGAAACAGTAACCAAGGGAAAGAGGGAGGGAAACCATTAAGTGTTTATACGTGGATAATGTATTGAAAAAAAAGACACATAACTCAGTGAAGGAGTTCACTTTTTTGGGTAGGGGGAGATAGTTAGATTTACTTACTTATTTCTTAGTTTTATTGGGTAGAATTGTTAGAACTTGACTGCACATGTACAATATAGTGCACATATACATTGTATATATTTAATGGAGGTGCCGGCGATTGAACCCAGGGCCTTGTGCATGGTAAGCACACACTCTACCACTGAGCCATAACCTCTCCACCCCTGGAGTTCACTTTTTAATCCTCACAATTGTGTTGCGAACCTAATTATGCTCATTCTGCAGGTATATACTCCTCCTATACAGATGAGGAAGCTAAATTTGAATGAAGGGACTTGCCGGAGATCAGAGAAGTACTGAGTGACTGGATTTGAATTCCAGTCCGTCCTCCCCACTTAGCACCACCATCACAGTGCCCGCCCGTAGGCAAACCGAGGAGTCTGAGAACCAAAAGACTCTCATTCCTCCAGCCCACACTTTTTTTTGAAAGCTACTAGGGAACCAGGGGTCACTGTCTTGACTTTATAGGATGGTTGCCCTTTCTGGCCATTTAAAAACTATAAAGCACCTGCATGCTATAAATGCACCTTCACCCCGTGAGGCTGGCCGCTGGGGTAATTGTAGTGATTCGGGCCTGGGAGGGTGGCTTCTGGGTCAGCTGCGAAAGCACAGCTTGGAAAGGGAGGAAACATGGTCCCCTGAAGCCTGAAGGGAACGTTAGTCAGTTTAGTTCACACCTAACGCCTGTTGTTTGGCGCAGGCGGAGTGAAGTATTTCCGTGAGAAAAGTGACCCGTTATTAGCATGGCCAGGTGTGTGCACAAGGACTAATTCTCTGACTTGTCCCTTCCCAAGCGCTTGGAAAATTCTTACCATTTACTTGGCGCTTTTACATTTTTGTTATATTCCTATTTTTTGTTTTTAAGTTAAAGTAAACTTCACTTAACTCAATGTTAAGTATAAACTGACCCCCGGGCAGAATGAGGGAAACCACTGCCCCTGGTGACGGCAGTGCTCTGTAGCTGATGCCACTTTTTTTTCTTCACGTGTTTTTAATTTTTGTTTTTTATTGAAGTGTAGTTGATTTACAACGTTAGTTTCAGGTGTACAGCAAAGCAATTCAGTTACACTTACCTATTTTTTTTCAGATTCTTTTCCATTATGTTCCTACAAGAAATTGGGTGCAGTTCCTTGTGTTGTACAGTAGGTCCTTGTTGATCAATTTTATATTTAGCAGTGTATATATGTTAATCCCAAACTCCTAACTTATCCTCCCCTGCCTGTTCCCCTTTGGTAACCATAGTTTGTTTTCTGTGTCTGTGAGTCTATTTTTGGTTTGTAAATAAGATATCTGAAAGAGAAATATGATATCACATATATGTGGAATCTTAAAAAAAAGATATAAAGCTATTCTTTTTTTTAACAAAATACTTTTTTAATCCAAAGTCATCTGAATTCTTTTTTAAGCCCATTTAAAATATTGAAATACAGTTGATTTATGATGCCCATCCTTACGGCACGTATTTCCTAATCAAATAACGCATTGTTTCATCTCAGTCCTTTCTGGTCTCTAACACTCAAACAGTGCGCTCAAAGGTAAAAGGCAGATAACATTCCTTTTCTCTACGAGTTTCAGGGCCAAGACTGTCTGCAGTCTGTCATGGTCACGGCTGTCCCAGCAGGCGTGGGATCAGTGGACCCACAGAGGAGATCAAGATCCCCATTTTAAGGGGTTAGGGAGGTGGGATTGTCTACACTGAGATCCAGAAACAGACTCAGGTTCTGTGATGCTACCTAAGGCTTATACAACTGGGGGTGCCCACTTTCAGAAAAGGAAAATACCAGATTACAAATTAGGTGCAAGGACTTGGCACAGACCTTGAAGCTTAAGTGCCATCAGCTTCGTGGTAAATACTCCATGTCTGCCAAGACTTGAAAAATAAGTAGGACTTAGTCAGACAAAGAGCTGTAAGAAGGGAGAGCGGGCTGAGGACCTGACAAATGCAGAAACAGAAGTCTGGGGCAGGAGGGGGCGTCTGGGGGCTGCAGGCCCCTACAGGGCCCTGGAAAAGGAGCTGGGGACGCGGCCAAGGGGCAGCTGAGAGGGTGATGACGAGGGGCCTGCTACACTGAGCCAGCGAGTGTGAACTTTCTGCCCAGGGTACCAGAGAGCCACAGAGAGTTTGGGGGTGGGGGTGGCACGGTCTGATTTGCAGTTTGGACCCTCCCAGCCACCACAGTGGGGAGGGGGAAACTGGAAATCACGTGAGGACCCCCCCACCTCCATGTTCTCTATCCCCCACTTAAGTTTTAGTTTAATACAGCTGCTCCCATTACAAATACAAATCTTTTCCTCTTAAGGCAGCTCGTGCTCATGGCCGTGTGCATTTCAAAAGCAGTGTCTGTGACACTGTCCCCGAGCAGCCCTCCCTCCGCTCTGTACACAAGAAACAGCCCCCACCCAGCATCTGAGGAGGGCCACGGCAGAGTCGTGAGCTGTTGCGCTTTGAAACCCACGTGAATACTGCTAAGGAGAAAAAAACATTCGTGACTCTTGGGAGTTTATTCCAGGGCCGTGGCGCCAGGTGTAGGGACGGCTGCCATGGGGTCCTGCAGTCAGAGAGAGGTTCGGCTCAGCTCCAAGGAGACCTTGGCCAAGTGGGAATTTACAGCCAAGGAGCAGGGTGGGGGGCAGTGGGTGGGAAATTACTAAGAGGAGCCATCAGGGGTAAGTAAGGGGCTTCCGGCTAAACTGGCCTAACAGGACTCCTGCTGAAGGCAGGCCAGGGTGACCAGACCTCCCCTGGGGGTGCTGGGGGGGGTGAAGATCGGATATGGAGGAGGGGGGAGGGTTCTTGCAAAACCTGGACAACGCAGAGACGACAAGAAGGCCAAAGAGCGGGCCTAGGTGGAAGAGAGTTCAGGGGGGCCAGCGAGGAGCTTGGTCAAAGAGAGGCTGTCCGTACGGAAGCTGAGTGACCTTGGGGCCGGGACATGGACCCTCACCAGCCACATGGCCCTCAGGTGTCATTAAGGAGCTGAGAATCCTCTTACCAGGAGGAAGCAGATGGGTGGAAAATAGGGAGAGAAGGAAGCAAAGGGCCCAGGACCTTCCTCAGGTGTTTCCCACGTTTGGGGTGGGGGCTGCTGCCAGGATGCGCGGGAAAGCAGGTGATGCAGTAAGGTGGGGTGTGCACGCGCAAGGCCTCCGCTTTGGTGTTTGCCACCTGCTTGCCACGTGGGCTTCCCGCGGGCCTGGGAGGCTGAGCTGGCTGCCTGGTGGAGTGCAGTTCCTGAAAATCAAAGACACCACCACCCCAACTCCGCATCCAGCAAGGTGGGCTCAGTGTGTGTGTTTGTGTGGGTGGTAAAAAACGTGTAACGTAAATTCACCCTCTGAACAACTTTTAAGTGTGCAATACAGTATGTTAGTTACGTACACATTGTTGTACAACTGATCTCTAGAACTTCTGCATTTTGCATGACTAAAATTCTACACTCCCCTCTCCCCCACCCCCGCCCCAGCCCCTAGCAACCACCGTTTTACTTTGTTTCTATGATTTTGATTGGTTTAGATACATCACGGAAGTGGAATCATATAATATTGTCCTACTGTGACTTGTTTCACTTAGCATAATAACGTGCTCAGAGTTCACCCATGTTGTAGCAGAGGACAGGATTTCCTTCTGTTTCTAGGCTGAATAATATTCCATTGTCCGGATGTACCTCAGTTTGTCTATCCAGTCATCCCTCGATGGACGTGAGGTCATTTCTGTCCCTTGGCAATTGTGAAGAGTCCTTCTATAAAGACTAGAGGCATCTGTCATAGTGGAGGGAGCTGTCAAGATTACTATTACAGTCAGCACGTTATACTGTGATGCTGAGTTTCTCAACATCACTATGAGAGAAATGCAAATCAAGACCACAGTGAGGGGTCATGTCACACTGGTCAGAATGGCCATCGTTAAAAAGCCTACAAATAATAAATGCTGGAGAGGGTGTGGAGAAAAGGGAACCCTCCTGCACTGCTGGTGGGAATGTAAATTAGTGCAGCCACTATGTGGGGTTCTTTTAATAGGTTTATTTACTTTATTTTTATTTATTTTTTGAATGGGGCAGGTAGCTTTTTTTTTTAATAGAGGGACTGGAGATTGAACCCAGAACCTCGTGCATGCCAAGCACACGCTCTACCACTGAGCTGTACCCTCCCCCTGGTATTTGTTAAATGACTGAGAAGGAGTTAACCCTATGAGAAGTGACCTGACGTGTGAACATGAAGTGTTATAAATGAGTCCTTGTTCTCTTTCCCTGTTAAAGTTATGTCCTCTCACTTTCTCCTTTCTGGTCTGCATGAGCTGTGCTTCAAATCTCCATATAACATTTCACCTTTTTCTCCTGTGACCTCGAACTTGCACTCAACCTGAGTCCCATCTCCCTGCGAACACTTCCTTAAGCTTCCCAGGGCTGGTGTCTTCCAGCCGCCCCGGGCTTACTTTTGTCGTAATGCTGATCACGTTACTTTGTGATCGTTTGTGTATTAGTCCGTCCGCCCACTAGGCTTTGCCTCGCTAGTCTGTCCACTCATGCCGGCTACAGGTGAGATGCTCCAGTCAGCATTTGTGCAGGAGGGAGCAGAGGCAGGGCTCGGCATCCAGCCTCCTTCCTCTTGAGCTTCACCGTTATCCTGTGTGCCTTTAGAAGCCCAGCCTCTCCTGAGCAGAAGACACTCCACCCCAGCCCAGTCCCTCTGAACACCGTGGGCATCTCGTGAGAAGTCCAGGTAGGGGATGAGGACAGTGGCCCTGTCCTTCCTCCCATCCTTCTCCCCACCTCACCCAAGAGTCTTGGCGTATGTTCTCCAGCAGCTCGCTTCTTCCCTTGAATCATATCAGAGCTCCTCCTGGAGAGTCAAATGAGGGTCAGGGAGAGGCCTTAAAGTCCTCCCTGAGGCCAGATCAAAGAGAAGAGAGTCCGTGTGGGTCCATCAGTTCAGAAAGCTGAAGTCCACCACGGATCTCTTTGTGAACATCACGGGATAAATATGTGACAGCAGAGCAGCTGTTTCCCTCATCCCCATCGGGTTATCTTTAGACCAAGGAGCTCGCCTGACCCTGCAGGGTCCTCTGGGCTGTGTCTGCATCACCATCCCAGTCACTCTGCTCACAGCTTTGCAAATGTGAAATGCCTGACACTTTCATGCCACCCTGTCCCTTTGGACTGCATGAGCCTCCCTCCTGATCCCTCGTAGGGTGCAAGGGCATGGGATTAGCCTGGCCCTGACTGGCCCAGTCCCCTTCCCTCACGGTCTGAGGGTTGTTTGTGCTTCTCTGAGACATGGCCTGGTCTGCCCAGTTCTCTCCCTCCCTGCATCCTGCCCTTTGCATGTGACTTCACAGCTCCCCCTGCTGGAGGTGGGGTGTATTTCACTGCACACTGACGTTGGACGTGGCCTGTGGGTAGAAGTGACATCACACCAGTTCTGAGCCTTGACCTTAAGAGGCCTCACATGTTTGCTCAACCCTCCTGGGTTTCTGACTCTGCCATAAAAGGATGTGCCCCAGGGAATGATGGTCCCTTCAGCATGGGCCCCAGAACAAGATAAGCAAGGCAGAGCCACCCCAACCAGCTGACTGTCTACAGTTGTCACCCCAGCTGAGCTGCCAGTACACAAGCAAGAGTGAATGCTGAGCTTGGGTGTAGTTTCTTTTTTTTTTTAAATGTTATCTTATTTATTTATTTTTATTGAAGTATAGTCATTTACAATGTGTCAATCTCTGGTGTACAGCACAATGTCCCAGGCATGCATATATATACATATATTCATTTTCATATTCTTTTTCATTAAAGGTTATTGGGTGTGGTTTCTTATGCAGCAGCCGCTGACTAATACAACTCTCTGCCCTCTTCGTTCCTCAGCCTCGTAGAAGAAAGGAAACTAACATTTTCTTTTTTTTTAATTTTTTTTGAAGTATAGTCAGTTCACAATGTTGTGTTAGTTTCTGATGTACAGCATGGTGATTCAGATATATATATATATATTCCTTTTCATTTTCTTTTCCATTATAGGCTATTACAAGGTATTGAATATAGTTCTCTGTGCTATACAGTAGGGCCTTGTTGTTTATCTATTCTGTATATAGTAGTTAGTATCTGCAAATCCCAAATTATCCCTCCATACCCCACATTTCTCCCAGTAACCACAAGTTTTGTTTTCTATGTCTGTGAGTCTGTTTCTGTTCTGTAAATAAATTCATTTGTGTCATTTTTTTAGATTCCACATATAAGTGATATCATATGGTATTTGTCTTTGTCTGACTTACTTCACCTAGTATGATCATTTCCAGGTCCATCCATGTTGGTGCAAATGACATTATTTCATTCCTTTTTATGGCTCAGTAGTGTTCCATTGTGTGTATATATACCACATCTTCTTTAACCAGTCATCTGTTGATGGAGGTTCAGGTTTCTCCCACGTATTGGCTATTGTAAATAGTGCTGCTTTGAACATTGGGGTGCATGTGTCTTTCCGAATTAGAGTTTCCTCCAGATATATACCCAGGAGTGGGATTGCTGGATCATAGGGTAAGTCTATTTTTAGTTTTTGAAGGAACCTCCATACTGTTCTCCACAGTGGCTGCTCCAAATTACATTCCCACCAACAGTGTAGGAGGGTTCCCTTTTTTCTGCAGTCATGCTAGCATTTATCGTTTGTAGACTTTTTAGTGATGGCCATTCTGACTAGTGTGAGGGGACACCTCCCTGTGGCTTAGATGTGCATTTCTTTGACTGTTTGCAGTACTGAGCATTTTTTCATGTGCCTGTTGGCCATTTGTACGTCTTCACTGGAGAAAGGAAACTACGTTTTCCGAGCACCTGCTAAGCCAAGTGCTTTCACATATGTTATTATATGTAATTTTTCAAATGTTCTATGAGGTAGGCATTCTTTTTCACATTCTACAGACAGGAAAACTGAGGCTCCGTGAAATGAAGTAACTTATCTGAAGTTATAATTTGAGTAAGTGACAGAATTAGGATTCCACACCAGATCTTCTGACTTCATGAGAAACACCACTTCTGCTGCCAAATACATCATAGAGATCAGATGAGGTCGCAGGAGCATCTGACTGCCGTCCCCACAGAAGGTAATTATAGGCTTTGTACACCAGCACTGGTTCATTGGAGGAAAGAGATATTCACCTCATTGTGTATAAACCAGAAGGAAAAACTGTTTAATGTGGGAGAGTAGGACCTGGCATGACTGTCACCCAGGAAACTCTCCCTAATACTTACACCAGTACAGATAATGAGCCCTAGGCATGATTAGCTATTTGGAATAATCCTTTTATCTTTTGACATCAAAATATCCTCCTCTCCTTTGACTCAGAGCAGCTCTGAGACATGCTCGCTGAATTCATGCAATGTCATTTTGGGACCCTCCTGCCCTCCTCCCTGCTCGCATTTGAAATTCACTTCTTACGAAATCATCACTCTGCAATCCACCTCAAAGGCACACGTGTTGGTCACAAAGCTCGGGAGGAATTTTAACAGTGTATCTTGGGCAATTATAATGACAGCGTGGATTTTTAACCCAAGTAGAACATAAGAATGTGGGAGAAGAACTTGTTTTTCTTTTCCTTTGATCTCCTAAAAGCAAGGTTCCTAACGTGTCTCAAGAAATGGAATAAATAAGGAGGAACAAGATGAAAAAAATCAGGGCAGAGAAGAGTGAAAATGAATCTCTTCCTATGTGCGGAAACCCCAGTCACTCTAAGAGTGTTAAGTTACGGAATTTTATAACTTGAGGAATGTATACATTATCCAAGGGGGGGCTGTGTTCCAAGCCCCCCACTGTCAGCAGGCTGAAACCGCAGCTAGTACCAAACCCTGCGTATACTATGTTTTTTCCTATACGTACATACTTGTGGTAAAGTTTAATTTATAAATTAGGCACAGTAAGAGATGAATAACCACCAATAAAAAAATAGAACAGTTGTAACAGGATACTGTCATAAAAGTTATGTGAATGTGGTCCCTCCCTCTGTCGAAGTATCTTGTTGTACTCAGCATTCTTCTTGTGATGCTGCGGGGTGATAAAAGGCCTGTGTGATGAGATGAAGTGAGGTGAATAGGCTAGTACTGACCTTCTGCCAGAAGGTCAGGAGGAAGTGGAAGGGACGGAAGGAGGGAGGGAAGAAGGAAGGAAGGATGGATTACTATCCACAACATCAGGCAGATTTTTACATGGGAGATCTCCACGATGCAAGCCATAGCCTTTTTTGTTTTTACGCTTCCCATGGCCTCAGTCATTTCCAGCACCCACCTCCCACCCGCCCTCCTCCCTAAGCTCACTCCCACCTCCAGCCACTGAAATGTGTATGTCAATTAGTCGATGAACAAATTAGTCCATGACGTCAGCAGAGAGCCAGTAGAATTAAGGGCATTTTAGGGAGTCTTACAAAGACAGTGGACGCTTCTTGTTTGTGGTCAAAGCCACGGGTGACTGTCGCTTCGCCTGCTCCAGACTGGCCGAGGGACGTGCCTCAGCCAGCAGGGCCTCTGCACTGAGGCCGGGCCTTGACGCGGGGTGGACGCCACCAGGGCTGAGCCCGCCACCCACGGAAGTTGATACGGTTGATGTTGTGGCTTGCTTTTAGCATTTCCATTAAGCTGAAGAGGAAAGGGAGGAAGGCACAGAGGAATACAGTTCATTTAGTTAAAAAAAAAGACAAGACGCGAGGAGGAGTTTGAACTCTGACCCTAATCCAAATGCTGCAATTTTTGTCCCTAAATTCCCTTGTAGGGAGACCTCTCCCTGGGCCAGGATGTGCCTGGATCATTGGGATCTGAGTTGTCAAGCAGAAAAAATACTGAATTAGGTTCTGTCCAGTCCTTTTGGGGATTTTGTTTGTTTGCTTGTTTGTTTGAAAGCAACTGTTAGAATTCATTTCACTCCCTAAATCTTTGCGATACATTTTCCAAGGGTTGAGGTTGCACAAGGCTCGTGTTAGCTAGCTGCCTTCATGCTCGTGTCTAGCGGAGAGCGGGATGCTCCCCTTCACAGCCTTTCCCCATGTGTTTTCTCTTTTAATGTTCAAAACAACTCGCTGAAGTATGTGCCCTGTGAATCTCATTTCGTGGATTAGGAACCTTTAGGAGGCCTAAAGAGATTAAGGACTGTCCTCGCTCGCAGCCACATAACTCATCAATGCAAACTCAAGTTTGTCTGCTGGAGCTGCAGAGAATGCTCTAATTCTGTTTCTTCTCTGACAAAGGTTTCTGAATTTTAACTTTTATGACACTAGATTCTGACAAGATGGCTTGAATAGCGTGTGCCCTTCCATTTGCCATTCTGAATTTCTAAAATGTTCTATCTTTGCGGGGAGGGGACAGCTCAGTGGCAGGGCACGTGCTTAGCACGCACAGGTCCTGGCTTCAATCCCCAGTCCCTCCATTAATAAATAAACAAATAAGCCTAATTGCATCTCCCTCCAAAAAAAATTAAAAATTTCAAAATCTTTGGACATCTCTAGCCTTGTCTTTGATAACAGGAAATTTGGTATATTTCATAATCATTTAAAAATACTTATAATCTTCAATAGCAGGGTCCCCCAAGTTCTATAGAAATTGAACTTGACTAAAAATTTTGTATAGACAAATAAGAAATGTGCGCATAGAGCAGTACATGTACTGGAACGGCACTGGTGATGTTAACAGAAATTGTTCTGTATTAGGAGGGAGAGTATAGTTTATCCTTTACAAGCAAGCTTCTTGAAGAAGGAATCTGTACACCACTTTCCCTTTTTATTCTTTCCTCAACTCACAGTACTCTCCCTTCTGCCCTAACTACTCCTCAGAACTGCCTGTTACCTACCCACCACCAAGTCAGCAGACACTTTTCTGTCTTTGAGTTTGGGCTGCTGTAACAAAGCACCTCAGACTGGTTGGCTTATAAATGACAGAAATCCATTTCCTGCAGTTCTGAAGGCTGCAAGTCTGAGATCAAGGTGCCAGCATGGTTGGGTTCTGGTGAGCCCTCTTCTGGGTTGTAGACTGCCAACTTCTTATTGTAGAAGTTGGTAATAGGAAATGACCTAGCTCTCTGGCCTCTTCTTATAAGGGCATTAACTGTTTTTTTAAAATTGTAGTTTTATATATTATTTATATATATACATAGTAATTTGTATCTGTAAATCCCCAACTCCCAGTTTATCCCTCCCTACCCCTTCTCTGCCCTGGTAACCATAAGTTTGTTTTCTATGTCTGTTGGTCTCTCTCTATTTTGTAAATAAGTTTATTCATATCATATTTTAGATTCCACATATAAGTGATACTTGATATTTGTCTTTCTCTGACTAACTTAACTTAGTATGATAGTCTCTAGGTCCATCCATGTTGCTGCAAAAGGCAATACTTCATTCTTTTTCATGGATGAGTAGTATTCCATTGCATAAGTATACCATATCTTCTTTATCCAGTCATCTGTCTATGGACATTTAGGTTGCTTCCATGTCTTGGCTATTCTAAATAGTGCTGCTGTGAACATTGGGGTGCTTGTATCTTTTCGAATTAGAGTTTTCTCTGGATATATGCCCAGGAGTGGAATTGCTGGATCATATGGTAAGTCTATTTTTAGTTTTTGAAGGAATCTCCATACGGTTTTCCACAGTGGCTGCACCAAACTACATTCCCACCAACAGTGTAGGAGGGTTCATAAAGGCACTGATCTTATCATGAGAGGTTCACCTTTATGGCCTTACTACTTCCCAAAGGCCCCAACTCCAAATACTGTCATGTTGGGGATTAGATTTCAATAGATGAATCAGGGGGACACGTTCAGTCTTAGGTCTTTACCTTGTTCATTCACTGATGACACTGTTCACAGTGGCTTCTTCTCTTCCTCGCATCACCCCTGTCTTCGGTGACCCTTTCTCTTGTTTTCTGGCTTCTTCTCAGTGTCCTTTGCAATTTCCTCTTCCTCTGCTTGCATCTAAATGCTTGTGTCTCTGTTCATCTTTGCTCTGCACCCTATCCCTGTGTAACCACACGCCATGAACTCTACTACTGTCAACTTGATAAGGATTTCCAAATTCATTCATTTGGTCGTTCATTCAGCAATACTGGTGAAACATCTACAAAGTGCCATGTTCTGGGATATGTCAGTGAACAAAGTGGAAGGGGAAAGTTCCTGCTCTACACAAGACAATAGGCCATAAGCAGCAACAACAAAATGAGTAGATTGTACAGTGTGTTAGAAGGTGGTAAGGGAAGTAGGGTAGAGAAATGGAGATCAGTGGTGTGGAGGGGAGGCTGTAATTTTCAGTGAAATGGACAGATTAGGCTTCATTGAGAAGGTGATAGTTTAGCTGACTTGAAGGAGAAGAAGGAGTGAGTCATGAACACATCTGGAGGAAAAGCAGAAGCAACAGACAGTGCAAAGATCCTGGGGCAAGAAGGTCTCTGTCATATTCAAGAGACAGCAAAGAGACTGGTGTGGCTCGGGAGCCAAGGCAGTGAGGGGGAGGGTGACAGGGAATTAGGGTATAGGGTCTGTAGGCCATTGTAAGTACTTTGGTTTCCTTGTGAGTGAACTGGTGGTCACAGCAGGGTTTCAGGTTGAGAAATGGGACAGTCTTACTTACATTTTAACAGAATCACTGTCTTAGGTCGGGTTGCCCAGGAAGCAGACTCTGAAACTCAGGTAGTGTGCAGGAGGTTTCCGGGGGGCCGCTCTTGGAGACACGTGGAAGGGAGCCAACAAAGCAGAACTGGGGAGATGCAGTTGAACTTAACTAGTCATTGGATGCAGGTTGCCTCAGTTGAGGAGAGTTACACCCTTGGGCAGACAGCATCCTTCAGCTCAGAGCCATTCCCAAAGGGAGAGTCAACAGAGAGTCATCATAGTCCACTCTCCATCCAGAAGGGGGCACCTGGGTGGTACCCCACAGCATCCCCTCAGTCCATCCCTCGCACATCTCACTGTTCAGTTCCCATATGGAAGCTGAGTTCCACCCTCCATCTTCTGGTTGGTCCTTGCTGCTGCGGCTCATCTCATAGTGCACATGCTACCCATCCTCTTCCTCCTCTGCTACCCCTGGTAGACTAACCCCACCTTCAGCCAATCTATTCTCAACATAGCAATGTGAATGGTCCTACCAAAGCATGCCAGATCACGTCACTTCTCTGCTCAAAAGCATCAAGCAGCTACTCTCCATATCAGTGTAAAAGCTAACATCCTCTCCTGCTTTGTACCACGTTCTTGCCAGAGGCTGCATCCCCGACCTCATCATCCCTGTTATTCTCCTTCTCATTCATTCAGCTCCCGCTACACCAGCCTCCTCCCTCCCCCTTGCACACATTTTTGTAAGACACTCTGGCAGTATCTGTTTTCCTACTCTTTCCGGAGGAGCCCTGAACAAGCAGGATAATCAAAAAACAAGAGTCAAGATGCTTCAGACTGAGATGTTAAGCGTTCCCATCTGGTGGTGTAAAAAGGTTGTCTTCTGCAAAGATGATCTGAGCCACGTCGTTTAAGTTCATTCTCAACTTAAAAGAATTCAACTGTTGGCTGAAAAAGAAAGAGAAGAAATCACTTAAATAGTACACGTTACTCGGGCAGCAGTGTGCCCTAGGGAAAGGATGCCAGTAGTCCTGAAACCCTTGAAAAGAAAGCTTGATTAGCTTTAAAGCTGTCCCAAAAAAGTGAACTTTATTGTTTAGGTGTCTAAGCAAGATGGTTTCCTTGGGTAAGAGAGTGAGCAACTGAAGAACTGTAGAGAAACACTGATGATAAAGAATTAGAAGGAAAAAATCCACAGATTTTTGCACACACAAAACCATAGTATGCACAATTGGTTTTGTGCGTGCAAAAATCTGTGGATAATACACATAATATAATTTTTGGCTACTTAAGAGATTTTCAAGGGTACTTCATTGGTTGGCAAATGAGGATTGGACCCTGTTAAAAAATGGGCAGAGGATCTGAATAGACATTTTTCCAGAAAAGACATACAGATGGTCAACAGGTAGATGGAAAGATGATCAAGTACACTCACTATCAGGGAAATGCAAATGAAAACCACCACGAGATGTCACCTTATGCCTGTTAGAATGGCTGTCATCAAAAAGACCAGAAGTAACATGTGTTGGCGAGGATGTGGAGAAAAGGGAACCCTTGTGTTCTCTTGGTGGGGATGTAAATTGTTGCAGCCACTATGAAGAACAGTATGGAGGTTCCTCAAAAAATTAAAAATAGAACTAGCATATGATCCAGCAATTCCACTTCTGGGTAGTATTCAAAGCCTGAGTTGTCAGATGATGGTTAGCATTTTTTAGCAACAGAGTATTTTTTAATTAAGATATGTACTTTTTTTTTTTTAGAGATAATGCTATTACACACTTAATAGGCTACAATATAGTGTAAACACAACTTTATATGCACTGGAAAAACGAAATAATTCATGAGTCACTTCACTGCAATATTCACTTTATTGCAGTGGCCTGGAACAGACCCCACATCTCTGAGATATGCCTGTATGGATCAGATCTCATGATCAGAAATGGCCTAAAATTTCAGAAGAAAGAGAATACTGATGATTTGAACTCATCAAAATTTAAAGTGTTCTTCTCTTTTTTTTTATCAAAGTCCATTTACAATGTTATATTAATTTCTAGTGTACAACATAGTGATTCATTTATTTGTACCTATATTGCTCTTTATTAAATAGGAATATTTGCAAACATTACAAAGTTGTTAAAGCTGCAAAAAAAATTAAAAGACAAGGAAACTGAGAGAACTACTTTCAACAAATACAAATATAAAGGTTTAATATCCTTAATATATAAAGAGCTCTTAGAAATAAATAAAAGGCAAAATACACAGATATTTAACCAAATAAGAAATAGAATCGCCTAATAAACATGAAAATATTTAATCTCATTAATGAAAAAATGTTTGCGCTTTGAATTAGAAAAGAATTTTTTTTTTAATGCTAGGGTAAGTAGGATGAGATAGAAATGTACTTGTTAAAGTCAGGCACATACATTGATACCATGTCAATATGAACAAAGAGTCTTAAAATAATATATAAAAAGGAAATCATCTGAAATGTGGGTAAAATACTATACACAGAAGTGCCATTGTTATTTATTATAGAAACATGGAAATAACCCATATGTCCATTAAGGGACCAGGTAAGAAATTACAGTGTGGACAAGTGATTACACAATTAAGTTATATTTTCTACTACTAATTAAATGTGAAAATGCTTAGATGTTAGGTGAAAAGAGATGGATATAAATTTGTATTTTCAGGATGATTGCAAAGGTTTTTAAATGGAAAAAAGCAACATATGATTTGTATTTGGTGTGATGTCATTTCCTCTTTATAAACTGTATTTTCTAAGTTCCTTTTTATAATTATGTATTCCTTTTGTAGTCGGAAAAAAAATTCTTCCCCAGAGCCTTCCCGATAAAGTCCAAATTCCTTAGAGAAGCGTGTGACCATGATCTGGCCCTAGCCCCCTGTTCGCCTTCTCACCAGTGCCCGGTCTCACCTTGCTAAGGTCATACCACAATGCTTGGCTTTCCCTGATGGCCATGTCATCACTGTCTCAGGTTTGTTTTCATTATTTATTTTTGCCTAGGATGCTCTTGAATGCCCTTCTCACCCTCTGGGCTTGCTAACTCTTTGGCCTCTTCGATTTCAAGCCCCAGCGCCATGTTTTCAAGAGATAGCCTCCTCAGGGGTGCCTTGGGGTGGGTCAGATACCTCCTCCTTTTCCCTGCAGTCACGCTCGGTGATTCCATCACACTGACTTGCAGTCAGGGTGGCCAGCTGTCCTGGTTTGCTTCTCTTGAATCTAATTCTCTGTTAACTTGTTCACATCTTAGTCTGTGAGCACTTTGACTCCACAGGTCTTTTACAGTATCTCCGGGTTTAAACATTTTATCCTTTCCACTATAGACCTTGTCTGTCTTGTGATCTTTACCCACGTGAATCTGAAGCTTATCAGGCGATAACAGGTAACAAGTAGGTGGAGGGCTGACTGGATCTATCAGTAGGTGGTATGGGCAGCTCCCGCCATGGTGGTGAGATCTAATGATGCTAAAGGGTTACTCATGACTCTCTGTCCTAGGCCTGGCAGACAGCAGTGAGCTTTCCTCTAGCTGAAAGCTTTTTGGTAACTGGAAGGCACATCTTGATCAGTTAATGTGTTAGGATGGCTTTGTTTATCCCTCCCTTTAGTGCTCACTGTAATTCTGAACAGTTGTTTAATTCTGCTATTTAATAATGAAGTCTGTCCCATTGCAGTCCCATGTTCCCAATTCCCATACCATGCTCTACTTTTCTTATTTTCTGTAGCACTTTATTTTGGTGGGGGGTAAGTAATTAAGTTCTTTATTTATTTTAATGGAGGCACTGGGGATTGAACCCAGGACCTCACGCCGGCTAAGCATGTGCTCTACCACTGAGCTGTACCCTCCCCCCTTTCTGTAGCACTTATCTTCCACTTGCTGGTAAAATGTGTTTCTTTATTATATCTGCAGTTTACAGTCCGCCCCTGCCCGCATCACCACAGGACATGCATCTTTGTTTTGTTCATCAGTGTATCCCAAGTACCTACAAAAATGCCTGGCACATAAGAGGTGTGCAATAAGTATTTGATAAATTAATAGATCTGCCTGAATCAGGGATTATTCCTCTTTGGGGATTAAGTTATTATAATTCTTCAATCACAAGATGAAAATTTTTAGACATCAAGAGAGGCATGTGAATGCCTTTCTTGACAATAAAAAACAGAACACCCTTAGAGACAACCAATTATTACTTTCTTGACAATCTCTTTAATTGAAATGGAGAAAGCAGTTCAGCAGACTTTCTAAACAAAGAAGAATGTCTAACAAAACATTTGTAGCCACTACATATTCTCCTTCCTTATTGCAATGTGTGCACAGTTGCCCCTGGGAAAGGGGCACTCAGGTCTTGATGACATTTGCTCATAAGTCACAAGGATCTCAGGCTACTAATTCCACCTTTCCCGCAAGAATGACAAATTGCTCTTTCTTTTCTTCGGGGTCTTCAGGGGCCATGGTGAGTAGGTAGGGGTCCTAAAGACTCCCCTGCTGTTTAGAAACAGTAGTGTTCCTCAAATTTGCACTATAGCCTGGGGTAACCAGCCCCTAAGATGTCCCCCAATCATCTCTGCCTCCTGGTGTTCCACCCTGTGGGGCCCCTCCCACAGTGACTCTGAGCCAGTCTGTGTGACCAATAGAATCTACATAAGTGACAGTGTGTGTCTTCCAGGGATTCATCATAAGGGGCAGCGACCACCTGCAGTGGTCTCTTGGGTCTCCAGCTCTTGGGGAAGCAGGTCTCCAGGGGAGGGGACAATAAGGCAGCTTGCTGGAGAGGCCCAGTTAGGCCAAAGAGAACACCAGCTCGGCAGCTCTGGAAGGGAGCCGCCTAGGAAACGGCCCAGCTTGCAACCTTGTGGAAGACCCCGAGCCAGAACTCGGATCCCACATTCTAGACTCACAGAAACCGTGAGACATAGTAAATGATTATTGTTGTTTTCTTTAAAAAGAGTTTTGGAGTAATTTGCTAGCTAGCAATCGATAACTAACGAATATGCAAATCTCTCTGAAGGGACAAGTGACTTCTGACCTCGTATTAATTATTTTTCATATTTTCCTTAAGTAGTACAAACGTAAGGAATTTATATCCTTAGGCTCATCGCTTTTATACAAAAGAAATTTTAAAATCTAATCTAGTACAGACCCTACGACAAAACAATCCAATAAAAAGCCAGTCATTTTAATGGAGGATCGTTTTGCTGGAATTAAACTGGTGCTGACGTGCCTAAGACACCTCCTCTCCCGCCCGGGTCCCACTGCAGGTGCGCGCACCTGTGCTGCTCGCAGCCTGCCCGCGCCCGTTCAGAACCGGGGCACGTGGGACTTTACCCTCCATTGAACCGCAGCTGCCCGTCTCCACAGCCTGATCCCCTGGGCGCGGCCTTACTCCTCCCGAGTTCCTAGCGGACAGAACCGGGCAGAGAGCCGGGTCTGCCTGCACCAGAACTGATGATACTTGATGAGTCGTTCCTGAAGACACAGGTAACTGGGCTGCCTCGCCCGGCACTTCGGGCCAAGGAGACGTCAGCAAGCTCCCATCTCCCACACGAGACTGGCATTCGGCAGAAGGAAGCTCGGCGTGACTGAAAACGAGAGTTCTCCCTCAGATCGCCTTTAAATCTTAGGCAACCTGCACCCTTTACGTCCGCTGTGTTCCAGTCCCGGGGTTGGGGCGGCCCCTGAGCTCGGCGTCGTCCTGCGCTACCTCATCTCCGCCAGCAGGGGGCAGTAGGCGCCGAGACGGAATGCGCGTGCTCGGGGTGGGGCCTCGCGCTTCGCATCCGCGACCGCTGAGCGTGACGGAAGAGAGTGCGCAGCATTATGGGAAGTGTGGTTTCCTAGCGTCCGGGTCGCGGTTGCGCTCCCCTCTTGAGCCCAGAGCGGGACTTCAGCTCCCGGCTGGCCCGCGGGACCGGGAGGGGACGCGAGAGAAGGGGGCGGAGCCAGTGAGAGAAAAGGTAGGCGGGCCTGAGGGGGAGGCTCAGCCGAGGGGGCGGGGCTCCGGCCGCCGCCCGCGGTCTGAGGAACCTGAGGCGCGGGGCCGCGAGCGGAGAGGCGCCTAGCCAGCGGCGGGCCCGAGGAGGGCGTTCCCGGAGCGGTCGCGGGGGAGTCGGCTGCCGCCCCTCGGCCTGTCTCTGGCGGCTCCCTCCGTCTCCGCCGGGACGCGGGAGAGCCCGGCGCGCGGCGGGGGCGCGAGGTGGAGCCGGCGGGGGCGGCCAATGCGAAACTGGCTGGTGCTGCTGTGCCCGTGTGTGCTCGGGGCCGCGCTGCACCTCTGGCTGCGGCTGAGCTCCCCGCCGCCCGCCCGCGCCTCGGGGGCCGGCCCGGCAGGTGAGGCCCGGGGGCCGCGCGGGCGGGGAGTCCCGGGCGGCGGGCGGGCGGGCCCGGCGAAACAAACGGCCCTTTTCATCCCCAGGGCGTGGAAGTCAGGCGAACTTGGGGCCGCTCCTCACCTCCCCGCCCTTCCCGCGGGCCCTTTCTCCGGCCGTCCCCAGGCCTGGCCCGAGTGGCCGGAGCCCCGGCTGCCCTTCACCCCCACGAGCCGCAGCCGCTCGCGCCGGGCGCCGGACGCCGGGTTGCCTGCTCCCGGCGCGAGCTGTCGGTTCGGTTCGCTCAGGGCTCGGAAGTCTGAGCGCCGCGTCTAACGTTGGTGCGTGTCTTCAGAGGTGGCCGGGTTTTGCTTTTAAGGAGTAACTTTGCTGGAAGGGTACACAGTGTTCGGTATCCTTTGCAAACTCTGCGATGGGAGTCGGTTCAGCAAATCTAGGTATGAAATAGGGCGTGAGTGAGTTGTTCCTGGAAATTTGGTTTGCAAAGCCTCCTGATGAAATATGCACGAGATTATCAAGTTTTTTTTTTTAACGATCCTGTCCGTCTGCTCAAAAAGTTACCCTCTCGTGTTAAAGAAGGCTTTGTGCACGTTCGCTTCCCAGCTTAAGAAACAATGCTTTGCCCACCGCCCAGTGGATCTTTTTGTTGTTTTTGTTAATGAATTCCACCGCTCTGAACACTACTTAAGGCTCCCCCCTCCTTTTTTTCCTTTTCTTTTTTAAGGGCTTGCCCTAAGACATAGAAAGAAGCTTAGAAGGCAGTTTTAAAGATGAGGTAATAGTTGTTTTGTTTTGTTTTGTTTTTAACTACACTGGGGATTTTTTTTTTCTTGCCCCCAAACAGTTGTTCTGTTATCTAATATTTTTGAGAATTAGAATTAAAAATTTGTAATTCTGAGATGGCTCTATGCCTTAACTTAGAAAGTATAGAAACTCATTGTTGTAATTGAAGTTCTTTATTTTGGTAGCAATCTCTGAAAATCCTTTTCTATTAGACAAACCACAAGCTCTTTGAAAAGGTTATTTGTGTCACCTGAGTCGAATTAAGATACCATTTAAATGATTTAATTGAAAACGCAATGTTACAGGGCATTTAACCTGTTAACAGATTAGGCTTTTCTGTTTTGTTTCTTTAGGGTTTTTTAAGTTGAGCTGAGGAAAGAGTGCTATATGTAAAAAATGTTTTGTAACATCTGTTTGTACTTTACAAGTTTGTTTTGGTTTGGTTTTTAGGGTTTTTGTTTTGTTTTGGGGGGGATTTTTGGATAATGAGTGAGCTCTACTGGAAGCTACTTGGAGAGCTTTCTTGGGATATTTATGACCTGTGTATCTTTTAGGGTCCATAAACAAGCAAAAACCCTATAATCAAGTTT
Organism: Camelus dromedarius; assembly: GCF_036321535.1. NCBI lineage: Eukaryota > Metazoa > Chordata > Mammalia > Artiodactyla > Camelidae > Camelus > Camelus dromedarius. The sequence goes on from NC_087443.1 coordinate 3,139,700, forward strand.
AAAACTCAGTAGGTTAGCCTGGAAATTTCTTAGTTTTTTGAGATAAGTTTTCCCCTGTCTCTTAGGTCATCATCTAGACACTATCTGCTATCCAATGAGACCAGGCTAGACTAAGGAAATTAGGAAGTAGACCTTGGAAAGGAACAGGGCCAGTGAGGTGATCAGTACTCGTTACATAAATTAACTTTGACCTTAGTTGGATATTGTGCATCTAGTCAAGTAATGGAGTATTTTCATTCTAAGTGAAACTTTGCAGACTCCTAACTTTCCTTTTTCACTTGGTACTTTGAAAACTAAAAGCAGTAGAAACATCTTTTTTTTCTTTAAACTTTTTTTTTGAATGGTAGGTAATTAGTTCTATTTGTTTGTTTTAATGGCCGTACTGGGGCTTGAACCCCGGACCTCCTGCATGCTGAGTATACGCTCTACCGATGAGCTATCCCCTCCCCCCGAAACATGTTGATTGTTAAAATTCCCCACAGCTGCTTTTCTCATTGTGTTGTCACCACTTCAAACTAAAACATCTGAACATTTTTACACTCTGCGCTTATCTCTTAAGCCTGAAGCGAGAGAGAAAACCCAAGATTTTGTTAAGTATTCTTCCTTTGAATTAACATTTGAAGATTTGGTTTTGTTCTCTTTACTCTGCTGCCTTCTTTTGTCTTCAGTCTTATTAAGTCATGGCAGTCTTTTCTGAAAGGGAGATTTACCTTCCCTGAGTATTGAAAAAGGCCCTCTGACTTGCAGTCGACTCGATAAATATTTGAGCGCCTCCTCTGTGCCAACTCCTGTTGTAGGTGTGGAATTACAGCTCAACCAAGATAGAGTCCCTGCCCTCGTGCAGTTTACGATTTAGAAGGGGAGACAACATAAGAAAACAATGATTAAATGTCATAGGGGAGAAAGACAAGTGTGGTGACAAAAATAAAGCAGTGGAAGAGGATAGAGAAGGATGTGCTCTTGTTTTAAATAGGGCGATCGGAGGAGGCCACTGTGAAGAAGGGAGGGTTGGGCAGGAGCCTGATTGCAGTGAGCCGGTCACGTTCACCCCCCCCCACCCCCCACCCCCGTTGTTCATCTGATGTGGTGGCTCACCTTAAGCAGGTGAAGCACAGACGGGAGAACCACTGGTGAGGAGGAAACGGGGCTCCTGCCGGGAAACGCAGTGCCCCTGGGGTGAGGAAAGCGGAGGCGGAGACAAGCATTGGACCAGGGAGTAGAGATACAGGAGAGCCTGATTAGAACATACTGGTTTTGGGTAATGACTTCACAGGAATTATTTAACAGTTAATTTAGAAAAACGATGTGACAGAAGAAACTTTCTGTTTCTAGGATATTTGGAAAGAAGGGAGCCAAAGAGAAAGGAAAGAAGCCTGTCCGCTCAACAAATGCTTAGAGCGCCAGGTATGGTGCTAGGTACCTAGTCCTTGCTCTCAAGGTGCTCGCAGTTTGTTGGAGTAAGTCAAAGGTCAGAGACAAATTGAGCTGGCTTTGTAGTTTGGCCTGGGGCTGGTTTGTCCAAAATGATCCTTATATGCTAATCTTGTCTCTCTGTTTTGGTTTTCTTATTTATAAAATGATGACCTGATAGGGTTATTGTGAAGATTCGGTTAATAAAACACCCAGGACAGTGCCGGATTCGTAGTGAACACCCTGTGAATTTTAGGGAGGAGCGGTAGTGTGACAGTGGCAGACACTAGGGAAGTGTTTTGAGCGGGACCTGAAATTGACAAGAGCACGCTGGCATTGTGTGTAATTGTCCTTCTCCGTAGGTCTGTGAGGAACTTGCATGTTTTCTTCTTTTCAAGATTTCTGTCCATCTGTGATTGATGCCATCTGAGAGCATGTACACAAGAGTGGAACTTTTGGTCTGATTTTTTAAGAATCTTTGTGCTTATTTTGTTGTTTTTTTCCTATTGAAACGTAGTTGATTTACAATGTTAGTTTCAGATGTACAGCATAGTGATTCAGTTATACATACACATGTATTTTTTCTTTTCAAATTCTTTTCCATCACGTTATTACAAGAAACTGAATATAGTTCCCTGTGCTGTACAGTAAGTCCTTGTTGTTTACCTATTTTATGTATAGTAAATTTATAGTATATATATATTTTACATATAGTAAATATATAGTATATATGTAATTTTATATATATTATATGTAGTGTACCTGTTAATCCCAAACTCCTAATTTCTCCCTCCCCCGCCGTCTCCCCACTACATGTGAAGTTAACCCATGCAGATGCTTGCTAGCACAGCACCTGCCACCTGGATACTTTGGGCTGATATTGAACCATCGGTTTTGAAGTCAGCCTCCACTGGTCTTTCATAAACTTTTGGATGTCCACTTCCAGTGCAGAGCCTCGCGGTTGCCAGACTCTCAGGATATATTACATATTAAAGAAGAGAAATGGTCGTTGCCTTCAGGAAGCCTGGGTGGGGTTTTAATTATTCTTAACATTATGAAGATTTGTTTATTGCTATGTACTTGCCATCTAGAACGGTGATCATAGGAGGTGCTCAGTAATTTGAAAGAATGAATTAAAAGAATAAAATTGGCAAAGTATGAATCTTATCACATTTCATGATGATCTTATGATGGAATTTTTTTCTTATTAAAGTAAAACAAGTGCTTTATAGAAAAATTTGAAATTACTTTTTAAAAAGAAAAATGATCTGTACTGAGCAGTTTTTGAATGCATATGAATATAAAACATGTTTGGGGGAATTATTTAGTATTTAAAAAGTTTTTTTTGGACTTATGTACATTCAGAAAAAGTACATGTAAATGTGAGCTTGATGTGGTTTCACAGATGGAATACACCCAACTAATCAGCACCCAAGTGAAAAACAAGAAAACTACCAACACGTCAGACGCTTCCTTTTTTTTTCTTTTTGGTTCTTTTTGGGTTTTTTTTTTTAGGGGAGGGGGTGGATTTTTGATTACAGATTCAGTCTCCTGACAGTTATAGGTCGATTCAGATTTTCTGTTTCTTTGTGATTCAGTCTTGGTAGTTTTTTTAATTTTTCTAAGAATTTGTGCATCTTATCTAGGTTATCCAATTTGTTGGCAGACAATTGTTCATAGTACTGTCTTCTAATAATTTATTTCTGCAGAATTGGTAATAATGTCTCCATTTTCTTTTTTCTCTTTGAAGGGGGAGGTAATTAGGTTTACTTGATGGAGGTACTGGGGATTGAACCCAGGATCTTGTGCATGCTAAGCACGCGCTCTACCACTTGAGCTATACTCTCCCCCCTTTTTACCCTCCCACATTTAAAAAAATTTTTTTTAATGGGGGAGGTTATTTTAGATTTATTTATTTATTTTAAACAGAAGTACTGGGGATTGAACCCAGAACCTCGTGCATGCTAGGCATGCACTTTACCACTGAGCTATATCCTGCCTGCTAGAAGCTGCCTTTATGTTCCCATCTGTCACTGCTGGCAGTGGGAACCGCTACCTGGTCTGTGATGGCAGATTTGCCTTCTTTTGTATTTTATATAAATGGAACCCATGTGCCTAGTTCTTATATAGCCTGCTTATCTTAATATGATGTACAACTGCATTTGGTATGTTTAAAACATAATTTTAATGGCTGCATAGTATTCTAGCATACAGATACACCATAATTTAACTAGTGCCTTTTTTGTGCATGAATGTAGTTTTCAGCTTTTCACTATTAATAAATGACACTGATGGATAGAGATCTTTCAGTGTATCACTGATTATTTCTTTACAATGTGCTCTTTAGCTGTGGAATTGCTGGACAAGAGTTATGCTGTTCTGAGGTATTTGGGTTTTTTTGTTTTTGTGTTTTTTTTAAACTTGAGGGGGAGGTAATTAGATTTGTTTGTTTATTTACTGGAGGTACTGGGGATTGAACCCAGGACCTCGTGTTTGCTGAGCACCCACTCTTCCACTGAGCTATACCGTTGCCCCAGTTCTGAGCTATTTGATATAAGTTGGCAAATCTTCCTGCAGAATACCGTACCAAATTACTTTGCTATCAGCAGCAGAGGAAAGTAGCCACTTCGTTGAAATAACTATCAAAATTCCAGTCATTTGGGTATTACAGTTTAAGAAGAAAATTTGTCCATTTGAATCTAGGAGAAAAGTGGTATCTCATTGCTTTAATTCAAACTTGATCCTAGTGAAATTAAAACTTTTTCCATAGGTTTGTTGGCTATTTGCATTTCTTCTTCTGTAAATTGTCTTTATTTCTTTTTGCCTTGTGTTTACTTCTTAGTTTTTTTGGTTTTGTTTTTTGTTTTTCTGTTTCCAAACACCAGAGTCAAACTAGGTGCCCTATACTTATGACATTGAGTAGAGGGTGATGAAAGCATAGAGAGCCCAGTCCTGGTGAGGGGACTGGGAAGCCGGGCCGCAGTCTCACAGAGGCAGTTACTGAAAATTCACTTCGGGCTTCATACTGTGTAACACAGCACTCCCAGGTGTTGGGCTGATTTACATTGATGGTACATGGTAGAAGAAACCAGGGTTTTTTGAGATATAATTGACAAATTACAGTAGTTTCAGGTGTATAGCATAATGATTCAAAATACATATGTATTCTAGAACAGCCACCACAGTATGTATAGTTAACATCCATCCCTGCGTATAGTTACAGACTTGTTTTTCCTGTGATGAGAACTTCTAAGATCTGCTCTCGTTAGCAACATTTAAATATACGATACAGTATTCTTGACTGTAGTCACTGTGTTGTACTTACTTGTTTTATAACTGGAAGTTTGTACCTTTTGACCCCTTTCATCTGTTAGGCCCACTCTCTTCCTCTCGCCTCTGGCAAACACCAGTCTGTTCCCTGTGTTTGTGAATATAGTGTTTTGTTTTAGATTTTGCATATGAATGAGATCGTATGGTATTTGTCTTCATCTGACTTAATTTACTTAGCATAATACCCTCAAGGTTCATCCATGTTGTTGCAGATGGCAGGATTTCCTTCTTTTTTATGGCAGAATGATATTCCATTGTGTATAGAGAACACAACTTTCTTTCTTCATTCACCTGGGCTGCTCCTGTGTCTTGGCTTTTGAAGATAACGCTGCAGTGAACAAGCCTGTGTTTGTTATCACACATAGGATCCCCACTCATGTATCTTTGCTAGTGAGTGTTTTCGTTTCCTTCAGCTAAATACCCAGAAGTGGACTTGCTGGATCAACTCTGCTTTTAGTATTTTGAGGAACCTCCATACTGTTTTCCACGGTGGCTGAACCAGTTTACATTCCGACCAGCAGTGCACAAGGGTTCCCTTTTCTGCAAGTCCTCGCCCAACACTTGTTGTTTCTGGTCTTTTTGATGATAGCCATTCTAACAGATGTGAGGTGAAATCTCACTGTGGTTTTGATTTGCATTTCCTGATGATTAGTGGTGTCGAGCACCTTCACACTTACCTGCTGGCCATCTGGATGTCTTTGGAAAGATATCTATTCAGATCCTATGCCCAATTTTAAATCAAATTCTTTGGTTTTTTGCTCTTGAGTTATATGAGTTCTTTATATGTTTTAGATAGGAATCAGATATATGATTTCCAAATGTTTTCTCCTGTTCAGTAGGCTGCCTTTTCATTTCGTTGATGGTTTTCTTTGCTCTGCAGAAGCTTTTTAGTTTGATGTTGTCTCATTTGTTTATTTTTGCTTTTGTTGCCTTTGCTTTTAGTGTCAAATCCAAACAATCATCGCCAAGACTGATGTCAGGGAGCTTACTGTCTGTGTTTTCTTATAGGAGTTTTGTGGTGTCAGGTCTTACATTCAAGGTTTTAATCCATTTTGAGTTGATTTTTGGGTGTGGCATAAGTTAGTGGTCCACTTTCATTCATGTTTAGCATGTCCTTGCCTAGTTTTCCCAACACCATTTCAGTCTGTCCTTTCCCCCATTGAATGTTCTTGGTTTGTTTGTTGTAAGTGAATTGACCATACATGCATGGGTTTATTTCTGGGCTCTCTATCCTGTTCCATTTATCTGTGTATCTGTTTTAATGTCAATACAGTACTACCGTAGCTTTGTACTATAGTTTGAAACCAGGAAGCCTGTGCCTCCAGCTTTGTGCTGCTTTTTCTAGTTTGCTTTGGCTGTTTGAGGTTTTTGTGGTTCCATACAAATCTTAGGATTGTCTGTTCTATTTCTGTGAAAAATGCCATTGGAATTTTGATTAGAATGGCATTGAATCTGTAGGTGGCTTTGGGTAGTTTGGACATTTCAACAGTATTAATTCTTCCAACCCATGACCATAGAATACCTTTCCATTTACTTTCATCTTCATTTTCTTTCATCAGTGTGTTATAGTTTTCAGTGTACAGACCTTTTACCTCCTTGGTTAAATTTATCCCGGGGTATTTTATTCTTTTTGATACAATTGAAATTGGAATTGTTTTCTTAATTTCTCTTCCTGATCGTTTGTTATTGTATAGAATTTTGTATCCTGTAACTTTACCAAAAGTGTTTATTCATTCTAGCAGTTTTTTGGTTGAGTCTTTTAGAAACCCTTTTTTCCATATATCTGGAAGTAGTTCTTTAAAAGGCCAGAATCTGCTGTGTACCTCTCTTCTGCAAGAAAAAGAAACACATGTAAAGTAAAGCAGTTCAACAGAAGCAGCTTAGACATGGATTAGAAGCAGAGAGGATTGACAGTGGCAGAGAGGAGGAATAAGATCAAAAAGTACTTTACAGCTGTAACCCGTGAGGTTTTCATGTACCACGTGGGTATCTTCATATCCACTCATTTATTTATTTTTAGAAGAACCTTCTTTGAAGATATGGAGAAGTCTGGGAGAAACCATTAGGGTACCCTTATAGGTCTTGGTGAAAGATACTCTTGAGCAGAAGCTGTGGCTGGAATTAAGGATGAGAGAGAGCAATTGGAGACATGTTTAAGACGATCTTGTCATCAGGAGGTGGTTAAAATATGTCTCATGTAATCCATCCTTAAAAGATTTATCTTGATTACCCATCACAAATAAGATGGTGATGTTTGGCATTTAAAGCGATGTTTCAGTTATTTTGAAATTTTACTTTTGTGCAACAACCTTGTTTTCTTGCAGTGTCAGATAAATGAGGCATTTAGGATACATACAATGTTTGCTCTTCTAATCTTTGAAAACTTCTTATTCTTTGGAGAAGACAGTTTGAAACAGATGAAATAAAGACTTTTCTTGGTATCAGTTTTCTCTGATTAGGAAACTGAGGCACAAGGATTTAAATAACTTCTTGCTGATACTATGCAGCGTGTTGGCTTTAGAATCCATGTCAGGTGTGTCTGGTTACTGTGTTTGCCTCGCTTCTGTCAATAAAACGTGCTTCCTACTAATATGTCTCTGAAAAAGTTGGGGAGCAGTGGAATGAGTTATCACTGACAGTTTTACATAAGCATTGAAATTATTCTCCCTTGAAGAAATAATCAACTTGCTTTTGTTGTCTTTTACCTGAGTACCTAGATCCTATGGTGTATGAAAACATTGCATTGAGTATAGTAAAGACCTCTGGCCTTCAGTAAGTTATTTTTGGAAACATTTTGGAGGAGTTTCCACCCTTGGAGAGAGAGATGAAATGGGGTCCGTAATCAGAGCTATATATAAGCTTGTAGTTCTCCAGCTTTGACACTGGTGATGAAAAACAGGAACAGAGTATCTTTCCCTCTGTCTTTATCTAAGGGCAAATTTTAAAAATCTAATCCTGCCCATTAATTATGACAGTAAAGAAAACGAGTTATAAAAATGACAGCAAAAAAGACTTGCCACTTGATTTTTTTTAAACTAGAAATGTTTTTCCCCCTCTTCATTCTTCAGAATATTTAAGTGACAAATGTTTACTGGCTGTAGAATTTATTGACATAAATAAGCATTCTGATTCTTTCCAGTAGTCCTTCAGTTTCATTTCCTGAACTTAATAACTAATATTAATATGGGACTTCACCGTCGAAAGCACATTGATTGTTGCTGTTAGTGGTTGTTGAATGCCTCCTATTTTCCTGGTACCAAACCAGTACCTTTATACACATTATCTTATTTAATTTTTACAACTATGAGAAGTATTATTGTACCCATTTCTATTTAAGGAAACTGAGGCTCAAGAAGTTAAATAAAGAGCCAGGATTCTGACTACAGTCTAATTGACTCTTACTACCTACTGTTGTATGGTTTATGTCACATTGACTTTCCAAACTGATCCTTCTCAGACACACCTTATTTGCTTTGAAGAATTTACATACTTAATGTGAGCATGGATGCATACTTAGGTGTGGAAGCAAAAAGACTCTACACCAAAATGTAGACAATGGGAAAAAAATTTTTTTGTATTTAGTTGTATTTTCTGCAAACATGAACATAGATTCATATTATCATAAACATTTTTATGTTACATATTGAACTCAACAGTCATTGAGACATGACACTTCTGATTTATTGTTGTTCATTTCTAGATCAGCTGACCTTACTTCCTCAGTGGAAATCGAGTCACTATGATGTGGTGGTTGGCGTGCTGTCTGCTCGCAATAACCATGAACTTCGCAACGTTATAAGAAGCACGTGGCTGAAGCATTCACTACAGCATCCAGCACTGAGCCAGCGGTAGGTTTCCTGATTTCACACCCTGCCTGATGTGCTGAACAAGTGTCCCGAAAAACCTCCTTGCTTAGTCCGAGATGTTAATTCAGATATGTGGCCTCTTTTCCTGGGAGAAGTGGCTATTTTGTTTTGTTTTTCCTCCATATAGTGGGGCCCAAAAAGTCAATTTAACCAAGGGTTGAAGCCGAAAGATAGTTGGAGAAGAATATATTCATTGGTTAACATACCTCATTTGAAAAATAATTTTCAGGAGGGGGGCCGCGGTAATTAGGTTTATTTACTTATTTTTGTGGAGGTGCTGGCGATTGAACCCAGGATGCGAAGCATGAACTCTACCAATTGAGCTATACCCTCCCCCAGCATACCTTGTTTTTATAGCTACCTGGTTTGGTTTGGTTTTGTTTTTTGGCTTTTTGGCTTTTTTCCTTTGATTTAGATTAACAGTTCTTTAAAAGTTCTGTCCTGGGTCATTCTCTGTTAGACACGTGTGTGTCTATATGCTTTTGACTAACTTTACAGAGATACACCTGACTTCCTTCAGTCATGTAGTGCCGGGTAGTTGTGTGGTCTGCGGTTTGTGTAGTCTGCCCTGCTCTTCTTCCTGAGCGCCCTTCCAGGCCCGAGCCTTGGTCGCAAGTCACACGTTGACATTAGGTGACTCCGAGATCAGTTAGTAGTCCAAGGCCTTAGTCTTCTCAGGGAAGCCAGCCTCTGAAGATGATGTAGTGAAGGCTAGTGGCAAAGTGTGGAGGTTTGGGCTTCTAGTTATGTGACGATAGCTCTCTGCTCGTGTGAAGTCACTGACATGCAGTGAAGGCCCTGAGGGTGGCATTAAACCTGCACATTTGTGACTGAGTAGCACTACAAGGGAATTGCAGTTGTGAATTTTCTTGTCACCAGTAGTGAACATTTATAGATTTCCTGTCTAGCTCAAAGCAGCTTCCATTCCTCTTCAAGACGGGTTTCTCTAGTTCATGATCGCAGTGAGAACAGAAGCCACTGCCCAGCATGTGAAGGGACTGAGAATCATCACTCCTGCCAGAACTGTCTGGAAAACCTGCACTTCCTGCAGTCTCTCCCGGTGCAGAAAATAATGACCCCTCTCTCCCAGGTGCTCAGACCAGAAACCTTGGTGTTTTGTTGCGAATGGAGGAGGAAGTCCCCCTTGTGGGGTCTTCAAGGATCGTTCCACCAGGGCAACGAAAACTACCCTGGGAGAGGGTCCTGAGAGGGCGGCAGAGCGCCACACGGCGGGGAGCGTCCAGGGAGTGGGCTCAGCAGGCAGGTGGGGCACCGAGAGAGTGAGGACCGTGGGCAGGTGCCTTTATTTGAGGTCAGGGGTGGAAAGTACAAGCAGAAAGCGTGAGGGCATTTTTTTGTTGGGCTTGGCTGTCACTGGGTCACTCCCAGGGCGGGGCAAGGAGGCAGGGCCCAGCCTTGTCCCCAGTGCACCCAGTCATCTGGAGAGGATGCTCACAGGTCCGGGTGTTGAGGCATTAGGAAAATACAAGGTTTTAAAATTTTACAAACTCTGTTACCTCATTCTTCTTTGTCTCACATGCCACATCCAGTCCATTGGCGTATTTTCTTGCTGCTGCCTGTAGATCATATCCAGAGTCCAACTTCTCACCACCATTACCACTACTGTCAGAACCGCTGTCCTGGTCTGGGCCACCGTTACTTCTCACCTAGATCACTGCAGAAGCCTCTCGGTCTGAATTTCCTGCTTCCACCCTTGATCCCTTATGTTTTATTTTCTGTACAGTAGCCAGAGTGGTCCTTTTAAAGTGAGGCTAATTATGTCAGTTTTCTGCTTACACCCCTCCGCTGACTTCTCTTCTTGCTCAGAGTGAAATCTCAAGTCTTCACTGTGGTCTGTGACCTCATCTATATCTACGTCCCCCTGCACTGGCCACCCTGCGGTGCTTCAGTATACTAAATGTGCTCCTGCCCCAGGGCCTTCGCACTTGCTGTTCCTCCTGCCTGTCCCACTCTTCCACTGTGTGTCCGTGTGGCTCACTTCTTCACGTTCCTCAGGTCTCTGCTCGGATACCACCTTAGCAGGCAGCACCATATTAAATAGTACCATTCCAACCTTGTCCTCCCTCACTTGGCTTTATTTTTCTCTATAATACTTATCACTGACTAGCATGTTTATTATATTTAGTTGTATGTTTGTAAATTGTTTGTCTTTCCCTAGTGGAATATGTGTTGTGAGCCTAGGGGCTTCAATTCTTTTCATTGATGTATTTCCAGCACCTAAAACCCAACTTGGCAGAGTAAGGTACTCAGCAACTATTAAGGGAATGACTTGGAGCCAAATATAATGAGGAAAATGGACATTTCAGGCACTCACCAGTAATTTATATATTATTAAAGTGTTTTCTTTAAATTTAGTAAGCTTGGTGATTTGTTTTATAAAAATGGTGGGATATTTGTATAGAAACAGATATTAGCCAAAAACTTCTTCCTGGGGCAGAGTAATTTTGTGGATCTAGTAAGACTAAGGTAACTAAAAAAAATTTTGATAAATATGTGCAATAATTTAATTAACAGATTTATTCAAGGCTGTTTATACTTTTATTCTAAATGCTGGTTGTTTATAAAAGGTGTTCTGCCTTAATTGGTCATTAGTGAAAAGGAAGTGTTTGCATTTCTGTGCTTATGGCTTACTTTCAAATCTTGCATTTCACTGAAGGAACCAGATTCTACATATATTTCAAAGACCTTATTTAATTAGAAGCCTTTGTACTGAGTTTGTAAGTTGCCAGTTTCACAAGGAGTTATTAAGAGTGCTGTGTATACAGGTAGTGTGCTGTGTGTAGTGGATACACAGGTACAGGATGGGCTGAGTCTGCATGGGGGCTCAGAGTTGAGAAGAAGAAAATGGGTGTAGCAGTGTAATAAGATGTTCTCTGTGCTGTGGTAGAATCAGGTGTGAAATAGCCTGGAGTGTTTGGGAGACTCCGCACAGTCCTGTGTGGCTGGAGTGCAGAGCTCAGGGCGAGGGTGGAGAGCCCGAGGGAAGGGGAGAGGGGCAGAGAGGGAGGCTGTCACCGAGGGAAGGCGGGAGGGCTGATACCCGGCACAGCTCCCCGGTGCCTGGGCCCGACAGGGGGTGAGCCTGTGCAGATGGGGGCTGCTGAGGGGCTGGGCTAAAGCCGCGACCTTTTAAGAAGTAACATAATTGAATGTAGAAGGAGGAGGTGGACTCGAGGGTGGTTGCCAGCTTCAAACATGAGAAAGAATGAAATCGTCAGTCAAGACAAAAAGCAGGCTTCACGGGGAGGGAGCCGTATGCAGTCCGAGGTGCCTGCCTGCGGCGGTGCACTGGGGATGCTTGGCAGCCGGCTCTCTAAAGAGAGGGCATGCTCACCCGTGCGTGCGTGTTTCCTGCGCGTCTTGGCGCTGTGAAGGCGGCGCAGCGCGTGGTGGAGCCATAATCACACGTCATACTCCTCCTTACAGAGTCCCACGTAGCCGACCGATTCTTAGGCTGCTTCCACTGCACTGGAGCCTCCTCACAGCTGCAGCTGACGGCTGTAGCTCTACTTGACTGTTCCCTGTAAGGTAAAGGGTAAGACTGAAGTGACAACTTAGCTGTGTGACAGGACTTTACTCTCAGTGAGGAAGTGAGCGACGTCTTTGCTGAATCAGATAATAGGTTTTGAACAATGGAAGAGTGTTTCCTCAATTTTTCATACTCTTCACAATGGAATGGCCACAAGCAGGTCGCGTTTTTTTTAAAGTTACCATTTTAATCATTTTCCAGTGTACAGTAAGTACATTGGCAGTATTGTACAGTCATCACTGCCGTCCATTTCCAGAAATGTTTCATCATCCCAAACTGAAAATCTTTGCCCATTAAACAATAACTCCCCACTGCCCCCTTCTGTCACCCCTGGTAACTTCAGTTCTACTTTCTGTCTATGAATCTGCGTATTCTGGGTACCTCCTCTAAGCGGTTCATAGGATATTTGTTTTTGGTTTTTTTTTAACTTTTTTTTTTATAAAGTTATAGTCATTTTACAATGTTGTGTCAAATTCCAGTGTAGAGCACACTTTTTCCATTATACATGCACATACATATATTCATTGTCACATTTCTTTTGCTGTGAGCTACAAGATCTTGTATGTATTTCCCTGTGCTATACAATATAATCTTGTTTATCTATTCTGCATTTTGAAATCCCAGTCTGTCCCTTCCCACCCCCCACCCCCTTGGCAACCACAAGTTTGTATTCTATGTCTATGAGTCTGTTTCTGTTTTGTATTTATTTATTTATTTTAGATTCCACATATGAGCGATCTCATATGGTATTTTTCTTTCTCTTTCTGGCTTACTTCACTTAGAATGACATTCTCCAAGAACATCCATGTTGCTGCAAATGGCATTATGTTGTCAGTTTTTATGGCTGAATAGTATTCCATTGTATAAACATACCACATCTTCTTTATCCAGTCATCTGTCGATGGACATTTAGGCTGTTTCCATGTCTTGGCTATTGTAAATAGTGCTGCTATGAACATTGGGGTGCAGGTGTCTTTTTGAAGTAGGGTTCCTTCTGGATATATGCCCAGGAGTGGGATTCCCGGGTCATATGGTAAATGCATTTTTAGTTTTTTGAGGAATCTCCATACTGTTTTCCACAGTGGCTGCACCAAACTGCATTCCCAGCAGCAGTGTAGGAGGGTTCCCTTTTCTCCATGGCCTCTCCAGGATTTGTCATTTGTGGACTTTTGAATGATGGCCATTCTGACTGGTGTGAGGTGATACCTCATTGTAGTTTTGATTTGCATTTCTCTGATAATTAGTGATATTGAGCATTTTTTCATGTGCCTATCGATTATTTGTGTTTCTTCCTTAGAGAATTGTTTGTTTAGGTCTTCTGCCCATTTTTGGATTGGGCTGTTTGTTTTTTTCTTATTAAGTTGTATGAGCTGCTTACATATTTTGGAGATCAAGCCTTTGTTGGTTTCATTTGCAAAAATTTTCTCCCATTCCGTAGGTTGTTGTTTTGTTTTACTTTGCATTTTTAAGTTTAACCTGCATTACTAACATTTTCTCCGTCACTAAATCTAGACAGTCAGCAAAACAATAAACCAAACCCTTATTTGTAGTGTTTGCCAGTTTCCATGGTGTCATGTTCCCACCACAGCCAGCTTCAAGCTACTAACGTGACGTCTCTGACCACAGGGCTGGGGAGGACAGGCGGGAGCGCTGCGTTGTGGGATTTCCACCACGTGGGTGCAGTTGGTGCAAATCACCCCAGGAGCACAGGCAGGAGTGAGATAACTAAGAAGTCATGAATCCAATTATTTCCTCTGTTTTTAAAGTATTTGACTGTAAGTTTATATAAGTTAATTTTTAATAAAGGCTGTGCTTCATAACCAGCTCACAGATTCCTTGAGAACTTTGCAGTTGGCCCCCATGACCCAGTCAGAGCCACTGTCTGTGGGCCATCTGGGTGAAGATGTATCATGAATTGATGGGTCTTTTACTTAGAAGCTGAGGCCAAACTAGAGATGCCAATTCAGGAATCATTCTCAGTCTAGTTGAAGCCTTGGGAATAAAAATTGTCCAGCGACAGCGAGTGAAAAGAGTGAGTAAAGTGAGAAGAGGCCCCAGGGCAAAGCCCCGGGGTCATATCCACTCGCACTTGACCAGCTGGGCGAGGAGAGCCGAGGAGCCCGGAGAGCCGAGGAGCCCGCTGGGCGGCCACGTGGAGAAGGGAGCGAGCTCTTCCAAGAGCCGTGGGAAGCCGCGAGGGTGAGGGCTGGACAGTGTCTGCTGACTTAGTGGCAGGTCACTGGCTATACTGGTGGTGGATGTGTCAGTGGGAACGGTGGGTATTGAAGCCAAAATCTGCTTTGTGACATGAGCAACTAGAGTCTGCAGTTTTAGTTATTCTTTTGTAGTACTTCACTGTAAAAGAAAGGATGGAGGCCAGGAGGGTTGGTAGGTAAACAGAAATTAATGTCCAGGCTTCATCATATTTATAATGTGTAGGGAAGGAGCCGGGGGCACAGGTAGCTAGTGAAGCAAGGTTGAGGAGAGGACGGGACCTCCTCTTGGACAGAGAGACGAATCTTGAGGGGGAGGGTGTGTAGCTCAGTGGTAGGGTGTGTGCTTAGCATGCACAAGGTCCTGGGGTCAATCCCCAGTACCTCCACTAAAAATAAATAAACCTAATTACCCCCCAAAAAAAACAAAGACTAATCTTGAGCAAAAGGAACACTTTCTGAAATAGAAGAAAGCAAGTAAAGAAGATGTGTTTGTGGGTATGGGCAGGAGAAGCTGACTTTGCTGTAGCTTGCCTTGAAAAGACATGAGCCTTTGCTGGTGGCCAGGCCAGACAGCTTCACGCTCGCTTCAACATAGTACCGCAGTAGAGGGCTTACGCGTAAGTCATTTGGTAGTTAGCAACTTTTGGTTTGCTGGTTCCCCTTTTTGCTAGAATAGAAGCAGTTAGATTTCATCCTAATAAATACTTGTGTCTGAAAGTACAACGAAATGGGCCTGAGGAAATGTGTGTGTGCGAGGGGAAGATCAATGACCGCTATTAACACCAACATGTCTCTCAGTGTGCTTGTTAAGTTCGTAATAGGTGCTCGTGGCTGCCAAGTGCCTGTGGAAGACAGGGAGGATCCTTACTCCTGCAGACTCCTGAACATCACCAACCCAGGTGAGTCTTCCTTGTCCTCAGCCCTGCGACTCCACATACACTAGTGCCCCCTTACCCACTGGGGACCCGGGCCAAGACCCCACTTTGGATGCCTCAAACCCTGCATAGGACCAAACCCTGTGGGTACTATGTCTTTTCCTATACAGACAGACTGGGATGAAGTCTAAGAGATTGACAACAATAAATAATAAAATAAAACAGTTATAAAGACAAACTGTAATAAAATTTATGTGATATGGTCTCTCTCTCTCAAAATAGCTTATTGTACAGATGTAATGCCGTTTCCGTTTACCTAAGCACTTACCACACACGTGGCCGTCGTTTCGGCACTTTGAAGTGTGACAGCAAAATTAGCACAGATGTCTTTTTCCTTCTTGGCAATGTCGCAGATAAGAGTATTTGTTCTTACTGTAGATCTTAGCACCCTCAGCATGTTTGTTTTTTTTTTTCCTGTCCTTATCAAGTGGAGAACTTTCACCTTTTTACTTAAAGGAAGCACGTTATGGCTTCTCTTTGGTATATTCGAACTACCAGTGTCATTGCTCTTGTGCTTTGGGGCCTCACTGAAGTAAAACAAGGCTTACTGGAATGCAGGCACCCGGACGTTCTGATAGTCGATCTGCTAACCCAAACAGCTGCTGAGTGTCTGTGGGTGGGATACACTGGACAGAGGGATGGTTCACAGGACAGGTGGGACAGAGCTGGATGGCCAGGTGTTTCGTCATGCTGCACAGAACAGCCTGCAGTTTAAAACGGAATTATTTCTGGAATTTTCCACGTAATGCTTTCAGACCACAGTTGACTGTGGGTGACTGAAACCTTGGAAAGTGAAACCGCCGACCAGAGGGGAGGACTACTGTACAAGTTTGATGTCGAGAAGAAGTTGAGCTGGAGAGTACAGTGGTCTATTTTTAGCAGCCTAAATCGAACCTTCATGAAAATTTATCTTTCATCCTTTTTGACAGACAGACTAAACACTCTGGGCATCTGTGAAGATTCTTTATAGATATGTGTAATTACAGGATCCAGGGGAGTTTATTTTTTAGTATGATTCAGACGCATCTGGAAATCCTTATGCATAACTAAATCCTGAATTACTGAATTTTAAACTTATGGAAAACTGCTGATTTCACCAGCCTGTTGATTTATAATACCCTTGATACAAATACTGTAATTAACTTTCTTTAAGAATTATTGCCTAAGCTCTTGCAAAAGAAACGTAATAAAACACATTGTAAAAAGAAACATAGAAGACACAGGTAATAATTTTTATTCCTTGCAATTACAATATTGCATCAATTTCTACAAATTTTTTAACTAACTATATTTCAGTTAAAAAAAAAAAACTTGTGGGAGTTCTGATGAGGATGAAGAATGATCCCAGTTAGGTTCTCTGTTACCAGGGAACCAGTTTTAGGAAGCTGATAACTGTATCTGTCTGTTTTATTAGTATTTCCCATTATGTTCAGCTGTGGTTCTAAGGGAGGTTAAACTTTTCCAAATCTTACATGTGCTGATTATGACTTCAGGTGTTTTAAGATTTCCCACACCTATGTAATTATCCGCACCTTGCTTTTGCAGGCAGTGATAGTATAGTGGTTAACAGCTTGGGCTCTGGAGTCAGGCTTCCTGGCTTTAAGTCTAGGCTGTGCCATTTTCCGGCTG
This sequence comes from Camelus dromedarius, assembly GCF_036321535.1. Classification (NCBI taxonomy): domain Eukaryota; kingdom Metazoa; phylum Chordata; class Mammalia; order Artiodactyla; family Camelidae; genus Camelus; species Camelus dromedarius. The sequence goes on from NC_087443.1 coordinate 3,156,636, forward strand.
TATGACCTTCAAAGAGTTATTTACCCCTGTGCCTCAGTTTCATCTTCCATAAACTGGGGATAAAAGTACTTAACCTGTAAGGGATTGACATGATGATGAAATTAGTTGATACATATAAAATATTTAGAATAGTTCCTGGGACATGATAAGTGTTTATTGTTATTTTAAGGAACTTGCCTTTTTTATAAATTGTGTTTCAATCAGCTTTTTTTTTTTAAAATAAACTGGGGACTATATTTTCAGGTCTGTTGTACAGCAGAGGTTCCTTACTTAGGAGGTCTGTGAATTTAGCTCACATCATTAAATGTTAAAATTTTGTGTGTTAATTGTGTTTTTTAGGGGAGAGAGTCCTTTAGCTTTTCACTGGGAGCCCAAAGGGATCAGGAACCTAACAAAATGCTGTATTACTAATGATGTAAAAGTAGCTTAGAACAAACTATGTTTGAAATCCAAAACCAAACCAAATTTAAAGAAACCTTACCTTCAAATTAACCAGACTTTTAAATGTTACTATTCATTAATAGTAAAGGAGTGAAGCTTTTCTTTAATAGAAAATTTTCATATATGTAATACCTAAGTTACCAGCTTTTTTAAATAGGTATAACTAAATCAAGATTGAACCTAATTTTATCTTTTTGGTGATTTAAATAGCATTTAGATTTACTTCAGTACCTTAAGTTCATCATGAACATTAGTCATCATGATACTCAGGGTGTATCGAGGTTCTGATTAATAGCATTGTCAAAGCAGCAGGATCCCTTGTGTCCAGGGAGCTTGAAGTTCAAGGTACATTTGTTTTAGATAGAAAATAGGTTGCATGTCATAATGTGCGTAACCTACTGCCTCTAGTAGACATGCTTCAGCTTGGGTATCCTCTTTACCGACTATATTAAAGAGAAAAGCTTTTGTTGTTGTCCAGTATATTTGGAGTCTAGACTCTCTGGCCAGTGCTTCCCCAGCCCGTGATGAAATCTGTATCCTCCTTTTTCCCTCCTGCTTATGTATGTAATTGGGTAGGAGCCATCAATTCCATTTAGTCACATTTTATTGAGCATCCACTAAGTGTAAAATAGCATTTTAGGGATCTAAATGATCCACTGGGGTGTGGGAAGAAAACAGTTTCTGTTTATCTGAAAATAAAATTATCTGAAAATAAAATGTAATCTTTATTAATATTGAATATATTAACTGATAATAACGTGTATATTCTGTAAATAAATATGAGTATGCGTACAAATGTTTTTAACTGATGAGGTTGTGTGATCTGCAAAGTTGGAAAACCACAGATCTAAGAAATACAAAAAACTTTGATATAATAATCTTTTAAAATAAGTTTTTATATTATTTCTCAAGGTGGCACTGATATTCTCAGCCATATTAAGTGCCTCATGTAGTATCTCCTGATCTGTTTATGGTAGTTGAGAAAATTATTTGAAAAGAAGTGTTTTGGGCTTTGATTAGACAACTGCAGGGGAATAGAAAGAGTTTCAAATTTGAAGGCAGTAAATCTGGATTTGAATCCAGGCTCTGCCATTTTCTATGACCTTGATCGAATTACTTAACGTCTCTGGACTTCATTGTCTTAATCTGTGACCTGGAGATAAGGTCACGACCACACAGGGTAGTTGTGAAAATTAAATGTGTTGGGATGTAACACCAAGTAGGTGTCAGAAATGCTCACCATGTTTGCTGTGCTTATCTCTTGTCGATAGTGTATAGCAAGAGGTTTTCAGTGTTGAAGTGATTTGTTATTTTTGTACTGTGGTAATTGCCCGACACTACAAAAAGTGCTCAACAAGAAGTAGGATCTTGGGAATTTGCAGAGCAAGACAGAATTTACTCATTATTTATGACTGCAGTCAGTACTCCCATTTAGCCTTTCCTAATAGGTGCCTTTAAATTTAATACTCCCTGTAGCATTTGTATACACACATGCATACATGTGTGTACAAAAATCTGTTACAGTAGTTCTGATAATTAAATATTATACTTAGATGTGGCTGAAAATTTCATTCTTAAATTTTAAAACAAATTTTACCCCCCGCCCCAGAAGCAGCCATATTTCTGAAACATTTTAAAAATTTATTGCCATTTGTGAAAGAATTATATAACAAATAATTATCTAGATTTTGCTATCAAGCCCACTTCATTACTTCATATTAGTAAAATAAGATAGTATATTTCTTTATGTAAGACTCCTTTTCTCATTGCTTCCGTAGTTTTGAATCAGGAAATTGAAGCATTCAGTCTTTCCGAAGACACTTCATCAGGGCTCTCCGAGGACCGAGTCGTCAGCGTGAGCTTCCGCGTTCTCTATCCAATCATCATTACCAGTCTCGGGGTGTTTTATGACGCCAGCGATGGGGGCTTCCAGAGGAACATCACCGTCAAGCTTTACCAGGCAGATCAGGAGGTACGTACTGCTTTGTATACACTTTTCCCCATTTTTCTTTTTCAAAACCGTCAGCTTTTCCTCATGGCAATTATTAGGTTGGGAGACTTGCACCTTTCTTCCTTGTCGATTAGACACATGATGGTGTAATGTGTCACAGCGCTGGTCTGGGGAGAGGGTACCAATGAGTAAATGTGTTATATCTAGGGAAGGAGGAGTTGGGCAATCCCCTAAAGTCTAAAGAGTTTCACGAGTTGATAATAAATATTATAAGTTTTGGACTTGTAGGTATAATCAGGTATTACTGCCTCTTTCTTCCAACCTGAAAAGTCTGTCACCGTAACACAGACTAACAGCTGCTTCAAACCTTTTTTGTAATAAGGGTGTAGAGGGAATAAAAATTTAAAACAATTGGGGTTACTGTTGCTGATGTTTGGGGAAATGTGATTGTTCCCAGAGTGTATCTGAAGGAGTGTAACAAGGAACTGTACTTGAAAAGATCTGTTCCTGGGTTTTAAACTACATAAATCTTGAAAGAATTACACAGTGAGCATCCATATATCCACCAGCTAATATATACAATAGTTACAGTTTGCTGTATTTCCTTTATATCTGTGGTCATTCATCAAACTGTCTTTTCTAAAAAATGTATTTTAGAGTAAGTTGCAGGCCTCAGTACACTTCAGCCCTAAACACTTTAGTGAGCATATCATTAACTAGGCTTTAATATTTGTTTATGGTTTTAAAATTTTACATGCAGTGTAATGTGCATTCAGTTTTTTGAACATTATAAACCTGTGTAATCTAAACTCCTATCACCTCATCTTATTCCCTAGAGGCAACCAGTTTTTTTTTTTCCCCAACCATTGACTAGTTTTGCCTGTTGTAGGATTCTACTTCGTATGTAAATAGAATCATACACTAAGCACTCTCTTGTGTAAGGCTTCTTTCAGTCAACATAATATTTTTGAAATTCATCCATGCTATTGTATGTGTCAGTACATTTTTCCTTTTCCTTCTTTGAATTGCTAAGTTGTATTCCAACAATGTACAACGTTTATCTAGTCTTGATGGGCATCTGGAATGTTTCCAGGGTTTTTCTCCTTTATTCTGTTACTGTGGTGAATTACGTTTATTAACTTTCGGAGTGTTCGTCCAACTTCATATTCCTCTTGAGTGTGATGTATTATTCTTTTTATATATTGCTGGAAATTGTGTTTCTTGTGGACAACATATAGTTAGGTCTTCCTTTTTATCCAGTCTGAGAATCTCTGCTTTTTACATTGAGTGTTTATTCCATTTACATTTAATGCAATTAGTAAAGTGTTTGGATTTCAGTTTTTCATTTTGCTATTTGTTTTCCGTATGTTCTACTTTTTGTTTGTTTTTCTGTTCCTCCTTTCCTGCCTTCTTTTGGGTTAATTGGGTATTTTTTTAGAATTCCACTTTAATCTCTCTCTTGTCCTTTTAGCTACAGCTCTTTGTTCTATAATTTTCTGTGTCTGGTTGACATAAGAATTACAACACACATCCTGATCTTTTCAATCTTCTTTAAGTTAACATTGTACCCCTTCATATAAAATGTAAGAGCCTTGTATAACCCAATTTACCGCCCGCAATCTTCTTTGCTCTGGTTGTCGTATGCCTTATATCTCTGTGTGCTATAAACCCCACGATACAGTGCTATGGTTTTTGCTTTAAAAAGCTAAATGTATATTAAAGTAATTTAGAGAAAAAAATCTTTTATATTTGCCCACTTATTTACCATTTCTGTTGTTCATCATTCCTCCTGAATATCCATCTGATACCTTCTCCTTCAGCCCAAATCATAATCTTTACTAATTCTTACAGTGCAAGTTTGCTGGTGATGAATTTGCTTAGTTTTCATTTTTCTGAAAATGTTTTTATTTTGCCTTTATTCTTCCCCTCCTTTATTTTTGTGGGTATTTTCTAGATACTGAAATTCTGGGTTGCCTTCTTTACTTTCCAGTGTTTTAAAGATACACTCCCGTGTTTTCTGGCCTCTGTGTTTCCTGGAGAGAAGTCTGCCTGCCTTCGGGTGGTGGTTCTGGTGTATGATGTATGCAGTGTGGGCTTGGTTTTGTTTTCTCCTGGCTGCTCTTGAGTTTTTCTCTTCATATGTACTGGTTTTAAGCAATTTGGTTGTGTTGCACATTAGTGTGGTTTTGCTGGGTTTTTCTTAACCCCGTTTCTCCCCACTCATTCTGGGATTCCACTTACATGTATGTTAGACTTTTTCATATTGTCCCACAGGTCATAAGACTGTGTTCATTTTTTTCAGTTTTTTTCCCTCTGTTTTTCAAATTTGATTTGAAATTTGATTTCTGTTCATGTATATTCACGTTTACTGACTCTTATGTCACCTCAAATCTTTTAAGCCTAGCCAATGATTTTTTTTTTAGATCCTGTACATTTTAGTTCTAAAATTTACATTTAATTCTCGAAGTTTCTATTTTTCCAAAATTTCCTGTTTTTCTAAATTTTGTATTTTTCTGAGTTCAGTTTGAACATATGTTCTCTATGGCCTTGACCTTAAGTGTGATTCACAGCTGTAAGATCCTATCTGCTGCTCTAGGTCTGAGTCATCTGGGCCTGTCTTTGTTGATTACCTTTCCTCTCGAGTATGGTGACACTCTCCTGTTTTACATCGAGGAACCTGGGGTTGTGTCCTGGGTATTGTGAATGGTTCACTGTGGGATCTCTGCATCCTCTTATTCTTTGGGGAGTGTTGATTTTTTTGTTTCTTGTAGCAGTTAAGTTAGCTGGGCTCAGGCTCTCAGTCCTGTCTCCTTGCAGTGGGCAGTGGCTGAAATCTCTGTTCTGTTCATTTGAACCTAGACGGCGGGCACTTGGATTCTTCTTTGAATGTGCATTTCTGAGTCAGCCACAGGTAAGGATAGAATTTATACGAAGAGTTCAGAGCTTTCTCTATGACTCCTTCCTTTCTGGGGTTTTCTTCCTCATTGTTAGCTCATCTTTTTGCCACTGCTCTGTCTTCTGATTTGCAGCCAGAAAGGCTGCAGCTTTCTTTTTTGTTTGTTTGTTTTTTTCGGATGTTTAGTTAGCCCCCTGAGGTGTGCCTCAGACAAAAAGCCATTAAAGAAAAAAAGTGGGGACACACGCACCCAGTGTCTTTCTCATCTTCTTGGTATTGATTTTCCTCCAGTTTCTGCCTGCTTTGTGTGCATTCCAGTGCCTTCAGATCAGTTTTTAAAATGTTTCATCTACTGTTCATAATTGTTATCTGTAGGAGAACTTTATATCCCTGGAAGCAGAACTCTGTTCAGTTTTTTTAAGGCATCTTTAAAAATGTTTATGTATTATTAACACTGATTGCTACTGACGGATAACAGTATTAGAGTCAGCAAGAAACACAGATCAGTTTATGATTAAATTTGTTTGCAGTTTGTCCTGTTCCTTCGTCCTCTAAAGAGCCTGTGTCTTTTGTAAGTGTGCTTAATGAATAAACACAAATGTAGAGAGGGAGCAGCGCTCAGTGATGGCTCCTGCCAGAAGAGCTGCGTCACGTTACTCAAGTGCCGGCGTTCGTGTATTCTTGTGGTTGAGGGTTTCGTGGACACCGCAGCTCAGACAGGTGACTGGGACAGCAGCACTCTGAATTCCACCGCCAGCCTTATCTAGCAAGTAGCATCAGTGTTGAATTTGACAGTTAATTGTAGTGTACGTAGGCTTTTCGGAACCATTCACAGTGCTTATCAGTCAAGTGGTTTGGTTCAGATGTAGTTCTTGATCATGTTGACTTAACTTTGAGCTGCCTTATTTTTAACCAAGGAGAGGTTAATCCTTGTCCTCAAAGAAGGTGTAATCTCAGGTAGACCCTTCTGGGTTCACAGGTTGTCACCATGTAAGGAGTCTTACCACAGCATTGCCAAGAGTTGATGTTAATGAAAGAAACATGCATAATTTACTAAACCCCCTCATTCTGACTTTCTTCGTGGCCTCGATAGCTTTAACAGAAGCTTCCCCTGTGGTAAACTGGTATCTAAGAGTAGGTTTGAGAATAAGGAGATATTCTTGCCTAAAACAGGGAGAAAGTACCCAAAGAAAACAACAGACAAAGACAATCGGCCCTCTCTTGTGTTCCCTTTTTCGCTTTTGTTTTTTTTCTTCTGAAGGGTCCTTTTGAAGGGAGATTCCTGGGTACCTCTGTTCCATGTAGAAATCTCTAATCTTTCAGTTTATTCCTAACTCTGGGGTTAAGCCTGGTAGTCAGCTTGATTTAACAACACTGTATTTGTACTGCTCCTAATGCTCCTCATTGTAAGGTGGCTTTTTTTGAGGTTATGTGGGTTATATATTTAGTGTCTTAGAACTTCTTGACAACTTTCGTATCTTAAATATCTTTGTTTAATAACCATGATTGCACTAGAAAACCCATGTGGTGCTGAAACCACAGTGGAACCATGTCCGTAACCATGGTTGGGGCCACTGAGAGTTTTGCTGACCGAGCCATAAGCTGTTTGGAAACCCATTGCATCTGCCATGACTGACGTGAGGTATTTCTTCTTGTCTTCCTTCCCCCGCATTTGCAGGAGGCCCTCTTCGTCGCTCGCTTCAGCCCTCCGAGCTGTGGGGTGCAGGTGAACAAGCTGTGGTACAAGCCTGTGGAGCAGTTCATCTTACCAGAGGTACAGGCCGGAGCGAGAAGGCTCCAGTACCACGTGGGCTTTCCCAGTCCTGGGCGTGTGCTTTCAAAGCGGGCACTTACCTTTTACTGTCCCGGGGCCGCTCCCCCAGAGTGGGAGGTGGGGCCGCCAGCTGGGAGGCAGTGTGGCACTCTGCCCTCACGCCCCCAGAGAGCTTCACGAAGCCCCACAGGTTCCACAGCATGCCTTTTGAGAAGTGTTGCACGTTTCCGTGGTTTATTTAGTGGGCCAGGGACTACGTGCCTGCCTTAACGACAAAGGACAGTAGTAGGTGTGCTGATGGACCAGACACAGCTGCCACTGGAGCAAAGCAGACAGTTAGGGATCTAAGGCGTCGGGGTGGAGGGAAGTGCAGACAGGTAACAGCAGAGCGATCAGCCACATCTCCAGGGTTAATAAAACTACTCCGAGGTGTGGAGGATATTTGAAACAAGACTGTAGCTCTCGGTCCAGTCTTAAGGAGATGTGTGCTGGAGACCATCTCAGCTGCCAGGTGCCCTCATCTGGCCTGGAGTTAACCGGAATGCGGCTGCATCCCAGTGTGTTACAGATCATTCATCCGTCAACCTCTGGCTTTCCAGGCTGCTCCGGTCTAGTCTGAAGGCAGTTCTGAGCCCAGGGCTTTGGAACCGCAGTGGGGGTCAGTTTCCCGGTCATCTCTGGTGGTCACTGTAGCTCAGCGCTGGGGCTCATCCAGCAGTATCGGAGCTGAGTTAAGATGCGAGAGCTCGATGGTGGACAGGTCCTGCACTAACCAGGAAATAGTTTCCTGCCGCCCTTCGTGGAGAGGGAGGGGGTGCTGTCCACGTTTATGCAACAGCAAAATCACACGTTTTATAACATGCTGTGGCTCTCCGGAGTTGAGTACTAGTAGTTAAACTATGTGTTAATTCCATAAATGTCAAAGGGAGCTCCTTTGTCTCACCTATATGTGAACTTCTGTTTAAAAACATATGAAATAGTGGGGGAGGGTGTAGCTCTGCTACAGCGTGTGCTTAGCATGCACGAGGTCCTGGGCTCACTCCCCAGTCCCTCCATTAAAATAAATGAATAAAGGAACCTAATTACTCTCAAAAAAAAAAAAGAAAAATTATTTTTTTGAAATGTGAAATAAAAGCAGAACTAAAACATACTGTAAAAAATTTCCCAGTTTCTCAGTTATAAAAAAGACTGTGGTGTGAGCATCCTGACACGCTTGTGTACATGCTGGCTATCAGGATGAATTGTTGGCTCTAATTTATACACAGTTTTGAGGCACAGGATTTGTTTCTCGAGGACAGTTAGCAGTTTTTAATCAATCTGAGTAATTGTCAGCATTATATGAGAATGCCATTTGTGTTATATCCTTTCTAAATTTCATATATGAATTTTTTCTTTGTTAAATGAAGTATGTACTATCAAAGGTATCTCTGTTTTTCTTTATTGGCGGTACTGGGGATTGAACCCAGGCCCTCGTGCATGCTAAGCATGTGCTCTGCCACTGACCTGTACCCTCCCCCTGGTAGCTCTTAGTTAAGGATAGTGGCTCAACTAAAGTAGCATTGGCCAAGTGTTGGATCTGTTTTTGAAGGAAGCCATTTGGTTTGTTGACTTGTTTATTGATATTGAGAGCTGAGTCTGTGCAGAGCACCGGGGCTGTACAATGACATAGTTCAAAGATCCCTGCCCTTAAAGCAGCTTGTGAGAGTGGGGGAGGAAGAGCTGACATGGCCCTGCTGTAACTTACTGCGTCCCGGGCACAGCTGTAAGCAGATGTCTACACTGACTGGTCAGCAGGCTTCTTTGGGATTGAAGCAAGTCACAGGTGAGAGTCCAGCTCTTCTACTGAGAGCCAACGTGGGCAGGACCCAGGGGAGAGTCCTGGGACTCTGAGGACCGGGGGCACTAGCCTAGTGTCGGGCACAGTTGGAAAGGTCTGAAGCTGCTGTCGGGCTGGTCTTCACGGACAGCGTCCGAGGACTGGCCCAAGCAGGACGGGAAGCTCCGCCGTACCTGGGAGTTAAGTGCATGACGGCGGACACCTGTGAGCGCAGCGGGGCTGCGTGTGGGTCCCTGCTCTGCCCCTCCGTGGCCCTGTGACCTTGTGCAGGCTGCTTAACCCCACTGTGTCTCTCGCCTCCTCTGTGCAGGGACCCAGTTCAGAGGGTTGTTCAGGGAGTAAACGACTGAATGGATGTAGAACGTTGGGAACGTGCTGCCCTGTGGCAGGCGGTCAGTAAACAGGTATATGCCGTCCTTGTTACTGCTGGTACCGAGGATGGGGAGTTCCTCTTCCTGAAGAGCCGTTGCCCCCAGGGGACACTCAGCAGTGTCTGGAGATACATTTAGCTGTTGCAGCCGGGCAAGGAGGAGGACCAGCATCTTGTGGGGAGAGGCCGGGATGTCGCTGAGCAGCCTCCCCTGAATGGGACAGTCCCCACAGCAAAGAGTGACGGCCCAAGAGGTCAGGGGTGCCTCGGATGAGAAACTCGAAGAGGAAGGAGTCACAGTGTGGGGCAGTGCGGGAGGAGATAAGCTTTAACCTTAACTTCAGGCTAATCACAGTTTTACGGGGTCTACTCCATTATCTCAGTCAGCCTCACAGAAAGAATTACAGTTTTTGATTTTGTTCACAACGAAATATTACCCTTCCCTCAGAATGTCCTTGTCCTTAGGAAATACATGCTGAAGTAAAGGTGAAATGCATTTTACTTTCAAATGATTCGACAGCGAACAGAACAGTCTGTGCATACAGACAAAAATAAAGCACACGTGGCCAGTGTCTGCCATCAGTGTCTGGGTGTTAATCTTCAGTTTTTTTGTAGGGTTGATGTTTATCAAAATAAAAACTAGGTTGGGGCAAGGGCTTGCCTTCCCTGCCAGTGTTGAGGATGGTACACGTGGCCGTGGGCACTGCTGAGGGGAGTCGGCAACATCAGGGGGCGGCCTTTTACATTAGTAAGGCTTGTACTGGCTACAGCCTTGTGATTTTTTTTTTATACAAAAGAAACTTTTTAAAATCTATTTTTACATATAGTGGCTACATTTGTAAATCTCAAACTCCCAAATTTATCCCTTTCCACCCCCTTTCCCTGGTAACCATAAGATTGTTTAGGTTTGTGAGTCTGTTTCTGTTTTGTAAATGAGTTCATAGTGTCCTTTTTTTTTTTTTTTAATTCCACATATGAGCGATATCATATGATACTTTCTTTCTCTTTCTGGCTTACTTCACTTAGAATGACGATCTCTGGGTCCATCCATGTTGCTGCAAATGGCATTATTTTATTCTTTTTATGGCTGAGTAGTATTCCATCATATAAATATACCACAACTTCTTTAGCCAGTCGCCTCTTGATGGGCATTTAGGTTGCTTCCATGTCTTGGCTCCTGTATGCAGTGCTGCTTCGAACACTGCGGTGCAGGTGTCTTTTCACATAGCCTTTTGATCTTCATTTCCCTTTGAGCTTTAAGCTACATTGGCTTTTGATTTCTCATTACATCTGAGTAATGCTTTTTTCTTTTATAAACATGCAGTTATTTAATAGTGTCTCCATTTGAGGGAGTAAGATTATGGATCTTCATTTCCTTTTTGGGTATCTATTTCCTAAGTGTTCTGAAGTAAATATGTATTAGCTTTATTAAAAGAAAGAATAAACTTTTTAACATAAAATATTCTTTCCTTTTACACAAAATCCTATTTTTGCTGAAACCACGTTTGATTTCGCATGGACAGTCACTTGTGCTGCATCAGGCCTGAGTGGGCTGACCTCACAGAGAGAAATGAAAGTGGAGAAGGGGTGGGTTTGCCCGCCTGTTGCCTGTTGTCAGCGAAGGACGGCAGGAGAGACACAGACCGTTTACCCCACCTGAGGGGGAGAGGCAGATGGCGCGTCCGTCATCTCCTGCCCCCCACACCTCACAGGCCGCTGGAGGAACACATGTCTGCTGAGCAGGTCTCTTGCGGTGTTTTCTCTGTGACTCACTAGAGCGTAAATTTCAGCAGGGGTCACAGGCTTAAGTGGAGACTGCTGTGTGTTTCGCTTAAAATATTTACTTCTCTAATTTCATATTTTCCTTAGTAGTGCACCTGAGACTGATTGCAGGAAAAACACTATTTTCATTCAACCTGAGTCACAAGAGACGTTCTTGTTAGCGTTAGGGGTACTTACATGCTTATTTGGATTAAGACACAGAATAATGAACAGCGTGAGCTGCTTCTGTTACAGGGGACAGGGCTTGGCGGCACTCATTTTCCCAACCTGTCCCATGCTGTGTTCTCCTCCCTTTTACTGTGGTTCTGTGATCTTAGCAGGGAACTGCCACAGACAGGTTGTTTCACATCTGCAGAGATTCCTGGCTTTGTGATGACTTTGTACCAGGAAGGAAAAAGCAGGCATGTAAGAAAGGAAATGGGAAGGAGAAATTTAACTGACACAGAGCATGTGCAGGAGAGGTGGGGAGGACAGAGCATCTCCCTTCCCTAATAACAGAACAGCTGGTGGGTGATGTAAGTGGGAGTGAGTAAACCAGGATCACTTTCTTGGCCAATGAGTTTTTCTGGCAATTACTCAATCTAGTCAACACTGTTGATGTTAATCATGACCCCATCAAACAAAATGGAGTTGGGTGCTGGGTAGGAGAAATGGCAGTCAGGTGCCAGTGTCACCTGAGTGGACCGGACAGAGAGTTACTTGTCCTTCATCATACTTGCTAGATTTCTAGTTTACAGGTGAAGCTTTGATTTGGTCCCTATGGCTCTTACTCTGGCACAGTTCATTTGGCACTACAGTCACTAAGATTCCTGGGACCTGCTGCCAACTCCCAGGGACACTTTACTTCTTGCCCTGAGGGCCTGCGGTTTTCTCTCAGCTCGTACGGTGTCCATTCTTCTGGTTCAGCTTCATCTGGCCTGGTCTTCTTCCCTGTACTTTGTTTCCTCTTTTGCTTTCCTCTTAAATATTAATCATTAGGATTTGATTTCATTCTTTTTTATGGCTGAGTAATACTCCACTGTATATAGATATGCCATTTTCTTCACCGATTCATCCATTGATGGACACTTAAGACCTAGGTTGCTGACCTGCCTTGGCTGTTGTAAATAGTGCTGCAGTGAACATGGGGTTCAGGTATCTTTTTGAGATCGTGTTTTCATTTCCGTTGGGTAAACACCCAGAAGTGAAATTGCTGGATCAAATGTTAGTTTTATTTTTAATGTTTTGAAGACCCTCCAAAATTTTTCTATAGTGGCTGCACCAAATTACATTTCCATCAACAGTGCACGAAAGTTCCCTTTTCTACAGTCCTCACCAGCACTTGTTATTTCTTGCCTTTTTGATGATAGCTGTTCTAACAGGTGTGAGGTGACATCTCATTGTGGTTTTGATTTGCAGCTCCCTTATGATTAGTGATGCTGAGCACTGTTTCATGTACCTGATGACCATCTGTATGTCTTTGGAAAATGTCTATTCAGATACTCTGTCCATTTTTCAAAATTGGATTCTTTGGCTTTTGCTATTGAGTTGTATGAGTTCTTTATATACTTTGAGTATCAGCTCCTTGTCAGATACATGATTTCACAGATACTTTCTCCTATATGGTAGGTTGCCTTTTCAAGTTGTTGATGGTTTCCTTTGCTGTGCAGAAGATTTTTAGTTTGATGTAGCTCTACCTTTTTATTTTTACTTTTGTTGCTTTTGTTTTTAGTGTCAAATTCAAAAAGTCATACCCAAGACTGATGTCAAGTAGCTTACTGCTTATGCTTTCTTATAGGAGTTCCATGGTATCAGGTCTTACATTCAAGTTTTTAATCCATTTTGAGTTGATTTTTGTGTATGGCATAAGTTAGTGGTCCACTTTCATTCATGTTCAACGTGTGGCTGTCCAGTTTTCCCAGCACTGTTTATTGAAGAGACTGTCCTTTCCCCATTGTATATTCTTGCCTTCTTTGTTGTGAATTAGTGGACCATATGTGCCTGGGTTTATCTCTGGGCTCTGTCCTGTTCCATTGATCTATGTGTCTGTTTTAGGCCAGCACCATACTGTTTTGATGACTACAGCTTTGTAGTACAGTTTGAAATCGGGGCACATGATGCCTCCAGCTTTGTGCTTCTTTCTCTAGATTGCTTCGGCCATCGGGGTCTTTCATGATTCCACACAAAGTTTAGGATTGTTTGTAATATTTCTGTGAGAAATGCCATTGGAATTTTGATAGGGATTAAACTTAATCTGCAGGTTCTATGTGTTTTATGGATATTTTAAGTTTTTTTAATGCCTCAAAAGCTATTTTTTTGTATATATGTATTTTGTTTTTATTTACGTCTAGTCCACTTACAATGTTGTGTCAGTTTCTGGTGTACAGCACAATGCTTCAGTCATACATGAACATACATATATTTGTTTTCATATTTTCACCAAAAGTGACTACAGGATGTTGAATTGAATATAGTTCCTTGTGCTAAACCGTACAAACTTGTTGTTTATCAGATTTTGTAAGGAATCCCGTATTTGGAAGCAAGAGACACTCTGCCAGAGTTCAGTAGGTGTTCTGTGCTATTTGATGGGTTTGTAGATGTAATTCTCGGTGTGTTTGTGGGAGTGGGCGAGCGGAGTCTCTCCACTCCATCTTGGCTCAACCCCCCATTTTAACAGTTTTTAATTCTTCCAGTCCATGGTCATGGAATATCTTCCCATTTATTTGTGTCTTCATTCCTTTCTCAGAGGGCAGTCTTAATTCCTAAGACAGGTGTTGACTTCTCACCTGGACTCTGAAATAGCCTCTTACTGCTCTCCCCACAGCCTCTGTGTGCTGCCTCTCTGGTGTAGGAGGGCGGCTCTAAAGCCGCAGGCGGGATGCTGTCGCCCTCCTGCTCCGTGCTTCCCACTGCCTTCCGGGAGGGGGCAGGCTGCTCCAGCAGGGCCAGCCCCACCTCCCCTTCCCTCCCCTCCTCAGCCCGGCGCCTTGGCAGTGCCACACTACCTGACGGTTTTCTGAACACGCAGTGCTGTTTCAGGTCTGCCTGTTCGTGTGTTTTTTTTTTAATAGCTTTTATTATGTTGAGATATGTTCGCTCTATACACGCTTTGGTAAGAGTTTTTATCATACATGGGTGTTGAATTTTATCAAATGCTTTTTCTGCATCTGTTGAGATGATCATGTGGTTTTTGTCCTTTCTCTTGTTGGTGTGGCGTGTCATGTTGGTCGATTTGCCTGTGCTGAACCAGCCTTGTGTCCCTGGGGTGGATCCAGTGTGATCGTGGTGTATGATCTTTTCTATGTGTTGTTGGGTTCTGTTTGCTAAAATTTTGTTGAGGATTTTTGCATCTATGTTCATCAATGATATTGGCCTGTGATTTTTTTTTTTGGTGGTGTCTTTAGTTTTGGTATCAGGGTGATGGTGGCCTCATGGAATGAGTTTGGGAGTGTTCCCTCCTTTTCGGTCTTTTGGAAGAGTTTGAGAAGGATCGGTATGAGCTCTTCTTTTGTTTGGTAGAATTCCCCAGTGAAGCCGTCTGGCCCTGGACTTTTGTCTGTAGGGAGGTTTTTTATTGCTGATTCTATTTCATTTCTGGTGATTGGTCTGTTCAAGTGGTCTGCTTCTTCTTGATTCGGTCTTGGTGGCCTGTATGTTTCAAAACTTGTCCATTTCTTCTAGGTTGTCCAGTTTGTTTCCACATAGTTGTTCATGTGTTATATTCTCTACCTCCTGTTTTTTCTGACTCAGACTCCTTTAAGAGGTAGCTCAGCTCTCCCGGCTTTAGACATGCTGTCTGACCTCCCCCAGCAGAATGACTTCCCTTCCTTGCGGAGCCTCTTCTGGCATGTTACACTTACTGAAAGATACGGCTGATTCTTTTTTTCTTTCAGTCTTCAGATACAGAGCCCACCACCTGGTACACAGTAGACACTCAAAAGTTGAAATAATGGCTCATGTCTGAAAGAAGATTGACCCCCAGGTTTAGTCATGTACATATGTTTAGTTTCAAAAATGTTTTTCCTGATTGTAAAAATAGGAAAATGTATGAAAGTAATACATATTCGCTGTTGAAAACTTGAAAGAAATAGGGAAAAGTTAAAAGGATATGATGTCACCTGTCTGTTGCCCAGCATACTTGGTGTATTCCTTCCTTCCTGGTCTTTTTTTTTGATTCTTCTGTGTATATACCTATTGGCAAGAATGCGTCTTGGTTTTTACAAAAAGAATTGAGGTTCATGAACATCAAGTTCAGTAAAGAGCTGAGGCCAGCCAGGGAAGTACAGGAATAAGCAGCCGCTGTCCAGATAAGGACGTGGAATCTTGTCAAGGGCCGCTTGACTGTGTCCGTCTGCGGTATGAAAGCTGTATGTACTTGCCGAGCAGACACCTCCCTGTACCCATCATCACTCACTTAGTCGTCCTCCAACAGCCCCTCAGGTGGGTGTGACGTTCTCTGTTTCAAAGGCTGGGGAATGAGGACACCATGCATGTCTGCAGGATCTGCTCTGAGGAGCCCGAGGCCACCAGGAGTGTCCCAAACCATGAAGTTCAAAGATACATTAGGTCAGCATCGAACAGCACACTGCCCGAGGAGTCCAGAGTCTCTGTGTTTGTATCTTCTTTGGTAGAGGAGTTTTATTTAAAAAAAACCAAAAAAACCTTGCAAACCATTGACCTAGCTAATTGGACAGATTCAGTTTTGCATAGCTTCCTTATAATGCTGGCTAAAGGAGACATTACTGTAAAGTCCTTTATCTTTTAATTTTAATATGTGAAGTGCTTTTAGAATAACTAATGCTGAA
The DNA here is from genome assembly GCF_036321535.1 of Camelus dromedarius. Classification (NCBI taxonomy): domain Eukaryota; kingdom Metazoa; phylum Chordata; class Mammalia; order Artiodactyla; family Camelidae; genus Camelus; species Camelus dromedarius. The sequence continues at coordinate 3,172,471 of NC_087443.1, forward strand.
TTGTTAATCTCCTGCTGTATACCAGGATTATTTTATTTATTTTTATTGAAGTGTAGTTGATGTACAATGTTGTGTTAGTTTCAGGTGCACAGCAGTGATTCAGCTACACGTACGCACACATATCCTTTTTCAGATTCATTTCCACTACACATTATTACAAGATACTGAGTATAGTGTCCTGTGCTGTACGGTGGGTCCTTGTTGTTTATCTGTTTTGTATGTAGTAGTGTGTATCTGTTAATCCCAAACTCCTAATTTATCCCTCACGTCACCACCCCATTTCCCCTTTGGTAACTGTGATTTGTCTTCTGTGTCTGTGAATCTATTTCTGGTTTGTAAATAAGTTAATTTATTATCTTTTTTTTTTTCAGATTCCACATATAAGTTGATATCATATGATATTTATCTGTCTGACTTGCTTTACTTAGTATGATCATCTCTAGGTCCATCCATGTTGCTGCAAATGGCATTGTTTTCTTTTTATGGCTGAGTAATACTCCGTTGCATAAATAGGCCACAACTTCTTTATCCAGTCATCTGCCAGTGGACATTTAGGTCGCTTCCATGTCTTGGCTGTTGTAAACAGTGCTGCTGTGAACATTGGGGTGCATGTATCTTTTTGAGTTAGAGTTTTCTCCAGATACATGCCCAGAATTAATTCTAATGGATTTTGAGTTCCATTTTGCTCAGTTGTTCATCTGAGTGCCTGTTACACGCCCGGCATGCTAGGTGCTGGGGGCATAGAGGTTGGTAGGACAGTCAAGATCATGGCTCTTGTGGTGTTTTGTTTGCAGTCCAGTGGGAGGAGCCCATTTGACAATGGAAAAATAAATGTCAAGAGTTTAAGTGGTTTTAAGAGAGTAAGACAGGCTGATGTGAGAGAGAGAAATCGGGAGTTGACTGTCTTCTGTTGGGTCTGTGGAGAAAGCCTCCCCAGGAGGTGATGGTGAGCTGAGACCTGGCGGCACTGAGGAGCCAGCTGAGCGCAGATGCTCCAAGTGGGACTGTGGAGAAGTTAGGAGACACTGGAATTCAGATGGGGCACAGAGTGTAACTTTCTAAGCTCCAAATTTAATAGTAATAATCACAAAGGAAAAGCTTGTCAGATTGGACAAGATAAAGTTTATGCATTTTTGAATTTCAAAAAAACTGCCATATTAAGCGGCAGACAATTATGAAAAAAGTATTCTTATTAAGATAATTTATTAAAATAAATTTAATGGATTAATAAGAAACATAAAACTAACTAGGTAAGTGGCAAAGAAGTATGACAAGGCAGTTCCCAGAAGAGACTGTGTAATTCATAAACATCATTACAAATCAGAAGACGCACCAATTAAATGAGGAGCCATTTCTTAAATCTGCTAAATTGGCGTGACCTTCTTTTCTTTGACTAACACCCCACACTGGGACGAGTACAGGCAGCGGCATTCTTGTAAATTGCTAATGACCCTCCAAGTGTAATTTGCTTTTGAAAAGCAGGTTGGCAATGAGTATTAAAATCCATATCCAACATGTCTGTTCTTTCCCAGTCATTTCACCTCTCGGAATTTATTTTAAATAAAAAAAACAAAGCGTTGGGGGGAAAATAAACATTTACATCAGAACATGCCTCGGATTATTTTAGTAGGTATCTGGTTGCGTGAAAATGCTGTACAGCAGGGACCTGTGAGTGGATCAGGACGCCTCCACTCAGTGGCATTGTTACAAGCACTTGAAAAAGAGTGGTCAGCTGCAGGTGCGTGAGGAAATGCCTTTGAGACGATGGACACAGACAGCAGCATGTAAAACTGGTCTTTGTTATTTTAGACGAGCACAAAAAAAATGCCTCTAAGACACACACCACAGTGTTAGCACTGGTGCGTTACAGCGTGCACTAAGAATCTGACTGACGTGGCTTAGAAGAAACTCTCCAAAAACGTACTGAAAACCTACATGCCAGCAGTAGAGAAACTGACTCACTGTTCACCTTGTTCCGCAAAAGAGCTTTGAAGGTACGATCGTGTGGGAGAGCCAAGACCTCCAAGGCCTGGTGTCCAGGAACCTCCACAGGGTGGCAGTAAATGACGGAGGAGGGGTTCTCAGAGTCCTTACGGTGAGTCAGTCCTTTGTGTGAGGGGGCAGCGGACCTTCGTGTTTTTTAACATGTGGAAGGGTCTTTAAGTTTATTTTGTACCAACTCATATGGAACAATGACTCTTACGTGTTTTAGAACATATGTACTAGAAAATGTTGAGTCACCGTAGTAAAGATGGAAAACTCAAGTGTTCTGTGATTTTATAACTTCAACCTGTGTAAATATATAGTTTTGCCTTAAGATTAGTGTGTTTTAGAAAGTGCAGTGTTTTATTTCTCAATCGTTTTTAAGTCAACATGCTTTGTATACAGTATTGAGAATATTCACGGTCTCACCTTGATGGTATGATGTCAGTTAAAATACTGTAGAGAAAAGCATCAGGAAGTAAGCCTGAGTACTCGCTGTCGCTTATGTTGCTTACGTTGCTGGGGTTTCTGAGTTACATTTTTCAGTTACCACATTTTCTTAAAATTTAAAACAGTTTGACAGGTAAGTTTCTCACATTAAATGCAGGATGACAAAGTGTAGGCAAACTGAAAATGATGAGCTCTAAGTAAGTGGTGTGTGTGCTGGTGTCACAGAATCATTGGAAGCGCTCGGCATTTAAATTCACAAGCTCAGTATATTTTCATTAGGTATTAACTTTATTCACATGAATTAATCCCTGAATTTGAAATGAAAATCACATGGTTTGTTATTACCCATTCAGAAAACACTTACGCACACGTGTGGTCAGCCAGGCGCAGCTGCGGACAGAACAGGCCCAGGACTGGCCCACAGCGGAACTTACAGTCCAGTGAGGAAAAGAGACAGACCCACAGATTCATGGATAATTACAACCTTAGCCTTGAAGGCCAGGTTTAGGATTTCATCCTTGATTTTATGAAAAGTCCTTTATTTAAGATAGAATATTTTATGGAATTAGGGTTATTTTTCTTTCCTTATTTTCAAAGCCTTTAATATCTTGCTTCCTTTTCTGTTTATGAAAGTTTTAGCACTTTTTAGTCCAAAATGTGCCAGAATTCTGTAATATTTAGTTGGCTGCACAAAAGGAAATCAGTTCACTTCTGAATTGAGGGCTCGGTTTAAATATAAAGATTCACAGGACCTGCTCTGGGTGAATATGGTTGTGGAGGACGAAAGACAGCTTAAACACTCAGCTAACTAACCCCCATAAAGGCAGATGACTTAGTAGCCTGTTCTAAGAAACCCATGTGCAAATAAGTAAAAGTTTTCATCATAAACGTATAAAGCCCAAAGTTTTCCAAAGTCTTGCCCCTTGCCAGCAAGTAGTGATGTCACAAAAATATTAAAGACAAAAGTCAGGCTGTGACCTTTTCAGTAGAAGTTAAAAACCAAAAAGTACTGTTAAGTTCTAAACAAGCCAAAACAATACAGAGTGCGCAATTTTTAAAATGCACATGCAGTCTTTTGTGGGACTGCAAGGTTGGAATCTGTAGCGTTCACCGTCGGAGATTCCCTCCGCACTCAGCTGCAGGGTGTTCGGAATTAGATGGCCTCCGAGCACTGCTGTCTCTCTCCCAGCCGTGACGTAACTGCTTTGTGCAGCACAGCTCTGCTAGAAGGATCTGTTCAGAGGAGGAACAGCCAAGCCGTAGGCCCTCTTAGGTGAGTGTGCGGAGGAAGTGCCGTGGCCAAGCTGAAGCAGACCCAGACCCAGGGCAGGGCCGGTGGGGTGAGGGGTGTGCAGCGCGGAGGCGGGGCATCGTGTGCCTGGTGAGGTGAGGAGGAGTCAGTCTCTGGTCACAAAGGGTCTCCCAGCCCCAGGAGGTGGGAGGGACTGTTGCTGGCAGTGGGCACAGGCACATCCAGGCTCCTGCAGCAACGTGAGTCATCGGGCTTGTCTGAACCGTGTGCTTGGAGGGGCTCTTCTCTGCCGGGTCATAGTGATGTTTAAACATGTGCCTCGAGGAATCTGATGAATTTGAACTCACGGGCATTTTCAATCTCCAAGAAATCAAAGGTGGCAATAATTTTTTTACATGGTGGGGCCAGGATGTAAAATAAAATCAGTCTTTGTGATATTGTCGGTGGCAAGTTCAAGAATACATGCCTATGTGAGTTGGAATTCGGAGCACCGTCTGGACTGCTGGACCAGATCGTGGGCACTGTCGTCAACAGCACGAGTGGCAGAACACTGCTGTCACCCCGTGGCAGAGCTGCCTGGTAGACCAGCACCTTGGGCGGCTTTGTGTGCTGTGGATGTCATGTGATGAGTTTTGCCAACTCAGTTTTCACAAATAAGAAGTGTACCTTCAGTAATGAAACATTGAGCACTTCTGTTCTCTTTCCTTTCAGGCTGGGGAGGGGGCGTTGCCCCATGAATTCATGGAAGGTGCGGAGGGAGTCGCAGGCGGTTTTATTTACACTATTCAGGGTAAGTCAGCTGGCTGAGAGTCGAAAAGCATACGTACTCTCACCTACCTAATCTTCATACTCTGAACATGAAAGGTAATCTTTTTTTTGTCATTAAAAGTAATAGTTTTGTTGATATATAATTCACATACCCTATAATTTACCTCTTTTAAGTGTTTGAGTTAATGGTTTTTAGTATATTGAGTTCTGCAACCCTCTCCACAAATTCCAGACCATTCCCGTCACCCCCAAAAAGAAGTAGCTGTTTGTCTTCCCGAGTGATGCTCCTTTTACTCGCCACATCTGTGAATCCTGAGTTCTGCGCCTGTGATCTTTCAGAAGAAAAAACTCCTTTCCGCACGCTTGCTGTTGGCCGTGTGTCCTGATCATCAGTTGGGGAAGAGAGGCTCTGCCTAGTGCTTCTCTCTGGCTCGCAAAGCCCTGCGGATCCTGGGTTCCTGTAAAAGGATCAGGACAGCTTCCCCAAATGCTCACAGTGCCTGGGACAGCAGAGGCCGAATTCTGCGAGGCGAGTCTCCAGGGGACTCCCTCAGCAGCGCAGAGCTGCGGGTGGGCAGACCCTCTGTTCGAGGCCTCTGCCAGCAGTCTCAGGATGTGAATGGGCCGTGGCTTTTTTATTTCTAGCATCTTTATTTCCAGTGTTTCTGCATTAGAAGTATTTCTGTTCTTAGATCAGCCGTAAGACTAGGCTGGAACAGGTACATAGGTTTTGCCCACAAGCTTGCCATTAAAAGAGAGAGATTTAAAAATTTAGGGATCCTTAATTTTAGTCCAGGAGATTTTTCATAAAACCGTGAAACCACTCTGTCAAGGAAGGTATCCGTGTAGCTCACCAGAGGCCAGCTGATGGCCGGGCCCTGGGGAACTCAGACGAGGGGTCAGGCCACTCTTGGGGGCCAGGTGCAAGTGTATCACACCATCTGACTTAATGTCTAGCAGCTTCCTTTCTCTTGCCAGTTAGTTCAAGTGTGTACCGTCAGGAGTTTTGAAAACCTTGAGGGGCCCTTGAGACTTCCGGCACCAAACTGGTCTACAGGGAGCAGCTCCTGTGCCCGAAACAGCTGTTGAGCATAAATTTTCTCTCACTGAGGCTGATGGATTAAGCCTTGTCTGAGGACAATCCCTTTCAAACAAGAGAGAAATAACTCAAGTTTTAGGGTAAAGGGAATTTAAATGAATAGGTTTTCTTCTCATGTACTTGGATATATCTGAAAATCTGTATATAAGTTTTTAAAAAGCTGAGGATCTATGTGGTATTTAGAAGAATCACATGGTACACAAATTTTCAAATTTTCTTGGGCGTTAGTGTCTCTCCCGGGCCCTACCTCAATCTACAGAGTGAAAAATCTTCAGGATTGGAGCTCAGATACCTGTATTTTAACAAGTTCCCTAAATGGATTTGATGCCTTTGAAGTTTGAGAGGCTGTAACCATGCGATTCTTTTAAATAGCACCTGGACAGATGATCAGACTTAAAACACACGCAGACGTACTACTGTATACTCACACATTTCAGATACGTGCATTAGTACAAAACAAAATGTACAATTGGTGAATGAAAAAGCCTGTACTTAGTTTCTGATCTGATCTTGTTATCAACCCTTTTCCTATTACTGCAGTTTTGTAACATTCTCACTTTGCTTCAGGTGTTAAATTGTGTATATCTATCCTTATTTTTAATTGATTTTTTTAGCTTTTTGGGGGGAAGGGGGTAATTAGGTTTACTTATTTTTAGAGGCGGCACTGGGGATTGAACCCAGGACCTCATGCGTGCTAGGCACGTGCTCTACTGCTGAGCTATGAAGACGCCACAGTTGAGTGTAAGAGTTGGAAGGGACCCAAGGTCATTTAGGCCTGTGTTTTTCAAGGGTAGCTGCAGCAAAGTTACAGGAAGGTCCCGGGTTAGAAACACAGCTCCCTGGGCCCCACCCTGGACCTGCTACATCTTTAGGCCTGGGGCCTAGGAATCTCTATCTCAGTGAGCGTTCTGAGGGAGCCATTGATGGAGCCCCGTTCCTCCTTTCACAGGTGACAATACTGAGGCCCAGAAACGTGCCGTGTGTCCCGTACCTCGCAGACCATGGCGGGGGTGGAAATCAAATACAGGTGCTCCCCCCCCCCCCCAGCCCCAGCCCGTCTGCAGGTACAAGGCGTAGAGAGCAGCATGCCAAGTTCCCTCCCAGTTTCCTTTCCCCAGCCCTCGGCCACTCACTTTTTATTCAGAAACTTCCTAATTTGAGACAGTTGAGAAAGCCCTGCCCTAGAGAAAGAGCTGCCTCATGAGGACGCTCCTCCACAAACATGACAAGTGACTGGCAGCTCAGGAGGCGGTAGTTAAACTGTCTGTGAAGCACACGGTAGCCATGTGTTATGAGATACTGTAGATAACCAAAGACGGGCTGCTGCAAAGAACGCCCATGTGCTTGTTGCAGAATTCACACATTTACATTTTGTCATATTTGCTTCCTTTTTTCAGAGAAAAAGCATTCTAGAAACAGTCGAAGCCCCCCCAGTCCTCCCCTGCCCTGTCCCTCTCCCTTCCCCTCGAGGGGACCCCGCTGTCCTGAAATTCCCGTGTGCCCTCCTGTTCTTAGTTTTCTGCCTTCCACCACCGGTGTACGTAGCTGTTCATCACATGGAGTTTCTGGTACTTTGTCATTTATAATTTGTGGTATCATATGTATGTTTCAGTTGACAAGATTCTTTTTCTCGCTCAGCATTGGTTTTCGGTGCCATCGCTGTTCATATGTGAGATGGGGTTAGGTTTTTTACCTGCTGTGTTTCCCTCACGTAAACGTACCACAGGGTAGCCCTTGTCTCTGGGCGTTTAGGCCGGTTCCATTTTCCTGCTGTCAGTAACGCTGCTGCAGTAAGTGTCCTTGTGAGCATGGCACACACAGCGTCTAGGGCCACATCTGCACGTGGACTTAACACGTCGCCCAGCACGCCTTCAGCCCAGCCTAGCAAGGAGCTGCGCAGTCGCTCTCCAGAGGGAGCGTGCCCGTTTGTCCTCGCGCTAGCCACGTGCCCAGTTCCCGTGTCCCTGCCTCCCGGAGCTGGACAGCTGTACTTCTGCTGGGTATTAGTGCACAGCGTGTTGTAAGTTCTGAGTCTTAAGTTTGCTATAGCATTTTTCTCCAACTCTCTTCTCCTTTTCAGAAGGTGAAGCTCTCTTAAAAAACCTTCATTCTCGCCCCCGAAGACTCCTTGACCACATAAGTAATCTTCAGGAAGAGGACGCCTTGCTGAAGGAGGAGAGCCACCTCCATGGTGACATTGTCTTCGTGGACGTCATCGACACTTATCGGAACGTCCCTGCGAAGTTACTGAACTTCTATCGATGGTAGGTGCTGCTTTATTGTTCTTCTGATGTAGAAAGAATTCATCGACATCAAGCCACTGAGATTTTTTTTTAAAAAACAAAGCTAAGAGCACTGACCACCTGGGCTGTGATCTGTTGGATCCTGGTTCTTTGTGTGGACTGATCTAAAAGGCTGCCATTTTCTTGCTCAGGTTGGCGGGTCCACAGTGTGAATGACACTAGTCTATCAAAAACAAATGAGGCAGAAATTTATTCACTTTGAGTCATTCCCGCTGGCAGTAGCTGTCTCAGGCCCACATGGGACGAAAATCAGCGAGTGTGAAAACAGCCCGCTGTTGCCCAGTCACCCCCACCCCCGTCCCCCATTTAGTCACTGGCTCTCAGGCTCCTGGCCCGAGTCTGTTCATCTGAGCATCCACAGCCAACTTCTCTCTCCTCCACCCACTTACTCTGCCCGCTCTAACCCGGAATGCTTATGCAAGATGAAATTCCTCAGCCCTCAGACACGTCACACCGTCACTTCCTGACCCTCCCAGGCATGTCGGGTCGCAGGTGTAACGCCTACCTTTGTAATAATGCCAACAACAACATAAGTAACAGTAACTGTTACTCACTGGATACTTACTTGTTAATGTTACTGAGCTCCTCTAGGGCCCTACCATTTGCTGTCCACCCTGACAGCAGAACTGAAATCTGCTTCTCTGTCCAGACCAAACCTATAAAGTATGTTTACATCTCTGCCTTTGGCTTTTTTTTTTAAATTATCAGTGAGCTTGTTTCCTGGGACCCGATTCCCAGCAGCCCATCCCTATCTGCCCTCCACACCATAAAGGAGACCTTCATTATTCACTCATCTTGCATCAGTCAACTCATCAGTGGCCCCACTGCCTTTATCACAAAAGTTTATTTCTTATTAGCATTATGCTGTTAATTGAAATGAACTTTAGAAACATAGGGTTATGCTTTTTGTTGTGGACTTGTAAATTCACCATTTTGTGACTTAATGAAACTTTCTCCAGATTTCTTTAATTCATATTTCTGTCATCCGACTGGTTCCCTAGCAAGAGTCTGGGTTTTTAAACAAAGAGGCCCAGGGACTGGCAATGGGAAATGAAGGAGTCAGTTTTGTCTCTGGTTGCCACTGTATATTTTTTTTATGTCTAGATAAATGGAATCACTCTCTTGTGCCTTCCAGAAGGTCATTTGTAGTAGCTGAATTGCTAGAAACCGTTTCCAAGGGAAAATGCATTTCAGTGTGTTAACTCAACTTTGTAAAAACCATGAACTGAGTCTCACACGAACAGCAGCACAGACCCATCTTGCTGTTCCGCAGCTCTCTGTGTGAGCCGGGGGACGCCTGTCCCCTCATCCTGAGAACACCAGGCCCAGTTCACGTCTCTCAGATGTGCTTAAGATTTTATGTTCCACTAAGCCAGATCTTCAGTGTTTTTTCCCTTTATACCTTCTAAAACCGGCACGGCTGCTCAGTGGAGACAAAGTGAGGCCTGCAGCTGGGCGCAGCAGTGTCCTGTTATCGCAGGCGTTCCCGACCCTGGAGGAACAGAAGCTGCTCTTGTCAGTGTGCCTTTGTCTCCTTGCAGGGACGCACTGACTCTCATCCCCCTTTTCGCCAACAGGACTGTGGAAACAACCGACTTCGATTTGTTGCTGAAGACAGATGATGACTGTTACATAGACTTAGAAGCCGTTTTTAACAGAATTGCCCTCAAGAATCTGGACGGGCCTAATTTTTGGTGGGGAAAGTAAGTTGAACCTTGTGAGGCCGCTGGCGTTCATCTCCTGTCCCTGACCAAGTGTCACTTAGAATGAAATGTAGACATCGTTTTCCATAAGAAAATGTTGAGATAGAAGTGTCCCTATCTGGCTCACTGTGTTTTACTCATCTGCAGTTAGAGGAGGGAAAACACTCTTAAATGGAAATCCTCCAGCTAACGTGTGTGGAGGAAACTGGCTTCTGTCCTCCTGCCTGACGAGTAAGTGCTGCTCAAATTAGAAGCGGCTGGGCTGAAGTTCTGCATGAGAATAAACTTGTGACCCGCTTCTGAAGCCGTTTTATGTCTCTGTAGGAATGCAGTATGGACTGGTGATTCATTTTTTAATTTTTTTTAATGTCCGGACACAAGATGATTCAGAAACTCGACAGCGGGGACTCTGAATTTAACATACTGGTCTTGCGTGTAAACCACCACTAGAAAGAGAGTTCCCTAGAACATACCCTCCCCTCCCCCCGCCGGGCGTTCCTCTGTAGTGACGACTCAGGACTCGGGCGCCTAGTGGTGGACGTGTCAGGACAGCCCCGAGAAGCCAGCTTACTCTGAATCTCAGTTTCAGGCTGAACTGGGCGGTTGACCGAACCGGGAAGTGGCAGGAGCTGGAGTACCCCAGCCCCGTGTACCCCGCCTTCGCGTGCGGGTCGGGGTACGTGATCTCCAAGGACATCGTCCACTGGCTGGCCAGCAACTCGGGGCGCTTGAAGACCTACCAGGTAAGGGCGGGGTACGACCCACGAGTGTGCTCCTCCAGGAAGTCCTGTCTGGCCCGTATCCCGCCCCTGGACCCAGAGCCGTCTGCCCTGGGGAGAAGCCTGTTACTCTTTCTGCAGGAACCAGCCTCAAAGGCCCAGGATACACTCCTGTCCCTCAAATCCTAGCTCTAAATTCTATTCCTGAACCCTCTTCGAGCCCGCTTATTTTGTCTTCAGCTACATGGAAAGGTCCGGTCCCTGGAGGGGTGTGAGGCTGGAGGTTAAGCTTCCTTCTCTGCCGATTCTGCTGACAGTGTCGGCAATGGCTGCCTGTCCTCCGACCTGAGCTTCTCCCGCTGCTCGAGGCGGACTCGGGTCCACGGGAGGGGCTGGTGACACGCGTGGTCTGAGCTCACTGTGGTGTGCGCACTGTGTGGAACGCCCAGTAGCGTTTACTCTGTGTCAGTGCTCACGCACACTTGGCATCTCATTTTAGGGTAATCACCAGCCAGAACAGAAAGTTTACTTACGGGATGGGTGTGGCACTGCCCTTCCAGATGAAACCACATTGACATTCTTGCATCTTAAACCTGACGGGCACGTGTAGGGTGAAGACGTGAGCATGGGCATCTGGATGGCGGCCATCGGACCTAAACGGTACCAGGTGAGCACGTCTGCGCGGGGCTGGGCTCAGGCTCCGGGGAGTTCAGGCAGCCAGGTTTCCCTGTCATAGCCTGGGCGACAACCGGGCAGGAAAGAGCTGCTGGCATCAGAACTGGTCTCTCAGTTGGCTTCACAGTGAGCCGCCTCGGTCTCACGTAACATTTTTCTGAGTTTAAAACTAAAGGAAATGTTTTGAATGGAAAGTCCCCTACCCACAAAGAAGAATTCAGTTTTTTAGATTTCATCAGAAATTCTTTGCAGCTTTAAAACGTAAAGAATCAGCTGACTTTAGATTCCAGCAGTGAGCGGGTCCAGGAGCTCTTCAGCTCTTCCGACTGATGCAGGTAAAACACTTGGATAACATACTGTGAGGTGTCTTTTAAAATTCACTGGTAACTGAGCCAGGGAAAAGAGGAACGTGCCGAGACCAGAGGTGGCGCCTTGGGAAGGTGGCAAGCACAGGGCTGGCCTCCGCCTGAGAGGTTTCTGCTGATTCTCCAGCTCTGACTGCAGCGTCGGGCGGGGAGCAGCAGCGAACCTGGGCGAGCGCTCCTGCTCCAGGCCCTCCATGGCAATTCCCGATGAGCGCCGTCACTCTGGGTCCGATGGCTCTGACGGCTGTGGTCGGTGCAGAGCCGTCCCTGCAGACCGCTGCTCACCGAGCTCATTTCCTGGTGTGTTGACTTTATACTGTCACCTCCTGTTCCTGGAAGCTGTGTGTTCTCGGGGTGCAGGCCGCAGAGGACCGCCACTTTGGGTGCTGTGCTCCTAAGGGCGTCACAGTATGTGCATTTCTGCTTGGGACTCCCGGGGCTGCAGGACGCGCCTCCCACCGCAGGCCCCCGAGTCCAGACACCCACCCAAGCCGGGGTCAGGGCTGAGACACAGACCAGCCTCCTCTGCACAGCTTTGTTTTTAGTCCTCGTGGAGTGGCTCGGCCGCAGGGGCACAGCTCCCAGGAGGCAGCGCTGGTCAGGTCCCCAGCATGGCCTCAGCACCGCGTCGTCTTCAGGGCCCAGCCGACCCCAAGGCCGCACCCTCTCCAGTCCCTCTCCTTCCCCGCTCCCGGTCAGCCACGCTTTAGAAGGGCCTGTTTTACGACAGCCCCCATTTTTGTGTTCTCGATGGATCCGTGCGCTGCCATCCTGTAGGCCATGGAGTGGGAGGTCGGCTGGTGGGGAGCACACAGGCCCAGGCATCCAGCAAGCCTGGTATGGTCCCTCCTTGGCTCAGTTTACCAGCTTAACGTCACTGTGACTCTGAGCAAGTGTAATCTTAGTTCAGTTTCTCACTTGTAAAAAGGAAACTCCCCAGCTCACAGGCTCCTGGGGCAGCACTGTGAGCACTCCCTCCGACCAGCTGCTCTCGCACCGCGGCTTGGCCACCTTCAGCAGCGAACGTGAGACTCCATTTGTGGTTTCCAAGCGTCCTCTTCACTGGACTCCCTGGGCGAGCTCCTACCGCGCCCCAGGCCGTCTCTGCAGTGACCCCCGTCTCCCCTGGGCCATGGGGTGGCTGGGATGCGCTGTCTGTCCGCAGCGGGGCCGTGCAGCACCCAGGTCAGCCTGCTGTTTCTCACCAGGACGGCCTGTGGCTGTGCGAGAAGACGTGCGAGCCAGGGATGCTGTCGTCCCCGCAGTACTCCCCGCGGGAGCTGGCCACGCTGTGGGAGTTGAAGGAGTCAGGCGGGGACCCCTGCCAGTGCGCGGCCAGGTGACGGCACCCACGCTCTCCAGCTGAGGTTTGGTCTTTCAGGACGGTTCTGCTGGCACTTTGCTGGAACCAGCGTGGTACTTCCTAACATTTGCACAAAAGTTCCTTTTTAAAAATAAACGAATACTGTAGCATAAGAAAAATGTTACTTACATATTGGAAGACGCTTTGAAAAAATACCAAATTGTTTATAAAAAGATAATATTTCTAAACCCCAGTGTATCATTTCTGGTTAGTAATGTATTACCTGTTGTTTTTGGTTAAAATTCGGCTTGATTCAGAAATCTTTAGTAACTTGAAGTTTGACTTTCCACCAGGATTGCAGACTAGCTCTGTAGAGCGTAATTAGAATAATTAAGGGCCAAAAAGAACTCACAGAAATGCTCTGTGATCTGTGTCACTTACACCAAAATTTGGGGTTTCTGGAAGTCATGGCAGATTTTGTGGCTCTGAATGAAGTGGGCAGCTTGAGACGGAGCCAGTGTAACTCTCAGTTCCGGGCCTGGTGAAGTTTTAAAGTTCATTTATGAAGTGGACAAATAGCACCCAAGTTTCCCCAAGATCAGTTACTGCTCCCAGTGAAGCAATTGCTGACGTGTCGTAAGTAAAATCCAGTACTCGCGGGGTTTTAGTGCCACAGGAAAGGCTGTTTCTCAGCTGAAAGAATTCGTTTTGCTTCCTTCCGGCGTTGCCTGCTGTTTGCCTGTTCTCAGTGACGGCCCGTCAGGGCTGGGCACGTTCTGCAGAACCAGCTTAGGTGCACCTGGGGAGAAGCAGGATGTGCGGCCTGTCGGCGCTGGGAACAGCGGCGCCGAGGGAGGCCCAGCGCTCCCGCAGCACAGGGGCTGCGCCTGCTGGCGCTGAAGGGACGTTGCCCAGACCACTGCCCAGTCACCGCGCGACCTTTACAGCTGTCGCGTCAACAGAGGGTTCCACTAAAACTGCTCTTAGGACAGCCATTAGACTAGAGAGGTTCTATTTAGTATTTAAACCTTCACATCATGAAAGTCATGAACAATAAAATAAATATGAAACAAAGTCAGAAAATCATAGCGGGGGCAGAGGCTTTATTACTGCTGTTACGTACAAGCCTAGAAATGGTCTCTTCCCTCTGAAGACACGAGCTGTTCTCTACTCAGGGCACGCCGTAAAGCCTCCGACAGCACGGCCCGTAAGCCGTTCATTTCCCAGGAGCCCAGCCACCACGAACGGCCTCACCTCTGAGGTTTATCAGCTGGCTGTTACCATCGCACTAACAGACAGTCTCCGTTTTCCACAGAATAAAACTGTAATGACTGTTGGTCATTTTCTAGTTCAATCTCCCTGCCCGGCATCTAAAATTAGAACAGACAGGGGGTGATTAAGACAGATGTGACCCAGCCTGCTCCGTGCCCTCCCCCCAAGCACAGACGTGTGGTTCCACTTCGAGCGCGTGGGCAGAGGTGGCGCTCAACAGCACGGCACGCCGGGGACCCACTGACTGCATGTTCTGCGGGGCAACTTACTTTGGGGCTTTCGTAGGACAGGAGCAGCTTTGCCACGGGGACCTTGAGGAGACGCGACAGAAAGCCTTTCACCTTCTGGATGGTCATGGATTCTGTCAAGGAAAGGAGCCCATCAGTTCTCTCAAGTGACAGCTCCCTGTCAGTCCGGCTCACGTGACAAGCCTGCAGTTGTCACCACAGCTGTCAGTTCGCTTCACAGATCTTGGTGTCACACCACTCGGTGGGAGGTGGGGCCGACATTTGACCTAAGTGCCCTTGGACACTGCATTTTCACACCCTTTCAGTGGTGGTTACTAGTTCCTCAATCTGGATAAACCAGAAATCCCCTTCGCAGCGCAGAGGGGTAAATGTGAGTGAAGTCATTAAGTCTCTGTGACTTCTGACTTGTGAGTTACTGAGAGGACGTCTCAGTCTCTGGCCCTCGTCTCCTCTGTGCAGTGAAGGGTGGACTGATGACCCACACGCCCCTCCAGCGCCACCATCTGTCACCATCACAGTGTGAGCGCACTCTGCACGTGGAGCGGCACCTAACGACTGGTGCTTTGGTTTGTTCAGAAAACGCTATGAACTTCTTTCCAAAGATGGTACTCGTAAATACTGGCTATTTTGATTAAGAGAAATGTAGTTTCTTTGAAGCTTTAGCTGGAGGTACAGCAGTAGTGCAGTGTTCCTACAAATGTCACGTGTTCAAGTATTTTTCTATCAAAAATCATTTTTCTAAAACCTGTTTTTATGCCAACTTGTGATAATAAATGTTACCTTTATTTTAGAATAAAACTGGCCTGTTTCTGTGTGTGTGTTGAGTGACGACACTTAGACACGTCACGGCAGTTAACCTCACTTGCTCTGCTGTGTGAACACGTGACAGGCAGCCCTGCCCTTTCAGAAGCTGTCGGGGACCGGCTCTCCTCATCCTGGGACGAGGGTTAGCTCTCCCAGAACTGACGCAGCCATCCTCCCACAGGTAAATATTTAGATTGTGTTTATTTTTTCACTACAAGTGCTGCGAGGCATTTTGGTCACAGTGCGTATGTGTTTCAGACGTTTTATACCAGTTCCCACGTGACTTTACAGAAAGGGGATACTGGATTTCATGCCAGCCTCACATGACTGTCTTGTTTTTGCTAATCTGATGAGCAAAAAAATGATGTTGCAGGATTTTTACATTTATCACTTTGTAAAGGTTAGTTATCTTTGTGGTTTGGTATTTACAGCACATGCCCTCAGAATGATGGTAAGAACATCTGCAGAACACAGGACTCGGGCTCTGAAGGTGAAGCGCAGCTGTTACATGGAAGTCCTCTGGGAATGCTAACCTGCCAGTTGGCCCCGAGGTGACAGGCTCAGGTGCGCCCGCAGGCGACTGACTCTCAGAAGCACCTGCCGCGGTCAGACGCACGCGGTCAGACGCACGGGGCAGGAGGGGAGGGGCAGTCACGGTCACGGTCACCGTCAGCCAGGGCCACGACCCCTCACCACCGGCCACAGTCCCTGCCTGGGGGCTCAGGGCCTTCCCAGAGTGGCCCCGGAAAGGAAAGCCTGACAGATCTAATGAGAACCTTCCCCAGCAGCGTCTGGAGGGGAGGACAGGTACAGAGATGTCCACAGCCAGCCACCCACACAAGAAGCTCTGGGCCCTCTCACCTGCCCGGCCCCAGGGCTGCCTTTCCTGACAGTCAAGTTTAAAAGCAAGGAAAGGGGAACCGCTAATTTTAATTTGTCATTATGCAACAGCAGCAAATTCCACATCAGAGGAATAGCAACTGGATTGCTAGTAAGTAAAACGGAGTAATGCTGGTAACTGGTACGGAACGATGCTGTCAATCATGGGCACAACCCAAGCCTTCCACAAGCAGGACTGTGATGAGTTTGTGTTACATGATAAAATGAATTTAAAAATCAGTGTGCATTCACGGCACAGACAGGCAAACAGAAAGGTGTTTCACCTGAGTCGTTTACGGTGTGAGAGGCATCTTATTTCTTCAAATCCTTGCTATGCTAAATTTCAGCTGTTTATATTTTTGTATTTGTGAATCAAGTTTAATTTTGAGATTCACGGTGTACTAAAGATTCAGACTGTAATTTTTCTTTTCAGTGCAAATTTAGGGTAAGTTATGTTGATCTAATTTGTTGACATAAAAGTACTTATTTTCCAAATAAAATGAATTCAGTTCGAGTAGCATCAAGATTTAAAGTTCTGAAGTTTTTTCCAGGAAAACCAGCTCAGTGCTTCCATGAGGAGTCAGCACCCAGGAGCTGTCTGTGCAGGGCCCCTGGCTGGCGAGGAGCAGGCATCATGCCACCAAGCCACAAATGCCCGCCCCTCACAACGCAGCGCCCTGGGGCTGCCTCCTGTTTCACGAAGGGAGAGCCAGACAGACCGCAAGCCCAGGGCGCCCATCTCCCTGGCCGAGAAACCCCCAGAGCAACAACGGAGGAACTAGACAGCCGGGGGCACAGAGAGGCCTGGAACCCAGGGCTGGGCGCACGCAGGGGCCACCCGGGGCTTCCGATCCTAACAGGGCTGTTTCCCAGACAAGCTGAAAACTTACGGGCGACCTGAGCTTTCAGGGAGAGTGACGTTCGCACGATCGACTGCATTTTAGGACGTGAGAGACTAGCAAAAAGCCGTAAGCTGCCTAAGTCCACATTCACACGCGACGCAGTTTCCCTCCTGGCAACGCGCACGGTTCCGAAGCACACAGGGGCGGCAGACTTCTCCTTACCTGGCAGGGGCTTCTCTACGACTTCCTGATCAAGTTCATTAGGACATTTTATCTTCAGGGCTTGAAAGAAAAAAGGAAGAGACTGAGTGAGCCCTGTGCTGTAAGGATTAAGTTACACGCAGGGACGCTGCTCTGGGGCAGCCGGGTTCGGTGCCCAGGACGGGCGGGAGGCCTGGCGCTGAACGTGCTTTCTCTTCGGGCTTCGCTGAGGCACCAGCACCAGCACCAGCACCAGTGTGGCTGGGCCGACGTTCTGCCGCCTCCCCTTCTCCCTTTACTACTGCCTTCTGGACAATTCATCCAGGTTTTCAAGTGCAAGAACACTCACATTTCCAAATCACAGCTCAGTTCCCTACTCGGCTAGTTCCCGCATTTATCACACTAGTCAGTGAGCTACAAGCATGGGAACTTGCTAAAATGTTGAACCGAGGAACGTAAACGTATCTGAGAATCCATCGTTTGTGTGAAAACTGAAGTTCTCGTTTCAGGGCGTCCTGAAGAGAAACAAGCCACCACCAGGTCATCCCTGTGGCTCAGCCCTTGGGGACTCGGTACTAAAGGGCTGTGAACGTGAGATTCTTACTTAGTAGCTGGTTTTTGAGCCGAAATGGCTGTTGCGTTTTGAGCTCCCCATCCTCAGGTGCACCGTATTCTGTGGAAAAAGAGATAAAAGGAGGAAATAAACCCAAAGCCCCCTGCGGAGAGAAGCGCGCAGGTAAGTGTCAGCACGGCCCTCTCCTTTCCCAGATGGACCCGCGGCAGTGGGGACGCAAACCTGGGGCCTGCTCGCTCCCTGTCACTCAGTTACTTCGTTTATTTTGGAGGGATGGACGGCAGCCGCCTCCTAGAGTCCTCCTCGGCACCTGTGTCCCCCGTCCAGGGACACCGCCCACCAGCTGCACTGCACCTCCAAATACTTCAAACTGCGATTCTCAGTTTCACCTTTGGTAATGGCTCCCTCTCTCCCCGGGTCATGGGATGCCTTCCCCGGGTGCAGCCACCGCGCAGGAAAGCCGTGCCTTCTGCTCCAGCCGGGGCTGGGCCCGGGGTGACTTGGGTGTAAATATGCCCGCACTGCTCTGTCCTGAGCAGGGAGACCCTGGGCCCTGCCTGCCGGGCTGCTTTATTTAGGAGCTCCCTTCCCCACCAGCAGTGACAGAAGTCACCCGCAGTGACTGAGACCAGGAGCCTCAGGGCCCCACTGCAAAGCGCTTCCCACAGGCAGCTTTTCTTCCTCAAAGATAACGCTCCAGCCAGACGCGTTTACATGGGAGCCTCTCACATTAGGAGACAAATAAAAAAGAAAAGCACATACAAGGGAAATTCGGAATATAATGAAGTCAAAACAAAATGGCGAGTCCACCAGGGACAGAGGAGCGGGCACTGGGCACACGGGCGCCAGGACAGCACTTGACTTTCAGGAACAGTAAAATTACCTGGGGGGCACAAAGAAACACCAAAGCCTCGGTTCCACCCTCAGTGCTCTTCATGTCCAAACCCCCCGGGGTGGGGGTCGCCGGAGAACCCCTGCCCCTCCTGACCGGTGGTCCCCACCTCCTGGGACCCGGCGGGCCTGCTCAGAGCCGCCGGCCCCCACCCCCTCACCCCCGGTGCCAGGCTCTCCCTGCCAGGCGCCCCGGGGCTCCCAGCTCCCCGCGGGGGAGGCCGCTGATCGTCTTCCCTCCAGGCCACTGCCTCATTAAGTCCCTGCTCCCACCGGGCTGCAGAGCCCAGGAAGGGGCCTCTCGCCCACCGAGACGAGCGAGAAGCCCCCACCCCGAGAGAAGCGACAACGCGGGGACCCGCTGGGGGGCCCGAGGAAGCCGCGCGGCCAGGGCCCTGGCGACGGTGACGAGGACTCACTGCGGCAGAGGAGCTGGTACCGGGGGTGAGCAGCCAGGAAGTCCGCGCTCGGCCGGTCCCGGTCCGGGTCCTGGTGGCCGCCGGCCGCCTTCCATTCAGCCCCGAACGCCTTCCGGTAGTCGAGCTCCGCCCCGCGCCTCTCCTCGGGCTCAACCTGCGCGGGGAAGCGCTGCTGTGACGCTGTCCCCACCCCCGCCCCGCCCCCGCGGAGGGGAGCCACACCGGGGGGGGGGGGGGCGACGTCCTTTCTAACAGTGACAGGATCCAGGAGTTACTCAAAGAGAAGACGGGACGGGTTTCGGGCGCACCCGCCTTCACACGGGTCCCCGCCGCGGGCGCAGGTCTCGCGAGGCCGGCCACCGAGGAGGCACCCGTGCCCTTCCCGGCCTCAGACAGCAGTCCACAGGGACGCTGCGCCCCGCAGTCCGAGGGAGCGGGGCAGCCCCTCAAGGGGCCACGGCGACAAGGACAGGCCAGCTCTGGGGCTCCCCGGGCCCCACGCAGCCCGCCCGTCCCGCTCACCGCGCACTTGTTGAGGGTTCGGAGCTGACCGACCCTGGCGATGATGTGCTGGCGGGTGGTCTGCGCGTCTCTGCCGCGCTCGGTCAGGGGGTTCCTGGCGCACGACAGGGCGTGCAGGCTCGGCAACTTGTCCAGCTCACTGATAACCGACCACTGCCACCCGGCCAGAGAGGACACACGGAAAGAAACACGTTTCAGGCAGGCTTTCCAGATGATCTGGACCAGCGGCAGCAACGCCCAGGCCCCCGCTGCCCCGGAGCCCGGGACGTCCCCTGCAGCCAGCGCCCCGGGGGCCGTGAAAGCCACCGACGGGCTGCGTACGTGCGAGCGAGGGTTCTGGGGTTGGCATGAGGGGTTTCACCCTGAGGAAGCATCTCTCTTTCAATTTAAAATACTCTTGAATAGAAGGAGCTTACAAACCCCCATGAGAGTGGACAACCAGGTCTGGCCATTCTGAAGGAGCCCTTACGTGTGATATCTGATTGTCATTTAGAACGAGGTACTGCAAGGACGGGAACATGGACGTCTTGCACCCTAGAAAAAGGAGGACTCAGTCACACAGTGGACGGGAAGCAAGCTCAAGCACGGGGCAGGGCGGGGTTACTTAATCATCTCATGTACCAATTCCAGCATCCGGAAAATGTATGGAAGAAATCCCAATGTCAGAAAGGATGAGCTGCTCTAATCTGAAATTTAAAAGGTCAGATTTGGTTACACAGAACAAGGTAAAACGCTATGAGCTATCACCCAGACTGGCTTGTCAAGTTTCTTCCTACACCCCAGGCTTTCGTCCCATGTGCAGTGCTTAGAAACCAGGAAGTCCCGCGTGGGGCATGGGGCATGGGGCGTGGACTCTGCCACTTTCTGATGATTCCGCGATCATCAAACAGTTCCTGTGTCTCCTGCTGCGCCAGGGGCTAAGCGGGTCTCAGGGAGGAAAGAGACACAGTCTCGCTTCCCAAAGCTTAAGGAAGGCAGACTTGATTTTAGCCCTGGCGCCAAATTCTTCAGTTATCCAGTACAGACAGAGACATGGTTCACAAGTCAATTATCCCAACGAATTCAAGTAAAAACCTCCCCAAGGGAATGACTCAGGTTGGGAATTCCACCACCATCATACTTCCACTCAGAAAGTACATACAGCATATGATCCACTGACTAAGATGTTACTAAACACTATGAGAACAGGCAGCTTAGATTACCTGGGCAGATGTGCTATTAGAAGCAGCTGGTTTTCATCAATTAATTGATTAGAGGAAAGGTCTAGTACCTTGACCGTCTGCAGAACATCCACGGGCCTGTATGGAAAACAACATTTTTCAACATAACCTCTTTATTGTGGTCAAAGATATAGCCTTAAAATACCTGCCACTTGGTGTTAAGGAGGGGCTGGGGGTGGGAGGCAGGTGTGTGATTCGCCTCTAAAAGGGCAGCGGACGGGGTGCTGGTGGTGAAGGGCGTGTTCTGTACTCAACTGGACCAGTCTCAGGTCCGGGCCGTGACACTGGACCACACCTCTGCAGGATGTTACCAGCGGGGCACATGGTAACAGGTACACATGATCTCTGGGTATCACTTCTCATAACTGCATGAGAATCTAAAATTACCTCAAAATTAAACTTTTTAAAAACCTGCATTTGCCTGTATAATACATAAAATCACTCTGAACAGTAAAATTTCATTATTTTGAATCCTTTGAGAACATGTAAGTTTGACCACATTTATTTTACATAGTAATTTAATGATACCAACCAAAGAGGAAGATGAGGCAACAACATATTTAATTTACCAAAGAAAATGGGCTTTTTATATATAAAGTTGTCCCTCAGTATCCATGGGGGATTAGTTCCTGGACCCTTGCGGACGCCAAATTCTGAGGACGCTCCAGTCCCTTACATAAAGTGACACAGTATTTGCATCCAACCTCCACACATCCCCCGTGTGTGGATGCCTTTAGGTCATCTCCAGAGCACTGACAATACCCAATGCAACGTAAATGCTCTGTGAGTGGTGCCAGTGCACCACAAATTCAAGTTTTACTTTTAGGAACTTTCTGGAATTTTCCCCCCAAATATTTTCCATCTGCAGCTGGCTGACTGTGGTTGACTGTGGATACGGAGACAACGCTAATTTAAACTCCATCATTTAATCCTTGTAGCATTTCCTACAGAACTTCCATTTAGAAATAGAAGTTAAACATATTTATGTAAAACTGATACGATTCATGTCCTCAAAAACATTTAATTCAAGGCTTTCGCTCTGATGGGGTTTCCTTAATTAGAACCTCTTAGTGAAGTTTGAGTTGACATTGATTTGCGAAGGCAATACATAATGAGCATTTTTCTAATCCTTATTTGCAAATCCTTCTAAAATTTACTGAGGTATGATGAGACCATTTGCTTATTCAGAAGGACTGAAGGGTGACAGACGCATAGACGTAAAACCCTGGTTACCTTTCTGAAATGACGATATCGTTGGACTCAAGGTACAGCTTCTCCAGGACTGGCCACCCAGAGGCACAGCGGAGCACCTGGGGGGAAAACAAGTCAGGGTGAAGCGGCCTCGCTGGTCCTTTCCCTGTGTGTGTATTTCTAGACCCTCCATGCGAGCTCAGTTCAGTCCGTTTTAGAAATGAAGTGCCTCTGGCCGTTGTGTTGCAGAACCTCGGGGCCAGTGGTGCTTGTGGACAGGTGACAGAATGAACAACTTCCAGGGCTGGGCTTCAGTGACACGGGAGCAGGTACCCTGTGCACTCGGAACCCACCGAGGCAGGAGTCAGCCCACGCTCAGGTGAATCCCGACCTGGACAAAGCGGCACTGGAGGTGGTGGCCTAGCACCTTCTTATTGGATGTAGTCTGTTGGACCAAAGAAAGGAAACTGATGCTAAACCCCCTCCTCAATCCTCAGTGCCAGCCTGGTTTTATGGAGAATATTACTAACAGGACAAGATTTCTCAACGAGTCCAATGTTCTCACTTGACCATAACTGGCATCTCCACTGCCCGAGTTTCCAGGGGCCCCTCCTGTCCGGGGAGGGAGGAGCTCTTGAGGAAGGAGCCGTAAGGAAATCAGGCAGCCGCAGCAGCAAGTCCCAGATGGACGACTGCTGGGACAGACCTGTCTGCACTTGGCTGGAAACTGGGATGTCCTGGGGTGTGAGGTCAGTTACCCCGACAGAACACGGCAGTTCTGACTCCGAGGCCTGGAGGCTGCCAGGCGGGGGCACTCACGTCCACTCAGGACCCGGCCACCCACCACAAGTGGTGCCTTCCTGGGTGGACTGCGAGCGAGAGCAGGCGGCAGGGCCCACCCTGGGCTCGGCCTCACCCTAGGGACCCTGGCGGGGAGCGGGGCGGCCAGAAGCGTCTGGCCCACGTCTGCTGCACACACGGCGGAGGAAGAGGCTCGGGAGGCACAGAACCGCCCGAGGGGCCCCGGGCTCCACCCGCAGCCACCAGGACTGGCTGCCTCCTTCCTGGAGAGCAGCCTGCAGAGCCCTGTTATCTGGGTAATGAGGTGGTTAAAACAAAGCCACCGCTGTGCTTCAATCCCCTGGTAAACCAAGAGCCTGAAACTGCTCGTTACTGGCTAATAAAGCAAAGAAATACAGTTACCTGAGCCCAGGTTATCCCCGTCCGGTTCAGGACCAGCTCATTCAGTGCAGAGAACGTTCCGGATGGAGGTGGTGAGCCAGAGGGAAATGTCAGTTTATTTTCACTGTGTGGAAAAAGAGACACAAAGTGCTCACTGCCGAAGGTGCGCCCAACTCACACAGTCACCGGGAGTCTGCGATTTACTATGCAGAGCTTGGTTTGTCTCAACTTTTAAACGCAATTAAATTAAAAACAAAGTTAGTCAGGACCATCTAACTTCTTGTTTGTTTTTGGGGCCAAGGTCATTAGATTGACTGACTGATCGACTGAATGGAGGGCCTGAGGACCGAACCCAGGCCCCCGTGCATGCTGAGCATGTGCTCTGCCCCTGAGCTGACCCTCCCCCGAAGACTACTTAATTTTTGACATTAACAACACACAATTTTCTGACGCCTGGCGTGGGCACACAGGGTTGGGGCAGCTCCGGCAGCCCCTGTCAGGGCACCCCGCCCGATGAGCTGCAGGCAGGACGCCGTGATGAGAAGCCGCACCCTCAGCAGTCTGACCGCTGGGCTGGACCGGGGGCTGGAATTTGGCTTCTGAGCAGGGTCCGCCCTTCTGCCATCAGGACAGACGAGATAAACCACTGCCCTGGAGGTGCTCTCTCAAGTCCTAACCTCAGAAGGCGTCCGCGGCTTGACAGTCATTTTGAAAGATGCCGCCACTTTGGCACACGAGCCCTTAGCCCCACAAGAGGCAGCACCACGGGCCCACGCACACTTGGCTGTTTGGACGCGGGGCTCCTTCAGGCCCGCGCACCTGCTCCCTGGACGTGCCTGAGCTGGAGCCGACTCCCCTGTACGTGTCAGAGGTGGCTCAGGGGCAGAAGGGGAGGCCTGGCGCAGCCCCTGCAAAGTGAGGGTCTGAGATCAAAGCTAACCAGATGTTCAAGAAGGCCGGGAACACTGTGACCTCAGTGAAACCCGGAGCTCCATGAAAAATCCTCACCAGAGCCGAATTCGGCAGCCGCTGGTGAGACCGCTCACCCCTAAAGCAGGTACCTGCCAGGAGCTGCAGGATGGAGCAGCTCTCCTCCCCAGGTAAGCATCAGGGTCCCCGCGTGGTCCATCTTTTAAGGTTAGGCTTATAAGAACCAGGAAGACCTTCCAGTTCAATATGTCAACCTCCCCACCTCCCTGATCAAAAGTAAAGCACACTCCCCATTAATCACCTTGTGGGACCACCTGAAAAACCATAACAAAGAATAAGTTAAACTTACCTTCAACTAAGCCACTCCCCTCCTCCCGCCCCATGCCCCACCTCATCCCTACAGAGATGCCAAGAGGGAGCAGGAGAGATCAGGACTTTTATCTGAGGTGACAATCAGGCCACTGCGAGTTCATACCTGAGGTTAAGAACTTCCAGGCGTCTGAGCTGGTCGGCAATTGCTACGACTTCATCCCATGATGACAGTAGATTTTTTGACAAATCTATGCTTCTAATATCTAAATGCACATGTTAAGAAACAGTAACACACAAAGATTCATAAAAGATGTAATACTGGTTACCTCTTAGTTCTAGAACATGGAATTTTTAACTTTTCATTTCTACCCTCTACTCTGCTTGAAATTCTTCCCCGAGCACATATATTAAGTCATCTAACCCCTTTAAATCATCCAACTATTCACCTAGAAACTAAAAAGTTCATTGTCACATGCTGCAAACTTGGGACAAACATCGACAATCCAATAAGTAAGAACCAAACATCCTAACACTAAACCAGAGAGAGGGCAGAGACAACAGTGCTGGGGGCGCTGACATACTCAGCACAGAGGGTGCATCGCAGGCCGTGGTCCCACATGGACACAACACTGTCCTCCCTCCGGGCACCAGGGGGGGCTCTGCCCCGCACGGATCCCCACATGCTGAGCGCGCCTCCGGGGGACAACGGGGTGACCTGGACAAACGTTGGAACGTGCTCAGGATGGCTTGGAATCAGGGTCTCCCGTGGCCTGGGTGGGCTTAGTGGCACCAGTGTCCCTGGCACAGGACTGCACAGAGGGAGACCAGCAGGACAGAGAAAGGCTGACGTGAGGTGGGGAGACATGGCAGTGGCATCAAGGAAGGGCCGAGCCTGGTAGAACCCCAGGCAGAGAGAAGCCTGGGGCAGGACAGGGCTGAGGGAGAGTCTCCACCCTCCTCTGATGTGTGTGGGAACTGCTCCTCTCATGCACCAATTCAGCAAATAACTCCATGAGCACATGCACCCCAGGTGTGCCAGACACAGACCCGTTCTCAGAGCAAGAAGGCAGGGCCTGCAGCCCAGGGTGGGGGGGCATGGAGGACCACCTTCTCCATGAGGTGACATTGGAGCAGAGAACTAGAGGGGACGAGGGGCTGCCACCGTGGAGAAGAGCATCCAGGCAGAGGGAAGGATGGTGCAAAGGCCCTGAGGTCACGACGGCTTGGCTGCAGCAGGGATGGCAGACTCAGGGTGCCTGGGGCGCTGGAGATGAGGCCCCAGAGGCTGGGCCAGGGCACAGAGGGCCTTGGAGGACCCACACTGCCTGTATTAGTCCCTGCCTGAGACAGGACCAAGGGTGGGCGCTGACCGAGACCCTCGGAAGGAGGCTCTGTGGCTTGTCGGGGAGCAGGCTGCAGGACCACAGAGATAGCAGAAAGGGGCCGGGAGGGGCTGGGACCAGACCGCAGTGCTAGCGGGCGGGTGAAGTGCCAGGCTGCGTCTCCCGATGAGGAAGCGGGGCTGGGGGGCTTGCGGATGGATTTAGATGGGAGACGTAGGGAAAAAAGAAGGGTTAAGTTACCTGCCCAGTCCCTGGCCCAGGCCACGGGAGGTGCCCTTTACTGACACAGGGAAGACCACAGATGAGCAGGGCTGTGGGGACTTCACGTGAGTTCTGGTGTGTTAAATTCGAGATGACACCCAAACAGAAGTCTCAGGTACACGGTGGGGAGACAAGCCTGGGAGGGGATGGGACTGGGCCAGGAGCCAGAGCGCAGGAGCCCAGCGTCTGCAGGCAGCACGTGTCTCCCTGGGAGTGAGTGTGAACAGAGGAGACAGGGTCGGAGGTCTGGGCTGGGCGCTCCCACCTCTGCAAGACAGACTGGGGGGAGGTGGCCAGGGAGGGAGTGAGCGAACCCCGTCCCAGGCCCTCTGTGCAGATCAACAAGTGCGAACTTAAACCCAGATCAGCTTCAGTTCTAAACTCATTTTCTTACGCCCCATGATGCAGCGGAGGGTCTTTGCACATAAAACACGGAGAAAGTAGCTTCTGATAAAAACGGCGTTATCACTGGACAGACCTGGTTGGAAAGGAGAGGACGTAGGCGGTACCGATCAGAACGCTCTACACGTGGCAGGAAGGCGGGAGGGAAGGCGGCGGAACCCGCAGGAAGGGACGGTCTCAGCCGTCCAGAACCAGAGCTGGGCGGCTCCAGGCGGTGGGGAACGGGGCCTGAAAGCTACCGCTGGTTTCCGCGTTTTTAGCCGGTTCCGAGGCTCTCAAGGACACGGGGCACAGGAGGGTCAGGAGATAAGCCCAGAGCCCGGGGACAGAACTCTGATGCGGAGTGACGCGCAGGGGCGGGGACGGCAGAGAACAGCGGGGTTTCGGGCTACAACCGCCTGAGCTTCCGCCACGAGTGGACCGGCTCCCTCTTGAGGTCGGGTCTGGGGAGGGTCGACGAGCTGCGAGCGCCGGCCGGCGATGCGGGTCCTGGGCCCCCTCGGGCTCCTGCTCCAGCGGCCTGGGCACACGCCCGCTCTCGGGGTCCCCGACGGTCGGAGCAGCGGGCCCGGAGTCCCTGGGGCGCAGCCCCTCGTGCGCCCCTCCCCAGCCCCGCGCGTCCGCACCCGCCCCGCATGCCCACCAGCCCTGCTCACCCGGGGCCACCCGGTCTCGAAAGGGTTTAAGTCCACTCACTCACGCCCTCCACTGCGGAGGCTGGAATCACACACATTTCTACTGGTCCGCAAGGAGCACAGGGACCACCGCCGCCTGACATCCACGCGGAACCACCCAGCAGCTGCGAATGCAGTGCCCCCCCGACACACAGGCACACCGTCCAGGGAGTTCTTGCGCCGGTGGGCACGTGCTCTTCCTGAAGTTCAGAGCCAACTGGTGAAGCAGCTGCTCCCGATCTGAGCCCTCAGACCCAACCTGACCCACTGAGGTCGGCTGCACGGGCACTGACTTCAGTCCCCGCGAAAGCAATGACCTCCAAGAGAGATGAGCCCCACAATGGTGACCGGATTAAATACACAGGCAGCACTTCAACTTTGGGCAAGAATTCAATCAGGAAGCGCGAGACATTCGTCACTGGGTCTGCAAATATCCACCACTACTTGATTATCTCCCGAAACCCCATTTCTTCAAGTCTTGGGGGATGCTCTTATCCGGCAAGAACAGGCTGAACCAGCACACTGCTGACAACTCCACCAGCCACACGGCCAAGTTCCCAAACCCCTCTGCTGACCAGATCGCTCCTGATGTGTGGGAAATCAGCTTTGAACCGGCCCAATTTCCAATCTTCTGACATCACTGAGGAGGCAGCCAGAATACAGAATGCTCCTGAAGGCTCTGGGGCACTCTGCTCCTGACCAGGCTCGATTCCAAACCCACGTCAACACCCTCGACTTGGCCGCCTCTCCTACAGAGGAAACGCGCACATCTGGGGCCAAGGTGGGGAGGGGGCTGTTCACAGGTCCCAACAGACCCCACCCCCGCCAAGGCCCAAGGGACCTGCATCTCTGCTCTAGTCCCTGTCACCACAAAGGAGCAACTGTCGAGGTAGTTAGAAATATTCTCTTTACTTGAGAAACCTGATTATAAGCTATCTTTTGCATAAATTATTATGTAGCTACTAGGTCAACTTAGGGAACTGGAAGATGATCTTTTAAAGTCAGAGAAAGTTTGCCCCAGTCACTGAGCCACGGCCGAGGACTCCCCTGCAAGCCCCCTCCCGCCCTGACACCCCGTCCCCCCGCCCACCTTCCGCAGCCCGTTTCCACCAAGGAAAAGGAATTGTACTGCATGTCCGCCGTCCAGAACTCCACTCTTTTGACCCCTTTGCTGATGCAAGTATGGGTGAGGATCTGCTTCCTGCTGGCACTGAAGATTATATCCATATGAGAATTCAACAGAGAAACAGCAGGAAAACCCTTAACACTGTCCAAGGGATCGCTGATGATTACGATAAAAGCAAACTAGTGAACGCGTTTAAGAAGAAACTTGCCTGCAATGGTACTGTAATCAAGCATCCAGAGTATGGAGAAGGGTGACCAGCACAAGAACATATGGCAGCTCCTTGCAGAGACTGGACTGGCTAAGGACGACCAGCTGAAGGTTCATGGGTTTTAAGTGCCTTTGGCTTGTTGAAGCTTAAGTGCAGATTTCCTTGCAATGAGTAGATTTTCCCTTCTGTCCCTTGTTACAAGTTTAAAACCCTCACAGCCTGTATAATATAACCATTTGGGGTCTGCTTTTAACTTGGACTAGTGTAACTCCTTCATGCAATAAACTAAAAAGAGCCCTAAATAAATATATAAATAATAAAATTAGAAAAAGTTTATCTGATTTGCCACTGGTTTTTTGGGCTTTCTTAGGACTGCAGCCCAGGAGACACAGAGCCAAGAAGCACTTGAATGAATCGTGTTCCACCAGACTACAAAATGGGGCAAGTGTATTGGGAATTTTTTCTTTTAAACGTACCACCTCTATTTTTAGCTGTGGGCATAAGACTACATAGACAGTAAAAAACAAAAAAACACGCTGATGAGAGAAGGCGCAGGTAAGAAGGCCTGCTTTGAGGGACCATAACAAACCGCTTTCAGCCACACGGACAGGAGCCCAGGGACCATCCAGGACGCCAGGACGCCAGGACGCCAGCGCCTCCATCCCTCCCGGGCAGCTTGCTTCCCACAGGTCGTCTGCCGAGCCCCGGGCACACCGTCTGTGCTCCAGGCAGGGGGTGGAAAGGCAGTGGACAGGGCGCGCGCCCGCCACATCTGTCCCCCTCGAAGCGCCCACTTGACATCTCACTGGCCAGGGCAAGTCACACGGCCTCACCTGAAAGCAAGGGGTCTGGGAAGGCAATCATTTAGCTGGGCGGTGACTACCCAGGGGAGAGCGAGTCCCTGTGAGGAAGCAGTCAGGAGAGCGGGCACTGTGGAGGCGACCAGGGACACCTGGCCCAAGTGTCACACCTGGTCAGGCCCCAGTGACAAGCTCTCATCGGAAAGGATACTAGGGCAGGCGGCGGCAATTCCTCCTCGGTCCCCAGCACCGTTTACTGCGCAGTTCCTCAGGGACACTTCTTGCAACTTGCTCAGCTGACTGCGTGAAAAACACATAGTTCACATGTATGCAGAAACACGCAGGCTCTCCAGCGGCCCTTCAAAAAATTCAGGTGTTTCAGACATTAGGAGAAGCCGCAAAAAATAAGAAATCCAGTACCCACCACTCAACTTTAGAAATAAAGCATTACTAAGAAAAGAGAAAATAGAAAAAGAGAAAGCCAGCCAGCAAGCATCGCGAACATCGCAAACCCAAGCGGCGTCCCCGGCGTCCCCTCCCACCGCTCCGCCCCGCGCGCCCTCCGCCCCCGCGGGAAGCACCGCGCCACGGCTGGCTGGCGTCTACTTCGTGCTCAGCATTTCTTAGTAGCTTTACTACCTATGTCCATGGCCCTCAACAATCACGGTATTTTCGCACACTCTGAAGCCTGCCGTGAACAGGGCCTGCCGCACCTGCAGCTGACGTCCCCCCTCTGCGGTACCCTGTCCGCGGCGGACACGCGCGCTCCAGCGGCCGACCGCACACCGTGGAACAAAGGCAGTTCCTTTACTGACTCCTCTGGTGATCCAGGGGTGACTCCCAGCAGTGCCGTCTGGACTCGCGTGGGAAAGCCTCTCCAGGGATGCATCTGGAGAGCATGCGTGTCTTCAGCTTTTTTAGACCCTCCCAGAAGCCACTTCTGAAGTGGAGAATCTGTGTCTCCTACTCATTAAAAGGGCC
Organism: Camelus dromedarius; assembly: GCF_036321535.1. Lineage (NCBI taxonomy): Eukaryota > Metazoa > Chordata > Mammalia > Artiodactyla > Camelidae > Camelus > Camelus dromedarius. The sequence continues at coordinate 3,202,373 of NC_087443.1, forward strand.
CACGCGTTACAGCGCTGAAGAGTGTCTAGAACACAGCATCTGGAGCCAGGCCGCCTGGGTTCCAATCCCGACTCCACCCTCCAGCCCTGGGTGAGCTGACCTCCCTGAGCCTCAGATTGCACATGTGTGCACCTGGGCTCCCGGCACACAGCAGTCACACGTAAGCAAACCGAGTGTCCACCGACCGATGAACAGACATAAAGTGTGGTAAATCCACACACAACAGAGTCTTACTCAGCCCTAAGAAGGAAGGAAAGTCTGACACACGCTACATCCGTGACCCTTGAGGACGCTATGCTAAGGGATATAAGCCAGTCACAAAAGCACAAACGACTGCACTTATAGGAGGTACTGAGGTGGGTGTCAACCCCACAGGTCAGAAGTAGCACCGTGATCGCCAGGCTGGGGGAGAAGAGATGTGGAGGTGATGGTTTACGGCGACAGCGGTTCACTTTGGGGAGATGAGAAGGCTCTGGAGAGGGACGGTGGGGACGGCTGCACCACACTGGGGACGTACCCATCGCTACAGACCTGCACACTTGAAAATGCTTAAAAGGTACGTCTGGTGTTACGTATATTCCACAAGTTTTCAACGCTATGATAACAGTGAGCTCATATCTGCGACACCCTCAATACTGCCTGACATGTAGTAAATCATTTGATAAATATTTATAAAAATAAACATAAAACTGACAACCTTTGGGGGGAAGACTAAGATGACCAGGCAGGGCAGGAGCTGCGACGGCCATCAGAACCAAGCAGAGGCTCCCGAACTTTCTCAGTTCACGGGGCCCTTCACGGGTCAGTAATTTTTTCATGGTGCCAAGGCCAAAAGGAACACCTCACGGTTCCATTTAGTATGCAGTCAGGGCCAAACAATCTAGCGATGATTTCTGTCCTGGCAACTTCTTGTCTGTTGAGCACTGCGCAACTTCCCAAACCCTAGAATCAGACTGGCCCCACCACCTCCGTTTCCTGTGCCATGGTGATTTTCAGGAGAAACTTTCTTTCAGCACAGGAATCGCCAAAAAGCCCAGCTGTGCAGGGACATGACACCCTGAAAGGAACAGTAGTAGGAAGATCATGAAACTGAACTACCTCCAACTAGCAGTTTGCATCACGTCCAACACGTGTCAGTTTCCCTCCAAAATTAAAAACACCCCGCTGCACCCCTGCAACAGCCCACTGCACCCCTGCAACAGCCTGCTGCACCCCTGCAGCGCCCGCTGCACCCCTGCAGTGCCCAGAAACCTTGGTACAAAGCTTAGGGATTGGGTCTCAATACAGCCACCACTCCAGAGCCACAGCCACCTCCAAAGAGAAACGGATTTCAGCGCTCCCCACCACTCTCACAGCTTAGGCACGACTTTGTAAGCGAGGAAACCGTGGCTCAGAAACCGTAAGGAACTAGCTGTAACTGCTGTTGGAGCCAGAAAGTGGCTTAGCTGACATCTGGACCCAGCCTGACGGACTCTAGTATTTCTTTCCAAGAAGGACACTAGCTCATTATTGACGATGATGTTCAAGCAGGAAGTCCTTCACCAGAAAACTCCATGAACTACCGGCTGTTCATAAACTAGGGGAGGAAAATCTGTTGCAATTTGTTAATATTCACAGATCCCATGGTGTTCTCTGAGAGAGATTAACCGGCTAGGGAGAAAAACAAAGTGCCTCTTTTGGGGGAAAAAGATACTTAAATATTTGCATTTCAAGTGGAAAAAACAAAGAACTGTAACCCCATAAAGCACACAGTTCTAGAAATCAGCAGCAAAAACCATTCACCTTAGTTCTCTCTCGAGTGTGCAACAGTCATGACTCTCTCTGGTTCAATTTATATTTTCTAAGTCCTCAACAATGACTGTATATTGTTTGTAAGTAACAGTCAAGTTATTGCTTTTAAAAAAATCTTGATGTATTCTGAGTTTTTAAAAATAATATTAGGTTTTATTTTAATTATATTAAATATTGTGAAAAGTATTTTAAAATTTGCATTCTTTCTCACTGAAGGAGAGTCAGTTTACAATGTTGTGTCGATTTCTGGCATACAGCATAATGTTTCAGTCACACACATACATACATATATTCCTTTTCATATTTTTTCTGAGTTGTTTTATGTTTAAACACTGGTCATCTATACTAAAAAGCAGAGGTATCAAGAAATGAGCTAACCCAGGAAGAGAGAAAAATACTATATATCACTCTTACGTGGAATCTAAAAAAAAAAAAAAAGACTATGAACTCATCTACAAAACAGAAACAGACTCGCAGACATAATAAACAATCTTACGGTTACCGGGGAAAGGGGGTGGGAAGGGATAAATATGGGAGTTTGAGATTTACTAATGTTAGCCACTATATATAAAAATAGATTTTTAAAGTTTCTTCTGTACAGCACAGGGAACTATATTCAGTACCTTGTAATAACCTTTAATGAAAAAGAACATGAGAAGGAACATACGTATGTATATGCATGACTAGGACACTGTGCTGTACACCAGAAATTGACACATTGTAATTGTTCAATTTTTTAAAAAATGAACTTAGTCTTCAACACTGTCCTCATATGCACTTCAGCTCTGTTTTATGATAAATCTTAATAATAATTACAACAAGAACAACAAAAAGATAGCAAGGAAATTTACTCTGAACAAAACCACAGTTCAAGTGGAACTTTAGAGACCAAAAGACGCCAAGTAGCGGCAAATCGACTGCTCTCCACAGCGGCCACCAGGGGTCGCTACCAGGCCGCCTCATCCAGGTCCGGGGCCCACAGCACAGCGCTGAGCATCGCTAAACGCGAGTAACCCGGGAGGTTCTCAGGCAGCCGTGAGTGTCTGGTGGGCATATCAGCTTCCACTCTCTCTGGGTTACACAGCGCATGGAACGGGCAGTGAGGTGCTTGACAAGAATCAGAGAATGTTCCAACTCAGCAGTTTCAAAATGCATTATTTACTGGCCCGCAGTAGGCTACAGTCATCTGGGGTACTTCCTAAAAGCAAGAGCCCATGGTTCTCTGATTCAGGAGGCCTGGGGTGGGACCCAGGACTGTGTGTTTCAGAAGCCCCCGGGTGGTGAGGGTGTGCGGCCAGAGATTGGGCCTCCTCGGGACGAGGCAGTGTCAGCATGCTGCCGGGCACAGGGCAACGGAGACATCCATTCCATTCCTGCCTCATCATCCAGATGCCAACCTTGGCTACTTAATAATCAGTCAACACAATGCAGCACGGTGTAAATACTGACGATGGGCAAATCAATGTTCTCTTTCCAATCTGGAAAAGTCCAGCCACCCTGTGCTAAAATAAGGATTTTAACTTCCCTAAGTCCTCGGATTCCTCTGTTCTGCAGAACAGACACAGCAGTCTGGGAGCAAAGTTCTGAGCACTGACGTACAGTCAGATAACTTCTATCCCGAACCCTGATGAAGCTGTAAGTCACCTCTACCACCGTCTGTTCCACTTACCTTTGCTGTTTTACAACAGAGTCAAAACCAACAGTTTCTACAGGTTTATTGCCAATTGTCACAATTTCCTCTTCTTCCTCTTCCTCCAGTTCTCCTTCTAACACATAGCGGTTCTTAATTGCAGTGAGAAGGTCTACTCCAAAATTTACTTTATTTGGACGAATGAAGGATCCCCCTGTTGGGTGCCTGGAAGAGGAGAGAAATGGAAATACATACACAGAAATGCTTTATAAGCTGTCAGGCTGCCACGAATGTAAAAGGTCTGTGTTTACAAATACATTAGCAAATAAAAGCAACTGAAACCATTTAAAACAAGAAGCTACATCCACCAAGAATGACCATAAAGCAACGTTCTGAAGGTTTTCAATACTGTCTGTATGCTGAACAAGCAAAATCAGCACAAAAGGGAAAGTAATACACTAAAAAAAAGTGTATAAGCAACAGGATTGACCATAAAAGGGTTGTGAACTTATGCAAGCATGTAAAATCTCAACAAACAGACAAGAAATATAGAACAGATAATCCACAAGAGGAAACAGCAGTATTAAAAGCATTTCTATGAGGGAAAAGCCTTATCTTGTTAATGATTAAAAAATGCAAATTCATTACAAATGTTAGCCACTATATATAAAAACAGATTAGAAAAAAGTTTCTGCTGTACAGCACAGGGAACTATGTTGTGTCTTGTAAATAACCTTAAATGAAAAAATGTATGAAAACAAATATATGTATGTATATGCATGACTGGACATTGTACAGTGCTGTACACCAGAAATGATCCACTGTAACTGATGACCCTTCAATTAAAAAAAAGAAAAGAAATGCAAATTCAAATAATTAAAGTATTTTCAACAAAACTGGCAAAAAATAAAAAGTCTTAACACCACAAAGACTGCAAAACTGGCCTAGTTTTTGACTGTATAATCATACTCCTGGGAATTTGTTAGCAGGCAACAATTTAAAAATAAAAACTAAACTGCATTTACAGAGATTCTATATAATAGCATTTTTTTTTCGTAATTGAGGGACTCTGGAACCATAAAAATGCCCAGCTGGACAGGAACTATTAAGTAAACCAGATAGATGTAGTCATTAAAATATTCTAGCTGTAATACTTAATAAAATTACTTACAGAATAATGTCGAGATTTCTAAAAATTGAACCAAATTGTACATGACACAAGTAGAGAGGAATCATATTAACAGACAGACAGATCGAATAAGGACACAGAGAAATGAAAACATTTGTGGATAACAGGATTACGCACAGAATCTTTGAAATGATAACAAAGTTGAACGAAATAACAGTTTAAATATGGGGCTACAATAGAGCGTGTAGGAAGAATTCTAAGGAAATACAGGATATTTTACCACAATTTATGTTCAAGTTTTATAGTAATTTTTCATAATAATCTCTAGCAGAATTCAATGAAAATATTAATCACATTGCTGTACGTAATGACTGTTCTCAGGCTTTCCAAGAGATTCCAAACAGGCCTTTAGACACATTAAATTTCAGCATTATACCATGGCAACGATGATCTTACTTGAGAGAAATCTAAGTACGCCTATAACAGTTGTAAATGTTAATATTATCATTTGATCATTTAGAGAATAAATGATGAAATACATGAGCTGTCAAAAACTGTACTATAAACACCATTCTGGCTTACAGCCTTTAACTCTGAAAGAAATCAAACTTTCCTAGAAGTCACCATAATTAAAGAGAATGAAAGTAACGCTGATGATACATTTTATCAATATGAACATTGATACATTTTCTTCCGGGAAGTGAGTCTGGAGAGACGACCAGCTTGTGGAAGGAACTTGTCATCTCAAAAAGTTAGACGTGATGCTACAGGTAAGAAGAAGTGGCTCGGAGGTCCTCAGAACCGTATTTCTCTTAGCAGACTTGCGCAGAGCTCCTATCTGCAATTGTGTCACCATCCGTGGCGCACCTACCTACTACAGGAGCCCATCTGAACATGTGTGGGGGCCGATGCTCAAGTTGAGAGAATATGGCCTCTGGGCCCAGTATTTCAAAGTGTGTGGATTTATTTTTTAAAGTATATCAGATACACTAACTGTCGGTAAAGGACACACAGCCTATGCCAGGCGACACAGTAATGGCTTGCACAGCATGGTGTATTTAACCCTATAAATATCCTCTTTGAGAGGGCTTTACAGATGAGGATACAGGCTGAGGATGGCACCTGGCACCTCCGCTGCCTGAGGTCACACAGCTAAGTGACGGAGTCAGGTCTGCCGAGCTGCAGAGCACATGCTGCGCCCACCCTTATCCTGCCCCCTCCTCCCGTCTTGGGAATGTACGGGGTAGCTAGGGTTTTCATTTAAGGGCTGTGTGTAATTTACAGAGACACAGTGATTCGGGTCTGGAGGCCAAGACAGAAACGCAGGGAACGACGGTGCACTAGTAGCCAGGAATCCAAGACTCCTGGACTTGGCTGCACAAACTCTGTCCAGTGACCCCAGGACCCCCGGCCGAAACCGGGTCACGTGGTCAGAGTTTCCTGAGGTGGGACGCGAGGCCCCTGCATCAGAACCTCTGGCACGTTGCTTCCAACAGCAGATTCGTGGGCCCCAGCCCAGTCCCACCCAGTGAACAGACATCTGGGGTGGGTTCCAGTAAGCTTGCCAGGCGCCTGGCTGCCTTTCAGGTTAAGCTTCAGAAGTCTGCCCTGGACTAGAGCATTTCTTAGGTAGATCCTCTTGAACTCCTGAAAAACGAGGCTAGCTATATTTAATCTCCTTAGCTGAGTAACACAAGTGTGTTTATTAAAACAGAGCCTTTCCTAGAGGTCAAACGAAGTACTTTCTAGGCAGCTTCCAGTAGCCAGTGAGCCTCTGACAGCACAAGGCACCACCCAGACTCAGAACCTGCTTCAGCTGCAGCACAGGACTGAACTTCCTGCATCACGGGGCTCCTTTCAGCAGCACCCAAGTTTGGTACCTCCTCCCATCTGAAAACACCTCCCCCTCCCACCCTTCCTCTCCCTTCAGTGACTGTCCCTGTTCTCCTGTCCCCTGCCCAGTGACACTCCTCCAGACGAGAGCATGCTGAGCTCAGTGCCCCCCCTCTTTCCGGACCTCGCCCCGCAGGCACCTGGAGGGCAGTTACCTTGCACTTCCCAGAGCTCTGGGTCCAGGCGCAGTGTCTGAACCAGGAGAACTGGACCCAGGAGCCTCTGGAACTAATTCAGACAGTGATGCCCTGGACCTCGAGCCACTGTCAAAAGGGGAAAAGCCTGGGGCAGACAGGACAGTGAACTTTGCAAGGGGGAGGCAGGTGAGTTACTGTGAGCAGCAGGTGAACAGTGGTGGGTTGTCTCCATGACGACTCCCAGCCCACAGGCCCTCAGGCATCGTGCTTTTGCCGCTTGTCCTTTTCCCTCCTCTTGAATCTGAACTCGCCCTGCGACCTGCTCTTACTGGCCTTGGCAGGCCTCGCAGTCTCCATTTTCACCCTCCGGGAGACCAGGTGCTGTGTAAAGCTCTAGGTTAGGGAGAAAGGCCGCGGGAGAGAGAGAGGCTGATCCCACGCAGAGGAGACCCAAGGTCTCCCACCCCCACCAGCCAACACCAAGCCCCATCGTGCAAGGCCATCTGGGATCCTCTGGTCAGCACCGCTGGAACAGAGACAACTGTCTCCACCAAGATCTGTCCAAATCCCCGAGACACGGAGTCAGAGCAGTAAAACGGCTGCAGCCCCGGGTTTGAGGATGGTTGGTCATGCGTCAACAGCTAACTGGTATACAGCATGGGGAACTCTAGTCAATATCCTGTAGTAACCTATAATGAAAATGAGTCTGAAAAGGAATGTATGTGTGTGTATGTATGACTGAAACATGATGCTGTGCACCAGAAACTGACACAGCCTGTAAACTGACTAGACTTCAATAAAAAATAAATTAAATTAAATTAAAAAATAGCTAACTGAAATAGGTGGGGAAATGTGTTATTTTCAACAACCTCTAGTTAAAATTCAGGACCCCCTGTAATTGTAAATCCAGGCAACACACCACAGCAGTATCTGCCGTACTTTGTCACCTACAGAAATCAGACACTTCTGTATCGCTTTACAGTCCTTGCAGAGATCTTAAAAAATATATTTATTTTCATCATTACCACAAATTCTAGTAGCTATTAGATCTGTTGCTAGATCTTATTATCTAATGTTACTTAATACAGAGATATATATATAACCATACGGTAATTTTTAAATATTTTTATTACTTCAATGTAACCAAATATTCCTCGGTAACATAATGTATTTTTCCTGTTTTATAAAAATATTATTTTGTGCCTCCCAAAAGGACACGTAGCACAAAAAAAGCCCTGGTCTAGTGCGTATTGCACAGAGAAGGAGACTCTGATGTGGACCCTGAAACACACATGCAGGGGTCTGAGGACAATGTGGTGGTACTTCCGCCCTCCCATGAGCACAGAGCAAGATCCTACGTGTCAACACCTACGCGAACAAAGAAGGCACAGCCACAGCAGCACTGTGACCACGAAACACACAACTGTGACGTGGGACGTAACACATCACAGTTTAAACAAAGGTGCTTTTTATGAAGTAAATGACAAAGATCACTCTCAGGTCACCTCATTTAACTCTCCATTCCGACAGCACACAGTCAGATCTTGTGTTTACTGACGACTGACTGTTACGCATGTTAAGACTACACCTGTACATGGTGGAACTAAATCCCAAGGTATGCTGTCAGGTGTTGGAAAAATAATTCCAGACAATTTAGAACATTAATTCATGTACCTCCATCTATCTAAATGTATACCAACAAATGAGTTTTGCATCTGACTATTCCTAGAATCTCCCGTTTATGAAATAGGTTTTGGTTAATGAAACAGTGAAATTTGAAATTCTAGTGAAATGAAATTATTAAATCTATGAAATAGTATTAGCGTTCCTTAAAGGAGTAAACATGGAGAGGGGGTGGAAATAGAAACAGGAAAATGTATCTTTCAAATATTATGTGATTTAAATTTAAAAAAAGTACAGACACAAATTTTAAAACCAGCACATTTATAATAAATGAGAAAACGACAATTTAAAACAAATACCATGGTTTTCTCTTCTGTACTAAACCCACACTTCAACAGTGGCAATGAACAATGCCAGGAGAGACCTTTATTCCCATTTAGCTTGGCTGCAGGCAGATGAAAGGAGCGAGCAGTGGTGCTCAGAGGCTGCAAAGCAGGCGCTGCGCCCTTTACAGATCAAAGGAAAACATCAAAGATCTGTCTCCTCTGGAACACTGCTGGCAGGTTGCTCAGAAAACAAAAGAGCCCAGCAAATAAGGAAACTGGCTGAGGGCGTGCCTGTCAACACCACCACATCTCCAGAGGTAAACTAGTAATTCACAGGGACGCCACAGATCCTAGGTTTCTATCAACACGTTGCGGCCAAACCTGAAATCCTGAATCCTGTCTGAAGAGAAAAAAACTGGAGGTGGGAGGAAGAGAGCCCACGACTTCTTCTCTTGAAAGCATTCAGCTTGTTCGAGTTCCCGCCTCCTTCTGCCCCCCAGTTACTGAGGCAGCCCTCAAAAGGAACGTCCTGACCACGGTCCTGGCAGAAATGGAAGACTCTCAGCAGGTCCTGTAATCAAGATTCAATCTGCCCAACAGAGCTGTCAAATAAAGTTCAGGATGCCCAAGTAAATCTGGATTCCACATAAACCACCATTTTTCAGTACAGGTATGTACCATGCATGCCCCACACTTATAGTAAAAGATGACTTACTGCTTATCCAAAGTCCAGATTTCACTGTGCATCTTGTATTTCTATTTGCTGAATCTGGCAACACTTACTCAAAGGGGCAGGGTCCTCAACAGATTCCAAACTCCCCTAGTGAGCATCCTGCTGACTGGGGCTAATGTGTAGGTGCTGGAGGCTGGGGAAGACCGGCCCACCGGGGAGTTTCTGGCACACGCTGGTCCTGCTGCACTGCTTGCTACAGGCACTGGCAGAGTCTTTTCTGCAAGCTTGCATAACTACTGTCCACCATGGGAGGAGAGAGACTCACTCTTATCGAACGTACATCACTGTCATGTCTAAAGAACTGACCCAGGGAACTTGTTTTCCAAACAGAAAAAAAAAACAGCCCAGCAGATGAGCATCTTTTTGGACACTGCTTCTGAATGACATGATTTCTCCTCTGCCCTGATTCACGGGCAGCTTCCCAAAATGGAGTCTCTCTCTTCACCTTTGACGGAGTTATGCCCTGTCTGTAACCTCTCAGCACACTAATGATAGTGATTTTTTTTTAATTCTTCTAACACTTTATGCCATCCCAGGGGATATTTTATACTGACCCATTAATGCTCATTCAAGAACCTCCAAACACTTTGCAACAATCCCACGACACACACAGGTAAGTAACAGGGGCTTCTCTTTTTCAAGCCCTCCCGTATGGTGGCCACAGTCTGAAACAGTGTGTCCCCTCTGACGCCAAGGACTCAAGTTAAATTCCACTCACTGGTGTCAAAGGAAAGATTTTAAGATTTCTTGCTCACCAGAAAAGAGAAATCATGTAATTATTTCAAAAGAGGGCATTTTAAATAAAAGCTGAGGGTGAAACACTGACCACACAGCTCTATTTAGAGTATATGCTTTAGTTTAGGTTGAAAGGAAAACACTGGAACTCTAGGAACAAGGCAGAGAGAACTTCAAGTTCATCGCCTTCACCGAACCTCTCAACTCGCCAAAAAGACAAGAGATGGAAACAGAAGCGCCTGCGAGAAACACTGATGGCGGGTTCATGGCCACCAATTTTGGGTAAACCTGAACATTACTACTGTAAGTTAGGAGTGTCACAAATATTGATTATGGGTAATGCTAGCTCAGGAGATGGCCACAGTTACCTTAGGTTATATGAGTTCAGATTAAAACCAAAGAGTGACGTGAAATTATCAACACCCATGTTTGGGGGGGGCCTTCCGAGGTGTCTGCTCCACTCCCTAATCCTCCTCTGACCATGTCACACCAACTAAGAAAAAGATTCACCCCATTTGTAGAGACCTGCACTGAAGAGGAGTCCATTCCCAGACAGGAGTTGAGCTCAGCTCCAGCTTGTCAAGCTGTACTCATAACCGGCTTGGTCATCTGTGCCTGCCACTGCCATCTCAAAGGGCCAGCATAAGGGACGACTGTGGCAAAATACAGACATGCTGGAAGCTGACTGTAAAAACGTTATTCTCTGGGTGAAAGCCTTGACAGGTCTTTAAGGTCACTGTTAAAACAGAGGTTACACTCCTGCAAATGTTATGCTATCTAAACTGGAGTCTCATGGGACCAAGCTGAGCTGGACTGGTTGGGGAAAAATACACAGAGAAGAATGGATGCCGTGAGCCAGGCCCAGAAGACCACCGTCTGCCCCACAGTTCTGTCCTGGAGTGGCAGGGAGTCACCCCAGCCGCCTGAGGTGCTGGGGAGACGCGAGAGGGAGCTCAAACGTTCCCCTCAACCTACCCCGATGTCCTGCTTGGAATGCACAGGACAGCAAGCCAGGATTCCCGAGATGTACGTGCCACACCGTGTAACCACCTCATTAGACCACGCGTAACGCGCTGCCAGCCGCGGGGTGTTAGCACGTGCTTCTGAAGACACGCGGGTCCCAGCTCCGCTGTAAACGCGCCAGCTTCTGACTTTCCCCCTCAGGTACAGCGGGAATGTCACCATCTTGCCTCTACCTATTTCACATGTATCAGAGGTGACAACTTATGACCTGACAACTTGCTGTTGCTTTGCCTTCATGAAAACAGCATCTAAACACTGAAAAATGTTTACTGCGGTAAAACATCATGCTATTATGACTTTCCAAGGAAAATCTGAAAAATACAAAAGACTCCAATGGATTTCTTAAAAGGGAAGACGCGTCTATGACGTGTTAGGAGGAGATCTGAGCTAGTCTGACAACAAGTGCGCATGGTATGATCTGTTCTGTCTGATTTAGAGACCCCGAGATACTGGCGTAGTCTTTTCTAGTTGAGGCCTTGCTCTGATTAATACCAGCACAAGCGCTGACGACCAGAAAGCACAGGGTGAGTCCTTCAGTCCAGAGCAGGGTTCTCCACGTCAGAGCCAGCGCCCCCTTTGTAACCTGCGATGGAATTACCCACCCATATAGGATCCCAAAGTCAACAAAGTGCCCATTTCACTGAGATAAAAGAAAAGTAATCTATAATAAGAGAATATTTATTCCCACACGTGAATGCTCAGGCATGACTACAGCAGAAGAGGAAATGCTTCCTCCAAGGGGAAGAACCCAGACGCTAAGTCTGTGCCCATCAGCACTTCAGGGCAAACTCTGGATCTGTCGGGACTGACCCAAGTCTGGATTTTCCGACTCGGAGTAACCAAGATGGAAAACATCATCACACCCAGAGACCACCAAGGACAGTGTGACCACAGGCCACGTGGCAGGTGCTGGGGCACACTCCGCAGGGGACGCTCCTGCACTGGAGGTTCTGGGAGGTCGTGGCCCAGGCAGACAAGGGACCACCAGGCCAAGCTAAGAAATTTCTACTTCCACCATCTCTCTCAACACAGGGACTGCTCCCCCCACCCTCCCTGAGCTCCTGGCCGACTCGGAGCTGTCCCGGGCCACTGTCGTCACAGCTGGCCTCTAGGAACGTGCCAATCCTAAAGTCACAGGAGAGTGGACCAGGACACATACTTTGTTACTAATTCTGACCCTCATCTTAGAGGTTAGTAAATTTCGCCTTGTTTAGGGTCGTAAAAATTGTTAAAAGCAATGTGAGGAGCCTCTTGATTTCTAGGCCAGAACTGTGTTCACTGTAACACATTTACAGAATAATAAGCTTACTACTAAAAAATTCTTATGGGAAACTGAAACCTGAAAAAAACAAACAGCAAAAATCTAAAAGATAGACTCTGCCTGAAACTCCCCACCACGCTTTTCAGAGCTTCGTGCAGTTTCTCTGAAAACAAGCAGTTAGAAACGCCAGTAGCTGTGCAGTACGAGTGTGAGTCTCTCCGTGACAAGGGCTTCTTCCCCTCGCCGCCTGCCACTCCACTACGGATGTTCTGTATTTTGTTTAATCAACTGCTTCTTATTGGTTACCTAGGCCATTTCTCTTCTCTAGTATTCACTTAAAGGATAAAGTGTTAATGAATCAATGAGAAATGTTTATATCCAACAGAAAAACTGTCTCGAAACAAAAACACAAAAAAGGACAAAGAAAGCAACGCCACCTGTAAGGTTATGACTCAAGAGTTTTAAAAGCAAGGAAAAAATTCCACTAATAGAAGCATCTTTTTTTAAGAACACACCAAATTCTACATTGTAACTATCCCAAAAGCCAAACATTGTTTCTTCTCCCCACCTGCCGTTTATTCAACTATTAAATATTATCCTAAGTAACCATACAATTCATAATGGAAAATTACCTGCATTTAAAATACACAGTCCCTTCGTGGCTTCCATCATGCTTTCCTCTCTCAGGATTGTCCCATTCCACTCCTAACCAGTGTCCTGGCAGAACAAGAAAAACCAAATGAGCAATAAATTATGACACAGGCGATGCTCCACTTTCCTACAAGCAAATCCAGTTGGCATGGAAACTATCACACCAACACCGGTGGGGGCAGGGAAGAAATGTCTCTGAAAAACAAGTTAACTTGAGACTCAGGACTTCAATCAGCAAATGCAACAGCACATCTGGTTCCAAAAGCCAACCAATAACACAACTTCAGGGAACAGCAGCAGCTAAAATGTACTGAGCACTTCCTGAACGCCAGGAACTTTTCTTTGCATAATTTCATGTTATCCTTAAAACAGACGTTAATTTCATCTCTACGAGGGAGGTATTCTTGTTAATCCTCTTTTTAACAGCTCCTGGATACACACACACTTTCTTGAGTCCTAGTCTAGCAATTTGCTGTTCATAATATAAAGTTCTGAATACAATTAGTATTCTTATTCAATATAGATAAAAGAACAGCCAGAGTCACACATCTTCAAAGCCAGGTCATTCTAACTCCAGAAGCCAGTACTCACACGTCATACCACACCATCTGTAACTCGTGTCTTACATCTGCAAACCACCTTCCAGTCCTCAGAGCATTTTCTTCACCTTCTCTCCTCTCTTCCACCCACAGTTACCAAGTACCCACTGTGAATCTAGCACTGTGCTGGGTACAAGAGTAAGACAAAGACATTCACTTGTGATCTACCCTCCTGCTGAGAACTAGAAAATCTAGATGAACTATTTTAAAAACTCATTTTACACCAATTAGGATGACTGATGTCAAAAAACAAAACAACACAAAAGAATAACTAGCATTGGCAAGTATGTGGAGAAACTAGAGCTCTCGGGCACTGCTGGTGGGAATGCTGGATGGTGCAGCCGCTATGCAAAATAGTACGGTGGGGCCTCAAAAAGCTAAATATAGAATTACCATACGATTTACAAATTTTACTTCTGAGCATACACACCAAAGAACTGACAGCAGGGACTCAAACAGATGTTAGTATACTCCGGTTTGTAGCAGCATTATTCATAACAGCCAAAAGGTGGATGGACGAATGGATGAACAAAGTGCCCACTGATGGATCAATGGATAAACAGAATGTGGTATATCTCCATACAATGGACTATCATTCAGTCTTTAAAAGGAATGAAATTCTGACACCTGCTACAACATGGATGAACCTTGAAGATATTACCCTAAGGGAAATAAGCCAGACACACGGGAACAAACAATACATGATTCCACTCACAGGAAATACTTAGAGTACTCAAATCCGGAGACAGAAAGTGGAAGGGTGTTGCCAGGAGCTGAGGGAAGGGGAGGCTGGGGAATTAGCGTTTAATGAGTATCGAGTTTCAGTTTTGCAAAAAGAAGAGAGCTCTGGAGATGGATGGTGGTGACAACTGCATAACAATGTTACTGTTCTTAATATCACTGAATTACACACTTAAAAGTGATTAAATCGTAAGTTATGTATAACTTAACACAATTTAAAAATATGATACATACAATATATTTCTCTGAAAACACCAGAGAGCTACCAAGGCAGTGAAGAATTACAAGGCCAATATCTGAGCACAGAGGGGGAGCTCAGAGTTGAACGAAGCATTTAGAGCAACTTTTTCTCCATGAAGCATCTGCTGATTCTGGTAGAAAAGGCGAAGAAGTTAAAAAGCTGAACGAGATTTGGACAAATTTGAGGGGCTAAGAGATCAATATTAAACAGCACAGCCTCCCCAGGAAGGGGAAAGTTGCAGGCAACTCTCTAGGTTTTGTACAGGTGCTTGACACATCTTCATCCTACGAGTCATAAGGAACCAACTCTAAACAGACTAGACCTTGCAGGGACCAAAGGCCTACTCCAAATAATCTCATTCCCAGATTTGTTTACAGCGATCTGGAATTCCCCCTGCCAGAGTTACCTCTGTCCTCTCAGGAGGAAGATATGACCATCGCAGAGCACAACTGTAATTCTTCATAATCAATACCCGGCACTCAAGCACACACAGAGAAAGACAAGACTGTACGACTGAAAACCAAGAGGAACAGCGGCCAACAAAAATAGGTCCACCAGACATCTGCATGACGGCGTTTTAACTATGTTTAATATTTTTAGGAAACTAAAAGATGTGTGTGAGAACTGCAGCAGGAAATTTTAAACTTTTTAAAAAACCCTAAATGGAAATTCTGAACTGAAAAATTCACTAATTCAGATTATAATTCAATGGATAGAGTTTTATCATAGATTATACACAATTTAAAAGTTAGACCAGAAAAAAATATGTACAGAACAAAGCACAGTAACAACTGATGAAAAACAGACTAGCACGTAAGAGACATAAGGAATACAATGAAAGGGCCTGCAGTATATGTAACTGCAGGCCCCAAAAAAGAGCAGGAGAGACTGTGGAAGGAGAAATCTTTGAAGTAATAATGATGGAAATTATTACAAAACTAACGAAAGCCACTGAACCACAAATTTAAGAAGCTCTAAGAACAAACAGTACAAATGCAAAAAGAAAGAAAAAGACAAAAGAAAAGCAACAAGCAAAAACCCACAGCAGTTGCCACAAAGGGAAAAAACCCTGGGGATGAGGGAGAGGGAACAGATTACCCTCAAAGGAGAATCTGATATAGTGGACTTCTCCATAGACATAGTAAAAGCCAGAAGATAAATAAATGATATATTCAAATATTGAAGGGAAAAAAAAAACCACACTGGTAATCTGGAACACTATAATTGGTGAAGATACCCTTCAAAAAAGTGAAGGCAAGCAAAGGGCCCTGAATAGCTAATAACTATTAGCTATTAGCTAATTATTAGCTAATTAGCTAACTATTAGCTAATAACCAATCCTGAACAAGAACATCGTCAGAGGGCTCACACTTTCTAATTTCAAAACTTGCTACAAAGCTACTGTCATCAAAAAAGTGTGGTGCTGGTGGAAGGATTAGACCAAAGGAACAGAGCTGAGAGTCCAGAAATAAACCCACACATAGTCAGCTGATTTTTGACAAGAGTGCCAAGTCCACTCAATGGGGAAGGGACAGTCTCTTCAACTAATGGTGTGGACACAACTAGATATCCACATACAAAAGAATGAATTTGGACATCTACCTCACATCACAGATAAAAAATAACATAAATCTACAACCTAAATATAAGAGCTAAAACCTTAAAACTCTTAGAAGAAAACTTGGAGGTAAATTCTCATGACCATGGATTTGGCAATGAATTCTTAGATATGGCACCAAAAGCACAAGTAACAAAAGGAGAAACAGATATATTGGACTTCATAAAATTTAGACACTTTTGTACATGAAAATGAGAAAAGACAACTTACAGAATGGGACAAAATATCTGCAAATCACAAATCTCATAAGGACTTACAAACTCTTAAAACTCAACACAAAAAGATGAGAGGTGTCAGCCAAGATGGCAGAGTGGAGAGACTCACAGCTCGCCCTCTCCCACAAGTACACCAAGAACGACATCTACAAACCCACTGAATCACACAGAACACCTACTGAACTCTGGCCGAGTATCTCTCGCTTCGAAATACAGGATTCTCACAAGATCCAGTAAGAAAACAAAGAAAAAAGAAAAAATTGGTGCAGGACCAGTCCTGCAGTGAGGGAGCAGCATAGGAAAAAAGGCACCCTCACACTGGGCCACCCCTTCTCTAGCTGGGAGGTCAGCGGGGACAGAAGTGGAGCTTCCAAGGCTTGGACAAGAAAGTGGCAGCTGCTTGACAGACACAACTAAGGGAAACTGACACAGAGGGTCCGTGGATCCCTGGCCCTAGATGTGAGCCCAGAGGGGCTGCTGGAGATCGGTGAGGAGCCTGGGCCCAACAGCATGGAGGTAGCCTCAGGGGACTGGAGGGCGATGTGAGCTCTGGCTGGGGGTGTGTGCAGAACAGAACAGCATGGGACCCCCATAAAAAAGCACCACTGCTGGTATGAATGGTGGGGAGGGCCACAACACAGCCGAGCCGTAGCCTGTCTCCACTCGGCTCCACTGCTGGTGTGTTCTCACGAGAAGAGAGGTGAGGCTCGGTCATAGCCATCCCTGTTGCGTGGAGGTGGGGCTGAAAGCTGAATCCTACCCAGCAGCCCTGCAACTTCACAGGATCTGTTTACAGCCCCAGGCAGAGGGGGCAGATATGCTGTCTCTGGACCCTTTGTGGACCCGAGCCTCTGGGAGGGACAGGCAGTGAGCAGAGTTCTGACTCGGGGCGAGTACAGGTATTTACAATAGGGCAGCCTTCTATACCATACGTGGAGGCGGGGCTGGGGTCTGCACTGGCCCTGCGGTGCACCGCGGATTCAGGTAAGTGACTGGACGCTCACTATAGTGGGTCTTAGCACTTGACGTTGGTGGATCTGCACTGGTGGTTCCTGGGGCTCAGAACCTGGGGGACATCACAGCAGGTGGCTGACGTTCCCACAGCTACGGCAGGGACAAGGGCAGCGTCAACAAAGAGTGCTTTATAAGCCCACGTAACAAGTGACAGGCAGAACCACAGAGGGCACTTCCCTGTGGACACCTCCTGCCTACTCTTCTTTCCAGCTGAAGCGCTCCAGACCTGCCTATCCCACACCACAGCTCAGAAATGGGTCTAGAAGCCTCTATTCCTGCAGCAAGGGAGCAGACCAGGCTCTGGCAAGGCTGTGACAACTACAGAATAAAAAAGGAGGCCATGCTCAACAACAATCAGGGCAGTCTCTGATCACAACACCAACCACACCCCCAATCAAAAGGATAACAGTCAACACTCACGGAAGAAAGATGTGGCAACTGTCCATACTAAGAACAGTCATTGCAACAAAACTATTAGATGCACACCGTCCACACAGGAATGCTCCCACCTTAAATAAAAACAAACAAATAAAAAATAAAACAGCCCTTCAAGACCACAGTAAATAAGTGACACTCCTAAATCCACAGAGCCAGAGAAATATAAGCAAAATGAAGAAGCAGAGAAACCACTCCCAATTAAAAGAAAAAGAGAAATCCCCTGATCTCAATGATAGATCTCAACAGTCTACTAGATCATGACTTCAAAAAGGGAATGATCAATGCACTGAAGGAAATAAGAGACTATGAATAGAGACAGAATACTTTAAAAAGAAAATTGAAACTATGAACAGCCAATTAAAAACAGAAAACTCAATTGCTGAGATAAGAGCCAAGTTAAAGGCAGACAAAAGCAGACTAGATAATGCAGAGGAACAAATAACTGACTTAGAAGACAGGATAACAGAAGTCACCCAATCAGAATAGCAGACAGAAAAGCAAGTAAAAACCAATGAAAACAATATAAGGGACCTATGGGATAATATAAAGTGTGCCAACATAAGTATAATAGGGATACCAGACAGAAGAAAGAGAAAAGGGTATTGAAAAGGTTTTTGAAGAAATCATGGCTGAAAATTTTCCAAATCTAAGAAGGGAAACTGATATCCAAGTACAGGAGGCACAGAGGGTCCCAAACAGACCTATACCAAGACATATAATTAAGATGGTCAAAGTTAAAGAAAGGATTCTAAAGGCAGCAAGAGAAAAACAAAGACTCAGTTACAAAGGAACCCCCATTAGGCTTTCAGCTGATTTCTCTACACAAACACTGCTGGCCAGAAGGGCGTGGCAAGATATATTCAAAGTCCTGAATGAGAAAAAGCTGCAACCTAGGATACTCTATCCAGCAAGACTATCCTTTAGAGTAGAAGGAGAGAGAAAGACTTTCATAGACAAGCAAAAACTAAAAGAATTCAGCAATACTAAACCTATCCTAAAAGGAATGTTGAAAGGTCTAAACAGAAAAGAAGCAGGAAGCTATAAAAATGAGAAAACCATAATTGGAAATGCAATAACTACTATGAGTTGCAAGAGAATAAACATGAAGATGTAAATAAATAAATGAATAAAAATAAAGAATATCAAAATCATAAAAGGTGGGAGAGGGGAGCAAGAAAATATACTTCTTCTCTTTTTTTTCCCTTCATTCTTTTTAGGATGTGTTTGAGCCTACATAACTACCAGTCTAAAGTAAACAGATATAGTAAGGGGTTAATATATTTGAAAAACAGGGCTACCACAAATCAAAAGCATACAATAGAGTCACAAAAAACAAAAAGAAACCAAGCTAATACAAAATAAAATGATCAAACCACAAAAAGAAAAACAAAAAGGAAAAGAAAGGAACAAATAAGTAATACCACATCAACTGGAAAACTAGGTTCAAAATGGCAATAAACACACATCAATAATCACTATAAATGTAAATGGACTAAATGCTCCAACCAAAAGACGCAGAGTGGCAGACTGGAAAATAAACCAAAAGCCTACAATATGCTGCCTACCAGAGACCCACTTTAGAGTGAAGGACACATAGACTGAAGGTGAGAGTATGGAGAAAGATAGTTCATGCAAATGGGAATGACAAGAAAGTGGGAGTAGCAATACTCATATCAGACAAAATAGACTTTAAAACAAAGGCCATAAAGAAAGATAAAGAAGGACATTATATAATGATAAAAGGAGCAATACAAGATGAAGATATTACACTTGTTAACATATGTACCCAATGTAGGAGCACCTGAGTATATAAAACAAATACTAACAGACATAGAGGGAGAAATTGATGGGAATATAGTAATAGTAGGAGAATTTTTAGCACACCATTAACATCGTTGGACAGATCTTCCAGACAGAAAATCAGTAAGGCAACAGAGTTACTAAATGACACTATAGAACATTGGACTTCACTGATATTTTTAGGACTTTACATCCCCCCAAAACAGAATATACATTCTCTTCGAGTGCTCATGAAACATTCTCTAGGATAGACCACATACTCAGGCACAAAAGAAGCTTCAAAAAATTTAAGAGGAATGAAATTATTTCAAGCATCTCTGACCACAATGGCATGAAATTAGACATCAGCCACAGTAAAACAAATTAGAAGAAAATGACAGCATGGAGACTAAACAACATGCGCCTCAAAAACCACTGGATCAACAATGAAATCAAAGAAATTAAAAAATACCTTGAGACAAATGACAAATACAACCACACAAAATCTATGGGATGCAGCAAAAGCAGTCCTAAGAGGGAAGTTCATAGTGATACAGGCCTTCCTCAAAAAAGAACAATCTCAAATATAAACAACCACCTAAAAGAAGTTTTAAAAGAATAACAAGCAAAACCTAAAGTCAGCAGAAGGAAAGAAGTAATAAAGATCAGGGAGGCAACAAATAAAATAGAGATAAAAAAATAGAAAAAATCAATCAAACCAAGAGCTGGTTTTCTGAAAGAGTAAACAAAATTGACAAACCTCTAGCCAGGCTCACCAAGAAAAGAGAAGACACAAATAGACAAAGTAAGAAATGAAAATGGAGAGATTACAACCAACATCACAGAAATACAAAAATATCATAAGAGAATACTATAAACAATTATATGGCATAAATTGGATGACTTAGAAGAAATGGACATGTTTCTGGAAACATATAGTCCACCAAAACTGAATCAAAAAAAAAAAAAAAAAGATCATTTGAACAGACCAATCACTAGAAGCAAAATAGAAGCAGCAATAGAAAACTTCCCTGAAAACAAAAGTCCAGGACCCGATGGCTTCACTGGGGAATTCTATCAAACAGACAAAGAAGAGCTCATACCAATTCCTCTCAAACTCCTTCAAAAGACAGAAGAGGATGGAATATTCCCAAACTCATTCTATGAAGCCACCTTCACCCTGACACCAAAGCCAGACAAAGACACTACCAAAAATGAAAGCCATAGGCCAATATTGCTGATGAACATAGATGCAAAAATCCTCAAACAAAATATTAGCAAACAGAATCCAACAACACAGAAAAAAGACCATACACCATGATCAAGTTGGGTTCATCCTAGGGACACAAGGATGGTTCAACATATGCAAATCAATTAATGTGATACACCACATCAACAAAAGGACAAAAATCACATGACCATCTCAATAGATGCAGAAAAAGCATTTCATAAAATTCAACACCCATTTATGATAAAAACTCTAATCAAAGTGTGTATACAGGGAACAACATATCAACAAAATAAAAGCTATTTATGACAAACCTACAGCCACATAATACTCAACAGTGAAAAGCTGAAAACCTTCCCACTAAAATCTGGAACAAGACAAGGATGCTCACTCTCACCACTTCTATTTCAATAGACTATTGGAAGTCTTAACCATAACAATTAGACAAGATAAAGAAATAAAAGGGGTCCAGACTGGAAAAGAAGAGGTAAAATTGTCATCATATGCAGATGACATGATACTATATACAGAAAACCCTAAAGGCTCCACACAAAAACTACTAGAGCTAATAAAAGAATTCAGCAAGGTAGCAGGATACAAAATTAACATATAGAAATCAATGGCATTTCTTTACACTAACAATGAAATATTAGAAAAGGAAAGAAACAATCCCCAAACTTCAAGTTATAAGATGAATCAATTCTGGGAATGTAACGTATAGCATGATGACTATAGTTAACAACACTGTATTATATACTTGAAAGTTGCTAAGGGAGTAAATCTTAAAAGTTCTCACTACACACCAAATTGTACCTATGTGTGGCAATGAATCCGTTAACTAATTTTATTGTGGTAATGAATTCATAATATATACGTATGTCAAATCATCATGTTGTACACCACATTATACATCAATTATATCTCAATAAAGCTGAAAAAACACTTGGAGAAAAAAAAAAGAAACAATGCCTTTTAAAATTGCATCCAAAAAAATAAAATACTTAGGAATAAATCTGATCAAGGAAGGGAAAGACTTATATGTGGAGAACTACAAAATATTGATTAGGGAATTTAAAGATGACTTAAAGAAATTGAAAGATATCCCATGTTCTTGGATTGGAAGAATTAATACTGTTAAAATGGCCATATTACCAGAAGCAATCTACACATTTCATGTGATCCCTACCAAATAACGCAGGACATTTTTCACAAAACTAGAATAATCTCAGATTTTATATGGAATTACAAAAGACCAAGAATTGCCAAAGCATTACTGAAGAAAAAGAATGAAGCTGGAGGAATAACCCTCCCTGACTTCAGACAATACTACAGAGCTACAGTAATCAAAACAGCATGGTATTGGTACAAAAACAAACATATGGCTCAATGGAACAAAACAGAGAGCCCAGAAATGAACCCACAAACTTTTGGTCAATTAATATTTGACAAAGAAGGCAAGAACATACAATGGAGTAAAAAGAGTCTCTTCAGCAAATGGTGTTGGGAAAACGGGACAGCTGTGTGTAAATCAATGAAGTTGGAATACCCTCTCACACCAAACATAAAAATTCAAAATGGCTTAAAGACTTATAAGACAAGACAGTATAAACCGCTTAAAGAAAACATAGGCAAAACATTATCTGACATAAATCTTAGCAATGTTCTCCTAGGGCAGTCTACCCAGGCAACAGAAATAAAAGCAAAAATAAACAAATGGGACCCAATTAAACTTATAAGCTTTTGCACAGCAAAAAGAAACCATAAGCAAAACAAAAAGACAATCTATTGAATAGGAGAAAACATTTGCAAAAGATCAGACTGACAAGGGCTTAATTTCCAGAATATATAAACAGCTCATACAATTTAATAAGAAAAAAACAAATAACCCAACCCCAAACCAGGCAGAACACCTAAAGAAGCAATTTTCCAGTGAAGACATACAAATGGCCAATAGGCATATGAAAAAATGCTCAGTATCATTATTATCAGAGAAATGCAAATCAAAACTACCATGAGACATCACTTCACACCAGTCAGAATGGCCATCATTCAAAAGTCCACAAACAATAAATGCTGGAGAGGCTGTGGAGAAAAGGGAACCCTCCTACAATGCTGGTGGGAATGTAAACTGGTGCAGCCATTATGCAAAACAGTATGGAGAGTCCTCAAAAAACTAAAAATAGACTTACCATATGATCCAGCAATCCCACTTCTGGGTATATATCCAAAGGGAACTCTAATGTGAAAAGATACATGTTCCTCAGTGTTCATAGTAGCATTATATACAATAGTCGAGACATAGAAGCAACCTAAATGTCCATCAACAGATGACTGGACAAAGAAGTTGTGGTATATTTATAAAATGGAATATTACTCTGCCATTAAAAAGAACAACATAATGCCACTTGCAGCAACATGGATGGACCTGGAGAATGTCATTCCAGGTGAAGTAAGCCAGAAAGAGAAAGAAAAATACCCACATGTGGAATCTAAAAAAAAAAAGCCAAATGAACTTACAAAACAGAAATAGATTCACAGACATAGAAAACAAACTTATGGTTACCAAGGCAGGAAGAGGAAGGGAAGGGATAAATTGGGAGTTTGAGATTTGCAGATATTAACTACCATATATAAACAACAAGTTTATACTGTACAGCACAGAGAACTATATTCAGTATCTTGTAGTAACGTGAAAAATATGAAAATGAATATATATATGTTCATGTATGACTGAAGCATTATGCTGTACATGAGAAACTGACACAACATTGTAAACTGACCATACTTCAATAAAAATATATCAACACAAAAAGACGACCCAATGGAAAAATGAACACAGCATTATGCAGACATTTCTCCAAAGACGTACAAATGGTGTAGTAAGCAATTGAAAAGATACTCAACATCACTAATAATCAGGGAAATACAAATCAAAACCACCATGAGGGGGAGGATATAGCTCAGTGATAGAGCACGTGCTAAGCATGCACAAGGTCCAGGGATCAATCCCCAGTACCTCCATAAAAAAAAAAAAAGATAAGAAAAAAGAAACCACAATGAGATACAACTTCACAATTAATAGGATGGCTATGATCAAAACAATGGACAGTAACAAGTGTTGGTGAGAGTGTGGAGAAAATGGAACCCTCGTATATCACTGGTGGGAATGTAACATGGTGTTGCCCCTGTGGAAAACAGTTTGGCAGTCCCAAAACTAAAACAAAAGCTAAACATAGAATTACTATATGACTCAACAATTCTACATGTAGGTATACAAACAAAAGCACTGAAAAAGGGACCCAAACAGGTACTTGTATGCCAACGTTCAGTGAAGCATTATTCACGATAGCCAAAGGTGGAAATAACCCAAATGTCCATCAACTGATGAACAAACAAAGTGTGATATACATAGGATGGAGCAGCATTCAGCCAAGAAAAGGAATGGACCTCTGACACAGGCCGCATGGATGAACCTTGAAGACACGATGCTAAGTGAAATACGGCATCCCAAAAGTACAAACGCTACCGGATTCTACCTATCTGAGGTACGTAGTCACTATTTAACCATGTAATTAAAAATGGTTAAGACGGTACACTTTACATTATGTATATTCTACCACACTTGAATATTTTTAAATGTTAAAATGGTTGGAGGGGAAGGAGAGATGAATAGGTGGAACACAGAGCATTTTTAGGGCAGTGAACTTACTCTGTATGATACATGTCATTATAAATTTGCCCAAATCTGTAGGACACACAACACCAAGCGTGAACTCTAATGGATCCACTCATCCCTCAGTGGACACCAAGGTTGCTTCCACGTCTTGGCTATTGTAAATAATGCTACAATGAACATGGGGGTACTTTTTTTTTTTTGAGTTAGTGTTTTGTTTTCTCTGGATAAATACCTGGCAGTGGAACTGCTGGATCATCTGGTAGTTCTAGTTTTAATTTTTTGATTTACATACTTGTTCCCGTGGTGGTTGCACCAATTTACACCCCCATCAACAGTGCACAGGGTACCCTTTTCTCCACAACCTCACCAGCATTTGTTATCTCCTGTCTTTTTGATACTAGCCACTCTTAACAGGTGTGAGGTGACATCTATCTCATTGTGGTTTTAATTTGCATTTCCCTGATGATTAGTGATGTTGAGTATCTTTTCATGTACCTGTTGGCCATCTGTATGTCTTCTTTGAAAAAAGTATCTGTTAAGCTCCTCTGCCCATTTTTTAATTGTTTGTTTTTTGCTGTTGAGTTGTATGAGTTCTTCATAGTTTGGATATTAACCCCTTGTCAGATATATGATTTGCAAATATTTTCTCCGACTCAGTAGGTTGCCTTTTCATTTTGTTGATGGTTTCTTTTCCTGTGCAGAAGCTTTTAGTTTAATGTAGCCTCATTTGTTTATTTTTGTTTTTGTTGCCTTTGCTTCTGGTGTCATCTAATGTAAACTATGGACTTTGGGTGGTAATGATGTTATCAGTTGAGGTTCATCAGCTATAACAAACATACCACTCTGGTGGGGGATGCTGTAATGGGGGAGGTTATGCACGTGTGGGGGCAGGAGGTACATGGGAAACCTCTGCACCTTCCATTCAATTTTGCTATGAACCCAAAACTATTTCAAAAAGTAAAGTCTATTTCAAAAAGGTTAAAATGATGTGTAATCTATAAAAATATTGAATCACTATAAAGTTGTACATTTGAAACTAATATGTGGTAAGTCAACCATACTTCAATAAAGAAAAAAAGAAAGGTTAAAATGGTAAATTTTATGTTACATGTATTTTACAATTTTTAAATTTTAATGGAAAAATGGTTAAAATGGCAAATTTTATGTTTTATATGTAGCAATTTTACAGCTGGGAAAAAAAAAAAGAAGGCAGCACCTACTGTGTGTGCTTCTGTGCTAAACACTGGGTCTGCAACACAGCGCGCCTCTCAGGATGGAGCTCACTGCCTACAGTGAGCACAGACATTAAACAGAATTCCACACACACAAAAGAAGGCAACATAAAAGCAACTTCAACAAATAAATAATTGACAGGGGTGATCTTCAAGAAAGAAGAAAATTATCCCAGATGGAAGCCTAAGGATACAGAGGAGAGTAAAGGGCAACAAAATGGTAAATATATAGTAAATCTAAGTTAACACTGGGGGGAGGCATACAGCTCAGCGGTGGAGCGCATGCTTAGCACGCATGCGGTCCTGGGTGCAATCCCCAGTACCTCCTCTGAGAATGAATAAATAAACCTAATCATCCCCCCTACCAAATAAAAAAAGAAAAATTAATATTGACAATATAAAGTAATAGTAGTATCAGCTCTTCAGGTTTAAAATACATAGATTAAAATATCTAGCATATGGATTAGGAAGCAGGTAAGTGGAACGAATGTTCAAGTGTTCTAAGATCTTTGAATGAGTACAGGAAGAGTTACTAACTTTTTATTGGACTTTTGTAAGTCAAAGATGCATGTTTTAATCTCTAGGGTAACCGCTAAGTAATAAAAAATGTATTAACTACTAAATTAATAGAGAAGAAAAATTTTAAACCAGTCAATCCAATGAAGGGAAAGAAAAGCATAAAGATAAATAAAAAGTAAACAGTAAGATGGCAGACATAAACCCAAATTTTCAACAATTAACTAAAACAAAAATAGACTAAATGTCCTTATTAAAAGAGAGTCTGTAAAAAAATAGACTTACTATATGATCCAGCAGTCTCACTCCCGGGCATATATCCAGAGGGAACTTAAATTTGAAAAGACACATGCATCCCAATGTTCACAGCAGCACTATTTACAACAGCCAAGACATGGAAGCAACCTAAATGTCCATCAACAGATGAGTGGATAAAGAAACTCTGGTACATTTATACAATGGAATACTACCCAGCCATAAAAAATAATAAAATAATGCCATTTGCAGCAACATGGATGGACCTGGAGATTGTCACTCTAAGTTAAGCAAGTCACAAAGATTAAGAAAAATACCATATGACATCACTTATATGTGGAATCTAAACAAACAAAAAAGGACAAACTTATTTACGAAACAGAAGCAGACTCAGAGACATACAAAACAGACTCATGGTTATTGAGGGGAAATGGGGTAGGAAGGGATAAATTGGGAGTTCAAGATTTGCAAATACTAACTACTGTATATAAAATAAACAAGTTCATACTGTGTAGGACAGGGATCTATATTCAGTATCTTGTAGTAACTTACGGTGAAAAAGAATATGAAAATGAATATATGTATGTTGAAGTATTACTGAAGCATTGTGCTGTACACCAGAAATTGACATAACATTGTCAAGCGACTATACTTCAGTAAAAATACATATATACACAAAAAAGTAGAAAAACTGTGGCTGGGATTTTGATGGGGATTGCCACTGAATCTATAGATTGCTTTGAGCAGTATTGGCATTTTAACAATATTAACTTTCAGATCCATGAACATAGGGTATCTACTTACTTGTGTCTGATTTCTTTCAGCAGTGTTTTATAGTTTTCACCGTACAAGTCTTCTACCTCCTTGGTTAATTCCTAAGTATTTTGGTGTGGTGTAAACATACAATGGAATATTATTCAACCTTAAAAAGGAAGGAAATTGACGTGCTACAACACAAATGAACCTTGAGGATATTATACGAAGTGAGATAATCCAGTCACAAAAAGAGACAAGTCCTGTGTGAGTCCACCAATATGAGGTCCTTAGAGGAGTCAGATTCACGGAGACAAACTAGAAAGGTGGCTGCCAGGGGCTGGGGGAGGGAAGAGTGGGACATTGTTGTTTAATGACTATGAAGTTTCAGTTCGGGCAGCTAAAAAGCGTTGTGGAGATGATGATGATGATGATGGCTGCACAACAATATGATTGTACCTAATGCCATTGAACTATACTCTTAAAAATTTAAATTTTATGTTATGTGTATATTACCACAATCAGAAATAAATAAAAATTTAAAAACTGAAATTACAGAGCAGGTTCTCACACAGCGGAATTCAGCTGGAAGTCAGTAACAAAACGTTCACTAGAAAATCCTATGTTTAGAAATTAAGCAATACCGCATCAAAACAGAAAGCACAGTGTAAATTAGAAAATATTTTGAACAGAATGATAATGAAAACACTACACATCAAAAGTTGAGGAATGCAGCTAAAAGCTCCATTCTGAGAGAAATTCACAGACTTAAAAGTGTTCAATGGAAGCAGCTCAGGACGCCGAGACAAGGCTGCGGGGAGCGGCGCAGGGAGAGACACGGGAGGGGGGCCCGGGAGGAGGGGCCCGGGGGCGGGACGCCGGCCGGCGAGGGCGCGCGTGCGCCGCCGTGAGGCCGCGCCACCCGCCTCCGGACCCTCACAGCGCCCCAGCGGCTGCAGCGGCGCGCGCTGCCCGGGGGCCGGCAGGCGCGCGGGCGGGGGGTGCGCAGAGGTCCGCCCGCGTGCAGAAAGCGGCTGAACTTCACCCGCTTCCCCAGAGAACCTGCGGAGCAAGCACGGAGAAGCAGGGTCGCCATTTTAAAGCCGAAAACTGAAGCCCAGAGAACACGTGTGACTCACTGCAGGGAGAACTGCTTCCCCCTCCAGTCTCACAGCACTCCCGACACCAGGCTAAGTGACATGCAGTTTAACCCGATTCGGACACCCACTGCCGGGGGTCAGCGCAGACCCACGGGTGAGGGGCTCAGCCCCGCAGGGCGGCCCCACCGCCAGTCCCAGCGTGTCACCTGTGCTGCTCAGCGCCGGCCTGCAAACCCGGGACCCCCATTCCGTCCTCAGGCTGGAGAACTCGCCGGGACGGCTCCCAGAACTCGGGGAAACCCGCCGACCGGTCTGTCATGAGGGTGTAATAAAGGACGCAGAGAAACAGCGACATCACAAGCTAGGGAAGGCAAGAGTCTGTCCTGCGGCGTCAGGGGCTTACCTCCCTCTCCGCGTGTGGGCGCGCTTGCCAATCTGGAGGGTCTCCAAACCCCACAGGTTAGGCTTTTCCACGGAGACGCCATCATGTAGGCACGGCTGATTATTAACTCCTCCTCCAGCCCCCTGCCTACCCCAGAGGGCAGAAGTTCCAACCTCTCCACAAGGTGTGGTCTTTCTGGTGACCAGCCCCAGCCTGACGCTCTCCGGGGTCCCCAGCCCCCCAGGCATTATCAGCATACAAAAAGATTCATCAGTCTGGAGATGCCAAGGGCCTTAGAAACTCTGGGCTCAGGAACTGGGGTCAAAGATCTAATATTAGAACAAAAGAGGTGCCTAGCATGGCAACACTCAGGAAATTAAATGGGTTTTAGGAGCTCCGTGTCAGGACACTAAGACAGAGCCCAGCACATATTTATTACGTCACACTTGCCAAAACAACAGACAAAAAGAACCAGACCCATGCCAGCACACACACAAATGTATGTCCTAATATACTTTTTATCAAAGGTCTTTACATAAGAAATACAGATAATATTATGAATCATAAAAGCTACCGGAATGAGTTGAGGTGATGGACATTACCAAGAACCCACAAACAAGGCCACTCCTGCACATTACAGAGAAGTCACCTCTCCAGCTGCCAGGTGGGAAGGGCATGGCCAGCATCCCGCGGTGATTAGCGCGACCCTGGTGAGGACGGCCTGCTGTCTGGCGAGCTGCTACCCAGG
Source organism: Camelus dromedarius (assembly GCF_036321535.1). Lineage (NCBI taxonomy): Eukaryota > Metazoa > Chordata > Mammalia > Artiodactyla > Camelidae > Camelus > Camelus dromedarius. Next base: position 3,231,840 of record NC_087443.1, read on the forward strand.
AGCCAGCCCATTAAAGACGGGCGAGCGTAGCGAGTACAGCAGTGCTCCAAGCACATGTGGGGAGCAGACAGGAGTGGGGGCCAGGCAGGCCTCCCTCACCAGTCACCCCAGCAGTGTAAGGTCCAGGCTTCCGCCTTCTACCTGCCAGGGCGATAAGACCCTGGGTGGCCTCAGCCTAGCAAATTCTAAGGCATGCTTCTGAAGTAGATACTAGAATACAGGTTTACTAATTTACAATGATAAAACTGTCATACAAACCTAAATATTCTGGCCAACAAGTACTCCATTCCCTTCCTGGACATCAATACACATGAAAAACCAACTGTAAACAGACCCAACTTCACTAAATCACAAGAACTAAAAATAATGAATCCAATAATCCAGCAGTTATACTCCTTGGTATTTATCTACATGAGTTGAAGACTTCTGTCTGTGCAGAAGCCTGCACACGGATGTTTACAGAAGCTTTATTCATAACTGTCAAAACTTGGACGCATGGACAAATATTTCATCCGGACAATGGATTATTTAGCATTTAAAAGAAATGAGCTATCAAGACATGAAAAGACATGGAGGAAATTTATATGCATATTACTAAGTGAAAAAAGGCAATGTGAAAAGGTTACCTAGGGTAGCATTCCAACTATATGACTCTGGAAAAGACAAAACTGTGCAGACAGTAAAAGGATCAATGGTTACCAGGGCTTAGAGGGGAGAGAGGAACAAACAGGCAGAGCACAGGAGATTTGTAGGCCAGTGAAACTATCTGTGTGGTATTATAATAGTGGATACATGTCATTGCACATTTGTCAAAACCTACAGAATGTACAACATCAGGAGTGAACTCTAATGGAAATGATGGACTTTGGATGATGATGTATCAATGTAGGTCCATCAGTTGTAAAAAATGTACCACTCTGGTCCCAGGTGTCCACAGTGGGGGAGGCTGCACTACTGGGGGGACAGGGGAGAATCTAGGAATCTCTGTACTTTCTGCTTAATTTTGCTGTGAACCTAAAAATTGCTCTAAGAAATAGTCTATTTGAAAAAAATGATTCCATATACATGATCAATATATTCTACTCCAATACACAGACTAACACAAGAAGCCACACCATAATCAGAAGACTGCTTGGTGAGCATGAAATACAAACTAGAGGAGTTCCGTAAGTGGAATGATTAATGGTATTTGGCAAAAATATGTAAACCTGTCTATCTCACAAGGTCAGTAATCTTAACAATGGGATAGGAGTCATTTCAAGTCCCCTGGCTTCACTCCTGGGTCCATCTCCTCACCAGGACTGCACCCAGGATACAGTTCCTCCGCCTTTCCACTCAGACGTCTAAGATGCATGCTGCCAACATCTGCCTCGGTGGTTCTTTTGCTCCTTGACTTCCTGGGCTGACCAACTCCTGAGATAACTAACACTTTGTTTTTTTTAAAGACTTTAAAAACTACACTCAAGTCATCCAAGTCTGAGAAATTCAGAAAGAATCTTCTGTCTCCATTAAGCGATGCTGCTAATTTGATTAACTCTGTGAATTTACAAAATTACTCTGAGAGCACTAGCTTGGAGCCTCCAAATACCGTCCATGGCTCAGAACTGAAACACAGTCAAAGTGTCAATACTCCAGTAGCTGGAATCATTTTACTACAAGGTTAGTCTAAAAAACCTTGGAGTCTTTGAAATTATGAAGTAGGCTGTTTTTAGTACTACCCTAGGCAGTCCTGACTTCGGAATATTCCAATGCCTCCTGGAAGCAGTCTCTTACTTCTGGAATCTGTAACTTGAGAATGTCCTTAAAAGATCTGCAATAACTTACAATTAAAAAAAAAAATTCTGGGGAAAGAAAACCAGGCACTGAAAGATCGAAAGCCATTAACAGAAAAAAAAAGGGGGGGGGGTGAGGATGGAAAGGAAACATTAAGAGAACAGAAGTGAGTAATTGAAAAACTAGCAGTGAAGTATAAAACAGAGCTTTGAGCTTCCCTGCAGCAAGGAAAAAAGATCAATTCTCTTGACCGTAGTAGAACCATCTCAGTCTTCCCCTGTCCCTCAGCTAACAGTAATTTGTCACAAGAGTGTTTAAGGGGCATCAAGCAAGGTAGTGAAGAACACATCCCACTTACAGTGTCTTTATAATACATTCACCGGGGTTTCAGAAGTGGCTGTGTCTTAACTCAAGCCTCAGCCAAAGCTCAGGATAGAAAGCCTAGTTTTGTAAAGACAGTTATACAAAGGGCTCAGGTGATTTTTATTTTGCTTTCTGATGATTTCTTATCCACTGGTACATTGGTGCCACCTAAGGAATAAAACTTAACCATTCTCAAAATGGGGCATCAGAATTACCTAGGGAGCATGTGAAAAATGATGAGTTTGGACCATAACTCCAACCTACTGCATTTAGAATCTCCAGGTATAGAACCTGAGAATTCATATGTTTAAAATCACTCAGTCTATTTATTGGAGGTACTGGGGATTGAACCCAGGACCTTGCGCATGCTAAGCACAGACTCTACCATTGAGCTACACCCCACCCCCAATTCATATCTTTAACAAGCACCCCAGGTGCACCACATCGCTTTCCTTCCTTGACATGTTACCTCAGCTTCCTTCCATAGTCAGATGTCAGCAATTCCAAACTGAAGTCACTTACAATAAACTGAAGAACACTGATTCTATTTGGCTATTCCTAGTTATAAGGCACGTGGGTGATAAGGATAATAGTTTAATCTGACAATTAAAGACCACATTTTCTAGACTTGCGGGCCATAAATTATAGATTTTTATATTTATTACACTGATTTTCTGGCCGATGACAATGAAGAATCAGGCTCTAACAAAAACCAATATACTATGACAATTTCCCTATAGATGGAAATTAAGTGTCCTAAGAAAGGAGTACTTTTTTTTCTAATTCACAGTAATAACACCGTAACAGCAAAGACAATTATCTCTAACATTTGAAAGGTCTTCCTGCCTGTCAGGCACAGTTCTAAGTGCTTTAGATATTTATTTATTTATTTATACACACACACACACACACACACACATAAATTTATCAGATCCTCATAACAACCATTGAGGTAGAACATTTCAGCGTGTTTATGAGCTGCACAAATCACCACTAACTTACAGGAGCAAGAATTCTCTCTCAGGAAGCAACCCCACATCTGTTCAAAGCCTCAAACAAGTACACACCTGAGTACCAAATTTCCTGCATCCATAAAATATGGAAGAGATGACGTGGGGCCTAAAACACACTTGAAGTTAGAAATTACCCAAAGCTTGTTTCTTCTATAATAAAATCTGCTAAAAATTTAAGTAGGGTTACATCCCAGGGGTAAGTAAGTTATGAGATGCATCCTGAAGTAATTAAATGCATTATTCAATTAATTACATTATTTACAGGTTTTCATCAGAATACTACCATGTGTCTGTCAAAGACAAGGACTTTGATTTTGACATGATGCTAAATGTTCTTCTAAACAGTAAGTTCAGCTGTTTCTTCCATCTACTCCCAGAACATGAAAACTTTTTATGTTATGATATTTAAGCACACATACTCCTTTCTATCTGCTTTGGCAGGAGGACAAAAGCATGATTTAGCTGAAAACTGTACCAAAATGCTCAAAAAAGAGCACTTTATACATACTTAATGCAGAGTTTTACTATACAGATAATTTGTGCAGACTCTGATTCTCAATGGTATTATTTCAACAAAAGCTATGAAAAAAGGAACATTAAAAACTTTGGAATAACAGCAACAAAACACTAATAAAATACAATCAGTAAATGTTATTTTTTAAATACCTTGGGCAATAGAAGTCAGCTCATCAATGAAGTCAATGGCCTACAGTGGTGTCAAAATCCTATAAAAGTCTTAAAATGTTAAACAACCTTCCTCTTTGGGGAAAAAAGAGTGTAACAGTGGTAAAGCTTAGAAATACATTTTCTTTACATGAGATACCAAGAAACTCATATCTAACATTAATCAAGAAAAAAGCTAGGGTAGAATTCTAATGACATTAACAGCAGATTAAAAGACGTATAATTTTGAAGGACCATATCACTACCCATATCAAAGAAGGGACCTATTCCACATTGGGACTAATCTTTAAGGACAATAAACCAAGAGGTTAATAAACACAGTTTTTCAAAAATCTGGCTTCTTTATTGGTTTAAAAGAACTCTATTCACCAATTCGACAGTATGAATCAAAATTTAAGTTTAAAATATATATACTATTTTGTAAGAAAATTTATTTATTTTACAGAAGCATAGTGAGGTATATTCAGGGATGAAATGCCACTATATATATCATTTAATTTAAAATGCTTAAGCAAAGAATTAAAAAAATGAAGCAAATATGGCAAAACACTAACAACATAACACATATACAGAGGTGCTTTTTGTATTAGTCTATTTTTCTGTACGTCTGAAACTTTTTATAGTAAGGACCGAAAAAATACACACACCCTCCTTAAATCTGTTCTACTTCTAGGAATTAACCCCACAAATATAGCTCTGGCCACTTAACGGCCTAGAAACAATGACCAACCCAGCAGCAGTGAGCACCTTAGAGCTCAGACTGAGGCCTCAAATACTCTCTGCCACTTTAAAAGGAAAAAATAAATCAGGCTCTTGGAGAAATGGCTGATCGTGGTATGGGGCAAAAAATGTATAAGATGAACCTGCACATTTGATGGTTTCCTTAACCTATAAGGAATAAGGAAGGTATCAAAAAAACTACTGGGGGTGGGGCATAGCGCGTGCTCAGCACGCACAAGGCCCTGGGTTCAATCCTCAGTACCTCCATTTAAAAAATAAATAAATAAACTTAATTACCTCCAACCACCCCCCACAAAAAAAGAAAAAACTAAACTAATTAAGGAAAAATAAAAAGAGTCAAAAATAAAAGAAAACCTACTGGGTCACACCAAAAGTACCGAGGGGCCAACGTGAAAGGGCTCCGGCACGCCAGAGATGGGACAACTTGAGCGTCGGTAAGAAGAGCAGCAATGGACGGAAACACATCAAATTTGTTTAAACCCACAACTTAATAAAGATTCTTTTTAAATTCACTCGTCTCCTAGTCAATCAATTCATGATGAAGACTGATAAAAGGAAAGAATCAAGCATTTACCCTGCCTTTCAGTCACCCAATTATTTTGGAAAGCAAGTAATTAACACGGGGAAGTTTTCCATGATATAATCTGCGCAGCTACACGTCTCCTCCGCCAGAAGTATAATGATACAAGAAAGTTATCAGAATGTCACCACTTTACAAGCCCAAAGGAGAGAATGGATGTAAGCCATCCACACCAGCAGCTGCTACCACAGCAGAAAGAGATGCAACCAGACAGCACGTGCTTCCTGAGAAATTTCACCAGACCAGCAACACAACTTTTTCAACAAATAAGTTGTAAGGAAAGAAAAAACAAACAAAATACACATATGATGTAAATGAATGGCTGAGTCACTTTGCTGTACACCTGAAACTAACACTGTAAATCAACTACACTTCAATAAAAACATTAAAAAAAAAAAAACAACCAGCTTGAGCAGGGTTAACTGAGAGAACACCAAAGCAGTGAGTGAAGAAACAGCCACAGCTGGACCAGCCGCTTTCATCACGAGCCCTTCCGGGCTACATTTTCACATGTTCATGCATTAGTTTAATAAACACTAAAAAAATAAAAAGACGACACCGCAGCAAGGCTTCAGGAATGTCCCAGAAGTTTCCCTCCCGACCCCCGCCCCACCGCACAGCACACCCTGCCCTCTTGGCTGGGGCTTGGTGGGCCTTGGGGTGTCGAGGGGACGCTTTCTTGGGCTGCAGTGGATTCGCAGGGTTTCGCAGTTTGACAGGTGGCCGGCTCGGTGGCCCCCGCCCCCAGCATCAGGACCACGCAGGGCTGCGCAGAGGGCCGAGTCCCGGCCCTGAGGGTCGGTCAGGGAGCTCTCTGCTCTCTGCGGTCAGGTGTTCACACCCGGGTGAAGGGAGGGGTTGAGGGGCCGACTGGAGGTCAGGCGGCAGCGAGGGGCTAGAGGAACTAGGGCCCCCAGGCCCCCATCCGGGGCTACCTGCCACCACCCTGCGCCGAACGTGGCCCAAAGGCTCCGAGGGGTCTTCCCAGTCTTCCTTACTCTGCCCGGGCCCCCTGCACAGCCCGGTCCACCCGGCCTCCTCCTCCCCACCTGCCCGCACTGAAGCTGGGCTCTCCACGGAAGAGAAGGCCAAGCCGTCTCCACCTCCCAGCTGCGGACAACTCACAGATTTTCCTCAGCCTGTTTCACCGGCCAGCAGAACAAAACCATTTCCCCCCAGGAAAGGGGCCTGGCTGGGCAGGCGGGGAGCCCTCAGTCCGGTGGTCGCTCTCATTCCAAGGGCCCAGGTGCCTCCTGCTTCTTCCTCTAAACTATGGAGCCACCATTTGTCAAATGTTGGGGTTCTGTGACTTTAGCAGGTGATGGACCAGAGCAAAGGAGTGAAGCTCTTTTATGCAGCTTTTACTGTTCCCCCAAACGACAGCCAGGGCAGGGCCGCCCAGAGATCTGACCTGGAGTCTTCGTATACCGGTGGGAGCCACAGCCTTGGACTTCCAGGGACTCGATGCTAACAGGGTTCACACAGGCCTGCTGGCAGGCGCCCCAGAGCAGGGAGAGTTCTGGGAAGGAACCCGGGCAGATCCGGCAGAGGGGCTTCAGCAAACAGCCCCGCCTACTCTCGAGATTTAGCCCAGAAACTTCGCGAGAGTTCCCAGCCCTATGACCACCTGTTGAGTGTTGGGAATCTCCTGGTAGGTCTGCCCCGTGCAGCCCTAAAGCAGATAAAATGCAGGGCCCAGAAATTGCCAGCACAACAGCACACAACCCCCGCTGCCCAGGTCACTCAACCTCCCTGAGCACTGTTAGCCCCTCGCAGCTCAGAATGTGCCCTCATTTTGTGGTTCTTCTGCACTTCACTCCACACAGGGGTTAAGGGTCAGAGCACCTGGGGTTAAGGCCTACCTTATCAACTCCTAACTAGGTGACATCAGGTCTACTTAACCTTTCTGCGCCTCAGTTCCCTCATCCAGAAAACAGGGATTATGCTGTCTACTCCACTGGATGTAAGATCGTTCAGCCATTCAACAAACATACTGAGCACCTACTAGGCACTTGTAGAGCTAGGCGCCACCATTCCCGGTGCTCAGGGTACACCAGGAACTGGTCTAAGTGTTTTTAATCCTTTAACTCATTTAGTTGTCACAACAACCCTATAACAACATGCAGTGAAATAACCACAGGAGTAATTACTAAATATGTTCAATTTCTCTGCATCTTCATACCAATCCCAACAGATGATCTCTAATAGAAATCCAAAAGTAGGACCAATTGAGGTCGAGTAATGGAGAGAATGTCCCAGTGATATAAGTAATAAAGACACACAGTAGTTTTCTCTTTGCAGAATTATAATTTTCAGGGAAAAAACATTGCCTGATAACATATATGAAGAAAGCATACAACCCCCAGTCAATGAAAATACTATATACCACTTCATATCTGCTGAACTACCATTAAATAGCTTCCACTTAAATTACTGTATTTGTGATGTGCCACTGCAATTTGCTTTTAGGAATTGGGACGTATTCCCCCCACCTGCTGGGAGTCCCGGCTTTGGCAGATAGCATTCAGCTGTGGGCCTTCTTTTAGAATTGCCTCCACTGAAAAAGGCTTGGACTTCCAGGGCACGCCTCCCTCCTAGGGTAACCAGAACCCAAAGACAGATCATCACAGAGGTACCAATGCCCAGCCCCCCACCTCAACGAGGAAAGACTGAAGGCCATCCCATCTTCAGAGTCCCCACTGCGGTGTCAGCTGAAACCTTTATGGAGACGACTTCACTGCACAGCTTGTACCCCTCATCCAGCCCAATCCAGCCCCCTCCCCTTCCATTAGCATCAATCCTAAGAGTACTCCCAAATAAACTTTTTGAACCCTAATAAACTTTTTGAATCTCCGTCTCAGTCGGCTTCCCCGAGAACTAGGGTATTAGAAATTTTCCAAGAATTGGACATTGAACCAATACTTTGAGATTGCTACTTGGCAATATATACCGAGAATCTTGAAATATTCATTTTCTCAAGAAGCAATAGAAAAGAGAAGGCATGGCCTCTAAAGCATTCAAATCCCAGCTCTGCCAGAAGGAAGCTTTGAGATCTGAGTCTTGGTCTCTTCATCAATAAAAATGGGACTAACAGTACCTGTATTTTAGAGTTGCTATTATAATTTGTGAGTTGTAACAATGTTCTCCTTCCAAGTGGAGTGCATATGTAGAAGCACCTGGTACACAATGATTGCTTAATTAGCAATTAAGTTTGGATCATCAGCTGACTTTAGGATTAAATGTTACTGGTGGGGGAGGGTATAGCTCAAATGGTAGAGCTCATGCTTAGCATGCACGAGGTCTTGGGTTCAACCCCCAGTGCCTCCTCTAAAAATAAGTAAACCTAATTACCTCCTCCCTCCACCAAAAAAAAAGATTAAATGTTACTTTCTTGAGTACTAAGAACTGGTCCTTTGAATCTGTTTTTCTCACTCTGCCTTGTACATATAGGTTCTCAATATCATTTAACTTTTTTTTGCTGAATTTCTAAAAATTGTGGTAAACAAAAGTAACATAAAATTGACCATTAAAGAAAAAAGTTAAATGTTACTTTCTCTTCCAATTTACCAATAATCCAAGTCAAACAAGGGAAGAAACCCTCTCCACACTAAGCATCCGGGTAAAGCGTAGGTCCATGAAGGCAGAGTCTGTATCTGGCCAGTTCAGTGATTCTCAACCCTTAGTGAACTTAGCAAATTACCCTGCACGGCTTCTTAAAACACAGCCTGCTGGGCCCCACGGAGCCAGAACACATCCAGAGTTTCGGACTCAGTAGTTCTGGGGTGAGGCCCAAGAATGTGCATTGCTTACAGGTAACCAAGTGAGACTGATTCTGGTCAGGGACCACACTTTGAAATTCCCTCTTGTATAAGTTTATCATGTAATCTACCTGTACTAATTCAGGCCAGTTCCTAATACAGAGAAGATACTTAAATATTTCTTAATTGACTAAGATGTATAAATAAGTCTACAATACTGTTATTTACAAAAGTAAAACAAAATGAAATTAATGTCTAAAAAGGGGGCATGATTAAACAAACTATGTACTGCACTAAATGTGACCATTAAGAAACACAAGTAAAATCATCAACAAAATGAAAAGGCAGCCTACCAGATGGGAGAAGGTATTTGCAAATCCTGCATCTGATAAGGGGTTAATATCCAAAATATATTAAAAAATTCATACAACTCAAGAGCAAAGAAACAAACAATCTGATTTAAAATTGGGCAGAGTCTCTGAATAGACATTTTTCCAAAGACAGACAGATGGCCAATGGGTGCATGAAAAGACGCCCCATATCAATAATCACCAGGTAAATGCAAATCAAAAGCACAGTGAGCTATCGCCTCACACCTGTCAGAAATGCTGTTATCAAAAAAACAAAGAGATAACAGATGATGGCAAGGCTACGGAGACAAGGGAAACCCCGGGCACTGTTGGTGGGAATGTAAACTGGTGCAGCCACTATGGAAAACAGTATAGGGGTTCCTCAAAAAATTAAAATAGAAGTACCATAGGGCCCAGAATTACACTCTGAGTACTTATCCAAAGGAAACAAAAACACTACTCAAAAAGGTATCTACACCCCCATGTTTATTGCAGCATTATTCACAGTAGCCAAGACATGGAAGCAACCTAAGTGTCCACTGATGGATGAAGAGATGAACAAGATGTAGTGTGTGTGTGTATGTGTGTAGTGTGTGTATATATAGTGTGTGTATACACACACACACGTAATGGAATATCATTCAGCCAAAAAGGAAGGAAATCTTGCCACTTGAGACAACATGGATGGACTCTGAGAGCATTATGCTGAATGAAATAAGGCAGACAGAGAAGGACAAATACCTATGATCTCACTTCATGTGGAATGTAAAAAAAAAAAAAAAAAAAGGAAGGAAGGAAGGAAAGAAAGAAAGAATATATAGATACAGAGAACAGATGAGGTGGGTGGTGCCAGAGGTGGAGGATGCGGGGAGGCTAAAACGAGTGAAAGGGATGAAAAGACAACAAGCCTCCAGTTATGAAATAACTAAGTCCTGGGGGTGCAGCATACAGCGTGGTGACTGCAGTCAGTAACAGCGTATTGTATATTTGAAAATGACTAAGACAGCAGATCTTAAAATCCTCATCATGAGAAAAAATGTGTAACTGTGTGGTGAGGGATGTTAAGTAGACTTACTGTGGTGATCAGTTTGCAAAATATGTAAATACTGAATCATTATGCATATCCAAAACTAATATATGTAAACTGTATCTCAATAAAGAAGAAATACATGTAAAATAATGTTATAGCAACACAGATAAATATATAACAAATCATAAGTGAAAAAAGGTAACACAAAATTGTATGTATAGCAATTTAAACTACATTAAATACATAGACACATGGATTAATGACAAGGGAAATTTCCAAAAAATCACTCCATTCTTGAGCTTAGGTTTATGGGAATTCAGTATTTTTGGTTATTGTTCAAAGGTTATTCAGAAGATATTTTAAGGTTGACCTAATACAAAATAGCAATACTAAACAATTAGATAAGCAGATAATCAAATAAATGCATATATACCGCAGGATATTGTCACCAAAAGAACACTGTCTATCAGAGGCATATATAACTTGGTTGTTAGTTTCCGCAAAACTGGTGTTATAAAGCACTGCTGAGGAGCCAACCCAGAAACAACCAGAAAGTAAATACACACACACACACACACACACACACACACACACACACACACACACACACACACACACACACACACACACACGGCATCTTAAATTACCTGCCACCGGAGGGACAACGCCAGAGAAACGCACTGTTGCATGTTCTCCATTAACTTCAACTCTCCGACCAATGACATCTGATGTCAAAGTGTCAGTCATTGTCATACAGCCAGAATCCAAAGTGTGAGGAGACCTAGGAAGAAAATATAACATTGACAAGAACTTAGTAAAATTCTCTAAAAAAAAAATGTATTTTAACTTCAAGTAGATATTCATGAAGTCTGCCCAACGCTTCTGCCCAACTTAGTCTTTGTATTTGGTGCAGAGAAGAATCTAAAGGTTTATGCACCGCACACTCATACTTTGATTTTACTTCACCGTCTAACTACATTTTGATAATCTAATGCAGTTTTTAAAACCTTGCTTAACTCCAGTGAGCTCACATCACACGGCTGGGTATTCTACCATTTACTGAAGGGGGTGGGAAGGAGAGGAAAATAGGAGATGATGGGGATAAAGGAGCCAGAGAACAGGGAAAGGAAACAGGTGACATGGGCACTGTTCTCCCCCCAGGAAGGAGAAACACACAGACCCACAGACATAGGAAGGAGCACAGATAATGAAAAAGCTCAGACCCCTAAAAATAAGGAGAAGCTCTTAAAAGGAGCCCAGGAGAAAAGTACCATCTCTCTAGGAATGAAAATGAGACAGAATTCCTGCTGCAACAAGTGGGATCCTTCAACACATGAAAAAAAAGAGATGGGGAAACACAAGGAGATTAAGAGAAATTTAAGAGAAGTGGGGTGGGTATATAGCTCAGTGGTAGAGCACACGTGCTTAGCATGCACGAGGACCTGGGTTCAATCCCCAATCCCTCCATGAAAAAATAAATAGATAAACCTAATTACCTCCCCTCCTAAAAATAATTATAAAATTTTTTGAAATTAAAAAGAAATTTAAGAGAGACAGCAATCAACTTCAACGTACAGACTTTATTTGGAACCTAAAAATTTTTTTAAACTGTAAATACTTTTTAAAGTAAACTATGAGAAAGTTGAACATTTGAATGCTGACTAGATAGCTGGTGATATTTAAAGAATAACCTTTCAAAAAGGCTAACAATCTGTTTCGGAAAAAAGGGAAGAATAATTGTTAACTTTTTAGCTGTGACAATGGTATAGTGCTTATGACTCTTTAAAAGCCTTTATCTTTTAGAAATACACATTATTTATTTACAAATTTTTTAAAACTGTATTTTAGATGTATCCCACCACCGGGAATGTAAACAACACACCAAAAGAAAGTAAAAGGCAGAGTAGCCAGCGAGGAAAACACTGCTGGAAAGCAGGTGGAAACAATGAGAGCCTAGGCCAAGGCGCTGGCCTCCACCCATTCATCCAACACATGCTAAGTGCTGACGACACGCGAGCTACTGTGCTGGACAGGGCACCACAGCTGACCGCGCATGTGTGACTCCTGTCTCAGAAGCTTACAGGCCATCAGAGCTGAGAGAAGGGTGTGCATTTCAGGGAAAGTTAAGAGCTGGAACAGGGTCTGGTGATTAAATGGATAGAATAGGTAAAATCGAGGACTGGGAAGACTCAATGTTTTGTCTAGGGTAGATGGTGGTGCCAGACACCAAAACAGATAATACAACAGGAGGTTCAAGTTTGGGAGGAAAGAGTTCGTTGGAGGTGTCCATAGAACGTCATGATGGATGGGGTCTCCAGTTTAGAAGACATGTTTTCACTAGAAATGTGTATTTGGGAGTCATCGGCACAATTTATAACTGACGCCAATGACAGTGGATGAGATGGAAAGTGGATTAGATGGAAAGAAAGAGGATCAGTGACAGAACCATGGGGAAATAAAGTACTTAAACAGGAGAGGGAAGAAATCCCTAAAGGGTCAGAGGAGGGAAAGCCAGAAAGGGTAAGAGAAAACCAGATTCCTGGTGTCGGCATCCGACTGCAGTAGGAATAATGGAGCAACCGTATCGGACCATGTGAGCCTAGAGCTTAAAAACTTTGTGTTCCTTCTGCTGACACAAATACGGTTTTCAACTAGCCCCTCATTTTCGTCTAAATGAAACTTAGTTGCTAAAAAGTTAGCAATGTTGCAGTGCAAGGATTCTGAAAAGACCACAAGTTACAGGTATACTGAAAAAATACTTTGCTATTTTAATAATATTATCATATAATAGGTGCACAATATAAGAAAAACATACACCGCTAATTGCACCTTTTGGGATTCAAAACACATTTTTCATTACTCATAAACCCTAACTGGATAGCTGAGGTCTCTAACATTATTACTTCTCTGCCTTTATGTTATGCTTTTTAAAGAAACAGTAGACATTTCCTCTATTACTGTAGTTGTCTGTGTCACATCTGACCTGCTCTCCCCATAAAACAGAATATTCTGAGCACTGCCATCTCTTATCAAATTTCAGTATTGGTTTTTCTCAGTCAGTTTCTCTACTTTCTCATAAAAATTTTTTTCCAAAAAAAATTTTCCCCAATTCTTATGAGAAGACCCCTGTTTCAAAATGGGGCTGAATTTTGATGGTTTAAATATGGGAGGATAGGGCAGTCAGGAAGGGGCCAAAATCTAGATCTAAACTTGCCTGGTAGGATTGAAAAGCAAAAGGGAAAGCATCCCAGAACCTCAGCTTGGTGGGAAAAGTCAAGACAGTTCTGGTAACTGGAGGACAGAATGAACAAGAAGGGAGGACAGGTGTGGGGAAGCCATGTTCCTGTGGAGGAAGCTGACACACATGGTCAGCAGCTGAGACATCTGGTCTATAGGTAGGGCCCTACTCACAAGCCTGTGTTCAGATGCGAAGTTCTAGTCCCCGAGGAGAGAACTAGTAAGATGGCTGCAGAACTCTGCTCCCACGAGACATTAGAGCAGGAGGCCGAGTCTTGGTTCCATGAACTGGAGTTCAGGGGGGTTTCCAAACCCAGAAACTCACAACCAGCCCTACAGTCAGGCTGCAGCTCTGGCTGGGGCTCAGCCTAAGGGCCCCGCCTCGCAGAGAGGATAAGAGTGACAACGGCCTGGTGAGGAGACGGGGCAGTGGTCAACTGGTGAGAAACCAAGTGGCATAACAGCAAAGTGCGGAGAGAAGACATCAGGGAGCCATCCTCACTCTCCTTGAATGCATACAAGCAGTTCATGGATTATCAAGTTCCTTCACGTGCTTGGTCCCCTTCCACCTCTAGTAACAATTCCCACACCCACCTGTAAGTCGTGCCCACAGGACCTGAGACCATTAGGTACACGGGGTCTAAGGTCAGTAATTATTGGCTGCGTGTCATGCCACTACTTCTGACGACCCTGTCTAGTCTCTTGATTCTTCTAATAATTGTTTTTTGATACTGTGATCTTCTGGGAGGTTCTGGAGACCGAGGCCTTGGTTCCCTCTCCCTCTGGCTGGTCACCCAGTAATTCCCTGTCATTAGACCCACTTGACGTCCATGATGGGTGCATCCTAGACCTCCACGGTCTGTTGCTAACACCCCCGCCTTGATCACCCCAACCCAAGCCCTCCCCCGTGTCAGTGTCCAGTCAGACTGTCCGAAGCCAGTGCGCCCAGCTAGTTAGACTTTCCCTAGTTGCCTGCACTGGGCCTTCTCCCAGTCACTGCACTGGGCCTTGGTTAGGTTCTTCTGGGGGCCAGCCAAGCCTTTTACTTTAAGTATACAGGCTCACTAATTAATGAAGATGGCCCACTTAATTTTCAGGTGACCCCACTAGTTAGATAATAGTTCTTTAAAGAGATGAAACATGCCACCCGATCATTTCTACCCACTGACTTTAACACTGCCCTCTTCAGCTACAGAGAATCAAACTAGTCCCCTTTCCAGCTGACACTGACATATTTGAAGGCCACCATTATGTTACTGTTTCTCCTCTCTCCGCTTCCTGTCCCCACCTCCTAAAACTCTTTCCCTGGATAAACCATCCTCATGTGAATTCCAAGTTCTCCTTAACAATTCATTTACCGATTCTTTTCTTAAAATACAACACCTAAAACTGAAAACCACATTCCAAATGTGACTTGACCTGTGTGTGGGTTCAATGGTCTGAAAATCACTCATCTAATAAGGTAGCCTAATATTACATTCACTTTCCCCCTTTTCATGGGAACGACTGTTGCTTGCTATTAAGACCGCAATGAAATAAACTCTGTAGCCATTTTTGAGTTACCATCACTTCCCGACCATAAAACTGAAATGTTACAATTTCACTATAATTACATTACCCTAAAAAACAGTTTACAATAGTTTTAAATACCCTCTCAATTTTCATTAACATGTAAATAAATTTTTAATAAAACACAAAGACATATAATTTCTATTCTACTTATTTTAACATTCTGTAAACATTTTTCTATAGAGCCACAAGGTCATCATATTAATCACTTTAATCTTGACATGTAGATACCACAATTTACTTAATCACTTCTCTACTGTTATATGTTTTCATTGTTTACTATCCCAAAGAAAACAGCTAAAAACATCTTTCATTTTTAAATTATTGGTATCCTTTGAAGTATTTCCTTGGGACAAATTCTTGAGACAATTATTCAAAATAAATAAATATGTTTAAGATTCGGAAAGCCACGGCCAAATTGTCCATCAAAAAAAAAGTTAATTATTGGCACTGGCACCAAGAGAAAACCTACTTGTTTACGTATTTCTACAAAGTCTTAGGAGTTCTCATCCAGAGCTTTCCATCAGGTCTTCTCTATCCTGTACTTGAATAAATAATTTTTGAGGTGGAAGTTAATAAATGATAATATTATTATAAATGTAGGACTTTACATTTATCTATATTAAACATTCAATAATCCAACATATTAACCATCTCTCCCAGCATTGTCCTGGGCAATTTTTATAAAAACAAAGACAAAAAAAGAATATAAGGGGGGAAGGTATAGCTCAAGTGGTAGAGTGCATGCTAAGCATGCACGAGGTCCTGGGTTCAATCCCCAGTACCTCCTCTAAGTGTAAATAAACCTAATTACCTCCCCCATCAAAAAAACAAAACAAAACAAAACAAAAAAAACCCAAAAACCAAAAAAAAAACAATGTAAGACACTGACCAAAGACAGAAACCCACGGGTAAAACTTTATAGTTACAAGCCTTTCTATTATCCAACTCACATTGAAGAGTGTCATGAACTTTATCAATCAAATGTTTCACTGAAATCAAAATACACAGTCAGCCCGGGGATGATACACTCTTAATCAGGCAGAGGAGGGAAGAGGTAAGGGACGGAATACTTTCACTTATTAGCTTAGACACCTCTGAGTTGTTGAGTTTTGGGAACAAGTAATTGTTATTTTTTTCTATTAATAACAATGAGGAGAAAAAGAATGATTTTGAAAAGCGGGAGGAATAACACACTGTTCTCATCAAACTCCCAGCTTGCCCGCCAGTCACTCAGTAGCTGTCTGGGTCATCAGCTCAACTGTCCAGGTATCACAGTCCTTGTGTTCCAGTAACCCCACATTTCACTTCAGTAGGGCCCCAAAGCACAAGCGCAACGACGCTGGCAGTTCGGATGCCAGAAAGCAGCCACAACGTGCTTCCTTTAAATGAAAAGGTGACAGTGCTCCATGTAATAAGGAAAAAAAAATCACATGCTGAAGTCGCTAAGATCTACATTAAGAACAAACCTATCCATGAACTTGTGAAGAAGGAAAAAGAAATTTAAGCTGTCATACCTCGAACTGCAAAAGTTATGGCCATGTGCATGATCAGGGCTTAAGTGGAAAAGGCATTAAATTTGTACAATAAAATATTTTGAGAGAAACCACATTCACATAATTTTTATTATTTTATATGACTATAATTGTTCTATTTTATTATTATTGCTATTAATCTCTTACTGTATCTAATCTATAAATTAAAATTTATGAATTATATATTTTATAATTTATAAATTTATATTTGTATTTAATTTTATAATTTATAAATTTAATTTATACGTTTTAGGAAAAATGGAGTATAATTAGGGCTTGGTACTATCTGCAGTTTTAGGGATCCCCCTGGGGGTCTTGGAACATATCCCCCACAGATAAGGAGGGCTCCTATGTTCTTCTTTTTTTGTTTAAAAATGTTGAGGATTTAAAGTTAAAAGATATATATTACTCTACCCAATGTATTCTTATACTACTTTCTAGTCTAAATCAACCCTAAAAGCTTTTTTCTTGTCTTCACATATTTTCATAAGTTGATTTTGAGGTTCAACGTTACTGATATTTGGGGGGGGATAATTTATTCATTTTATTTATTTTTAGAGGAGGTACCAGGGATTCAACCCAGGAGCCTGTGCACGCGAAGCACGTGCTCTACGTCTTGAGGTATACCCTCCCCAATTGATATTTTTCTTAAGAGGTCTTTTCAAGGGTCTAAAAGTCACTGGTTTAAGACTCTTTTTCCATTTTAGTAATCCCTTTGCATTTTTCTATGCATATCTTTTCCACCTAATTTTGGAATAGATGACACTTAAAAGTACAAAAAGGAATACACTGAAAGTTCCCCTTCCACTCCTGCCAGTCATCGTCCCTCCCGCTGGCAACAGCCTCACTCGTATCTTAAGTGTATTTCCATACATACTTCATGCAGATATAAGCAAATATATGCTTCTTTTCTTTCTTTACACAAATGATCGCATACTGTATAAGTGTTTCTATTCTTTACACTTTCATTCAATAGTAGGTCCTAGAGATTTATCCACAGCCATGTCAGGGGCTTTCAGATTTTTTATGGCTGCACAGTATTTGTATAGATATGACAATTTATTATCTAGTCCCCAAACTGATGGACATTTAGGTTACTCCCAAGTTTCTGTTACTGCAAATAATACTGCAAGGATTAACCCTGCACATTTATCTTTCAAACTTGTGCAAAAATATCTGTAGGAAACATTCTCAAAATGGGCATTGCTAAGTCAAAGGGTATGTGCATTTTTATTTTGAGAAGTAATGACAAATGTCCCTTTTTGGTGGCTGTACCAATTTACAATCACTTCAGCAGTGTCTAAGCCCCTGTTTCATCACAACTTCGCCCTTCACAGAATGTTAACAAACTTTTGGTTACCTATCAGTCTGATACATTAAATACGTATTTTATTTGCCTTTCCTTTCACAAGGGAAGCTGAGCATTTATTGATCCATTCATTTGGATCTCCTTTTCTGTGATCCACCAGTTCACAATCTTTTGTCCATTTCCCATGGGTTTATTGGTTTATTTCTTAGTTTTTAAATCTAAATTGTTTCCTATGTGGTCTTAATGATGAGATAACTACATAATTCCCCAAATAAAACATTCTGAAAAGAATTAAAAGGAGAGACTCAAGCAGGTATTTGCACTCATGCTCACAGCAGTATTATTCACAACAGCCAAGGGGCGGAAACAACTCCAGTGTCCATTGAAGGATGAACGGATAAACAAAATGTGGTCTATCCATACAATGGATTATTCAGCCTTAAAAATGAAGGAAATTCTGCCACATCATACAGGAATGAATCTCAAAAACATTACGCTAAGTGAAATCAGCCAGCCACAAAAGACCAAATATTGTATGATTCTACTTAAGCGAGGTCCCTGGAGGAGTCAACTTAGCAGAGAAAGCAGGACGGTGGTCTGCCTGGGGGAGGGGGAGTGAGGATTTGTTTAACGGCAACGTTTTCAGTTTTGCAAAACGAAGGGAGTTCTGGAGACAGATGACGCCGATGGTTGAGCAGTAATACGAATATACTTAACACTACTAAACTGCACATTTAAAAATGGCTAAGATGGTAAGTTTTATATTATCTGTATTTTACTACAGTTAAAAAAAAATCTAAAATGTAATCCCCCAAAGTTCAGGTTTTATAGAACTCTGATTTGATTCAGTTGTAACTGGGACACTGAATCTTAAAGAGTATGGTTATTCTCCATTTTTCAAAATATACCTTCCTAATACCCAAGGAAGCAGTTTGATTGTACACAACATTTTGTTTGTTTGGGAAGACTCTCAAAAACTGCAGTTTCTTCTCCCACAATATTTCAGGGTCTTCTCCTTTACCTGTTTCCTCCTTCCTGTTAATGAGATTTCAAACCAAAGGAATCTTTCCTCTCCTTTTGTTTCTTCCAAGGAACTTAAATGGTTAAAAAAAAAAAAAAAAAAAAAAAAAACCAGAATCAGGTCTTGTCCCTAGAAAGGAATGGGCCTCTAGTAGAATTTCAGATAGCTGACATCTTCCATCACAATGCTAACCTACTTTTGTGCCACTTTTATAATCTGTGTTAGGGGAGCAACCACCTTATTCTCCTCCTTCCCAAATGATGTATAGCATCATCTGAGGATCCTCCCACTTCTTGTTCCTTGCCCTTTATGCTTTCCACTCTAATGCCAATACTCTTGGCCCCAAACAAGTACACAGATCTTCCTGATACTCACTATTCATCTCCCAGGTTCTACACTGGATTGTTTAGAACAAAGATATGTATTTTCATTCAGATAATGAGTCCATCTGTCCCAGCAAGTTTCAGTGATATTCACAGTATTGCACGTATCTTCCTAGAAAGGACACTTGAGACCACAAGTTCAGTTACTGTGCTTTTGCTATAATATCTCTTCCTAAATCAAAACTGCTGGCTACTTCCTCCTCTCCTCTGGTTATATGTCACACTCTTTCTTCTCAACAGCATGCAGTTCAATGGTTCACAAGCAATTTTTCCCTCTTCATAAAATTTTAGCATCTATTCTCCTCAATTATGTTTTCTTTCTTTTCTAATTGTAGTCAGTTTACAATGTTGTGTCAATTTCTGGTGCACAGCATAATGTTTCATTCATTCATATACATACGTATGTCCTTTTTCATATTCTTTTTCATTACAGGTTATTACACGATATTGAACATAGTTCCCTGTGCTGTACAGTGTAAACTTGTTGTTTATCTACTTTATATATAGTAGTTAGTATCTGCAAATCTCATACTCCTAATTTATCCCTTCCCACCTCCCTTCTTCCCCTCTGGTAACCATAAATTTGCTTTCTACGTCTGTGAGTCTGTTCCTGTTTTGTAAATAAGTTCATTTGTGTCTTTTTTTTTTTTCTTCAGATTCTACTATTTTCCCCAATTCCTGAGAGGCACAATACTTTAGAATGAAGCTGACCATTACCTGGGAAGACAAGAAAGGAGGAGCTGGGCCAAGATCTGAATTACTACATATGTTTATTAGGAATGAAAGATGGGAGGGAATGTGTCTCAGCGGTTAAGCCATGACCACCAGAAATTCAGGCTGGAGGAAGGTCAAGGTTAACACCTGGCATCAGTGCATTCAAGAAGACAGAGGTGACTCTCCCCGAAAGTGGGGAGAGCTCTGCAGCAGACAGTCCAAGCGGACGTTCTCAGAAACTCAAAGGCTGCACCAAGGAACACTGGTCGAAGAAACATAACAGAAGTCATCAGACAGGGGACCAAGGACAACTAGCAAGAGCAAAGTGGGACGTCAGCCTCACCAGGAAGTTGGAGGGCCAGGCTGATCACCCACACAGAGCCTAAGCAAGGTGTTCTTCACCTGCGGTCTATGGACTCTCAACGAATCTTCTACCTGAAGATTTTCACTAAGTTCTAACTGAAATTTAGCACTTCCCTAAATTATAAAAATAGGGGAAAAAATCAGATGGATTAGCAGCAGCTGTGATCACAAGTATTTTATAGCATATTATAGCTGTTACAGACATCTTGAAATGAACTTTACATCCATCACCACTTCAAAATTACAGTAATTAGACCTGCCGCTGGATTTTGTTATTTAATATATTGATACTGAAACACATATACAATGTTTAAAGTAATTTCATAACTTTATTTCACATGAAGGGTTTCATTTGAAATCCCATGTTTTTCTGTACTTAAAAACCTTCTAAGGAGGAGTTCACTGGCCTCATCAGACTGCTAAAAGGGTCTTTATCCTAGATAAAGAATCAATTAAGAAGACCGGAGGACACGAGAGGAACTCAGTGGTGAGACTCCAGCGTCAACAACAAAGCATAATGTTGACAGTAAATGACAGCACTTGACAAAGTGCTTTCATTTTCCTTATCCTAATTGTACAATATTCATTCAAAATTTTAACATGTTCTCTAAAAATAACTAATTTTTTGGAGTGGAAGAATCTTAACTAGAGAAAGGCACGCGAACCAAGAGTGGGAGCCCTACATCCTCTCCCCTTCTGGGAAGTGCACTTTCTTTGTCCAGTGGGCTTTCCCTCCCCCACTAGAGCAGAGGACATGTGTCCAGGGTGGCCGATGTGATGACTCTTCACCTCCATTTCCTTGTGGAGATCCTAACCCAAGCAGAGCCAATCTTTTAGGAAATAACGTCATAAAAAATTAATAAACACAAACTTCAATTAAACCGAGTCAAGGGACCAGAAGAGGGGACTCTCACACCCTGTGACCACAGCAGAGCCCAGCAGGAAGAAGAAAGACTCCTTTCCCTGCATGGCTGCAGCCAAGGGAAAACCACAGACACTGTTCATCTAGCCTCCCAACTTCCCTTTCTCGCTGTCAGAGCGCTCTCCTTCCCCACGGCCCACCAGCACCGCAGACCCCAAAGCGCAGTTCTCTGCTGATCCCAAATTAACCCATCCTGACTGGAGAAACAGCTGGCAGTACTTGTTCTCGGTCAACAAGAAGGACCCCTGAAGGGAGGAGTCATCTTTCTCCTTCCCAAAACCTGAAGACAAAAGGACCACTTAAACCTGGAGCAGCTGAGGGTCACGCCTGCCAGCACATGGAAGAAACCTGTCTGAAACTAAGGCCAAAGAGGAAAGCAGAGCTGATCCAGCTTTGTGCAAAGCCTTTTGCCAGCCCAGTTAAATGAACCACCAAATTCCTTCTTTTGTTTACATCAGTTTGAGCTGGCTTGCTTTCTCCTGCAACTGAAAAAATCCTGAAAAATAAATAAGAATTTAGGTCATGTTTGCTCCAATTTAATGTTCTAGGGACATTCCATGCAGCCAGTCTGCTGGAGAGAAAGCCCACCTCTCCCAGCAAATGCTGACCATGGGGCGCTGGATAACTTAACCCACATCTGAGGTTCCCCATCTGTAAAACGTGCATGAGATTAGGGCTGCCCCACAGAGCTGTCGTAAGCATTAAATGAGTTAGTGTGCAGCAGTGTTCAGCATCTAGTAAATACGTTAGCCATTAATATCATATATCAGATTCTATATTTAGATAAAGGAAAAAAATACCACACATCAAAAAAAAGTATCACAAGTTCAGAATAACAGTAGCTGATATGGGGAAGTTTAATCATGGTGAGTCTAGTGCCACCACAGGTACAGATTCAGTTACAATGTGCCAATTGTTCAGCCACCAAGAGATCCAAACAGATGTCGGATGCACAACAGAAAAGGTGAGAACACTGGCACTTTGTGAATTCGTATCAGAAAAAAGTTCCTCAATATGGATTCTTTTCCCCAAGTGTATTTTCCTTAATCTTTCCTGATATTTGTTCAAGATTGTACCAAAACAACTGGCAGGAGGTCTGAAGACCCATTCACGCTGACACCTCTCCAGTAGGAAACGCGACATCAGTGGAAAATGCCCCGAACGGAGATGAGGAGCTCCAGACAGGACACTGACAGGCTGAGCCCTGACACCCGCTGACCCTTCCATCATGAAGCACATACGGAAGGAGAAGACATGCTCTTATAAGGAACTTACAGCTTAGTTAGCAGAGGTAACTAACAGCAAAAAATGAAGATCTAAAATTAGTAACGCAAGAAATCACATTCAGTGCTGACAACAACCAGGTGGGTTAAGAGTGAGGAAGGCTCCACGCGGAAAGCATGCCCTGGTTAAGCTGATAATCGAAGTGGGCAGCAGAAATGAAGAGAACGAGCTTCCCAGGTAGAGAAATGGAAGAGGGTTTCACTGACGGGTGGTTCATGTTGGGAGACTAAGAATCTGGGAATACTTTTGAACATGTAAGGGCAAAAATGTCATTTGCCTTTAAATTAGCACTTAAAACATAACAACTCCCAAGTACTGAAGAGCCTAACTGGAAACAAATCCATCTGCTGTCCTTTTTCAAAAAGAGATTTAATTGGGGTAAAATACACATGCCATAAAATTTATCATCTTAACCATTTTTATGTGCACAATTCAGTGGCATTAGATACATTCACATTGGTGTGCAATCCATCACCGAAACTTTATTGTCTTACAAAACTGCAAAGTCTACACTCATTAAACAACTCCTCTCCCCAGCCTCTACCTTCAATCTCTATTAACTTGACTACTCTAAATACCTCATGGAAGTGGAATCACACGGTATTTGTCCCTTAGTGATCGGCTCTCCTCACTCAGGATCATGTCCCACTGTCCTTCCCTGCACTTCGCACCTAACATCAAAGCCTGTGTCCAAACGGTCCTACACCCTCCCAGCGTTTCCCTGCCTCAGAGTGAACTGTCTCATGTCATCCTCAGTAGCTCCTCCAAAAAGCTTCAGGCATATCTGAAGGGGCTGTGGACGTGTCTTCTGTCTAAAACACCAACGACTTAAACCCACAATTTTTATGATAAAACTGTATGAAAGGGGGGGAGGGTATAGCTCAAGTGGCAGAGTGCATGCTTAGCGTGCGTAAGGCCCTGCGTTCAATCCCCAGTGCCTCCTCTAAGAATAAGTAAATAAGTAAACCTAATTACTTCCCCCACCAAAAGAAAAAAAAACTATATGAAAGGAACTAATAAAATTAGTGAATCAATAAATTTGTGCCTTTTCTCTACATACTTTCAAATCCCACCAAATCTTCCCAAATCACTCCTCCACAAATTCATTCCAGCCTCCTAATAACCAGCAAACTGTTAAGCTCCCCCCTTTCTGGTGGCCCCTACCTACGTTCTGGGTGGTACTCATTTCACACTTAATAATGTCCACCATGTTGTTTTCTAATGGACTCGTCTGCACATTTCCCAGCAAAATGCTAAGGTAGGAAAAGTATCATATATATATTTTTAAATAAACTTTAAAGTACTCAGTATACAATAAACATTCTATCAGATGTATGATAAATTTACTTTAATAAACCAAAAAGAAAAAAGAATCAAAACTACCAGAAAACAGTAACTACTAGTTTTACTGTTGAACACTTACATCTTATAAAAGTAAGTACTGAGATGATCCAGGAAGCCTGTGGAAATCAGTGGCTTAGAGGTAAAAACAATATTGTTCTGCACGGGTAAGACTCTGATTAGATTCAGTTAAGTATGCACAGTGGAATTAAAAGTTAAAAGGAAAAGGTTAACCACTCTAAGAACAGAAATAAAGTATATGGAGTAACATATCTTCCAAATGAGTAGAAAGAAAAAAGTGAAAAGAGAAAACCAAACAAAACTTCAGTTCCAAGAAAAGGCAAGAAAAAAGAAAGAAAAAAACACAGAAAGTACAAAGTATAACATGGAAAAAAAAAAAAAAAGGACAAATCCATTTATTCAACAATTATATTGTGGAGAGCCCATGAAAAGCCAGATACTGTTTGAGGCACTTCGGCTACAGCTGTAAACAAAACACAGAGAAACACCTGCCCTTGTTAAGCTTCTGCCCTGGTGGGGAAGCATCAATAAACCAGAGACATGAACACAGCACATGGCACACACGCCATATGGTGACAGGCACAAGGGCAAGGAGAAGGACGGAAATACAAGGGAAGGTCTCATTGAGAAGGTAATATTAAAAAAAAGGGGGGCGGGGAGGTAAGGTCATAAAGGGGAAGAACATTTAGGCAAAGGCACTGCAAGTGCAAATATCTTGAGGTTAGAGTGTGCCTGAGGCAACAAAGCAAAGGGGAGAGCAGCAAGCGATGAGATCAGAGGGAAAGCAAAGGCCCATCATACAGAACCTTGAGGGCCACTCCAAGGAATCTGGCTTTTATTTGCAGCAACATGGATGGGCCTGGAGGTCATCATTCCAAGTGAAGTAAGCCAGAAAGAGAAAGAAAATACCATATGATATCACTCATATGTGGAATCTAAGATAAAAGAAAAAAGAGGACACTAATGAACTCATCTACAAAACAGAAACAGACTCACAGACATAGTAAACAATCTTATGGTTACTGGGGGAAAGGGGGTGGGGAGGGATAAATTTGGGAGTTTGAGATTTACAAATGATAATCACTAGTTATAAAATATAAAAATAGATAAAAACAAATTTATTCTGTATAGCACAGGGAACTATATTCAGTATAACATTTAATGAAAAAGGATATGAAAACAAATAAATGTATGTTTATGTATGACTGGGACATCATGCTGTACACCAGAAATTGGCACATTGTAACTGACTATACTTCACTTAGAAGAAAAACAATGCTTTATTTTATGTGCATAGTTATTGTTGCTTACTGTATATCTCCCTTATGTTAAAGTATAATTCTCCAAAGTTTACAAAATATGACTATCAGAGAAATATAAAATATAAGAAGAAAACATGCCCCCCCCAAAATCTAGCTTTTAATCTAAGTGAAATGGGTAGTCTTTGGTGGATGTTTTGAGAGGGAGATAATCTGATTTTTTTTCTTAAGGAGACTCACTCTAGATGCTGTGATAGACTTAAAAAAGAGAAAGCGGACTAGTTAGGTGGCTCCTGCAAAAATCCAGGTGAGAGATGACTGCAGTTTAGACAGTGAAAGTGGTGAGACAGGCTTGGGAGTCTGGATAGACTCTGAAGGCAGAGTTCTTAGAGGTGTGCGGTGTGCAAAAGATGCGTCAAGGATGACTGCGAAGGTTTTGGCCTGAACATATGTTTCAGGAATGACAGTGACTACGTATAATAAGCCTGCCAGTCAAAAGGCTAATTGTAAAAGCATTCAGAAAGCTTACAACTAAAATGATGCGAAGAGTTGAGACAATCTCAAAAGACAGTGGTCAGGGCTATAGTGTCTGACAAAAGCGAAGTCGGCTCGTTTAATCTCCGTCTACTGTCTTTCTCTAGCAGTTTGGCATTTGTGAGCCCAGTCCTCCGGACTGGACGGTCGCTTCTTTGGGGACAGGGATGTCACACCCTCATTGGGACCCGCCCACAACCCAGAACAGCCCCCTGTAGGCAGTGACTACATGTAACGACTGCAAATGTTCTCCATCCCTTTAACGTTATCCCTTCTTCACCACAGATGATAACCGATCTGGGAAGTCGGGGCTGCCCCTCCCACCTGACACCAAACCGTCCGTCGCCTGTATCAACCTGCCCTCTTCCGAAGGGACATACCAGTGAGGCTTCTCCGCGCGGCGCGGCGCTACCCGCCCGGCTCGCCCGCCCGCCCGGCCCCGGACCGACCCCGCCCGCCCGCCCGCCCGGCCACGCAAACGCACCCGCCGGGACTGGGTGGGGTCAGAGTCCCGGGGAGCAGGCGCCGCCCCGCAACCCAGGAAGTTTCCAGGGAAGGGACAAGAGCCCGAGGGCACCGCAGAGTGATGCACGGGCCCCCGCCGGCCCGGAACCCTCGGCCCCCCCGCCCCCACACCCTTGGAAGCTCACCTGCCCGCGGCCGGCCAGGGCGGTCCCAGCGCCGACCTCTCAGCGCCTCGCCCAGGGCAGCTTCCGGCTCTGGCCGGAAGTGCTCCTGAGGCCGGAAGTCCCGCCGCCGCGGGAGAGCGCGGGGCCGCCGGGCTGCGCGGCGAGGTTCGGCGGGAGTCCTGGTTCCGGGAGCTTGGTCAGCCCGCCCGAGCCCAGCCCGGCTCCCTACCCTGTGCCGCCCGGGCGGTTCCCTGGAAGCCCGGAACGACAGAGCTACTCCGGGTACGCGCGTGTCCTAGTTCACTGGTTACCACCCAAGCGAGATTCAGCTCCATGCTTATTGAGAATCTGCCTCGTAGGAAGTGTGTGGTGGTCACAGGAGAATGTGGTGTTGACTCCCCAAAAACTAGGGGAAGAAAGTTTTACCTAGCCGGAACGTAAAGCGGTAAATGCAGTAACAGAAAAAGCACATGCGGGGGAGTGGCCTATAGCTCAGTGGTAAAGCGCATACTTAGCATGCACGAGGTGCTGGGTTCAATCCCCAGTACCTCCTCCAAAATTAAATAAACCTAATTATCGCCCCCTCCTGCCAAAATAAAAAAATAATAATAATTAAGTAATGCAATAGTACATAAAATACCTAAGAAAACGCACGTTCCGTAGACGTGTTAATTTCTAAAGAGTTTTCTCATTTGAAAATGTCTCCACCGTGGTTGTGAGGATCAAATGAGATAATGCATCAGCATCTAGCCATGGAGTCTGGCACATGATTAGAGCCGGTAAGTATTGTTGGTGATTGTTACTGTAGTATTGTTACTGCTGGTGAAAATAAAAGAGGCCTTTAGCCCAACTAAAGGGAAACAGTAACATTTCGGGGAGGTAGCCTTCATGCTAAATGTTAAAGTTAGGCAGAATTTCAACACAGAGATACCCTTTAAAAACTGCTTTTGCTGATTAATGAAAGGACATAGACTAAGGAACTTTGTTTCAAAAAACAAACTTTAGAAGCTTTGTTGTTTAAAATCGTATCAGAAACGGTGGAACATCCCATGCCTGCCTGGCAGAGTCCCGGGGATCGTTTTGACACTTTGTCAGCTCAGGCATAGCGCTTCAAATAAGGTCTTTTCAGATATAACCTTCCACGTTTTTGTTAGCTTTACAGTTTTCAAGGATTACATGACCTTGGAGTCAGCTTCATAGGTGAGGCCTGAGCCTGCTTAATTCTTACCCACACTCCACCAAGTCCTATGCTGTGTCTGCCTCTTCCTTCTTTTTTTTTTTTCTTTCCCCGTTAAGTGACCCACCCCCTACCCAGTTCCTCTGGTGTGTGATTTCCCTTGTTTCAACAACTTAATACATTTTGTTAGCTTTGTCTCAGATGGACTTTATCAGACGGGCTTTATCACTGATTGATCGAGCCTCCTGCCCTCTTGAAGGTTGAGGGATACATTTGGCCCTAACTTAGACGAAAACTGAAATGTAATAAAGATGGTTATTTTACTGACATTCATTTGTGTCATGATAAAAGCTGTGGAGTTTTTTAACTTGAGCATTTTAAATTATCTTTTGGCAGAGAATGACCACAGTTTTTGAAAATTACTAGCCTCCAGCAAATTCAGACCGGCCCCACAACCGGTATGGAAAGCACGTCCTCCTTTTTCTGTAAAGTACTTTCCCCTCTCCACCGAGTTGCAATAATATTTGCCTAGTTTTGCCTCAAGTGAAAGAATGACCCCTCTCTGCCTCCAGTCCTTTTCTCATCACACTGATTTGTGCACTGCTGCTTCAACCATGTTATCACTTTGAAGTGCTTTCTCTGCTAAATTTTTCCTAAAAGGGCCTCTTATTCCTCACCTCCCTCTCACTTCAATCATTTTCAGCCTGATCTTTTGGCTCTCTCTCCCCTCCAGTTCTTCCACGATTACCTTCTCAAATATCACCAAGTGACTTCAAATCACCAAGGTGGTGTCTTAGTCACCATATTCCTTGATTTCTCTGTAGCATAGGCTGATAGGGTTAATTATCCCCTTTGTTGTAAAAATCATCTGTAAAACATTGTAGGGGGAAAAAAAGCTCAAACTTAAAATATCAAATATTTGCAGCACAATTCATTTTAAGGCTCATCATTCATGTTGCATCAAGTAAACAGTAAGCTCCAGCTCTGCACCAAATACTATTTTTAGGCACTGGAGATCTAGCAGCGAAACAGAGATGCAATGTTCCAGTCTTGGACAAATTTGTATCTTAATGGTATGAGACAGATGATACATAAATAAAATAGGTAATTTCAGAATGTGCTAGGTGCAGAAAAGGAAATAGATGCTATGTTACCAACTGAAAGTAGGAAGGTAAAGGGAGGGTAACTTTCAAGGTGACATCTGAGCTGATAGCTGCAAGATAAAAAGGATCTAGCAATGTAAAAAGAAAAAAAACTGTAGGAAGGTCTTTCTAGTGCTGTAGTGTAACAGAAGTGGGAGGCAGGGTTGAGAGAGGGTTAAGAGGGGTCACTTACTATTGTAACCATTTCATCTAGGGCACAAAAAGGAAATAGTGTCTTAAACAAGACAGGAAGGAGAAAAACTGGAAGACTGTGGGGGTCACAGCTGCTGAGAAGTCACTTAAGATGAGAAGAGAGAACTGTTCACTAGATTTTGCAAAATAAATTTCAGTGTCCTTGACAAGAGCGGTTTCAGTAGAGTGGCAGACTCAGAAGTCAGTCTGCAGTGAGGTAAGTGGAGAGGAGGTTGCAGGAGCACGGCTAAACCGCCCTTCAAAGACGAGACCTCATTGCCATACTGAATGAACAGTTTTTGTAATAGAAAATAATAGATCTGACTCCATATTAGTTCTGTTCCTTTGGCTTTAACCCTGTGCCGTTTTCTAGGCTTAGCCTTGCTGGCTCTGCACTTTTTGTAAAATAATGCTACCGTTAGCCTGAAATATACAGAGAGCCTATTCTCAAGGCTCTGACCTTTAAGGACATTAACACTTTTGCACTTATATAAAAACAACAAGTTGCAGAATAGAAAATAACATTTGTTTTGGAGGTTTTACAGGGACACCATGACCTGACCCATGGGGACAGCTGCAAGGACAAAGGATTCCTACAGCAAGAAGTTTGCAACAACCAACCATACCCCCTCCCCTTTTTAGTGATAAAGGAGCCTGAATTCTGTCTTGAGTAAGATGGTTCTCCAGGACATTAGTCTGCCATCTTCTCAGTCTGACGGCTTTCTGAATAAAGTTCCTATTCCTTGCCCCAACACCTCGTCTCCTGATTTATTGGCCTGTCATGTGGCCTGAAAGCAGAACGAGTTTGGACTCAGTAACATTTTCAGTCAATATCCCATGTAATGGTTCACCCCTTGGAGCCAGATGGTTTCTGGTTTCTTTCCAGCAGTTCTTTTTTCTTCTTCTCTTTTTCTTTTGGACAGAGAATTACAAATCACTTTGGAAATCTGATGAAAGCTATCCACATACGTGCAAATTTTACATATAATTTTAGGGAGCTAATTAATCCTTTGAAGACAATTAATGGGCCCCAGAGAAATCTATGGATTATAGATTAAGAACTCTCTTTTTTCAATTAGCCATTCTCTTCCTTCCTGGTTTCCTTATTCCTTTGATTGCTCCATGCCTGATAACTGTCCTTGCCAACTGCTACACACTCTCTCAGTGACTACATCTACTTTCTTGATTTTTGTTATTGGGTCCATGACACCTGTGTTAGTACAGAACCCCTCTGGAGTTGGGGGGTAACCTAAAAGAAAATCAAGATCAGTTAAGCCTGATTTTCAATGTCAGAAGACATATTTGATTTCACAGTGTCTAACTGGACACCATAGGAGTTGAGGCTATGAATAACTGTTCATAAGGTCATTCTGGAGAAGGTTTATATAAGAAAAAGAAATCAAAAGCTAATCCTCTCATTGTAACATTTTACAATCTTCTTCCATTTCTGTCTTCACAGCCCCATCACAGGAGGAGGCAGCCTTCTGGGAACTTCACAGTGGCATGTGTTTATCATGCAAATTTCCCTCCAGTCTTCTTAGGAACTCTTGGTACCTTCCGATGTGCAACTTTTCATCCTGGCATGTGATTTGAAGGTTAGGTTTACATGTCAATGTGGCTAGGCCATGGTACCCAGCTATTTGGTCAAACACCAGTCTAGATATTGCTGTGAAGGTTTGTTTTAGATGAGATCACCAGTTAAATCAGTAGACTCTGAGTAAAGCAGATTGCCCTCCATAACGTGGGTGAGCCTCACCCAACCAGCTGAAGGCCTTAAGAGACAAAGACTAAGCTCCCCCGAGGAAGAGAGAATTCCGTTTCCCCTGAAACACAGGGCCACACAACATGGGGGAAATATCAGGGTTCTTTTCATAAGGAAGAAGTGAGGAACGTCTGTTGGGTAGGCAAACACCACCTGCCATAGGTTCAGTTCAGTACCTCCTCTAGTCTCTCCAGTGGCGCTACTTATAGATTATGGTTGGTCTTACTTTAAGATGTTCTCTGTTCCCTTAATTATTCTTGTTTCCTCTAAATTAAGTTTTTCTATATTGTTTTGTTCCTTTTTTTTTTCACCTTGGTCTTTCCCTGTTACACTGCAGGTGTTCTATAAATGTGGGTGGGTTTCTGGTTGTCCACCTGTGTTTCAGACAGAATGAGGCAGCAGAAATGCTAAATGTGAGCTAATAGGAGCTCAGCTCATTGACAGGGCTGGCTGGCTGGCTGGCTGGCGAGTTTCAGTGCCATGTGAGAGGGAAGGGAGCAGCCATCATGCTCCAGGAAGGCTCCCAGATGCCAGAATAGAAGAGTGTAGCTCTTTGGCACCAATACATTCTACTTGCTCAAATTTTCTAGAAACTTACTTCTAGTTCTCTAGAGGTGTCTACTTTTTTTGCTTTGGGATAAATACCTGGCAATGATGATTTAGACTGCCCATTGGGGTACAAGAAGGAGGTAACATGGGGGAGTGTGCCCCTCCATTTACAGACTATCAATGAATTTCTGTTTTCATCCACGTTTGTCACTCCCACCTTCTTTGTTGATAAGTATAGAGCTGTTCCAGTTAGCTTCTTAGTGCCTCTCTAACAAATTACCACAACCTTAGTGGCTTAAAGCAGCTTATATTTATTATCTTAGAGTTCTGCAGAGGTCCAGCACTTCTCAAGGTATCAGCAGGGCTGTGTTCCCTTCTGGAGACTCCAGGGGAGAATCTCTTTTCTTGTCCTCACAGGTTCTAGAGGCCATGGGCCGCCTGTGGCTTGTGGACCCTTGCTCCACATTCAGAGTTGGGTCCTCATGTCACACCACTCCAACCCTGGCTCCAACCTCACATCTCATTCTTCGACTCTCCTCTTCTGCCTCTCTCTTCCACTTTGAAGAATACTTGTAGTTGCCAATGGGTCCACTTGGATAATTCAAGATGATCTATTTATCTATTTTGAGATTATCAATTAGTGTAATTTCAACTCCCAACCTTCATTCCTTTTTGCTACATAACCTAATATATCTACAGGATCTGGGGGTGAGGACATGGACATCTCAGGGAGGGGGCATTATTCTATTTCAGGTTCTCCTGAGCCTTCTGATCCCAAGTCAGCCACTCTCCATCCCCACTGCTTTCATCAATCAGTAGTCTTTCTGCTTTCTGTATTCCAGACATTTTGAAATTTCTCATCCATTCACAAAGCCCTTCCCATTCACAATGTTATTTCAGTATTTTAGCCTTCTTATTCTTTTCCTTTCCTTTTAGTATTTTCTCAAGAGGGAGAAAAGATAAACACATGTACTCAGTCCAGCATCTTGAAGAGGATGAACATTCTTTCTTCACTTCCTTCTTGCAGGGCTAGCAGAAAATTGACTCTCAGTCAGTGCTGGGGCCTTCTTACTTCTCAGTTACACCAGCTTCTAGGAGATTTTAGGGGTACCTGAGTGCATGCCAACTCCAGGCATCATGAACACCATTGACAATTTTATTGCTGAAGTTGACAGTGATCCCTCAAAGCCAGGTACCTTTCTGCTTCCCTGCCACAGTGCTGCTACGATCATTTGTGTATAAGTTTCTATGTGAATATATTTTTTCATTTCCCTTGGGTAATGTTATGTGCTGAATACTTGTGTCTCCCTCAAATTCCTATGTTGAAGCCTCAACCTCCAATATTTCTGTATTTGGATATAGGGCCTTTGTGGAAGAAATTAAGATTAATGAGGTCATAAGGGTGAGAACCTGATCCAATAGGATTAGTATCCTTATAAGAAGAGACCTGAGAGCGTGAGCTGTTTTCTTTCTTTCCACCACGTGAGGACCCAGTAAGGCAGCAGCCGCCTGCAAGCCAGGAGAGAGCAGGAGTGCTGCTGTC
This sequence comes from Camelus dromedarius, assembly GCF_036321535.1. NCBI lineage: Eukaryota > Metazoa > Chordata > Mammalia > Artiodactyla > Camelidae > Camelus > Camelus dromedarius. The sequence goes on from NC_087443.1 coordinate 3,264,618, forward strand.
CAGTCCGTCCTCCATGAAGTCTGGCTCATCTCGAGTGCTACCCAGACCACGAGCACCTCCCTTCCCAGGGGTCTCTCCTCCCTCCTCTGTTTGCTCCCTCTTCTGTTGCTCTGTTTGCTGCTCCTTCTCCGTGTCTTCCTTCCAGTACACCTAGCCTGATCTCTTCAATAGGCTCCAGTTTTAGGAAAATTAATTCAGAAAGGGAAGTGTCTTGCAAGAAATTTCTTTTAGCTTGACCATCATAATACTTCCCTGAAGCGAAAAAGCACAAAATGGCCTGGGTAACCTCTCTGGAACTAAAGATGGAAAAACAGGGGGAAAAGAATACAAATATCTCTAAAATTATTTTGCTACTATATACTTACAGTATACCGGCAGTTTCAATGCATTAAATCACTGAACTGTGACTTAATCAATTCATATTGATTAACATTTTCCACGTTTTTTCTATTACAAATAATGCTGCAATGTATATACTTTCATATACTTTTTTGTACCCCAAAAAGGAGTGTATTATCAAGAATCCCTTTTGGTGTACAAAAAAATGTATATAGAAGTATTGTTACCAAGTCCAAACTCATTCTGCTCACCGCATGACAGGCCAATAAATCAGGAGATAAGGTGTTGGGGCAAGGAATAGTGACTTTATTCAGAAAGCCGGCAGACCGAGATGACGACAGGCTAATGTCTTGGAAAACCATCTCCTCCAGTCAGAATACAGGCTCCTTTTATACAAAAAAAAAACAAAAACAAAAACAAAAACCTGTTAGGTTGTTGCAAACTTCTTGCTGCAGGAATTCTTTGTTCTTGCAGCTGTCCATGTGGGTCAGGCCATGGTGTCCCTGTAAACCTCCAACAAAACAAAGGTTATTCTCTATTCTGCAACTTGCCGTCTCTACATAAGTGCAGAAGTGCTGACACCCTTAAAGGTCAGAGCCTTAAGAATGGGCTCTCCTGTATATTTCAGACTAAAGGCAACACTGTTTTACAAAAGGTGCAGAGCCAGCAAGACTAAGCCTAGAAAACAGGGTGCAGTGGTCAAAACTCAAGGAGCAGATCTAATATGGAGTCAAATTTGTTCTTTTTTACTACAGTATATTAATTGCAGCATTATTTATAAGCACATTCTTTTTTTTTTTTTTTTTTTTTTTTTAGTGGGGGAGGTAATTAGGTTTGTTAATTTATTTGTTCATTTCTTTCTTTATCTGATGGAGGTACTGGGGATTGAACCCAGGACTTTGCTCATGCTAAGCAGGCACTCTACCATGGAGCTATACCCTCTCCCAATAAGCACATTCTTAAGATATACTCTCTCCTCAAAAGATAAAGCAAAAGTACCATATAACTCAGCTAAGTATTTAACTTTCTTAGCTGGCTCGGGTTGCTGTAATAAAATACCACAAATTGAGTAGCTTATACAACAGAAATTTATTTTCTCACAGTACTGAAGGCTGGAAGTCAAAGATTAAGATGCAAGCTGATTTGATTCCTGGTGAGGGCTGTCTTCCTGGTTTGCAGGTGGCCACCTTCTTACTGGGTCCCCACATGGTGGAAAGAGAGAAAAAGTCTCTCTCAAGTCTCCTCTTATAATGACATTAATACTATTGGATCAGGTTCCCATCCTTATGACCTCATTTAACCTTAATTACTTCCATAAAGATCCTATCTCCAAATACAGAAACACTGGAGGTTGACGCTTCAACATATACATTTTAGGGGGACACAAACATTCAGTCCATATTATTACCCAAGAGAAATGAAAATATATATCCACATAAAAACTTGTTCATAGCAGCATTATTCATAACAGCAAAAAGGAAGAACCATCCAAATGTTCATCAGCTGATGAATGGATAAACAAAATGTGGCATTTCATACAGTGGGCTATTATTCAGACTTCGGAAGAATTGAAGTTCTGATACAGTACAGATGAACCCTGAAAACGCTATGCTAAGTGAACGAAGCCAGTCACAAAAGACCACATAGTGTACGACTCCATTTATGTGAAACATCCAGGATAGGCAAGTCTGCAGAGGCAGAAAGTGGATCCATGGCTGCCTAGGGTTGGGGTCGGGGTAGAGGTGGGGAATGAGAAGTGAATGCAATTAGCGATGGGGGTTTCTTTTAGGGGCAGCAAACATATTCTGAAATCAGAATGTGGTGATGGTTGTATAATCCCATGAATATACCAAAACCCACTGAATTGTACAGTTTAAAATTACATGGTATGTGAATCAATAAAGCTGTTTCTAAAACATTACAAACACACACACACATACACACATAGATAACCAGAAGTGGAGTGCCCAGGAATCAGTGCCAAGCCCCTCCTTTTCCTTATTCACACACTGTCCCTAGAGGAGCTTACCCAGTCCTGTGGCTTTATACATTACCTACGTGTCAATGGCGCACGCATCCAGCTTCCAGCCTTGCTTGCTCTCTCCTCTGAACTCTATCTAGCCTTGTGCATGCAAATTCCTTCTTGCCATCTCCTCTAGGATAGCTCATAGGCAACTCTAATTTCCCCCTAAAAGTTGTTTCTCCCCTGTTTTACTAAATCCAATTCATGGTACCACTCAATTTCTTAAAAAAAAAAACCAAAAACCTAGCAGTCATCCCTAATTCCTCTTTTCATTAACTCTACATTATATCCACATGTAATTCCTACCAACTCCTTTCAAAATAATCCCCAGTTGAACCTCTTCATACTGTGTCCTTTGCCTCCACCCTTGCTTTAGCGACCATCACTGCATAGATCTCCTTGCCTCTTCTCTTGGCCCTTGACAAACCCATCCTCCACTCAGATGCCAGGATGCTCTGTTATAAAGATCAATTAAATCCTGTGACTCACTTTCCTGAAACCTTCATTGGCTTCCCAGTTGCACTTAGGTTAATATGTCAAGTTCCTACTCTGTTCGGCAGTCCTACATGATCTAGTCCCTATGTTATCCTGTACCTATCAGCCAAGCTCTTTCCTACCTAAGACCTTTGGATTCCTTGTGTTTCAGCTGCTCTTCACCAGGATTGTGGTATGGCTTTTCTTATCAGTCAGAGCTTAGCTTAAAGGCTACTTCCTCAGAAAGGTCTTCCCTGAATACTGAATGTTAAGGAGCCACCCTTTAAAGATGATCTGCTTAGCATTACTGATGATATTTCTTGTTTATTGCTCCTACGACTTTTAAAAATTTCAAAATTTGAATAGATAGTACATTCCCAAGCTTCAAAGGTCAAAAGCCATAAACGGGTATACGGTGAGAAGCTACTCTGCTACTCCTGCTTTCCAGGTCCCTCCATTCCCGTCCTAGGGGTAATGTATGCAAAATGTTTTCTTTGATAATTTTTTTTCACACAAATGCTAACTTAGTCTCCTAACCTTGCATTTTCTTGTTTTTCTCTCCTGACAGCTTAGAGAAGATCTGCCTACCTTAAGAACAACGGGGGTTTACTGGAAGGATACTAAACAGCTCACAGCACAACGGGAGGGCTGAAGCTCCAGGTTCAGGTTCAGGACAAAGAACCAGGGAAGAACAAGAGCCAGAAAAGAACCCAGAATAGCAAGTACTATTTAGCCATTTGGTCAGTTTCCTCCTACCAGCTGAATGGACTCCAACAGTCTTTCCCACTCAAGAATCTCCCTGGAGACAGACTCCAATTGGTCAAGATTAGGTCACGTATCACCCTTTGACTGTGGCAGGGCAGCAAGAGGAAGGATACAGCAACCTCCTGGGATCCTGTGGCTTCTGTATGGGAAGGCAGGGTACCCTGGCTGGACACAACTGGGGAGAGGTGATTCACCAGAAGGAAACAGCAATGTGATCAGGGAGAATCAGGTTGGGGGAATGGCCAGTGAACAACAAACATGTCCCCTCCAGAAGCTTATGCCTTGAATTATTTTACTTACACAGCAATGTAACAAAAATAACCTAAGTCAACAGTAGAGGTCCAGGATAATCATTTTTCTTTTAAAGGAGATGGTACACTATTCAAACTGGGGAAACACTGTTATATACTCCTATTAAAGAAATGTTTTCCAGCTGCCTTACAACAGTCAGCTCCTCACCTTTCGAGAGCAATGGGTCTGCAGAGAATAACAAAAAGACTCTTTATTGAGCCAGCCATGTGCCTTTTAATGGCTATTTATTATCTTAGTTAACTAAAGGCTATCTTCAAGGCCAAATTCTTATACACTTACTTTGTAAGGTCTCTACTAAATACTAAGCTCCAGACCATCCTCTCACTTTTTATCTGAATGGAGGGAGGGGTTTGTTTCATCTATTTACATTGTTACTATTTTTAATTATTACAAAGACATCCTGATTTGGAACAGAAGTCTTCAGCAAGGAAATACAACTTTAGACTTTAGAGACAGAGCAAATTAGTGGATGGCAGGGGAGCAGCTCAGAACCAGTCATGAGCACAGGCATGAGAGTGGGAACGAGCAGTCGGGCTTGAATGAAGGGAAGGGACGGTGGGAGACGAGCAGCAGAGTATAGAGAGCTTTGACTGTGAAGCTAAAGTGTTTGTCCTATAAAGAAATGATTTTTGAATAGAGGCATAAAGTGGAAGCAAATAATTAAGATTAATTTGGCAGTTGTGTGCAACATGGACTGAAAGAAGAGAAGGGATTCCAGGGAAACAAGTCAAGCGACAGTAATCATCCACATGTGCTGTGCTGATGCTCTGAGGCAGGAGGAAATGATTGGCCTTGTTTGCTGCAGTAGTCACTAGCTCAAAGGTGCTCCTGTCTGAGCTGTGATGCAACACAGTAAACTGCAATGAGTCCTCCCACAGCTTCCTCATCAAACTGACAGTCACAGGTGACTTGTGGTCTTAATAAATTGAAAATTTCCCCTAATAGTAATGACATTCTTCATGGTGCTGAATCCTCTCTCGGCTTCCTCTGAACTACCAGCAATTATGTTCAGATTTTTTCTAAGCCTTCTAATAGTGTCTAAAATTATATATTTTATATCTTTAGTGCTAAGCCATTTTAGTGAATGCTATAATTTTACTTTTGTTCATCTTCAATCTAGAGCTTTGCAAACCTAAACTGGCCAAGTTTCAGGATTCAATAAATTGAACAAACTTAAAAAAAAAATGATGCTTTAATTTCTGTTATCAGACTACAAATGCAATTTCATAAAATGTATTAGAAAATCTGTTCGTTTGTCTCTTGGAATAGCTACTTCGTTTTGTTATAGTTAATCAACAGTGTCAAATTTAACAAATCATTTTTCTTGTAAAATAATAACAGCTATTAGAAAGCTAAATCTCTTTAAATTTTTTTACTTTTCAAATATTTAACTATTCCCATTTTAGGATTCTTATTAAGTGACTTTACAAGTTTTGGTGAGATTTATAAATTACTTTTGTAGCTTACCATTAGAATTACTCTGCCCACTGAGGTCTAAATATCTTCCATTATTCATTATACCAATTTTCAAATCTTCAGATATATTTTTCTTTATGTATTGTAACAAATACAATTCAAAGATAAATTGGTCATTCTCCAAAAGCATAGAATACTTTGTAAAGAATGTGCAAGACGTGGCAGAAAGTGCTACAAATGCTCCCCAGATGCCTCCGTGACAGGATGCCCGTTAATCAATGGCCATGAAACATTCTACACAATTAACGGGAACTAATGGGTTAATAGTGAAATATGTACCATTAATATTTTTGCTTATTGCACTATTACGATCTTTAACAAGAGTATGGTCAAATTATGCCATACAACTTGCAAAGGCCCAGTATATTCAATCACATAAAATATGAGGTTGCATTATTACAAGGTTTAATGAAATAAGAGAGCAAGTCTGCAGTTAGCCAACTGGAGGTGGTAGAAGGCTGGGGAGCCAAGTGCCAACTGCATTGTATCTGAATTCACATTACTGTGGGATTCATTATCATGACTCCTTTTCTGTATTTCAACTACCAAATACTGGCCCAGCATGTACGGCAACAAAGGCTGTTCTAAGTGCTGTAGTGAAAATGGAAAGGAACTGAATACGGAAAGTAAGGGACAGATAAGGGACACCTCAAAGGACAAATCTACAGGACTTGGGAGGACTGGATAAGAGGCAAGGGTGAGAAATAAGTCAAAGATACATTCCTGGCTCACCTGAGGAATGACAATGGTGGTAGAAAAGGCAGGGGGGTGAAGTGGTTTTATTCCACTATTTGGATTGGTAAAGGGATAGGAAGGGATGTATAATTTGGTTTTAAATATGTTGATTTCAAGCTGGTAACAGAGAACTCAGATGAATAGCTAAAATAAGGGTCTTGAATATAAGGTGGTCAGGGTTTTGATACAGTGGTAATTATGGACAAAACTGAAAGTAAACAGTCTTAAGAATGCTTTCAGAAGGGATAGAGCATTGACTAAGAATCATTAAAGCAAGAATTAAGAGGTAGAAGAATCACATGAACATAAAAGCTAACATCTGAAGTTTATGGTATCTTTTCACACACAGGATGTTTTATGGAACCCTTGGGAGGTGGGAGATTATAGTCTAGAAGATTTATTCATTCATGAACATTTATTAAGTGCTGCTGAGCATAGGAAGGTAGATCACATGTAAACAAGTACTTAGGGGCCCTGATCCCAGCGCGAACAATACTGTTCAATAACTGGCTATTTACTTCCCAGTCTCCACGACAGAAAAATCACACGAGGTTAAGACTGTCCATCACTCTTCTATGTCCAAAGTCTAGCAAAGGCTCTAGCTTATAGGATCTCAAGAAACACTCTAAATGAATTGAGTAACAGAATACTGTCCTGGCCGTGAGGAGTATTTCCTGGCAGAGGATAGTGTGTGTGAGGAGAGAAAATACGGTTAGAACACATGGTTGGTTACCGTAGGTTGGAGATAAGATTTTGAAAAGCCTTATATATTATGCCAAGGAATTTACAGGTGGCAGTACTGGGGATTCAGAGAATTTAAACCATCAGAATGACATAATCAGATCTGTGCTTTAGAGAGACAGCTTTGGAGTATGAAGTATAGACTGGAGTGGATACAGATCATAGGAAGAGAAACCGTTCAGTACATTACAATAGACTGGTGCTTTCTAAACTTTGAAACATAGTTAGGTGTGCTTACAGAATAGGTGGTCAGCAGTACTGAAAAACAAAGTACTCTGACCTGTATTCAGGGTCCTGGCTCTGCTCAGTAAACACTTAATGAGAAAAACATAAGACATGTGGTACCTAATAGGTATTTCACAAATGTACATGTCTCCTTTTTCCTCCCTCCCAGTACACTGCATAAAAAAGGGCCAGTGGATAAACCTTGTGGATACAAGGCAGGGAATGAAATAAGGCCCTCAAAAGGCAGGAAGGGAGGGAACCAAGAACAGGAAAGCTTGTCTGATCTAGGGCAGGACGGCAAACAACTTTTCCTGAGCCGAAAGCAGACTGCAGACAAGCTCTAAGGAAGTACAGGGGAGGAAAACTAGAAGTTTACACTGAATAGGAGAAAAGTGGAGGAGCAGGGGATGCTAGAGTGACAAATTTTAAGTCTCTGTCAGGATTAGATGAAAAAATAAAAGGGCTATCAAGGCTTTCCTAGATTAACCTGCACTGGCGACAGGAGCAGTTCCCCACACGTTCCCCAGCAGCCACTCGGCACTGCGGGAGGAGCAAAGCGTACAGCTGGATTCCTCCAGCACTGGGAGCAGGCGGACGAGAGGGGCCTCAGGAAAGGAGGAAAGTGATATGGGAAAGCCCTGGGAAGGCTCCGGGAAGTGAACAACTATGGGGTGTAGGTTAGGAAGGGCAGGGAGTCAAGTCAGGAAGCTGACACGCTGAAATGAGAAGAGCCGATGTATTTAAAATCTTGCTGAGGTCCGAAAGTGATTCATGGCAACATAACTAGCCTTCGTTCTTTTGATTTTGCCAACAAATAAGATCAGTTTGATTTTCTTCTGTATTAACCATGATTATATGTCAAGTAAAAAGAATGGATTTTTAATTATTCAATAGGTAAAATGAGTCTTCTTATAAGTCCCCAATTCAATGTCAAGCATTTCTGTCATTTAAAGGCATGACAAAAATGACAAAACTATGAGTAGCACCAGGTCAAAACTGAACTTGATTAGGTAGGGAATAATCTACATAAGCAATCTTAATCCTTATAGGAAAATAATGTAATTTCTGTCTATACAGTTAGCATTGGACCTTTGAATAATCCAGTGTTTCAAAAAAATTACAGGCTCATAAAAACAAAGTTCAAATTTCCATAGTGTAGCACAAATATCTATGATTTTCAGAAGACATTTCCTTGTATCAATTAAAATAGAAGACTCAAATTATTTTAAATGTTAGTAAATACCCAACTTTTCAAAAAGATTTTGGTTGAGTGCTTTGCTGAGAATTTCTCAAGTATATGGTGATTTGATCTAAGGTAACACACTGTAGAACCAATCAAACAAGATGCAATGTTACTGAGAATAGAAACTCTCATTTTGAGATATCAGCAATACTTTAACACAGAAATCAGGGTCTTTTTTTTTTACCCCCCTACCTCTTGGGCCACAGATGGTTCCAGGGGCTTAGGGCTTAAAATTAAACAAAAGGGACAGAGTTAGGGTTAAGGCTCTATAAAGCTAATTGTGCCCGACAGCGTAGCCTTTGGTACTTTTCAGTCAGGCACTAGCTCTCAGGTTAACACTTTGCTTTCCTTTAATCACAGAGATTAAAGGTGCCCACTTCCCTTTCCATTCAAGCACCAATTGCCTTCAGGAGGGGTTAGTGATGTAGGTGGGGAGGAAAAGGGCAGTTCCCCCTGCTTTTATACTTGAGGTGAGCAAACAGCTTTTACGATTCTGACTGCTAATGATGAGAAAATATAAAATGGTTTAAAGGTTCCTTCCTGAAGTGCTTTTTCCATGTACTTGTTTCTTCCCAAATGGAAAGACACTGCTGTACTTACCAGTTTTGAGGCACAAGTCACATTACGAGGGAAAAAGAAACTGGGCTAACGTGTACATTTCACTCAGGGACACTACTTGGTTAAAGAGCAGAATATGCTGGGTAGGGAGGAAGGAAAGAAGGGAGCTGAAAAAACGGATCAGAATGCTCCCTGCTTGTCACCGTCTGCTTTTTCATGGAAGACTTTAGTGAGGGAGTTTCCAGGGAGGGGAATGAGCTATTCTAAGCAGGAACACTTAAGAAATTGGTCCCAAATTGTCACTGGCTTGGAACTGGGGCAGATGCACTGATACCTGCCTGTATAGTGCATAAAAAGTGTCGATAAAAATTCCTGGAAGCTGAAGTCTTCTTTATTGACAGAATCAACAGAACATTCGCAGCAGACTCGGCCACAAGGTCCCAACATAGCACATTCTGACATTCAAAGCAGACCTATTTGGATGTGGCAACTTTTGACTCCTTCAGCTCTGTGCTGTGATGATTACCTGTTCACAAAGATTCTAAGTAGAATAGCCTCACTCATACCTACACCATCTCACTGTTTTTGGAGACTAACAGCTTGGTCCAAATTTGTAAAAAGGTAATTGGCTAAAAGACAAGTAAGCTATCAGGCCTAATCAAGAATGGCTTAATATTATTCATTCTCTTCTTTGAACATTTTACTTAAGTGTTTTATCAGCGCTACTAGCTCAGGGTTCCCACCACATGCATCAATTTGTTTATAGGCTTTAGACTCAAGCTCTTTAAGAGTATTCCGGGTGTATTCAAAAGAACCTACATTCTCCAGATAATGTACACAGTATTTTTTAATATCTACGTTTTCGGTTCTCTGGCGCAAGATATTCTGCACCTGGGTACTTTCAGGCCTCGACCAAATAGCATGAATCGTAGGGAATGAGAACTTTCCCTCTGTTAGATCTTCACAAAAGCTTTTGTTTTCACTATATTCTTTGGAGTGCAGATTAGCATAATCATCCCTAATTTGGAAAAAGAGCCCAAGTGTGTCAAGTAGTGGCTTTAAGTCTTCTTTGTAATCAGAGAACAACTGCATGAGACCTACTGCTAAGCCAAACAGCCCACCTGTCTTCTGCAGCACCATCGCTCTATACTCCTCTTCCGTGGGACAGGTGTAATTATCCCTCCAGTAGATGTCGAGGCCCTGGCCCTGATGGAGTTCTAAAAGCTGGCGGGTAAAGAGCTTCACTGCATCCGGGTGATCAAGGGTTAAGACCTTCTCTAGGCCAAGAAAATACACGTAATTGGCAGAATTGATGACGGATGGAATTCCGTAGATGCTGTGTGCCACTGGAAAGCCACGTCGGAGTTTTGAGTTGTCTTCGATATCATCGATGAGTAAACTGGCATTATGCAACATTTCTGTCACTTCAATGATAATCTTAACAGGAAATACAATTGAAAAATTTAATTTTATTTGAACTGTTCAAAAGCTCTTATAAATACTTATTGTATAGTAACAGACTATCAAAGTGTCAGATGTCTGAGTTTTTAAAACTAATAATTATCCAGCAACCTCAATATAAAACATTGCATGAGCATTAAACTGAATTAATGGGGTATTTTTACATAATATCTATTAATTTCTTGGGGATTAAGAATAAGGTTAGAATTGCCTAAATACCTGTAGCTTGTCTTCTGGAACTTTTAGCCAATGATTAAACGCCTGTGAAAGTTTGGTTCTCACTTGTTTACCTGCATTTAAAGAATAAAATTTGGCAATAAATTAATATTTTAATGATCAGAAACACATTCAGAAACTTCCTCTAAAACTGATCAGACTTGATAAATCCAGCCCCATCAATCTGCCTACTGCAGAGCTGGCGTTCCATGGCTGGGCCCCCACTGCCCCCTCGGCCAAAAATCCTAAAATGCACAACCTTTTAAAATTAGGGAAGGCAAAAGAGTTGCTAAAGTACTCCAGTGCCCATTAGTAAGCCTATTCCTTTCATCTTAACTTATATTAAGTTTTGGAATGGAATGAACTTTTAAGGAATTATAATCTAATTCATTCCTTTTTTGCAAAGGGAGGCCAGTCAGTGGCCGTCAGCACTGCCCAGAAACCAGAGGTATTTGTAAGTAAATGTACTTTGCTACTGAATTACCTCCTAAAATTATCTACCATTCCTTTGAATTAAGATTTTAGAGACTGGACAGCTCTACTTCTTTCATATGAAAAAGTAGGATTACCGCCCCATGAAGTATTCCCTTTTAACATCCTGAATTTAGTCAAGGTTAGTATCTTTATTTTTGACTAGGGTGATTAGTTCTTTAATATTTTTTTCTTACACAGAGAACTCAAGAGAGGTCTTTGGGTAGTAGTCACCACTAGAAGTCATTTTAGCCCCCAAATAAAGTAGTAATAGATAAAAACTACAACCAGTTCATTTAATAAAAATGTTCATTCTATGAGCTTCTTGCTTAAGTAAATGCCCAGTAACATCCTAATTTCAGATTAGGCTTCAGGAAAATAGTTACATAAAAAGTTTCAGCAAACAAACCCAGTCTTTTCTAAGTCCTATTTGTGTTTTCTCTGCACCAATCATCCAAACGAATACACAAACCCTCATGGCATACCCAAATGGAACAAAGTTTCACTTTCTGTGAGAAGTCAAAAAGGGAAGGAGCTGTCAGGATTTTGGAAGCATCTCCTGTCTATTAACCCTTAAGGTGAACATGGTCTGAGTAGCAATTATATCATTTAGACTTTTACTCTACTTTCCAGTTTAACAAGGGCAATCTGGTCTATACAAAGAATGCACAACTGTGCAAAGTAACCCTATCACTTTAAAAAACAAGTTTAGAAGATGAAGAACAGAGAATCAATGTGCAGCCATACTTCCCTTCCCTTCAGAATGTATACTGGAAACAGTACAATAAATGGCTTAACTTACAGGCACCACAGTTTTGTTTTAATACTTCTTCCCTGTCATCTAGGATCTAGCGTATATGTGAATTTTTATCATAAGAACCCATTATCATATGCTTGAGTTTTTATTTGCTACCATCATTTTCCAGACAAAGTTAAAAAAACAGCAAAACAAAACAAGTACGCATATATGATTAGGCAGGTGTTTCTTCAGGACGCCATGTCCAAGAGGCTCATCTTTTTACAGGAATAACGGGGGCTATGCTTGCAAGCAACGTGCTTTAGATGCATTGCTATTTGTCTCTTTAAGGAATTAGTGTAAGAAATGCAGTGTGTGTGACAGTGGAAAACGATAAACAAAACTTTTTGTTGTTATACAAATTGCGTGACATCCCTTAGTATCTAAACAGTAGGGCATCCATAAAGGATAAAACCTCTAATGAGATACTTAAATGTATTATTTTTTTAAGGTATGTTAAGTATTATTTCTTTAAGTATTATTTTTTTAAGGTATGTTAAACAATTGGATATTTTTAAAGGGGTGCCTCAAAAATGTCCCTTTTAAGAAAAAATTATAAAAATCATTGTCATTTTCCTCATATGTATCACCTTAAATAGAAAATTTCAAGAGCTGGCATGTCTAACCTTTCCTGTATGCTAACACGTACATGACCACTACTCTATAAAAACGGCCCTAAAGGTACTACAACTAAACTGTTACCTGGTAACTGAAGTAAGTACTTATAGGGTTCTAGAAGAATTCTTTGGACTGTTTCTTGAGTCTTCTCCATTGTTTTCAAATTTCAAAGCTGATCTGTAAAAAAGGAGAAATGTAAAGATAACGTAATTAAGTAAACTGAGTATTGACAAGCAAAGGAATTTGTATTTCAAGATTTTTTTTTTTTTTGTAAAAGTAGACTTCCAGTTTGGTTTTAAAAGAAGTTCTATACATATGAAATCTTAAAAACATGCTAAGTGAAAGAAGACAGTCACAAAAGATCACATATTGTGGGGAGGGTAATAGCTCAGTGAGGTCCTGGGTTCAATCATATCTCCATTAAAAATAAATAAATAAACCTAATTGCCTCCCGCCAAAAAACATTTTTTAAAAGACTACACATTGTATGATTCCACTTATATGAAATGTTCAGATATAGCAAATCTATAGAGACAGAAGGCAGATTAATGATTGCATAGGGCTGGGTGGAGAGGGGAACAGAGTGACTGCTAATGGGGTTTCTTACTGAGGGGATCAAAGTGTTTCAAAATTAGATTGTAGTGATGGTTCACAAGGCCCAACCTTGTGAATATAATAAAACACACTGAACTATACACTTGGAATGGGAAAACTACATGATATGTAAATTGTATCTCATGAAAAAAATAAGGAAAGGCTTCATTTAGGTGATTACATTGGTCAAAGTGTTCACCTGGATTGTAAGTGGTTTCGTTAATTAGAAAGCTTATATTAAAAAGCCTTTCCTGGGGGTGGGGGTATAGCTCAGTGGTAGAGTGCATGCTTGGCATGGATGAGGTCACGTGTTCAATCCCTGGTGCCTCCATTAAGGGAAAAAAAAAATGAAATGAAGAAAAAAGCCTTTCCTATTTTAATCAACCATAAAAGGCTTAAAAATTTTTTTGACACCAATGTCAAAACAAACCCACAGAACTAGATACTCCTATATTTGACTGATCACATAAATGAGTAAACAGACTTTTCTATGAGCATTAAAATGACTGTTTTATACATTTGACCCTTGAACAGCATGGGGTTTAGGGGCACCAACACCCTCAGAACTACCCCAGCAGCTGAAAATCTGAATATTATTTTACAGTTGGCCCTCCATACCCGATTCTGTATTCACAGATTCAGCCAATTGCAAATTGTGTACTATTATAGTATTTCTTTTTAAAAAATCCGTGTATAAGTGGAGCTGTGCAATTCAAACTGATATTGTTCAAGGGTTAACTGTATATTTAAAATAGAAGGGGAAAACTCCTCTTCTGTATTTTCTCCACAATAAATCCATCTCAGAAATTCTGATTAAGACATGCATTAACTTGAATGAAGTTGTATCATTAAAAATAGTCCCCATAGTGATTTATTTTTCTGATTTTACATTTACTTCAATATTTCTTAGAACATCACTCATGGTTTTCCTAGAGTCCTCCTTTACTACTGAATCTCTACTATTCCTTTGTAAACAATCTCTTGCTATTTTTGTTTGTCCTCCTGTTAGAAGTCTTCATTTTTAACAGCTCTAACCTCTGGCACATTTTAGAAGGTTTCTCACCTTTGTCTACTTCCTTTTGCTTCTTGGGACAATGATTTGATCTCTAGGATCATGAGCCTAAAGATTGAAAAGTGTGTCTTCTGTGGTCTACTCTTGAGTATCTAGGTGAAATAATCATAAAAAATCAGCACTTCCCAGAGGAAATAATTTTAGCAACATGAATCCAAAGAGAAACCTTCTGTTTAGAAAATGTCTACATCTGCCTTGACCAACAGTTAATACTAAGTGAGTCGCAAGGGAAAAAAAGTTGAGAAAATATTTTGAAATAATACGAATACTAGTTTAGTAACCTATTACCTACATTGTTTAAATTTTGACATAGATTACCTTATTCTTTTATTATCTATTAAAAACTTTTTTTTATTGAAAGGTAGTTGACTTACAATGTTAGTTTCAGGTGCAAAGAAAAGCGATTCAGTTGTACATATACATATATTTTCAGATTCTTTTGTTATAGTTTATTACAAGAAATTGAGTATAGTTCCCTGTGCTATACAGAAGGTTTTTGCTGCTTATCTACTTTATATGTAGTAGTGCTCGATTACCTTATTCTTAAAGAGATTCTTAAAAAAAAAAAAAGAAAATGATACTCAGGAAGAATAATCACACAGTTAAAAGACTACTGAACAGAATTAAAGGTACAATTAAAAAAAAAAAAGCATCTTCTATATACTACTCTATTTAAACCAGCCAGTAGCCATCTCTTCCCAATTATGTTGGGAACAAAAATCATGTTTATCTTTTGTACAGCCTCCAGAACACATCTGACTTAATTCAAAAATCAGTAAGACCAACTTTCAGTAATTCTCTTTTGTGCCTGTCTGGACCAGTAACAAGTATACTCTGTTGCACAGAAATCAGAGCTAACCTGTTTCAACTCTTAGGGCTTTGGCTGAACTTTGGCTGATTTTTTTTTTGAGTTAAAAAATATTAGTTATGAATTTTTAAAAATCATTCTGTCCTTTGTTCACTCAGGTGAGTTTAAGAATGCTCACTTAACAAGTCAATAATGCTCCTTTCCCAGAGAATGTTTATATGTAGTAATCTCAACTGTGGGAAAACCTCAATTCTTCTCGGTATTCAAAACCAATCTGTTCCGTGTCCTGAGAGTCTAAGGGGTTCTACATTACAGTGGCATATATTGTGACTTGGCGCTTTTTCTTTTTACCCAGAAGTCCAATTTGTCACACCTAGGAATTTCAGCTATCACATACTAGAGAGGCACTAGTGTGTTACATGAACTCTAATTTACTTTCTGACCGAGTAAGAACCACTGAATGCCTCTATAAGAGTCTGAAACTACTCATTTTCAAAACTGGGAAACTGCCTTAAACTTGTTCAAACCACGGATGATGAATATTAATGAATACAAAACCAGATTCTCTCCTTTGTGTGGGCTACTTAAGCAAAAACTTCCTGTCTGGGCTCCCTGCACTCGCTCCTCTAACCCAATTCCACTGATCTATCTTCTACTCTAAAGCTAGTGATCTTTTCCAAATTTAAATCTGGTCCTATCTCCCGAGTGGGATCCCTCTGAAGATACCCCATTGCTCTTAAATAATGATAGACCTCCCCCCGCAACAAAGCATATCAGGGTCGGTGGGCACCCTCCCTCCCCTCCAGCCTCAGTTCCTTATACTTTAAAAAAAGCTCCCTCTGGACCGAAAGCTTTCCAATACGGTATTTTTTGTCTGGAATGTCCTTCCTTTAGTTAAAACTCCCACTAACCCTTCCGCTCTCAGCTTGAGCCTCACTTGCTCAGGAAAGCCTTCCCTTCTGTCCCGAGGGCAAATCCCCTATTTCCAATAGTCCTGGCCCCACGGAGCTCTGCTTGGCAGCACTCACACCTGTTGCAGCCCCTCACTCCCTCGAGTGTCCACCTCGCTGGGTATCTGCCCGTCTCCCCAGGCTCAGGTCCACGAAGGCAGGGCCAGACCCGTTCTCCCACCTGGTAAGCGTTCAAATACGCAAAGGACGAAAGGAACGAAGGAACTAGCGGACAGTGCCTCCCAACGAGTTAGAGGATGAAATAAGGGCACCCGGTGGCAAATAAAACGTGAAAATATGCAAAATATTTTTTTTAAGCGAATGGTCTGAGAACCGCTAAAACGACACACAGATGTAAGCGCGGCCGTGCAGCGCAGAGCGAACCCTTCCACTCAGACTCCGGGAGGTGACGGGTCTGAAGGAGCCTGCCTGAGGAAGACGGGAAGGGAATTTAAAGACTTCGAGGCAGCTTTTCACGAGGCTGGGCCGACGGGTACGGTCGACGAGGGTCCAACTCCTCCCCGCTTAGGCACCCCTTCTGCCCTCTCCGCCCCCCAGCTCCTCCCCGTCTCCAGCCAGAGGATGGAAAATTCGTACACAATCCGGTTCAGCATCCGGGTCCTCACCCTCCTCTCTTTCTTTCCCGTCGGCTCCGCCCCCAGCCTCCCCCACCCGCCTCCCCATCCGGGTTCCCCTCAGCCGCCGCCACAGCCACTCACGGTTCGAGGATGATATCACAACTTTCACGCCGCGGGGCCGGCAGCAGCAGTACCCAGCGTCAACTTCCCACCTTATCGTTCAGACCCGGGGTCCTCCTGACCCCTCCATGAATCCTCCCTCCTACTTCACCAAACAACTCTCCGCCCTCCTCAGCCGCCAGCGACACCGCATTACTCGGTGCAAGAAAATGCGCCATCCCGCTCACAATGCGCAGGCGTCGTTGCCTCCTCCCTTCTGCCTGATTGCCCCGCCCCTCCCCCTCCCCTCCCCCTCCCGTTTCACGTAGGCGCGGGGCATGGCGGGCCTTGCAGTTCTTCTGTGCAAGACCTGGCGCAGTGACCCCAGAGGCTGGACTACATTTCCCGGGAAGCTTTGGGGCGTAACTTTCTGTTTCCATAGAACTGGTGGGAAAATGGCGTCGTTGTTTGTATCCCGATGACCAATAGGAGCAGGGAATAGGCGGGTTCTAAAGAAGCCTAGCCAATCGGAGGTCGTCTAAGAGGCCATCCGGGAAAGAGGTAGGGGAGGGGAAAAAATCTAGGGGAGGGGAGAGAGAAGGGAAGGGGGGACTTGGGGTGGGGGGGGAAGCGATGTTTGCCCGTCAGTCGAGTCCGGAGTGAGGAGCTCGGGTGCTGGAGCGGAGGGAGACTCTTGAGCTTAAGCTTGCCGCCGCCACGGCCACCGCCTGGACCTTTGCCTGGAGGGAGCCGCAGAGGGTCCGTCGCCGCCGTCCTCTGGAGGGCAGCGCGACTGGGGGCCCGGACCTCCAGTCCGGGAGGGATTTTTCGTCGTCCCCCCTCCCCCCAGCGAGGGAGCCCGAGCGGCCGCCAAACAAAGGTACCAGTCGCCGCCGCGGGAGGAGGAGGAGTCGGAGTTTCAGCCTCAGCAACCGCTGGACCCGCCGCCCTTCTTCCCCCATCTCTCCCCCGGGCCTGCTGGTTTTGGGGGGGAGCCGGGGAGGGGACTCAGGACGTGCCAGGGTCAGAGCTCGCCTCCCAGGAAGGTAGGGATGTTTTCTGGGGCTTCGCGGTCTCGTCAGGGGGTCTTTGGGGGGAGTCCCTGGGCCCGGCCGAGGGGCAGGGGCAGATGGCGGTGGTGGTCTCCGCGGGCGCCCGAATTCGGGGCCGCGGCCTCCGGGGGCCCCCGCCCGCTCTCCGCTGCAGTCGCCGAGTCCGATTGCCCCCCCAGCCCAGCGGCCGCACACTCAGCGCTTTAGCGCCCGGCGGCCGCGGTGGGGGGCCCGGGCCGGTGTCGGGGGGGCTGCCGCCTCCCGGCCCCGCGGCCACTTGTGGGTCTCCGCCTCAGACCGGGCCGTGGGCAAAGGCTGCGCGGCGGGTCAGGCCGCCGGGCCCCGAACGAGGCGCAGCCTGCTCGGCTCGGACGCGGTGCGCGGCCCCTTGGAGCGGGAGGCCGGCGGGGGAGGGAGCAGGCGGCCCCGCGCCGGACCCCGGGCGGCTTGTGAGTTTCTTCTCTGACAGAAATGGCGTCATCGTCGGGGACGGGAAACTCCGTCGGTCCCGACAATGGGGAAGCCGAGCCTGGAGCTGTGTGGGCGGCTGCGTGTGAGGGGTGGCGAGGCCCGGGAGCCCCGAGTCTGCGTTCGGGGTCGGTGCCGACGCTTCCTTGGGCCCTTTTTGGGGTCCCCCATCGGCGCCGGCGCAGGGGGTGCCGGTGGCGCTGACTGGGTGTCTTTTGTTTCTCCTCCAGGTGCAGGTGAACCCGGTGTTTTCCAGGGGATCGCGGTCCCGGAATCACCATGAAGGTAGGCTCACCTCCAGAAAAGGAACCCCGGGGCTTAGGGAATTAAGGAAGTAGGGTCTGATCGCAGTCACGCGTGGGGCCCCCGAGTTCCGCCGAGAGAGGTGTGTGCGGGGGCTGGGGCCCGAGCTCTTCCCGGGGCCGGGGGTCAGCTGGCGCGGGAGTCGGTGGGCTTCGCTGCCGAGTTGGAGCCGGTTACAGGGTATCTCACCGAGGACAGTTTTCCCATAGAGAACGTCTCTTTTTGCAGGGGGGTGTTAGGAATAACTGCACGAATTCAAGTGTTTGAAAAGCAGGTCAAGTAATCTGACTCGAGAAACTGAACTGTATTGTGGTTCTATCTGTTACGCTGGATGAAAGAAAATCTAATTTGTCCTGCGATGCGTGCAGTACCGTGAATTTTTCGCAGACCTATCTGACGAGCGAAATCCAGCATAATCTTAATCGTAAGGTTTTTAAAGAGAAAATTTTGGTGGTCTTTGCACAACTCAGAGATAGCAGTTGTGTCTTGTATTTGCAGGGATTTAGGATTCTGTGGTTTATTCTCCTTTACCGATCCATTTGGTCTGTGAATTATCAGATGCTGTATCGCATTGTGATAAAATCCATGTGAAAAGCCGATGGCCAGGTTCCTCTTAAATGTAAGCACGTGAACCGAATGGAGGATATTGTCTAAAAAGTACAATTTGCTTAAATGGTGGAAGAAATTATGGTCATAAAAGTACAGGTGGTTTTTTCACTTTAGAGAATGTGTAATTGAATGCTGTCATATTTTTTAATGCACTTTAGGATGAAAAACCTTAGCTATCGGAAATGTCTGATTCAACTGGTGGAACTTAGAGATTAGCAGATATTTTTTCATCCATTACAAATTCAGAAGTGTTTGAAAGGGTGTATGTAATCACAAGTGAAGAATTGCAACAGCTAGAATGTAAAAATGCAAATTTCATCTACTTTTGACAGTTTATTTGAACTATTTTTAAAAAATTTACTTTGCTTCTCTTCAGAATCAGGACTGATTTTATGGTACTGCATCTAAATAAAGTTCGTAATGTTTGTGTTTATGGTAGAAAGTGAAAGCCATGACTACTTAAATATTTATCAGCTATACACAGTAATTAGATTTAGTCCAGTTTTTTTTTTCTTTTTGAGTTTGGGGTGCTATAAACTCTGAAGCAGTTTATATCTGCTGAATGACTTTCACTTTCATGTAAATGAAAAAATAATTAGTGATATTTCAGAAATGAATTCCTTTTGTTAGTCACGGATGCTAGCTGCAACTTCTGTGACCCGTGTGAAACGGTGACAAATTTATTAGGAAAATATATCTTCTCTGGTGTTGGATGAGAATTTCTTAAGAAAAATGTTGGATTGAAATATAAAACATTCAGAAGGTGAATAATACAAGTTTTAGTTTTGAATAAATGTTGTAATCTGTCACAGTTCCCAGGGTAGTGCCTGGCACATCTTGGGTACTCTGTTAGTATTTGGTGAAAAGAAATGTTGTAAGTTGAAGGTCTTCTAGATTTTAAACTTTCTTTTCTTTTCTCTCTTCCTTTCATGTCTTTTTTTTTTTTTTAACGTATCTGTTTAAAAAAATGAAAGTACGTTGGAAACTTTAGCCTTGAAAGTTTCATAGTATTAGGCAAATGCAAATTTTTTGGTATTATTTTAGAACTACTAATTTTAAGTCCTCAGCATTTCCATTATTGCTGCCTTTAAAAATAGTTACTAGTAATTTTAAAGGGAAAGAATTATTAAAACAATCTTCTAATTTTATACAAGAAGAACTTCATGTTTTTATAAGTATAGTTAAGTCCTCTCTTTGGGAAGCTAAAATCTTAGCTTATTTCTTACAGCTTAATTTTTTACGTGGTAAAAGTTGAGAGGCTGCCCATGATTGGTATTTTGTTAAAACAAAATCACCATTCAAAAAGTATGTAATGTTGATTATATTGGGCTTAAATTTCTCTTTTTGTGTGTTTCCAATTTCTGTATTGTGACAACGGAGCTTTAGAAGGATTCATGCCAATCATCGTATCTTACCAGATTTGTACTTTGAAGCAAGCTTTTAAGTTTGTATTATCTATTCCTATTAGTCAGAAATTTAAATTTTATTAAGAGGCAGTGTATTGAAGTAATTGAAAAAGTGTGTAGTAATACATTTTTGGTTGTTGCTTTAAAGTCCCAAAACGAAGAAAAATGTGTATATCATTTTTTAAGTGCCGTATGTTTTAGAAGCAATTTTCCTGTGGCACTACCTTCAGGAATGTATTTAAGTAAATAAAGCCCCTTTCCTGACTAGTATACTCTATCATGTGATATTTTTACCTAGTGTTTTTTGAGAAATATGACTGTAACATAAAAGCAGTTTTGTGTTTTAAGCTAGATCATAATGTTGGTGTTATGTTGGATTTATTTTTCATACTTTTGATAAACCTTTTGAAGTCAGTGATTGCACAGTATCAGGAAATGATGGGTTATTAAAGTTTAGAAATAATACTAAGACTTAATTATGTCAAATTCATTTCCTACTTTTTTTCTAACTGAAACTTTTTGTTTTGCTTTTATATCGTGCATGTTATTAATGTCTCATTACGCTACAGTAAATTTTCAAGTGGAAATGGGCTTGATAGACTGGACTTTGCAGAATCTTAAGAGATGAGGTGATTTAGATGGTGGTACTTAGATCTGGGGAGATGGGCTTTGTCCGATGTACCATTCTCTCTTCAGTAATCGCTGGCTGAGGCCACATGAAAATACTGGATTGATTTCAGATGCCTTTTTTAATGTCCTTTGCTTGTGTGCCTGTTCTCAGTCCCTCTCCCCTTCCTTCCCCCCTTCCTTCTCCCTTTCCTCTCTCTGGCTCCCTCTCCCTCCCTCTCCCCATCTCCCTTACTTCCTCCCTCCTTTTGTAAATCAGTCATATAACAACTACCCTTTCCTTGTGTCAGGCAGTGTGGATTGAAGATAAATATGTGAGCAGACCTGCTCTCAGGGAGCTCACAATTTAGTAGAAGACAGAAAAATAAAGCGAACAGCACATATTGAATTATAAGGCTATTTTTTTTTTTTTGCAACATGCAGTGTTTGTGGTAAGTGCAGTGGGAGGACAGAAGAGGACATCTAAAGCAGAGAGCCATGGAAAGTGCTCCGGTGGAACTGGCATCTCAGCTGAGAGCTTAAGCTCTGGCTAGGCAAGGAGGAGTAGAAAAGAGTGTTTCAGAGAGGGAGCAACATATTGGAAAATAAAGGGAAAAAAACAAGATGATGTGTCTGGAAACTGTAAGTAGTACAGTGTGGCTGGATTAACTTAAAGCGTGATGCATTTAGTGTGGAAATAGGAGGGCAGTGATGAGGGATGAAGTTAAGTTAGGGAGTTGAGAATTTTTTGGAAGGCTTCATGGAACCACCGAAGGCAGAGATGCTGGGTTTGTACTGCAGACAGATCACTTTGGTAGTGTTACAGTGAGTACATCGAAAGGGGGATCTGAATGGAAAGTCTGGAGATTCCATGTGGTAAGCCGAAGTGAGAAGTGAATAGGGCTTGAAGTAATGCTATGGGAGTGGAACCGAGGGACTAGATCTGCGATACCTAGGAAGCAGAGTTCAGGACTAGTAAGTCGCCCTGGGATATAGGAGGAAGACCGAGGTTTCACAGGAGAGATACAACTGTCACTTGAATCCTGTTGTCGTTGGACTAAACATGAATGAGGTTTTGCTTATTTAAGGCACCTATAGGAGGTCCACATCCAAGTGGACCTACTAATTAAGATGTGGGACTAAGAGAGCAGGTAGGATGAGGAGTCAGAGGCATGGTTAATCCAATGTGAATGTTAACCTAATAGATGATATTCCAAGAGATTTAGATCCATACATGGCAAGTGTATTCTTTGCTATAAATTTGTGGTCTTTTTGATGAACAGGTACTTCTGTAACATACTGATTTGTTTTCTGTCCAAATTTCTGATTCTTCGCTTATTGTAATTTTAAAAAGTGTGCTGTATGAGTACATAGTTCACTGACGAACATGTTTTTGTTAACTCAGCTTGTAAATTCAGTCCTTAAAGAGATGTTGCATGCTTTCCTTGTGCCAGACGTGGTTCTTGGTACTGAGGCCACAGTAGTGAACACGCGTTCTCACACTTGTGGACCTTACTGTCTACAGTTGACCTTTGAACCACATGGATTTGAGCTGCACAGTTCCACTTAGACATGGACTTTTTTTCAGTAAATACATGTAAGTTCTGTAAATGTATTTTCTCTTTCTTATGATTTTAATAATATTTTCTTTTCTCTAGCTTACTTTATTGTAAGAATACAGAATATAATACATATACGAAATCTGTTAGTCGACTGTTAGGATTGACCTGTGTTTGTGTTACTGATAAGGCTTTGGGTCAACATTGAGCTATGAGTCGTTAAGTTTTGGAAGAGTCAGAAGTTGTACACGAATTTTCCACTGCACAGGGGGGTCAGTGCCCCTGACCTTAACCCTACGTTGTTCGAGGGTCAACTGTATTAGGGTGGACAGGCACCAGACCAAAAAAAATGTGATATATGCTATAAAGAGAAATAAAACAGAATCCGGATGAGGAGTTAGGGTTAAGGAGCATTGTTATTTTAGATTAGATTGGCCTGCTGGACCTCGGCATATTTAAGAAACAGGAAGGCAGCCTTTGGGGCTGGAGTGGGAGGAGATGAGGCTGAAGAGGTCACAAGGCCAGTACAGTGTAGGGCCTCATGGGCTGTGGTAAGGACTTTAAGTAAAATCTGAGTGTGCCAGGAAGTCAATGAAGGGTCTTGAGTAAGAGTGAAGTGGCTGTAGAGCGTGGGCTGGGGGAGCCGGCGTGGGGGAGGGGGGTCAGTGCAGGTTGCTGCCAGGGAGAGTTGCTGGTGGCCCAGCTGGGAGAGTCGGTCGTATTCAAGGTGGGGGTGTAGGATTTGAATGGATTGGATGTGAGGGGAAGGTCTGCCTGCTGCTTCTGCCCCTGCCCCCACCCCAGCCCCTTTTAAATAAAATCTTTTTGCTGTAATTAGTTGGTGGACAGAATACTTGGAATTGAGTACAGCCAAGAAGTTCCCCACTCTTAGCCCTCCCTGTAGTGAGCAGTGAACACTGAGCTGAGCAATCCTTTTCATGTTTTTTTTTTTTTAATTTTAGGAAATCAGATAAAATTCACACTTTTCAGTGTGCAATTCAGTACTTAGTAGTTTCACAAGATGTGTATCAGTCACTACTGTCTAACTCCAGAACATTTCCGTCTTCCCCCAAAGAAGCCCTGTTACCCATAATCACCCCCTGTTCTCCCTTTGCCTCTCCCTCCCCTGGCAGTCACTGATCTACTTGCTAAGGAGCTGCCAGTTCTGGGCATTTACTAGCCACAGAATCTACCATATGTGGCCTTTTGTGTTTGACTTCTTTCACTTAGCATAATATTTTCAAGGTTCATACATTTTGTAGCATGTCAGTACTTCATTCCTTTTATTGCTCAATGATACTCCATTTTATGGATATACCACATTTGTTAATCCATTTATTAGCTGTTGGACATGTGGGTTATTTCTACTTTTTGCTTTTTATGAATAATGCTGCTATGAACATTTGTTTACAAGCTTTTGTGTGAACAGATATTTCCAATTTTGAGGGGGTCTTAGGAGTGAACCTTTCAGTTTTTGGGGTACCACTGCCTGTGGGTGGGAGCCGAGTGTTTAACTTCAAGTATTTTGTGTTGTGGCAAGTGACCACAAGGAGTGGTACATTTTCAAAATTCATTCAGCATTTAGTTGACACGTGCTAGGTGGGGGACAGACCAATAAGAATAAACATAATAAGTAGATGCCTAAGTTGTTAGGTGATCAGTGGTGGGGAAGGAAGAGGGGAGATGGGGCAGGCGGGCGGCAGGTTGCAGCACTGCTGCGTGGTCCAGCAGGCACTGCGGGGAAGGATGTGAAGGACTTAGACACGTGGCCTCAGAGGACTGCACAGAGGTGGGGTGGCAGGGTGGAGGAAGGAAGGAAGAGAACGGGAGTGGGTGGGTGGGGTCAGCCAGTTAAAGGGGATGCAGGTGGAGGGTGCAGAAGATATCAGACCACTTAGGAACTTGAGGGCCCTTGTAAGGATTTTGGCTTTCACGCTGATAAAAATCGAGAGCAACTGTGGGGTATGAATAGCAGAGCGATGTGGTCTCATTAGAGAGTGGCAAATTTTCATTGTATTTTTATTTTTATTTCATTGTATTTTTAAAGGATCACTGACTGCTGTGTTAGAGACAGGCTGCAGGCGTGTCTGCCAGATAGAAGCTGGCTGGTGCAGAAGCTGTGTTAATAAAGGGTGGCGGCTGCCACGGCGGGAGTGTGGGGTGGTCAGATTCTGGATGTCGTCTGAAGGTAGAGCCAGTTCCTGTCAGACTGAATGTAGACGAAAGTCAAGGAGGACACTAAGATTTTTTTGGCTGAATAACTGGAAAACTGGGATTTATGATGAAGTTAGGGCTACATAAATTTTGGAAATAAATATTCATACTTTAATACATTAAATATATTTATAAAATATATTTTACATTTATGAAAAATGCTAACTGGTATATTGCTCTGTGGAACGTGGGTTGTAAACAAAATACAGATACTCTGTATAGTGGACCCTTGAACAGCACAGGTTGGAACTGCTTAGCTCCAAGGATTTTTTTCAGTAAATTCTACAGTCGTACAGAATCCGTGGTTGGCTGAATCCAAGAATATGGAACTGCAGATACAGAAGGCCAGCTTTAAAGTTGTAAGGGGATTTTCAGCTGCGCCCCCAACCCCAGGGTTGTTCAAGAGTCAACTATTAATTTTTTAGTAATTGAAATTTAAAAGAGTTGCAAACCTTCATTTTTGATGAATTGTTTAAAAGCAGGACTGCCGCTGCCTTCATTCTAGTGTCACAGAACGAAGGTGTTTGTACATTCATGGGAAGCATGCACTAGTCTTCTGTGTTAGATGTCACCACAGTCATCTGTGGGTCAAAAAGGATCAAAATCTTTTTGCTGTTTATATGTTGCAGATTCTAGAAGGTGTGGATTTTGGTAAGGCATATACTACAAATAGAATTATTTCAAATTTGTATTGATTACCTAAGTGCAAAGCATCATTTTTAGCTTGTAACTTAATTTGAATATAAAAGATAACAGAAAATAGTAAAGAAAATGTGCCATTATTTATTTCTTTTCAATTGGGCCTCCTTTAAACTTAATGGACAATGAATGAAACGTAAGCTGTAAATAACTAGCTTTTGTTCCCAAGATGAGTGAAATATTTTCATTTAATTATTTTACATCAAAATAAGAAAGTATATTTGTTACCTCTTAAACTACTTAAACACTAATCAGTGTGTTTAACTTAACTTTAAGAGAGAGCTTTTGTTATAAAAAGTATTATTTTTCTGCTCTTTAAGGAGTGCAGGACATCTTGACATTCAGGTTTTCCATGAAAGATACATGTTTCTAGAAGTCTGGTTATTTTCATACCAAGATTGGAGACAGCTTGTAAGTTTGGGAAGGAAAAATGAATTTATAAAAGCATGTAAACAGTTTACTAGAAAGTAAAAGGCAGATCTGTTAGGGTCAGTTTACAGAGTTACAATCTTCATGTTTACCTTGTGTACTAAGGGTCATGTTTTAGGCTGGTTAATAGGAGTAAGGGACAAAATAAAAGAGGCAAAAAAGAAAGTTTTAAAACAATGCTTGTCTTACTCTGAGGGTAGTATCTATCTGTGAATAACTAGATGTACTGAATTTACGTTGGAGATAAGTGTACAATTCTGCATTACCCTGTCTGCTGGGTCTTTCCAGCTTAGTACGGTGTCGGCAGTCAGGTGGTAGAGTCGAAGTCTCTGGGCCATTAATATGACTTAAAGGAAGAAAATCTTACAGAAAGTAGTGTACCATCACTTTTTCTTCTTTTTTTTCTGTATATATATATGTTTATTGAAGTATAGTCAGTTTACCATGTTTTGAATCTATCATTTTTAAATTATAAATTTAGCAGTCAATTAATACGTTGATCGCCACGTCACCCAAATCTGGGTGACAGCTGTGTTTCCTCGGGGGCATCTGATCCACAGTGGGCGATAAGCATGTTAAGAGAATAATAATTCTGTATGTAGTTTTTTTTACTATTAAAATGTGTCCCATATATACTGTACTTTGACACATTTTAATAGTAAAAAATACAGTATATATGGGACAGTGAGATGGGTACTTAATGTAGATGTGTCTTATTTAAGCCATTTTCTTCCAACTGATAGTTACATTTTTGGCAGTGTGACTTAACTCAAGGCTATCTGAAGTCCTGGGTCAAGGTTTGACAAGTACCAGGCTGCTGTTTCTAATCTGATGACGCTGCCACCCACAGTTGCGTGTGTGAGCACGGTCACGGAAAACTGTTTAATAAGTTTCATTGACAATCACACTAATTTTGTATTATTTTCTTTAACAGCAGAAGTGAAGACTATAAGCTGTCAAACCTTTGAGCAAATGGCATTTAAAGAAAAGATTCACTTTATACTGATAGTAAGAATTATACTTGAAAATGACTATAAAAACCGTCTTTGTTTAGTTAAAGTGCTCAGAGTAGCTTGGTGACTCTGAGCATATGGCTTGGAGAAAGAGAGAGCTTGTTCCCAGTTCTGTCTCTCTGAGTTCTTTACTTAGCTGTTGAAGCTGGGGTAAAGTTATTTATTTTAGAAATGAAAGTAAACATCAGTTTTAGTTTTTTGCAAAATGGGGATAGTAACAGGTAACCATACAAGGTTGCGTAGGTACTATGCGAGATAACATTTAAAGTGCCTTACACCGTGCTTGGCGTGGTTCTGAGCAGTCGGTACGTGGTAGCTGTGTTCTGGGAAAAGCCTGGCCCTTTTATAAATGGGTGGAGTGAGGATTCTTTCATCAATACTGCTTGGGATTGAATTGGAACTCTCCGGCTTATCAAGTTGTGGATAATTTTTTTCAGCTTTCTAAGAAGGCTGGTGTCCTTGTCTGAAGTGAGGAATGGTAGGTAGCGCTGACCCCATGGGGTTGCTGGGGTGTGACTAAAGGTAACAACAGGATGTACTGCATAGTAAGTGCTCACTAAACTGAGCTCTAATTAGTGCTGTGGAAAGAATGTGCAAACTCTGGGAAATATAAATAGGCCTTTGAGGTAATACAGTGACTCTAGTCTCTTAACTTAAAGGTTGATTTGGAAGTTGAGGGAAGAAGTTGCAGTTTTGTGATTTAGGTTAAAGCTTGTTACTGTTTATGAAAGCTTCAGTGGAAGGTGAAAACCAGATTTCTTTATTCTAAGAACCCTTTGCTCTCATTTCAAACCTTTATTTATTCTAGCCCTTCCTGATGCAGAAGCTTCTCTTAATAAATATGATACTTTTCCTCTCAATTTGCTGCTGGCTTGCCCAGACGGGATTCTTTCAAGGGAAAAGTAAATTTTACTTCCAAGCCTAGATAGAGGGTTGTTATTGGATTAGGTGAAGTACTGGAGAGCCTTGTTTTCTAGTCATCCACCTCCAGCCTTGCTTATGTGGGGAAAGGTTTTTTCTTCTTATGCCCAGATTGCTGTCCTGATGTGGCTGTCAGTCACCCGAAGCTCGCCTGGCCTGGCAGCCGGCAGGTGGGGCTGAGTGCTGGGCCCTGCCAGCCTGAGGGTCTCTGCTCTAGAGGAGGCTGAGGAAACGGAACAGACTTGAGCGACTCTTGCTGTCAAAGTTTACATGAGGCACAGTGGCTTATACCTATTTGGGAGTTTTAAAAAAGTTTAGCTTTTTGTATTTTCAGTTTTATCTTGGTAAGTATGCCTCATCAAAGGACCATTTCAATTTTTTGTCCGAATATCCTTGTTGAAAGTTGTTCAGTGTTAGGGCAAGTGGGTACAGCTCAGTGTTAGACTGCATGCTTAGCTGGAGATTGAACCCAGGACCTCTATTAAATAAAAAAATTAAAAAAAAGAAAAAAAGAAAGTTATTCGGTATCAGAGGGCTTTTGACACTTGCTAAGTCACCTAATTTTGCTTTGCCTCAACTTGGAGAAATATGTTTCTAAACTAGTTCTATTCCATACAAAATTAAAGTGTTTTAAGTTATAAAAGCAATACAGATTGCTGTTAATTGTAAAAAAAATTCAGAAATATAATGTGTATGGTGAATAGTAAGTCATTACCTTCCCCAGTGTCCCCTCCTCTTGGCAACTTGGTGTAACAGGTTAGGGTGAGTTCTTTTATACCTTTTTCCTTGCACACGTCGCTTGCATGCGAGTGTTTTTCTTATATTTGGTTTTGCAAAAATGGGCTTATACTGTACGTGTTATTCTGTAATTGTTTTTACATCTTCCTATATGAGTATGTAACAGATCTATGTCATTCTTCTGTGATGCCTTCAGCAAGATTTTATTTGCATTCAGTATGCTGTTGTCTCTACCACCAAATGATTTATGTGGGGCACCACTGATGTTTCTTTAGCTTTAAGTTATGGCAGATTTGTAGAGCCCTCGCTTAGCAGTGTTTAGCATTCAGCAGGTATTCAGTAAGTGTTAATTTATTTAAATATCTAGCACTGCCAGGTGGTGAGTAGTCCCAGTCATCTGTAACATTTACAGTAGTCTCTCATAAACCCTATAGATTATTATTACCACTACTGTGAATGAAATCTGGTTGCATGGAATTGCTATTAAAAGGTAAGCTTTGAGAGGTGAGGAGGGAACATCCCGGGCTATGGCTGCTTCTAAAGAAGCGATTGTTGTTCTTGGGATCCCTGGTAGCATTTATTAGAAGGGTTAATTTGGGACAGGCTATTGAAGGCAATGACCCCAGCAGATGCTTAGGGTCAGAATATGTGGTTTATAAAGGATTTTTAAACACCATAGTTAGATTTTTAAATGGCACATTATGTTTTTAAAGTTTCATAATCATTAGTTATTTCTTATAACATCCCTTTGAGGCAGGTCAGGAGCATTTTTCCTTTTTTATGGTTGAAAAAGCAGATGCAAAGATGTTGAGTGATTTGCCCACAGGCACACATTAAACCGATGGCAGAATCTGCTCTCTTGTTAGTAAACTGAACCACGCGCCTCTCTGGGAGTTATAAGTGAGTAATAAAGTTGTCGCCATTTAGTGACCTTTTGATGGCTTCCTGGAATAGTGAGTGTAGTTTAGAAACCTTTTACCTACTTTCTTTTTTGAAAGGAACAGTTTTAAAGCTAGAATTTATTTGCATCATGATATTAAATGTTTTAGAGAAATTTATCCTGTTCTCTTAAAAATAGAAGAAATTATATGAAAATGTATTAAAACAAAATACAGTGGATGTAGTTTTTCTGGGAGAACCTTTACTAGCTTGTAAATCAGTATTGTAAATTAGAGGAAGACAGTACAAGGCTTTGAAGATACTTTAAAGTAGGAGAAAAATGAATCATTAGGTTATATTTCCACAAGTAATTTTAAGTTGAAACACTGTAGCTCATAGAGCCAGAAGAGATTTTCAGAGATCATTTGTGAATTTAATTTTATTTTTTTTGGTGGGACGAGGTAATTAGGTTTACTTACTTATCTGTTGTTAGAGGAGATACTGGGGATTGAACCCAGGACCTCATACACGCTAAACATGCACTCTACCACCTTCCCTCCCTTGGACCTGTGAATTTAGACGCCAGGTATACTGGCAGGTGACAACATGGAAGGTTATCTAGTCTGAAAAAGTATCTACTTTTTTTAATACAATCTGGGTGGCATTCCTTTAGTTATAAGTTTACTTGTTTGAAACATTCTCTATTTACTTGTTGGTACTTGATTCTATTCTTCTGTAGATTGCTGTCATATTTTTAAAGGATATTTTAAAATTCAGGATTAATTGCTGTGTAATTTTTTTTTAGGAGTCAAGAATCTGTTATGTAAGAGTATGCAAGTTGAATTTTGAGGCATTAAATGGGACACTGGTTTTACATCAGCAAGTCATTGCTAGAGTTTACTACTCCGTACTTAATGTTCTTCACAAAACTAGTTAGCAAATTCTTGCAGAATGGTGCCAGATTTAGGCTGTGTATTTGTTTCATATTGCTGCTGTAACAAGTTGCCACAAATCTAGTGGCTTAAAACAACACACTTATTATTTCGCAGTTGTAGTTGTCAGAAGTCTGCATTGGGTCTCTCTGAACTGAATTCCTTGTGCAGGCTCCAGAGGAGGACGTTGCCTTGTCTGTTCCAACCTCTAGAGGCTGTCCGCGTGCTGCTCGTGGTCTCTCCCCCATCTGCAAAGCCAGCAGTTTAGTGTGTGCAGATGTCTCTGGCTTTGACACTGCCTCTCCTGCCTCCCTCTTTCACTTACATTAGGACTCTGGTGATTTCACTGGGCCCATCCAAACAATCCGGGATAATCTTCCCATTTCAGGGTCAGTTGATTAGTAACCTTAATTCTGTCTGCAACCTTAATTCCCTTTTGCTATGTAACAACAGTTTCACAGATTCTGGGGATTAGGATACAGTCATCTTCGGGGAGGCCATTATTCTGCCTGCCACAGCCTCTAGTTTAGCAAAATCGTTTAGCCTTTTAGACTTTTCTGTAAAATGAGATTAATATTTACTGTTTACCACAAAGGAGTTTTATGAAAATATAAATCACATGCTAATGCAGACAGACCATACATAGAATACACTCAGAAATATTAACTGATGCCTTCTGATTGATCTTATCTGTTAGTTTGATACTTGGGGACAGGTGTCTTCAGGGTAACGTGTGAGTGGGTTTGGTAAACTCCAGTCCAAATATCTGGGCTTAAACTTGTCTCTGGAAGGAGAACAAGACGTCGGTGACTCAGGCGCTTTCCAGAGAGTGAGGCTTCTTTGCTGTTGTTTACATTTTATTTGACTCTTATAAAGGTTTTTGTCTTAGAATTCAGCCTTTCCAGACCTTTGCTTGTTGAGGAGAGTGATAATTTATAGCACAGTGTTGAATAAAATAGATGAATGCTTAACTTTGGTTTGCTTTATGGCTTGAATCTGTTTTAGTCTCAAAGATACAACACATCTTTTAGGCAGTAGACTTTTCTACTTTTGTGATTTTTCTAAGAAATATTATAATAATAATTAAGGAAGGGCCTTGAGTAATTGCAGTTTTAAATCTCAGTGGCTTATGATTGATTCCTTTAAATGTGCCTAGATGGTATCTTTTTTGAAGTTAACTTGGAGAATTGCTGTTTTTAGTGTTGTCATTGCCTAATTTTTCTTTGAATCTTTCAACTCTCAAAATTATGCTGGGAGGCCAGTCATAAAGTGAAGCAGTAGATAGTGGAAATGGCTGTGAGAAAGCCCTTCCAAAGGGACTCTTAGGGGGAGATGTATGTCTTCTTTAGTATTCGTGTCTGCAGGTTAAAATGTGAGCTATGTAAAACATTTCTTTGCAAACATCTTGTAGCTGTTATTGATGGAGAGAGAGGCCTGTTAATTCTGTCTTATTACAAACCTGTTTCAAGTAAGTAAGTGATTGAAAGGTTTTCACTATTGTGCTTGGAAAAAAATTGTTTCTTTCTAGATTGCATTATCACGTATTTCTTTGTACACATAACTGCTTACTGAATATGACTGAAGTCAGGATGTGCCTAAAGATTGAGTTGTCACTACTGGTTTGATTCCTGTAGCAGGACAGGATTCTCTGACTCTAGGATGTCTTTCCCGATTCCAGCCCTTCTCTCTTTGTCCTGTCACTGTTCTCTACCTGTTTCTAGTGCCCCCATAACACTCTGATGACAGGCGGTAAATACTGGGCAGCAATGTATTTTCCTACATGCATTAGTACAAAGTCCGTTTCACAAGGTTCTGTCTACCCTGAGTTGTAAATCTATGCTCTCAAAGTTTGTTCTACATATATCAGATATTTTGTCTGTGTTTCTTAGAAAGTAGATACCTGAATGATTGGGTTTGATAGTTCATGTGGTACTGTATTTAAATTATCTAACTTTAAAAAAATTAAATATTGGTACCTTATTTTAATGGAGGTGATAAGTTCAAGTACCACGCTTCATTGTCACACTTCATCAGGGATCTATTAGAAGCAAAAGAGTGCGTGTTTCAGGATGTGTGTTGCGTGCCTCCCCCATCACCTTGATCATATGGAAACTGGGATGGATTTGGTTAGGTTTAAATTGTGCTCTGCCGCTTAACCAGTTGCATGACCTTAGGCAGTTTATTTCTTTGAGCCTTATTTTCAGGATATGAAAAATGAGGAGAATAATATTTATTTCATTGTTTTGTTATAAATTAAATAAGATGACATAAAATACTTAAACTATGTTTAGTTTATAAGAGCCAAAAAATTAAACAACTGTAACATATTGTAGAGTAGGGAGAAGGCACTTTTACTACATGTCTTCAAATTACCAATTGCTAGTGGTTTAGAACAAGCACTTAGTATGGTCAGTGTGCGCTGCATTATGATAAAATAAACTGAGTGCTTATTACCTGTGCGCCTAATTATTGGAAGTCAAATTCATATAGTTTTGATTAATCTTTGTTCTTGGAGCCCTAATTTTTTTTCTTTCCTTGTTCATTTTTTCCCCTACAGTGTTTAATAAAAAAAAAAAGGTAACAGAGTGGGCATTTCCTGCTGGGAAATGTCTGTTTGGGGGGCAATGTCGTTAATAATTTAGGAATATAAATTTAGGATGAGATATAGTAGAACCACGATGGTTAAGAATACTTGCAAACCAGACGCATTCTAATCCTGGAACCTGGCACTTCTGGTTTGGGCAAATGACTTAAGCCTCTCTGATGCTTAATTTAAAATCTCTGAAATGAGGATAATGATAAAACTTACCTCCTACTTTGGAGGGATTGAATGAGATAATCCACGTGAAGCATTTAGGATGGTGTCTGATACTGGTGAACTATGGTTGTTAACTGTTGTTACTGATAATGAGAACTGGGAGAAGGGATGAGTAGTAGGCAGACCGCCATGTGGGGTGTGGTGTTTAGAGCAGCGTTGTCAGTAGGAGTCCGGTGTGAGCCGTGTAAACTGTAAGTTTCCTAGTAGCTGCGTTAAAAAGGTAAAAGTCACTTCGATAATACTCTGTTTAACCTTGTGTGTCCACAGTATTGTCATTTTAACATGTAGTCAATATAAAATTATTGAGATAGTTTACATTCCTTTTTCACACTGTCTGAAATCTGGTGTGTGTTTTACACCTATAGTAATCTTAATTTGGACTAAATTTTCCTTGGAGCTACTTGATCTGTATTTAGAGTTCATAAAATTTACAGGTGAAAAAGTAGATTTTCATGTCTAGGTTGTTCTAAACACATGTGAAAGTTTTCTAATAACCAAATTGAATATTAGTTTTTAAGTTAAAATTAATTAAAGTTAAATAAAATTAAAAATTCAGCCCTTCTGTAGTAGCTACACTTCAGGCAGTCAGGTTTGGAGGCTCCCCACCCCCCTCTGCCCCGTGTGCCTGTGCCCACCCCCCTTGCGTTCTTTCATTTACTTCTGGTGCTTAGGATTTTGTACTTTCTGTATGTTCATTCTTGTTTAAATAAGATCTTGCTGTCTTTATTTAAATAACTCCATACTTTTATTGAATTCTCGAGTTTCTTGATGTACATATGGAGAATAAAATTTTTTAAAATTTAGCTTCCTGTGTATTATTAGGTGTTTTTCTTTGATGGTGTTGTATTTTTAAATAGTTAATTTTTTCAAAAGTTAAAAAGTTTTTGTTTAAAAATACTCTTGTTAAAATCCATCTGAATATTCCATAAATATTGTTATGCTAGGTACCTTTTTTGTTATTAATATTACAGTAAGATAACTAAACTTCACATGTATAATCTATTTATCTCTTATCTCATTTGACTTAGGTAATGATTTTTTTTTAGGTGGGGAAGGTGATTAGGTTTGTTTGTTTGCTTGTTTATTTATTTAATGGAAGTACTGGGGACTGAACCCAGGACCTTGTGCATGCTAAGCATGCACTCTACCACTTGAGCTGTAACGTCCCCCTAGGTAATCTATTTTTTGACTTGACTGTTGATATCTAGTTTATTTTTACACTTGGATCTTTTTTGAGGGTACTTTTTAAAGGAAAATTCAACATTTTAGTGATTTAATATGATAAAACTTCTGATTTTGTTCTAAATTTTAGGGTTTATTTTCTTAATTGTATAATATTTGTATTTAAATTGAAACACAAACTTGGAGACCACAGTATACTCCAGGTAGTCTGTACACATGTAAGAAAATATCATAAGTGAAACTTCTGCATAAACAATTTAAACCAAAGCCCTGGAGGTTAGTTTGGCTTTAAAAATGTTTAAAACAAGGGTATGAATGGGAGGAGGAAGGACACCATCACTGAAGAATAACACTTATTTAAAATGTATTGTGGCTATCCTTCCTTTCTCCTGCAAGGCATCTTTAATGTAGAACAAACTATAGTAAGAATAATAGTAAAAAAAAAAATAATGACAGCCAATGTTTATTGAGTACTTTATATATATAGAAGTAGAGCAGTTCTCTGGGCTATATATGTAATGTCTTCTAAGCACACATATCTCATTTAATCTTCATGACAGCACTATGAGA
This sequence comes from Camelus dromedarius, assembly GCF_036321535.1. Taxonomy (NCBI): domain Eukaryota; kingdom Metazoa; phylum Chordata; class Mammalia; order Artiodactyla; family Camelidae; genus Camelus; species Camelus dromedarius. The sequence goes on from NC_087443.1 coordinate 3,299,570, forward strand.
GATACTATTAGCCCTGTTTATAGATAAGGAATATGAGGCTCAGAGAAAGTAGTAGAGTGTAGATTCCTCCTAGAGTAGTAAAAAGATGCCTAATAAAGCCATTTTCTTTTCTGCTCCCAGATGCTTTGTATCATACATTTAAAAAGTCAGGGACTCTGAAGACCCTTTCTGCTGGTCCTAAAAGAAGCCTTAGAATCCTTTGCAAAATAGTGCTTTAGGCAGCAACCACCCATTGATAAGAATTGTGAATTCAAACTGGTGTAGGCCAGCCCCTTCTCTTGGATCTCTTGACTCATAATCCAGTATCCCAGAGAATTGCTCTACTTCTAAACTAGCGCCAGGATTCAGATTTCGTCAGATGGCAAGGTCAAATAGTGATACAGGCAAGAAGCGGTTTTTCCTGTGAGTAAAGAACTCCTTGATGTATTATTATCCTGTGTTCATTTTTGACAAGGCTGAACTCTCAGCATTCGTTATTGTTATTAGGATGTTAAACCTTTGGAGGATTTTAAAAACATACAGTTTATTATCCCCTAGTTTTTCACACTAAAAGCTCCTTATGTATATGAACTTAAAATCGGTTCAAACTTTAAGACGACTCTGGAAAGTACAATGAGAGACTTAAAAGACTGCAGTTTTTAATGAATGAAATGCCTGTGTACAGATCGAAGCCAGCTTTTTTTTTAAGTGGCCTCTCAGCCACAATCTTTTTTTTTTTTTTTTGGTGGGAGAGGTAATTAGGTTTATTTGTTTGTTCTTAAAAGAGGTACTGGGGATTGAACCCAGGACCTCATACATGCTAAGCATGGGCTCTACCACTTGAGCTATACCCCACCCCCTCGAAGCCAGCTTTCTATGGCAAACATTAACAGTGTGTTTTAGTTCTCCCCCTCTTTGCCCCTCCAATTATAACTTAAATTGTCCTGATGGCTTATTAGCTGTGATTAAGTGTTGATGAAACAAACATAGGGCCCTAATTAAGTACAATGAATATCTCAAATGAAAAGAAGTTGTATATTATCTAAGCACCAATCTGCTAAACAGATGTTTAGCCAGCCTAATTAGGCACAGTGACTATTTATAATGCAGGTATTATATTTAATACGATATAGTAACTCACTTTTAGGAACATTATAAAGTTTTTTTAAGTTTTGGAAAATTCATTGATATTCAAATATGGGGACTCAGACTAGAGATGAATACACTTGAGGGTAACAAACATGCTGGTGATAATAGCTTTAAAACTTTATTATGGAAATTTAAAGCGTGCAAAAATGAAGTTCAGTGAATATTCATATACTTAGCAGTTAGCTTCAACACTTGTCCACATTTTGCCATTCGTGTATGTTTCACCCTGCGGCTCCTTTTCTCCCCTCCCCCTCCCTATGTTGCATTTTAAAGCAAATTCCAGATATCATTTCACACATAAGCACCATGCTGTTGTTACAACTAATAATATTAACAGTAATTCCTTAATGCCATCCTATAGTTAGATAGTTAGAAATGCTCACATTTCTCTGTCTCAAAAATGTTTTTTTACAATTGAATTGAATTGTTAGGAATTATTAGGATCCATTAGGATCACATTGCAATCGAAAGATACGTCTCTTAAGCTGAGTTTCTTCTGTAAAATCTTCTCCCTTTTCATGCCATTTATTTGGTGAAGGAACCATGTCATTTAGCCTGTATAATTCCCCACATTCTGTATTGGGCTCATTGAATCTTTTTGGTTTTGATTAACCTCTGTATTTCCTATAAACTGGTGTTAAGTTCTAGAGGCTTTTTTAGTGAGCATACTTCATAGGAGGTGCTATATTGTTCCCCCACGTATCATCAGGAGGCAGGTAATGTGAGGCTGATTCATTTTTAGTATTGCTACAATTAATTGGTCAGTGGTTTTAGGTGTTGTCAGCCTTCTCTGTCAGTTATAAACTTCCTGTCTACTTTCACCCAGTGGTTTTCACAACTAATGATTGTTGCCTGATCCATTATATAAGGATTGAAGAAAGGTTTTCTAATTATAGCACTCCTACTACATTTATTAGTTGAAATTCATTTATGTATCTGGTGACTCTAAAATACAGAAATGCAGGATAAATGATTATTTACTCTCTCACTTTGCTGGTTTTTAGAATAATGAGTTGGTCCTCTAGGAACTTCCTAAAATGAGCAATTAATTTTTTTGTTTTTTTAGTATTGTAGATTTTTATGTATTCTATGTGTTTTAATCTATTGTGATTGCTGTTTTTGATATTTTAATTGTCTGATCTTTGGCCATTTGGAGTCCCTTCAGATGGATTCATGTGTTCCTTTGAATATGATCCCGTTAGTTTCTGATAATTTCCTTACTTTCTGGCACAAGAGTTCTCAGGTTCATCTTGTACATTTCCTGCCCCAGACCTGGAATCACCTATTTCTTCATGGAGCCCTGGTGTCCTCAAGTGGGAAGTGGTTTTTAGAGATCATATCTAGGGTATAAGGGATGTTAATTGCTCCTGGTTTTGTTACTGTTTCTAGGCTTTTTTAGTGTTTAGACCCAGGAAATAAGGTCATTTTTGTTTGTTTTTAAAGAGAAAAATGAATGATGACTTTATACTAATATTTCCAATTCCCATGAAAAATTAGAGTTTTGATTTAACTTATTTTATATTTGTACCTTTTAAACTTTATGCTAAAAATCTTTTATGCTAAAAATATTCCTGACAATGTTAACATATGTTATATGTGACATACCTGTTTTGAAATAACAATGCCAGTCTTATTAGTCACAATAAGACTAATTAGTGCAATTCAAGATTTCTTTGTGTTGCTTTTTGTCCTTAGGCTACATTCCACTATAGACAGAAGAACAGAGTACTTATTTAAAATTGACTTGAAATAATTGTTCCTGTGTGCTTATCCTAACAACTTGATAAACAGGTGATTTAGTTCAGTTTGTTCTTGATTTTTAGGGATTACTCTTTTTTCCTTTTTAATTTTTTTGGTGTGAAATATTTACATTGTTTCAAAATGTTGAGAGTATTTTTTTTTAAGTCACTGGTTGGCATATCATCATTCTCCCCATTTTCTATCACTAAAGAAATGAAGTATTATTTTACCATGTGTTTTAATTTAAAATTTAATTTATGCTTGTATGAGTTTTTAAGGTTCAGGTTTAAAAGTCCAGTATAAATTTTCCAAGTCACCAGGTGGTTGCTAGATGGCAGTAAATACTTCTTGTTTATATATTGCTTTTTAGAATTTCACATATTTTACTGGATTTTGAAAATATTGCATGTCATAAAAGGCAGATGGAAATGTAATTGCTTAAAAGTTGTGATTGTGATATTTGCAGATAGTAAATAATTCTGTCCCCCCATCAGTTACCTCTTTAAAGATGTTGCGCAGGCTGATATTGAAATTATGATATAGGGTCAAACTTTCAGATTATGTGGCTCAAATTTGCCAGACTAGGTACTTTTCTAGTGGAGGAGAAAGACGGAATCTTTCCCTAGCAGTTTTTTGTATGTATCATTTGCTTGATGCCTAACTACCATGGAAATAGATGTTAAAATCAGCTCTTGAGTAGGTAGGTGGTGACAAACTGGTGGTACTGCTGTATTGGGTTGCTAGACTTTATTTGGCCCTATTTTCCTCTCATTGTCCCCCCCACTCCCCGCCGCAGTATCCCTGGTTTTTAGAATATTCTGTGTGGTGCCTTACCTAGATTTGGGCACTGGTTTGCCTTTGCTTATATTTGTACTATTTAGAGAAGCAAGATGATTTACTTCACAGGTTATTGAATTAACTTGCTTTTTATTTTTTAAGTCAAATCTTACTGATTTAATACAGTTAAGGGGTATAGACTTGTATATTAAGGTCTTGTTTTCTCTTTTTTTAAAGCAGCTTTATTGAGGTAGGCACAGTAGTTGTTGATGTATCCTGGAGAAGGTCTGGAGAACCTGTAGCAAGTGACTGTCTCTAGGAGGGGAATGCAGAGAATGTTTAGTGTCCGCTTTGTGCCATTGCCATGCTTCCCAGTTTTGCTGGCATGTACCGCTTTATTAAGTGTGAAAGTTCTCTACTTCTGCAAAGTTGTTAGTGATCAGTAATTCAGATGTAAGAAAATCTAAGGGGGGAAACACGGAAATCTCTCTTATAGCATGTATATTTTTGGCCTTGATTCTGACATTCAATTGTGTGATGCTGCTTCTTAGTTCCTGTGCTTAGATACTCAGGATGACACTAGCATGCCTCAGTGTCGTTATGAGATTAACTGGGCTGATGTTACTGAGTGGTGCCTGGCACGTGGCGGGTGAGGAGTGGAGTAGGAGCTCGTCTTTGTAGAGCATGGCTTTGCTGCCCTGCAGGTTTCAGGAGGGTCAGTGTAGCCACACAGGTATGAGGAGTGTATTGTGGAGTCTCAGAAGAGCTGTCTTCATTTGAGCCCGCAGCCTTCCCTTGGACTGGTCTTCCTGACTGCTTAGTTTACTTCAGCTTTTCTTCCCTAAAGTATATTTTCAGAGGACTCTTCTGGCTTTTCTGCCCGGCAGAGACTTTGGGGGCTGCTTTTACCTGTTCTCTTACCTACAAATAGATACATAAATTTATCTTGCTCAGTAAAAATAGAGAAGTTGAAATTTAAAGTTTTACAAATATCCTTGATGAATCTGCTTCCTCAGCCTCAAACTGGGTCATGTGATTTTAAAACAGGATTTTTTGTATGCGTCTTCTAGATGTCACTGCAGATATAACCCGGAAAATTGGGAATTTTCAAGAGCCTTTGTTGATATATAAATCAGCAGCATTAGAAATGAATATTTGAAACTGGAACTGTTCCCAGAATATTCAGGATGCAAGATTTCTGTAGGCATATGCAACACTTCACAAAGGCAGGCTCTCGGGGACAATCAGGATGATTGCAAGAATTTCTCACATGTAATATGTAATGAAATACAGAAGCATACAATTTACGTTAGAAGATATATCTGTATTGTTGAAGTCCAGATATCTATTTTTTTTAATTTAATTTTGCAGATGGTTAAAACACTTACATGGCTGAAAAGTTAAAAATTGTAGTAAAAAACGCTTTCATCCCACCTTTTCCCTCCATTTTTTGAGTTTCCTTCTTTCTACACAGGTAACCACTACTGTTTCTTGTGCATCATTTCAATGTTACTTATGCATAGAAAAGTAAAGCGCAGATCTGCCTTCTTATTCCTCTCTTTTTTACCTTCAGTTTTTAAAGCATACATACTGTTCCATACTGTTCAATTTTGTCCTTTAGCACACCTGGGAGATGTTTCACTGCACTGTATGTACACCAGTGTGATGAGATGCCCTCATTCTCTTAACAGCTTTATTGAAGTATAATTTTGACATAAAAGTTAAACCATTATAAGTATAAAACCAGTGGTTTTAAATAAATGTGTAGGGTTGTTCACTCATCACCACAATCCAGTTTTGTAACATTTCTGTCACCCCTAAAACGTTGCCTCTTGCCCATCTGCAGTCAACGCTCATCCCATCTCTAGCCCCAGGCAACCCCAGATCTCCCCAGTTGTTTCTGCAGCTCTGTGCTGTGATGTAGTTTACTTAACCACTCCCCTATTTTAGAATGTTTGGGTTCTTGTTGACTTTTTGCTTTTACAAACAGCTCTGAGGTAACTTTGTACGTAGGTTATTTCATACGTGAGCAAGAGTATCTGTGTGTGATCAGTTTCTGAGGGTAGGCTTTCTGGTTTAAAGGGTATATATATTTTTTATTTTGATAATCCTTGCTGATTTTTCCCCATATAGACAGATGTACATTCTCCCCAGCAGTATGATTTCTTGTTTTCCCAAAACTTACCAGCCAAGTATGTGACCAGACTTCTGAACTTTTGCAGTCTGCTAGTGGAAAGTGGTATCTTGGAGTAGTTTTATTTGTGTTTCTCTTAATGAGTGAGTTTTGAACTTCTCTTTATGTTTGAGAGCCAGTTGGGTTTCTTTTTATGTCAACTATCTCATAATATGTTCATTTTCCTGTTCAGTGGTTAGTCTTTTTATGAACTATTGATTTCTAGGTGTTGTTTACATATGGGACACTAGCTCTTTGTAGTGATATAGATTACACATAGTTCTTTTAGGATTTGTCATTTGTATTTTGATTTGCTTTGTGTAGCTTCTGTTGTTTTGTTTGCCATGCAGAATTTTTTTTGTTGCTAAATTTATCAATATTTCCTTTTGTAACTTCTGAACTTTGAATTAGCTTACTATTTAAAGTAAGGCATATATTGAATATCCTCCCAAGGTCATTAACTCATCATCACTTTGAATTAAGTTAGAGATTTAGCTAGATACACTGACTTCCATCTGTGACAAATGATGCATCTATGACCTTTGAAGATATGTTATCTCACACATGTACAAGTATATCTGTTAGATAAATCTTGGTGTATATTCCTGGGGCTGTGGATATATGTGTTTTTAAAATTTTGACAGTTATCATATTGAATACATGTTTTTTTCAAGACTATTAGATGTTGCATTGCTAATAACTGGTGAAGAAATTAATGGTAATTTGTATTCAAGATGCCATATTGTTAAGCTCCTCCAATGCTAGAAAAGCTTTGGTTGAAAGTAGAATAATAGCTATACATAAGAATCTCCTTTTTTTCAGTATGTATTGGTCTTCAAGGCAGCAGAATCATATTTTAGAAATTCCTGAAAAATTTGCATTATCTCAAAAAAAAACAAAACCGATGTTCTCCTTGACATCTGCCTGAGAGCAACACTTGTCCACGTGCAGAAGGAAGCATGTGTGCATATGTTTACTGCAGCCTGTTGTGGTGGGGACAGCTGGACACCATTTAGTGTCATTAGTAGAGAAGAAGCCAAACAAACCATGGTAAATTCCTACAGTAATTGTACCACAAAAATAATGTGATAGTCGGTGTTTACTGATTGGAAAGATCTCAAAAACATTTTTTCAGTGAAAAATCAAAGTTGAAAGACATTGCATTAAATACAGTACCAATTCAGTAAAAATATAGTCACAGAAATACTATATATGGATGCATATACATGTCTATAAATGGAAAAGTCTGGGAAAAAATCTGGAAGGATGTATGCCAAAATGATAAAAGTGTGTATCACTGGGAAGAGGATGGAGTTGGGTCTGGTAACGTAGGACTTACTTTAATGTTTCATTATTTATAACTAACACTAACTGAAAGGTGATTTTACACACACTTTGGCAATAGAAGTATGTTGTTTCACCCGTAGATCCCTGCGAATGCAGAGAAGGGGGGCTGGCAGGGTACTCCTCACAGGGGCTGGTAGTCCTGCTGAAGAGGGTGTGAGAAGAGGGGGGTGGCGGGAGGCAGCACTCACTGCTGTGTGCGTCTGTGTTTCTGTATTTTTGTAAAGCAAGTGAGTTCATGTATTAAGGTGTTTGATAAAAAAAAAAGACTAAATTGTTTGGGACCAAGAATTCATATGAGAATGTGTTCTTATTTAGCCAGGCTCGTTTAACAGTTCTTAATGAAAATAGTAGCTGCCAGTTGAGTCACTGGGTGGGGAATAAAGATGTATTTTACTGATTTGCTGATAATTAGGCATTAATTTACTTGATGTAATGCATGTTCACCACTTCAGGGCAAATACAAGAATACAAATGAGTCCTTTTCCCATACACCATCATGAATACTAGTGGTTCTAATACATGCAAGATAGAAAACATAGTCAGAGCTGTTCTTTGCTTCCCCAGTGTCCTCCTCTGGAATTTTCTCTCGTCCTCCCCTTCGCTTCTCCAACTTCTCCTGCGGTCTGGATATCACTCTAGTTCAGTTTTCTTAGTTTTTACTGGTCCAGGATCAGATCTGTTCTTGTGAAGGAGGAATCATCAGTGAGAGGAAAAAAATATAAAATTCTTCTTCATCCCTTTATTCCATTAGTCACTGAAATATAAAGATGTTTCCAGTCAGTCCTTCTGTCTCTGTCCCTACCTTATATCTTGTGGATTCTGACAAGAGGTTCCTACCTGTCTCTCTGATTCTGTCTTGTGTTCCTGGAGCCCGTTTTCCACAGAGGAGCCATGGTGATCTGAGACGCATGTCAGACTGTGTCGCTTCTCTGCACGGAAGTTTGCCGTGGTTCTCCTGTTGCTGTCACGCCGTGCTCCTCCCGTGGTGGCTCTCAGAATTCTCGATATGCTCATTCATAATCGCGACCCCCTGCATTGCCACCTTTCCCCTTGCTCTCCAGTTCTCCGGACATGGTACTTCTGATTTCGGGTCATTACACGCCTTGATTCTTTCTCCTAGGACACCTTCCCTGACACCCTAAGGCTGACATATGTCCCTCTGCATGCCCTGCTGCTTCAGAACCTGATCACAGTAGTTATTTCTGTGTTGTAATTGCTCACTCATTTAACTGACCCCTCCACTAGACTCCTTTGAAACGAATACTAGATCCTAGATTGCATCCCCAGTTCCTGACTAGTGCCTGCTGCATATTAGGTTTTTGGTGCAGTATGTGACTCAGTGGATTGTAATTTTACATGCAGCCTCTCAGCCATTTTCTTCTCTTACCTTCTTTCTCTTATTCTTTCCCCACTCAGTGATGAGGGAGTAGGAGAAATAGGGAAAAGGGGAGAAGGAAAAGGAAACTGAAGAAGAATGGGAGGAACATTTGCTGCTGGGTTCTTAGTAATAATAGTAATAATTCTATGCTTAATTCTCCCTCCTCCCACTCCAGAGATAAAAGAATTTATTTTTGTTACAAAGAATGGATATTTGCTATTCCAGTTTCAGGTTTCTGGGTAAGGGATATGATTTTTAGTTTAAAAACTAAAAGGGCAGTGTGTATGCTGAATTATTTAGGGGAAAGTGCACTGATGTCTGCCATTTACTTCATTTTTATTATTTACTTATTTATTTAAAAAATTGAAGTATAGTTTATGTACAGTATTATGTAAGTTACAGGTGTACAATACAGTGATTCACAGTTTTTAAAGGTTATATACTCCGTTTATAGCTATTACAAAATACTGGCTATATTCCCCAAGTTGTACAGTATATCCTTGTGGCTTGTTTTATACATAATAGTTTGTACCTCTTAACTTTTGACCTCTATATGCCCCTCCCCCTTCCTATCCCCCTGGTAACCTCTAGTTTGTTCTTTAGATCTGTGTGTCTGTTTCTGTTTTGTTATAGTCACTAGTTTGTTGTACTTTTTAGATTCCACATATAAGTGATGTCATGCACTATTTGTCTTTCTCTGACTCATTTCACTTAGCCTTGCCGTTTACAGTCCCTGTCTGAGCATCCCCTTCTCTGCCGTAGCTGAGTCTCGTTCTGATACACGCTCTTTCTTCAAACTGTGTTAGTATGCTTTGTAATTTTTTACTGAAGCCTGGGCATGATGTACTGGGTAAAAGGAACTAAGGCCTTTAATATGAGGTTTTATGTTTATCACCTAGGAGTTAGGCTATGTTTACTGTTTGCTGTAGCCGTAGGTATTAGAGGCTAAAATTTCCTTTCGTGTACTCGCTTTTTTTTGTCTTTCAGGTTTTCCTAGAGATTTCTTAAATAAGGTCTGATACATGCAGGTTTTCATTTGTAATCAAATTTCATTTGTTATTATGCAGGAGTTACGTGGATATAATGTAAAGGTGTGGGGGAAGTAGTCCTGTGATCAGGTGTCATTCTTCTAGTGAGCTGGTGTCCTTGGGCTGTGACCTTCACAGATGCTTCTCCTCCTTAAATGGGACCGGAAGGCTTGAGAGCTGGAGTTGGGCATTTTACTCCCCCACCACTGGTCAGTTAGGCTCTGGTAAAGCCCCAGTAGGTTAGACTCTCATAAAACAGTTTCTCTTGAGGGCAGGGCTCTGTTTTTACTGAATGTTCTGGGTGTATTTCAAAATGGTGAATAAGTTTCCTCTTCCGCTGCCAGAGCATTAGGGAGATTTTTCTCTGATGTTCTCTGTGAGAGCCTGTGTTCTCATTTCATGAGTGCATGAAAGTGTGGGGGCTTTCCTAACCCTGAGCCCCTTGGAGTTTTTCCGCTCTCAGGCTGCCCAGGTGGGGCCTCCAGCACAGGGCTCTACTCCTGCGCTGCCTCTGGTAAATTACGGTAGTCTGTGCTGGCTGGTTCTCTCTCCAGTCTGGGCAGTGGTTTCTTCTGTGACCTTAGTTCTCTATTGGATGTAAGAAGTTACTGATTTTCAGTTTGCTTTTTTTTTGTTTTGGTTTTGGTTTTGGGTGGAAGTGATGACTTCCAGTCTCCTTACAGGCCAGACCAGTAACTGGAAATCGCCTGTCATTTAGCCTATTTTCTTTTTTAATTTTATTTTTTATTGAAGTGTAGTTGATTTTCAATGTTAGTTTCAGGTGTACAGCAAAGCGATTCAGTTACACTTACACATATATTTTCTTTTCAGATTCCTTTCCATTACATGTTATCATAAGAAATTGAATATAGTTCCCTGTGCTATATAGTAGGTCCTTGTTGTTTATCTGTTTTATATGTAGTAATGGGTATCTGCTAATCCCAAACTCCTAATTTATCCCTCCCCTGTCTTTCCGCCTTTGGTAACTGTGGTTTGTTTTCTGTGTCTGTAAGTCTGTTTTGGTTTGTAAATAGAATTTGTATCTTTTTTTCCCCAAGATTCCACGTGTAAATGATATCATATGCTATTTGTTGTTCTCTCTCTGACTTACTTCGCTTAATATGACAATCTCCAGATCCATCCATGTTGCTGCACATGGCATTGTTTCATTCTTTTTATGGCTGAGTAGTATCCCTTTATATAGACATACCACAGCTTCTTTATCCAGTCATCTGTCGATGGAAATCTAGGTTGTTTCCATGTCTTGGCTCTTGTGTAAATAGTGCTGCTGTGAACATTGGGGTGCATGTGTCTTTTCAGTTTGGAGTTTTATCCAGATATATGCCAGGAGTGAGATTGCTGGATCATATAATAACTCTATTTTTAGTTTTTAAAGAAATCTCCATACTGTTTTTGTAGTGACTGTGCCAATTTACATTCCTATCAGCCGTGTAGGAGGATTCCATTTTCTCCACATCCTCTCCAGCACTTATCATTTGTAGACTTCTTAATGATAGCCATTCTGACTGGTGTGAGGTGATACCTCATTATTGTTAATTGAAATGCAAATCATTTACTTTAAATATAAATGGGTCACAGATAGATAAAGAAATGGTGGAAAGATAGCTCATAAAGTAGGTAGAGTAAGACAGCGATGGTAGATTCTGTGTGTTCTGACCTGGGGCCACACAAAAAGTTGAAGAAATGCAGAACTTTGGCAAATGAATAGGAGTTTTCCAGATGGGAACTAGGAGGAGGGATTCTCCCGGGACAGACAACGCTGTGGCCGAAGGCCCAGGGGGCGGGGAGAATTGAAAGCTGTGAAAGCCTGGCATGGCTGGAGCACAGAGCCTACGCCTGCCTGGTTCTCACCTATCAGAAGTACACTCTCCGGTCCCCATACCTCTCTGGTTCCTTGCTTTAGGGCCAGTACTTCGAGTTGGAGCTTCTCATCCTTTGCTTTGGCCCTAATCCTCAGCCAAGCATCTTGGTGGGTTTTTCCTCAAGAAAAAAAATAACAGCCCATTAATGTAAACACAAACACTGAAAACACAAATTTCACAAAATAATAACTCTACCATCTTCATTTCACTCAGGTATTTTCTCTTCTTTTCAACTTCATTTTTTGAAATGCTGGACAGGACCCACCAAATTATACTCACAATCTATTAATAGGTTGTGACTCACAGTTTGAAAACTACTTGTGTAAGGGAATCTCGATATATTAGTATTCTCAGAATGAGAACTGTCATCTTTTGCCAGAGTTATCCCCAAATATTTAGTAATTTTGTATTCTATTGTAAATGGTATTGCTCTAAAATTTTAATTTCTGATCACTTTGCATATAGTACAGTTGATGTGTCTATATTGATTATGTGTCCTAAAGCCACTTATTAGTTCCAGAATATTTTTTTGTAAATTACTATTTCTGCTTTAAATGTTTCATTACATCCACCAGTGAAATCTTTTGGGCCTTAAGTTTTCTTTGCAGGAAAATTTATAACTACTGGGTAAATTTTTAAAATAAAGATCTGTTTCAGTTACCGTTTCTTGTTGTGTGTGCTGTTGTAGTTTGTGTCTTCCAAGGGATCTGTTCATTTTATCTAAGTTGTTGAGCTCATTGGCATGGAGTTGTTCATAATATTACCTTTTTATACTTTTAGTATTTGTAGACTCTTATGGTGGTGTCACCTCCCTCATTCTTGATAATGGTAGCTTTCATCTTTTTTCTTTTTGTCATGATCCATCTGCCTAGATTAGCAATTTCATTGTTTTCAACAAATCACATTTTATTTTTATTGATTTTCTCTTTTTCCATTTTCTGTTGCATTGATATTTATGTTGATTTTTATTATTTCCTATCTCCTACTTACTTCAGGTTTAATTTGCTCTTTTCCTAGTGTCTTAAGGTAAGTGAACTTGAAGTCATTGATTCAAGAACTTTTTTTTTTTTGATGTAGGCATTAAGTGCTATAAATACATGCCTAAGTACTGCTTTAGCAACATCCTACACATCCCAATATGTTATATTTTTGTTTTCATTCTGCTCAGAATACTTCTTCATTTTCCTTTTAATTTCTTCTTTCACCCATGGGTTATTTTGACATGTGTTACTTAGTTTCCAAGTATTTGTAGACTTTTCAGAGATAATTTCAGTTACTGATTTCTAAATTAATTCCATCGGGGCCACACTTTGTGTCACTTAAATGCTTTCAAACTTATTGATACTTGATTTGTGACCCAGAATGTGATCTTGGTAAATGTTTTGTGTGCAGATGAGAAAAATGTATTTTCTCTTCTTGTTGGGGGGAGGGCTGGAGATGTAAATCAGGTCGAGTTGGTTGACAGCATTATTTACTTTTGCTTGGAATTTGCTGAACTTCGTGGATCTGTAGGTTTATAGTTTTCATCCAGTTTGGGAACAATTTGGCCATCATTTCTTTGAAAAAAATGTTTTCATTTTCTTTGGGGATCTCAGTGACAGGTATGTTAGGCTGTTGAAAATGTGCCACACTCTCCTCATCTTCTTCTTTTTTTGCAGGTGGGAGGGGGGTTCTTTTTTCTTTTTGTTTTATTTTGGGTAGTTTCTATTACTGTGTCTTCAAGTTCACTAACCTTTTCCTCATCTAGTAAATTTTTCATCTCAGACATTGTAGTTTTCATATGTGAAAGTTTCTTTTGAGTCTTTTAAAATTATTTTCCGTGTCTTTATTTGACTTTTTGAATGTATGGAATACACTTATTAATTGATGTCCATAGGTGTTAATTCTGGACAGTTCAGGATCAGTTTTGAGTGACTGGTTATTACCATTATGGCTCATGTGTTCCTACCTCTTTGCATGCCTTTTAGTCTTATTTGGATGCCAGATACTGTGAATTTTGCCCCATTGAGTGCTGGATATTTTGGTAGTCCTGTAAATCTTCTTGAGCTTTTTCTTAGGATATAGTCACATGACTTGGAAACAGTTTGACCTTTTTGGGTCTTGCTTTTGAGACTTGTTAGGCAGGTTGGGAGCACTGCTCAGATAAGGGCTAGTTTTTCTCCACTACTAAGATAAGACCTTTCTGAGAGTGCTGCTCAATGTCCCGTAAATTATGAGTCTTTCTAATCTGGCTGGCAGGAACAAGAACTTCTTTTGACCCCTTGTAAACAGGCACTGCTCTCTCTAATCCTTTCTCGTGGTCCTTTCCATGGCCTTGGGTAGTTCCCTCACATGCGTGTGCTGATGAGACCTCTGCTGAATTCTTGAGGTTGACCTTTTGGAGATCTCCAGGGTTCTCCTGTGTGGCCTTCTCCTCTCTGGTACCCTGTTGTGTGAACTCTAGCTACTTTGGCTTCCTCAGACTCTCTGCTTCTTCAAAGAAGGAGTTTTATGGCCTTTGCCGAGGCTCTCTCGTATTGTGCCAAAGCCTGATAACTCTCAAGGCAGTGGTTATAGGGCTCACCTCATTTGTCTTCTGTCTTTTGGAGAATCTCTGTCCTTTTTTGCCTGATGTTCAGTGACTTGAAAACCATTGTTTAAAGTATTTTGTTTGTTCTTTTGTTTCAGGCTGGATAGTGAGTTGTGTTGCTTGTTACTCCGTCTTGGCTGAAAGAAGATACTAGTAATTTCTTTAAAAGAAAATATCTTACACGCTAAAAAAAAAAAGTCAATATTCTAGAAACACAAAAATGGTGCATCAGAATTTATGCCTAGTATCTGTTGAAGAAATGATCAGTTTAGCTCACTGTATTCATTAAATTGGGGCTGAATAATATTTGATTGTGATTTAGATAAGACGTCAGATTGTCATAAAGAGTTTCATTTCTTTATCAATCTGCTTCTTCCACTGTTTACCTGTATCTTCTTTTACACTACCTCATTGAGACTGTGGAAATAATTTTGGTTGGTGTCATAGATGTTACTTTAGGATTTCATGTTGGTTATAGTTAATAGAAGGTTTGCATTTTTGGTAATATTTGAATAATTATATTACTTAAGGATGTATAAAACTTAGGTTTTTGGGAACCTTTGGGAAAAGTAGGTCACTTGTAGATACTGACTACAGTTTTTACCTTTTTCTAACATCAAGCCTTAAAATTTTTGAATGGAATTCTTAACAAAATGTCTTGATATTTTATGTTGTCTGAAAGATTGTTTTAAACTTAATTTAACTCTTTTCTTCATGATAGTGACTGTATTCTTGATAAGCCTTAGTGCCTACTTAAATATGAGGTATAAGATAGGGGAAGTACAGTAGAAGGATGGTATGTTGTATTCTCTGGTTAACCACGTCTAGTATTTTAATCTTTGTGGAAGAAGCACAATTACTTCTGATAACTGTGGAAATGGCAGTAGGCCCAGTTATGCAGGAAATAGGGAAATTTTGGCAGAGTTAAAATAAAAACCAAGTTGAGGTGAAAATGTATATCATTTAGAATTGAATCATTTAATATTTTGTTGAAATAATAGGCCATAGTCATATTTTTAAAGATATACTTGTCAATTAAGTATAAACAGATGAAAGCTGGTGAAATAAGTATATTTCTCTATCTGATCAGTTTATCTCATTGCATCTTAAGATGATTTTGCAGGATACTTGGAAAGCAGGCAATGTTAGGCCTTTATAGAATTAATGGAGATTTATTTAAAATAGAGGATGGATTTCATTTCTTTTAGAGAGAGTTGAAGTTACCTTTTCTTGGCAAGAGATCTCATAATTGACAGCCTTTAAGTAATATTAAATACAAATATTTAATATGAATAACTTTATATTAAAAACCAACGTTTTATTTGGTTTCTGGTTATTATAAAAAACTCATTATAGGAAATAATGGAAAATCTAGAAAAGCAGACAGGAAAAATACCCATAATTCATACATTGCAGAGATAACTGCTATTAATATTTAGTATATCCTCTCAAGTCTTTACCTGTATATGTATTTTATATATAACTTTTCTTTTTAACAGTTTGACACAGTGACCCCGGAATGGGTGGGTAGGTTTAACTTACGTATTAGTTATGGATAGATTTTTAAATGATGATGGGCTGCTGCTACCTGATAGGCAACATGGAGGAACACTGAACAAAAATCTGGGTTTAATCTCTTCCTGCCTGTAAGCAGTTGTGCCCTCATAACCGCTTACAGCCTGCCTCTGTTTGTTCTTTTATACCAATAGGTAATAGTACTTTTCCTATTTACCTCCAGGGGCTTTGGTTTTTGGGTTTTTTTTGATAGAAATGAATGTGCTTTGAAAGATGTGATATCAAATGTATTATTTTGTTATAATATTAAATAATGTCTTTGGTAGTAAATATTTTCATATCTGGTTAAGTCTGATTAACTTGCTTCAAAGTTTTCTTGTTCTCCCCCTTTCTCCCATTTGAATTAGGTAACCTTTATGAAAAGCCATGCTGGAATAGAAATTCTTAAACTTTTTTGGGTCAGAAAGCACAAGCTTTATTGCCATTATGTACATAATCTCTAAAAATTCTGTCTTTAATTGCAGGGTCTTCAGAGACCTATAGAAAAACGCTCTTACTGCTTTCAGGATAACTCTGCTTGTATATATAGTTCACACCACCTTGGTTTATCTACTTGTGCTTCCAAAATCTGACCCACGGAACTCATTTTTTCATTGACTACATTTACACCCCAGGGGATACCCAGTGTGCAGGTTGCCTTCACCTGCTTGTATTCTCTGAAGTAATCTAGAGCATGGTATTGCTTTCTGTGAGTTAGAGGCGGCAGTGAAGGACCACATCAGTGCAGCGCTAAAGTCAGATCTTGGGTTTACCTGGGCGGTATAAAACCTTCATCTGTTGAGGATGTAAGTAAGCAAAGTCCTGGCTGTGGACAGTTTTGATAGTGTATCACAGTGTTAAGGGCAGACCATTGTTAGGCACCATTATGCTTTACATAGTGGTTGTGTTTTTGATGACTTTGACTCCTCCAAGTACGCCACTTAATTGTAGTATTTCAGTGTTTGTCTTTGTTTCTCATTAGATCCTTCTTCTCCTGAATCATGGTGTATATCCCTGGGCTGATATTTCACCTCAAGTAGGAAAGTCTTAAGGGCCATTTTTGTGCCTGAAAATTATTACATTATTGATATCTAACATGATTTGTAATCTATTACTTTCTCTTCATTTGTATGTCTCTAATATTTCTAGCATTTCTCCTTGGTCTTTTAAATGGTATAAAGAATAGATTTTTATGAGATATTACCCGTCCTCCTCAGAGTTGCCGACCACTGAGCTACATAGTAGATTCTGCTCGCCGTGACGTGTGCTGTATAGAGTTGCCCTGGTGAGAAGCAGCCTGATGGCAAATCGTCCCTCCTATCTCCAGAGCCTGTGACTTTTTATTTTGGTTTTACATATGAAACCACTTTGGTTTTTTCTGTTTTTATGTCTTAACATATTAATTAACAATTAGGTGTCACTCAGGACTCCATAAACTTAGTTTCAAGTGGAAGGTCATGACTGTCTTCTTTGAAGTGCTTCCCAACATCCCTGAAGTAAATTTTGTGTTTGCCGAAGAGCCTGGTTTTAGCGGTCGTCTCCTGTTTGGGCCTGCCTGGCGTGTATTCTGCCCTCATTTGGTGGCAGCATACCAAGTTCCCTGATGGACTGTCAGCGTAGGTGCCCTGCCCTTCACTGGCCAAGGGCTGAGCATGTAATTCAAGTCACACTTAGTGGATATGGTAAAAAGAATAAGAAAATGGAAATAAAGTAATATTAAAATCTTGTATTAATGGGTCAAGTAAGAAAAATAGAGGCCTGTCAGATTTGGTGATGGTCAGTGTTTTTAGCCCTGCCATGTGACTGTCAGAGAGCTCATAACTGAAGTCAGAGTGTGTTGGGAGTTCTCAAGTCCACTTGGCTGAGAGGACTCACAGGACTCGGTGTGTGGTTGTACTTGGGCTGTGGTTTGTTACAACAAAAGAACACCAAGCATAATCAGCGAAAGGAAAAGATGTTTGGGGTGAAGTCTTGGGGAAACCAGGTGCAAGCTTCCAGAGTCTTCTCTCAGTAGTCACATAGGCACACTTAAGTCCTCTAGCAATGAATTGTGACAACATAGAAGAACTGTTGCCAACAGGAAAGCTCATTAGCGGTACAGCATCCAGGGCTTTTATGGGGGGGCCAGTCACAGAAAGACCCCGTACCTGACACACACCCCAGGTCCCAACTCAGAGTAAAAGCGGGTGTTGAGCATAAAGTGTGTCACATGTGCATACAGTGTAGGCGCAGTGAGCTGCTCTTGTCTATTAATTGTGGAAACTCTCCTGAAATCCCTGTAAATTCCCAGTTGTGATCCAAGGGCCAACCTTGCAAGCAGGCCAAAAATAGCAGTCAGGCCTGCTGCGGTAACTCTTTTCTGTAGAGAAGTTTTGCCTTTCACTTTTCTTAGTTTTACTTTTTGCATTGATAGTTTTATCTCAGTTTTTTATTTCTTTGCTATAATCTTCTTAAACCACTTTTCTGTATTATTTTATTTTAAATGAGCCTGCTTTCATTGTCTTATTTCATTCTGTGTGTATATTAAATATTTTTTCATTATCACCTTCCCGTCATCTCTCAGGTTGGTAAATGGTAGCCAAAATCCCCCAGATGGCTTTCACTTTCGCCATTCCTTCCATGGTACCTTGTATTATATTGGTCTGGAAACCAAACAGTTGCTGCATTTATCTATTACAAGTTCCCAGTGAGGACCTAGAGAAATAACCTCTAGGGCATTGATTTTCATACTCTGGGGTGCATCAGAGCTCTCTGGAAGGCTTGCTAAAACACAAATTGCTGATTCCCTCCCCCGAGTTTCTGATACAGGATGCCTGGAGTAGGGCCTGAGAATTTGTATTTGTAACAAGTTCCCAGGTGATATTGGTACTAGTGGTCCTCAGGACACATTTTAAAAACTTCTCTTCTAGTTTACAGTGTAATCCACAGTCTTACATATGCAAGAATGATCAGAATTTACATAGAAGGGCGTGACTACCACAGGGCACTGACAGTGAGTGAACAGTTGACGGCACCGTTGTCTACTCCCGTGTGTTGTGCACCTACTGCTTTTCTCGCAGAATGTTCGTAGGACACATGGCTCATGAAGATGAACATAAGAAATATTTATTAGAAAAGCTTACTTATCTATTTTTAATATAAATGAAAGATTCTTAGTTTTTGTGTGCTCAGTGAATCTTCCCCGTATCACTTGGAATTTAATCATGTCTCTTGGGTAATCACAGACTGGTAGATTCTCTCTTCATTATTTTCTTGGGGAACATGGGTTAGCAAGGGAATGCTAGAATTTAAGGGGTTTATTGGCTTTTCTTCCCAGCTGGGAATGTTTATGGAAGGGAGTGCTGCTGAAATATTTTTCATGACTTTCGTGGAGTCAGCGAATCCTAAGGTAGCAGAGTCTAGCTGGTGGCAAGGGGGCCATGGTCATCACAGTAGGCTGGAAGGCAGGTTTCATAATGAAATTCTGAGAGTGTTCTGATTCACCTAGAATCCCTATGTTGGTAAGCAACCTAGTAACTCATTTGGTTAAAAGTCTACGTCTAATAATGAGCAATCTAATGTAAGCTATCGTGTTAGAATGCCTTGAGATTGAGTCTGTTTAGTTCTCAGAACCCACTGAAAGAAGGCAAAAATCGAGTACCCTGGAGGGGCTGTCATATAACCCTTCATAGAGTGTGACCCTCCTCCCTGGGTTCACTGGCGATACCTTGTGTTCATTTACTTAACTGACTGTGTGGTGGGAAAAGGGGAAATACTCAGTTCTTAAAGTGCAGGAGGAACTGTTGTTTATCGGCTCTAGTGTAACAGTAATTTCTGGTGACTCAGAAGACTACCAGTATGATCTAGCAGTAAGACTGGGTACATGTGGAGAGTCAGGAGATAGAATTTTGCCCTAAGTGTATTTCTGTACACCTGTCCTGAAATTATTTCTCTTGGTCCTAAGTGAATAAATACCTTCTGCAAAACAGAATCTCCATTTAGTGTGAGGCCAACCAAGTAAAGCCATTTGGTGCCACCAATAAAAACTTGAAAGTTGCTGGGATGATGATCAGGAGAAAAACAAATGAACTAAAACCAAAACAAAACACACCCACTCACAAAATGCCCTAAAATATGCACACTCAAAAATAAGGCTTTAAAAAAGCCTCATATATTATTGCTTTTAATGTCACTGTTTATCTTGTGTTGTAGACTAATAACCTATAATATAAAAAGAGGATTCTTTTGGTGAGATGTATCAGAAAGGTCTTTCCAATTTCAGTGATAGTTTCAATACAAATTGAGACTCCATAGGAGGCAAGCACAATGTATTATTGTGATTTCATTCTTTGAAATTACTGTTTTCCTAGAGCAATTCCAAGTAGCTAACTTTGTATTATAATGAAATATATATACTCTGGTTAACCAGTATTTAGGTTAATTATTCATCAAGTATTCAGTTCAGTGAGAAAAGAATAGTTGATTAATAGACTAGTAGTTAATTTTTTCATATAAGATTAAAATCTTACTTTTAGTGCAATCTTTCAAAATTGTATATCAAATTACTTTTGAGGTTTCTGAGATTTTAATTTAAAGGCTTTGACAACTTCCCACCCCCAATCCAAATTATAGCTGGAACATACGATGTTAAATGTGGCCAACTAGTCTTCACAGTGCCACAGACCTTGAAGACTTACTTTTTAAAAAGTTCGTTCTGACAACATGGCTGAACCCGGAGGGCATTATGCTAAGAGAAACAAATCAGACAGAAAAAGACAAATGCTGCATGCTGTCACTTATATGTGGACTATAAAAAATTAGTAAATGAATAAATAGATTAATTTGAACTCATAGAGGGAAAATTCTCTTATCTTTAAACATTTGATGTGTTCTTTTGCTTATTTTCTCTGACTGAATCATGAATTTTGAAGACAGGAAAAATATGTTGGTTTTTGTATGTTCTGGGCACCTAGCCAGGACCTGCCTGCTGACAGTCCAGTTTTGACTTGGTTTGACTGATGGATTCGCTTGCTCACTTACCCAGCTTAGCTAGCAGTGTACTGAACAGTTACTCTTCCTGCTTTATTCTTGGTTAGTGCTCTGCTTTTTCTTCTGATTTGGTAAGATATTTCTAAGTTTTGAAAAATCTGAAGGGAAAAGTAGAAGAGCCTGTTGAAAATAGAGATTCTTTTTTTTTTTTAAGTATAAATATATTTTTAGTAATCTGATATTGTAGGGCCAGACCTATGTAGTAAAGGCTGATTTTTGAGAATTGGGAGCCAGACGTGGTATTTTACTATTGTTTTCTAATGCTACTACTGCTATAGTGGTGACCTGATGACCTTTTAAAAACCTGTGGTTTTTGCTTTGTATGTCCATATTTCATTGTTCCTTACTGCTCTGCTAGGATTTTGTATATGGTGAAAATTTAGCTTAAAATTTTAACCTGGAATTCGCTTAATATTTGTATAGATAGGATCTAAGTCCTAAATAGCCCAGGACATTATTCATGCTCAATAAATATTTATAGGATGGTGATTACATCTTGTCTCCTTTGATAAGCTTCTTGGTTTGTTTTTTTTTTTTTTTTTTTTTTTTTGAGGGGACTAATTAGGTTTATTTATGTATTATTTAATGAAGATAGTGAGGATTGAATCCATGACCTCGTGCATGGAAGCATGCACTCTACCACTGAGCTGTATCGTCCCCCACCTTTGATAAGTTTCTGATGGGTTTTAATCAAGACTATTTTGGTTATCGATAATAGAAACCATTTCAGACTATCAAAAGCAGAAAAGAGAATTTATATTATAGAGACCGAGTACCCGAGAGCAGAAAGCCTGGTCAAATTTGAGGAGAGATTGAACTTTGGAGTTGGGCAGCTAGCAGGAACTGAGGCTGGCTGTTCTCTCAGTCACGCTGAGGACACACAGTCTTGTATGTGTTCCTTTTTTTCTCTACACATCTGTTTATTCTTTTGTTTTTCTTTATTTCTCTTTCTCTTTGCAGACCAGTTTTCTCTGCTTCTCCTTACATGTGTCAGAAAATGGCTAGCACAGGCTGTATCACCTTGCTCTGCTGACAAATTGATAAGCATTTCAGCTTTAAATCCCTGGGACAGGGAGCCTGTTTGGCACAGTTTGGATCAGGTGGATGGCTGTCGGTATAATCAGCTTCTTGTTGGCAAAGCATATTGCCAGAACATATCTCTTTGTTAAGAGAAATAATCTGGTAATTGATTCTTGTCACATTAGCAGCATATTCTTCATAAAACTATGTGGACTTTTTTAATTGTAAGAATTTGGTCATCTGATAAGTTATAAATAGCGTTTTAAATTTATTAGCATATGACGTAATTTTGTATGTAACAGGTCACGACTTTACTATATATTTTATCTATATTACATAAGCGACATATATAAATACATATTATACATTCACATTACTATTATAACCACACTTCACATATGTGAAGTTAGGCTCAGAGAAATTAAGTAACATGTCCTAAAGTTCATATAGCTAGTAAGCTACAGCCCTGGAGTTTGGACCCCAGATACTTTTGATACCAGAGTTTATGCTTTTGATCTCTCAATATATAAAATACCTCCCAGTATAAGATGTTTTTGAAATATAAATAATTTTTACCTTAAGAGAAATCTCATTTAGCAGGGATTAACTAATATGTATGTAACTTTGGTTCAATAAATGGTTTGTGAATTCCTCCTATATGTAAGTGTAATTTTAGGAACAGGACATCTAAAGATACATAAGATGCTTTTTCTGCCTTAAAGTTGCTCAGTCTACAAGAGAAGACAGATACAAATCGTTAAAATATAGTGTAAAACACTCACCTTTACTGAATGTTTATATCCATTTAGGACAAGCAAAGCCAGTCTATAGAATAGCCATGAGTATTGTGGCATTGGTTACAAAAGAGGTTAATATATTAGCCCTCTGAAATTAAAGTGAATTCTGTGACTTGAAATATTTATTACATACCATGTGGGTCAATTTCTTTTGGCCACTAGATTTGGCCAAAGATTATTATTTCCTTTCAAAGGCTTCTTTCAAGGTCATGTTCTTGAGAATATAAAACAGGATAAAAGCTTGGTTGGTGGGCAGACAGCCGGCCGGTAGGAGAAACTAGCCATGGCTCCTCTAGTGGTATAATGGGGCCAGTGTTGTTGGCCAGGACCCAGAGCTCAGTTTGTGGCCCAGTCATCTGGCGGCAACAGGGAGAAATACGGGTGGAGCCCCAGAGAGATCAGTAGTGCAAAGCTGGGTCTTGCTCATGGGCAGTAAAGCAGGAGCAGGGGCTGAGTAGATCATGGAACAGGACTGTTAGATGTGTCTTGGGTGTTGGTCTCTGGCTTCCCAGCTGCTTAAAAGAAATGGAGAAAATCAGAAATCAGTATTAGGTTGAACCATATAAAATTACCAATATTTGGCCCTTTTCTGATTTATTAAAAAATAGCAATTTCATATGATTTAATCTAATATTTGCTGAGTATATTTACCCAGGATCTGTCAGTCTTCTAAAGAGACTACTTAATTTAATTGAAAACTTGCAAGCACCCTACAAGATCCATCTACAGAAAGGAAACCAAGACCAAAGTGGTGGGGTGATATACTTCAAGACAGAAAGTTGTTAAGTAAATTAATAGCAATTTCTCTGGTTCCAAAGCCAGAGAATTTTCAAATTTGCCAGGGTCTTAAACTGTACGTTGGGAAGTTCATGTAGACAGCAGCCACTCTGAAACTGTATGACAAATAGGAGGTGGCTTGCATCCAGAAAGCTGGTGACCAGGGCCCAAACCCAAGCCCACGGGATTTGCTTCTTCATTGTTCTCTCTGCTTCTGCTCCCTACCATCCACCTGTCTTTACCCTCATCTCCTCGTCATTCTCTGTCCCACCCACCCCTCTTCTCTCCTTCCTGCCTGCGTTGCTCTTTCTGCAGTCATGAAGAAATAGGTACGTAAAGGCTGGTGCAGCACAAGTCAAACTATATAGCGGTTAGTGACCACTGTATACAATGACATTTAAGATATGGAGGAATACTCAGGCTTTATTAAGTAAAAAATAAAAATTTACAATGAAGTAAGAGTGGTTGATCAAACTACCTGCATCTAGTATTTTGCCAGGGGAAAATGTCTGGAATGGTATGCTAATAGTCATCTCTCAGAAGAATGATGCTTTTGCTAATCTGATCTTTTTCCTAAGTTTTCTGTTATTATTTTTATTAGTTGTAGAACAAAAGTGTAATAGATTTTTAAGTCATCTAAAAAACCTAGTTGATGGGGAGTTTTAAGGATCATTATTGATCTTGATAAGTAAGCAAACTCATAGAAAATGTTTTCTAGATGTATGCTAAGGACTCAGCTTGTGACATTTCAAAATGTCCTGCTTATCATTGCTCCTGATTCATGCCAGTGGATATCACTAACGTGCCGAGATAGAGACAAACCGTAACAATGCCAGTTTATGGTTTTCCTTTGTAATTCTGATTTTTGAACTGGCTGTACACTAGGCTCCTCTAATTTCCAGATTATTAAAGTTTAAATACTATAAATGAACATAGTATGTTCTGCCAGTGATGTTACATTAAAGCAGATTCATTTGAATAAGGTTTGGACCTCACTAACAAGATAACAAATAAGGTTAACCTCTTCTGAGGGCAGATTGAATTGGCTACCTTTGTGTTACATGAGGAAAATGCCTTTGCAGCTTTGGCGCATGGAATAATGTCTTAAATACAGTAGGCACTTAATAAATGTCCTTCCAAATATATTTCTCTTTTAACTTCTTTGCTGATGATGAACATTCTAGTTAGAATGTCTCTTCTGAGTTATTTAAATGTCCAGGAATATGCAGACACCCCTCTGTTAGTATCTGTCAATATGTAGGTATCTCTCTGGTTAATAGATGTGGGTCAGAAATTTACTTATGAATAATTTGTGATTCTATTCCCTTAAAGTAATTTAAATTTTAGAAAGACTATTAGGAAATATTGGTAGCATCTAGAGAAGATTTTTATGTTTGGAGGGAAGGGTTGATTTTTTTTTTAATTTTTATTGAAGTATAGCTGATTTACAATGTTGTGTTCATTTCAGGTGTACAGCAAGTGATTTAGGTACAATATGCATATGTGTGTGTGTGTGTGTATATATATATATATATATATATATATATATATATATATATATATATATATATATATATATATATATATATATTCTTTTTCAGATTCTTTCCTGTTACAGGCTATTAAAAGATATTAAATATAATTCCATCTGCTATACAATAGGACCTTGTGATTTTTTTTTAATATGCAAGAACTTTTACAATCTCGTTACAAAAAATGAGTAACTCAGAAAGACAGGTAATGAACATACATGAATAATTCATAGAAAAAGATATGCAAATGCCCAATAAGTATGTACTACTTTAAAAAAATTAATTTTCATATAATTTCAAATTTGCAGTATAAATAATTCATATAATATATATATGTGTGTACATGTAGATGGGCCTATTCTCATTATCTTCGCACTTTTTGAGAGCAAGCTGCAGACGTGATGTCCTGTCACCCTAAATACTCCAGAGTGTAATTCCCAACAAAAAGGGCACTCTTCTACCTGTCCTGCATTCAACCCTCTAAATCAGGAAGTCGGCATTATTCTCAGACCCCTTGCAAATTTTACCAACTCTCCTAATAATGTGTCTCCTTTTTTTTCTGGTCCATGTTTAATCTAGGAATACAAGTTGCATTTGATTATGATGTCTCTTCAGACTGCTTCAATCTGAAACTCTTTCCCAGTTTTCCATATTTTTCAAATCCTTTAGAGTCTTAAGGAATGCACATCTTACATTCTATAAATCTGCCCAATTTTTCTCATTGTTAAAGTCTCCATTGGCAGGTGTACTGCAGAAAGGATGCTCTTTTGTCCTCCGTACATCACATCATTCCACCTCTGATAACTGAGTAGTGTTCCAGGAATATGCCAGTGTCCTGTTCTTCAACCTTCAGTCATCCATTTAGCATCTATTGATAACTCTGTGAAATCAGTCACCTTTATGATGGTTGCTGAAAGATGACTCTGTTTCCATCACTCCTGCTGCATCTGTTGACATTTTACTGTAAGGGAGAGCTTTCCTCTTTTTGCATTTCCATTTTCTGCATTTATTTATTTATTCATCATTCTTTCATTCATTTGTCAATATGGACTCATGGATGCCATTTTTATTGAATAGATTGTAATTTGTTACTATTCATTAATTTTTAGAGCTGAAGTATAATTTGCTTACCGTGGAATGCACACATCTTAAGTTATTCAGTGTTGTCATATACATATATGCCTAATGGGATAACAGGACAGCCAATACTGATTATGATACACGAACTTTCCCCCATTTGGCTGGTAGGAGCCCCTTCAGTGTGGCTCCTGTGTCCCTTTGAAATGTCCCCATCATTCATTGAGCATTTCCTTACTTTCTGGTACAAGATGTTTTAGATTCTTCTTGTACTTTCCCTGCTCAACTTTCAAATTAGCCATTTCTCTAAGGATCTCTGGTTCCTTCTAATATAGTATGAGTTTTAGAAATAAAGATATATAGGCCATTGGTGCACTTTTTGTCACTGGGCTGTCAGTTGTTCTTAGGCCTTCTTGGTGGACATAGTTACAAAACTGTATGATGTATATGTATGCACATACAAATGCATATGCATGACACATGCACCTGTAACTACTTGTTCATTTTGCTGTGTTTGTATGTGTGCGTGTAATACAACCATGAATTTATGTTTCTAATTCCAGTCCAGTACCCTAAACTTCATTTTAACCTTTCTCCTTTCTTCCTTTTAAATTTGTCAGTGAGAAGCATGGCCCCAGCTATCCTTAGGATATTGATTTATCTGATCATTCAGTTTACTTATTTAGTTGCTGTAACGTCTCTTCCGGCTGTGTACCTCATTTCCTCCACCCTTTCTTAGCTCCACCCCGGGCTCAGCCACAAGGCTCGCTGTGCTTCCACCTGGTCCCCTCACAGCCTTGTATACCCAGCATGTGTCTCTTACCTCCTGTCCCCAGTTCTGACCCCTCACTACCCTGTGTCCTTAGAGCCACATGAAGAGGAGAGGAAATGGCTCCAGAGAAGATTTTAAAGTTAGATTGCAGTTTTATTTCCTCAGTCTACTCATTTTTTAGTATGTCTCAAGAACTCATGCATTTTAATTTTAAGCTTAGTTTTAAAATGATATACCCTTTGATATGTGGGTGTGAGTGTTTTTCATTCATTCATTAGAATTATTTTCATTATTGTTTTAATGCCTCTTTGAGATTGTTATGTACAAAAAAATTGTTTTCTTAGATTTATTGTCACACCGTGTGTTTAAATACATTTATTTATTGAGGGTTTTAGCATCAAATTTGATACTCTTGTTTTCTGGTTCTCCTGGCTGCATTGGCACTGCCTATTAGTAACCAGTTCGAATGCTTACTCTTTCTAAAAACCTACCTTGATAAAATGTCATCTAGCATGTTTTGCTTTTTTAAAAATAGATTTTGAATAACTGAGTATTTCCTAGGCGGTGTCGACATTAGCCATTTGGAGAATTGATTCAACTACTGTCTTTCTAAAACTTATTTTACATACTTGGTGTAGCCCAAGTCACATTAGACATTACTGTTGATTCGGTTGGGTGCTTATGCCACGTATTTCTACGGCATTTTGGCTTCTTGAAGGACTATTATCCACCAATAGCTAATTTAAAAATTGCTTATGCTTTTTAGTGTTCCCATGGAATTCAGTGGTTTTCAGGTGCCAGTTCAGGCATTTGGTAGATTGACTAGAAAAATAATTGTTTAAGCAGTGCCGGGATAACTGTGAGGTGGCTGTTGCCTTGACAACTGGAATGCTGTTCTGTTTGCTAAACAAAGGAATGATAATTTAGTAGTTTTAATTTCCCTTTTGGCATGGAGGTGCTATTTAAAAGCATTTTGTTTTAGCCTCTGAGATGGTCTATATTTTTGACCGTAATCAGAGAAGCAAAACAAAAAGAGAAAGTAAGAGTTTTTTTCTGGTGATATACAACTAACAGGGCTGGTGTTGACCAGGAAGGAATCTTGGTTAACCTGCTGACACAGTTCTTTGGGTGAACTTCTGTGTTGGGTCAGAGCACAGTAGCCTCAGAACAGGTGTGTTGTCTGGTTGTCTTTATGCGACGCGAAATGGCTGTGGTGGACTTGATGGAGAGCCCCCACGGACGGTTCACCTTTCTCGCTGCTAGAATTCAACACGATTACTTTTTTTCTGATAAGGGGGATATTTTAAACACTACCCCCCATACATATAATTATACTTTCAACTGTTCTAGTTATATGGAGTCTCTCTTGTATAGGATTACAAACGTTTTAAACTCACAACCTTACCCCAGATAATTAAGTAATAATAATAGCCTTTATTTGGTATTGTATGCTGGATCCTGTTCTAAGCATTTTACATGTAGCATTTCATTCTCATCCCTGTGAGATGGTCACTATCTGTGGCATCCAGAGGCAAGCAAGGTCTTTTGGCTACTGAGTGGTAGATTTGAACCTAAGCAGCTACTTCAAGAGCCTGTGCTCTTAATTACCGTGTTACGCCGACCCTTATTAATAAAATCATTCCATACGCATGGAAGAATGCAGAAAAGTGTTAATAAGAAAATTCAGGATAGCCCGTAATCCCAGTCACAATCGATTAAAGTACTTTTTGTTGTTCTGGTGAAGTAATACAATATCTAGGGTTTCCTTGAAAATAATCCGAGTGTGGGAGGAATGGGTAGGGGTATAGACTAGACAAAATTGTCTGAGGTGATAATTGTGGGAGCCAGGTTATGAGTATATGAGGCATTTATTATATATTCTGTCATCTTTTTTATATGTTTGAAATGTTCCTTAGTATACATTTTAAAAAGCAAAGAATACATGCCAATTGTAAAACAAACAAACAAAAAACAACAAAAAAGGAACCTTTTAAAGAAAATCAGGAAGATTTACTTTGAACAAAATATTTTCATGTACGTACTCTATTCCAGTGCCTTTCTCATCGGTTAATCCCTCTTTAATAACAGCTCTTCTTATTTTTAATATGTGTGTATATATAACAATAGAGATATCTTTGATAAAAGTGAGAAAAATAGTTTATTTTCATCTTGTATGTACTTAGGATGAGCAGTCATTTAAAATGAAGTTTTTAGGGGAGGGTATAGCTCAAGTGATAGAGCTCATGCTTAGCATGCACGAGGTCCTGGGTTAAATTCCTAGTACCTCCTCTTAAAAAAACAAAACAAAACCCTAATCCCCCCCCCCCCCCCCCAAATACAGTGAGATTTTGCCTCTCCCATTTTAAAAAGAAAAAAAGGAAGCGTGTCAAATCTGAATTTGCATTGGCTATTATCATGTCTTGTTTGCCCACACTGAGTGTTTCATCATATTAATAGTAACTGTGAATGGCTGCACACTCTGGGCTTCATGACAGAGTACTTTCTAACAGTGACCCTATTTTCCTGATGTGGAAACTGAAGGTTCAGCAGCCTCCAATGGCTCACTGGTTAGCACACGGAGGAGGGCTGGGATGAGAACCCTGTCATTCTGCTCTGAAAGCCTGTGCTTTTGGTCCCACGTTGTGCTAGTGACAGAGTGATCGTCGTGGTCCGCCAGAATTACACATGCAAGTCTGACCGTGTAGGTTGTGAGCTTCGTTTGTTTCTCTCTAGAAATTCGCATACTTTGGGGCATAGTTTCAGTTCCAGATGATCGTGTCTCATTCTGACCAGCTTTGTAACGCCAATCCTTTGACATAGGCTTGTTAAACAAATGTATACAGAATTCATTATTATATTCATCTAGTGATGAGACTTTAGGAACACAAAACTAACTATTCTTTGTTCAAAAGTCTCTGTAATAAAAATACCTAAATTATCGCTTCTGAAATATTTGTTTGTCACATGCAACTTTTAAATGATCTCTTATTCTCTTCTACATTTCACAATTTTGGGTTCCTCATTAGTTTTATTTAACTGTACTATTTGTCTATGAAAATAAATTTTTAGTGGCTAATAAGGCAGGAAGTGTTCATGGGAGAGCTTGCAAGTTGTGGAGAGTAATGAGCCTTGCGGCCCTGAAGGGTGCCACACCCTTTGGGCTTTTCTAGCAATAACACACAATATCAATTGAACCACAAAGTGAATTGATGTCTTATTGAAAATTTCCTAAAGTTTATGAGTGAAGTATTGTGAATCCCTTTCATATTCTTGCTAAAATAAAGCTACTAGCTTGTCTGAAATTTAATAAAAATTTTGACCAAGGGAAAATGGTATTTTAAGAGGGCTAAGGCATGAGGTTGAAATGCATTTATGAACTTGAAGTGTGTGCAGGAACAGTACAGAGCTATCAAATTGTAGTTAATGATACCAACAAGTTTGAAAGGTAGCATTGCAGAAATGATTATCATTCTATGAGGATACACCTCTGTTACGGCATAAATAAATTGAAATACAGGCACTTTCCTAAGTAGATTTAAAAAAGTATATACTTGATATGTTTTGAGTTTTTTTTAAAATGCTTTTCATGGAGTACATAGAACGGGAGGCCAGGGGCCACTAGGAGGCCGGCCTGATGCTGGTGGCCACAGTGTCCTTGTGGTTTGTGGTGCCTCCCCACCTTTAAAAGGGTTATTAAAGTTATTTGATAGACTTATGGTCGCCTTTGTTAGAGCATTAGGGTATCTTTTTTTGAGGGAGGGTCTTTCTCTTCTGTGTGTATTAGCCGGAACTATTAAGGGTGAATTTATTTTAAGATTGAAATGAAATGAATGTTTTCATTATTTATTGCTGAATAGCAGCATTTTTCAGCCTATGGTGTACGGAATTTCTGCAGGATGTTACTAGATGTTACTAGAAAAAAAAAAAGGGTTCTTTGGACAAATAGATTGGAAAATGATGAGGCAGAGTGGGAATTCATTCAATAAACTGATTTTCCCAAACTTCCAACTCCTTCTGGTGGAACATCTTGGGATGTTAGTATTTCTTTTAAAACACTTTGGGAAAAGTTACTTACATAATCTTTCTTTGACTATGAAGTTGTTTAATATACATAGACCTCCATAGAAATATAGATCCTGTGCAGAAAAGCACCTAATTATAAAAAGAGCAGCTAGATTAGGACTGTTAAGAATTAAATCACAAGTGAGGAAACTTAATATTTATTATAGATGGGAAATAAACAGTGAACCCATGCCAAAGCATTGGAGACATTGTGGCTCGTTTTTACTTGAGACTTTTTAGATTGAGTTTCTTCATCTAGTTTTCACCAGTAGTTTGAGTACATGGAGTCCCCCCCTCAGCCCCTCACATGCTCATCTGCCATAGAATTGCCTAGATAGGGATATAACAGAGCCATTCTGAATTTGAGTGGCTGGCAAGAGACAGCCTGAATATTGGAACTTTCTCAGACTGAGCTTTAAGGATCTGCCTTCTCTTTCAGTGGTCGTTTAGGACAAAAATATTTGAATGAATGGGTAGATGGAGGGGTGGATGGAATGATATACTTGTGTTTGAGCTAATTCACATCATGGACCATATGTATTTTATAGAGAGAAAAAGGATGCCTTTATGTTTTCTGTGATGTACATTTTAGTACATTTACACAGGCTTTAGGATACATACTTATTTATTTTTAAGTTAAAGTATTTGATGGATTGTTCTTGTTAACAAATACATCCATCTATTACAACTTTTATAACTACAGTAGGATTGGATCCTCCATTCTATGGTCTGATTGTGGGGAAGAATTGGAGAGTTAAAATCTAATTATATTTCTTTGCATTTTTAGGCCCTTGATGAGCCTCCCTATTTGACAGTGGGCACTGATGTGAGTGCGAAATACAGAGGAGCCTTTTGTGAAGCCAAGATCAAGACAGCAAAAAGACTTGTCAAAGTCAAGGTACAGTATGTGTAGATTTTATAAATTATATGTTTAGTACTTGATAATTAAACTTTTATTTGGTGAGTGTATTTAAGAATTTTTTTCCTGCAAGATGAATTTAGTTTCTAGGAGTGATGATTGTAAAAATACCTGAAAACAAAGCATTATTTGTGATTTTAAAGTATTGCAGTTAGAATGAAATTAGATGATCCTAGCTGGTATTTTCAATGCTATTTCACCATAGACTTGTTACTGTTTGTATCGTTAGCCTTTTAGAGCTGGAAAGGAACTTAGAAGTCACATGGTTTAATTTCTTAATTTTATTGTAAGAAAAATGAGGTTCATAAAGGGTTAGTGATTTCTCCAGGGCCATTATAGCAAATTAGTGGCAGAATGGGAATGACCATAGCACCTCAGTTCTAAGACACCCCCGCCCCTACAGGTTTAACCATGAGATTGGGATGTGATTTATAACTGACGATCGTGGAACTAGTTGTGGATTCCTTACCCTTTACTTTTCTTGAAAAATCTTTCTAAAAATCTGTGCTTTGTCTCAGATCATGCACAAAAAGAAATGTAGTTCTTTACATTTTAGTAAATTTTCAGTGTTGAAAAATATGAGACAAGAGAGAGATTTCAAGGTAGATCTTTATTCTTTTGTTAATCATTTATTGTTTGGCAAATTGTGCAGGTTACTCTGTTAGATGGGAAGGAGGATGGGGGTATGAGAATAACCTGATCTCTGTTTCCAAGGGATTTATATTGCAGATTAGCAGATGGCCTGTAAAACGTTGGTTTGAACACCAGAAGTTAAACAGGCCTTGGAGGTGATGTACTTCCAGGGGAGAGTGTCAGAGACTCTTTGGAGCCTTTTCCGTGTGTTGTACACCTAGGTTCCTTCCTTGCACGTGGATGTGTTGAAGAAAACTGCCTGGGTGATTCTCCCTTACACAGAGCCATTGTGATCGGGCCTTTAAGTTAACTGTAAGCTTGTAGGATGCCAGTCCCGGCCCCCCGCCCTGCCGTCAGTTTGCACGTGCTTGGTGCCTGTGAGCGCATTTGTGGTTTGACCATCTTCCAGTGCTCTTGTAGTGGCATTTCCTGTTCTGACTTCACACACTGCTGTTCTCTGAGCACTTGTTTTTTGCCGTTACTATCTTAGAGATGAAGAGAAAGCTTTTTTTTTTTATTATCAGTTTTCTCACTCTTTTAGACAGAGTTACTGCTCACACGTGTAACATCTTCGTGTGAGTTAGACAAAACCCCTCCCTTCCGGTAGAGACCTTCCTCAGCAGAGCTCGGCCTGTAGGTGAGCACTTCCGTGCGGGTGAGGAAAGGTGCTCCACGTGGGCCGGAGCGGCGCTGCGCCAGGCCCCGTGCTGCGTTAGATCTGGGCCCTGACTGGTAATCGCAGCTCGAGGGCTCTGGGTAACGAGTGAACCAGCTAAATGGCAGGTAGCAACTCTGCCGTTTCTTGGTGTCAGTAAAAGGACGAGAACTGTTAGTTTCTGCTGCTTCTGCTGATAGTGCCAACCAGAACCTTGTGCCTTATAAATATTGACTGTCTGAAATTTGTTGTTAGTATTTGTGGCTGCCCTGAAAATCTGCTTGTAATTCAAAGCTAATGATTTTCTCAACAAGTATCGTAATATATTTCGGTGCCAGTTTAATTTGTTTATGATTCAAAGTTAATAAGTTTTTCAGCAATGTGTTGATACACTTCTTCCCCATTGGTTTTCCCTTATTGAGCATTGACTGTGTGCTAAGCACTATGTCAGGTGTTGAAACTCTAGGATTTACATCTTGTCTTCATCCTTAAGTGGCTTAAGTCTAAGTGAAAGATGCAGACATCTAAACACATAATTTAAATAAAGTGTCACAGTGCCGTTGTATGAAACAGAAATGCCCGCGATGCTGTGAGTATAGGATCTGTCCTTTCATACCTGGTTTGTGAGTCTGTTACCTAAGTTAATGACCACACACATCAAATAAGACCACGTTAATGGTTCAGTCCCTGTAAGAACTCCTGCTTTGTATAGGGAAAACAACCTTTTCTGTACTGAACACAGGAAGCTGTTTTGTTTTTTTAACCAACTAATTGAGTATTTAAACTTACCCCTTGATTGTTACTTCATGTCTGGTATTCCGTTCTCTGATTTCTGTAGTAACACAGAGTTCTGGATCTAGATGGCCTGAGTTTCAGTCTCAGCTCCACCATGTCCTAGTTCTGTGATCCTGGGCCAGTCACTTAACCTTTCCGTCCCTCAGGTTTCTTATCAACATAATGGGAATAATTACACCTACCTAATGAGGGTGTTGTGAAGATTACATATTTGATGCTTGCGCCTGATGCTAGGGCTCTCTGGGTGAGGGTTGCTGTTGCTTGTTGTTGAGCTGGGCCTTCACAGAATGGTGGAGTGCCTCATACGACAGCCTGAGATTGCCGCCTCTTTCTCCCTCATGTTTTCTTAAGAAAAGAAATTATACAGTTAAACTAATGACTAATAGTATTGCATAAAATATGATATGTGAAACATCAAGTAAGTTAGTCTGGGAATTTTTCTGTCTGAATAATAAAATTTTCAGTTAATCTACTTAGGGATTGAGATTTTGTATAAACTAGGCAGCTGTTTGTTTGGATTACTTGTAATAAAAATGGATTCATGCATTGATGAGCTTGTGTTGCTTGATTTTTTTTTTCTTTTTTGTTGGCTAATAAACTTTATAATCTCTAGGTAACATTTAGGCATGATTCTTCAACAGTGGAAGTTCAGGATGACCACATAAAGGGCCCACTAAAGGTAATTTATTTATTCACTATTAATTCTAATGCTTCAATGGGAAACAATAATTGTACTTGGTCTTTTAAAAATTAATTGATTACTTTGTTATTGAGTTGATAAATACATAATTCTCTCTAAATAGACTAATAGAAAAAAGTAGACATGGTGTTCAGTAAAACCTGATATCCTAACTGTGCGCAGAAATGAAATGAACATCAAGGAAGTGTTGATTGCTGTCTGTTTACTCACCTGTCTTGGTCTCACTATGTTTCACATACTAAAATGATGGAATTTCCAGAATTAATAGGTGATGAACTGGGGATCAAGTGACGTAAATTCCATGATGATATGAAAAGTGAGAAAAAAAATATAAAAAATCTCAGACATTTTAATTCTTTTAAGCAGCTACTGGCATATGAAATTGTTTCATGGTTGTCAGGGAGCTGTACGTGATGAACAAGGTCATACATACAGAGTTTTATTTCTTTGCATCCGTTTCTCTTCGTTGGCCAGTGACGTTCGCGCTGCTTTACTTCCCACTAGGGAGAAGGCTAAAGGGAATGTGTGGGTAGCTGCTGTGTGCTCTTTGGCTATTTTTTTTGTTTTAATTTTTAAAATTTATTTTTTTTAATTGAAGTACAGTCAGTTACCATGTGTCAGTTTCTGGTGTACAGCACAGTGTCCCTGTCACGCGTGTACATACATATATTTGTTTTCATATTCTCTTTGGCCTTTTTGAGTGTCTGAAATGGACGTTGACCTAGCTGAGTGGATTTTAAGAAATGCTAACAGAACTGAAGAAGCATTTGCAGATGCACGAAATATCTTGTCTTAATGAAGCTGTACTTTGTAAAGAATAGATAGATGTGTGTATCTGCCAGTTTGTGGTTGATTTGAAAACTTAATTGGATCCTCAGGGCATTAGTACCTTGCATATGTAGTAGGTACTATGGGGGCCTAAAATTTGTAAGTTTTTGAAATTTCTCCATGTAAAAATATTTTCTGCCCTTCTGTTTTGTAGGTGCTATCTTACACGCACATGTACGTCACTTGTGGGGACAAAAAGAAAAAAACACGCATGTGTATGATTGGACGTTAGCTGCCATTCATTTAGCACTTAGTATGTGCTAGGACTGTACTGAGTTCTCCGCACATACTATCTTGTGTAATCTTTAACATCTCCTTATGGAAGAGGAAACTGAAGGGAGGTGGGAGATAAAGTTATCTGGCCAAGGTTTTAGAGCCAGTAATGATAACCAAAATTCTGGTAGATTCACAGCCTGTAATTGAACATAGTGCCCTCTGGATGATCAGAACACATACCTCTTCATGCCTTTTTTGTGTTTTTGCCTCATAATAACACCATCACAGCTTATCAGTGCCTGACTACCCTGTTCACCTGGCGCAGGCCAGCTGGTACCAACTACAAAAAATGTTCAGTGTTGCAAGGGACAGGAAAGACAGTTACTTTGTATCATCAAGCCATCTTCCTCCCCTGTTGCTCCAGCCTCTTTGTGGCATAGTTGATTTATTTTGCTTCTTTGGTTTTTCTTATTTTATGAAAATTTTTTTTGTGATTAGGGCTTAAGACCATTTGGATTTTGACGTAGGCAAGTATATTAAATTTTGGTCTCAACATTGTTAAAATATTTCTCCTATCTGTAGTTCTTTTTGTATGTAGATTTTTCGATTAACTTTTTTTTATTGACTGTGTGTAGATTTTTGATTGTTCCCTAGTACATTCTGTAGCCTTCTGTCAACTAATAGAAAGTGTCAGCATTTGGAT
Source organism: Camelus dromedarius (assembly GCF_036321535.1). NCBI lineage: Eukaryota > Metazoa > Chordata > Mammalia > Artiodactyla > Camelidae > Camelus > Camelus dromedarius. Next base: position 3,335,661 of record NC_087443.1, read on the forward strand.
AAAATATTTCTCTTAGAGGAAATAAGCCTCCAAGGGTGATGGTCTGATCTCAATGTTTTCAGTGAGTTCACATGAAAATACTACTAGACCACATGAGTATTAAATAAAAAAATTGAACCATGTATTTGTTGACTGTAGTCATTTAGTGAAAGTTTTAGAATTTCATTCCCTCTTGTGGGCATTTGTGCTGACAGTCTCTTTGAACAGTTTTGTTTTTGTTATCATTATAAAGACCATATACATTTTCTTTTATTTTTATTGATGTATAATTGGCATATTGCATTATTATTAGTTTCAGGTGTACAACATGATTCAGTATTTGTGTACATTGCAGAAGGATCACCACATTAAGTCTAGTTAACATCCATCACCATACATGGTTGAGAATTTTTTTTTTCTAATGATAGGGACTTTTAAGATTTACCCTCTTAGCAACTCTTTAAATATGCAATATAATATTACTGACTGTAATCATTATATCCCCGTGACTTTTAATTTTATAACTGGAAGTTTGCACCTTTTGACCTCCTTCATCCATTTTGTCCACCTCTAGTTTCTTCCCCCTCTGGCAACCACCAGTCTGTTCTCTGTATCTGTAACCTTGATATTTTTTGTTTTGTTTTGTTTTGTTTTGTTTTTTCCTCATTTTTTAGACTCCACATATAAGTGATATCATATAGTACTTGTCTTTCTCTGTCTGACTTACTTCACTCAGCGCAATGCACTCAGGGTCTATGTTGTTGCAAATGGCAAGGTTTCATTCTTTTCTGTGGCTGAATTATACACACACAGGCATCTTTGTCCATTCATCTGTCATTGGATGCTTAGATTGTTTTCATATCTTGGCTGTTATACCTAACACTGCAGCAAACACGGGGGTGCATAGATCTTTACAAATTAGTGTTTTCAGTTCCTTTGCATAACTACCCAGCAGTGGAATTGCTGGATCATATACTAGTTGTATTTTTAATTTTTCAGGGCCCTCCATTCTGTTTTCCGTAGTGGCTATACCAGTTTAAACTTACACCAGCAGTGCACAAGGGTTTCCTTTTCTCCACATTCCGGCCAATACTTTCTTTCTTGTCTTTTTGATAAGCCATTTTAATACGTGTTAGGAGATATCTCATTGTGGGTTTGATTTACATTTCCCTGATGATTAGTGATGTTGAGCATCCTTTCATGTACCGGTCTGCCATCTATATGTCTTTTCTTCTTTGGAAAAATGTCTATTCAGGTCTTCTGCCCATTTTTTAATCAGGTTGTTTATTTTATTCATATTGAGTTGTGTGAGTTGTTCATATATTCTGGATAATAACTTCCGTCAGTTATATCATTTGCAAATATTTTCTCATTCAGTAAGTTGTCTTTTCATTTTGTTGATACTTTTCTTTGTTGTGCAAAAGCTTTTAAGTTTAATTAGGTCCCATTTGTTTATTTTTGCTTTTTTTCCTTTGCCTTAGGAGACAGATCCAAAGAATATTGCTAAGAGTGATGTCAAAGAGTATACATTTTCTTCTAGGAGCTTTATGGTTTCCAGTCTTATATATAATCCATTTGGAGATTATTTTTGCAAATAATGTCCATTTTTCACTTGGACTGTTTTTTTTTTTTTACACTGTTGCATTGCATGAGTTCTTTTTATATTTTGATTTTTGACCCCTTGTCAGATACATGATTTGCAGATACATTTTCTCCCAATCAGTAGGTTGCCTTTTCAAATTGTTGATGATTTTCTTTGCCGTGCAGAAGTGTTAAGAGTTTGATGTAGTTATAAAGACCATATGAATGTAATCATCAGCATTTTCTTGATCAGATGAAGCTATTTTAAATGATTGTCATTAATGGTACAGTTTAACTCTTTTTTTTAAAAAACTTTTTTTATTGAGTTATAGTCATTTTACAATGTTGTGTCAAATTCCAGTGTAGAGCACAATTTTTCAGTTATACATGAGCATACATGTATTCATTGTCACATTGTTTTTCGCTGCGAGCTACCACCAGATCTTGTATATATTTCTCTGTGCTATACAGTATAATCTTGTTTAACTATTCTACCTTTTGAAATCCCAGTCTGTCTCCGCCCCCCCCCCCCCCCCGGTACAGTTTAACTCTTAAGGAGACCCCAAAGTTATTTCTTATTTTTTCCTACTCTTCCCCAGCCTTCTTGAAAAAGAAGTGGTAATATGGTTCAGACAGTAAATTTCACAGGCAGAGGTCCTCAGATCCCCAAGGGTTCCCAAGGCTCTTTCAGGGACATAATACTGGAAAAACTATTTTCATAATAATACTTAGATGTTATTTAACTTTTTCACTAATGGTACAAAAACAGTGTTAAGTAAAACTGCTGGCACATTAACACAAATCAGATCAGTTATTTTATTCTTCACCTGCCATGGACCCAATTAGTGGGGAAAAAAGACACTTTTTGATTTGTTCATTCATGTTCTAAAAGTTTTTCTAACTTTTTTTTTTATTACTTTAGGTTGGAGCTATTGTGGAAGTGAAGAATCTTGATGGTGCCTATCAGGAAGCTGTAATCAATAAATTAACAGATGCGAGTTGGTACACTGTAGGTAAGGAAATAAATCTTTTAAAAGTATATTTCAATGATAATACAAATAAGGCAGATTTTTATTCATTTATTTCCGTAATTGCCATAGATGTTCTTACTGTTAATGGTTTTTATCTTTCCAGATCTTTAGAACATTTATTTTTATAAATACATACATAATAGAATTCGAAATTAGTGTATATATTATATAATTGGATTCTAGCTTTTTATTGCTTCAAAGTATATCCTAGAGAAGACCTTTGTGTATTTAAATAGTGTTAAGCATATTCATGTTGTTGTGCAATAGATCAATTTTTTAATTGTAATATGTTTTGTAATATTTGATATAACGTAATTTATTTTCTATTACCAATGGTGTTGCCAGTTTTCTTAAATATATGCTGGGTTGAATGTCTTTTGTACATGCACATTATTCCAGTATTTCCACAGTGTGTACATTGACAACTAGGCATAGATTGAAGGGCAATGTACTTTTAAAAACTTTAGTAGGTAATGAAAACTCTTTCCTAAAAGATTATATTAATTTACACTCTTGTGAACAGTGTATGAGTGTACTTGTTTTCCCAGTCCTTGTCAAATTTGATGTGAGTAATATTTTAAAATTTTTGCCTATTTGGACAGAAAATAGTATCTCAGTTTTGAGTAATCATGAGATGGAGCGCATTTTCATAAGTTTAATGAAAGGAGCATTTGTTCATTTGTATTTTCTCTCTTTTTAAGTTTTTTTATTTTTTAAATTTTTATTGAAGTACAGTTGATTTACAGTGTTGTCTCAGTTTCAGGTGTACAGCAAACTGATTCAGTTATATATATATATTATAATATATATGCTTTTTAAGATTCTTTTCCGTTATAGGTTATTGCAAGATGTTGAATATAGTTCCCTGTGCTGCATGCTAGGTCCTTGTTTTTTAATCTGTTTTATATATAGTAGTGCATATATGTTAATCCTAAACTCCTGAGTTACCACCCCCCCCTTCCCTTGTGGTAACCATAGTTTATCTTCTATGTCTGTGAGTCTATTTCTAGTTTGTAAATAAGTTCATTTATATCATTTTTTTTTCTAGATTCCACATGTAAGTGATATCCTGACACTTGTCTTTCTCTGTCTGACTTGCTTCACTTAGAATGACCATCTCCATGTCCATCCATGTTGCTGCAAATGGCATCATTTCGTTCTTTTTAATGGCTGAATAGCATTCCATCATGCATATATATCACATCTTCTTCATCCAGTCATTTGTCAGTGGACATTTAGGTTGCTGCCATGTCTTGGCTGTTGCAAATAGTGCTGCTATGAACATTGGGGTGCGTGTGTCTTTTTGAGTTAGTTGTTTACTCCTGATATATGCTCAGGAGTGGGATTGCTGGATCATATGTTAACTCTTACCATATGGTAAAAGTAAGGAACTTCCATACTGTTTTCCATAGTGGCTACTTCAATTTACATTCCCACTAACAGTGTAAGAGGGCCTCTTTTTTCCATATTCTCTCCAGTGTTTATTATTTGTAGATTTTTAATGATGGCCATTCTGACTGGTGTGAGGTGATACCTCATTGTAGTTTTGATTTGCATTTCTCAAATAGTTAATAGTGACATTGAGCATCTTTTTATGTGCCTGTTGGCCTTCTGTATGTCTTTGGAGAAATGTCTTTTTAGGTCTTCTGCTCATCTTTTGATTGGGTTTTTTTTTTTTTTTTTTTTTATTAAAATGTATGAGCTATTTTGTATATTTGGGAAATTAAGCCCTTGCCAGTCTCCTCATTTGCAAATATTTTCTCCCATTCTGTAGGTTGTCTTTGTATTGTTTATGGCTTCCTTTGCTGTGCAAAAGCTTTTAAATTTAATTAAAATCTCATTAGTCTGTTTTTTATTTTTATTTCCATTACTCTAGGAGACAGATTGAAAATAATATTGCTGTGATTTATGTCAAAGAGTGTTCTGCCTGTGTTATCCTCTAGGAGTTTTAGAGTATCTAGATCTTTAGTCCATTTTGAGCTTATTTTTGTACATGGTGCCAGAGAGTGTTCTAATTTCATTCTGTCCAGTTTTCCCAGCACCACTTATTGAAGAGACTGCCTTTTCTCCATTGTATAACCTCCTTTGTTGTAGATTAATTGACCTGTAAGTGCGTGGGTTTATTTCTGGGCTTTTTATGCTGTTCCACTGAGCTGTGTGTCTGTTTTTTGGCCAGTGCCACACTGTTTTGATTATTGTAGCTTTGTAGTATAGTCTGAAGTCAGGGAGCATGATTACCCCAGCTCCGTTCTTCTTTCTCAAGATTATTTTTGCTATTCGGAGTCTTTTGTGTTTCCATACAAATTAAAATTTTTTTTTGTTCCAGTTCTGTGAAAATTGCCAATGGTAATTTGATAGGGATTGCATTGAATCTGTAGATTGCCTTGGATAGTATGGTCATTTTAACAATATTGATTCTTCCCATTCAGGAACTCGGTATTCCTTTCCATCAGTTTCTCTCATCAGTGTCTTATAGTTTCAGAGTGTCTATCTTTTGCTTCCCTAGGTAGGTTTATTTCTGTTTTATTCTTTTTGATGTGATGTTAAATGGGATTGTTCCCTTAATTTCTTTTTCTGATATTTTGTTGCAACAGATTTCTGTATATTAAGTTTGTATCCTGCAACTTTACCAGATTTATTGATGAACTCTGGTAGTTCTCTGGTAACATCTTTAGGATTTTCTATGTATAGGATCATGTCATCTGCAAAAGTGACAACTTTACTTCTTCTTTTCCAATTTGGATTCCTTTTATTTCCTTTTCTTCTTTGATTGCTGAGGCGAGGACTTCCAAAACTGTGTTGAATAAAAGTGGCAAGAGTGGGCATCCTTGTCTTGTGTGTCACACTGGTTTGCAGATACTGAAAAACCCTTGCATCCCTGGAATAAATCCCACTTACAGGATTTTACTGTATTGGGGAGCTGGCTTGCTAGTCTTTTGCTGAGGATTTTTGTATGTATATTCATAAGTGATACTGGCCTATAATTTTCTTTTTTTGTGATATCTTTGTCCGGGTTTGGTATCAGGGTGATGGTGGACTCAGAATGAGTTTAGAAGTGCTCCTCCCTCTGCAGTTCTTTGGAATAGTTTTAGAAGGGTAGGCATTAACTCTTCTCTAAATGTTTGGTAGAATTCTCTTGTGAAGCCGTCTGGTCCTGGATTTGTTTGCTGGGAGTTTTTAAATTAGTGATTCAATTTCAGGACTGGTAATTTGTCTGTTCATGTTGGTCTGTTTCCTTGCTCAGTCTTGGGAGATTATGCCTTTCTAAGAATTTGTCCATTTGTTCTAGGTTGTCCGTTTCATTGGCGTATAGTTGTTCATAGTAGCCTCTTATGATCCTTTGTATTTCTGTGGTGTCAGTTGTAACATTTGCTTTTTCACTTTTGATTTTATTGATTTGGGCCCTCTCCCTTTTTTTCTTGTTGAGTCTGGCTAAAGGTTTATCAGTTTTGTTTGTCTTCAAAGAACCAGCTTTTAGTTTCATTCATCTTTTCTTTCTTTTTTTTTAAGTCTCTTTCATTTATTTCTCCTCTGATCTTTATGACTTTTTTCCTTCCCCTAACTTTGGGTTTTGTTTTTCCTTCTTTCTCTAATTGCTTTAGGTAATAAGGTTAGGTTGTTAATTTGAGATTTTTCTTATTTCCTGAGGTAAACTTGTATCACTATAAACTTCCCTCATAGAACAGCTTTTGCTGTATCTCATAAGTTTTGGATTGTCGTGTTTTTATTTTGATTTGTCTCTAGGTATTTTCAAAATTTTTCCTTTAATTTCTTCAGTGATCCATTGGTTGTTTAGTAGCATGTTGTTTAGCCTCACATATTTGTATTTTTGCTTTTTTCTTTCTTATAGTTGATTTCTAATCTCATAGCATTGTGGTCAGAAAAGATGCTTGATATAATTTCAGATTTCTTAAATTTGCCTAGGCTTGCTTTGTGGCTCAGAATGTGGTGTATCCTGGAGAATGTTCTATGTCGCTTGAAAAGAATGTTTATTCTGCTGCTTTTGGAATGGAATGCTCTGTAAATACCAGCTAAGCCCCGAATGTATCATTTAAGGCTTGTGTTTCCTTACTGTTTTTCTGTCCCTGTAATCTATTGGCGTGAGTGGGGTGTTAAAGTTCCCCCTATTACTGTGTTATTGTCAACTTCTCCCTTTATGTCTGTCAACATTTGCCTTTTGTATTGAGGTGCACCCATGTTGGGTGCATATATATTAACAATTGTTGTATCTTTTTCTTGGATTGATCCCTTGATCATTATGTGGTGTCCTTCTTTGTCTCTTATAACAGTCTTTAAAGACTGTTTGGCCTGATGTAAGTATTGCTACTCCAGCTTTCTTTTGGTTTCCATTTGCATGAAATACCTTTTTCCTCCCTCTCACTTTTGGTCTGTATGTCTCTAGCCCTGAAGTGAGTCTCTTATTGACAGTATATATACAGTTCTTGTTTTTGTATCCATTCAGCGAGTCTGTATCTTTTGGTTGGAGCATTTAGTCCGTTTATGTTGAAGGTAATTATTGATATGTGTGTTCTTACTGCCATTTTGTTAATTTGTTTTGAATTTGTTTTTTAGGTCTTTTTTTCTTCTTTTGTTCTCTTTCGTGATTTGATGACTATCTTTAGTGTACATTTGGATTCTCTCTTCTCTTTTGTGTGTGTATCTATTATGTATTTTTGGTTTGCAGTTAGCATGAGGTCTTGGTATAGCAGTCCGTGTATAGACACATGATTGCTTTAAGTTGCTGCCCTCTTAATTTCAAATGCACTTTAAATGCCCTGCATTTGTACTTTCCTCCCCTCAGGATTACTGTTTTTGATACCGTATTTTACACTTAATTATTTGTGTATCCCTTTAACTGCTTACTGTGGGTGGATATAGGTGATTTTACTACTTTTGTCTTTTAACCTTCCTTGTAGTTTGTGTGTGCATGACTTCCTGTGTTTTCTGTATGTTTGCCTTTATCAGTGAGCTTTTCCATTTCATAGTTTTCTTGTTTCTAGTTGTGGCCTTTTTTTGCCTATAGAAGTTCCTTTAGCATTTGTTTCAAAACTGGTTTGGTGGTGCTGAATTCTTTAGGTTTTGCTTATCTGTAAAGCTTTTGATTTCTTCCATCAAATTTTAGCAAGAGCTCTGCTGAAAAGAGTATTCTTGGTTATAGGTTTTTCCCTTTCATCACTTTAAATATATCGTGCCATTCCCTTGTTGCTTGCAGAGTTTCTGCTGAAGACTAATCTTATGGGAGTTCCACTCTGTGTTATTTGTTACTTTTCCCTTGTTGCTTTTAATATTCTGTCTTTATCTTTAATTTTTGTCATTTAATTATAAATATGTCTAGGTGTATTCTTCTTAGGGTTAATTCTATCTGGGACTCTGCATTTCCTCAACTTGAGTGACTATTTCCTTTCTTAAGTTAGGGATGTTTTCAGCTGTTATCTCTTCAGATATTTTCTCAAGTCCTTCCCAGCTCTATTCTACCTCTGGGGCCTCTGTAATGCGAATATTAATGCACTTCATGTTGTCCCGAGGTCTCTTACACTATCCTCTTTTCTTTTTGTTCTTTTTCCTTTGTTCTGTTCTGTGGTAGTGATTACCACTGCTGCCTTCTAGATCACTGATCTGTTCTTCTGCCTCATTTAGTGTATCTTTGGTTTCTCCTAGTGTGTTACTCATTTTAGTTATTAGATTCTTCAGCTCTGGTTGTTCTTTATATTTTCTAACTCTGCTTAAAACTTCAAATTTCTCGCTCTGTTTATCCATTCTCTTCCCAAGATCTTTGATCAACCTTAGAATCATAACTGAACTCAGGTAGATTGCCTGTCTCCTCATCACTTACTTCTTCTGGGTTCTTATCTTGTGCCTTTGTCTGGAACATAGTCCTCTGCTGCCTCATTTTGTGTAAGTTTCTATTTGTATTTTTATGTGTGTGTGGGTCAGTTATGTTTCTCAGCCTTGGTGATGTGGCCCTCTGTAGGAGACATCTGTGTGTCCCAGCAGTGCACTCCCCACTGGTCACCCAAGGGCCAGGGACCAGCAGGTCCCAGGGGAGAGTTTGGCCTGGGTTTGTGGACTTCTTCCGCAGGCTGTGGAATTGTTATTTTCTTACTTCTGGTGTCTGCACCCTGGTGGGTGGAGGTTGGACTAGAGGCTTGTGCAGGTTTCCTAGCAGGAGGGACTGGTGCCTGCCCACTGGTGGGTGGAACTGGGTCCTGGCTCTCTTGTGGGCAGGGCCTTGTCTAGGGATGTGTTGAGAGGCAACTGACTGTAAGCTCGGGAGGTCTTTAGGCAGCTCTTCTGCTAATGGGTGGGGCTGTGTTCCCGCCCGGTTAGTTGTTTGGCCTGAGGAACCTGCAGGCTGTTGGGTGGGGCCTGGTCTTGGTGCTAACCACCCAAGCAAGATGTCAGCCTCCAGGAGAGTTAGCAGGCAGATGAACACTCCCTGTTATGTCCACCACAGCTTTTATTTCCCCAGGGTGAGCCATAGCTGCTTCCCACCTCCCCATGAGACCCTTCTAGACCAGCAGGTAGGTCTGGCCCAAGTTCCTGTGAAGTTACTGCTTTTGTCCTTGGTCCCAGTGCAGGTGAGATTGTGCGCGCATCCTGTAAGGATAAAGTCTCTCCTCCCCCAGTCCTGTGGGGCTCCTGCCATTCAGACCCCCCCTGGCCTTCAAAGCCACATGCTCTGGAGGCTCCTTGTGCTAGTGATGAACCTTGAACTGGGGAGCCTGATGTGGGCCTCGAAGCTCTCAATCCTGTGGGAGAACTTGTACCGCATAATTATTCTCCAGTTTGTGAGTTGCACCCCCCCCAACCCGCCCCAGTGTGTGTGGGATTTGACGATGTCGTGAGTGCGCCCCTCCTACTGTTTTGTTGTGGTTACGTCTTTATGTCTTTTGATGTAGAAGATGTTTTTTGGTAGGTTCCCCTCTTTTTTATTGATGATTGTTTAGCAGTTAGTTGTAATTTTATTGTGTTCATGAGAGGAGGTAAGTTCAGGATCCTTCTGCTCCACCATTTGAATCCATTAATCCCCTGTTTCTTTTTCTCTTTTGAATTACCAGCTAATAGTGTCTTCCCAGGCTTTTTCTTTTCCTCTTGGACTGATTGTCTTTTTCTTATTTTCAGGGTGTGAGTTTATATATGTATATATATAAAGGGACTATTAACCGTGGCCACTTCAGCTGCAGGTGTTCTGTGCTTTACTCCTCTCTCTGCCGTCAGTTTTCCTATGGTCACCTTTTCCTTTGTAATTAAAACATTTTTAAAATTGAAGTACAGTCAGTTTGCAGCGTTGTGTTAGTTTCTGGTGTACAGCATAGTGATTCAGGAATATAGATATATTCCTATTCAGGTTCTTTTTCATTAGAAGCTATTACAGGGTATTGAGTATAGTTCCCTGTGCCGTACTGTAGGACATTGCTGTTTATCTGTTTTATATATAGTAGTATCTTCAGTCCTTTGTAGTTTTACTTTTGATTCTTGTTTTTTAAGTTCTTCCTTCCATTGGTATACATTTATTATCCAATGTATTCTTCAATTTATAGTTTTATTTTTGTTTTACAAGCTTTTTACTTCACCTACAATTTTTGAACATTCTGAAGTATCATCAAATAGTATTTTTTGATAGCAGAGATATGAGTAATTATCCCAGTATTACTTATTGAATGGCAGTAATTCTTGCTCTTTAACGACCTCAGAGATGAGTATATCAACATCTAGTAAAATGTCTTTGGTTGATGTCAAAATTTGGTGGAACTTTGAAATAGTATAAATGTGTTTTGCGTATATTTTTGTGGGGTGAGAAGAAAACCTGGTGAAGAGAGGGAAAATTTGATTTTGATACATAAGGAAATACTTGAATCTGTGTAGGTTATAGACTGTGAGCAATTCTACGTAGTAAGTTTTGTTGATAATTAAATGTGGTTGTCTCATGAATGTGGCACTTTTACCATAGAATATTTTAGTTACAACAGTAAAAAGATGTAGTAAAAGGTATTTTCCCAGTCTCACATAATGTAAAATCACATATAACATGAGAACCTAGTGTGTTTTTTTTGTGGGTTTTTTTTTTTTTTTTTTGGCAAAAACTACTATTTCTAAAATCAAGGCCTGGTGACTTTATTTAAAATAGAGGTACTCCCTTTCCATGATTTGTAAGGAACGTAGTATATGCTAAAATTATGTCATAAAAATATGTATATTCTATTTATATATAAATGTTTACTGGGACATTTTAGTACTTTAAGTAAGTTTTCAACTGGGGCACATGAGCCCCCAGGGAACATTGGGCAGTATCTGGAGACAGTTTTGGTTATCACAGCTGGGAAGGGGGTACCACTGGCATCTAGAGCTGGGGGCCAGGGATGCTGTTAAATGTCCTGCAGGGCACAGGCCCCCATGACAGTTATCTGGTCCACAGTGTTGGGGCTGAAGCTGAGAAACATTGCTTTAAATAATAAAAACGGAGTCATCTTTTAAGGGTAGTCTGAATATATAAATTGGTACTCTTATTTTCTGTTTCCGAGGTAAGTCTGTCAGTATTTACCAGCAGGAAAACTTGCCTTTTCTTTACCATACTGAGAAGGATTAATTAGCATTTAAAAAGTTTCCTCTGAAAATGCCAACTTCTCATTTTTATTTGGTGTTTTCTGTTCCAGGGACGATGTTTTAATTTCAGGTTTTCTTTTCAATGTCAGTTACTTCTGTTCCGCTAGAGACTGGAAAAACTACTCCATGTGGGAAGTTGTTCGTTAGAAAACAAAGTGCGGACCAGATTTCAGAAGCAGGCTTTTTAGACAACAGCTCTGTTTGCGCTGAGAAAATTAGACGGTAGTTCGTGTCGTCTTGTTAACCTTGAAAGCCGCTCAGTGGTTTCGTTTCTGCCTCCCTCCCGCAGTGTTTGACGACGGGGACGAGAAGACGCTGCGGCGGTCCTCGCTGTGCCTCAAGGGGGAGAGGCACTTCGCCGAGAGCGAGGTAAGGGACTCGCCCGCAGCGCCCGCCGCCAGCCCGGGTGCCCGGAATCCGGGCAGCAAGGTTTCCTTTCCCAGCCGGAGCCGCTGGCTTGTTAATCAGGAAAACTCGCTGATACACCAAACCACCATAGTGTCATCCGTGACACCTGTTTCAAGCATTGCGTTTGAGTGCCAGGCTCAGTATTCTTTTTGTCTAGAAGTATTTTAGCGTTTGCCCATAAAGAAAGTACTGTGGGGCTGTTTAATGATTATTTTTAGGCAGCTTTTACATAGATTCCGTTAGTTTGTAAATAACTGTAGAAAAGAGGTGTCTGATATGTGATCCACGCCAGCCCCGCCATAAGTAAAGGCAATGCAGATGCTGTAAACAGGCCCTACCTGCTACTGCTGCTTATAGCCTCTCCTCGGAGACGGCTTGCCGACCGCCCTTTCCACGCTAGTTCCTTCCATTCCTCATAATCCCTTCAGGGTGATTTAGTTTTCTTTATAGCACATACCATTCTTTGCCACCAAAATATGTATATGTGCTTAATTGTTTATTGTCTGCCTTCCTTACCAGAATGTGTCAAAAGAGCAGAGATTTTGTATGTTTTCTTCACCACTTTGTTCCCAGTTCCTAGAACAGTGCCTGGCACAGAGTAGGAACTGAATAAATGTTAGTTGAATGAATAAATGAAGTGCTTCTATTTGCCAGGGACTCTGCTCAGTGCTTTCCACACACCTTCACATTTACAGCGTCATGAGGGTCATTGCGATTGTAATGTTCAACTTAGAGATGATGATATCGATGGTCAGAACTGGTTCTCAAGTCAGCACTTTTTATCATCAAAACCATGCTCTGAAATTGAAAGGTGTCATTAAGTTCCTAAGAATGGAGGGTTCACAAAGTTTTCTAGATTAGTAACTTGCAACTCAGAACTTTTAAAACGGACATATTGTTACAAATAGTCTTATCTGGTCCAGTCTCTAAATGTTAATTAATGCACAGTGTGGCCAAACCAGGATTTCTTTTTTCTAGTAACTGTTTAGAACAGTGTTTCTGTGGGGATGTTTTAATACTGCTTTTTAAATTATTAGACTTTATTTTTAATGTTTTTCTTTGTTGTTACTTTCCCTTCTCTTACATGACCGAATTCCCATTTCAAGTTAAGGTATTCTCTGTGTTATGATTCCAGCTTATCTTTTCCGTCTCATATTCTACCATTTACCTGTACCTCGGCCTCGTAAGACTATTTGGTATTTCGAGGTTATGGCTCATACTCTCCTGGTTTCTGCTGAGCCCTGCTCCTCTCAGGCCACTGAGTGCTTCCTCCTTCAGGGTGTCTTTCAGGAGCTCTCTGAGCAGGCTGGCTCTCTTTATCCTGTAATCCTTTTGCACTTCTGTTATTTTTGTTTTATGGTCTTTTTGGTTACTTTTATCATTTTCTCTATAAAATTGTAAGCTGTTTTGGGGAAATAGTCATGTTTCTGTCATCTTGATAGGCTACCCTTTTTCCAGCAGTGTTTTCTGCACAGAAGCCTTCAGTACATTTGGTGAATTGTGAAGGTTTAAATATAGCTAATACGTGTAGCTTTGGGGCAAGTGCAGTGGACTTGGCTTCTTACACTGGTGAAGTAATAGAACTCTTTCTGAGTTTATGTAATTCTTGAACTAATTTCATTTCCCTTTGTTAGAACATATGTATTAACTATAGTTGGTTAACAAACATGGGGGCTTTGAAGACTTGATTTTTCACATAAGTGAAGACATGTGTACCCTTCTTAACCTTAAGAAGGATCTGTTTCACTGTGCGTGTCTGTACATGTTAAACAATGTTTTACTAGAGGGACATTGGAATACTAGTGTATTATTCCTTTCCCTGTTGCCGTGGGCAAGGTGCTGTGCTAGGTACTGGGGTCACAGGGGTAAGCTAAGTAGACATGGAATTTATGCTTGGGTAACTTACTGTCTTTTGGAGGAGAAAAAGCATTAATCAATCAAAAATTCTAAGGGTATTAAGCTCTATGAAGACATGACCAGGAGTGTATTTAACCTACCACCTGTGCATTCTTTCCTTTATTTGATATTTTTTATATCTTCAAAAGACAGTTTTAGTTTTTTGGAAGTTTGCACAGAGCATTGTTATTATTATTTATAAGTTTGGCCTTTGAAAGAAAAGCCACATTATACTGGCAGTATTTTGGGCCACTAATCCCATTAATAAGCTACATACCTAACCAGAGACTTAAATTCAATATTTTCGTGATAAGAGATCACAATAAGAACTTCATTCAGTTTGAATCCAGCATCAAAATCACTGGTTCTAGCTGTAACCAGCTTAGTGAGGATGGTGCCAACTTCCTGACAGCTGTTAGAGTGTTTTGGTGTGTCTACAGAGCATTCACAATCTGAGTGTTTTCCAAAAGCCGTTTTACCAGCTGGTATTCTCTCTTTGCATTTACTCCATGCAGTTGAAAACTCCAGAGAGTTTAGATAAAATCCTGGTCCACATCTCCTCAGTGCATTGTAGGTAACAAGGCTGTAGGTGTGTTTCCCCAAGGCCTGCAGAATTTTCTTTGAGCTTTTAACATAGGCAGGAGTCTTTGGTTTTTTCCTTCAGGTAAAAGACAAGACAAATTCTATGCTTCCCCTAGTCTTTTCTGTCACTTGCTTTCCAGGACATGGACTGAGGCCAGGGGTAGATTGTTCTGATTCTTTAGTACATACTAGGAAGAGATGATGGTTTATTTGAGAATTCCTGTGTGGGGTTTCTAGATAACTCTTCACAAATCCTGGGTATTTTTCTTTTAACAAGTGAAATGACCAGCTGATGCTTAAAACAGAAGTCACAGTACTTGATGGAATCTCTCCTTTCAAGAGAGCAACTTTAATTTTAGGGGAATAGGAAGGGACATTTAATTCTTTTGTTAACTTGATGGAAAGTGAAGCCAAATTAACTTATTTTGCCTGTTTACCAAATATAGTACTTTGAAATTTTTGCCCTTAAGAAGCATAATTAGGAGTTACTGACAAGTGACTTTTGAAGAATTTTGTCTGGCGTATTACTGTGTTTGGGCCAACTTTGCCTCCAAATAGTTTTAAATTTTTAAAAATATTTTAAAATGTCTGACTTACAAACTAAATTCGAAAGATTAGGCATTTTAGCTCTATAAAAGTTGTGGTTTTTGTCATTTCAAGAAATCAGTTTTTATTTAATGCTTTATGTCTAGTACCTTTTCCCTATGCTTTATTCTTTGTTGTTGGGTATATATATATTTATGTATCTATATATATCTATGTGCCTTAAATATATGTATGTATATTTTAAGAAAATATGCAAAATAGGTTATTAATATACTTCCCTCTTTCATGTTTTATTTAATTCATCGTTTCAAAAAATTATCTCAATTTTAAAAACAAAAGTTAATTTTCTTTTAGTATTAACATTAGTTTATATTTAGATGTCTGATCTTTACATCGAAGTTGATGGACACCCTTTCATATAACCTTCATGTTTATAACTTTGAAAAGCCTTTATCCTGAGTAGTTCCTCACCCTTGCTTCCATTCTGACAGTTTCCTGGGATCTTTAGTTCCCCTTATGTTCATAAAAATATCTGTAATAGCAAAGGTGCTCTTGGAGGGATTAAAGGAATAGCAACTATGCAAAGTCTTTAGGATGCAGAAAAAGTAAGCATATTATCAAAATTGATATTCAGAGAGTTAAGTTAGTTGGGATAGCATCTTCAGGTTGATATTAACTTTTTAGATGTATAAGCCTTTTCAGGAAATAATGGCAAGAAAAATCCAAGAATTCTCCGATATGGAGAAACAGAGGCATTCCAAAATCCCTCTCCTTTACTCTGCTTTTAACTAACAACTAATTCCTTCCCTGGAAGTCATTATTTTTGAATGGGGTGAGGGACAAAAGGGTTGACATGAACTGTCAGTTGATAACAAGGAAGAAATGTTTATTTGTTGACTTATTTTCCTGTCAAGCACAATATTGGATGCTTCAGATTAAAAAGGAAGGGAAAATTAAATATTAAATGTAGAAAAACTAATATCTACATTTTCTTTAAAAAGGTTTATTGCAGAAAATGTTTGCAAAGTACTAATCTAGTCTATCTGAAGCCTTTTTTCAAGCAGTTGATGCTCATCCTGATAGTCTTCTGTTACTGAGATTTCTGTTTTATGGATTATGATTCCATACATGCAAAGAAAGCCCCAGTCTAGGAGTTAGGTACTTACCTATAAGTTCCTTATCTTTCAGATGTTTCCACTGAGCCGTATTTGTTTTGTTTTGTATTTTAATCATTCTTTGAAGTCTGCCAAGCCTTCAAATAGATAATGAAATTATCTAGAGAGAACAACTAAATTTCTTTTCACTTTTTTTCTTTTCTGGTAATGGGCTCATTTATCTTTATCCTAATATCTTTGAAACAAGAGTTTTCTATCTTTAGGAAAGTTGTATTTTTGTCTTCCTCGGGGGAAGTTTTTAATCTCAAAATCTGAGCATATTCTTAAACTGATTTGGTTTAAAAAGAAAAAAACAAAGAACTTGCAACGTAATAACTTTTGATGGGTTTATGTTCCTACCCACAGACATTAGACCAGCTCCCACTCACCAACCCTGAACATTTTGGCACTCCAGTCATAGGAAAGAAAACAAATAGAGGAAGAAGATCTAATCATATGTAAGTCCATTTTCATAACTGTTAGTTGAACCTGAATTCATTTCTCCTTCTAGTATTGTTTTAATAGTTGTGAATTTTAAATTGTAATTTGCAAAATGCTAACCTAATCTAAGAGTAATTTCAGACTCCTTGGCATGGGTGCTTGAGGTTCTCCGTGCTCAGCCAACCTCAACAGCTGTATTTATCCACCTCCCATTTCTCCTTAAATACATCCTGATGCCGTTGTCAAAATGGGATTAGTCAGTATTTCCTGAATGATAACATCCTTTGTTTTCCTGATATCATGCTTTTTAACCATGCTGGGTTTTTTTCTGTCCCTAAATGCCACCCTTCCATGCTAGTGTCTCACTTACTCATGTCTCAGCCAGGAATGCTCTGGCCTTTATGTGAACCATTTTGTGTCTCCCCACTCTTTCCTCTTTCCTTGAAAACAGACATGTTTTTCTCTCTTCTGAACCCTCTGAATTCTTTGCATTTACGTACTGTCACAGACAATATTTCACCTATTATTATCATTGTAGTGTTTGTTTTCTCTTCCTAATAATTTTGATCTTTCTGATAGCAGGGACTGTCTTATTTTTATGTCTTCTTACAGTTGTGACACATATTCTACATATTTAACAAATTACTTTCAATGAAGTGTGCCAAGACTCCAAAAGGCTTTAAATTAAAAAGGATCATAGAATCAAAGTGTCATGAAATTTCAGGTCATTAGAGATAAAGCAACAATCTTCAAACAGTTCCAGAAAGAAAAATAATTTATTGCAAAGGTCTGAAAGGTGGAATGGCATCAGACTTCTCCACAGAAACACTAGGTGCTCGTAGACAGCAGGATGCAGAATGAAGGAGGGGACGTTTCTATTAAAAAGGACTTTGTATCATACCCCCCCCCAAGGCGGGGGATATGATATAATGATAACAAACGGAGAAAAACAGCAAAGGCGCAGTTAGTAACTCCTCAAAAACTATATAAGAAAGAATAACCGTGTTAGTAGGATGGCGGGTAGAGAGGTTGCTTAAATATTAAAGTCAAGTCCTTACAACAAAATGGGGAGTTAATAGAATAATGTTTAAAAATGCATGAATAAAGAAGTAGCAGTATAAGAATATTACTCAGAGACAAGGTGCTAACTGTCAGAGACAACAGCCGGAAGAGTTAACAGCAGATGTCTCAGTGGAGCAGGAGAAAATTGGGAAGGATGGGCAGGAGACTGTAGTTTCTAATCTGTTCTGTTGGAGGTTATTTTAAAAACAATTTTGAGTATTTTACTCGGATAAATTTTTTTAAAATTTAATGTGCCTACGCCAAATATTGTCAGAGTAGCTGTTAGGAATACTGAGTTGAATTACTGAAACCTTTATTGTAAGTGAATGCTTCCATTCACAATATGCAATCAGGCATTAAATGTAGCAGTGGCTGAGCTTTGGAGATGGAAATTGGGTAAGCCTGTCTCTCGTGGTGTTTAGTTCAGCCTTACAGCAAACTCATGAAGGTGGGTGTTCTTTTTTAATCCCTATTAAAAATTGGGGAAATTGGCCTTGGAGTAACTAATCCAAGGAACAGAGGAAGGAAAGGACTAGGTCTTGAACTCACCGTGTTCTGTAGGCCTTTTCTCATTCAGTTGACTGATTTTTTGTTGTTGTTTAGATAAAAGTACAACAGTTACTTGCCAGGATAGTTTTAACAGTAAATTAATAATGATTCATTTGAGGGAGGAAATTAAAAGACTAATCTTTGCATTGAAAAAAAATTTAATATTACTTACTTTCCCACAAGTGACTTGGACCATGCATTTTTTTTCTCCCTTAACTCTCTGAATCTTTTAGAAAATTTTTTTCTCAGTTACTAGGTGAATAATTTATTTTGTGATGTAGCTTGCCAGTGTCTTGATTATTTTTAGGATACTCCGTTTATAACTATTATTTACTCTTCTTCATATTACATTTAAAAATCAAGCATTCTTAAAAAAAAATTGAGTGTTATAGCCAGAAAGAAAAATAAATGAAAAATGCACAATGGCATTATTAGTATGAAAGAGTCCTGTTGTGATCGTTAGATGTTACTGTTATCTAATATTGTTTTCAGTTTTTTCAGAGGGCTGTTGTATTGTCATAAAATATTCCCTGTACCACTTACAAGTTAAATCTTTTGATATCTCTTTGAAAATCAATGACTTCAACTGTGAATTAAAATTTTGTCCACCATTGATCATTAGCACCTTCCCCATGGCTTTATAGTCAACTCTTAACTATGATTGATGTTGTCAGCACAGTGAGTTGGG
This sequence comes from Camelus dromedarius, assembly GCF_036321535.1. NCBI lineage: Eukaryota > Metazoa > Chordata > Mammalia > Artiodactyla > Camelidae > Camelus > Camelus dromedarius. The sequence continues at coordinate 3,354,182 of NC_087443.1, forward strand.
GTGTATTTAATGTAAAATTATCTCATTAGCCGAGATTTCCCACTTCTCGAGCCCTTGAGAGTAGTGGTGTGGCGTAGTTAAGTGTGAACTGTGGAGCAAGACGGCGTGGGTTTGAACCTTGCCTCTCCCATTTCTTTGCTGTGTGACCTTGGACTTTTCATGCCTCAGTCTCATATGTAAAATTAAGATGATAATATTACCTGTCTCTTGGAGTTGTTGCATAGATTAAATGAGTTTATATATTTAAAGGGTTTATGTAGTAGTCACTCTGTAAGTACTGGGTATCATCATGTATTGAATGAAAAAACTTCCATGAAATACCAGTGTGTAACATGATTTCATTTATATATAAGAATGTGTTTGTATGTGAGTGTAAATTCTGCTTACTGGTGTGTATGTCTGACAGGCAGGACTGTTTCTGGCTATGTTATATGAATTTTAAAAACAATATTCTTTTGTTTATATTATATGTGTATTGCAGGGAAAAGTTTTTATATCAATATTTTTAAAAATTTGAAAACATTGCATATAATATTTAGACATATTTTCCCTTTCTATAAATATCATCCAGAAGTAAAAAAATAAATTAAAAATAAGGTAGTTTATAGAATAGCACATAGATTGATCTACAAAAATGACCAAAAATTATGATCAGTTAAAATGTCTGTTATGTCTCTTAGCTGAGGTCTTATTTTCTTGAGTATGAGAATAACACATGCAGTTGTCACTGAGAAAGTTGATCTTTGCTTTCTAAAGACTCTAGCAAACATTCTAAGTTAGATTCTCCTGTTGAGAATCTCTGTGTGTGAAGGTTTGCTGTTGGAATCATGCCGTACGTGTGCAGGGTATGAAGGCAGACGAGAGGTGGAGAATTAGCAGTGTAGGGCATGCAGGCACTCCTCTGTAGTCTGGCTCGCTCTTCCTTCACCTCAGCGCTGCGTCATTCTCACTGCCTGGAGGCATCGTCACATTCTTGCTTAGTGCTTAAGCCTTGGTGTGTAAAGCACCGCAGTTTGCGATGCCTGTCTCCTTAACTGCGTTTCCTCAGCATTCCTTCTCCCCTATCTTGAGAGTGATTTTCTACAACAGAGTCTGGAACCTGGATCTTAAGGTCATTTATCTGACCTCGTTTCCTCTTCCATTACTCAGCTCAAAAAGGTCTTCATTATGGTTCTCTGATTGCCACGTAAAATTTGTACAAAAATAAATTAGGTTATCTCTTCCCGAAATTCTCTGGCCTCCATCGTCCAAACGGCATATCACTACCTTTGTTTTCTTTTGACAACTGTTAATCCACATATCAGTCAGTTTGCCTCCAGCTATTCCAAAGTTGATTGTTTTTGACACCTTCCCTTGTTTTACTTATATTCTGCTTTTAATTAATTAATCCTAATAGATTCAAATACTTTCATTTTTAAAGATTACCATCCTCTTGGTTACTATTTTTAAATCAAGTTATTGATCCTTTTGATCAACGTGTAGCGTGATTGAATTTTGCCTTTATAACTGCTTGATTCTGCCTAAAGAATAGAACGAATGCCTCAAAGTAGAGAAGTACTTGTGTCCCCCTCCCTCCCCGCCAAAAGCTTTTGGCAGTAACCTGGCACTGCTAAAGTAGGAGAGCGGTCTCCTTGCTGTTACTCCCCCTTCAGACACAGGCGGAAGCGTGATGAGGCTCGCAGTGACTTCTCTTAGGGATTATTTGTGAGCACGGCTTCTGCCTGGTGATAGAGCTAAGGCTGACCCAATAAACTAGTGATTTGTACCTGGTATTTACAGGTCTGCAGATCTTTAAAACTCTTTTTTATTGAGTATTAAATCACATATAAAATTACCCCTTTAAGGTATATAGTATTCAGTGTTTTTAGTATATTCACAAAATTTTGCAACCAGCACCACTGTCTAATTCTAGTTCTTTTTATTATTAGCTGCTTTATTTTGATGTGAGAATTTGGTTCTAGTTTCCTTCTTAATAGATATTGGGAAGAAATCCAAACCCATTTATCGGTAAGCTTACACCTGTTCATATGTTCTGTATGTTTTAAGCTCTAAGAAGCTATATGTTGACAACCGTTCTGATATTAATACAGATTGTCAATTTACTGTACAAAATTTGAAGCTGAGTTAATCAGTTGTTTGAAAGCATAAGGAACATTGAAGTCAGAAGTGTGTGTCAGAGATTGAGCCTTGAAGTTCCCAGCTCAGGTGGCTGGCTTCACCTCATCATTTGGTATTCTGTGGGACATGTCTGAAGTTCTTATTTGATTTACAGTTAATTGACAGTTAATAGTGGTGTGTGATCAGCTTTAGGTGATGAGCTGTCAGTTTGCTGTGGTGAACGTTCCCACGTGAACTGGCCTTGTTGCCGGTGTCGCCGTCAGATGGCATTTCAGAGCCAGGGCTTCACTTGGCTGTGGCTCTGTAACCACGTACCTCGATACCAAAGAAGCAGTGTCAGAGGGGAGTAAAAACCAAGTGGGTTCTCTGCTTGTTCCGCCTTTGCTCCCTTAAAATATGCTTGATGCTCGTTTATTTTAGTGTATCAGTTTTTTGAGAACTTGTCTCATGTAAACAATTTCATGGCTAAACTCTTCTAAAAGGAAAAGTCAAAAGAGCCTTGTATGGTTACTGCTTGTATACATTATACTGATTGTATACATTTTGTGATTTCAGGAGAAATAAAAATCAGAAGTACCATAGTAGAAAGAAAGAAATCTATTCAGTTCATTTATTCAGTCCACAAATCCTTACTGAGCATCTGCGCTGTGCCAGGCACTGTCCAGGGACTTGGGATGCGTTAGTGAACAAAACAGACGTTGTAAAATCTCTGCTGTTGGAGCTTACGTTCCCTCTTGAGGGGAGGTGGGCAATAAAGAAAAAGCATAAGAAATAAGTAAATTTTATAGTATGATAGATTTCTAAGTGCTATGGAAATGACAAGAGTAAGGTGGGGGAGGCTGTAAATTTGAATAAGCTGGTCGGGGTAAGTGCATTGAGGTGACGTCTGAACAGAGACTTAGAGCAGGTGAAGGAGCTCCCACATGTTTGGAGATAAAGATGCTTTATCCCAGGCTGTTCTTCTGCAAAGAGGAGTCACGAAATGAGGTAGTGGCTGGTGGAGAAAGTGAGGTCAGGGGATGTTTTGCTTTTTCAGGTGGGGCAATAACAGCACATTGTTAGAAGTGAGGCTGCTGGTGGGGCTCATCTAGCAGAGGCAGAAGAACTGACCCATGAGAAGGAAACAGCGCTGCGGGAGCAAAGGCCCGCTTGGGGAGGGGAGAAGGGGGGAGGGCTTCGGGGCAGCTTTATGCAGCCAGTCAGGCTTCTCTCCCCCTCCCCCCATATATATGATTTTCTCATGTCTGAAGGCTTCACAGTTGTTAAGTCTTATGAAAGAAATTAGAAGCTTTATGCTGTCGCAGATAACTTTGTTAGCCATACAAAGCCCAGTCTTCTCTTTCTGCGTTTTACAGAGTTGATTGATGAATGTTGTCTCTGACATTGCGACTTTCTGTCTTGATAATGATAATGACATCAAGGGTGTCCATAAAACTCTCGCTGAATGAGTCTTCTATGACTCCTTTGAAAAAGCAGTAAGGATGGTTTTGAGGTTGGTTGTGTTCTACAGTCATTAGAAAGTGGAGAGATAAAAGTCCTTGTCCTTGAAGCTCTGCCAGTCAAGTAGAAATCAGATTTGTGAAGTCTGTAATTGCTACCCTGAGCTCTGTGCCTATTTGTAAGGGTTCATGCTCTGCTAAAACGAAGGTACATTGATTTTTCCTACTACCATTGGCTACTTTCTAAGTAGGGGTTAAACTGCCTTAAGTGCCATTTGAAGTACAGTAGTTCTACTCAGTGGCAAACTTTAAAGCTTTGGTTTTGTTTTTACCAGGAGACAAGTTTTAAGTTAATTGAGTGACCATTGAAATCAAATGGTGTTCCTCCATCACTCTAAAATGTTCAATAGTATTATAGTAGTTTTTGCTTCCTTTATGTTTATGTTGGACTATATAAACATACATTGGAATATATAAATACAATAGATGACAATATAAATGCCATCCCTTTAGAAAGGCATCAAAGACAAATTTAAAATACTATATTGAGTCTGTCCCAACCAACCAAATACATGTTTAAAGTTTTAAAATAATCTGTCAATTTACATTTTTTTGTCAGTAAACTTAGTCACGGCTATCTATCCCAAAAATGTTTTCATCTCTTTAGATAATCAATACTAGTCATTATTCTGTTTTATTTTATAAAAAGTACATACGTTGCAGTCTGTTTATTCAACATGTCTTGGTATCTTTACTTATTCTGGGCATTTTGTACAATCAGTTGTTAGAATCTGTTTTCTTTAGCACTGATTTGATTGTGGGCCGCCTTGGAACCAGATTCAGAACTTTTGTTGTGTGTTTTTTTTCCTTTTTAGTTTTCCTTTTTTACTGTACTTTCCTCTCTAATCCATCAGATGGATGGTTTTGGTTAGTTCCTTTTTCTTCTGGCAGTTAACATCTTTCTGATTAACTACGTCCAGCAGACAGTGTGACTGAAAGGAATTTTTAACATAATACAAAAGAACCATATTGAGCATCTTGTGAATACATAGTTTGTGTATATGTGATATTAAAGACAGCACTGGTGACTCTTACAAGTGGCCTCCCCTCCCTACCCTGACCTCCAGTTATTAAGGACCTGCCTTCCCCCTTTTAAATTTAGCTTTGTACCAGGAGTGTAAAATTAACCATCTCCAGAATTCCTTTAACCTGAGAGGAGGGTCTGGTATATTTTAGTGCAGTCCTGGGATGTTTAATATAGGGCCTTCAGCTTTTTGAGAATTTGGGGACCAGAGTAATTCTGTTCTGATCTTCCTCTCAGTTGTTTAAAATAACACTCAGTAAACCTGAAAGATTTTTAGGAAAATGGTATGCTGTCCTCTAATGATAACCTTTTAAAAAATTTATTCTTTAAAAATTTAGAAAACTACTTAAAAATTTGAATTAGCTGTTCTGTACATTTAAGGAAATGGGGCAAGATTTACAGGATACCTATATTTATCAACTTGTTATGCTTATTCTTTGTGAAGGTGAATAGAAATATCTTATTATTTTTTTTTCTTTCCCTAGACCAGAGGAAGAGTCTTCTTCATCCTCCAGTGATGAAGACGAAGATGATAGGAAACAGATTGATGAGCTACTAGGAAAAGTTGTATGCGTAGATTATGTTAGTTTGGATAAAAAGAAAGCACTGTGGTTTCCTGCATTGGTGAGTAATTCCAGTATGAGAGAGTTTAATTTTCAACTATTTAAGTTCATGAAGGAAACAGTTTATCTTCTTATTAGTATTTTTCATTGGTACAAAATGAGGAAATGATTCTGGTAGCATCATTTAGTTTACACAGCTTACTTTAAAAATTGAGCGCAAAGAGCTCTTGAAGTCTACCAAAAAAGGCAAAATCATGATAATTTTAGAGGGTAGGTGTGTTTACACTGCTCTCTGTGTTTCGGGAAGAGAGAAAAAAATTCCTAATGCAAAGTTTTTAAACTTCTAAATCTACCATGCGAATGGCTGCACAAGAGGAGCAGAATCTTGTTTTCTCCTGTTGTCTACAGATGATGTCTGTTTGTCATCCTTCTCAGTGGACATTTTGTATTCTTTGTCCTGAGTGCTTAGTTAAGTGCTTTCCACAAATTAAGTGCCCAGTAAATGTCAGCTCATAAAATTATAATTAAAACTAATGAGAGCAAATTGTAAATACTTTGATACCTTCCTGCCTCTGCCTGTATCTACGTATCCATCCGACATTTGTTGGGCGCCTCTTATGTGCAAGGACTGTGCTAGATCTTTATAAGGATTACGAGGTGTGTCTTCTTTATCCTCGTTTGGAGATGAGGAGAGTGACTGTTACGAGGGTTGAGTGCCTCGTCAAGCTTTGGGTTAATGGTAAGCTGAAGACTTCAGTGTCGGTGTATGTGATCATTTCTTTTTTCCTAAAGCACTAAGATTCTTTGTAAGAATTTCTTTTGAAAATATGTTTTAAAAGAGCTTTGTGTGTCTTTTTCTAAAACAATAGGAACATTTAAATTTTCACAGTCAGTATTTTCAGTATTAACATTCTCTCATCATCATTTCTAAATAGTTTTCTTGAAGATGAGAAAAATATTTAAAGCTTTACAATACTGAAAGGTCCATAACCTGCTTAGTCAACCACGTTTCATTATTATTTTAAAAATCTTAGCATTATTTATGTGTATTATCCTCCCCACCAAATTGAGATCTTTTGGGTAGTGATGAATAATTTTTGCCAACTAGAGTGTGAAATTGTGTTTTAAATCGAACAGTCTTGACATAATCACATAAACAATGTTTGTGTTTCTATTTTTGAAATTAGCGTTTATAAATTGAGTAAAATTTGACAAGTGTTTGGTAACATTTTCATGTTAGAGAACAACTGCCTACTCCTAGGAGCTGTGAAGAGCCGCTGTGCTTGGAGCGTTTCCGCTGGCCGGGCGCTGTGCTGGCTCATTCACATAAGAACTTAGTCTCATTTAATCCTAATTGGGGCTGAAAAGTAAGTGGTGTTTACCCCCGTTTTAAGGGGGGGAATCTAGCTTCCCTGACTCACAAAGCCTCCTTTTCAGTTTCCTTCTCTGTTTCTCTCCGACCACGCTTTAAATGTTGTTATTCAGGGTTCAGAATCTACCGCTCTGTATTCTCTTCAGGGTAATCCTGTCCCCTTTACAGCACTGGTTGCAGAGATAGTACACTGAAATGCCTTAGGGACCAAGAAAATGACAGACAAGGGTGAATGGAGGTGAAACGTAGACTGTAGTCCTGTGGCCCCGCTTGCTCACCCACCGCCCTCGGAGCTGGCCAGAGCTGCCTGCCGCTGGCGTGGTTTTCACAGCCCTGGGTGAGCCCATGAGTAAGAAGAAATGGGCGGATTTGGCTCACAGGCTTAGACCCAAATTTTAGACCCATGATACTAGACTCTTTACTTCCAAGTTTATGTCTTAGAGTTCAGGCCTCTGTGCTGAGCTCCAGACCTGGGCATTTCTTTGTTCAGTACTGTAGGGAGGAACAGTGACTGTCTTGGCCTCTGTGCTCTCCAAAGGGGTTAATGTTTGTAGAGTGACTTAAATCAATGAATGAACAAATACTAAGTATTTACTTTAGGACTTTACTGAAATGACAGGAAAGGTTTCCTTGCGCTAGTACGTGTCTCTCATCAGTGAATTATTTCAGAATGCCATCAACATGTAAGCAGTGCTTAATGCAGTGTAATTACAGTTACGGAAGTTGTGAACCTTTTAAAGACTGAATTAGAACTTACCTGTTTGTAGCTGTTCTCACACCTGTGGGGGGTCACATGCCTGTATCACCGTCATGTCATTTTTCAGAGCTGATGAGACTGTCTGAAGACAGACCTGTTGTACTCATTCATCCCATTTTTATTTAAAAATGTAACAACACTGTTGTTCTTGGTATACATAGTGAGCTATCTTGGGATTAAAATAATAAAAATTCATAGGTGTCTTGCATTAGTATTACTTTTGGAAAGGCATGCTTTATCCTTACTTTAAAAGCTGGGGTGACTTCAAATAAAATAAATCTTTTATTTTGTTAATAGTAAATCTTATACAGACTCCAGGAAGGTGCCCACTTTAAAGTGCTTACTTTTTGAGTGGATGATATTAGAAAGAAATTATAGTGTGTGTTCAAGTATATATTAGCATGTAAATAGCAGGTAAATGTCATTTCTGTCTTTTTAAGTTAGAGACTGCTCTGGTTAAGCTTCTGATACCTAACCCCGTTCTGGGCCCTGCCATTCTCTTAGTCATGACGCAGACCTTTTGTTAAGACCCTCTTTCCCACCCTGGATCCCTGTCATTCCAGCTTCTCCTCTGCCTCGGATGAGGGCCGCAGCCTCAGTCTAGTCATGGCCACGGTCGTGAACTATGTGGGTAATCCAGGGAGCTGGAAGGGTATAGGATATAAATTTAAAATTACTTGTGTGTGCCCACATATTTGTACAACTGTTAACCCTCAAACTAAAATTAGTTTTCAGATTTTAAGCTGAAACTTTTAAAAAAGGATTTAAAAAGTTAATACTTATGTAACTATCTATAAATGTGCTTTTAGTTATAATAGTTTCACATTTTTTTAAAAGGTGGTTTGTCCTGATTGTAGTGATGAAATTGCTGTGAAAAAAGACAATATTCTTGTTCGCTCTTTCAAAGATGGCAAATTGTAAGTATAACTCATTTGGTATGAAAAATATGCTGTTTTTCCAATTGATGGTAAATTATAAATTAGTTACTTGCAGTGACCTATGGTTTTCCTTTTCATCATCCAGAATGTTTCAAAGTATGATCGTTTTTCATATTATCTTTAAGTGTAGTAGGCTTACGTCTTTTCTTACTCATTTTGGTCTTTTCTAAACCAAACTGTCAGTGCTGTCTAATTTTTCAGTATTTGCCTGTTAATAGCTGATGATTTGTAGAGGAAAATTCACTGTATCTACCACATGTAATACTTGGTTGATATATTAATTGTTTTTAAAAGTCTCAATAGGAATTCTAATAATTTTAATTATGTCTTAATGGTTGTAGTGATAATCTGTTGTGTAACATTCAACTTCTGCAGTAGTCTGAGGATTAAAATGAGTTACTATAAATGTATGTTAAGTATTAATGTAATTTTTCATGTAGAACTTTTTTTAGAACTGAGTTATGAATTTCTATGGGTTTTTTTTTTCCTTTAAGAATTGTGTGACTGGAAAAGACAAATATTTTATATTTTGCCCAATTGGGTGACTATACCTGAAAAGGATCTTCATGGTTTAAGATTACTGTTTTGGGTTTTCAGGTTCTGAAAAGTTTTTTTTAAAACAATCTATGCAACTCATTTTCACAAAATGGAAAAGTTTGAACTCTGAAATATAAAGCTCCATAATGAACTATTATAAATCAAATTATATAATGTCTGAGATTTGCTTCAGAAGCAACCAGTTGGGGTGGGAGGAGATAGGTAGGGGTGTAAATGGAACAGTGACTGTGAGTTAATGACTGTTATAGTTGTACTAGTCTATCTACTTTTGTATATATTTGGAAATTTTTAGTAAAGGTTTTTTTAAGAAGCAGGCTGAAAAATGTATTTGGAAGAGTTTTTAGGCTTTTGTGGATCGATTGATACAAACCAAATGCAGAAAAGCTGAATGATAACTATTTAGTGTAAAATAGAAAATACATGTGACTTACGACAGACCCTGAAATTACATGTTAGAAGTTTGCTGGTAAATCTAGGATTCAATTTTTTAAAAATTGTTAAAAGAACATTTTATGTTATAAAATAGTCCATTTTCTTCTAATCTTAAATTTAGTAATATTTTGTGATTATTCCAAGATGAAATCAAATTCTTGCTATTTGACTTATTCTTTTATTGGATTGATAACATTCTGGTATCCAGACATTTTCATTTATTATTTTTAGTATTTAAGAATTTTTAATACTGCATTTAGCCAAGGATGCTTTGATATTTGAGAATACCTTATTGTTTATAAAGCCTCTCTTAAGGTGAGGTCCATCTGTAGATGATCACATATTTTAATATTCTGCCTAGCATTTTATTTGGGACTTACAACCCTGTTTGTAATCACTTTCATTGTAAATGTCAGTGTTCTCATTTTTTCACTCTCTTTCTGTGGTGAGTAATTTGTCTCTCAGTTAATCTCTATTGTATTTTTGTTGTTTTTTTCCTTTAAAATTAAAAAACAATGTAGTACTTCCGTCCCAAGAAAGGATGTCCATGAAATTACTAGTGATACTGCACCAAAGCCTGATGCTGTATTAAAACAAGGTAAGGGGCCTCCAGGAACAGATTATAGTTAATTTTAAAACTGATGAAGTATTTTTTGAAGATTAAATATTCTTTTGCTCTTAAAATTTTTTTCCTAAGTTAAGTCTTTAAAGTTACATTGGGAGGGGAGGGTACAGCTCAGTGTTAGAGACATGCTTACCCTGCACAAGGTCCTGGGTTCGATCCCCAGTCCCTCTATTGAAAAAAAAAAAAATTAAAGTTACGTTTGGTTCTATGTGACTTATACTTTTGTAAACTCGTGTCTTTTGTTATAGGTTTTCTTTTTTTAGCTTATATTTGGGTAATAATCTAAAAATGGGAAAATTATATTATCAGTTATTACTGTAGTCTGGCTTTTGCCTAGTAAATAAAATACTATTTCCTAAGGATGGTAGAAACAGGAATCAAAGTAATTTTGACTTGGCATTTGTCATAATATAACAATAGTTACATTTTATTGTAGAATATGCTGTAATTGCATTTCTTCCTTAATTTTTGGCGTTATAAATAGCTGCGGTTTTTTCTTTGCCCATATTCATCGAATCAAATAATGTGCTCTGCAGACTGGTTAAAGATCATCAAGGATTTATGGTTTAGAATTTATTTCCATGTGTTGTAGAGGGAGAATAACTGTGTCTAGATAATTTTAATTTAATCTAATTGTTATAATTTGAATTCAGGTTTAACTAGGAATGTAAAGGATATATTTATAGTATATTTTCACATATTGTATGTTTAGTACAATGGCTCTGTGCCTGGTATATAATACTGTTTAATAATCATTTGGGGGGTGTGCTAAAACAATGAAAGATTTACCTATCTCAAAGTCTTTTTTTTACTAGGCATTCTTGATTTTTGTTTAAAAGAAGAAAACTTCCCTTTTCTCTTGTTTTTGTTTGACCCTGTCACCTTCAAATGGTAGCAGTTTTGCCATCTATAAAATAGGTGCCAAGTGACTAAGACTGTTAGGATCAAACGAGTTGCTACACGGGAAAGCAGTTAGCACGGTGCCTGCACACAGCAGACACTTCATACATGTCGGTGGTGGTAGCGCAGTAGTTTTTATTTCTTTATCTTGTTAATATTTTTAGACAAATTAGTTGTCTTAATTTCTCCAGTTAATGTAGTTTATGGCCTCTTTCCAGCCTTTGACCAGGCTCTTGAATTTCACAAAAGTAGAACCATTCCTGCAAACTGGAAGACTGAACTGAAGGAAGATAGTTCCAGCAGTGAGGCGGAGGAGGAGGAGGAGGAGGAAGACGATGAGAAGGAAAAGGAGGACAACAGCAGTGAAGAGGAGGTGAGTGCAGCCCTTCCTGCCTTTAAGGGTAAGAGCAGTTGGGTTTCCTTTGTGAGTTAGGACTTGGCATGAAGTCATTAATCACTTAAATATCTTTAGTATTAGAAGTATTTCATAATACTGTTATACTTGTGGTATTCATCATAATCAAGTAGTTTGCTTACTTACCTTAAAACAACTACGCTCTTGTGAAACTAAAAATATTAAGTATAGTTATCCCAGTAACCTCGAAAATGTCAGTCTTCAGTTTGGAATGAATATAAATGTCAAATCAATGTGCTCTATACCTAAAACTAATATAATACTGTATGTCATCTATACTTTAATTAAAAAAGTAAAAAGAAAAAATGTTTCTTAATCTTGCTATGCTTTTGGTTTATCAGATGATTAAGAAAACACCCACCTAATATAGCAAAACTCTACTTTCATATGCTTTTTACCATCATGTAGACAGTTGTCACCTCATAAAATATTTACGTCTGCATATTTTATTAAAATACCTAATGAAGTAGAAAACATATTTTCCATCTAGTATTAAAAAAGCAAAAAAAGAGATGAATGTCTCTTTGATTCAGAAAATCTTGAATGATTTTATCTAATACAAATGGGTAGATAGCTCCAGTTAGGTCATATATAAGACATCTGAGTTTATATGGATCAGGGAGCTAAATTTAGATTTTACTGTAGCTGGTACTTTAGGTCTACCAATGCCAAGTACCGAGAACAGATGTCCGTGATACTAGCAGTTACTCTGCACCACTGTACTCTTGAACAGTTTGTTGAACGACTGCATAAAAGTTATTGAGTGAATGGTGCAGATAATGATGGCTACTATACTTGACCATGAAGTGAACTGTATTTAATGTTTTTAGGAAACTAAGGTAAGTTAATGTCAATATGTAATGTTTTAGATAAGTTATGAAATTCTGCCATTTAACTATGGTAAACAGCTATTAATGATACAGGGTTGTGTTAGAGTTTGTTTTGTAATACAGTGATCTACAATGTCAGTGTGTAGTGTGAAAGTTTCCCGGCTTTAGTCTTTCCCCCACTGCTTTCCATTTAAAATGCTAAAATAAGCGATCATTCTCTAGCTTAAAACTTCTTCACTGGGGTTCTTATCATCCTGGAAGTCAGGCTTTACTTTTAGAACCTCCCTTTACAGTCCAACCCCTGCCCTTTTTTTATCACTTCTCTCAGTACACCCTCCTACTTTGAACTTGGTGTTGTAGCTGTATCAAATTACACACCTTGCTTCTGCTCACCTTTGCACGTACAGTGCCCCTGCCTGCCGTGCCCTTCCCTTCCCCCCAGTCAGCCTGACCCGCTCCTGTTCAGTGTTTAAAACCTTGCTTACAGCCCCTCTGTAAAGTGGAACTCTCCGTCAACCATCACCTTCCTCACCTCGGGAAAGTTAATCATTCCATTTGCTAGTCTGAACTACTACTGTTCCTTGTACAGATTTTTACCACACATGCACGCACATACATACGCACACACATAGATTTATTTTGTTTGTTCTCTATACTAATCTGTAAGTCCCTCGAGGGTAGGGGCTCTGCCTTACTGGTGCTCAGTGTCTGCCATGGTGTGCAATGTGGAACAGATGAGCAGTGCATATTAGTTACCACACTTTTGTTGCTTAGATTTATGTTTCACAAATGCTTCTGTAAAAGCAAATCTGGTTTCCAGTTTAAACATTTTTTTAAGTTAAGTACAAATTTTGCTTAGAAATTTTTGCAACAGGTAAGTTTGGCAATTTATGAAAGTCAAGTATTGTGCCACGGGGGCACTGGAGTAACGTCTAGGAAACAGGTTTCCTTAGACACTCATCTGGCTGCTTTACCAAAACCCAGCCTCTGTGACCGTGTTTAAGTTGAGAAATACAGATTTATTATCCGCAAATGAATAATTTTCATTTGTTCTTCTCTGACCAGCTAGCAAGCATAGTAGTTTATCAACATGAGTTTTTGTTGTTTTTAACTTGCCTTCCTTTTCTTGCTAGCTTTTAAAAGAAAGAGGGAAGTCTCACTAAAACAGTGGCTTTAGGCACATGATTTTTATAATTAAAATATATTTAGACTATTAGCTGAGAAGTATGCTCCTAACTTTTACCATTAGAAGCACATCTGTTTCAGCCAGAGTAGCTGCAGCCAGGTGCACGCTGGGTTCAGGTCCTCTGCAGTTGCTCCTGCTCTTGTTCTGTAATGGCCGGTGCCATGGCTGCGTCCTCTTCTGCCTGCCTCAGCACCTGGCATAGTGCCTGCGCTGCCTGGTGCTCGTTAAGTGTTTGCTGAACGGATGGTCGTCACTGAACTGATGAGTTCCTCAGTCTCACCTGCTACCCTGCTCCTTGCAGGTTGCTTCAGGACCAGCCCCCTACTGCCACAGCCCCTGGTCACAGCAGCAAGAAGCTAGTCCCTCCCTTGTAATTGCTAAATCGGGGAACTATTTTATTGCTTGAAGATTTCCCTAAGTCTGAATCTTCAGGTATTGCGGATCAAGTTTGTTCCCCACTTTACTGATTTTATAAGCTTGAAGTGCTGTACAGTGGGGCTGTTTATAATGAAGGACACTTGTAGTCACAGCTAATGGCACCCACTCTTGTATCGTTCCTTGGGGAGCAATAATAGAGCCAGTATTGGTATTAAACCCTCACCCATATACGTGAGAATAGGTATTCTTGAGCCTGTGACCCTGGTTTAAAGACTAGGTCTCTGATGTGGCAAAAAGTTCATGAACCACCTTGCTGGTCTCATTTCTTGTATGAGCATTTATTTGCATCTGAGGTTGTCACAGTTGAGATGCCTTTTAGGACATATTTCTCTGTAAAGCATAAGATGTCTAGACTTTCTGGTTTTGAACAACTTAGTATTAAGAAATAACTTCTATTTGGTAAAAAGCCTTTGAACTATTCTGGTGAGTACTAGTGTTTGCTGTTCGCAGAAAATCGGCTTGTGTTACTAAAATGCTTAACTGAGGAAAATAATATTTTATTCTTCTGTGACTAAAATTAGGAAGAAATAGAACCATTTCCAGAGGAAAGGGAGAACTTTCTTCAGCAGCTGTACAAATTTATGGAAGACAGAGGTGAGTTTTTTCTTTTATTTATCATTAATGCTATCATTTATCATAATTTATACTTTAAAAATAAGAATTCTGTTTATTAAGTTTCTCACTGGTAGTGATGGCTGCCTTTTTGATTGCCAGCATCACCAACACCCTAGCATAGTGTCTGTCACCTACTAAGTGGGATGTGGAATTTGACAGTGTTTTGATGGATATGATGGCCATGGACCCATAAATGCCTGTTTTCTGTCCTATCCCCCACTCATCCACGGGAACCCAAAGAACTCTTACACTAGAAAATGGAGGCAGAGTGGGAATCACAGGACCATTTTATCTGCGTCTACGTAGATGTCTGTGGAGAAGCTGCCTCTTCAAAGTCACAGTTTGCTGTACCCAGGCTCTGTGTGTGTGTGTGTGTGTGTGAGAGAGAGAGAGAGAGTGAGGGAGACCGCTCTCTAAGAGGGGCCATAATTCTTCTCATGACCCAGCCGTGCAGAGCTATGAACAGGATCGAACCTTCCGTGACGAGCAGAAGCTTCTTGATTTTCTCTTGCTTCATAAATGGTAGTGGCTACTGCAGCATAGGCGTCTTTTTATTCTCCAATGAAAAATGTCTTTGAACCCTGTATTACTTCTCTGTATGAATGGAGGCTTGGCCTAGGAAAGTAGGCTTTTTCTTAGGGTGTTTTTTGTTGTTGTTTTTGTTTTTTTTTTGTATAAGATAAATGAAAAGTGATGAAAGTGGATAAAAGCTAATACCAGAAAAGAGTGACAAGTAAGATTATGCCAGTCATACATTGTTTTGGAAAGGGCCTAGGCTGTGTGTCTCTATGCTGCTATTTCTTCCACGACTTTCTAAGGGTTTGAGGGTTATGGTGCCCTTCTGGATTTCCATATGTTAAAGTGAAGCAAAGCCCTAGGTCCGTGTGTAGAGCAGTACGGTAGTGAAGGCAAAGGAGCCGTGACAGTGACTCATTGTGAGCAGCTGCCCGTCATCGCAGTGCTGTGTCCATTTCTACTGCTCTTGTTCCGCTGGATTTAAAAAAAATTTTGTTGGTATTTTATTTTGCTTTATTTAGTATTCTTTTGCTGATCAGGGAAATGAAAGAGGATTGAAATATATAAATAAGGTTTCAAAAATCTGGTATGAGAAACATTCTTTTAAATGAAATGGGTTTAAGAAGTAGACCTGTTTTTGATTAGCAAGGGATTTTTTTCTCATATGTATATACTTTACACTATATGTATTTGACGGTAATGTTTGAATCTTTTCAAAATTAAAAGAAAATGTAGCATGGTTATAATATATTTTGTGTTTTGTGTAACAGGCACACCTATTAACAAACGACCTGTACTTGGATATCGAAATTTGAATCTCTTTAAATTATTTAGACTTGTACACAAACTTGGAGGATTTGATAATGTAAGTATTACAATCAAAAGTGAAACATGTTTTTCGTACATGTTTTCTCATCTAAAAATTAGCTAAAATTGTCTATTACTAAGAACCTAAGAATAAAAGGGAAAGAAAATAGAGAGTACAGGTTAGAAACAGCTACCTTCCTCAGACCAAGTTTAAATTTAATTAAAGATTTTTTTTTAAAAGTGAGCTTTCTGATTTATTGTTAAGTTTCTCAAACTTTTGCTTAGCACAGCCATGCTAGTGGAGATTCTCTTTCTGTGTCTCTTTTCCACTGGACTATATAGTCATTGAGAGCAGGAATCTACCTTAATATTCTTCATATCCTTAATCTCTGCCACTGTGCTTTTTATATATAGAAAACATTACTTACATATGTATGTATATATATGTGTGTATGTGTAGATGTATATGTGTAAAAACAAGCTGGAAATCTTGGTTGAACTGAAGAAACTATTTTAAGGTTGCAAAGATGTGTGGTGCTCATCTAGTTAAGACTATTGTAGGGAAAAAAAGTATTCTGCTTTACTGAGATCCATAAAACTGCTTTGATTTATTAACTTGCAAGTTTTATGGGAAATCATGACCATAAAATAATTTTAGGTTTCTGTCTCCTCACTAAGATTTTGATTTAGGAATGTGGATATTTTCTTATTTTCTACAGCAAGATTATTTAAAAGTCAAATGGCCTAGTTTTTCAACATTTGTAATTCTGTGAGATTTGTTAGAATACCAAAATATTGTAAACCAAATTTTTTATTTAGAATTTACCAAGATTGCTATTTTTCATTCCTTGAGGCTAGAGCCAGTAAGTATAAAAACCACATACATATATATGTAATATTTATCAAAATTCTATTATATTCCCACTTCTTAATTTGTGAGTTTTCGTTTCACTTTGTCCATTAGATTGAAAGCGGAGCTGTTTGGAAACAAGTCTACCAAGATCTTGGAATCCCTGTCTTAAATTCAGCTGCAGGATACAATGTTAAATGTGCTTATAAAAAGTAAGTCCATGTACTTGGTATAGCTGTATTCAGTATTTTACCTACAAAGCAGGATGGAATTTACCAGATAACTGAGGCTTAATCATTTCTTCTAAGAAGAAATTAAGAAAGC
This sequence comes from Camelus dromedarius, assembly GCF_036321535.1. Taxonomy (NCBI): domain Eukaryota; kingdom Metazoa; phylum Chordata; class Mammalia; order Artiodactyla; family Camelidae; genus Camelus; species Camelus dromedarius. The sequence goes on from NC_087443.1 coordinate 3,370,949, forward strand.
TTTATTAGAGTAATCACTATATAATAGCGTTTTCTAGATTATATTCCATGAATACTAGATCTACGAGATATTAGGTAAAGAAAGTTTTTGTGGCCAAGTAAATTTGGGAAATGATAAAGTCTTAAATTCAGATAAACCCCTGTTTGAATCCTGGTTCTGCCAGTTATTTGCTCTTTGTGCCCTTGGACCGTTTTCTGTTCTCTTAAGCTTCAGTTTTCTCATTTGTAGAATGGGATGGTACTGTTTGCCTCCTAGGATTGCTCTGATGACTCAGTGAAATTTTACGTGCACTGAGACGTCCAGTGCCTGGCATGTAAGAAGTGCTCAACAAATCGATGCTATTACTGATACTTCTAATAGCTCCTGTTGTTACAGTTCTGAGCTTAAGATTATGACTATCTTTTCACTTTCAGCATAGTTTTAAAAAACTTTTTTTCTTTGAAAAATGTTTCTATTTGGGTAAAAAAGTTTGGGAAGTCCTGAACTAGAATAAATTAGACTATTAAGATGACTCAGTATCTGAGAACTTAAACAGAAGAAATGAATACATATTTTAAAAACCACAACTCTGCAGTATCATTTTGAAATGTTTTCCCAAATATAACCTCTTTTCATGTTTCCAGATACTTATATGGTTTTGAGGAGTACTGTAGGTCGGCCAATATTGAATTTCAGATGGCATTACCAGAGAAAGTTGTTAATAAACCATGTAAGGAGTGTGACAATGTAAAAGAAATAAAAGTTAAGGAGGAAAATGAACCAGAGATCAAAGAAATAAAGATTGAAGAGGAGGAGAACATAATACCAAAAGAAGAAAAGCCCACTGAAGAGGGCACTGAAAGAAAGGACAACACTCAGCCCTCTCTGGTAAATCAGACACTGTTCACAGTCCTGTGCCTGCTTTGTACATTTTCCACATCTTCTGTGACGTTTTCATGGATACTACATTATATAATTTTATACTTCACTGTTCGTGCTTTTTTTCATTAAGTGCTACTTTTGTGTTTAAAATAGCCGTTAACTATTTTTGTCTAGTGTTTTTAGAAATGGCAGAAGTTTCTTAAAATAATCTTTCTCAGTATTAGTATTGGTTGGTGTCTCTCTCTGATAGCTGTTAGATACGGGAAAAAAGTCGACAGCTTTTGTTTTTGTTGGTTTAGTTCCTCTGATCTTTTTCTAGGGAAGTAAAAAGAATTTATTAGAATCTATACCTATGCAGTCTGATCAGGAAAAAGAGATTAACATGAAAAAAACAGAAGAAAATGAAAATCTGGAAGATAAAGATGAGGAGACAACCAGGGTGGATGAATCCCTCAGCATAAAGGTAGAAGCTGAAGAAGAAAAAGCAAAATCTGGGTAAGGAATTTGTTTTTGGTTAAGATGCATTTTGGCTGAATGGATTCTCATCATTTGCTCTTTGTATGTGTGTGTATGTATGAATCTAAATTTGGTTGACAAAATATCAAATAATTGAGTAATTTTAATTTGCATTTATTATGTAAATAACATTTGCCTCCTTCAGAGACCCTACTAATGCAAATTTGTGGCAAAAGACCATACTCTTGATCCATTCTTCTTGCTCTCATCATGGAAATTTATGAAATTTTGAGCTAGAGAAAAGCATTTCTTACTGCATTAAGCTCTGCTGAATAACCAGATAATAAAAAATTGGGGAGGCGGCTTTCTCCTCCAGTGTTTTGTAGATGATATGTTGGCTGTAGATTTTGAGAGTTGTAGTCATTTCTTAAGCAGAAAATAAGAATGGAAAAGTGCTAATAATTAGTTTTTAAAAAGCCTAAATTGTTATGTGTGTTTTATGTAACAGTAATGTTTCCTTGTTTTGGTTAGTTTGGCATGATGAATTACTTAGCAGTGTGATTTATGTCCTGACATTGGATTTTATAGGTGATCTTGAGTATCTGATCTTTTATTTCTGAGGTTTAAAAAACTTAAACATCTCCATTGTTAGTGATTCATCTAAATAAGTAAACCACATTTTTTAAAATCATTTTAATATTTTTCTGAAATATGGCCACAGCATGCACAGAAGCAGGGAAGAGAAAAAATCATGCTTAGATGAATATAGTAAAAGGTTTTGTTTTTCATACTTTGTTTTTATATATATATAAATATATGTGTGTGCAAATGTGTATTTCAAATACTCCTTACTGCTGTTGGAAGTTATTTCAGCTATTAAGAAACTTAGTAAGTATTCATCTCTTGCCTAAAATCTTTTGCTCATTTTAGTGTTCTTCTGAAATTTGGCCACAGCATGCAAATAAACATGGGAAAGCAAAACAAAACTGGGTTTAGATGAACATAGTGCAGTGTTTGTTCATTATACTTGGTTATATTTCTCTGTGTGTAAATGTATATTTGAAGTACTCTTACTGCTACTGGAGACTACTTCAACTATGAAGAAATTTAGTAAGGATTTCAGCTTTTTGCCTAAAAATCTGATTTTTAGATCTGCAGATATTTCTGGAGCATCTGCTGTGTGGAAGGCACTGTGACAATGCTGTATTTTCTCTTTGTTACTGATAATTATCTTAATTTTTCAAGTTAGTACTTCAGCTTATTTTTTTATATAAACTATATTTTGTAGATTCATAAAAACTCTTCAACTATATGGCTGTTTAATTTACCATAGATAATTATAAATGTATCATATCACAAACTGAAATTTTCCTGCTGTGACGGCCCTAATATTGTAGCTGTTCTTCAGAAGCATTCTGTGTTAAGAATGTCCAAAATTGATTTCTGACTTTTATAAGTGCAACAGAAAATTTTATAATTATAAAGAATTAGTATGAAAGTATTTTTCTAGTATATAAACTTTATGTGATTAGCTACTGCCAAGAACTTTCAGTGTCCTTCCTCCAAGTCCAGGTGAGGGAGATTATATAATTAATTTATGTAAAATGCCTGATTCAAGTGCCTGGCTCACAGCAGATATTAATGAACTTTTTTTTTTTTAAGTTTTTTTCCATTGTAAGTATGGAGTATGAGATCAAACTTGGAAAATTTAATATTTCTTTGTGAGTTCACATGAAAAATCCTTGCTGATACTTTTGGTTTCCAAAAAGTAGTTCTCTAAAAGATAACTAGCAAAATGTGTGTGTGTGTGTGTGTGTTCTGTGTGCTTATGATATACATCAGCTTAATTTTTTTAACTTATATGCCGATTGCATTTCATACTATTAAATGCTGTCTTCCTTGGCAAGGTGTGTTCTATTTGGTTTAGAGCATTATCTTCTCATTTTGCTACTGAAGTTTAGAGGGAGGAGTAGAATATTTGCTTTGGCTGATAGCCAGTAATTGTGTTGTCTGCTTCTTTATATACTTCGGTGTATTATTTGAGTGACTCTCATTTTATTTTGGCTGTGTCTGAGGTTGATATTAAATGATTCAATATTTAATATTTAATTTTTTATTGTTTTTAAAAATACAGAGTATTAGATTTTTATTCCAGATTAAATAAAAGCTTGCCCTGGCTACTGCGGACAGTAGGATTGTCTTGGCTGTTATTGACATTTACCAGTTGTGCTTAGTGCACATTATATAAGATGTAGTTTAGAGTTAGTTTCCATTTTAAAAATTTTGGACTTTTTATTCTGTATCTCTTTTATCTCTTATATGATGATTCTCAGGAGCATGATAAATCTCTTTGTTGCATAATAAATCTCTTCATCTGTTGTAGCCACCAGAATACATTCCCTTTTCTCACTGCTCTGCAGAGGTATAGTCGTATGATTTAAACAAGTAGCATTCTTCCCAAGAAAGTCTTAACTGTATTAATTTTTATTTACATATGTGTACTATATAATATATGATTTACGTAAAGTTGTTAATAGTTTATCATTCATTAAACTCTGCATGATAATTTCTTAGCTATTTTAGCCTTATTAATTTTTCCTCATAGAAATGTTAATGTGTTTTCAGTAATAGAGATCATATTTTTAAACCTCAGATTACACCTGGTTTGGTTTAATTTTTTTAAGTACCTATTTAATTTGACTGTAAATGGGTCTTTAAAATAGGAGTAATTCTCAACAATCTTTGCGGACTGTGATGTATTTCAGAGAAAACTGGCACATTTGGTACTTGTGAACTAAGACTTAATTTCATAAGTCTGTTAAGTTTCCCTTCATCTCTTCTGCCTCATTATATTGAAGGAAAGAGCATAAAAAAATAAAAATAAAAAATTAAAAAAGCATCACAGTTCTGCTTGTATCACTATTTGTAGATTATTTTTGTTGCCTATTTAATTGCATAATTAGGAACAGTAAAGTATGTTATTGCTAAAAAGGGTGCAAATAAGAGTATAAGACTGAAGTTATCAGTAGAGAAAGACTATATAAACATTATATCCATTAACTTTTAAAGCTCAATTACTTAACCATCTTGTGGTTCTGTTTTATGACATGTATTCATTTGTCAGCTGTAAAGTGATGCATTCCTTCTGAGAAAACTGTTGTCATGAGTATAGGCATCCTACTGCAGAGCAGAGCAGAACTTAACAATATAGTCAAGAGTTTTCTATTGAAGTTAATATTTTTTCATAAATCTAGTGCTTGGAAAAATTTATTATTTAAGATTTTCTCTAATTTAATAGAGCTTATGGCTAATATAAAATGAATATGAATGCTCAATTTTAAAAAATACAGGATAACGAGGAGATCAGAATGGCTTCATTGCTGCTTCTGTAATGCAGCTGACTTTCAGTTTCATGTGATTTGGAACTGGCCTCTCTTATCCCTGTTCTTCAGAACTTCAGATTGAGAGACTTGGTAGAAGACAACTTTCAGTAAATATGTGGTAAAGAGGGCAGAACTTGTGACGGGGTTTAGAACAGACAGGAAAATGTGCAGTGATATTGACGGGAACTTAGTAGGATATTCCTGTGAGAGGTAGGGTGGTATTTCGGTTAGTGCAACATTTGAAAATTTGATTGGAGCATCTTTTAAAGTTGTTAAGATTAGCCATTGGCTAGTTAAAAGTTTTGTTTGTAACATCCTGAGGCTGGAAGTCTTTGAATGAGGAATAATTTTTAGTCAGGAATGGCTATGAAGTGTAATGATTTTTATTTTTGTCAACTGAGATGTAAAAGACTTTTACAATAAAACATGAGAAAAATATTACAGTTGCCCTTACTAGTTTCTTGCTATCAACACAACTTCTGTTCTTCTGGCTGTTGGAAGTTTTCTTTTAATACACTTATTTTTCAATTTTGATTTTCCCTGAAAGTATCTTTCTGTAACCATGGTCGTCTTATACAGGTTTAGTTTTTAATATTAAATTCAAACTCAGAGAATTTCATACACTTGGAACCTGCTGTTCCCGGAACAGTCTCAGCCACGATTTTAATCAGTTTATGTGGTTTGGAACTGAAAAGCTTATGAAGTGTCTTTTATTAACTGCAATTTTTTAAACCTTTCAAGAGATGAAACGAATAAAGAGGAAGATGAAGATGATGAAGAAGCAGAAGAGGAGGAGGAGGAGGAGGAAGAGGATGAAGATGATGAGGACAACAACGAGGAAGAGGAGTTTGAATGCTACCCGCCAGGCATGAAAGTCCAAGTGCGGTATGGACGAGGGAAAAATCAAAAAATGTATGAAGCTAGTATTAAAGATTCTGATGTCGAAGGTGGAGAGGTCCTTTACTTGGTGCATTACTGCGGATGGAATGTGAGGTAACTTGAGTTTTAGCTAGTGATTACTACCTAAAAACCCTTACACAGTAATTTTCTATTTTAAAATTTGATTAATTGCAGCTTTATTAGTATTCTGATTGAGGTTGTAGTGTACCATATAAAACACAGAGCTTTAGCATGTAAATGCCTCGCTTAGTGACTTCCTTCTTACTGCTTTCAGTCCTTTGGAGATGTCCTTAGTGTCTAGAAGACTGAAGTCTGCACAGTTGACTTTTATGTTATGCATGTAGGTTAACAGAGGCAACATTACTGGTGAAATGATAGGAAAATTTCCTAAGAAGGTGAGATTTGAGCTTCTTGCTGTCACAAGCCAGTTGCCAGGCTTCTTGCTCTCGCGTTTGCAGCTACCTCGCCACAGTAACCTCTTCTTTATAATCTTCTCAAGTCATCGTGTTTCTTTCCTTTAGTAGGCAGGGACTTTAAAGTTGCGATTTCTTAAGAAGCTTTAGCTATTTCCAGAAGGCCTTATCTCCTCATTAACAGCTCTTGCATTACAGCCTTGTTCAGGAGCTCCAGAAATTTATGTTTATGTTTGAAACAAATGATTGAAATGCAAGGCTGCTTGACTGAAACAGAGTGCAGGGCCTGACCGGTGCTTAACCTAGGGGACTGAAAGCAAGCCTGAGGCTTGTGTTCAAAGATTGTGTTCAAAGACTTAACCCTTTCTCTTACACAAATTTCCTCTGGTTTGTCCAGAGAAATTTTATATTTGAATTTTATCCAAAATGGGCAAACCAGTTTTGGGATCTGATTATTTAGAAGTCTTTTAAGAAAAACCTTATTTATTTTGGAATGTTTGATGTTATATTTGCAATATAGCCTGTGACCGAGGTGTAGAGATAACCCTTGCAGTTTTAAGTGGTGGTTTTGTGGTGTGCCAGTGTCTTCATGGAGGAACACAGTTCTGTTCTATAGTTCAGTTGTATTCTGTAGTTACATCGTCTCAAATCTCCTGTTTCTTAAAAAAATACACTCTTTGTTTCTCAAAAGTACCTTTTGTGTTGACCTTTTGCAGCAACAGGAAGCTCTAGAAGCATGTCTCTTCTGATTACTGTTTTTAATTTAAGAAAAGTGCAGTTCTGATCCATTCTGAAGCTTGGAAGGAAGTAGCAACTTAAGCCAGTAAGGAAATGTTCAGGAGTTTTGTTTGGGATTTTTTCTTTATTATTTCTAACCAAAAAGATGAATACAGTTTTGGATTTTAAGAATACCTATCATCAGTGTTGTCCTGATGAAACAAGCTTTTCCAGATACCACTTTCAACACTACGTGTAATTTATCCTCTTGGCCGTTGGTCCTCGCGCTGCCTCGGTGATACATGACGTTCCTCCCCTGAAGGCCTGGCTGTTAATGGTCGGGTTCAAAGGAAGATACCTGAGATCTCAGATACAGCTGCTAGTCTTTGCTATGCAGTCATTTTGATTCTACTAAATGATTATTAAATATAAATGTAGAGGGAGTTCCACTTTGGCCTAGGATGTGATTGTAAATGTTGAATATACTAGTGTGAAATTAGGAAGGAAAGATTGAAGCAGAAAAAAATTCTTAGTACTAAGCAGTGCCCACAAGGTAGATGAGAGCCAAATCATCTTTTACTTCTTTTTTCACTTTTTTTCTTCTAGTTGTTTTGCTAGTTTATATAATGAGACAGCTTTCCTGGTGGCCTTTATAAAATGCTTTAAATTCTGTGCTGAATGTATAGAATTTAGGTGTTCTCCAACTTTTCTGTAAACAGGGCTTAATTATTTTCTATTAATTATTTCATTAAACAGAAGAGGCTTAGTAGGTGTAAGAAATGAGACATTTATAAAATTATTCTGCAGTTAAGAGGCAACTTTCTGTTTTGTTCAGAAAAGATTGACAGAAGGAAAGAGAAACCCTATCCTTGGAGCACTTGGATGCTAGATGGTAGAAAGAATGTTCTACAATTTAGCTTTGAAATTGATAGGGGTGGGTAGGGTGAGGGAAGACCTTAAATCGAGGCATTCAGGTTTTTAATAATACAGAAAAGAGAATGAGACCTAGCTCAGCAAGACACGCTGTGTTACTGAGGATGCCACCGACTGCTGACAAGTCAAGCGTTTGCATGGTATGAACTTTCAAGAGAAGAAAACTTACCGCCTTGGTGAAGACGGGCAGGGAGGACCTCCGCAGACACCAGCATCATAGAGAAAAGGCTTGCACCTCAGTAGACTAAGCGGTTACTTTCCGTATAGTCAACATGACGGTATTCCTGTCTCTCTCTGGAGTAATAGCCAAGGAGTCTGTCTCATTGGTGAATAAGCAGTAATTCTGATTTTTGCTGCTCCTTCATGTCTGAAGCTACTCTAATGAGGCCCTCAGCAAATCCTCATCAGCTCTGCAACTATTTTCCCGTTATTTGGGGGACCTTCAGCTTGCTCTCTGAATCTGCACTTAAGAGATATGCAGTTAGAAATGAAGATTTATGCATGAAGGTTATGAAACTAGTTTTATCTTCATGGGTGATCGTTCATTACAATAGCGGTTCAGGAAATTTTGCTTGATCTGTTTGTGTGCATTTTGTTTGATCTGAAACATTTTCCAGCAAACAGATTTTTCTTCAAGATAATAAGAATTACCATTCTTAATTAGAAAAATACTGTTTTTCTTGTAATTTCTACACTTTTCCCTTTTTCTAAGGTGCTGTATAAACCATTACATTAATATAATTTTCATTTATACTTCTGTTCACAACTGAAAATGTTAAGCTTTGTTACACAAAATAGTGTTTGGGCCAGTTTGTTTTTTACTGCTACAATGAGAAAAAAGGCATTTTTACATGGTTACATGAAATTTATGAGAAATAGCTGGAACTCTGGATCCTAAACCACATAATGGCTTATAAATGGTGTAATATTGCTACAGAATTTTTCAGATTGGTGACCATATATAAAACTACTGTCCAACACTATAGCATTTACTAGGTCACCCCATGCTTTTTTATAGAATTTTAAAAAACTCATCAAAAATAGCATTTAATATAGAAAAATGGGGAAATACATAAAAGTAGAAAGATCACTATTAATATTGTAGTGTATTCTTGTAGTCTTTAAAAAATATATCTCCATACATTAAAAATTATAGTCATACTTCAGTGATCTTTAGTCATAGGCTCCATGTCACATTTATTTTAATTTCTCTTAGTGATGTTAATATTTGATAGAAGTTTTTAGTATCATTAGCTAATTGATCCTTTCACTCTCAGGCTTCTAGGTCATACCATAAGCATAAGATTGATGTTTGAAAAAGTTATGCTTTGAAATTCACCGGCCGTAAACTGAGTGTGCTGGGCTCATCCTTGTTCAGCGACAGCTCTCCTTGGTCAGTGGTCCAGCTGGCGCTGGAACTCTCTAGACTACTTGGCCTGGGATTTAAAATACGTCAGTATTTTATTATGTATCAATGCTGATTTATTTTCCTCTGTTCATTTTTACTTTGGCTTTCAATATTCAGGGAGTTGGGAATTTGATTAGAGAACTGTTTTTGTATTGAGGATTACCAACTGCATTAAAGAATACCCTTAAGCTAAAGAAAAAGGGAAAAGAGACTCAAAAATTTCACCTATAAAACTCTTAAATAAGTAAAAATAGTTCTATTCCATATTACAAGTTATAGAAAACTGAAAGTAAGATAAATTATACTTAAATACAGTATTTGAAATAAAAATGTGTTTCATTTAAAAAAATTCCTTGTATTTCTAAGCAGATTGGCTCCTCCTTAGAGGGAATGGGTGGGAGTGGGGACTAGTAAAAAAAAAACTGACAAATAGGTTTGATCCCACTTTTTGTGAACAGTCAGCTGCTTTTTATCAGACATACTCCTTTATTTGGCAAACATAAATTCATTATCTCTGTGCCAAATACTCTGCTTGGCACTAAAAGTACAAAGAAATAGTCCGTATTAAGGAATTGGTTGTCCAGGCGGGAGACAACCACACAGGGTTTACAGCTCACCCTTCCCCGCTCATGCCCTCAGCCCTCTCCTTATGTTGCTTACATTCTTCAGTAACTTGTTATAATCGTTTTTTGACCCCCATGCTCTGCTGTTGCTCTTGTGTTGCTCTGTACTCTTGATAAAACCACCAGAGCACCAATTAGATCTGACCCGCCTCCTGCCCTTTCCTGCACCTGGGCCACCCACCCTGCTGGAGGCCAGCAAACCTCCGCCCGACTGGTCTTACTTTAGACTCTTGGCTGTGAACCTAAAGTGGGCGCCACAGACCCTCCTGCCCTTCACTCTCCTGCTTTCTTAGACTATTTAATGCTGTTTTGGTTTTTTTTTTAAGGGAGTATTTTAAATTATTATTAGTGCAATTTTTATTTGCAGTCTAATTAATATGAAATATTATATTAGGTCCAGGTATATAATGTAATGATTTGATATTTGTGTGTGTTGCAAAATGATCACCACAATGAGTCTAGTTAACACATCACTGTAGGATTTTTTCTTTTTCCTCTTACTGTGTCTTACCTCCTCAAATCCCCAGCAGCTCTTCCACATCCTCACTTTCAGCTGGTGACCGCTTTGAAAAACTGAAACGAGAGAATTCTTACAGAATTCCACTGCTTGGCCTTCTTGCCTGCATCCGCTGCCACGTTCTCTGCCCTCTCATCGTTGGCCCTTGGTGGACGAGCATGCTGCTGCCCAGGACCCGCCTTCTCACCACCATACCTTCTTGCCTAAATCAGGGATATGCACCCAGGAATTCTCCCCACTTCTCTCTCTCTTCTAGCCTTTCCCATCCATGTGCAGACCTGCATTCGCTTCTCCCGTGTCAAAGACGGCTCGTTTGCGCATCCCCTGTTTTCCCTACTGTGCTGTTTCCTTGCTCCATCTGCAGCAGAAATGATTTGAGTGACCTACACTTGATATCCAGCTTCTCTCCGGTTGTTTTTGGGTAAACCCAAGCCAGTAAGGCTTTTGCCCCCACCACAACCTCCAGAACCACCAGTGACCCCAGCGGGCTGAATTCCGCCCTTATTTCTTGGCTTCTTTTCACTTGCCTCACCTTCGTCTTTCATCCAGTGATCACGCCTCCTGTGGTACTTGTCTCCTGGGTTCCAGCTGCTGGCGCTGCAACTGTATTTTCTTTTCTTTTCTTCCCTTCCCTACTCTTCTCTTCCCTACTCTTCCCTTCTCTTCCCTTCTCTTCTCTTCTCTCCTCTCCTCTCCTCTCCTCTCCTCTCCTCTCCTCTCCTCTCCTCTCCCCTCCCCTCCCTTCTTTTCTTTTCTTTTCTTTTCTTTTTTCTTTTCTTTTTTCTTTTCTTTTCTTTTCTTTTCTCAAAATTAAGAAGCCACCCCTCAGTTATTCTGTCTTATATTTATGTGTTTTCTGCCTTCTGACTATTCCCTTCTTTTATTCTTTCTGATATCCATTTTAACTTGTTTTACGTTCTGTTCCTATTTTCCCCCTAATTTGAGTTCCTTTTCTGATACTGAGTTTTTCTAAATTATTTTTTGGAGCCAAAGGAATTTGAGCTCCTGGAATATAACTTCCATTTAGGACTGTAGGTAGATTTTTTCAGTGTTTAAGCTTTCTACATCAGGATTCCATTACTTTCCATTACAAAAGTGCATTTTTTAAAACATTAAAAAAAATCCCAGTTTCATATTCTTTCCATTAATATCCCTTACCATATCTAGAATATTATGAATGTGCCTGGCGTGTGGTAACTATGAAATGAATATTGAACTAAATTGGACCTCCTCCTGGCAGCAGAGTGGAAGTAGAGCAGAAGTTGAAATCCGAGTGAAAGGGACAGTGTACAGAAGAGGGACCTGTGGGGTGAGGAGGCTGGTGGGGGCTGGGACGGCTGTGGCCTGGAGTGTCTTCTCTGTTACTTCTCTGTTGTTTCTTACATGCTGACTCTTCAACTTTTTGAGGAGCAAACTCTTTTCCACAGAGGCTGCACCATTTTACATTCTTACCAACAAGGTATTAGGGTTCCAATTTCTCCGTATTCTTGCCAACATTTGTTACTTTCTGTTTTGAAAAAATGTTTATCCCAGCTCACCTAGGTTATCGCATCGTGGTTTTGGTGTGCATTTCCCTAATAACTAGTGACGCCAAGCGTCTCGTCGTGTGCTTGTTTGTGTATCTTTTCACTCTTGATAGTGTCTTTTGCTGTATAAAAGTTTTTAATTTTGAAATAGTCCCGTTTATTTTTTTCTTTGTTGCTCGTGGGCTTGGTATTGTATCCTAGAAAATGTGCAGGCGTACGTTTCTTTATTCCTTTCCTACCATACTTTCACTGTCCACACCATTGGACTTAGGAATATTGATAAGAGTACGAAGTTGTTCTACTCACGTGCTTTGAAATAATTATTCTGGTCATGATAAAAAGGAAAGCTAGGTGTTCTAGGAAAGTTAAAGAAGTATAAATGAAGCCATTTGACCATGGTTTCCAAGTAAATGTCTGTAAGCCCGTTTTAGGAGGAGAAGGGGAACATTGTCCATCTCCTTTTCACCAAGCCTTCCTGTTCCTTTGCACGCCCTCCTCCTGTGTGCTGCTCTTTTCACGATACCTCACTGGCATCTCCAGACCTTCGCCTCCTTTAGCCCTTCTGTCACAGACTCCTGGCCTGTTCACTTATGTTTATGACATAAAGCATATTAAAATTAAAAACTACTGTGAAAATGAAAGGACTGTATCTTACTGCTCATGTGAAGAATTCTTTTGCAGCATGCAAATGCTTTGTGTCAAACAGTCCTACATATTTATATTTAAACCAAAGCTTGTAAGCAATGAATAAGGTGAACATGAAAATAATTTTTATTTTAAAAATGACTTTTTAATTAACTAGTTTTTTCAGTGCAAGTTAAACATTTTCTTCATGGAAAAGATGAATAACTCACGTATTTTTGCACTCAGATGGGTTTTCTTTTTTCCTCTCTTCCTGTAAACAGCTTAGGGTGTTCACTACACTAGGCCTGTCCGTTACGTATTTTTTTGTACATTGGCACGTACACTTAATGTAAAGTATAACTTGGATCTATTCCATGTTGTGGTTTTGTAGAGTGGCAGGTGCATCAGTTATGTTTGTCTGCATGCACAAAAAATACTAATCCCCTAAGCTTATCAAATATTAATAAACAAACTTTTGGGGCACTTTTAAAAGTATCTGCCTCACAAAATACAGCGAGTGCCACAGTTGTTAGGCATTTGCACTTGTCTCTAGGCCTGGAACAGGACCCTGTGTTGTTTTCTTAGCATTGTATACTGCCTCTGCCTAAAGACCTAGCCTTTGTCTCCTTTTAGACAGTTCAGTCCTCAAGGAAAACTGATCAGTGTGATTACACCACCATTCTCTTGGCCTCGTTGTGTCAAAACTTTAATATGGTTATGCTGTAATATTCATGTTCCTGTCATTCTCCTGTTATATTCCTTATTATGATAAACACTACTCCTGTGTCTTTGATATGTATTTGAGTGTTATATGAAGTGGAAATATGCAATGTTAATGGTATGCTTAGAATATTATTTTTCAATAATACAGTTCTTTTATTTTTGTTTTATCTTAAGTACATGACTAAAAGCTTCAAATTGTATTCATTAGGTCTGTTCGTAAGTTTTGCTTTAGAAATTCTCTCATTAAAATATGTAAACAGACTATTATAGAAAATTCATAAAGTGGGTAAATATTGACTGAACTGCTTCTAAGTTTCGGGGCTGATAGTAACTAGTGCTGCTTTTTACTGTGACGGGCTCTTGTTTCTATGACATTGTCATATTTTCCCCTCATATTTTCTTAATTAAGGGGGGAAGATTTCTTTCCTTGCTAAGAGAGCCTAAGTTTCCACTCTAGATGTGAGGTTTTTTAAAGCTTAGTTAGTTTTATGACATATATTAACCTTTTTGTGTATAGGTAGGTAAGATATAAGATACATATTGTTAAGCAATTATTAAATGAGTCTATCCATTATGGAAAACAAAATACAAGTGATTTTAATATTTTACTTATATTAATGGTTAGTTATTAGATTTTATCATTTTATAATCTGTATGCATATTTTAAATAGTGAGTTTTTACTGTTTGGTTTTGTTTATGAAGTCATTTGTACAGTATGTTTATTCTGCATGTAATATTGTTTTTTAAGCCTCTGAGATTATATCTTCTGGGTATGTATTAATACATGGCTGATAATTTTTCTTTGAAAGTGGTTTAGTTGGGTTTATGCATAACCAAAATCTGAACTGATGTGGGCACAGTAACCATTTTGGTGTCTTAATGTGGTCGACTAATGTTCTTTTCCATTTTTATTGTTGCTAGCGGACTTCTTAGGTGATTTGCCAACGCATCCAAACAAAACTGACAAAGCTTTCTTGTTAGCTCTGTTTTTCTCTGGTGAGAGCAAGTGTGCTGCGGTCTCTGAATGTTCCTTTTCGCTTTGTGTACATGTTTTAATTCAGCACTTGAAATTCCAGATATTGACGTAGCTGCTTTTTTGGAAAGGTTTGGAAGGTTTGTATTGGTACTTCTGTAATTACTGACGAGAGCTGTCTTCTGCTTAATGGTCCTCACCAGTGTGGGAGCTGTGAGGCTTGGTCCCCAGCGCCCAGCGCAGAGCCTGCCGCAGGACAGGGACCTAAGGCCTGTTTGTCAAATGAATCAGCCCTTGAGCAGGCTCTTCATATAGTTTTTTAAATTTGGGGGTCATCTGGTCCACTGTCTTCATTTTATGAGGTCAGGGAGCAGACCGTTAGAGTTAAATGAGGTGCCCATGCATCTGTTCTTTCCTGCTGCTCCATTACTTGGATGTTAGATGATCTCAATGGAATATTCTCAAGTAAGTCATGTATATGCTTTTAAAATGTTTTCCTTAGTACTTTACTTAAATATCAGATACTTGTCTAGACTCCATGCATAAATTACAATGAATTTATTGATAACTGAATTGGAAAAGTGTACTCACTAATAGACTTAATCTTAATTTTCTACCTCAGTATTTGTTAATATTTGTTTCAATATTTGTTTTTCTTTTTTTTTTATATTTGTTTTTAAATGGAAGAATTTAGTAATCCTCTTTTCCTTGTGCTCTGGCAAACTATATTTCCTTATGTCACAAAGAGACCAAGTCCTCTCTTCTGATCATAATTTCTAAATTTAAAGTCCAATTAAAGGCATTATAGTTTGTATCAGTCATCCCCACTACCTCATTTTCCTCAGACATTCTCATAAAACTCTGTTGCTTGGATTTAAAGTTGCAAGTCATTATGTTCATAGGCCAATCACTTTGTTCAAATTTTTCTGCTCAAATTCTTCTCCTGGTTTTCAAGTTACATTATCACAAGACATGATAGCTAACAGCAACAGGCCTGTTACCCTTTAGAGAAATCTAGTTAACAATAAAGTTGTTTCTTTGAATGCTTGTTGTCCTGAATAGCTGTTGGGTAGTGTTCTTCCGACACAGTAGAGAGACTCCATCAAAACATGCATTCTGTTGTCTTGATTCCCTGTGTGATGCTTAAAGCAGACTCCGGGCTATTGCCGAGCCCCTGTGCAGGGATGGTCTTACAGCTAAGGGTGAACAGCAGGTCCCTGAATTGGGGGATGTTTGAGAAAAAGATGGAAGCATTTTAAAAACAAAAAACTTATATTTGACTTAGTCATTAAAATTCTTATATTCGTTAAGAATGTATTTTAAAGTATGAATGGATATTTTACTTGGTATGGTACCCAAGGGGAAATTGAGAAATACTTCATGGTCTTCTGCTTCTTAGCTGCAATTTTCTCCTCTTTGCCACTTCCCAGTAATTTCCATTTTTATGGTATTCAAAATATGTGAATTTGAGCTAATTTTCCCATTTTTTATCTTCTTTGACTACTTTCTTATGCCCAAAGTAAATGTGTTGTAGTCTCTTTCTAATGTTAAATATGTTATACAAAAAGTCTAAGTTTATATAAAATGTACAGAATCAATGGCGGCCTTTTTTGTAGTTCTGAACTAAGTTCCCTTCATTCAGGTCTTTATTCTCTGTATTAGACAGGGAATCAGAGTTCTTGGCCCCCTAATACTACCTCCTTTATTTAAATCAACAAGCACTAGTAAAATAAAAATTAAGTTAGCCTAGCTCTTTCTTGCATAATTTAGTGTCAGTAGGAAACGTTGAATTTTGGGGGGATATCAGTTTGTTTTTTGCCCACATGAATTTTTGTTTTTCTTCTTCCTATTCTTTGAAACTATTCTGTAAAGAAAACAGAACTCTTGAATAATACTCTAATGAGTAATTACATAAAGGAAAAGAGCATTTCCTAATTTCAAAATATAATGATCAGTTATATATAGCTGTCAGTTTATTTTCTGATCTTTTTTTTCCTTATAAGATTAATCAGCCACGTAAATTGCCATTTAGAACCTCATTACATTTTGAAATATTTGTTAATGTTTACATTAGTCTTCTCAATCTCTATTTGATAAGGACATTTATAATTTGAAAAGGCTTCCTGAACCAAAATTCTCACACATTGTGTTCACCGTTCCCTCTCATCGTGGATTGGTTCCTCCTGTGCTTTCTTAGTGCGGCCTTTTCAGCTGCTGGTCTGGCCTCTTCTCTGTGCTTACCCTGGGTAGGACCTGGCATGCCCTCTGCCGTCATTCTAGTATTCTACTCTCTTAACAGGCAGTCCGCTTCCCATTCTGAAATAAATTCATCGATAGATTTCTAAGTCATGTTCTAGTTCTAAACAGTATTACAACAACATTAACAATATTTTGTTACTACATTTTATGCAAAGAGAGCATAAATCTGGCTGAGAAAAAATATAAAACTAGTATCAGAACAAGGGAATACCTGAACAAACAACCAGCACTGAGAAAGTAGAATAGAAAGAGGCAAATAATAAAGGAGTCATAATAGAATATTAATTGATACTTAAGAACCATAAGTTACCATGTAATTAATTACTTTAGTAGGAAACGTATCTAAAGAATTTCCCGAGGAGTCTTCTAAAATCATACAGAATATTCAGTAATTTTAAAACAAAATTGTTATCCAGACAGTAAGACCACAGTGTTTAATTACTACTATTCAAATATTTCAGAAGTGTATTTAGTTTGTTTCTTCTAATTCTGGAATGTCTCTTTTTTCCTGCCTGGCCCAGCACTCTTTCTACCCACAGACTCACTACTTACGTCCTTCAGATAGTTGGCCCTCTCATAGCATCCTGAGTGTGTAACTGGATGGAGGAGCGCGTGCTTAGCACGTAGCACCTGCGCTCTGGTGGAGCTCAGGCAGTGAGCGTCAGCCTTGCCATACGGAGTAGACATACTTTTATTTATGTACCTTGCTTCCAAAGAGAATTCAAGTAACATACATTATTTCTGCATCAGAAAGAAATCTTCCTCTATTACAATGAACATTTTAATTATAAAGACAGTAACTATTTTTTGCTTGTTTGATGCTCCTTGTAAAATATACAAGTGTAAAATATTTTGGTGATAATTCTTACATTGAAAGCTACTGTTTTACCCTAATTTGAAATCTGTTAATGTCAGAAGTCCAAGTTGAATTGAGTAGCAATCTTACTGGTAAGTAGAAATGTCTAGTACTACAAAACTAAGCATACAACAGATAGTCTTAGGTAAAGGTAAAAAACTGTCACGTTGCTCGTTTAGCTTTTGTTGATGTTACGTGTGACCTTAATATGAACTATTTTTAATTTATCTCATAAGAAAATAGAAAGCTTGTTTTGTTTTCTTTTAAACGAAGTACATCACGTTGATTTACATAACTATGTTCAAATGAGAGCAGCTTCTAGAAGTTCACATTCAACTTTGTGTGGAGGGTGGAGATGTTTTCTGTTCTTTCTTCGCCTTCACTCCAATTTTGGAAGGAAGTAAATTGCTTTCTTCTCAAGCATAGTACAATTTTCTGTATTAATGAGAAAATTAAAAGTACTGTAAACATACAGGTAGCTACTGTGTGTCAGCATAAATATCAAAGGATGTGTTTAGTAGAAGAATAAAGTTGTCTTCAAACATTTCACAGTACTCATCACATAGTCGATCCTCAAAAAGCCATATGTGATGTGCAGTCTTTTTTTTTTTTATTTTACCTTTTTAGTGTGTCTTATTTTATACAGAATGAACTAAGTCTGACCAGGGCCACATAACTGGTTAGCAGGGCTTATGGAAAGACTTTTCTAAAACTCATTCCATTCTTTCCTCGTTCTAATTATCACCGTAGCCCTCAGCAGTTTCCCGCAGCTGCAGACACAGCCTGTTGCATGGGGGTGAGCCTGCAGCTTTGCCGCAGCCCGCGGGAGTTTATATATATACACCCTCCAGGCCTACCTAGAGCAGGGATGTAGCTGTTAGTCAGGTGGGACCCAGTCATTCACCTCCTGGCTGGAGCTCTCTGCTACTTCAGTTAGTACGTCTAGTAACAAGGACATTTTAATTTAGAACCTCATTTTCAGTTTCTCACGTTCTTGAGTTAAAAATGTCAGTAAGTTTTCCATTTTCCAGAATAAATGTATAAAACTTTTGAACGTAAAAAGAAATTAGTTTTTAATGTTTCTTCTTTCTAGTTGAGTTTTTACAGAAATAAACTGTCAGTGTTTTTGCTTGAACCGAACAGATTTATTGCAGTCAGTAGTACCTTGCACCCTGTAAAGGCAGGCGGACTGTCAGCCCTCGGCTGCCTGTACACTCAGGAAACATCGCAGGAGACTGAGAACTTGGCAGAGCCATGCTTTCCCTGAGCTTCCTGATATGTTTAGAAAAAAGTCAACTACTTGCTGCTTAAGAACAAAACAAAGTGAACAAAGAAGTATAGAAAATATTGTGATTTCTCTTGATAGTTACTTAGAGATTTGGTTTCTCTCTGGTGGAGCAGAGGAAGGAGTGCTGGTCTGGGAGGGCAGAGATGTGCCGAGTCGCAGCTCAGCCAGTGGCTGACTGTGTCCTTGGACAGGTCACTCCTTCGCTCTCTTTAGGCCTTGGTGGCTTTATTCCTTGAATGAGGAAGTTGAGCAAAATGACCTCCAACATCCTGTCCAGTTCTGAATGTTATGGTTCTATTTATGAGTTTCTCGTGAATGCGGCATAGTTACTTCTGTATATTTATATTCATTTCCTTCAATTTTAGGTATGATGAATGGATTAAAGCAGATAAAATAGTAAGACCTGCTGATAAAAATGTGCCAAAGATAAAACATCGGAAGAAAATAAAGGTAAGCACCTGCTTTGCTGTACATCATGGCTCTTAATTAAAGAAATTTTCCTCCCAAGTGATGTATTAAGTGTGTGTGCATTAGCATTACTAGAGTTGGAAATACTCTCTTGAAATAGCAAATGTATCAAATGCTAGGTGTGGGTCCAGCTTATACTGTCAGCTTATGGAAACGCATTTTGGAAACGGCACTAAATGATCTTTGAGGCCTCCTCGTTCCTGCGTTGTCTGAGCCTCTCAGCCAGGTGGCCCTTCCCCGTGTCAGCCGTTCCCTGCACTGCTGGTCTCCAGCCAGCAGCCCTGGGGTTCCTGCCATAGCCTTGAACCGTCCAGAGGAGGAAGAGGTGTCTGAGGTCAGGGAAGGGCCTGTCTGCAGCTCTTCTTTTTTTCTCTTTCTCTCTCTGACTCGCAGCTTATGTGGCTGTGGCTTAGAACACGTTCACAGGACCTGCTAGGTGTCCCCCACAGAGGAGCTGTAGGGGTCTGTTAATGAGCTGGTGTGGAAAGGAGTGTTTCTTCTGTGTATGACAGAGTTACTCTTATTCATTCTAAGACTAAATCTTTTTAATGTTTTATTATAAAGTAGATCATTAACTAGATTTTAGAATATTTTTTATCTTTTTAATAGTTTGAATGATATGTATAGTTGAGGTCTTTAATAGTTCTCCAGAAAATGAATTTTAACATTAAAAATGAAGAGCTATTTACTTTCCTGAAGAGTGATACCCTAATGACCCTAAATACTGCAAATTTGCCCCTAAAGTGATTATCCTTTTGCACTGTGGAACTGGGTCCGTGTTTTTGAAGTTTTGGCGTAGCAGCCCGGCAGCTACAGCCCAGGGCTGTTCAGACTCCTTTTCATCCCCAGTCTTGGTCTTTATGGGCAGTATGGCGCGCATGCTGTATTTAGCATGGCTTTGAGCTACTAGAAGAGTTTTGTGTGCGTGGCACTAAAAAGCCAGTTTCCTTACTCAGAGCAGGTTTTCGGGGTGGTGTTTCTCAGGTAGGGGGTTGGGCAGGGTTGGGAGCAGCAATACTAGAATATTACTTGGAGAGTTTTTTCTAAATAATTATTTGGCTCTCAGTTTAGTTCTTGGCCCATCCCAAGCATTTAAAATTCCTGGTAATGAGGGAAGAAGGATGTGAATTTTGAAAAAGCTTCCTACAAAATATGTAATATTGGATGCCCCTCCCTCGATCTCATCTGACTCTGAGAAGCACTGTTTCTAAGGCTGTCCTGTGACAGTCGTTAAAAGCCACATTTGAACCTCGTGTGGGATAGACTATTTCTGCCTTCAGAGTGGATGGTGTATCATGAGCTCTGGTATAAGGCGGTGACGTGATGAAAAGACTGGCAAGAATAGAAAAATTAGATCACCGCTAACCCTTGTTAGGTTTTGGTAGTCTCCCTGCACGTACGCCTTCTCAGTGCATTCAGGGAATTCAGCCCCGATGCTCTGAGTCAGTGGGCCTCACACTCAAGCACTTGTCACGGTCACCTGGAGGACTTGCTCAAACTTGGATCGCTTGGCACCGTCCCCAGTACTTCCATTCACTAGATCTGAGTCTGGCTCCAGTTTTCATTTCTGACAAATGACCAGAGATGCTAACGTCGCTGGGCCCGGGTCCACACTTGGAGAGCTACTACCCTAAAGGGTCTGTTGTCTGTAATGGATTAACTTCTCTGCTGTACATCCAGCAGGAGAGTAGCTATGCACCGTCTCGGGGAGAACCGTGACAGTAGTCACTCAGATTCTGCAGTCTGTGCAGCAGCTTCAGAGCTGCTCATGGCTACGTCATGCTCTGTCTACAGCATCATGTAGAAGCTTGTCTAAATTATTTTTTCTATAAATTATTTTAAAAACAAATTTAAAAAATAGTTTCCAGGAATCATTAGTTATCCTCTGCTGATCTGTTCCTCAGTAGAGAATTTGAGAACATTTCTCATTTTTTCCTGAAACATCATTAATTTATCAGTGATCCAGGAAGGCTGCCCCCTGACTTGACTTCACAGTGAATCATTTGTTTAGAGTTACTCCCAGCTGTCAACTGAATGCAGACATATGAAACTTTGTTATTCCCAACCACATTTTATACTGAGAATCTTACAGGTTTTAGAACTACCAGGTTGAAATTGCGTTTCTTTGTTTTAAAATGACTATTTAATTTAAGCCTATTGTGATACACTTTTAAAGAATTTGTAACACCTGTTATGACTATTGGCCGTATGGAAGGTTGCTAGTCTTAGTTGCCTACTTTATTGCTAATTTATTTCCACTATTAATATATAAATATTAGAGAAAAATGTGTTTCTCTTCCTGTGGTATTTGTTAAATAACCGTGAAAAAAATATCTGGCTGTTGTAAGGGACTTTTTATATTTTTTCTTTCTGTGTCATTTAATAGTATAGTCTGTAACTTTGAGTTATAAAAATGAGTTTTATCATTGTTACTAATACATACCTCATGATAAATTATGGCTAACACGGGATACTTTTTTTTTCTTAACCTAGAATAAATTAGACAAAGAAAAAGACAAAGATGAAAAGTACTCTCCTAAAAACTGTAAACTTCGGCGCTTGTCAAAACCACCGTTTCAGACAAACCCATCTCCTGAAATGGTGTCCAAATTGGATCTAACTGATGCCAAAAACTCTGATACAGCTCACATTAAATCCATAGAAATCACTTCTATCCTTAATGGACTTCAAGGTAAACATAACAAGCATTTGTTTTTAGTTTTTATAAATCAGATTTTATAAAGGTAATTCAGTGATTATCAAATTGCCTTTTTTAATTGAACTAGAATTTTGTTGACTCTGTTATAATCTGTTATTAAAATCTATTATAAAATCGGATGTTGATTAAGGCTTGGAAGTGTTTCTGTTACTAGTAGATCTAAGGGCACCATTAGATTTTAGTTAAAATTTAAGTACACCAGAAATTGACACAATTGTAAACTGACTGTACTTCAACTTAAAAAAATAATAATATTCACTCTCTAGTACTATTGCTGTTTTTTTTTCAGGTACCACTTTCTCTGTTGCCGTGTAAAGCATAGTTTGTATTATGTAATATCAGACTATAAAATCATAGTGAGTTCTTCTGTAAAGAATACCAAACTGTGCCTATCTTGATTACATTTGTTATGATCTCTTTCATGATATCTTAATCTTTCAAGCCGAATGAAATTTAACAAATAGGGGGAGGGTATAGCTCAGTGGTAGAGTGTGTGCTTAGCATGCATGAGGTCCTGTGCTCAATCCCAAGTATCTTTGTTAAAATAAATAAATAAATCTAATTTCTAGGATATTTCCAGGTAGAAAATGATTGTTGTTAAGAATGCATATGTACACAACATTGTAAATCAACTATACTTCAATAAAAAAGAATGCATATGTGTGTGCATATGCATATATATAAAGAAAGATGGATCCCAGCTGGGAGAGTAGAACAGAGATAACTAGGGCTTTACCCCCCCTTGACAGGAGGTAGGCTGGGAACAGAATGAGAGGGTGGGTGATGGTTGAGATTTTATGAAGAGACTATCACTAGCAAAGAGTTAGAGAACAGTCTTCCACATTCTGGCACTAGAGACCCCGCAAGTAAGCTGGGTATCTGATGAGTTGTCTGTTGGAAAGCTTATCCAGTAATAAACGCTGTTAACACGGTGGTGCCAGTCAGGTTTTAGTCGGTCATCCTTAAGTATGAATGATCAAGGAAAGCTCCAGCATGAAAGATGGTAACTAAAGCAAGCAGAAGAAATGAGCTTTGAAGAGAGATGGAAGAAGGTAGCAAAACCAGTTACGTCTGCGGTTATTAGTAGTTTCAGAGAAACCGAGCATCTGGAAACCAAAACAGCATGCAGTGAGAAAAGAACAAAGAACAAGAAGAACTTGGAGCTGAACATTGAAACTGAAATTCAGTAGAGCACTTAGAATTTGAAGTTGAGGAACTCTTCTAGGAAGTGTAAGAAAGCTGCACTGGTAATTTGAGAGAAAAGATGAGTGACGTGGAGTATCAGTCTAGGAACAGTGACTGCCGAGGGGGAGAAATTAGCAAGTAACCACACACGCACCACTGTTGTTTGCATGTGCTCATATTTATATCATTTTTGTGTTTTATAATGGGGAGAGAGAAACCAGCGTTGTGTCTAGAATCCCATCAAACAGCACAAGGAATGAAGAAGCCATGGAAACAGCATGGCTGGTTATATGTAACTGTAAAAAGCAATTGGAGTTTTAAAAACTAAACATTGGAAGAAACCGACTAGTTTTCTTTTGAACTGTCTCACAGTTCTGTTATCGCTTGTTGATTTATACCTCATTCCTTAGTGTTGTATAGTACACACTCTCGCTTTCTTGCTGTCTCTACACAGACACACACACACACACACACACACACACACACACACTCTGCTAGGATTAAATAAGCCTTGGGTGGAAAAAATAACTAAATAGGAAATATTTTCAGAACTGACAGATACGAATCTTTAAATGGAAAGAACCCACCAAATAACCTGATAAATTAATGAAGAGAGATCCAAGCCATAGAGTTAGGAAATTATAAAGTATCAGGAATAAAAAAAAATCGCCACAAATGAGTGAGAAGACAAATGAAGGTAGTGTTTTGAACATTATAAGCAAAAGAGCGGTACCTTCAAAACTGAAGAGCAGACCCAGTGAGCGACCAGCCAGATGGGGCAGAAAATAGATCTCTGGGAAGGGAGACTTTGGGAGTAGGGAACTGGACAGAATGCTTGGCTTCCTGGAGCAATTGAAATAAATGTGAAAGGTATAAAAAAGAAAGCCATAACGTGTAGAAAAGGACTTATGGAAATTCTTAGAAAAATAAAAAGCTGTACAAGAAAGAAGTATCAAGTGTACTGTTCACTGTGATGTGAACCACGTTTACATATGTTATACTCTAATGAACTTAAGATACATATATGGAAAGTATGGCAGAAGGGAGTGAAGGTATTAATAAGAGAGAAAATCCTCATTGCTTTTAGCAGACCAAACTTCATAGATCAGCTATTAAGAGTTGATGGTAACTATCAGGAAAAATAGTTACAAGATTGAGGAGGCTAGGGAGGGAAGAGAAAAGGAACCATTGGTGTTTATTCCGAGTCTCAGTTTGTTTTAACCATGTATATGTATTACTTTGATAATTTAAAAAACTTGGCTACGTGGGAACACAGTGAAAAGATTAAATATTTTAAACTATATTGTATCAGTTAGTTTCTACTCTTAATAAACCTAGCTAAAGAACACACATGGGTTTTTGGTTAGAGTGTTACAGTTAAGATTCTAAGTTCTGAAGTCAAATGACTGAGATTTGATTTGGTCTTGCCTTACTCCAGCTGTCTGGGGAAGCTTACTTAACCTCTCCAGATCCCAGTCCCCTAAACTATAAAGTGTGGCTAATACCTGTATATGTGCCATAGGATTGGCACGAGAATGGATGAGATGGCCCGTGCGAAGCTTGTCAAAGTACATGGCGCTTGGCAGCGTCTCAGTAAATGTTATGCTAAAATCATAATAAGAGCTATTATTTTATACTTAGTTGAATTTATTTACTAAAATGAACATTTAAGAAATAAATTATGTAGATATGTTTATATAAGGTCTTGATTACTTAAGTTAGTTGTGTTGTCCTGTAAAGCTTCTCTTGTGGAAATACATTGTTCACAGAATCTTTGAGTGATCATTGCTACTTTGGAAATGAAGGCTACACTTCTATAAGAAGAGAGACTGGAGTTAAAGCAGCCTGGGACTGCATCCTGACTCCGCTGCTTTCTGCTCATAAATTCAGAGAAGTTTCTTTTTTACAATGTTTTATTGAGGTATAATTCACGAACAATAAAAGTCACAACTTGTATGTTTACAATTTGATGAGTTTTGGCAAAAGTACACAGTAGGGCAGCTACCACTACAGTCATGACACAACATTTCCGTCTTTAGGTGAGGGTCTTAACTCCCTGCAGCTCCATTTCCTTCGTGGTAAAATGACGAGGAAGCCTAGCGGCCTGGGGTGGTTCCAAACACAGGCCATACTGTGTGTGTGTTCCAGCTGCACAGGGACGACATCTAGTATTCTTACCACCCTCGTCTCTCTCTTCTTTTCCAGCTTCTGAAAGTTCTGCAGAAGACAGTGAGCAAGAGGATGAGACAGGTGTTCAAGACATAGATAACAATGGCAAAGAGGAGTCTAAGGTTGATCATTTGACCCACGCCAGAAATGATCTTATTTCAAAAGAGGAACAGAATAGTTCATCTTTGCTAGAAGAAAATAAAGGCCATGCAGATTTGGTAATACCCAAACCCTTATCGAAATCTCCAGAGAGATTAAGAAAAGACATAGAAGGACTATCAGAAGATACTGATTATGAAGAAGATGATGAGATCACGAAAAAGAGAAAGGATGTCAAGAAGGACCACACGGATAAATGTTCGAAGGCAGCGGGGAAACGTGGGAAGAGAAGGTACTGCAGTGCGGAGGAGTGTCTGAAGACAGGGTCGCCCGGCAGGAAGGAGGACAAGGCCAAGGGCAAAGACTCCCTCTGTGTGGAAAACAGCAGCAACAGCTCTTCAGACGAAGACGAAGAAGAAAAATCGAAAGCAAAGATGACGCCAACTAAGAAATACAACGGTTTGGAGGAAAAAAGAAAATCTCTGCGGACAACAGGTTTCTATTCAGGATTTTCAGAAGTTGCGGAAAAAAGGATAAAACTTTTAAATAACTCTGATGAGAGGCTTCAGAACAGCAGAGCGAAAGATCGAAAAGATGTATGGTCAAGTATTCAGGGACAGTGGCCTAAGAAAACGCTGAAGGAGCTTTTCTCAGACTCTGACACGGAGGCTGCAGCCTCCCCGCCGCACCCCGCCCCCGAGGAGGGCCCGGCCGAGGGGTCCCTGCAGACGGTGGCCGAGGAGGAGAGCTGCTCGCCTGGTGCCGAGCTGGGGACGCCACCGCCACCCGGTGCCGAGCCTAAGCCCGCTGAGGAGAAGCCGGTGGAGGTCAGTGACAAGAAATCAGAATTTCCAAGTAGTGGCAGCAATTCAGTGCTGAATACCCCTCCCACTACACCCGAGTCGCCTTCCTCGGTCACTGTGACGGAAGCCAGCCGTCAGCAGTCTGTGGTGACAGCGTCAGAGCCACTGGCTCCAAACCAGGAGGAAATTCGGAGCATCAAGAGTGAAACTGACAGCACGATCGAGGTGGACAGTGTCGCCGGGGAGCTCCAGGACCTGCAGTCGGAGGGGAACAGCTCGCCAGCCGGCTGCGATGCCAGCGTGAGCTCCAGCAGCAGCGCCCAGCCTGAGCCCGAGCATCCCGAGAAAGGTGGGGGCGCCGCCCGGGAGGCCTCACTTGAGGACTTCCCTCCTTGCAGTCGCAGTGGGTTCACAGTATCTCTCGGTACAGTGGGAGGTGTGTAGGTGGCGGACTTGTGTGAACATGGTCAGAATGGAAGTTTGAAAGGTGATTTGTATCATGAATAGCGGAATGCATTGAAAAGCTTGAAAAGGACTTAATGCCCTTTGCTTCAGCAGTCCGTGACACTTCATGGTGGACCAGGATGTGTGCTAGAGATTGCACCCAGGCCCACATCCAGACCTGTGGGGAGTGCACGTATGCTGGCTGACCGTGTGGCATGAGCAGCTTAGATACATTTCTGTAGCCTTGTTTTTGCCATTGTAGTGCCCAGTGTCTCACAAACACTTTGATTTATTGGCAGACCCCTCCTCCTATAACCGAGTACTATGTAGGGGTTGGGAGCAGCCAGGCATGCTGTCTGCAGACAACGGGCCAAACTGATTTTCAAGCCTGACTCACGATGTGAGTTGGTGAAGGAACTGATGCTTGCTTAGGTGCATAGCTTCCAAATGGAAAGACCAGTGTATGTGTTAATGCACATGCAGGTGCAGAGATGCTTCCTAGGTGCTCTGTGAAGCTGCTAGAAGTGGACCTTGGAGTGAGTACTTCCCCAAGGTAGTAGTGCCTTTTGGTGGTGCTGGAGCTACACTTGTGCCATTTTCCTCACAAACTGCTGCGTTCAGGTGTCTTTAAGTCAGTGTGCCCTGGGCTGCCCCTTGGCTCTGAACCTCACTTTTCCAGTGTAAAGACAGAGCACTAGGGTGTGCATTTTCTGTAACACACCACGTTTTATTATGCTAGCTTTAGCTGAACTTAAAGAAAGATGGTCTAGATCAGATGAGTTATTTCCAAGTCTTCTCTCACAAGTCTTTTTTTTCTTTTCCCAGTTTTCTTGAGATAACAATTGACATAACATTATCACATAAATTTTGACTTAAAACATTCTTTAAAAAGAAAGTATTGAGGGAGGAGGGAAGTTAGGTCCGTGGCAGAGCACACGCTTAGTATGCACGAGATTCTGGGTTCAATCCCCAGTACTGCTATTTAAAAAAAATTTTTTAATGGTTGCCATTAAATTTCCATGTTCTTCGTTTATTGGGGTTTTTTGTTTTGCATTCACACATGTGGCTACTATGATTATATTTGTGTGCTGTACTATCTCGTGGAACTGAAGTACCCAGACATGAGTAATCTTCAAAATTAAAGAGGCCTTTATCACAGATGATAAAGACTTTGAACAATAATATGATAAAGTTTTAATAGTTACAATTCTAAAGAGGTTGGGTCCTCACCATGTTGCTCATACCTCATGAAAGATTAAAATTTATTTTTTTAAAAAGATATCTGATAGCATCTCTTCAGAAATAAATTCTTAAGCACCTATTTCATATAGCCTCACTTTCATAAATATTTCTTATAGCGGAAAGTTTCAGAATTACACTCTTGGAGAGAAACCTGGTCGTTACTTTTAAGATTCTGTACTTGAATATGGACAGTATCTAAATCACCTTCTTTATGTTTCACTTTGTTACATTAAAATAGTTAGGAAAAGTTATCAATTAACTGTAACCCATAAACAAAGAAAACTAAGAAGTTGCAAATAAAACAGTTAATAAGCCTGTTCCAATTTTTCTAACAAAGCTATGTCTTGTATACCCATGGTTGATTTTACCATTGTAATGGGACTGAGAAACTTTTTTTGGTAACAAACATGGCATAATTTTATCATAGTATTAATTACATTGTGTCATCATAGTATCTGACGTTGGAACTGAATGGAGATAAGACTATTAATCCTAGGACAGAGACCGTACTGTGTGGTGTAAGAAGCAATATAAGTAATTAGACAGAGAAACACAGTGGGTGCTGAGGCTCAAATTAGCAGTACAGGAAGTATAGTCTGGAGTGAGCAGCAGGAAAGGTAGGACTCGGACTGTTCCTTGAAGAAAAGGGAGATATTTATGTTTTGGGATAACTTTCTACCAAGAAGATGCAATGTTTCTTAGAACTGCTATGCTGGATTTGTAAATGGTGTACCTATTAACCATTGTCCTTAGGAGCTAAGTTGTTGTTACTAATTATGATAAAAACAATTTATCATAAATTTATTATATAATTATGTGCGACTTGCTACTAAAATTCCATTAATATTGTATCATTTTAAAATTTCATCAATATCATTTTAAGATAAAGCATTTATATTTTAATTTGTAATTATTCTGGTTTTACTGAATTTTAACACATTTCAGCATAGACCTGTTTTAGAATTACTAGACTCATAAACCCCAGTACTACATTGAGCACTACTTTCAGTTTATATATGATTTTTCTAAGAAAAATGTACATACTTTATTTTCTTTTTTAAAAACTAATTTTATTATGTGCAGTAATTCAGCTCATTAATGACAGTTTATTTTTTAAATTGTAGTAATTTCTATGATAGTTTATAAATCACGTAAAGAACATGTATATTTTCAGAATTGCCCTGTTCTTCTAAAATGCAAAATTAATTTGCACCTGAGGAAAGTTTGGTTTTATTTTGTATTAACTTAATTCCTTTCCCATCAAAGCCTGTACAGGCCAGAAAAGAGTGAGAGAAGCTCAGGGAGGAGGAAGTTCATCAAAAAAGCAGAAGCGAAGCCATAAAGCAACGGTGGTAAACAACAAAAAGAAGGGAAAAGGCAGTAAGTGTGAAATCTCTCATTTTTAAACATGAAGATAATGATGGATATGTTTTTTTCTCCACTAAGAAAAGGTTATTCAGCATATGGGGATAGTTCAATACTCTGATTTTGTCTCTACCCCAGAAAATTACACAGAAGTCTTCTGATCCTAGGTAAACCCTAGGATTAAGCAATTTAGTTCTTCAGCAGGGGTATCCATTGCTGATGAATGATCAGGTAATCTCTTAAAAAAGAAATAGCCAATATAATATAAACATCTGCGTCTTTGTTTTATGTTCAGCAGTTCTTTTGTGGTTATCTATATTACGAATTATGAAAGGCTTCAGTTACACTTTTATTACAATGAATTTGATTGCTTTGTGATTCTCCAGGCAAAATCAGCCTAGAAGAGAGCAGTCAAGATAGTTTAGAATTGTAATTCCCGTAACTCCAGTCTACTGCCTTTGTCTTTGGTATCATAAACTGCGTACCCAAGAGCAGCTGTGAGAATACTTGGGTTAAGTGTGTTCTAACTGATAACTTTACAATGACTCTGTTCATCGACCTACAGGAATATATATATACTGTATTTCTCCTGAGAGCTGCACATTTTATCTCTCTTTTGTAGACAAAGTAAGAAGCAGAAAATATGTAAAGAATTTTTTTTCAGGTGTCCCACACTGACCTCCTGCTGCTCTTCCAGGAGACTCCTGCCACCTCCACTGCCTGACCTTTGGCCGGCTTGGCTGCACTTCAGTGCAGAAAAGGCTTATGCGGCCAGCTCCCCGAGGTTCTGCTGAGCCCTTATGACTTCCAGGCGGTGAATATGGCATCCTTCGGGGCCCCGGGCGGCTGTGCTCAGCAAGGCCACGAAAGCCAAGCTGAGGCAGACCACTGCATCAGAGTGGGGCCACGCCTGGGGTGGCTTAGCTAGGAGTTGCCAGGGCTTCCAGAGCAGCAGTGGGGGGACGGGGAAGGGAGGCTTTTAGGATGTGTGTAAAAGATTGGTGGAGTTTCTTTATTCCTCCAGCTCCACAGTGAGGGTACTGGCTATGTATCTTTCCTATCTGGAACACTTTTCAGGCTTTTAGAGCCTAAATTTGCCTTTTTTTTTTTTCTTTTTTTTTGGGTAGCTGTTGTTCCAAGAAGAACTGATAGATGAAAATAAACTTGATGCCAAACTGACCACCAGTTATTTGGAGTAACTGACAGGATATTCAGAATGTTTCTTATTACACTGTGATATTTTTGTCTTCAAGATTTTACCATTTAAATGACATTCTCTAAGAGGGCTCATCTTCAACAAGGCAGTTAACACATTCAGATAATTTAGAGACTTAGCAGTTGATCGTGTATGCTCCCATTTTAATTATTGGGCTTACATCTTGGTGAATCAGAATGGGGAAACAGTCGTCCTCGAATAATTTAGTAAAGTGAATTAACTCTCATGGAATCTAAAATACGACTTTATATCCAGACAGAGGTGGTTTATGGAAGTATCAATCCTGTCACCTGTTCACATGGTCATCGGTCAGGGTGTTAAGCACTTTCAATCTAGTGCTGAGGCTTTAATCAGCCAAGGCAAATGTAGCAGAATTATAGTATAGACTTTTGAATTCTTCATAAATTACTGAAATACTTACTGGGATAAAACTGTTGGTTTATTTTAGTCAACAATCTCTTATGTAGGAGTTTCATAAGAAATCCATTGTATATATCAAAGTTTAAAGTTTATTCCCAAAGAATCCCATATTGAATCTGACGATTATGCATTGTTTGTGGCTAAAGGTGTAGGAAAATGTCCTGTACGCAGTCTGTGCACATGTTCAAAGTATAAAATTTAAGAAGTCTCCATTTTGAACCATTTTAAAAGGTGCTGTATTCTTCGTTAGACATGCTAACACAGAAGGAAAGGGCATGCAGATAGGTACTGTGCACGGGATGCTCTGCCAGGTGTTAGAAGGTTAGTTTGAGTATTTTTTAAAAAAACGTATTATTGGCAATTCAGGTAAGAAGAGGTTTTGGCTTTTGTTTTCCTGAGCTGCTGCTGCGTTTGTGCTTGATGACTTTCCTGGTTTGTAGGCAGGGTCTGCAAGGCAGATTGTTTACTGTAGTAACACATTCAAATGGCTAATTTTAAATTGTCCACTAAAATCTGTGACATCCTTTGGTGCTTTTCTTTTTCTTTCAGCAAACAGCAGTGACAGTGAGGAGCTCTCTGCCGGTGAGAGCGCAGCGAAGACTCAGCCCGTCAAGTCGGCCTCCTCTGGGCTGAAGTCTCATGGCGCCAAGTCCCCTGCGAGGACACATTCCCCAGGGAAGTGCGGGAAGAATGGCGACAAGGACCCCGACCTCAAGGAAGCCAGCAGCCGACTACCCAAAGTTTACAAGTGGAGCTTTCAGATGTGTAAGTGCCACGCGCCTGCTCCCCGGTTCGGCAGTAGGCACGCGAGCCTGGCCAGCCTGGCTTCGGGCGACGCTGGGAAAGTGGCTATGACCGGACCTGGAGACACAGTAACCATGGCACTGCGGAGACCTTATTTGGATCTGGATTTGAATAAAAAATTGCTAAACGATAAATTTTAAGGCATTGAGGCAGATATCAACGTTGACTAGATATTTCTGTTACAGTGCTGGGAATTTGCCTTAAAAAACCTGATGTTGGGGGTTGGGCTTGGCCGAGGTACAAATGAGACAGAGTTTGCTGCAAACTGCTGATTCCTGAAGCTGGGTGATGAGTGTGTGTGGCTCTGCTGTCTGTGTTTCTGTGTGTATGAGAATATCCATTACACATTTTTTTTTGGAGGGAGGAGACTACTCCAGAGTTTCTCACACAGGGAAATATTCTTAGGAGATTAAAAATAGCTTTAGAGCATTTGAAATTTTTCCTCCAAGTTAATAGTTACACATTCTTATGAAAAAATCTAACAAAGAAGGACAAAAGAGAAAAATTTATCCACAGTCCTAACTCTCAAAAATATAGCAGTTTGAACATTTTGGTGTCTTTGCAGTCTCATTTCTGAGTATGATTTTTAATGATACAGTGTGGTGATACTGTGCATGAATGCGGAATTTCTAACCTTCATGTTTAGGTCATGAGACCTTTAGTTCTGCACACTCATTCAGTCACAAAATGCCATGCGTATGTTAGTGCCAGGCATTGTTTTAAGCTAGGGGAAAAAAAACTTAGGCAGACATATATTTACAAACCTCATTTTTAGTTTCTCTGTCTTGACCTCATTCTACAACACTATATGTTCTCTTTTATATTTGAAAATTTTGTTCAAAAATGCATATTCATGAAAGTTTTCAATTCACAGCGGACCTGGAAAACATGACAAGTGCTGAACGCATCACAGTTCTTCAAGAAAAACTACAAGAAATCAGAAAACATTATCTGTCATTAAAATCTGAAGTAGCTTCCATTGATCGGAGGAGAAAGCGTTTAAAGAAGAAAGAGAGAGAAAGTAGGTGTTCTGACCTTCCTTTACTTAAACATGAGCAGTTTGTGCTGCAGTGGGGCTCCCATGAATTGTATCGGTGTGTTTTCAGGCAAGTTCTTTATCCCTCTGGCTTATTACCCTTATCTATAGAGATTTAGCTAAAGAAACAGTTCTCTCAAACCGTCGTATTCACTTTGATGGAGCTTACACTCCTCTTCCCCCCAAACTCGTCCCACCCGGGCGGTGGGGAGACCGCGCGTCCCTGGGGACCCGCGTGCGCGGAGGGGGTGAGAGGGTGCGGACGTGCGGGCGGGGCGCCGTACGGCTGCCGTGCCGAGGTGGGCCGATCTTGGAGTCGCTGCCGCAGGCTCGTTTCCAGACACGACGCAGCGAGTGTCACACTGAAGCGAGCCACGTGAATGTTTCCGTTTCCTTCGCGCCGCGCAGCCGTCTGAGCTGCGGCCGCGTCGTGTCTAAAGCAGCAGCGTATGTGCCTCAGTTAAAAAATACTGCGAAGGATGCTGACCACCGCCTGAGCCTTCAGTGAGTCCTAAGGTTTGCAGGCGGAGTTGCTTTGTCTCCGGCTTGAAGGCTGCTGGCTGCCGGAGGTTGGGGTGGCTGTGGCGATCTCTGAAAGTGAGACGGCAAGGGAGCTGGCCGCGCCCGTTGACTCCCTTCCCCCCGCGGCCCCCGCGCGGCTGTGGGATAGCGCTGCACCCACGGTAGGATGTAGGATGTCTGTCCGCGCTGGAGTCAGTTTCCTCAGAACCTGCTGCTGTTCTGTACATTACGTTTCCACAGTACTCTCAATCCTTTGTTGTCATTTCAACAGGCAGATAAGCTGGGAGGCTGAAACGGCCGCGGGCACCTTCTCACAGCTCCGAGGCCGGAGCCCAAGACCCGCGTCGCCGCCGTGCGTGGTCCTCCTGCGGCTTCTCCGTAGCCGGCAGAATGCCGCTGCGTGGTTCCCCTGTGCACAGGGAGATGGACTCTCTGGTTTCTCTTCCTCTTCTTATGAGGACACAGCCCTGTTGGATTAGGGCCCCACCCTTATGATTTCATTTAACCTTAATCACCTCCCTGAAGGCCCTGGCTCCAAATCCTGTCACACTGGGAATTAGGGCTTCAGCACAGAACTTGGGAGAGACACAGTTCAGTCTGTAAAAGGGTCGCAGGCGGAGAGAACCGCGCGTATTCCCTGCTAGAGTTTATCAGACTTGGAATCCCTGACGTTTGGGCCCGATAATTCTTTGCTGTGTTGGGGGCGGGGCGCTGTCCGTGCAGTCTGGAATGTTACAGCCTCTCTGGCCTGTACCCACTGGATGGCAGCAGCGCCCCATGGTTGTGACAACCACAGATGCGTCCAGCCTGGGCCAGATATCCTGTAGCGGGCAGAATCACGCAGGTGGAGAACTGCTCTGAGAGGGAAGTACACTTGTGCTTTCCAGGAACAGAAAGAAACCATTTCAGTGAAAATGTGGTAAACAGAAGTCATGTGTAGCCCTGTGGGCCAGGAGGAGGTGTTTAGATTCTATCCTGAGATAGACAGCTGATAGGAAGTTCCACACACAGCTGACGTGATCCGTGTGTAGTTTTCTGAAGCCCGCTGCTGGCCCTGTGGGAAGGAGACTCGAGGGGGCTGGTGGCACAAGCAGTGGTGACTTGGGCGCCCACCGCTTGTGACCCAGACTAGGATGGTTTCAGTAACGGTGGAAGCAGTTACGGTGGTGTTAGCCGTGCTTGCTGATGGACGGTGTGGTGGATGAAGGAGAGAGAGAAGTTAAGCATGGCTTGTAGGTTTTCATCTTGAACAGCTGGATCCTGGTGCCAGTTTTGGACACGAGGAAGACCTAGAAAGGAGATTGTTCTGGGACAGCGGAAAGGACCAGACCTTGCGTGTTAGATGTGACGTATTTTGCAGCCCCTACTAGGCACCCGAGTGGAGACGGCAGGCGGACAGCGGGATGGAAGTTTGTAGCCGGGGGAGAGGTCAGGACTCAGAGGTGTGCTTTTCAAGTTACGGGCTATTCTGTAGCACAGGAGTTATTGCCCGTGGTGTTTTTAAACCCCTATACTTGAATAAATCACCTCGGCAAGCAGTGTGGGTAGAACAGGGAAGAAGGAAAGCTGGGCTGGGACACGCCAACTGTTAGAGGCAAGGCTGAGGAGAGGACACAGCCAGCAGCGCTTGAGGTGGAGGGGCCTGGGGGGGGGACAAACGGGAGCAGGTGGGGGGTGTGTGGCCGGAGGGGGGAGGGGGCGTGGTCGAGGGGGGTGGACAGAGTTGGAATCATTGGTGACCTCTGCAAAGCATTTCAGGTGAGCCGTGGAGAGAGGCTGGGTTGGCTCTGGTTCAACCCAGAGAGGAAGGTGAGGAGGTGGAGACAGCGCCCTGGGAGGCCCTGAGCTCTGCTGTGAGGGGCGCAGGGAAATGGGGCTGGGGGCGGGGGAGGGAGCCCGTGTGGTCCTCAGCCTGGGACTCTGCTCCCTGACCCTCTTCTCTTTCCCCTAAGTCCCGACCTCCGAGACACTTTCATTCTTGTTGTTTTTTGCTTTTTCTTCAGATGAATTTTTCTTCCCTCTTCTGCTTTCGTGATAATTCCTTTAACTCCACCTTTGTCTAGGCTTCTTAATTTGCGAGGTGGGTGAAAGTCTGTCTGGGTGATGGAGTATTTGAAAAGAAGTTGAATGTTGGTATGTAGAAAGTGTATACCAAAAAAAGTACAGACAGAAATAGTCTGTTTTATAACTCAAACCAATTCTTGGAAAACAGTGAAATTCATGTCCTTATGCACTGCTGGAAACATTGGCACAGTTATCTCGGGAAACAGTTTGCGAGTTTGGAGAACTAACTGATTCTGGTTCTAAGTATAGGTCCCAAGGAAAAATACGTAGCCACAAAGAAATTTGTTACAGAAATATTTATAATAGAAGATAGAAATAATTAAATTGTATTCTCCAATGATATATTGCATTGATGAAAAATAAGTAGACATTTAAATTTTTATTTATAATCGGTGTATTCACTTGTTGGTAATAGCAAAAGACTAGGAATTACATTAGTTACAATTCATGAATACAGTGGAATACTATTCAGCTTAGAAATCTGTATGACTGATAAGGAGGAATCCCCTAAGATAGATTAAGTGGAAAAAAAAATCAGGAGTCCGACTCTGTATTATGCTTCCTCTTGTTCACTTAAAAGTGAAGTTACTAGTGTTTTCATTTTAAATTTGCGTATCACATCTCTAGAGTCAGCCGATAAAATTCCTCTAGAACAAGGGTTGCAAACATTTTCTTTTTTTTTTTAATTCTTATATTTTATTGAAGTGTAATTGATTTACAATGTTAGTTTCAGGTGTACAGCAAAGCAATTCCGTTATACATATACACACATACATATTTTTTTTCAGTTTCTTTTCCATTACAGCTCATTACAACAAGAGCAAACATTTTCTGTAGGGACAGCTAGTAAGTATTTTGGGCTTTGTGGCCCTTGTAGTCTTGACTGTATCATTGCAGGTGTGAAATCTGGCAAAGGCCAGATGTGAACAAATGGGCATAGCTGTGTTCCAGTAGAATTTTCTTAACCCAGGCAGGCCAGATCTGGCCCCAGGGCAGGACTTGGCCAGTCCCTGTTGGGAGTTTTAAAGGCTGTGAAGCAGCTGCTAACAGTGGGGAGAGGAGTTTGGAGGACTAGGGGGCCCTGGACACGAGGGAGATTGGCTTTTTTCACCATATAGCCCAATACTGAATGATTTTTTTTTACCTTGTGCATGTATTCTTTAAAAAAGTTTTCAGACACTGATTTATAACAATGAGAGAATTTCCTTGAGGAGAATAAATAATGTGCCACTTTGTAAACCAAGTGGAAGAAAACGCAGCAGTTACTGTGTTATTTGTGGCAGGAGTTATTTGTCCCAGCCTTAAGAAGCATTTAACCTTCCATTCTCATCATCATTTAATTTCATAAGAAACTCCCAAAGCAGAAAGATATAGGAGTTAGGAGGGGGGAAAAGATTTGGGGATGGATTACAGATATTTTTCTAGTGAATCCAAAGATCTTTTTGATATTTGTTTCATTATCACAGAAAGTCTGTCCTCTCTTTTATTTCCATCTCTCAGTGGACTGGGAACCTGGTTACTTTTTCCTCTTTGATCCTTGCAGGAACATTCCCTGATCTCTCCTTTTTTGTTACTTCTCATGTAGTTCAGCGTTTCTTTGTTACTTGAGATGCACCAGGTTTTGTTAGATCTATGTAAGCTTTGACTGCTCTTGTCCCTTAATGATCCTGGGGAACACAGCAGAATTTGAACTCGGAAAACCAGTGTTTGCTTGTTTCTGTTGTCGTGTCTCCATTGCATTAAGCTGTCGGTTTCCCTTCCCTTAGGTGCTGCCACGTCCTCGTCATCTTCTTCCCCCTCGTCCAGCTCCATCACAGCTGCTGTCATGCTAACGTTAGCTGAGCCGTCCATGTCCAGTGCATCGCAGAACGGAATGTCAGTCGAGTGCAGGTGACAGCGGGACTTGCTAAAGCACTTTGCACTTAATGGCTGTTGAGGGCCACGTCTTTTTTATACTGCACAGTGGCACAAAAAAAATCAGACAAGCACTATTTTATATTTAAAAGTTGTTTCTTGACAAGCTGACTTGGCACTTAAGTGCACTTTTTTTATGAAGAAAAAGTACAATGAACTGCTTTTCCTCAAGCAATAATTGTTTCCACCTTGTCTGGGAATTGTGTGTCTGGTAACTTGAAGGCCTTCCACTGTGGCGAACGGAGGCTTTTCACTGCCTGCAGAGACAATGCAGTAAGCGTAGTCATCGGGTGGCCAGAACATGGTAAGATAACTTACTGTATATGTATTCCCTTGTATTTTGTTAAAGCTGGAACATTTGATATTTTTCCATTTATTTATGAAAAAATATGAACCTATTTTCATTTGTACAAGCTAATTGTTTTTTAAAGCAAGTCGCCTTAGGGTGGCTTTAATTGTATAAGTCAAGCACATGTTATAAATTCGAAACCTGCAGTTAACAGGATATTAGACATCGATCCTGATAACCAAATACTAAAGATTCTCTTTTAAAAAGACTGAACATGTTTACAGGTTTGAATTAGGCTAAAAGGTCTTACAGTGGCTTTTCATGCCCCTTCAAATTGGAATGGAACTACTGTACTTTGCCATTTTTCTATAAATCAGTATTTTTTTTTAATTTTGATATAATACATTGTGTGAAAAAAGAAAATGGCTAATAAACTGTATTAAATCTTAAACAATGTATAAAGATTGTACCTAGCCAGTTCAAAGTGTATATTTATTCATAATGAATTATAACAGTTATATTTTTGTGTTTTCTTGTAAATGTTTCTTTTTCCTTAAATACAGATAATTCATTTGTATTGCTTATTTTATTATGAGCTACAACAAGAGGACTTCAGGAACAAGTAAACTTTTATTAGTATGGTTCAAGGCTGTTGATATGAACTGTCTCAAAAGGATGGTTTTTATTTTAAGTATAAATAGCTAATTGGGGTGGTAGGCCTATAAAATTAAATGCCTTGTATAAAATCCAAAATGAGCGCAAAGTTGTTTTCACTTGTACTGACTTTATGTTGTATGACTCCGGTCTCTGTTCTGTTTGGCACTTGTATTTAATTCTACACCTTTGTAAGACATTTGTATATTGCGGATGTGTTCATTCAGGCTATTTAATACCTGGCACTGTTAATACACAGTCCTTTACTGTACAGACTGTTTTACTGTTTTACTTGTAGTTCCGTGTGCTTTTTTTGGATGGGGCTGGCATGTTTCATTTGTTTTCTGGCAATATGACGTGAGAATTTCAAAGCGTTTTGTTGTAGATGCTAACGTGTCAGAATCCTTTACATTCAACTTTTCTAAGAAAAGCATTTTCAGTCTTGTAGTGTGTGCTTACAGTAACTAATTTTGTTGAAAATGGTTTCAAGTTACTCAAATTTGTACAGGACTGTAAAGATTTGTTGACAGCAAAACATTGAAGAAAAGCTTATAGAATAAAAGCTATAAAGTATATATTAGGAGCTGCAAACAGTGAAGAATTGTGTAATATATTGTACAAATGTAAGCAAAGGCTCTGAAATAAAAATGCCATAGTTTGTGAATCCTTGATTTTGTTTCTGAAAGATTAAGTAACTTTCATTCATTTCTGTATGTGATGACTGAAATGTGTATCTCCAGCATGTGTTACCGGAAAGGGTCAACTGACATACAGAAAAGTGGATATTCTGCCCACAGAAATGCCAAGTCCGTTAACCAGGTTGCTGTACAGGGTTTGCTGGGCACCTTGTATCTTTGCGTACGCTATTTAGCTCGAGTCTGAACGTGAATACTTACGACTTGGAGGTTTGTCTAAAGAAAAAAAATCAGAAAAAATTTTTTTCTTTAATGCTTGAAACCATTACTAGCAGCTTTTTTTTTTTTTTTTTTTTGGTCTTTATTGTAATTGGACCTTTGTGGGTCTCATACACGTTCAGTGCACTTTAGACCCCTTTGGAATCATCTGGGCGTTGTTGAAACAATAGTCAGTACTCAGGCCCCATCCTCGAAAAGTCCTGTTTAATTGGTCTGGGATGGTACCTGGATGTTAAGCTTTTTTAAGGTGGCCAGTGATTTTAATATGCATCTGGGTTGAGAACCACTGCTTTACTCCAAACCTTTAAAATCAGTAATTAGGTTTTTTTTTTTGCCCCATTTAATGAACTTTCCACCAAGAGAAAATCCTTTCTTTGGGAAAAAAAGGAAAGAAACTTTTTTAAGGCCTAAAAAGCTCAAGTGTATATTTTTAACACACCTTTGCAATGACCCTTTATTTATTTTCACAGAAATTCATTTAACATTTAAGGGATGAGTTTTAAAGTCTATAGAACAGTGCTTGTCAAAATGTCCCAGAATACTGGCCCCTGGAAATGCTCTAGGAATGTATTACCAGATGTATTTGGGAAGTACTCTGTATAGCACATTCCCTTCTTAGAGCTTCCAGCGTTAGCAAATTAAAAGCTTAAAAAGTCTGTGAAGAAACACCAACTTCCTTTACACTACTGTTTTCAGTCTTACCTGATCGTGAAACCCTGTTTTTCAAGGAACTCCAAATATTACCCTCGTGGTATGTTAACAGAAGCAGTGACATAAAGGAGGATAATTACAAACTTTGTTGGGGGTAAGGTTTATAATACCCTTGGGCTTTTCTGCCCTCTTGCCTATTTCTCCCTTCCCAGCTTCTCCCGAGAGTTTGAAATTTTCATGACATTACTAGAATTTGACTTAAGACTTTCCTGGTCGCCTAAACTGCATTTTATCAAACTAATTTACAAGCTGTAATAAAATTAAGATGGTATTTTTTTTTTTTACAGTGTTCTTCAAGCCTTTTCTTCCCTACTGAAATAACCTGAGGGTGAGGACTTGTTAATTTTAATAACCTGTGGAGACTGGGGAAGGTGGAGCGGAGTCCGTGAAACCCCTAACATTTTTTACAAAATGTATTTGTATTTTTTAATGAAAAGAGCCTTTGTAAGTTGAAGAAACTGTTCAAGGGAGCTAGTGCTCTCTCAGTAGTTAAAAGATGGTTAACAGCAGTGGGGATCATTTTTAACTGTCTCCAACCCCAGTCTCTTTCATACTCACCCAGTTATTTTCCTCTAGAATTGTGTGCTGCCTTTGATTCTTTGTGAGTCCATTTCTCTATCTTTCTCCTAATTTTAACCTGCTGTTCAGGGGTTTTTGCCTAACATCATGTGATGGGTTTGTTATGTATAAGATGTAATCTTCTGGAGGAATAGTTTCATGGTTCAGTTGTGGAAGTAATACATACGACATCAGAAAAAGGAAGTGCTAACTTGCGTGGTGATGGAATGCAGGTAAGGGGCAGTGTGTGAGCCTGCAAGAAACGTGATGACTAATGCGATGCGAACCTTAAATTAACACTTAAGTGAGATTCATCCAGAAATGGAATGTGTGGGCTGGAGAGGAGGGAAGAGTACGGAAGGCCAGATTCAAGGCTGCTGAAATGCTTCAGAGAGGAAGTGATTCTTGGGCAAGGGAATGTTAGGGACACTGGGGAAGCAGTGGAGTTCACTGGGATAAAGTCTGAAAGAAAAATGAACCAGAATATCTTCACTGGACTGTACTGGATAGTTAGAGATGCTTGAGTTACAAGTGTGGACAGGTGGATTTTTCTCATCTTGTTGAGATACCTGAAGGTCACAGTTACGGGAAGCCAAAATAAGGAACTAAGAAATTAAAACCAGGGCCAAGCAGTTGAATATTGTTTTATTCATCCAAGTTTTTTCCTTACCTTTATATTCCTTTCAATCCATTTTTTCCAACCCCCACCCCGTATGGCAACTACCAATCTGTTCTCTGTATCTATGAGCTTATTTTTTTGTTTGTTTAGATTCCACATATAAGAGAAATCATAAGGTACGTGTCTTTTTCTGTTTGACTTATTTCACTTCGGCTGACTCTGATTCATGCTTCGGGCCTCAGCCCCTCTCGGAAGACTTCCTTCCCTCCCCAGACTAAGTTTTTTCTCCTACTGAGCAAGGTTCAAAATTGGTCCAGAAACCAGGCTCCGCCCATTGTCTCCGCCCATTGTCTCTGCCCCCTCCCCCCGTTGTCTCCACCTCCTCCACCCGCAGGTTCCGCCCCCAGCCTGCCGAATGTCTCTGTCTCCGCCCCCAGCACGGCCGCAGAGACTCCTGGGCGGAAGGGGCGTGGCTCCGAGCGCGGAGTGGCCGGAACCCGGAAGTGCGGGCTCCCTTGGGGCGGAGGTGCGGAAGCCTTGGCCGAGCATGGCGCTGGAAGGGAAGAACAGGAGGAAGTCGCAGAGTGCCCGGGACAGGTGAGGGGCGCGTGGCTCGTCTGCCCGGGCAGGGGAGGGCGTCTGAGAGCACGGGGACGCGGCGGGGGCGTGGCGTGGCGTCGCTGAGTGTCTGGGTTCGTGTCTAGAGAGGACGCTGACGGCTGCGTCGGTGGGAAGCCGGCAGGAGGCTATCTGGTTGGACAAGTCGCCGACAGCCTGTCCCGCGGCGAGCGGCCCTCCGGGGGCAGCGCGGGCCGGCTGGCTGCCCTCTTCGGCTCCTGGGAGCCCGAGCTTCAACCCGTGTACGTGCCTGCGCCCAAAGTAAGTCGCCGGGTTCTACTCCGAACGGCCCATTAGAGCAGCTTGACAGCCGGCCATCATCTGGCGGGGCCAGCTTTCTAAAGTGGGGCAGGTGGAATTACTTTTAAGTAACCTTTCATTGCTGGGCCTGCCACTGAGAGGGACAGTGTGCTAACTTAGAGCGGACACTAAGTTAGTAAAAAGGATGAGGTCTCAAACGTAACCTAAAACTTTTAAAAGGAAACCGCCAAAAAAAGGAAACGGGATGAGGAGGAAGAAAGTCCATCCCAAATTCAAAGACCACTTATGCAAGAACCTGCAAAAAAAATGAAGGTGAAGAAGAAATTTTCTGATGCAGACAAAAAGTTGGCAGACAGGTTGGTAAAATTCTCTCTTAATTAATGTTAAAGAAATTAGATGGTAAAGAAATGTGAGATTCTTACAACTGCAATATTCATTTTAATTTTTGCCTCACTTCATAGTTTAAACACTTTCATTGTGGAAAAGTTGAAAAGGGTAAGGAAACCTTCGTACCCAGCAGCAACAGGTTTTAATACTTGGCCAAACTTTTTTTAATTTCTTTTTTTGAAGTATAGTTGATTTACAATGTTGTGTTAGTTTCTAGTGTACAGCATAGTGATTCAGTTATACATCTATACATATGTATATATATGTGTATATATTCTGTTTGCTTGTTTGTTTATTTACTTATTTATTTTAATGGCGGTACTGGGGATTGAACCCATGACCCCACAGATGCTAAACACATGCCCTATCCCATATATTCTTTTTCAGTACTTGTCCAGTCTTGTTTCATCTTTACCCCGTTCATATCTCCCTCATTATTTGGAAGCAGACCTAAGACTTATGTTTCACCTATAAATATTTCAGCATGTATGTAAAAGATGAGTGTGGTTTTTTTAAACTGATGCAGATACCAGATTTCCACCATTAGCTTAACAGTTTTTTCTTAAACAGTATATTTGAATTGAGATCCAAATAGCTGTGCACATCCTTAACTTCTTCCCCTTTCAGAGAAGGGTGTCTTCCTCCTTGTCGAAGATGATTTCAGTCATCTGTGCTATTTATCTGTAATACAAACCTCTTTTCCTGCCTCCTCAGGGATTATGCCATCCGATGTGTGTATATATCTGTGCACCTGCACCTGTCTGTCCACGTCCACCTCAGCTTCCGAATGCTCCCAGCGGGGCTCACTGTCCTCATCACACGTCTTCCTCTGCTGAGGGGTGCCGTCAGTCTCCAGCTGCCCGTGACTTGGGAGCGGTCTAACGCTCTGTCTTTTCCCTGCATAGCTAATCAGTTGTCAGGCTCCGATGATGCTATCTTTTAATTATCTCTTCAGCCACTTCCCTTTCCACCTGCTCCCTTGCTCTGGCTGGTCTGTTGTCTTCTGAGATCCCTGCGGTTCACCTTGTCTCTTTATCGATCTCCCTTATCCTGCCTTGTCCCTTTCGTAATTATCTTCTGCTCTGCTGCCCAGGTGATCTCTTCTGGGCACTGTCTGAAGTCTTCCAGGGCTCCCCATCTTCTGTGGGATAAAATATAAGCCCTTCTGCGTTACAGGCACCATCCCTCTTGACTTAGCTCCTGTCTTACAACGGTGTCCTGCTTCCTGTCACCCCTGCTAGTACTGTATACACCACAGCGGGCACAAGACGAGCCGCAGACCCTCTGTCCGGTGGAGCCCATGGTCTGGCGGTGGTGCTCGTGGTCGGCCTTTGCTGGGATCTCTGTGCTGTACACTGTCTCTCCCCCCAGACCCTTCCTTGTTTCTTCTGTGTTTCTACACCACCTGTTCTAAGTGTGACCATTTCGTTGTGAATTTTGCCTGGCTCTTCAGAGACTAGCCTACTGAAAGGCCTTTAATCGTGTCTTTAGCTGTGTACCCCAGAGGCTAGAACTGCACAGAATCCCAGTAAAATACCTGTTGAATGAATAAACCATTTTTATGACTCCTCCTGCCCGTTCTCCCCGCTCTCTCCTTAGCATCCTGGTCCAGTGCTCTTTTTGGACCTGTGCACCAGTCCTTTACAGTGTTTGGCATTTCGGAGTTTACTTTTGACAGGCAGTCCTTTAACTATTGCAGAGCCACTGTAAGGAGGAAAGCTGGCTTCTCCCGTTGCCCAGACGGCTCTTACAGAGATACTGTTCTGCCGGCATGTTAACCTTCACAGACCCAAGGGAGCGCTGCAGTAATGCCCGAAGTCTAGAGCAAGAGGGAAATTTAGTGGAAACTAAACCCCTGAGAGCTCTAAATGAACTAATTTTGTTTAAGTGACCTTTTGTTGCTCTCCTGTTACCTGGCAGTTTTAACATACCTTCAGAAATTGACCTAAACTTCCTCTAATTCTTGAGTTTCCTAAAGATACCAGTCACTTTTTCTTTCTTTCTTTTTTAAACGGAGGTACTGGGGATTGAACCCAGGACCTCGTGCATGGTAAGGCACGCCTCTGCCACAGAGCTGTACCACCCCCGCGCTGGTCACTTTCTGATAATGCTGTTTAAATGTAGATGTATCTGTGACTGGTAAGTTTATATTTAGGAAAGCCAGAAGTGGGGGGAAATATTTCTAATCGCCCTGCTGTGTCAAATACTAGACCTGATTTCTATGACTCTCTTTATTTTTTTGACTTAAAAAGAGAAAATGCTTTAGAATGTGCTGATTTGGAAGAAGAAATTCACCAGAAACAAGGGCAGAAAAGGAAGAAATCTCAGCCTGGTGTTAAAGTAGCAGGTAAAAAAGAACTTGATGATGTAGATGAGACAGTTGTGAATCAGAGAAAGAAAATTCAAAGCAACCA
The DNA here is from genome assembly GCF_036321535.1 of Camelus dromedarius. Classification (NCBI taxonomy): domain Eukaryota; kingdom Metazoa; phylum Chordata; class Mammalia; order Artiodactyla; family Camelidae; genus Camelus; species Camelus dromedarius. The sequence goes on from NC_087443.1 coordinate 3,415,305, forward strand.
AGAAGAAGAGAGATTAAAGAATGAGAGAACTGTGTTTGTGGGGAATTTGCCTGTCACCTGTAACAAGAAGGTGAGTGTGTGGTCTGTATGCTGTACACACTCAGAGAAATTATCAATTCATCGTTTTGTTTCACTGTGACTTTATTGAATAAGCACACAGTCAGTAATCTTTAATGTGTAACTTCATTTGTGATGACATGAATCATTCTGCAGGTTGACCCCAGGGCCCGCCTTTCCACGCCCGAAGTCCCTGCCCTCCCTCAGGCTTTGCAGGTCTCACTTGAACTATTGCGGTGGCCTCCCACCTGGTCTTTCCTTCCAGCCTTATCTTCTGTTATATATTTATGCCTTTAGGACGGAAGCTCCGTGTGTGCGGGGCAGTTACCCCCTCTGTTGACCGCTCCATCCCTAGCACTTGAAACCGTGCCAGTGTGGAGGGGAGACCTGATGAATATTTGTTGTGTAGGTGAATGAATACGCCCCGGGTTTCTTCCATTATGTGGGGTTCATGAAACCAAAACACGCCCTTGACTTTCTTTGTGTTCATGTGACAGTCACCCTGTTGGTAGTCCCTTGGGTCAAAATCCAGCTCATCTTTTGAAGAACAATTTATTTATTTGGGGGAGGGGTGTGTAAATTAGGTTGATTGGTTGATTGGAGGGACTGGGGACTGAACCCAGGACCTGGTGCATGCTGAGCACACCCTCTACCACTGAGCTGCACCCTCCCCACTTTGAAGAACAATTTAAATTCCAACTTAGCTCCCGGTTTTTCCCTTTTCCCCTTTTGCCTCCTAGCATTTGATTTGTGATGATCTGGTAGAACAGAACCCACTTTACTTTGTGGCACAGTTTTGGTTATTTGTCTTCCTGTTAGATTGTAATGGCTCAAGGGGCGGGCATGTTTGTGGTACTTTACACATTTAATAAATTATTTTTGAATTAGAATTGCTTACAGAAATGATTGTCCAAGCTGTGAAACATACACACTCTTCACAGCCTGAGCCAGGCATATGAATAATGTTTAAAATTCACTCTCAGATTTTCCTTCAATCTGATGGTCTTAATTCCAGAAAGTTGAGAATTTCTCATAGTGACATAAGCATCCTTAAAACCCATTTGTGGTTAAAATACGCCAATGTCAAAATTTATGGAATATATAATCTTAGTTTACGTGCAGTAAAGATTATAAAAGATTGAAAGACAAAATGTTGTGTTCCTGTGGATATTAACATGAACTTGAATTGTGTTGTCTTTTTATATAAGTTTCAGTAAAACTTCTTTGTCTTCCAACAGAAAGTGGACTAAAGTGTATATACTTTTTTTTTCTTTTAATTTTTAGAAGCTGAAGTCATTTTTTAAAGAGTATGGACAAATAGAATCTGTACGATTTCGCTCTCTGGTATGTTTCCCCTTCTTAAGACTGCATACTCTTAAAACGTACTGCACTTAAGCCAGCTTTGTTAATGTGTTGGTGTTAGTGAGATGAGGGAGCCCCTGACTTAAACCTTTGGCATCAGCAGGCTCAAATCTGCCCCAAAAGAAGGGTCACGCTTAGTGTCTGTTGCTGCCTCTTGGACTTTGTTGAATAACCTAATGAGCTCACGAGCTTTCGAATCCTTGCGGAGGCCAGCAGTGTATTCTGGAGGGAGGGCGGGCGGGCAGCTCCTGTCGCTGTGTCCGGTGACGAGGTGGAAACGTTGATGCTTCCTGAGCAGCATCTCTGGAATCACACGTTCATCTGGGGGGGTTCGTGTGACTGCAAAGCAGCACTTACACTCTGACATAGAATGATGAAGTATTTTTTAATCAATTTAATGTTAAACCTGTGTAGAAGTAAAGGTACCCGATTTCACCTACGGAGCAGTCTGTGGACAGTTACAGCCACGTCCCTGGAGCATGAATAAGCGTCACTCGTCTGCCTCTCCTGTAATGACTATGCGCTGGAATAGAGGAAGTGTTTCTTCCTTGTTTCGAGCCGCCCTCTCTCAGGGAGGCTCTCTGACATGGGGTTCCTCAGCCGCGGTCCCGTTGACGCTTCGTGCCGGCTGACCCTTCGTTGTTGGAGGCGCCCTGTGCGCGGTGGGGGCTGCTTCGGGGTGCCCCCGGCCTTTGCCCACCAGGTGCTGGTGGGAGCCTCCCCGTTCCAGTTGTACCAACCAGAAGTATCTCCAGGTGTCGCCAAATGTCCCCAGGGGGCACAGCTGCCCACTCCTCTAAAAGCAGACATTTCTTGAGGCTTCAGTGCCATCTCAGTGATTTCTGTCATCGTGTTTCTGTCTCACTGTTGTCACATATATTTTGTTTGTCCTTTTGAGTCTCGTTTCCTCAGGTCAGATCCTTGCCTGGCACATCCAGCTGGCTGTCTGGCCAGCACCCCCTTTCCAGCACGTCTGTGCTCACCCCCGTCTGTCCCCTGCTGACCTCCCATGTTTAGTGGCCCCTCTGGGCTTAGCCCCCCCACCTGCTGTGGGTCATCCTGCCTGTTCCCAGCTGCGATTCCTTCCCACGACAGGCCCCTCCTTTCTTTTCCCTGGCTCCGCCTACGTTTTCACTCCCTCTCGCCAGGACGGTCGCAGAGGCCCATTATGGTCCCTGCTCCCTGTCTCCCTGAATTAGCCAGCTCTGCCTTAGTCCTTAGTCTGCCTGGAACTCCTGCCCGAAACTCTCCCCACTTCCCGTAACTCTTCCCCCTTCCCGTGAACGTTGTGCACGCGCCCTGGCCTGGCCTGCCTTCCCCGTGGGGCACTGCCCCGACTCTTCCTGCTGTGGGGTCGCTGGTGGCGCAGGGGCCCTGCCACGTGCCCTCCACCCAGTGCTCTGTTCTGGTCCTGGGGATGCTGCGCTGTCACCGTCACATTGTTCCTCTGCCCCAGTGGACCAGAGGCTGTGATTACAGATGCCTGTGTGCCTTGCTCCGTCTGGGGTCACGACTCCTGCACACTGTGTGCCTCAAATATGCGTGGAATTGACTGAAAGCTTTGTGTTCTTCCCACAGTCAGTGTCCTCAGTTCTTAGCCTGATGGCCTGCACAGGTGGCCCTGAGGCCCTGTGTCCTCCACACAGGACTGGCCTGCAGCCCGGGCGGCCCTCCTGGCCCGCCGTCTGTGTGGGCTTTCTCTCCCTTGTCCTTTCCCTCGGTTCAGCTGTGTTTTCTTATGGAGGTAAAACTGGTACATGGCATGTTAGTTTTAGGTAATATTCAGTGTAACAGTGCCATCTTTGCACACGCTGCAAAGTGGTCACACAATCTAGTTACCAGCTGTCCCCATACCCACTGTTCCCTGTGTCTGTGAGTTTTGTTTTCTTAGTTTTGTTTTGTGTTTTAAATCCCACACTTAAGTGACATAATACAGCCTCCGTCTGACTCATTTCACTTAGCACAGTACCCTCAACGTCCATACGTGTAGTCACAGGTGGCAAGATGTCCTTTTTCGTGGCTGAGTAGTAGTCCAACTACTCAGAAGGATTCCTAGACTATTCCAAGATACGTAGTCTAGGAATCCTTCCAAGTCCCATTTTGCCGGTGAAGATAATATGTATTTTTCACTGGGCAGTTAAAATGTCACTTATTCAGGCCTTTTATTCTTTATCCCACTGAGTGGCATTTTTTCCTCTAAATTCTTTACTTTAGTGCCTTATGTTATACTCACTCGTATCTCCAGTAACAGGACAGAGATCCTTGAGGGCTCCTAGAAGGTGCCCCACAGGCCTGTTTTGATGACTGGCGTTCACATGTTGATCACTCGTGTGAGTGTTTCTCACATCTTGTGCTTTTTTCTGTTTTTTGAGAGTTTGACTCTGTGTTAGTTTGAGCAGGACAGACTGAGATGAAATAGTTAACGATTTCTTAGTTTTACTATATAAACTATCAGATGACTAAGAAAGAAGTAAGTTCTCCGAAGGAGATCAGTAATAACTGCCAAAATGAGCCTGGTGTCCATAGACGTGCCTGGACCGTGGACTTGGAGACTCTGCCTTCTTGCCTCTGTTTCTCAAGGCCTGGCTGTGCTTGCGTTTTGCTGACAGTCAGAGCTGTTGACGTGAGCTTCCCCCTTCTCCGTAGTCTCCTGCCTGCCCTCTTCACCCTGAGGTGCGGCCTCTGGCTGGGAATAAAGTGACCCTGAACGTGAAGGGGGAGCTTCCCGTATTTGTCCAGTTCAGACACTGAGGGGTTTTATTTATTTATTTATTTATTGCCAACTGGCATATATAAACTTAAAAGATATGGATGAAGTAATGTCTTCTTATATTATTTATGAATTTAGTTAGACATTTAAAATCCTATAGCAAGACAATGAAATGTTAATTTAGAAGTGTCGCTTCTTTCCACGCTTGTTTCATGAAACAGTTTTCCTTAACCCTTTTCATGTGTGTCCTCGCTATCATTGCCCCCTCATGGCCAGAGCTCAAGCCATCTGACGCGGTCTGAGGGCGCAGTGTGTCCCTTCCACCTGGCTGCAAGGCCGCTGCCTGATGATCTGAATACGGTGGTATTATTGGAATTTTTTTTTTAAATCATTGGAAATTTTTGTTCTCAGCCACCAGGTCCCGTTCATACACCATTAGGACAGTTGTTTCTGATTCAGTATTTCCTTATAATGTTTTTAATCACATCAGAATTAGAGATTTAGAATTCAATTAATGAAAATACAACTGATTTGAAACATTTCAAATATTGAATTTTCTTTAATTTTTTTTTTCTCTTAAAAGATTCCAGCAGAGGGCACTTTGTCCAAAAAGTTGGCAGCAATAACGTAAGTTTATAATTTGAGAAAGGGAGGAGTCTTAAACTCTCTTCCATTTTGGTTAAAATTGAGATCATTTCTTAACTGTATAGCTTTTTATATTCGGGTAAAACATCATGCAGCATTATTTTCTTATGTCTGTAATAGCATATCCATTTGTCGGATGTGTGTCTTTAAGCCTAAATGTAAATTGTAGAGTCATGGAAAGAACTGCAAGATAACTTACTAGAAAATGTGCCGTGAGAAATTTCAGCGACGTTTAATCAGACATAGTGTTTAAAGAGAATTCAGAAAGTTTTGCACCTAAATATTCTATTATAAATCAAGTGCCATATTTCATCAGTTCCAAGGTGCACATTTCCCCATCCTTTAATGTTTTAAAAATAAAGATGCATCTTAAAATCAGAGATGTTGTCTGGTTGCTGCTGGCTGGCCAGGTTTTTCCAGAGAAATTCTATGGTCAGACAGTCAGACAGAGAGAGAAATCGAATGAAGTAGTGCCGTCTGGATGGACCTGGAGATGGTAATACCAAGTGAGGTAAAACAGGAAGAGCAGTATTAGGATGTCACTTATACGTGAGATCTAAAAAAGAAGGACACCAATGAACTTACAATCAAAAAGAGACGCAGTCATAGGAAACAAACTATGGTTACCAAAGGGGAAGAGGGTGGGGAAGGGGTAGATTAGGAGTTTGAGATTCGCAGATAAAAACTACTGTGTGTAAAGAGATAAACAGCAACGTCCTACTGTACAGCACAGGGAACCGCAGCCACATCTGGAATAACCTGCAGTGAGAAAGGGTATGAAGAAGAAGACACGTGCGTAACTGGCTCCCTGTGCTGTCCTCCTGCAGAAACTAACACACTGTACATCGACTGTACTTCAGTAAAAAAAGAGAGATAAAGGGAAAATTCTCTAGATTAAACAGGATTCAGAAGGCTTTTCAAGTTGAAGAATGGACAAGACCAAAGTAGGTCTAGGAGTAGAGACTTGCGCGCTAAAACCACATAGACATGCAGAAAGCGGTTCCTGTAAAAGTGGGGGTGGCGGTCGCCTCTGAAGGCGAGGACAGGCAGCAGGCGGACGGAAGGGCCGCGGAGGAGGAGTCTGGGCCGTTGCCCTGTTCATAGTGGTCTAAGCTCTGCGTGTGTGTGTGTGTGCCCGTGTGAGTGTGGTTTTTACTTGACGGTAAAAAGGAGCCCTGAGGTGGTCCCTCGCATCTCCGCGTGTGTGAGATGCGGAGCTGCAGCTGGGCTGACGGTCCCTGCTCCCCCCAGCGATGGCTGGTAAGAGGCGTGGGCGGCATGTTTCAGCCAGTGTCTGTACACGTTGTGTGTTATTTTTTGAGTTATTACTAAATGTTTATTAAAAGAGACGAAACTTGCCCCAGGAATTCTCATGTGTTGACTGACAGTGGAAAATAAACAATAGTTACGTATTATAGTGATTTTGAGATTAATACATTTATGTTTTGTTTTTTTTTTTTTTTTTTGGGGGGCAGACGTAAAGTTCACCCTGATCAGAAAAACATTAATGCTTATGTTGTGTTCAAGGATGAGAGCGCGGCTACAAGAGCACTGGAAAGGTAACGTTTCTCTCTCTGATGTTCGAACGGAATTAGCGTATCTGAGTCTGTGATACCCGTTTGGTTCTTTGGTTTCCCTTCAGAGCGAATACCCCAGGAATTCGGTGCCCATTTTTAACACCCATTTTCCCTTCATATTTGTAACAGAAATGGGGCCCAAATTGCAGATGGATTTCGGATTAGAGTGGATCTTGCATCGGAGAGCTCATCTGTAAGTCCTGCTTGAGTTGTGTGAGCAACTTAACCGGAGCCGTGTGGAGGGAAGCGTGTTCTGAGCTGGGGCTTGGAGGGCGTGGGGCCCGCAGGGCACGTGGGGAAGCGGCGGGGACAGCCTTTCCCTCTGTGGTCACAGCGTGGGTGCCTGAGTGGCCCAGGGACTTCGGCCAGCGTGCGCTTCCAGGCGACCGCGGGGGGCAGGCCGGAGGGAGTGTGAGGGCTCCCCCGCGCCTGGCGGGAAGTCACGCACCGACAGTGTGAGGCCCTCCCGGGTGCGGGTGGAGGTGAGCAGGCGGGCTGACCACGCCCTGTTTGATGAGAACCGCGGTCATAAACTTACAGGCCGCTTTGTCAGCTCGGAACAGGGCACCCATCTCAGGGGGCTGCTGCAGGAAGGGGCCGAGGGCTTCCAGGAGAACGGGTGTGAGTCTGGCAAGATGAGTTGTCACCCAGGCAGAAACGTACTGAGCAGGATGAATGGTGGGGACTGGAACCTAACTGGTCTGGGGCAGAGCTTGGTGCCGTCACTGGTGGGTGGGGTGTCGGGAGGGGCGGCGCTACGGTTGCTGTTGGAGGGCGGAGCCCACGTGGCCCGCAGGGCTGGCCCTTCGCAGAAGCAGCCCCCGCCCCAGCAGAGCGCCCCTTTCTGGCCGCTGCTGCCTGTCAGTGGCAGCTGTGAACAGGATCCCTCCCCCACCCCAAGGTCCCCCTCACTCCAGCCGGGGGGACAGCAGTCAGGAGGGGGGGACCCGTCACACACCACGCGGGGAGAGGGAAGGGTGGGCTCTGGGCTGCGTCCCTTCTCCGTCCCAGTGAGTGATGACGACCCCTTCTGTGTTTCAGAGGGACAAGAGATCTGTATTCGTGGGAAATCTGCCGTACAGTAAGTTGGTTTAAACAGGTGAAGTGCCTGTTCATCGCCGAGGTAACGTGGAACAGCTGAGTCGTAACTTCCTGTTTTGCCTTAAGATTAACTTTAAAACGCGTGGAGTGTAGCTTGACCAGCGTCGTGAGGCTGTGCTTAACCTGCTGTGACTGAACATCCCCAGCTTTTCTAAGGCGGTCCCACATCTTTGCTCCCACTTCGTTTGAATTTGTTTTTAGAAATTGAAGAATCCGCAGTGGAGAAGCACTTTCTGGACTGTGGCAGCGTCGTGGCGGTGAGGGTTGTGAGAGACCAGGTCACGGGAGCCGGCAGAGGGTTTGGCTACGTGCTCTTCGAGGTACGGAGGCTCGTGTCGTCACTGCCCTTTGACGTGTGCTGGGAGAGGCTGGCCCACCCGCTCAGAGATTCCGGCTTAAGAAAACCAGATTCATAACCACCGTGAGAGAGTACTGTTCCTGCGATTGCGTGGGGCCAGAAAACGTTTGCGTTCTTTGTCCACGTTAATACTATTCAGTAATGTTCCACAGACTGGATAGGAGAGGCATGGAATCTCTGAACCCCCACCTTCTGTAAGATGGGGAAGGAGTTGTTCACTCGGGTAGAGGAGTGCCCGAGTCTCTTTTCCCCTGTAATAGTGAAACTGGAGTGGTTATGTCCTTTTCCTCCATTTCTGGACTCCCTCTTCAGGAAGGCTCCCCAGTGGGTTCTTACTAACCAGGTCAAGACACGTGGCCCCTGTTACCAGGTGGCGCCCGGTGCTTCGGTCATTCCTGCAGCGCAGTTCCCCGCTGCCTTCCCTGTCCTGCTGCCGGGAAGTCCGTAAAGCCCTGTAACCGCAGTCCTGTGAACATTCAGGTTAGCACCTGGCTCTGCATCGGAGTAAAAGAACGGGAGCCTTGGACCCCTACAGGGCGTCTTGTCCGATGGCTCAGGGACTAGTTTCCTGCTCTCGGGCGCCTCCTGCGGCGGGGCTTTTGCAGGAAGAGCTTGAGAGCCTTGTGAGGGGGAGAGACTGCACAGGATGCATCTCGTTAGTTCGACCTGAGTCTGAGCTGAGAGAATGAAGCCTCCTGGACTGTGCCTTTCCTGATCCTTCGACAAGGCAGCCGGAGTGCTTCCCGGGGGCTGGATTACACCACAGGCAGAGCTCTGAGGACACTTGGGACTGGACTCCTTGGCTGTGGAAATGCGGGGGGGGGGGGGTATCTACGTGCAAGCCTGAAAGTTCTGATCCGTAAAAGTCCGTTTTACTGGTTTCTTTGCAGATAAGTTTCTGGTGGAAAAAAATTTAACTGGTGTATATAATTTTTTTTGCTTCAGAATACAGATGCTGTTCATCTTGCTCTGAAATTAAATAATTCTGAACTGATGGGAAGGAAACTCAGAGTCATGCGTTCCGTTCATAAAGGAAAGTTAAAACAAAATTCAAATCCTACTTCGAAGAACATCAGTAAACCTGAGCAGGGACTTAATTTTGCTTCAAACAATGTTCAACATTCTAAAAGTTTGTTTATTGGAGAAAAGGCTGTTCTCATTAAGAAGAAAAAGAAAGGACAGAGGAAACATGGACAAACTAAGAAAAAACAGAAGTAACAACCTTAAGTTCTGGGTTTTTTTTCCACTTACTGGTAATAAAAGTGTCGTGAGTCCCCGTATTGGGTTTCAGGACTTTTTAATGGATGGTGCATGTGAAGCATGGACACTTTTTCCATTTACTCACGCCGTCACAGTACCTGAGGCACTGAAGGTGTAGGCAGGTTAGTCACCATGCAATGCGCTGACGGTCTGAGAGGAGCTCAGACTTGGGGTGAACAGGGAGGGGGTACGCTCAGGGGTAGAGCATGTGCTTAGCATGCTTGAGGTCCTGGGCTCGATCCCTGGTCCCTGTGTGAAAAATTAGATTTATGGTGAACATTCAGAATTTTAGTGATTATGTATCATTTTAATATATGTCAGAAGTATGTAATTTAACACTTCAGTTATGTTAAGAATTACTTGGGATGAGACTAAATTAAAGTGAGTCTCAAGAAAAATGAAACCTTATACTGACTGTACCTAAACAAAGTATCCAGATAACTAAAGTGGGAACACAGGCCTCAGGTCAGACCCTAATCCCTGAGAAGGAAGGTGTTGAGGGCTTACATCACAGCCACTCTTCTTCTCTTGCACTTAAGGTAAATGGGTTATGGGTTTTAATTTTATTTCATTACCCTAATAATGAACCAACAGAAACTTTGTAGCAAATGTTACTTTTATTCTTAACTGGTGGTTAGGCTGGTTATAGAAGTCCTTGGTAAACTGGCTACAGAGATTTCTTATTTTTAATTTGAAATAGTCTCCCAGGAAAACTTGTGATTATTAAATTGCTACCCAATAGAATCAAACTGTATTTGTAAAAAAATCATAGAGAAACATTTTGTGACGCAATATGGTAATTAAGTCCAAGTATACAGCCTCAGGGGAGAGACCACCACTGCATTCCCTCGGGACTTAGCCGGGCGGTAGGGCCGCGCCCCCCCCCCCCCCCCAGTCTCACCAAGCTGGGCCTGCATCCTGGAGGGAGGGAGGGAGGGAACCCGGGGCTGGCCTGAGGCAGGCTGTCTGTGGTAACATGCACCAGGTTAATTAAGTGGGCAGGGGGGCTGGAGGACAGTGAGTTACTGATTATTGTGAAAGTCCTTTCATTTGGGCAGAGTGCAAGGAAAACCTACTGGGTCTTTAAAATATGGCCCTTAGAGGGGGCAGGGTATATAGCTCAGTGGCAGAGTGCATGCCTGTTTGGTGGAAATTAAAGAATTCAGTACCTCCGAAATGCCTCCTGGACTATATCCAGAACACAGTTGTAGGTGAAGAAAACCTGTAACAATTATATATATTTTATTTAAAAACCTGTGTTTTAAAAAGAGAAAATAAACCCATTTGAATCACCGCAAGATGCACTGCGGAGTAAAAATTTTAGAACTGTTACAATGCTTAGGGAATGTCATTTCTGCCTGATTGACTCATCTAGCTGACTGTTTTTTTGTCTTGGGGGAGTAATTTGGTTTATTTATTTTTAGAGGAGGGATTGGGGACTGAACCCAGGACCTCATGCACGCTAAGCATGCGCTCTACCACTTGAGCTACACCCTCCCCTCCTTAGTTGACTATTTTCTGAAAAAAATTTCCCGAAGTATCTTTAAATGGACTGGCCTATAAAGTCTGATAACTGATGGTTTTATGCTTCAGATCATTATCTGGGTACTACTGGGTGTTCCCAACCAGCTGGCAGGCCTTTTCAGCCCCCACCTCATTTTTACAGAGTGCCGGTGACCGTCACACAGCTGGGCTTCTAGTCAGTTTCCACTTCCCCACCGAGCATCACTGTCACATTCATGACCCCAGACCAGCAACATCACCAAAACCTGGCAACTTGCTAGAAATGCTGGTCGACGTGTGTTCCCGGCTCAGACCTGCCACCCAGCAATGTGTGGGGCCATCAACCTGCCACCCAGCAATGTGCAGGCCCCTCAACCGGCTTTAACAAGGCTCCCAGGTGATTCCATACCCCCAAAGGAGGCAAGCCGCCCTCCACAGAACCCTCACCTGCTGACACAGATGAGTGAACCCCCTGAAGTCAAAGGCAAATAAATGCCCGTTTTCCTGCGGAGCAGCAGCAGCACAGCTGTCAACATTCTCAAAGGAGTGTTAACTGAGGAAGTTAGGTCCCCCTACGTTGAGTCATGTAAGTCAGAATTCACTTCTGCAAATATACACCAAGACAAAATTTTCTCCAAGCCCTTTAATATCACTTAAACAGCTGAGGCACAAGCAATAAAACTGCATTTTTTATGTTACAAGAAACGAAAATTCTGTGTATCTGCATGATATACCAACTTTCTCAAAGATCTCTTCTGCAATGACATTTCATTAAACACTCTGGTCCATAGGCTGAAAAGGTCAGAAAGGCAGACAAAATGATATAAATACCAAACTCACTGAGGGGGACGAGGACTCCGACGTCCGCTGACTGCCCACGGTGCACGCCGCACAGGCCGTGCACGCCGTAAGGTAGGTGGGAACCCGAGCTCTCCCCACCTGTTACTGCAACAGCACTGACGCTGTCAGGTCAGCCCGTTTTCTATGCTGTCGCTCTAAGTGCAAACTGGAAGCAAACAAGAGGTCTCTGGCAGAGGACGCAGGCCAGTGTGCACTCACATTTCCATTTCCAAAGGTTTCAGACAAGTGGGCAGCGCCAGCACACGGGACGTCCCAGCTATTGTCACCCTGTGCACCTCCTGGGGGGCACCACCCGGCCAGCATCACTCCCGCCCGGTCCCATTGCCGTGGGAGACCAGCTAGGAAACACTGTTCCCCAAGTATGGGTCCAGGGCAGAGAGGACCTGTGGAGAGCCAGCTTTCAAAAGTGGGAGCTAATTTTAAAGCACCAAAGCTGTCATTTAAATCCGATGTACTTGACATATCAGCTCTACAGTAAGGATGTCACTGCCTTCTCAGTAAGCATTAGATCAAAGCTGATTATTTCTCAGAAACCAAAGGATGCCCAGCCTGGGCTGCACCACAGCATTCCCGGCGCCTCGTCGTCACCCTCCTCAGGTCTAGGCTGAGCCCTCACCCCCGCTGGCGCCCTGCCCTTCCTTCCCCACCCCAAGTCCATCCTCTCTTGCCCTCGCTCCCTCCCCACTGCATCCCCTCTGACTCCCACCAGGTGCACCTTCCCTCCCGACTGCCTGGTCCGCGCTGTCTGGGCACGTGCAGGACAGAAGACGTTTCCGAGCTTCACGATCCATCACTGACCCGTCACCACTATACTATTTTGGATTTGGGATCCGATTAGGACAACGGACTAACCAGCCCGTTTGTACTGGTCACCCCACCTCACCCACCCACAAGCATGCAAAGTGTCACTAAAAAAAAAAAAAAAAAGCACAATGTTTAAGGGTTCAGGAATCATGAACCTGGAAGGTTCCTGAGGAAGAGTCCTTAAATGTGAGTGACCTAGTCTGCCATTCTAATTTTACAGATGGGAACACCGGAGGTCAGGTTCATAGGTGTGTGTGGATTTCCCCAAGGCTGCGCAGCAATCCAGAGGCAGGCAACTACTTCTGCAGTATCGCAACCACCACAAAAACCCGAGGTTAAACTTAAGGAAAGTTTTTAGGTAAAACAAAAGAAAAAGAATGAGGTCTACATAGAAAAAGTATGAGGTCTCTCCATAGACTTACACAGAATAAAGGCAACCTGTACAGTGAGAAATACTGCTTAGTTCAACAGACGCCACCAAGGACCCAGGTCTTTATTCTCAGCTCTGATGTTGGCTGTGGCTGCAGGTAATACGTCTCTATCTTGAGGATAAAAGCTCCCGTTACCTTCATTCTCTGCAAGTCTTCAGCCACAAGGTGACACCTCGTTCTCATCCTAACAAGATCAATGAACCAGGCTGGAAGGGGACTAAGGAAGGACACTGAAGGCAGAAGCAAAGGGGAACACACACTGTTACAAGCGTATCATCCCAGTTACCTTGAAGGTTAATTTTCAGATTAGTTTACAGAAGTAGTGACAGAACCATGATTTCAGTAAAAAATCAACACAAGTTATAACTTAAAAAAAAAATCAATTCAGAAATACTAAGTCAGGCAAGCATGCAAAATTCAGAGTATAAAAAAAAAAGCAAGGGCTGGTTGCCCAGACACATCCCTCAGAAAAGGGGGATGTGAAGGTACTGGACAGAACCAAAGAAACCAGCAGCTGGAAGGGGCGCCTCTGAACTGGTAACCAGGCCCCTCGTGTTATGAAAGAGGCGAGCGGGCAGACGTTAACTGGAGAAGCTCACTCGGCTGGACCAGGGTGTGCAGAGATCTAGATCCTGGTGCCACCTGCAACTACTTATTCCTAAAATACGAAGAGAGAACTATCCAGAACACAGGAAGCCCACCGGTTTGAACGAAGCATCACAAGTCTAATATGCACGGCGGGCGGAAGGTGTTAGCGCAGCACATCACACAGATCTAAGAGATTAACTGGAAAGGAAGACTCTCTCCAAGATTTTAATGCTCAGTTTTGAGATATACAATCAAGTTTCCATCCAATTTTCTATAGCAAAATGTAAGAGCCTTTTAAAAAAATGTGCATTCTTCAGTTTTCTTCTACACTTTTTTTGGCCAATCTTTCAAAGCTGAGCACTGGGTGTTTCTAATGTCAGTTACATGATGTTATATGTACATTCTAACTGCACATCTTAGGAGTAAACAGTGTCCATATTTCAGTAACTCATAGTGTATTTATAAAATGAAAAGCTTTCTATCAAAATACACTTTTCACTGGGAAAAATAAATAAAACAGACCAATGGATCTACACAGAGTGAAGACGAACTGTGGTAGATCTCAGTGCAGGACGGTCCACGCAAGCACACCTGCCCTCTCCCCCCAGAGCTGCGCATCTTCCCAGTTAGGATTTAAAAAATATTTTTAATTGAGCTTATTACATTGACGTTTGCTTCTCATTCCACATCATCTTCAGTCAAGCTCTGAGCATTTACAATTCTCTGAAAGAAAAAAAAAATTTAATTTTAAAAATACCGTTAGCATTTAGTCAGGATGCTAAGTTCAACATACAAGGCTCTTGTGGCAAGTCTTCCCAGAGCTTACCCACACTGAGATGTCAGCACGCAACGTCTCACACACTGTCATCCTCCAAGAAGTGACGAGCACTGTCAGCCCCACCTCAAAGTTCAAATTAACAAAGGAGGCACAGCATTCTGTCACGCTAGGTATTTGTCAGTTACGTAACTGACACCAGACAGAATTTAAGACTTCTCACTCCCACATGAACCAGGAATACTGATTAGTGCTTCAGTGATCATTCTATTCTCCGAACATTTCCCTTTTGGCCTGGAAATGTTCATAGTCAGTATACAAAGAAAAGATACAGTATTGCAAAATAACCGTTTTGAACACATTTCCAGATAACATGGAAAAGTGACCTAAGTAAGAGAGGCTTTTCTTTTTTTTTGAGGAGGGAAATTTATTTATTTAATGGAGGCACTGGGGATTGAACCCAGGGCCTCGTGCAGGCTAAGCACACGCTCTACAACTGAGCTGTACCCTCCCCCCGCAAAAGAGGCCATTGTTATGGAGGGAACTCAAGCTTCATCCCGAACTCATCTGTACTGCAAGAGACATCGTCCTCAGGTCAGTGTTCCAAAAGCACTGCCATGCTGCCCTTCGAAAAGCAGACAACGGTAAAGGGGGGATGCTGTTAATAGACGGGCCCACCGCAGTCTAAAATAAAAAGGATTAAAACCAAACCCTTGGTTTTTCAGCTTTCCCTTAAGTCTGTGGGACTTTTTATTTTCCTTTTGTCCCTTTCCAATCTATTTGAATAAAGATCACGTTAAAGAATTAATCGGTCATTTTACTAATTTTTAATCACACCAACTGTGGAAATTCATCCCTTTAATAGGCATAGTATTCCAAAAAGTAGATTAACTTGGGCTCCTTGAGAAAAATTAAAAAGAAATGAAATGCATTTTAATTAACTCAAGTTACGGTTAATCTATTATATAAATGGGGATGCAGTCAGTAACTCCAAACTCAGAGCCCACCTTGACAGAAGCGGGCACGCTGGGGCCCTTAGACAAGTGAGGTCAGAAGGAACCCACAGCCCTGCACTACCTGACTGCCAGGCCATGCAGGCTTGGCTCCTGTCCCTGTCCTCTGCCAGGCCACTAAACTGAAGGCATGGTCTCAGGAAAGAGCAGGCAGAGAGCTAAGTTTAGAAAGTCACTTTCACGGAGTGGCCTGAGTTTTGGGATCTGAATACTAAGGCCTGAGATTTAACACCGAGACCCGCTTCCTGGTTGACCTCCGGGGCACAGCTACCACATCTCAGGCCCTCACCGGGATGCTTCTCTATTAGGGAAGGAAACGTCCAGCACTGACCGCCCCAATCCTATTTTCATTCAGAAATCTTGCCTTTTTAAAAATTCAGGGCAAGCGCCAGGTGATTTATGTCTGAGGATACGATTCTGAACCATACGGGCAGTGTTCAAAACACTATGAAACAACTGTTCTATATAGAGATTTTCATGATATCACCATGTTTGCTACGTTCATTTTAAAATGTCATGTCCCTAAACATTTAACTCTTAAATTCTCCTCACTTACTCCGTAACATCTCAAACCTTTACCTGACTGATCGTGGGCAGCTTAGTCAGAAGCATCTGGAACACCGGCGGGGGGAGCGTCTGCTGGAGCACCTGCAGTAACTGCTGCGGCTGGCCGCACACGGCGATCGCGTTCGTCAGGTGGTCCACACCCTTCTCATACTCGCCTGGAAGACGCGCATAAACATAACACGTAACTGGAAAAGCCTTTGCCTTTGTCCAAAATCAACCCCAGAGTCTTCACTGAATCAAGTGATACGGACCAAAACCATCGTGCAAGTAACAGCTTGGTACCTTCACATAACGATTAAGAAAACCAGTAACAAGAACCAGTCAGATTGTATGTACTGATGTGAAAGTGTCTCCACTACACATACAAAGGGGGAAGTTAAGGTGCAGCAATGTTCTTTACTACTGTTAACACAGTATTTCTGAAAGATTGCACAAGAAACTGCGAAGAATGAAACTACTTTCTGTGAGAACTGGGAGGCTGAGGTGGACGGGCCCGACTTCGCTGTAACCCCTTACACTACACACGTCACCACGCGCAAGTGCGAGTGTCTACAGTGACGCTGCGTAACGACACACGGCCACCACCGTCCCTGCATCGTCCGCTGCTTTGGTGGCGCAGAAGAACAGGCTCACACCGTTCTGGTAACAATCTTTACTTCGGTACTAGCAGTATCCTCATTTTACATGAAGAAATGGAAGATTAGAGAAATTACTAAACTTCCTCCCTATTCAACTTCTCTTTGTGAGATGGCCTACCACGAAGCAAGTCGAGACCAGAGAAAACAGTCGTGTTCTGAGCCTTTGCTAAAGCACCTCATGACTCTAGACGCCTTCAGACCATCCCTCTGAATTCCCTTTTCTCCCCCATGCACTGGCTCAGCTGCATATCTTGCTATGGAAACAAGCTAGAGGCACCGTGTCTGTAAGAACGTCTCCACCACCAGACCCTGCGTGCTCTGGCGAGGACATGTGCCAGCTGATGACACGCAGAAGTACTTGTGACGGTCGCCCCTGCTGCTCTAGCCAGTCTGTAAGGGGTGTTTCTTGTTCTACCGACTGGCTGCTGTGAATAGGCTGGGACACCTCTCGGGTAAAAGTGTGAACACAGTGAGCTGTCAGGTGCCAGCTGCCTATGGGTACAGGTTTCCATGAGTTCAGCCACCACCCGACCTGCCCTGAGAGCCAGCAGTTTTACTGAGCGCCTCCTCTGTGCCAGGCCTGATGTGGACTGGTTTACAAACTCTTTCAATCCTGGGGACAATTCTTTGATTATAAACCCCATGTGACAGATAAGGAAGCAGGCTGAGAGAAGTTCACCGTATTTTTCCCAAGACCCACAGCTAAAAAGGCGGTGGTACTGGGATTTCAACTCCAGTCCGTCTGACAATCAAGTTTATAATCTTCTGTTGTCTCTGTTATTTCATGTCAGATGACGTTGTGAGAACCTGAAAAACTGTATCCAGCAGACAGAGCAGTCAGTGTGCACTGATACCCACCCTTCCCCCAGAGACTGTTTCTGGAATGAACGAATGAGTGATGAACCGGATGCACACACAGCACCCTCCAACCCTCCTGTCCTCTGTGAACTCTCCCTCCTCCGAACTCTCAGGACTTTGTCCTTCCCTCCCGTGAGGACAGCCACCATCGTGACCGGCCTGGACAATTACTTTCTTGGGGTTGAAGTTACGTCATAATAGTGCCCATCGTAAGGGACCCCACCCAGGGAAGTGGGCTGGGCTGGCAGCAGTTCCTGCGTATGAACAAATCTCTTCTGAACCTAATCAACACTGGCAGCTACCTTTCCTGCGGATCCAGCAGCAATCTTGTACATCCAGAAGACATTTATACATCGACACAACCTTCATCAGTCAACTTGTCACAGTGAGCTTCCTTCCCGTGTAAAGTAACATTGCTACAACTTCTGCCAACTGGCTAGCCAGATCGCACGTGGTATCTTTTGTTAATACCAACGGCGTCGAAAGTGTCATATGATCCATCTATTACACAGCGCAGGAAGATCAAACCAACTGTCACAAGACTGGCGTCGCCCTCTGGGACCCTCGGACGCGGCTGCACTGTCGGGCAGGGTGCTCCCTCTCCCCTCGGGGGACTCACACATGCAGCCTGAAGGAGACCTCGAAGTGTTTCCACCACTGGTACCTAGCTCACATTCTGCACTTACAGACATCTTGATTGGTTCTCCTGCTCATTTATTTTTAATCTCAGTTTGTGAGCAATTATAATGTAGGGACTGTGCCATCTGTAACTCTCTAGGTGGAACTGAGCAAGTTCTGTCACGAAATTGTTTCTTGAGCTTCTGGGTTGGTGAGCACATCGAGGTACATCCAGACAGGGCACTGAAGTTCCTCACCTCCAGCCCTATGCATCTCTTCCATCTGCTGCTCCTGAGTCGTACCCTTTATAATAAACCAGTAAACACAAAGTTTTCTAATCCTTGAGTAAGAATGTGACCAAATAAGGGACTGAAGACTGGTAAATGAAGAGAACTGCCTGCTAAGTAACAGTTTCGCTTGAGGAAATTAGAAGACTGAGACACTCAAGCTGAAGAAGGCCTAACTCTACAAAGAAGCATTAAAAATGGAATATAGGGGGAGGGTATAGCTCAGGTGGCAGAGCACATGCTCAGCATGCACGAGGACCTGGGTTCAACCCCCAGTACCTCCTCTAAAAATAAACAAACCTAATTACTCCCCCTCCCCACAAAAGGAAAAGAAAAAACTTAGGACTTCCGCGTGGGACTGGACTTCCACCAGGGGACACAACGGCTCCACTGACTTGGAAATTAAGATGCCACACAGCCGATGAATCCTCCTGCCACTGAATTTATAGGCAGCAGAGATCACATGGCTGCCTGAGGCTATTAATTCTGGTTATTACATGGAAGCAGGGCCGGGACCGGTGGGACGTGCAGATCACAGGGGCTCTCTGAGACACCTCCGAGCATTTCTAAGCACGCTAACAGTTAATGAACTGCCACAGCAACTCAGTGCCGGTGACACCCTTTCCTCTTGCAGCCTCGAGCCTGCTCACATATTCTGAGGGGATCTTGCCCACTTAACAGAGCACGTTTATGGAAGACCCTGGATGAAGCTCGCCACCTCACCAGCTTCTGCTCTCCTGGCTTACTCTGATGTTGACCTTTTCCCCAATTCTAACCACCTGCATCTTCTACCTTGGGGTCAGCTGGTAGATTCCATCAGAAGGCAGCTTGGCAGCTGAGTTAAGTAACCCTGGGTGTGCTGGGCTGAGCTTGGGGGAAAAGTAACTCTTCCCCGTCCTTCCTCGACCCCCACCCACCCTGCTCCCTCCCAAGAGTAGCTGTCCTTGTCAATCTGTATCTAACAGCCCAAGTCAGACAGACAGATGGCCACAGTGCGCAGGGCTCCAAGATGACCCAAACACACGCAGTTAGGAGTGCACTATATTCTGATACCTTACATTAAAAGTAAACCCACTTTATATGATGTTTGTATTTTGGGGGCTTGGAGAAAAATCTGATAGCATCAAATAGACATCTTTATAAACATAACCAATTTTGAGAATTTGCATGAACTGAAACACTGCCATCTACACCCTCAGACACACGTATGCTACATGCACATTTCCCCTCAGATATTCAAGGAACAGAACCACAGCCTCTCGAACAATGCTCAGGAGGGCTTAAGTGCTTTACTACTGATGGAACTTCGCGTTTTTCTCATAATGTTGTAGAAAAAAGCCAATTATTTTTTAGTAAGGCATTTTCATTTTTATTAATTACTATACCATTCAAATCAAAGACAATTAGTTCCCCACCCCACCCCCCTGAAATTACTTTCTGTAAAAGGGGTCACGTGATAAAAAGTAATGATGTCACCACCGTCTTAAACTTTCAATCTCTTCCCATTAAAGGGAAAAAAAAAACCCCAAACCCCACAAATGACCTGCATCATGCAATTCAATGCTGTCTAAATCTATTATGATGTGGAAGTGAGACCAAGAAAAACAAGCTGTTTCAGTCATACACACACAAAACAAGAATAACAACAAAAAACAAGTTAACACGTGACACTATTTCTATTAATGACAACTACTTCAAAGCTACTTTTGAGATAAAAGCAAACTGACAGTAATGTTTATAAATACATTAAAACTCTAGTAGTTACGGGACAAATTACAGCCCTCAAATCTGTCAGCTTGGTCCTTTTAATTCACTATAGTGCTGTTCTCAGTCCTGCTGCTGGAATGCACACAGCAGAGCCTCAGCTGGATCAGATTCAGACCCCTGACTGGTCCCACAATCAGGTGCCAGGAACTCACTGCGTGACACTGATCAGGTCAATTAACCTCCCCTGGGACTTACAGTCCTTCCTGTAAGTCCTGGAAAAAGACCTGCAGATCAGGCGAAGGCGCTGAGGAACGTGTACTCCCAGATGCCCCTCAGTCACTAGCTGCATATTACAGGCAACTGTACCTGCGCCACTGAAGAATAACCTAATTTGTTAAGATTACTTATTAATCTCATTAAATGCCTAAAAACTTGTCTTGAAATATGTAGAATACTTTAAAAAAATTTTAATCTTATTTTATGGGGGAGGTATAATTAGGTTTGTCTGCTTATTTCTTTGGTGGAGGTACCAGGGATGGAGCCCAGGACCTCGTGCATGGCAGGCATGTGCTCTACCACTGAGCTGCATCTACCTGCCAGGACACCCTTTAAAAACAGCCATACTACACAAAAAAAACCCCATCACCATAAATCTGTCTTAGTGTGAATCCTCGTCTTTTAATGATTATTACCTTGAGCCAGTAACTCTTCACCAAGCTGTATTTCTTCGAGGAAGAATTTCTGAACAGCTTCCGCATCTTTAAGGTCAGGTAACTGTTTGGAAATAGGCTATTTAGTAACTGATACCAAAATTATGCCAAGGATACAACCAACACACAAAAAATCATGCCACTAAAAATTAAACAGAAAACTTAATAATGTTCATTCTAAAAAAAAAAGACAGAAAAATATTCTCTTCAACACCACTTGTGAAGTTTAGGTTAGTATCCACAGTCAAAGAAATACAAGAAAAAAAAAACCACTCTGAACAAACTGGCATTTGAGCAGTCCTTAGAAAGCCGTGAACAAACCTAAAGTAAAAAGTGTTAAGTATTTCTGCCATACAACGTGCACTTTACAATTTAACTTCTGATCACCACCATTGTAGATTTTTGTATCACTAATCAATTGGCTCTTCTCATCCAACATTATTTTGTACACATTTGACACGCACCTAAAGGATTAGCTATTTGCAAATGGCAATAAATATACCACAGAGGCATGTATGACTGTAGAAGCGTGACCTATTTGCTGGGCATTTGAGCTGCTTCTAATTTTTTTTTGCTATTACAAACAAGCAGCTTTATTTAAGTTAGTTTGCATCTCTGTGTTTTGTTTTGCAGCTTGTTACGTATTACCAGATTGAATGATTATCACAACATAAGGCCACCAGCTGCATGCATTATCTTTGTAAAAAATATAAACCTAGTATTAAAGTCCCCTTTTATTTAAAAGCCTAGACTTCTATTAATGGAAGTTTTTGGTTCTTAACTACTATTATACACACTCTTATCAGCAACAGAGGTGAAAAAATTCAAATTTCTAAAAGTGGAAGCATCTTTCATTGGCTATCCCAGCATACGGCAAGAATGGTATGATACCTGAATCTAAAAACGCACACTGGGGCTACGGCTGCGCAGGCGTGCCCGCCTTACTGTGCTTCACTTTATTACACGTCTCAGACACGGTGCTGCTCCCCGTGTTGAGTCTCACTGGTGCAATTTTCCCAGTAGGATTTAAAAAAAAATTAAGATATGTCTTTTTTAGACATGATGCTATGCACACTTAATAAAATATGGTACAGTGTAACCTTAACTTTTATAATGCACTGGGAAACCATAAAACTCATGTGACTTGCTTTACTGAGAAAGCCTCTACTGCATCAGTCCAGAACCAAGCCTGCGCTCTCTCGAGATGTGCCTGTAATATACCCATTCTCCCAAGCCCTTAGAGAGAAAAGGCTGTTGAAAACATAGTGAACATAGTACATATTTCAGAAAGGGACGCTGGAAAACAAAGTGGTGGCCTCTCAGGCCCACCTATTATCATGTCCAGTCAGTTGTCTGTGTTGATTACTCAACTATAACTTCATGTATTTAATTTTTCATTGCTTCAACTTGCTTTAAAAAGAACCACTATTTTGAGGGGGGGATATAGCTCAGTGGCAGAGCGGATGCTTTGCAAGCACAAGGTCCTAGGTTCAATCCCCAATACCTCCACTGACCACCCCCCGCAAACAAAACCAAACAAAAAAAAAGAGAAGGGGCGGTCGGGGAGAACCGCTACTGATCCAGTAGGTCCAAGTCCTGGGAATCCAGACAATGAATCTAATTTCAAAACAAAAGAAGACCAATACGCATGATGATTAACATTTCATTTACTTACACGTCACACCAACATATTTTAACAAGCAGATAAATCTATGTAGTAATTAAAAATGATCATGAACACACATCTACGAAAAGAAAAAAATAATAAAACCTACGTCCCCATTTGCACATTACAACAAGGTGAAAAATCTGCCAGGTGGTGGCGGTCTGCATCAGTGGGCGTGAATAATCTTACATAACTTCTGAAATGAAAAGCATGTGGTTCTTTTCAAGAAAGTTTGGAGAAAGAAAAATTAAATTAATATATGTTTTATTTCATTATTTTAAAGCAATTCAGTGAGAAAGTTTGAACCTTTTGGAGTAAATGTTTTCTAGGGCCACCATCCTACTGCCACTTAAATATTGTTTGCACACTAAGCCGTCTGCTGTTATGGCCAACAAAAAAATTAAGGAGGGACCGGATAATCTGTAGTTGAACAGAGTTAATAACCATTCCTAAAAACAACAAATTATACTTTAAAATGGAAAATCAATGTCTGGTATCAATTAGCTTTCTCAAAATACCTACTTGAAGTGGATTTTAAAATAACTGTTTCTATCAAGAATATAGTACATCAAACAAACAAACAGTCAGACCGAGTATTACCTTGGAAAGTCCAGCTCTCTCTTTGGCAAGCTTCTGTTTCTTTCTTCCTGCAAGAAATGGAATATTTTCATTTTATCATTATTAAAATGGGAATCAAAGAAGTCTAACTGCCGCGGCAGTCACTCATTCATTCATCCTATTAACAAAACATTCCTGACCCAAGTTCTCTTCTGTCTCCCTGTGATTTGTCAGGGTCATAAAAACAGTTCTGCCCAATGAGCTATGGGCAGGAGCCTCTTCCCTGCCTCTGGGGCACCAGGATCAGTAGTTCACAGGACGGAGCCAGGTCGATGCGCAATCTCTTGAGTAATTCCCACAAGCAGAGCAGGCCCTCAGCCCCCAGCCCAAACCACGCAGGACATGAAACATGAGCAAGAGTTAAGCCACTGCTGCTACAGAGTTTATGACTGAAACAGGAAAGATTCCACCTTTCCTGAATCTTGAAAACCACCTGGCATTCTTAAACAAACAAAAACCAGCCTTAGAGAAATTTTCTTAAAGTATTAATGCATTTGGCAAAAATAAGAGGTGGGGGGAACAAGGGGAGTGCTCAGAAATGTACTGCTTAATTCTTAATTGAACTACTGCCGGCTAGTCAAAAACAAAAAAACCTCTGCCCAGTCTCTAAGTTGTTTTGTTCTTGATATGAAATACTACAAATCTTAGGATAAGCGATGTTGTTTAAAACCACACCAACAACAGGACGCTGGCGGTGCTGTAGGTGGCTGCTGGACAACAGTATGGCATGCCCCACGTGAAGGGTGCTGGCACCAGGGACCTGGGCTCCGTTTACACCCCAAATCTCCCATGGAATCCCCACCCTGTGACCTTGGGCAAGTTACAGTTAACCTGGCCTTTCTCTCTCTGTACACAAAACTGGTCTAGGAGCAACACCTGCTTCACAGAGGTGATGTGAGGAGTTAATGTATGTATTTTTTTTTTAAACAATGCCTGGTTAAAAATGTGACATATAAGCATTTGGTATTGAGACAGTTCCATACCAACTCCTCAGTTAAGGGGCTGTGCTCTGCTAAATGCCTGAAGAAGTTAATTTCAACAGTCACTAAAAATGACTTGGAGAATAACCACGTGGCATAGCTCAGAAAGGTAAGGCTCTCTTACTACCTGGGTGATCTTCCACAAGTAAAAAGTTAAGGCAAGCTTAACTTTATTACTGTGAGAAACAAAAGCCATAAAACAGGCAAATGTCCTCTGAAAACCTTAAAGCATTCTACAAATCCAAATCTCAACGCGTGACTAAAGAGGCAGTGACCTGGAAGCCTTACTGCTGACATGGGTTTAATTTACTAAGGTCAGGGAGCTTTTGACCTACCTTTACAACCTGAGTTTAACTAGACCAGCGTCTCTTACCAGATCTAACCCCCAGATCACATAAAGTGCTACATTTCTAAGGCTTAAAATAGTCTTAGCAGTTTCAACAGAAAATTAATTAGCTCATTTTATCCTCACAATAAACCCTAGAACTATTATCATTCTCATCTACAGGAGAGAAAAATTTCCAGGGTCACAACTAGTAAGTGGTGGAGTGGACGCAAACCCAGATGGCCGAACTTCAGAGCATGTGAACTCAAACATTACTCTCGACCGCAGAGAAGACACTCCCATCAATAGAAAATGAACACGGCAAGTTTGTGGAATAAACAGAGAGATGCAATTTGCTAAGCCAGAATTTATGGAAAATGACAAATGATCATGAACCCCAGCAGAGAAAACTTAGTTTCCAACCTCCGTTTTTTTTTTAAAATAGAGAACATGTGATTGCTGTTGGATATGTTTGATGCAGTTACCAAATTTTAAGATCCCTTAGTTGCTTTAAATTTACCAGTAAGATTAAAATTCTGGCTTTACTTTCATAAGACAATTAACTTGTTATATTAACTTATTTTCAGAGACAGTATCATACAGTAACAGACTTAAAAACCAAGGAGTTACACTTGATTCAATCAGCAAATCGGCCCAATATTTGCTAGAAATCAGTCTCAAGTGCTACGGTGTAAACCTAACAGGTTAAAACAGACCCTGTTTTTAAAAATACAAAACACGAACTTACACAAAGTCTCAAATCTCAATCATTCTTAAAGCATTCATTTAAATAAGGAGATTACTGAACATATTTAAAAATGATGAATCATTTTATTCAGTGCTGTATAATGAAAAACATCTGTAGCTGGCACTGTCATTTAAAGGTTAACTTTCACTTATTAGTGATTATTTAATTGATCAAAATTATTCTGTAGGAATCCTGCTAATCTGATCTTATTATGGAAAAAAAAAATCTGAATAAATTGGAATCCAAGATCTAACCTCAAACCTATTTTAAATTTAAACTTCTTTTCCTTAAAAAAAAAATCAGGAACGCCAATTTGAAAAGCTATGCCCTTTTATCACAGATGTAAATACTCTACTGGAAATTAGACTAGAAAAACTCAAAATTAACTAAACCACAATCAATTCCATTCCACGAATACAAAACACCTTCAAGTTCTTTAAATCAGCCAATTATACAATTACCTTTAAACAGATTGCAAAATTACCCTAAGTTTTACCTGCTAATGAAAACAGCAAATAATAATTAAACTCAAACAATCTTTAGCATTCATCATTTACCATGTGCCAGGTACAGTATTAAACTCTACATTTATGATACCCTTTTACAAAAGAGTGAAATCACAGCTTAAAGTCAGCTGCCCAAGGTTATTCAGCTACTAACTAAAGTCTGACAATTTAATAAGTCGGGGGGGGGATATAGTTTGTAGATGGAAAGCCCAAGATTATGCTGCTCATCTGTAACTAACCTGGGCCCGTGTCTGAACTCAAAACAGCATTATTTCCATTAGTCTACCTAACCATAAACAAACTATCCTATGTCCCTTTCTTCCTGAGACAGAAGAGGCCTAGATATAACGTGCACGGTATGGAAGATCAGCACTTTGCAATAAGGTGGTCACTAGCCACGTGACTGCAGAGCACGGAAAATGACATTATAGCGTAATGAATCCGTGACTCAAATAGGGATAATCACTTCTTTGTACTTTTGGGGCTTTAATAACTTACCTATCAATTTTAATTTCAGTAACTATTTTGACTGGGCAACTTAGACAAGTTAACGAAACAATTTCTCACAGCAACAGATTTGCTCTTCTTGTTGCAAACGAGTATGTACCCCCGAAATTCAAAGATCACAACGGTTTCGGTGACACGCTCTCCCTCTTGTTAGTCTCTCCTAAAAGATGTCGTAGGTATGAAATAAGACTGAGCCACAGGAGACGCGCAGCCCTTTGGACTCCCCTGCAGTTTCTGTAGCATTCACTCATATCCTGGAAGCGTTTACGGCGACGCTACCAAGAGGGTTTAAGAATGCAACCCTACTGGTTGAGAACGATGCGGCGTTGGGGATGCGGCCTTAGTCTCCGGCACAAATTCATGAAATACCCCCCAAAACGCGACTTTCGCATCAGGAACAGAGATTTAGAAAGATAAAAAACAGAGTCCCAACCCCCACTCTACACTGTAAGACAAACGACTTTGCAGAAAGGGCCTGAGGAAAACAAAATGGGAAAAACCTTCCCTCCAAAATGGAGGGAACCATGCGGGGCACACGAGCGCGGGCAGCGCCATTGCCGTTCCCTGGTCGCTGTGCTGCGGGCCGGCCCGGACAGTGGGCAGCAGGGACGGTGCAGCGGGCAAGGAGGAGGCGGAGGGAGCAGCAGGCCCGCGGCCGGCGCCACTCACGTTCTCGCAGCCTGTTCTTGAAGTTGGGGTCACTCCGTCTCTTGCGGTCGAAGTAAATGCAGTAGCCGATGAAGAGGGCCCCGCACACGCCGGCGGCGATGGCGCTGTTCCGGCCCACCATCTTCTCCTCACCAGGGAGCGGGCGGCGGCGGCAGCGGCGGGGCCCGCGGAGGAGCGGTTGGCCGCGAACCCCGGAGCCGACTGCACGGCTCAATCCGTCGCCCGCCGCGAGGAACGCGGAAAGAGAGAGCACGCGTCACTTCCGGCTCCAGCTGCCGAGGCCCTCGGGGACGTCCGCGGCAGTGCCTGAGCAGAGGCGCCCGCGCCGCTTCTGCGCCTGCGCAGGGGCCTAGGCGTCGTCCCCGAGGCGCCTCCCGCCGCCGTTCGCGTTGGTGTTGGGAGTTTGCGCGAGAGTGCGCGCTTCCTTAGAAGCCGCGGGGCGTGACGTCACGAGGGCGGCGCGCGGCCGTCGTGCGCATGCTCCGGAGACGTGTCGCTGACTTCCTTGCTCGTGTCAAAGCCGGAAGGTCGTTGACGACAAATGCTTTGTCTTATTCTTACATAATCCAGGCAACCTATGACTCTTGTTTGAATTTAATTTGCTTTTCAGATTTAGTCACAGTCCACTGTGCAACAAGCACCAAAATCTAGTGATTTGATTCCAAAAGATTGTTACCGTGTAGTCTCAGGAGTGGGAGAGAATTAATTGGAGCCGTTCCTGGAATAGTGTAACGAGCGAGAGAGATTGAAGGGGAGAAAATAGGAAGCGTTGAGTTGTCAGCCACTGAAACCACCGTGTATGCACTTTAATTTGAAAAAGACGTTGGAGGGAGCTTCCTAAACCGTTGGGGTGGCAGGAATGTGGGACTCGTGTGGGTCCTGGCTGTCTATGCTGAGGATGGTTCCTGGTGGGGGCTGGCCAGACCAGAAAGACCAACCATGGGATTACAGGGCTGAGACTTTGATCCAGGTGCTGGCAGCCCTCTTTCTCGGGGGAAGACAGGAGGGAGGCTGGGGACTGAGTTTAACTTCAAGACCAGCATCGTGAAACCCAAATGAAAGCTCTGGACACGGAAGCATATGTGCTTCCCAGGCTGGCAATACTCTGTGTCGTTACACATCAATGTGCCGTGAGTTCTAGGAGGGTAAGGTGCTCTGTCCCCATTGGGAGGGAACAACAGAAGCTTCGAATTTGGGACTTGCCCAGACTTTGGCTGGTTTTGATTCATATCCTTTGGCTATAATAAAACTGTAATCGTAAGTAGAGCAGGCTCTTGAGTTCTGAGTCCTTTTAGGGAATTATTGAACCTGAAAGGGTATTGGAAACCTCCTGATTAGGAGTTGGCTGGTTAGAAGAGTAGCCTGGAGACCCTACCCCCTCCAAATTTGTGACTGGTGTAGGAAATGAGTGAAGTCTTGAAGGGGACTATCCCCTTAACCTCTGAAGCTTGACTGTACTCTGGGATAGTTGATGTCAGAAGTTATTGTGAGGATACTTATGGGAACATTTAGCTGGAGGCCCTAACTTAGTCCAGGAACCTGGGAAAGCCCTTCTGCTTAAGTGATAATGGACCTGAGACCCTATGGAAGACTGGAAGTTAGATCAAGGGTATACATGCATTGCCTGGACTGGGGTGGGGTGGAAGGTGCATTTGTACCAAAGCAAAGTCGGTGACTGAGATCAGAGAGTTGTACATAACAAAAGAGCCCAAAAAACTTTTCCTTATATCCCACATATATACATGGATACTTTCTGTCCCAAAAAGTGAAACTTCCTGCTTTCTAAGAACTTTTTGGCAAGGGTGGGGGCGGTAATTAGGTTTATTTATTTATTTTTTAATGGAGGTCCTGGGGATCGAACCGAGGACCTCATAGAAATAGGGAGCCAAGTACTTTGACGTAATATTGACAAAGAAATGAGTGGGGAGTGGTGGGGAGAAATGGAGCAGAGAGGCTGTTGTTAAGTTGGAAGTTGATCTCAAAAAGGCAGTGGGGGGCAGGGTGTGGCTCAGTGGTAGAGCCCCATGCTTAGCAGACATGAGATCCTGGGTTCAATCCCCAAACTCTCCTCTAAAAATAAATAAGCCTAATTACCTCCCCTATCCCTACCAAAATAAAATCATTAAATACTACAATAATAAATAAATAAAATATAAAAACAAAATGTTAAAAGGGCAGAATAATTAAATAATACAATAATAAATAAATAAAATATTAAAAAAAATGTTAAAAAAAAAAAAAAGGGCAGTGGCACCTGGTGACCACCTTGTGTCTCGGTGTGTTGTGAGCCCTCGTGTGTTTTGCACATTCAGGGAGAACAGCCAGACCCGCTGGAACTTCACCGAGACCCTCAAATTCAGGGAGCCTTGCCTTTTGCTTTTTGCATAAGGAAGCTGAGGAACTGAACGGAGCTGGCCTTCCGGTTTGTTCCTTGGGAGAGCAGGCATCTTTGAAGTTCAACAACCAGACCCTGTCTTAGTTTACCCAGAGGAACACCCAAGATCAGTCCCCAGAGAGGCTGAACATATGTATTCAGTGACCCCTGGAAAGCATTTGCATTGCATACATGGTTGCTCCCCTCCTCACTGTTGGAAGAGGACGACTTTGAGGTTGTCTGAGACTGATTTTTTTATAGACCAATTATATCAATATCCCACTCCTGTACTGCCTGCAGTGGTTTTCAAAAGCTTCCCTGTATTAATTAGGACTCTAGAAACCCAGTTCCAATTAGCTTAAGAAACAGTGGCATTTGTCAACTCCTCAAGAAGACCTTTAAGGTTAGAAGGAGGATCTCCAAACCAGGATCACTCCTTCCACCTCTGCACTGGCAGCTCGGGCACAGGTCAGTGATGACAACCACACCTCCTGAGCTCTAGAATGTTTTAATTCATTGAGGTTTTAACTCCTTACTATCTTACCAGGTGGTGGTTCCCCTCTTATAGCTTAAGAAACCTGCCTAGTGTTGTTGCAGGGTAAGTGGAAGATGCAGGAATTTTTTTCCCCCAGCTTTATTGAGATGTGATTTACAAATAAAAATTGTATATATTTAAGATGTACATTGTGATGTTGGGCGTAGACATTGTGAAATAATTACAATCAAGCTAGTTACCATATCCATCACCTCCCACAGTTCCCTTTTCTTGAGTGTGGTGAGAATCCTTAAATCTACCCCCTGCAAATTTCAAGTAAAAGATACACTATTAACTGCAGACACAATGCTGTACCTTAGGTCTCTGGAACTCATGCATCTTATAACTGAAAGTTTGTACCTTTTGCCCAGCATCTCCCCTTTTCCCTTTATCCCCCAGCTCCTGGTAAGTACCATCCTGCTCTCTATTTCTATGAGTTGGGTTTTTTTCAGATTCCACGTATAAGTGAGATCATGCAAATTTAAATTTGTTTTTCTGTGTCTGGCTTCTTTCAGTTAGCACAATGGCTTCCAAGGCCATCCACGCTGTCGGAAATGGCAGAATTTCCTTTTTTAAAGGTGACTATTTCCTTCTGTGCGTCTGTGTATTGCATTTATCCATTCATCCAATGATGGACACTTTGGTTATTCCTGTATCTTGGCTCTTGAGAATAATGCTGCAGTGAACATGAGAGTGCAGATACCTCTTTGAGACAGCAATTTCATTTCCTCTGGACATATACCCAGAAGTGGGATTGCCTGATCACATAGAAGTTAGATTTTTAACCTTGGAGTCATCTCCATACTGTCCTCCATAGTGGCTGCACTGACTTCCATTCCCACCAACAGTGCACAACTTCCCTTTCCTCCACGTCCTCACCAGCACTTGTTATCTCTTCTTGGTGACAGCCATTATAACAGTGTGAGCTGACGTTTCATTGTGGCTTTGATTCACATTTCCCAGATGATTAGTGATACTGAGCACCTTCTTGGCCACTTATTGTCTATGGGAAACATTCAAGCCCTTCGCCCATTTTTACACTGGGTTATTATTAGTATTTTGGAATTGAGTTGTATGAGTTCCTTATATTTGGGGGGTGTTAACCCCTTATCAGATATATGGTTTGCACATATTTTCTCCCATTCCATTGGCTGCCTTTTCATTTTGTTGATAGTTTCCTGTTCTATGCAGAAGCTTTTCAGTTTGGCTTAACAAATGCCCAATTTTTTTTTAAGCAAGTCCGGCAGTCATTGAAGTAGCATTTACAAAATTAAAAAAGAAAAACTACTTAGGGTCATTCAAAACTATTCATTTGTTGCAAGCATGTCAAATGTGGGGTGAACTTTGTGTAGTTACCACTTAAATCTGCTATTCTGGGACAGTCTATACTCTGCCCAGTTCCTTTGAAAGGGCAGGCTTTTTCTCTGTTGTCTTGTTTTTCACTCTTCCCTTGAGCGAGAAGAACTTTACACAGCATTCAGGGTAGCATCTCCTACAGAACCCTGAAGACTTGGAATCTAATCTGCTTTCACAGATGACTCATTTTGAAATTCACTTTATATTCAGGAAAAGATGCTAGCTAAAATGACCATGTCCTCACTCAGTGTTTGATGACAAAAGACAGGACTTTCCAAATTTTCTTTAACTTCCTGGGTGTCACAATTAGACATTCAGCCAGCTCAATTCAAATACTCCTACTAATTATAGTAACAGAGGAGTGACTGTAGTCTCAGTCACGGCCACTGTGGTTTGTCATGTACTGGCTGTGTGATCTTAGGTAATTTAATTTCTTGGGGACTTCATTACTTAGAAATACTTTCGGAGCCTCGGGTCCTCATCAATAAAATGGAGAAAACGTGAAGTGATGTATTGCAGTCATTTGCTTATGTGCTTTCTTCCCTGATAAATGGTGAATTTCTCGACACCAGAGCTAGATCTATTAACACTATTACTATTTTTCAGATCCTGAGTGTCCACTCTGGCTTGTCAATAGGCAGATGATAAATAGTTATTGAACTGCAATCATGGAGAATGGACCGTCTTCTCAATTTGACATGAATTGAAGTATTTTAGCAGGAGATAAGTCTCCTTTCTAGGTGAGGCCTTGAGTTGATTCTTTTAATTAACTAGAGACAGAAGTTTCAGGATGAGGTGGGGAGTGAGCCAAAATCTTTTTCCTGCCCCTTTATTTGATCAAAGATGATACCAAGTAAAATTCAGATATTTCTGTTACTGCTGTCAGGTCTCTGCTAAACTTGAGATTTCTTCCTAATGCTCTTGGACCCAGAGACTCCCTGATTTCGAGAGTGGATACGGGTATTTATCTGAGGCTTACACCAAACTTCCATGGCGTGGAGGAGGTGGAAGTGGGGGGTGTTCTGACGCTTAATTTCTTTACATTGTTGGTCCATAGTCGTCCTTTCATTTGGGCCTGTGAGGGATGCATTTCTCTTGACTTTCAGTAGAAACACAAGATGGCCAGCCAGCATGCTTTCTAAATACAGAAGGACTTGGAACCGGAAATTTGCAGAATGTGCATGTTCTTTCTTTGCCACATGTAATTTCTCTCCTGCCAAAGAGCACACAGCCCTTGCTGTGTTTGACAGGATTTATTCCAGCTGTTTCCTACGAAAAAGGAAAAAGCATTCCACGTGAAGCCTTGCGGTGACACGGTTAACTGGCAGGATGCGTGGGGAAGTGGGGAAGCTGAACACGCGAAGGCGTCTCCCGGGGGCGGGCTTGTCACTCAGTTCCTCTGATTCCTCCGCACCCGGGATGCGCTGCAGGCCTCCCGCAGCTGAGAGAGCGCATCTCCCTCCAGGATAGGCCTCGTGGCTTCTCTGTGCCTCCCCCTTTCATCACACCCGCGAAAGGCTCTAGAGTCCTGGGCCGGCCCTTGACCTCTGTGTGGCCTCATCCAAAGTGGCCTTGAGCGTGGTCAAATCAGTGCTGCTTGGGCTGGCCAGGCTGGTTTTCGCTCCACGCCTTTGGGCGAGCCGGTCCTTTTATGCAGAAAGATCTGCCTGTGGCTGCTCTCTCAGGGAAGCTGTCTGCTAGGACACTTACAAGCACAGATTCCTTTTCAGCGCTGACCACATGCCTCAACTGATCCCTTCGAGAGATGTTTAAAACATTCTGCATTCCTAAGATTTTGCTTGGGAGAAATAAACAACAGCTGAGAGTAAGTGATAGCTTCTGTTAGAGTTCTAGCCTAATCTTCCAGGTCTTTGGACACTGATTTTAAGAATCACCAGTAATCACGTGTCCCCTTTTAGCTTAGCTTACGCTCTCTTTAAATACTAAGTGTTGTAACATAAAAAAAAAAAAAACCTGCATTTGTGTGATGTGTTTACAGCACTAGCTGTTTCACCATCGGAGTCTCAGAGCTGTGAGGGAGGAGGGATAGCAGAGGGTGCTGAGGCGTGGGGCTGTGAAGCAAGTGGGCTCTGAGTCACCGAATTCGTGATCAAAGTGAGCTCCAGCTCATCTTCCTGGTTTGTACCGGAACCATCTTAACCATGGTCATGCAACACCATGATGCTTAAAAAAAATTGCGGGGGGGGGGGGAGTAATTAGGTTTATTTTTATTAAAAGTTTTCTAATGGAGGGACTGGGCATTGAACCCAGGACCTCATGCATGCTAAGCGCGGGCTCTACCACTGAGATATGTCCCCCTCCCATGTCATGATGCTTTGAGCACAGTAAGTTAATAAATAGCCTGTCTTCACAGGGTGTGTTTAAAAACTTACTCGGAGGTTTCCTCTGGTAGCAGGTAAACTTTCGGATGCTTTTTTTTTTTTTTTTTTTTAACTATTTTTGTTCATCTCCAGTGCCTTGAATGGTTTCTGCCCAAGACGGGCACCTCAATAAAAGCTAAATGAATTAATTAAAAAGACACAGATTCCATGAAAAAAATTTATGGAGTATGACCAAAAAAAGGCTGTTATTAGTAAAACCTGTCAGATGGCCCTATCTCAAAAAAAAAAAAAAAAAAAAAAAAAAAAGAAAGGAAAAGAAAAAAGAAAAGGATGTAGTTTCCAGGTACTAACCGACATGAAATACCTCTCATGGTAAAGGTTACATCTCCTCAACTATACATTACTCTTTTCCCTCAGGTATAGTCTCCCAAAGCAGAGATAAACAAATTAACTTCTTCCTCCAAGTGACTTAAGGTATGTGATAATAATTCCAGGAAACAGCTAAGCCAGCCTTGCCAACATCACCCTAGAACCACAGCATGCCTGGAAGACTCCTATCATAAATAACGTTTACTGACTTTCTTAAAATAGTTTACGATGAAGCACGTTTAGTTTATTCCGTGCCAAGAAGCATTCGACAGATAACCTACAGTTAAAAGGACTGAGCTCTCGAGTCAAGAAAAAGCATCTCCCTTAACCAATTTGCAAAGGTTGGTTTAATTACGGATACTGCTGTTCACATAAGGAGTTATTTATTGCACCTGACTTGCTGAGCCGGAGGCACACACAAGTTTTCCAAGGATGCATTTGTCAGCTACAGATTTCTATTTTAAGCCTCTGTAAGCTGGTCGTGTGTTGTGCGGTAGTGGTGTGTCACCATGGACCAAAAGAAGTAACAGGTGAGCCACGTGTATACGTGTGCCTCATCTGAAAACGATGGGACGCCACCAGCTGGTGCTCAGGGAACTCGGTCTCCGTGCCAAAGGGCTCAAGGCAGCTGAGTTACCGGACGCTGGGCCAGGCGTCCTGAGAAGCAAACAACAAAAGTAGGTGTCAAGTAGTATTTTTGCAAAAACATCTTCCTGCCTTCTCCCAACTCCCATCAGCTTCTGCACTGCCGGGCGGTTCGGATCCCAAACGCTCCCAGGGGATCAGCAGGAGGAAGACGGGCTCCATCAAATCAGGGCGAGGACCGCGAGGGCGGCGGGGGGCGGCGGATGCGAGGCCGAACGCTTGCTGCGCGGCGTACGGGTGCGGAGCGATGCTCCAGTGTGAGCCCTGCGGCCAGGACCGTAACTGGCGAAAAGGCCGGCGAGTGGGAAGCGGCGCGGAGGGGAGCTCTGGCGCCGTCTGGTGGCGGCGGCCCGAGGGCCCGGAGCCCGCGCTGTCCCCGCGCTCCGGACCCTGGGTACCTAACACCTGCTAGCCGGCGACCTGGAGCAAAGCGCCCGGAGCCTCCGGGCTCAGCCACTCGGCCTACCCTTGCACAGAACTGCGATTCTGTAATGAATAGCTATCACTAATAGCAAAACGAAAATGCTAGGACATTCAGGTGGAAAAAGTTCATCCTGGAAAATGTAGCGGCATGGCATTTTGTCAAGTCTTGTTTCAAGGTCCCCATGAATTAAAAATTTAAAGGGGAACATGCCAAACTAGAGAATGTAATTTGAAAAAAAGAGTCGGAGGGACTGCCAACTTTGTCAAACAAGAAGCATGATTCCAGGTTAATTTAGAGTGCTTCAAAGCAACGTTATCCAGCTTTTATAGTAAAGACAAGGAATAAAATGAGGCAGAGTTTCTTTCACTCCTTAGCTTCCCAAGCCTGTATTGCTGCAGAAAAATGTTGTTACAGCTCAGTTGTGACAGCAAGCTGGATCCGGGAGAGACCAAGCAGCACTCGCACAGTTGGAGAACTCAGGTTTATTATGCCAGCAGGACCACACGATTTAACACTTCATGGTTTGGACCCCCTCTGTAGGGTTACACAGGCCTTTTATAGGTTGCCAGTTTCACACTTTGCAACATCATACGCAAATAATGTATAACAGAAGTTGACCAACCAGGAACAAGCTTTGTAGAAATAGACCAATCAGGAGAGAGAGAAATAACCAATCAGGAGTGAGCTCCATGCAAATGAAGTACTACAAATGGACCAATCAGAAGTTGGGGAAGTGGACCAATCAAAAGTGAGAGTAATAACCAATCAGGAGTGAGCTCAGGGAACCAATAGAATTCTAGGTGTAAGTGAGCCGCTTTAGAGGCAAAAAGTGAGATACAGCCTCTGGGCCAGGGAACTGGACGGTGCTGGGAGCAGAGCAGCGGCCCTGCCTAGGGGTCCTGCTGGTCTGTTTATGGGGCTTCCTGACTCAGTATAATTATTGTGCAGAAAACAAACATAGGTTTTAGAATCAGAGACCTGGGCTTGAGTCCCAGGTCTGTCTCCTACCAGGGACTTTAACTTCTTTGAGGCTCAGTTGCCTCATTTCCAAAGAGGACATTAGTATCTTCTCAAAAAGATCTACTCCGGCCACACATACCGTCTACTGCCCAGGCGGTTACCTTTCCCGCTGTTCCTGTGGATAAGCTGTCCACGCTTCTCTCTGATCTCCATGCCCTTTGAACCACTCCTGGACATTGCCAGCAGTTCTCCCTTCTGCATCCTCAGTTTCCCCATCTCTACCAGAGAACTTGATTGGCACAGACATGGTATAATTTTTCCCATCTTATAAAATCTCCTGACTCTTCATCCCCTGCAGGTGGTGCCCCATTTCTCTCCTCACATTTGTATTACAGAAACCCATCTCTACATGGAAGCAACCTAAATGTCCATCAACAGATGATTGGATAAAGAAGTTGTATATTCATACAATGGAATATTACTCAACCATAAAAATAAAATAATGCCATTTGCAGCAACACAGATGGACATGGAGATCATCATTCTAAGTGAAGTAAGCCAGAAAGAGAAAGAAAAATACCATATGATATCACTCATATGTGGAATCTAAAAAAAGAAAAAAAGAGGACACTAATGAACTCATCTACAAAACAGAAACAGACTTACAGACATAGTAAACAATCTTATGGTTACCAGTGGAGAGGGGGTGGGAAGAGATAAATTTGGGAGCTTGAGATTTGCAAATGTTAGCCACTATATATAAAAATATATTAAAACCCCAGATTTCTTCTGTATAGCACAGGGAACCATATTCAATATCTTGTAATAACCTATAATGAAAATATGAAAATGAATATATATATATATGTATGACTGGGACATTGTACTGTACACCAGAAATTGACACATTGTAACTGACTATACTTTAATAAAAAAAGAAAGAAACCCATCTCTAAAGTGCTGTCCATACTCACTGCCTCTGCTTCTCCCATTCCTTGGTGACCCACCCTACCAGACTTTTGTCCTGGCCCATTCATCGAGGCCACTTTTGCCAAGGAAGCCAGTGGCCGCCTTGTGCTGAATTCTGGTGTTCGTTCTCAGCCTTTCTCTTCTGTGGCCATCAGCAGTGTTTGACACAATCTCCTGGAACCCTTTTGTCCTCATGGCTTTGGGACCCTACACTCTTGTAAGTCTTCTACTGCACTGGCCACATCCCAGTTTCCAGGGCTTGGTCCTTGGATGTCTTTTCTAGCTCTCCTCACTCCTTCATGATCTCATCCAGTTGCAAGGCTGAAAACACTGTGTTCTGAACACTCCAGTAGATCACGAGCTTGGACTTAACCCTAAACTTCCAGCTTCCTACTGGACATCTGTGCTTGCTTGCTTGTCTCGGAGATCTCTCACTGCACATGTCCAGATTGAACTTCTGACCCTCCCTTCCAGGCCTGTTCTTTTTGGGGTCATCTCCATCCTTGTTAATGGTTCCACCTTCCAGATGCTCAGGCAAAACATCCTGGTGCCATCCTTGACCCCTCTTTTTCTCTCACCCCTCACATCTGGTCTGTCAGGAAATCCTGCTGGCCCTCCCTTCCCAGTGTATCCAGAATCCAGCATCTCTCACCCTGTCCTCCATCACTGTGGTCCTGCCCTACTTAACTTTTCCCCAGAGTCCATATGATACACTGTATATTTTGTTCTTATTTATCTGCTCCATGCCCATCTCCTCCACAAAAGTGTAAGCTCCTTGAGGGCTGGGTTCTCCTCAACCCTAGTTTTGTTCATTGCTGTATCCCCAGGGCTTCAACTCGGGTCCTAACTGGTCCTCAATAAATAATGGCAAATGAGTGAATGAAGGAGGGAAGCAATTGGCAAATAGCAGCTGTTGAATAAATGGATAAATGATAGCTATTATTTCACATTATCCTTCTTAGACATCCAACTTGAATAGGAAATTAAAAGAACAAACTGCATCGTGGGGGAGGGAGCAGTCAGACACACCAGAGGTGGGATGTCAGACTGGACCAGTTTCCTCCAAAAAGTTAGTATCTTTAAAAAGGGGGAGGGAGTGAGATAGGGGACTGTTTTGGATGCAAATACATTTAAGAGCTAAAACACCAAATACATTGTGTAGTCCTTGATTGTTTAAGCTTTAAAAGAAATTTTTGTACTTTTTGGAGAAATTGGAATATGCACTGGGTAGTCAACGATGTTGAAAATTATATTAATCATATTCACTGTTTTAATACATAATTGTAATTATGTATAATGATAACCATTGTGCTTTTATATAAACAAAAATATATAAACATAAGTATGTATGAAATTTAATTTTTAGGGGTGAAGCATTGTGATGTTTATAATTTACTTTAAAAATACTTGAGCCAGAAAAGAAACACAGGAAGCAAAGTGGGGGAAATGTAACAACTGTGAAATTGAAGCAATGCACATGGGGGTGTTTGTTACAGTATTTTTTCACTCTTTCCATGCCTTTGAAAATTTTGAAAATAGAAAAGTAACAGAAAGCATCCTTTGAGCTTTAGTGGGACACTAGTTTCTGCAGAACTTTGACGATGCTGTTGATTCAAAACGACCTAGTTGGGTGGGGACTGCTGGCGAGGGTCCTGGAGCTCCGGAGCTCCAGAGAACTCAGTTTACCTCCCAGGACCATGCAACGAAGCATCGCATCTTGGTGGTCTCAGCGCTGCCTCTGAGTGGCTTCTGAAGATGCGGAGCTAGCCTGCAAAGGCAGCTGCTGCTTGGAGCCAGGCAGCTCTCCATCAGCTCAGCTGTTGTAGCGACAGGCGTTTGCTGCTGAGCTAAGCCCAGAATCTCTGACACTGTGCCTCTGGTTTCGAGTAGCACCAATTTATGGCTTTCGGACTTGGAAGGGGAAAAGATTCCTTAAACCCAAGTCAAAAGCCTGCTAGAACCACCCTTCAAAGCTAAACAGAAATGGACGAAAAGCTCCCCTTGGTGCGGCTGAAGTGGGATGTAACTCCAGGCAGTGTCAGGTTTTGTGCAACCAACACGTTGGAAGGTGCTCAGGGGTGGTGGGTTTTTCCCCTTGTCTTCAAAGTAAATGTGGGGAATGGTCCATTTTCTCATTATCTCTAGGTTATGGGATTTGGGGTGACTTTTTTCTTACTTATACCTTGCTGTATTTTTTCCAAATTTCTGCCATCACTGCATCGTATTCTCCAGGGACAAAGTATGGCTTTTTATGTCTACCTGCTGTATCAGCTGAGACCAGTAACAAATCCAGGTGAAACTGGAGCGCACGGGGAATGAATGTGTGGCTTCACAGGCGGGGCGGGCTTTGGGT
This sequence comes from Camelus dromedarius, assembly GCF_036321535.1. Taxonomy (NCBI): domain Eukaryota; kingdom Metazoa; phylum Chordata; class Mammalia; order Artiodactyla; family Camelidae; genus Camelus; species Camelus dromedarius. The sequence continues at coordinate 3,454,081 of NC_087443.1, forward strand.
CCTGCTGAGTCTAGGGGCCTCTCTCATCATCGATTTGGCTCCACTTTCAGGCAGATGTTTCCCTGGTGGTCACAACACAGCTGCCATGGCTTTAGACTTGCATCTTTCCAACTTCAAGTCTAGTGGGAACGATTTCTAACTCGTGATTCCTGGCAAAACATCCTTTGCATCTCCTTGGCTCAGACACCCACCTAGAAACCAATGCTGGGGCCAGAAAGGTGGAGCAACCGATAGGTTCGCGTCCCCAAGGCTCAGAGAAGGAGACAGTTTTCTAGAGGTAATTTGACGTCCAGGTAACAATAGAGGGGAATAGATGGGGCATAGCCTGAAAGTCCTATATGCTGTCTCCTCACCTACTTCCAGAAAAGACTTGCAATAATGCAGGAAAGAGGAAGCTTACGCTAAGGAAAGCTGCTCTAATTGGACCCAGAATTTAGCTCCGAGTTTCCTGGCAGCCAAGGCAAAAGGGGAAGCCTAGTACCCAAAATGGTAACTCGTCAGGTTTAAACAGTAAGTTAGGATCAACAACTCTGATGATGAAACTTTCCTAAGAGTCCAGTGCTCAGTTTAAGCTATCCTCTTCTGCTGTTTTCTCTCTCCATCAACATTTCTTACAGTTTTGCTTTTTGTCTTTTGTGGGCAATCTTCCCCTTTTTTCTCATGCCCCTGAGATGAGTCCTTGTCCCCTGTCTCTGCCTAAAGCCATGATATGGCCTGTTGACCTTTCTCCCTATGTCTAGTTGGAAACCATCAGTTCATCCAGGGCTTGGACCAGCGCTGTGATGACATTTCACCATGCTCTTGGAGGGAAGTGGTTAACCTTAAAGCTAGAGACTAAAAATCCACTGTCCTCGGAGGGTCAGCCGGAAGCAAAGGGTCCAGAGACTGGGCGTTTAGTCCCGCTTCTCCTTTAGAGTCACCTGTCCTGCCTGGACCCTTGGAAAGGGGATGAGCTGCATCGGACACCCACGTTTCCCGTGACTCCAAAGAATGTGCATGACACGGTGGGAGGGAAGGTAGAACTGGCCTGCCTCAACCCCATTTCACAGTGTCTTGCATCAAAACGGTTTCAGAGCTTTTCTTCCCAGACCCCAGAGTTTTTCACAGATCCCGAGCGTTTCCCTGTCCATCTCTTTCCCGTGTTGACAGCTGGAGGAGGGGCTGTCATTCGCTGGGGGTGGCCGTGGCGCTGGCCCTTCTCTCCCCAGTTCTCCCGGGCGTGTTTGTGGACCGAGTGGGAGCCGAGCCAGGGCCACCAGCAGCTGCAGATGTGAGGAGGGACGGGCCCTGCGGGGGCCTCACGGACAGATGCCACAGCTGCTTTGCGAAGAGAAGATGCTGACCAGGGGACCCCTTCTCCTCACTCCTGGGCTTCCAGTTCACAAAGTAGCTACAGAGGATAGTTGGTCCCCAAACGCAGGGGAGAGAGGGACACCCTTTGACCTGACTCATGCTTGGGATATTTTCTTTGCTAGATTTGTCCTATTTGCACTTTTTAAATTGCCAGCGTTTTTTTTTTTTTTTTTTTTTCCCCTGGGAAAGCCAGCTAGGAGAATAATTTGACTGTGGAAAGGGAAGGATTTGTAACCGTCCCTGTGCAATCTGTTGAGTCTCTCTTTCGTGTTATTCCTGTCGGAATATGTCTAGGTTGTGTGTCGTGGTAGAGAGACATCCCCTCTATACAGAACTTTTTCTCCACTGCCCTGGTCCTCCCCAGGGGGACCAAGGGACAGACCACAAGGACTTTCTTCCAAGACAGAAACCCCACTAGGTCACTACTCACATTATATAGTTAGAAGCCTTATTTTAAATATTGGATTGCAAAGTAGAGTGTGTCTCATACAATTAAACATATTTTTCCCCCAGTAGTTTTTGTGGGTCTGTTATAAACGGACAAACTTTGCTTTAAACAAAAGATCTTTCATTGTGCTGACAATGTATAAACACTGATTAAAGGTTTCTTTCCTGAGAACAGTTGTTTAAAAACACCAGCACGGAAGAATGATGAGTGATTTTACTGATGGCAGAAGCAGTTGCAGCTTTCCGGTGAAAAAAACTAATTTAGCAGCTAAAGCAAATTTGTACCTTACTTCATAAGGGGTCATTTATGAAACTGCCACGTCTGGGTTTCCATCCAAGACTCTCCTTCAGGAAGAAGTTGTAACAATGATACTGAACCCAGGAGGCTTCCTTCAAACAAGCAAACGTTTCCAGCGGACAATGGGAAGAGAATGTGACTCCAGTTAGTGAATCTGCTAAGAATGCTTTCCTCTCTGTGACTTCAGCTGCGATCAGCTGAGAGTGTGATTCCCCTTTGTCTTTTGATTGACTCATCTCCAATTAAATTATTTACAATCAATTCACAGGCTTTTAGGGATTATCAGCTAACTTTCAAACATTGACTACAATTCTTCAGACAGTATACTTAAGTCCCACAGGTCAGGAAAGCACCCCCAGAAAGTCAGCTCATAACCACTGTCATGGGTCATACGTCCTGCATTGCCTTCTGGGGGGTGCATGTGGGAAGCACACACTGATCAGTCTAACCTTTGGATTTTGGGGAAGAAAACGGGTCTTTTCTAGGATGTTGCACTTGTTACAGGGCTAGTAAGAGAGGACGAGAGAGAGGGGGAGAGAGAGTCAGAGAGAAATAGGTATCCATGCAAGATCACAGCCCCTCTGGACCAACAGCTCAGAGGGTGTGTGTGGTGATTCATTTTATGTGCCAATTGGAGGGTGTTTCTTGGATGAGATTAGCACTTAAATTGGTGAACTTTTATGTAAGGTAGATTGCTCTCCCAGTGTGGGTGGGCCTCACGCAATCAGTTGAAGGCCTGGATTAAAACCTGACTCCCTAAGCAAAGAGGGACTTTCCAGCAGATGACCTTTGAAATTTATCTGCACCATCAGCAGACACGGGTTTCCAGCCTGCCAACCCACACTGCAGATTTTGGATTTGTCAGTCTCTGTGATTACATGAGCCAATGTCTTATAATAAATTTATTTCTATACCCAGCCTATTGGTTCTTTTTCTCTGGAGAACTCTGACTAATACAGTGTGTCCTGATGAGACTGGCTTATTTGTGCAAGATTGCAGACATTCAGCCAAGGGGACCTTATAGATCAACTGCTGCAGTCTTCCTTAGAACCCCTTAGTGGAAAAGCACACCCTCCTGCCTGGCTCAGGAGCATCTTCTTGGTGTGCTTGGGTGCCATCCAGTGGCCCGCTTAGGTACTGCAACGTCCTAGCCTTTCCTCTGCTCACTGTTTTCATCACGGTCAACACCGATTTAATTTCCTGAGCACGTATTAGTAGACCTCCGTACTCATGGACATCATTCACTCTTCTAGTCACTCAACAAACATAGAGTGAGGGCACGAGACAGTGCAACAGATGCAAAGACTGCTCAGCAAGTGGACTCTCTCCTATACAGAGCTCACGGTCCAGCAGGAGACACCGAATAAAAGCAGATGTATATAATCACATGTGCTCAGAACCAGGTGAGACATGTGAACAGGGAGTTAAGGAAGGAACAAGAGAGATCTGAGGGTGATCACGATGCGGCGGAGTGTTTTCCTGTGTTGCAGGTGTGGTGTGGGCTCTGGACAGAGAGGGGTCACTGTCACTCAGGTCCGTTCTCCTCCCTTGCTTCTGTGGCCGAGTCCAAGCTTGCCGGATGACAGGCCAGTAAATCCAGGAACAAGTTGTTGGGACAAGGAATAGTGACTTTATCCAGAAAGCCAGCAGACTGAGAAGATGGTGAACTAGTGTCCCAAATAACCGTCTTGCCTGAGTTAGAATTCAGGCTTCCTTTATACTAAAAGGGGAGGGAGGGAAGTCAAACATTTCCTGGTTCTGGTCCAACTCCAGAGGGGGTGTGTGAATTTCCTCCTTCCTGCAGTCACTCACAGGTGGGCCTGGGCAGGAGGTTTCCTGTGAGCCAACAAAGGTATTTTAGCTTAATGCTCATTACCTGGGAGGCGGGGTTCCCAGTGATGGGCCATTATTTATAATTTAAGCTTATAGGCAACGTCCCTTTAGTGACTAACTTGTACAAAAGCAACAGAAGACAAGGTTAAAGTAAAAGAAGCATCTACTGTGGAGTCAGATTTGTTCCTCCCTCTCACACTTCCTCACGACGTGTGCGTCTGCGTTATGGGAATTCGAGGTGATAACATGCATGGCCAGTCTGGGTCTTTCACTGCAAAGATCAACACTCAAACAGGGCCAACTTTAGAAAAAGAGGTTCCTTTGGAAAACGGCTGACCCACAGAAAAGGGGGGGGTGGTTAGGAGTGTTGGTGTTAATTTCTATTCTCTTTCTTGCTGTCTCTTGGCTGTTAAGCTTGTCCCAGCTTTGTTCTGGTCTCTCTGCAGAAAGACTGTCTGATCCCCCCCCACCCCCGTCTCCCAGGAGGAAGGCGGGACTGAGGACAGCGCCAAGTCTGCATGTTGCACGTTGGTCCTTTAGGGAGGGAGAGACATGAGCAAATCAGAATTGTGGGCAGGGGTCCTGAGCAGCCTGGCTCCAATCAGGTGTGGGCTCAGGGTGCACCCACCTGTGCTGGAAGCTGCCTCCCTCGTGAAGCTGGGCAGGAGCCAGGGCCACAGAGGAGAGGCCACAGGGATGCCATCAGAGTGGTGGGAGCTTGGAGACCCCCTCGGTACTGATGATGGTCCCGTTGGACCGGCTCCGGGAGTCCATCCTCAGTCAAGGGAACAGACGTGGCAGAGGGTCCACTCTGCTCCCCGGGGTGGGTGGTGGGGGTCTGTGGGTCCGAGTCTTCCTGGGATCCCCATGGCCGTCAGCATCTTCATCCTCCCTTTGCCCATCAGGACCTTCCACTGGGCCCCACAGCTCCGCCCTACATCCCCATCCTCAGCGCCCTGGTCCCCGAGGGAGCAGCTTTGCTGATGTGCACCCAGGCCTCTGTCAGCAGGATTCTTGCTACGGGCTGGCCTGGCCTGGACCCTGTGTGGATCTGGGGTCTCACAAATGAAGGATACGTGGAGGCTGTCCCCCAGGTACAGAGCACTTGGGGGGCAGGGGGCGGATTTCCTTGCATTTGCCAGGGTGTGGCAGGGGTCTTTAAAGACCGGGGCCCTGTACCTCTAAGCGCCCAGCAGTACCTGTGGGAAGGGGTGGGATTCCCTAAGAAACCAAGGTCTAGGGTTGTGGTAGAGGTGGGGGGCTGGACCCAGGGTAGGAGACCTCCTCACTCCTCTCCGTCTGTTCTGGGCACGATGGACCAGAAGGGAGCAGAACGAAGCCTTTTGGGTGCTCAGGGTCCCTGCCTCCTGCCCCTCCTTGGACCACCCAAGTTCACCCTCATCGTCCAGGTGATAAAGGGCTTTGAGAGGCCAGTGTCCCTTGTCCGTCGAATGACAAATATGGCCTTGGGTGTGAGAAACATCCCGGTCACAGGGCCTCCTACTCTGAGCAAGATGGCTTGTGTCCTCAGAGCGGGCCTGGGCTGGCCGGAGGGACCGGCTCCTTGCTTGCCCGCATCCCCATGCAAACCAGAGGCTCCTCCTCAGACAGTAGGTCCTCTATAAATCAGTGACATGCGCCCGGCTCTCCCCGCCGGGACCACGTAAATCTCCTCATTTTTGCTGTACCACTGGCTCTCGTGGCAGCTCGAGGTGTTTTTCTGCTTCTGAGAATCCCTCTTCTGAAAAGGCGACTGAGCCCCGCAGCTGTGCTCACCAGCGCCCCCCGCTGGCTCTGCCTCTTCGCTTCTCCCACAAGTCTCTCCACATCATTCATGTCGACATTTAAAAGTTTCCAAGCTTGTTCTGAAATGCCACAAACACCACCTTTGTTATTTGCAGGGGCTTTGGAATGCTGAGAATCCCAGGACGCGGGGCAGGTCGGGCCTGCCGGCCTGGTCAGGACCACAGGGCTTGGAGCCTCTGCAGGGAGACGGGCTTCAAGGTCCCAGAACGGGGTGGGGTGGGGGTGGTGGCTGCTCCCGCCCTCCGCAGCGTCCCACCCCCCCAACACCCGGCCTTCCCTGATTCTGCCCACGTCAGGCCCCTGTTTGGACTCACTCTCAGTGGTCCCTTCCTTCAGCAAGGTCACCCCTGTTTGCCACATGGCATGATTTCCTCACCTTCTGCCTAGTGCCTGCTCATAACAGGCCCTCCAGTTTTTGGGAGAGAGGAAACAAGCCTGGATACGTTTGGGCCTCCAGCGGTGAAGGCGTTGCTGACAATTCTGAAGCGGGTTGAAATGCTGGGGCCGATTTTATAAGACTTCGTGTGCAGTTTGCTTTGGCTAAAGGGGCTAGTTTGGCAAGCACATGGTCTCTTAAAACATTTTTTTAATTTAATTTTTTATTTATTAATTTTTTCATTGAAATATGGTCAGTTTACAATGTTGTGCCAATTTCTGCTGTAGGACATAATAGTTCAGTCATACATATACGCACATATATTCATTTTCATATTCTGTTTCACCATAGGTTACTGCAAGGTATTGAATATAGTTCCCTGTGCTAGGCAGCAGGACTTTGTTGTTTATCTGTTTTATATATGGTACTTAGTATCTGCTAATCCCAAACTTCCAATTTAGCCCTTCCCTCCTGCTTCCTCCCTGGTAACCGTAAGTTTGTTTTCTATGGGAGTCTGTCTCTGTTTCATAAGTAAGTTCATTCGTGTCATTTTTTCCTCTTAGATTCCACATATAGGTGATATCATGTGATATTTGTCTTTCTCTGTCTGACTGACTTCATTTAGTATGATGATCTCCAGGTCCATCTATGTTGCCACAAATGGCATTATTTCATTCTTTCTTTATAGCTGAATAGTAGCCCATTGTGTATATACACACCACGACTTCTTCATCCAGTCACCTTTCAATGATTGATGGACATTTAGGTTGTTTCCATGTCTTGGCTACTGTAAATAGTGCTGCTATGGACACTGAGGGTGCATGTATATTTTCAAATTAAAGTTCCCTCTGGATATTTGCCCAGGAGTGGGATTGCTGGGTCATGTGGTAAGTCTATTTTTAGTCTTTTGAGGAATCTCTGTACCGTTTTCCATAATGGCTGCACCAAACTGCATTCCCACCAGCCGTTTAGGAGGGTTCCCTTTTCCCCACAGCCTCTCCAGCACTTACTATGTGAAGCACACAGCCTCTCACAGCGAGCTGCTGGGTTGCTGGATGTGTGGGGGGCCTGGGGGTGGATGAGGGGGTGGGCAAGCCTGGCTTGGGGCTGACTCTACTGGGCTCTGGAATCTGGAAGGCCACATGCAAGCAGGCCTGCTGCCTTCCTGGGTCTGTTTCTGAGCAATGTACCATGCTCCTTACAGAGGGAGCGCCCCTTGGCTGGCGTTTCCCAAACTACGCACCATAGGCAAGCCTGGCTGTATCCCCAGTCTTAACGTGGGACAGACACCGCTTTCCGGTTTTGCTTTAGATGGCACAGAAATCAGCAAGCCCCACTTCCAGCTTCTTCTTCTTCTTCTTTTTTTTTTTTTACAAATTGTTTTCCGGCTTTTGGGTTCACAGGCTAGAAAAAGTAACGGCCACCAGGCAGGCCTAGGTAACCAGGTTTTATTTTTGCCTACTGAACACATGCCACACAAAACAGGACAGCGCCCGCAGTCCCAATTGCTCTCACTCCCTCAAGCAAAGCACATTTTGTGCCTGAAAAGTGGCAGGAAGGGAGGAACGCCAGCGTGAAAGACGGTGCCTGCCCGGCGAGCACCAAGCTCACACGGACACTCTCACCCTGTCGATGACAGCTCTGCGGAAGCTGGGGCCTGTGGGTGGACCAGGGCTTCTGAATCAGAGCCCCTTGCACTTGGACCACACGCATGGACCTCTCGGCCCTGTTGAAACACAGCTTCTTATTCGTCAGGTTGGGTGAGAGCTTGAGATGCTCCTTCTAACAAGGTGAGCGCCCAGTTATACGCTTGGAGTAGCAAGAGTGCGCCCTGTCCCGCACCCCAAACGGCCCTGGGGCTCGGCCCTGTCAGCGAAGAACAAAGTCAGGTGAAGTGGTCATGTGGCGTCTCGTAAACAAAAATACCACTTCTCTTTTATTATTATTATTATTTTTTGAAGTACAGTCGATTTGCAATGGTGTGTTAGTTTCTGGTGGACAGCACGGGGATTCAGTTGTGCATATACGTATATTCTTTATCATTATAGGTGATTACAGGATATGGAACATATTTCCTTGTGCTGCACAGCAGAACCTTGTAAAAACATCACTCTTCAGTTAGGTTTTCTGCTATTTCCTGGATGTGGCCGTGGCTGTAATGCCAGGGGTTCAATGAAGGACGGGCGAGGACCCTCGGTGACCCCTGTACCTAGACGAGGATAAGCTGCTGGGCAGCTCTCACCAGCCGGGCTCAGGACCAGCACGACCAGAAGTGACCAGGGGTTTCAAGCCTGGCTTCCTGGACTCTGCTGATCCCACCAGCTGCCTGCCCCTCATCCCCTCAAAACCACAACTGAAACCAAAGACAAAAGCCGAACAGCTGTGTGCTGGGATCCAGCGTGGCGGTCCTGACCAAGGGCTGGGGTGGCACTCTGAGGACTGGGTCAGCCTTGGAAATTCCTGCAAGGCTGCCGGTCTCCTGGGCGAGTGGAACGGGGTGGAGATGCCCTGGGGTGCACCCTGGCACGTGTTGGGCTGCGCTGAGGAGTGAGGAGCGGGGAGCAGCTGGACAGATGGCTTTGATGGAGACCCCTCCCCCCCCGTGAGATGTGCATTTGACGTCTTCACCCTGCACACACGTTTCTGTAACTGAAATCAGGATTCACGGCCAACACTTAGCCCTCCTGCGTGTGACACACTCTAATTAAAAAACAAACAAACAAACTAAATTGCTGGTTCTGATCCACTAGATGGATTTCAGGGTCCACTATTAGGTCATGAGCCGGAAATTGACAAATACCCTGAAGGCTTTTTCTCCAATTCACGACATGGGACTCTTTGACCTGTTGTGGAGGAAAGCTCAGGTCTTCTCTAATGTAAGAAAACCTAATTTAGGAAATACCCGCTTAAAATCATGATTTCTTCAAATTCTACCCTGTAAGCTCCTAGTGAAGGGGTTTTGCCCTCTATTTCTTTGGCAAATCTCAGAGCATCTAAGAAAATGGATGAATGAATGAACTAGCATATTGACAGATGCCAAAGTCCTTGCATGTAATATTTCAGGACAAATATATTTTAGAAGGTGTTATTGGTAGGTGTAGTCCCAGGAGATATGAATAACAAAATGTTTTGAAATTGAAATTTATAGCAATAGAGAGGAGAGGGTATAGCTCAGTGGTAGAGTGTGTGCTTACATGCACAAGGTCCTGGGTTCAATCCCCAATCCCTCCATTAAAAAATAAACCTCATTACTCCCCAGCCCCCAAATTTATAGCAACAGAAAAATATGATTGATTTATAAATGACTTTTGAATATATCAATAATAGAGGTAATAATGTTGATATTTACTTAAGTCATTATATGCCTGCTGTAGTAAACATTTTAATTCATAAGATTACATAGTCTATTTAGAAACTACACTTTAAAAAAAAAATCAGAACGTGGCTCTGGGGACATGAGGTGCGCTGCACTGGGCTGATCTTACTGCTTCTTAGAGCCAGGAACAAGCTTTCAGAGGCTCTCATCTAGAGGTTTTGAAGCTTTAACAGGGGAAGTTTACTGCAGGGGTGCATAGTGTGGGGGGCCATGGGGAGCAGAAAGCTAGGATTGCTGTTCTGGGCTTCTCCATCTTGTGATTCCAGGTGGCTGCCTCCACAGCCCCCTCAGTTTTAAGAGGGACTGACCTGGACCTGGTCTGTCGGAAGTGCAAATTCTGGGGAGGGAGGATCAGACTGGTTCACCTGGGGCAGTGTCCACCTCTGTGCAGTCTGCAGACTGTGAGTCTGCAGTCATGAAGTTCAGACATGGTGTTCGGGCCTCAGCTTGTGACTGAGCAGGACCCTGTGGGACCTTCCAGGGTCAGACCCCTCCCCCATATCCTCTGCTGTAGCCCCTCTGTGAAGGGCCCAGATAATAGTATCTCATGTGTGTTTCCCGAGTATTTCAGATGCTAAAAACCACCACCAAAAGGAAGAAATTAACTATTTGATGATGGAGAGCACGTGGCCCCAGAACTTCTGGCGCCCAGGGGGTGATAGTGTTGACCGCCCTGTTCCCTCCACATCAACCAATCAGAGGACTGTGCACGAGCAGATCACGCACCCTGTGACCCTCCTCCCTCACCTGGCCTTAAATATGCTTTGCTGAAAACCCTTCAGGGAGTTCAAGGTTTTCTTGGGCACGAGCCACCCTGTCCTCCTTGGTCGAGCCTGCAATCAACCTTTCTTTGGTCCAAACTCACATTTCAGTTAGTTTGGCCTCACGGTGCGGCGGGCACATGAACTTGCCTTCGGTAACAAGCTCTGGCAGCTTGGTGGGCTGTCCTGAGTCACGGTCTGGGCTGACACCTCAGAAGTGGCTATGACTCTTTATAATAGCCAAGGCATGGAAGCCTTCTAAATGTCCATCGACAGATGACTGGATAAAGAAGGTGAGGTCTATGTATACAATGGAATACTACTCAGCAATACAAAAGAAGAAAATAATGCCATTTGCAGCAACACGGATGGACCCAGAGATGATCATACTAAGTGAAGTAAGTCAGATAAAGACAAATATCGTATGGTATCATTTATGTGGAATCTAAAAAATGACACAAATGAACTTATTTACAAAACTGAAACAGACTCACAGACATAGAAAACAAACTTGTGGTTACCAGAGGGGAAAGGGGCCAGTGGAGGATGGAGGGATAAATTGGGAGTACGGGATTTGCAGATACAGACTACTCTATATAAAAGAGATGAACAAAAAGGTCCTAGTGTATAGGACAGGGAACGACATTCAATACTTTATAATAACCTGTAATGAGCAGCAGAGGGTATAGCTCAAGTGGTAGAGTGCATGCTTAGCATGCACCAGGATGCACGAGGTCCTGGGTTCAATCCCTAGTACCTCCTCTAAAAATAAATAAACCTAATTATCTCCCTCCCCATCTAAAAATAAAGAAATTAAAAAATAATAACTTGTAACGAAAAGAGTATGAAAAAGAATATACATGTGTACACCTGAATAGCTGTGCTGTACACCTGAAACCAACACATACTGTGAATCAAATACACTTCCGAAAAAGAAAAGGTGGTTATGACCCTGCAGAACCTTTGTTCACGTAAGATCTTACCTGAGAGTTAAACATGAAAGATGGATAAAGGCTGAGTTGTGAACCGTGGGTCCAGCTCTAGCCCCTGCTTTTACAGAAAAATGAGAGCCAGCAGCTTCGTGTCAGGGCTTGACCCACCCCGGACTCCTGGGGGATGTTCTTACTGCTCCTGGGTCCACCTGCCCCTCATTCCCAGGGAACCAAACACACAACCGCTGGGAAAGTCCTTTGTTTCTTTACGTTCCTCTTTTAGGACAAAATCCCTTTGTAGTTCTAAAGGGAATTGATTTTGATTTGCAGAGGAAACAACAACAACAAAAACAAAAAACATAACTGAAACGAGTGAAATGCCCGAAGACGCGTGTCCAGGCGGGAAGTTTAGCTGCAGGGGCCTCACCGCACGGTTCCAGCCTCAGCTCTCCTTTGAGCTCAGACAAGGGTCTGATGGTCCAGAAAGCCGTCGTCTGGTCGCTGACCACCTCTCAGGCTGGAGCTGTGCTTCGGTGCCTCCCTTGGGGCTGTGACTTTTGTCCCAACGCCTCCCAGCGATGCCTGTGTGTGTGGGCGGGGGGACTAAATGATGCTCGGCACAGGACCCTGGTGAACTTGGTCGCCTGTCTCTACTGGTGTTATTACGGGTACCCTTGGGGCGCTATCTCCCCCCCCCTTCTCATTGCAGACCGTCTAGAGAAAGCTGTGTGGCTGAGAGGCGAGAGGCCGGCCCCTGGCAGCTAGCCAGGTGGCCTTCGCAGAGCCCCCGGCTCCCCTCTCGGCGGGGTCAGCGCAGGCCGTCCCGAGGCGCCGCGCCGCGCCGGCCCCCGCAGCCACTGGGTGGCGCTGTTAGAACTGGAGAGAAGAGGCCGCTTCCCCTGAAACCGCTCTCCCTGCTCTAACCCTCTCCAAACTGTCATTTCCACCCACCTCTTTCCAAAGAACAGAACACAATCACTTCCCGGCCCGTTCCTGCCGCTGCGCCCCGACCCCGGTCCGTCCCCGGCCGCGCGCGGACGCCAGGGGCCCCTCTGAGGTCTTTCCCGCCCCGCACGCTCGCATCCTTGCAGCCTGTTTTCGGATCTGTATCATGCCGGGTGTTTTGGGGGTGGGGGAGGGGGCTCGAGGCGATCTACAGGAGGAGACAGGGCCGTGGAAAACTGCTAAGGAGCCGGGGACGTAAAGGAGAACGCAGAGCTGCCTGCAGTCCCTCGGCCGCGTGGCCCGTGCTCCAGGGGAAAGACGGAACCAGCGCCCCGCGCGGAGGGGCTGCGCGCGGAGGGGTCGCTGCGGTTGGGCCCCGGGGGGAGGCAGGGGTGTGCAGCGCGCAGGAAACCGGCCCTGCGGCGGGGTCTTGGCATCAGGTTGCAGGGCTTAAAGGCTTTCTGTTCTTGGCTTCCCAGCTGCTGCGGTGTCCAAGTCCCCCTGCACCCGGTCAAGGGTAGGTGGGGGGCTGGTCCTGAACGACCCTCGCCTCCACCCCTTGGTGTTGGCCTCTGGTTCCCAGTTCCTGCTGCTACTCCCTCTTCCTGGGAGAAGGGAGAGGGGGGCAGACGAGACAGCGCAGCCATCCCCGCCTTGCACCCCCGCCTTAGGTCCCCCCGGGCTGTCCACCGGAAGGAGACCTGGGAAGGAATTTGCTGTGAGAAAAGCGGGAAACACTGTCTCCACTAGTATTCGCGGCGTGCGCTGCCCTCTTGCCAGAGCTGTTTGAAGGCTGTTTCCACGGGCAAATGCACATGGGACCCGGTTCCCAAACTCTGAGAGGCCAGCGCCCACAGGCTGCAGAGGTGTGCCCGCCACACCCCTCCGGCTGGCCGACCCTGACCTTGAGGGTGGCCCCGGGCCAGCTCGCCCAGCCCGCCCGCAGGTGGACGGTCACGCTCTGCTGACTCAGGCCCCAACGGGGCAGGTGCCTGCCTTCAACCCCATGAGTAATACCCAGCTTTTCATCTTCAAAGGGCCTTCCTGGGATTAACCAATTAGTCACCCCCAGGAAAGCTAGGGAGCAGGTTATTACTGGGCCCATTAAGGCCGTGGTGGGGGAGGGAAGTGGTGCAGGCGCGGCCCCAGTCCAGGGAGAGCCCGGATTTGGGTTCAGGATATCCCAGGACCATGTCCTTCCGCGGTCCAGTGGAGTCCGGAGCTTGTCGGGTAGCAGTGGTGAGACCACTGAGGGGCTTGGAGAGCCTCAGGCCAGTGCAAAGGGCCGCCTTGCTGACCCACAGCTGGGAGAGGCAGGCGGTCTGACACAGGCTTACCCACAGCGGCTGCACCATCTGCTCCAAGCAATTCAGAAACTGATACTGGCTTGCCTCCCGTCTCTCTGGCCCCCCTGAGCCATCCCGATATTTGCGAAATGCACTTTGGAACCCTTTCCTTTTCGTGTCTGCAGGCGCATTTCGAATGACTAAAAATGATAACGCACATGCTACAAATCACCTTGCAAATCAAAAGTGTGACGTGAGGGCTTAGCACAGCCAGGGCCGCGGGTCCCTCCGGGTAACGCTGCGCCCCTGTGCTTGTCCTCCTTCAGGGGCACGACGCAGAAGGCTGGAGAGTTTTAGGAGGTAAGTCTGTGTCCTGGTGACAGAGTGAGGACTGAGACACCTTCTGGAAGCCAGACAGCAGAGCGATCCTTTCAGTCAACCCTGTCTGCAGCTGCTTTTTATAAACTTGGCATAAATATGGGCTTGGGAACGCCAGGGCAGCGTATCTGGAAAATATTTTCTACCATTCGAAAACACACACACACACACACACACACACACACACACACACACACACACACACACACACAGGCTTGGAAAGGAAAAAAAAAAAAACACCACGCAACAGAAATTGTGCATTGTACAGAGTGGCTTCACATGTAGTTTTTTTCCATTACTTCCTCAGTTCATTTTTCTGCTGCCAATTTTAGAAGGCCGTAAGTCATAGTTGTTGTTAAACTTTGTCAGTTAAAATGTAACTCTAAGAACAAGTCATATGATACGCTGGAGCCAAATGGCCTCTGGGAGAGCTGATGGTGGGAGGAAGACCTTGTCAGCCCATCCCCGAGTCTCAGGTCTTCTCTGCAGTGTTACACATCGTGCCCACGAGGCGGTCCTGGCTCTTGGCTCCTAGTTTTCACGTCCACCCCGGCTCCAAAGGGCCACCTAGGAGAGGGAAGGAGACTTTTCCACATTCACTTTGTGTGACCCGGGAGTCGAGTGTGGTCTCATTAGGGCTGATTCATTACGAGTTCTCCACTTTTCTTTCTCTTAGAAAATGGCTGGATTCACTGTCTCCTAAATGTCAACCCAGCAGAATCAGAAATTAAGAGGTGAAGGGGAGGAATTGGTGGTTTGAGGCTGGGACTGTCCAGGGTGCTCACATCTCCCTGGAGGAGCTGCAGGCCCAGGGGCACAGACCCAGGCTGGTCTCTGTGCGCACCGAGGTGGGCTGCACTGGGGTTTGCCTGCCGGGCATCACCGCTGGGCTGGGAGCCTTTGAGGGCAGGGCGTGTGTTTCCCTGCAGGGCTGGTGTCCAAGGTAAGGCCAGGGACCCAGTCAGCACTCACAGGTGCCTGTGCAGAAAACCGGGATAAAAGACAAGACACCAAACCAGCCATCAGGGAGGCACGGTGGAGGGGAGGGCCTCTCCCTCGTGCAGTCACCGTCTTCTGCGTGCCCTTCTGTCCTTTCTTCTTCTCTTCAGTCTGACTGTCCCTGAAGCCACCTTGGGGTCCTGGAAGAGAGGGTGGGGGACGTGAGGTGTGGCAAGGGGAGGCTTTCTCAGGGGCCGCGTCCCTGCACTTGGAGCCTGGGTGTAATCTTGGTGTAAACGGGAACCGGGACCATTGCTCTGAAAACTAGATCACTGCTTCAATCCCGGAGCCCCTCAGGGACTTTCTGGTGGGACTGACGGGTCTGATTCCATTGTCATGATAAAGTACAGCTCTCCCAGGTCCAGAATGTCCATCTGCCACCAGGGTGCCAGCACCCATCTGCTGCCCAGAAGCTTGAGAGGAAGGGCAGAGCTGCCCCAGGCCCTCCCGGCCACGGGCCTCAGCGCTGCTGCGGGTGATGCTCTTGCTGCTGGTTCCAAAATGAACCAGCTGGTCACGGGCGCATGCTCAGTGTTGCCATGCGTCTCTCTGGGGCCTTCTTCCCTCCTTTCGGATAGGAGGTTTTTGTTCATTCGTTCATTCCTTCACTCCTCCACCAAATACGCACGGCAGAGCGCCTGGGCTCACTTCACGGCTCCGTGCTGGCCCCGCGGATCCCCGGCGAGGAGGCCAGCCCCGGGCCTTGTGGAGTTTCCATCCTAGGGGGGCTGACGGACAGATGGACAGGGGCCCCTTCCCCTCACAGTGCCTTTTGCACATGATGCCACCTACGGCACTGAAGGAGAGCGGATGGGGGCTAGGAGAGCCACTCAGGAAAGAGGGCTTAGTCTTAGGGAGAGAGTGGGGGCCCTCGGATTTGCCACGTAACTTCCAGAGCCTTCCCTGTGGAATGGGCACGGCGTCGCTGCTCCGTGGGTTTGCCCGGAGGGGCAGGGAAGATGGCACCTGTGACAGCCCCCCGACGAGTGTTGGCGGCTCCCAGGACTCCCAGGTACCTTTATCTGTCACTAGATCCACTTTCTGCCTTCTCTTTGGGATAAACCAATCGAATCATTCAAACTTGCCTGGACAAATTAGGGAGACGCGTGCCCCAAAGAGCTGGCCTTAAAGACTTTGCCAGGGTCCTGCTCTCCCAGGGCCTCCCACGCCGCCTGGTTGCTGAACCCTGTCTCCCAGCGGATGTCCTGTAGAGAGCACGTGGGGGGCCAAGCACAGCTCTGCACCCTGCGTGGGCTTCAGCTCTGAGCTCACTCAGCCCTCTGGCCACAGCTTTCCAGTGCTCTGACTACAGAGAAATGTTTAAAAGACTCAGGAAATGAACTCACATTTCCCCCTCTTCCCCTCCTTTTCCTATACAGTGCTGCTTTCCTGGAAGAAAGTAAACAAAACAAGTGTGACTATTTAAAACAATTATTGGAAAACCGGCTCTGAACACCGTGGCTTTGAACGGCTCTCCTGGGCGGATGTGTCGCTGGGTCCCTGTGGCGCCTCACCCCATGGTGTGTACGTGGGGAGGGGCCAGGGCCAGCCAGAGCCTTGGGCGAGGAGGATGTGACGGGCCCATGAATGGCCCCCTGAACACACGCGGACGCGGAGGTGAGTGCACATGTGTGTGAGGCCTGCGTCCGGCTGAAACGAGACAGCGCAGTGATCTGACCGCCTCCAAAGTGTAGAAAGCTTCTGCCGGCCGTGGGGGTGACTATTTTGGGTTTCTAGGTGTTGGAGGCATTGTTACTAATAACATCATGGGCTGTATGTGGATTGAAGATGAAGCTTTTTCATTTCAGCCATCTGGTCGGAATGCTGTTCCTTTGATGGGGAATAAACCTTTGCTGGGTTTCAGCTGGAATGCTGCCTCCCAGTGTAGGTGACAGCAGATACTGAATGGCCCTGTCTTTGCAGGGAGAGGACCGTCCTCTCCAGTGACGGCTCTGTCTGGGAGGGAGAAGGCCTTCCAGCAGCTCTGGTGCCAGCTTGCAAGGATGTGGGGCCAGCAGAGCCCCTCGAGGTGTTCACCGGTGTGGCTGGCCCGGCTCAGGTTTTCCACTGACAGCCACATGTTACAGACACCCTTGGGAGACGTTCCACTGCTTTCATAATGCAGAAGGGTTTTTTTTTCTGACTCATCTTCAGAAGATCCCCCCCCCCCGCCGCCGCCCCAATCCCCCATCGTTTGAAAATAAATATAATTAGTAACAGGCAGACATACTGTATATAGCCAGCCCTTCCTATCTGGGAGAGTTATAATTAAACATACATGCTGTCTGTTGTTCACTGTCTGCTAAATGCCTCGCCTCCTGCTTTAGGGAAGCAGCAGCCCCCAGGTGGCTGACATGGGGAGAGAGCCCTGGTGGGGCTGAGTCCAGCGTCCAGGCGGAAGCCAAGGCTGGACTGGACTGCTGGCTTGCAGGCAGACGTGCCCGCTGCCCCTTGCACTGCCATCACCGCGGCCTTTCTCCATCATCTACCTCAGGCTGCTCGGGGAAATGCCTAGTCAGGGCTAGGGGCAGAGTGATGGTTGCCAAGGACGGTTGTCATGGTGACAGGCGGCCGTGGCTGCTGCCGCCGCTGCCGGTGAGGGGCAGCTGAGTGGCTGCAGGTTGAGATCTGCCCCCCCAGGCCAAGGGCCAAGGCAGCATTCCTTTGTTCCCTTCAAGGTTGGCATGGAGGCCACCGCCCCGTCCCATGTGAGCTCAGGGAGGTTATCCCCAGGTAACACCCAGCTCTCCTTCCTGAGAAAAGGGCAGCCTGGGTGCTCGGTCGTCCCTGTCCAGGCCCACAGAGAGCTCATATTCTGCTGAAATCAGTGGATCAGGCGGTCCCAGGAATGCACACACACCTCGTGAGCATATTCTGGGACTACAGCACGGCCAGCAGGCTTGGTGACACCAGCCCGCCTCCCAGCCCTCGGGCGGGTGACCGGATGACGGCTTGGCATGGCCCTCCCTGGCCTGGATCGAATACAGCAGGCGTCATCTGAGCCACAGGCACCTTTACCCAAGTTGCTCAAAGTGTTTTCCAAGCAAACAGTTGTTTCATAACAGCCGTGAGAAGTAGGTGGAGTGACAAAGCATTCTTTGTCCCCGTCTTATAGATGGGGAAATTGCAAAGCCTTCCTGGCCAGGTGGGGAGGCCAAGGAAGGGAGAAGAGTGCTTTCCCGCCTGGGGCTCTGGGGCGTGGGGGCCTGGGATCTTTCCACTGGGATCTCCGCCTGGCTCTTGGGCCAGAGCCGCTGAACTCAGCCCATCACCCTGTCCTGGGGGCAGAGAGGTGGCCCCTCAGAGAAGAAGGCCAGGGTTGGATGAAGCTCAGGGCTTCACCCGCAGAACTGACAGGCCTCAGCAGCCACACCAGGAACTCAGTCACAGCCCTGTGGTCCAGGGTGTTGCCACTGGCCACTGGGGCCCTTGGAACATGTCAGGGTGCTGTACCAGACACGGCCCCTGGCCTTACTGAGCTCGCTGGAGACAGATCATCAACCCATCAAATGAAGAGGAAAATTAAAAAGTGCATAAAGTAACAGAGATTGGCAGGAGGGGAGGGTGGGAGAGGAGGACCGACTTTAGACAGGGGAGCAGAGAGGTGTCTACGGCAGCTAATTGCAAATGATGGGGAGGAAGCTGTGGGAATGAGGGTGGCCTGTTCAAAGGTTAGGGGGAGGGACCCTGCAAGGGCTGATGTCTGGGCTGAGCAGGGGCTGCGTCGTTGGCCGCAGGGTCAGGCCAGGCGGGGCAGGACTGATCCAGGGTTTCTTGGCGAGGTAGCCCGGACATGTTTCTCCAGTGGACTGGACGAAGGGCTTAAAGGAGGAAGGAATTCAGGATGACTTCTGGGTGTTTGCTTGACTGGAGGCTGGAACTGTGGGGAGAGCACGTGGAGAGGGAAATGAAGATGGTCGTGGACTTGGGGAATTTGAGATGCCTCCTTCCAGGGCTGCACGTAGGCTTGGACATCAGTGTTTCTTAAACTCCCCCTGAGACCCTGGAGAAGAAGGGTGGGGGGTCCTACTGCTGCTGGTTTTGAATTCACCAGAGCCTCCCAGGGCTCGCACCCCATATTTTTCAAAGAGGATCAGACTCCCGTTTTCTGAGCTGGGGCAGGTCTGAGACCAGCCAAGACTGGTGCAGATGACGTGGCGAGCTTCTGCCGACCCCACCTGCTAGTCCTTTCCTGTCCAGCCCACCTCCATTCACAGCCACATCCGTGGTCATTTGTCCTTGGGCATCATAAGTAAGTTGATCTTATTACCTGTAGGGGAAGACGGACCCACATCTTGCCTCTCTCTTGGTTGATAAAATGGAATGCTCAAGGTTTCGCAGTTTCTTCTCAGAAGAGGCATTTGAAGAGCATGGGTGTCTGTGAGCAGCAAGAGTCATTGACCAGGGAGGGGTACCCAGGCTGGAGGGCTGGGGTCCCTTGTACCACTGACTTGGCACCTAGCTTTGGAGAACTTGTCCCTTCATCTTCTGTCACGTAAATTGGAAGCTACAAAAAGACTTGCTTCAGAGAAAACTGCCCCAGCCCGTCTTGGGCCCACCTACTGTACCTCATTGCTCGGTCAACTCATAGCCAGGAGTGCAATGAAAGTTCCAGTTCTTGGTTCCCAACAAATTATTTCAGAGCAAAGGATGTATCATAATATTTACATCTATGGGAATTTCCTAACATCTCATTATAAAGTTTTACAACGTGGCATGGGGTTTGTAAGTTGGATCTTACCCAGGAAGTGTGCTTGCTGATATACTGAAAACACGGAGGTGGATTCAGGGGTATCAGTTTTCATGTCTCAAGAACACCGCAGGGAGAAAACTCAGAAGTCTTGGGTTTCAAGCCTATTAGGATCCATTCTTCAACCGGACAGAATTCCTATCACACATGTGCTGCTGTAGAGCCCCCAGTGTGCTTTCCTGCCTATTTTCGCATTTGATTCTCCCCCCAGCACACATGCTGCTGCTGATGCAGTAGCTCAGAGAGGTTGAGTCATTTGTCTAAAGTAACACAGGAAAGGGAGAGCTGGGAGTTAGAACCTCTTCGAGGCCCTGCTGTTGCTGCACCTTCAGTGGCTGCGGGCCAAGGTGGTTCTGTCCTTGGGAATGTGGGACTGTGGGACTGTAAGCTGGGTGAGCCCAGCCTGGGAGGCGTTTGAAATTCCCTGAGCCAGCTCCCGGGAACCAGCTCTTCTCTCCAGACGGCTGTGTTGCAATGTGGCCGACGGACGAGGAGGTTGAGATCGAAAGCCATGACTTCACCAGAGTGAACCAAGGTCACTGGTCACCCCAGGAAGCACGCAGAGCTGCGACCTTCAGAAGGGAGGTGTGCTGCTCCCCAGGGGAGCTGTGGAGCGGGCTGGCACCTTTCCTGTGCGGCGGGGAGAAGGGGAGCTTCTAGAAAGGAGGACACACAAGGCAGCCAGGCCCAGGAGCCCGGAGCCCTGGTGACCCTGGCCATACCTGAATTGGCCCCTCTTCCAGAAGGGGGCCAAATACGACGTGGGGCATCTTTTGGATCCTGTGACCCTCCACTGTCACCTGGGGAAATCGGGCCAGCTGTGGGCTGTCAGTGTCCTCCCAGAGATGACCGCTCTTCCTAGTTTAGCAGGTCATGCTCTCTTGCTTTTTGTGACGGAGGGAGTCCAGAGTGTCCCACCTCCACTGCCGTCCAGTCCATGAACGTGCTGTGCCTCGGAGATGGGGGCTGGGGGGCTGTGTCTGGGGCCCAGACCTGGGATGGAGGCCTGGACACTGCCCATGCTCTGGGCCCATGCTTGATGAGCCAGGAGAGTGCCTGGGCCTTCTGGCCAACACCGGTGACATAGCTTCCTTTGGGGCCCTCCTGCTCGGGGACCAGGGCCGAAACGTCCTTGAAGGTCATGACTCAGCCTTCGGCTCCGTTGTCTTTCTTCAGAGAGGCCTCCCTCATCTATAATCCTCACCCCCTACAACCCGTCTTGGTGGTCTCCACGGCACTTGGCATTACCCCAAACTGGCGTCTTCATTTGTTTGCTTGCTTCTGACGTCTCACCAAAAAGGGCAGCTCCTTCAGGGCTGGGACTGTGGTTTTCCTCCTGTTACAGCCTCAGCACCTGGGAGAGAGCCTGGTGCTGGGGACACACAGCACCTACTCCCTGACTGACTGACTGACTGAATACAAGCAAGTGGCTGACCCGGAGGTGGGCGGGTTCACATGAGCAGGTGCCCAGCCAGTGCCCCCAGGAGGCTTGTAGGTGCCCTCTCGAGCCCGCACGGGCAGCCTGTGTGCTCCTGCAAGTCTCCCCCTGGGGCTGAGCCGGGAACCCGTCCCGAGGGCTAGGTGGCTATCTGATGCGTGAGTAGGTTGTGTGCACGTGTGAACAGGGACTGTCTGGGAGGTCAGGAGTAATTCAGCCTCAGAAACTGCACGTGTCAATAGAATCCAGGAGCCCAGGAATGTGTTTTTCGTTAATGTCAACCTGCTGCAATAGGTGGCCACACCTGCACCTCGGCCCAGGGACGTGGGAAAGAGAACGGCACGGCTTGCTTTGGTGGTGGCGGAGGAGCTGCTCATAGTACTGTAATGCCCTTCCTCTGACTCGGAGCCGGGCGGCCTGTGCCTAGGGACTGCGGGTATGTGGGTCCCGGCCCCCGGCCCCGCCCCATTGGCGTTCGGCGGGTCGCGTGTTCAGAGGAGTACCCGCTCCCGGGATGGAACAGTCTCTTGTGCGTCCAAACCCTTCCTTTGAATTCAAGATGTACCGAAAAACCTTTGGGAGGGGAAGACTGTGTCTCTTTTGGACACTCAAGTCCTCAGCTCTGCCAGGACGGTGTCTGTCCCCCGCTCCCCGGGTGCCCACGCCACACTGCGCCCTTGGGCTCCCCGCCTGCTGCGGCATCCGTGGCCTCCTTCCCCCAAATCTTTTTCCTTTCCTCTCCCCACCCCCCGTTATCCAGCCAAGAGGATGCGGCAATTAAACAGTGAGATCCTGGAGCCCAAGTCAAAGCCTGCCTGGAGACCCTGATTTAATCCCCAAAACTCTTCGGTCACAGAAAGCAGGACTCCTGCGTGACTCGCTGAAGGGCTGGGTTTCCCTCCAGGGGGTTCGCTTGGTGCTCCGCCCCCTCCCCTGGAGCCCTCTCTCCTGCCCAAGCGATGCCCGCTGGGAGGTGCGACCTCTTCTCGGGCAGCGGGAGGGGCTGCCTTGCTCCTCCCTGGACCACTTCCTTTACCTCTCACAGCGCCCCCGTGTGGTGGATGCGGTAACTCCCTTGTAATTTGTCTGGTGGGTGAAGCCAGGGCGGTGGGGCCCACGTCTGTATATAGCGCCTGCATCATTGACGGATGTGGCCCCGACAGCCACTCACACACCTCACCCCTTCTGTAGAAATCCTGGTCACAGCGAGTGATGGTTTAAAAGCCCGTAGCCATGGCGACCCACTTTGGATTCAACCTACATAGCAATGATTTCGTGTGTCTCCACTTGGTTAAATGAGCGGTTTGGTGCCTTGGTTCTTTGAAGTACTGGAAATGTTTATTTCTTCTTGCCTCTTGTTCTTTCAAGCTTGAAATTCCTCTGCACATCAAAGTGTTCAGAATGCCCTCAAACTTGTCTCCAGAGGCATGGATGGGAGATGCTTCTCCTTTGGGAGGTTGAAACTTGTGTTCCGTTCTAGAGTTTGGAGGTGTTTGGAAAAGCAGACACCGAGACAGAGAGCCTTTCTCTCAGCTGAGCAGAAATTTATGTTATGTTTTTGTAGACTTTGGTTATTCTGAGTGGGAGTAGCTGAAGTCTACGTGGCGTTCGGTGGGCAGTGGTTTTATCTGCTGGAACCTATTGTTTTTATGGTTTTAAGGAATCTTAGTGAAATAATTCGGTGTTGCCAGATCCAAGAGGACTTTTTCCCCCATGGTGTTTTGTGTGTAATGAATGTATGTGCACACCATGAGGAGAGACACGACCACACTGCATTGCAAATTAGCTCATCTTTCTAAAGAGTCTCTTACTTCGTCATTATTTATTTAAATTGAAGTATGACTGATTTACAATGTTGTGTTACTTTCCAGTGTACAGCATAGTGATTCAGTTATACACACACACACACCTATATATACTTTGTCATATTCTTTTTCATTATAGAAGATTACAGGATATTGAATATAACTTGCTGTTCTATACAGTAGGGCCTTGCTGTTTATTAATTTTATATATAGTAGTTTGTATCTACTATCCCAAACTCCTAATTTATCCTCCCCTTTGGTAACCATACATTTGTTTTCTATGTCTGTGAGTCAGTCTCTGTTTTGTAAATTCATTCATTTGTGGCATTCTTTAAGGTTTCACAAATAAGTGATATCACATGTTTTTTGTCTTTCTCTGTCTTACTGACTTAGTGTGATCATCGCTATTACCTGGCCATTAAAAAATGTAACCTGATTACCTAGATAACTTTTTCATTAACCCATTTTTTTTTTTAAAAAGAAGAACACAGAGTTCTCAATTTCTTGTGCCCTGTCCCTCTTTGTCCCAACCTACCAGTGATGTCTGCCCTCACGCACCTGTCTCCTGTTTGCTCCAGGAACTGAGGACGAGCTGCCCTTTCCTGTTCACGGCCCTGGCCTCCATCTGCATGTGTCCTGGCCCCACCCCTCACTCCCTCTGGCCCTCTCTTATTCTAAGGAAGTATTCCACGACCCTGTGGAATCTTGCTGTTTCTTCTCTTCACCTTTAGCTACACTCTCTTGGGACTAGTCTACACCCTGGCCCTCACTTACTCAGGACTCCTCCACCAGCCCACGGAAAGCACTCTTGCTAAGGTGGCTTGCCTGGGACTCTGCAATTTTCCATGCTCACATTTCCAGGGGCATGAGGCACCCCCTTTCCCCCCAGGACGGTCCTACAGAGATCTCACACTCAGGATGGTGAGGAATGAACTCCCCTTCCTTCTCTGTACGTCAGCTTGTCTGCTGGGATTTCACATGTCAATGGGGGGGGGGGGCACGATTCATCCAGGTGCGCAAGACAGGAAACCTGGACGTCGTCCTCACCTCTGCCTCCTCTCCCCATTCTACTGCCGACTCAGTGGAGCTTACTTTCTTACTGGCCTGCCTCCTGAGTCGCCTCCCATCAGCAGTCAGCGGCCCCAGCCTGGGCCCATGTCTCTCTTCCAGGACTATGGCAATAGCCCATCTGTTGTTTCCTTGCTTCTCCTTTGAAACTCTCTCCAGACTATGAATAGAGTGAACATCCAAGGTGGGAATCTGACCATGCAAGCTCGTCGAGACGCTTCTGTGACTGCTGATGAGTCGTGGATCACATCCAAGCTCTCAGCATGGCATACAAAGCTGGCTCCATAACCTGGACCCTGTTCATACCTCCGGCCTCATTTCTGGCCACGCTGGGATCTAGAAGTACTGGGCAACTTGTATTCTCCAGTGTCTGCATGCCGGTCATGCCCATGGCCTTGACAGATATGGTTCCCTTCACCAGGGATAATTCCCCATTTCTCAACTGCCTGACAAACTCCTACTCAACCTGCAAAACCCTCACTCTGTATCACCACAGCTTCTTCCAAAGACAACTTCTTCCCAGAGGCAGAGTAAGTCGCACTCCTCTGGAGCTCGCAGAGGCCGCTCTCATTTCCCCCATGACTCTTTTGTCATTGTTTGCTTCCTGGCTCTTCTCATTCCCTGGACTGGAACCATCCTGAGGACACCAGCAGTCTATGCACAGCTCGACTTCTAGCACAACATGGAACGTGTAGATTCTCAGTAAATGTGTTGAATTGAGACCTCCAATATTCTAGGAAAGTACAAAGAAAGAAAACCCTTGGTCCTGGTCCTTAGGCCTCTTGACAGCTAATAACATTCAAAGAGAAGAACCTGGCGGGGTCCCAAGAGACATCGCAGAGCCCTGCTCTCCCTTTCTAGGTGGTTGGCTGCACTCACGTTTCCTTTTTTGGTCAGAAGCCCTGAGCTGGATTTGGCTTTAACGTGTACTGACTCTGAACCTCCCAGAGCTTCAGTTTGCTGAAGGAAGCGAAGCTTCGATGGGACAACGGGGTGCTCTGTGACCCTCGGGGACCACGACAGAGCCCCCTTCCCGCCGCGCAGCACCTGCGCTCCGTCTCCGCCTTGAGCACGCGGGTGGTGGGTGCCCGGTGCGTGCGCGGAGCCAGCTCCGGAGGCCGATGCGCTGGCCAGTGTGTGGCTTCAGCTGGAAATGGGTGACGACGTGATCAGCTGTGTTGCTTTATTGGGGCGATGGCTGAGGGCCGTGATTGCGTCTTTTGGGATGTCTAAGGTTGGACACGCGATGGGGCGGCAAGGTGGAGGCTGTGGGGTGGGCTCTGTTTTGATGCAGAGTGTTTGTCGGCAGTTCCTGGGAGAGGGTGGGGTGGGGTGGGAGTGGGTGGCGGGGATTGGGTGGGAGTAGGAAGGAATGGGATTTGGGCTGGGTGGGGGGCCCGGGAGAGCAGGCAGGTCTCCCTCCCCGGTTGCTGCAGTTGCAGGAGTGAATACACTCGCAGCCACCCGTTGTGTTAGCCGTGGCACAAGCCAGCAGTCACATCAGCACCCAGGACGGCCTGGCACCCAGGAGTGCCCCCCAGGACACGACGGGCAGCGTGTGAAGGACATGCCCATCTCGAGGGGACTCAGGCCCAGCACCACTGTCCGCCTCCGTAATACCTGGTGGGGGGGCTCCCGAGTAACACCTGAACTGACTTGATCCTGAAGCCGGTGTAACTCCTGTCAGGACTTACTAACCAGGTCCGGCCTTGCGGACACTTCCTGGGTCCTCAGTTTTCTTTTCTCCGCAAGATCCCTATGAACTGGTCATACAACATGCCACGTGTTTTGTGCCAAGTTCCTCTGCAGACACTGGCCTTCTGCCATTCAGGTGGCTCCAGGCAGTGGCCACCTTCTGCTGACTGCCCTCGCCTAGAGGGGTCTCACCGGTGGCTGCAGCCTCCCTCCCAGACCAGCTCTCTCTACCAGCTCGACTGCTTTCCTCTCCACCCGTACACACTCAGTCACTCCCTCCTGCCCGGTGATACTGAGCGCCTATTAAGCCCGCCACCCTGCTCAGCCCAGGTCTATAAAGGTGCCCCACCAGGACTCAGTCCCCGCCCTTGAGAGCTCGTGAGAACCCACCGCGGGGAGGGAGCTAGGTTCTCTGCAAACAAATCCTGGGGCCCTCAGCACGGGTATCAGTATAAAGCTGCTTAGCCCCTTGCAGGGAGAAAATGCAGTGTCATCAATAAATAGAAAGTACTTATGGGGGAGGGTGTAGCTCAGTGGTAGAGTGCGTGCTTAGCATGCACGAGGTCCTGGGTTCAATCCCCAGTAACTCCACTAACAAAAAAGAAAAAAATAAAATACTTATTATACTCATGAATTGTCTTAGTGCCATCGAGCATCTTCCAGGACAGGTGCTATTTGGATATGAAACTCTTGGTGTCCTTATTAGACTCAAAAGCACCTGATGACTGTCCACACGTACATAATAACATGTGTTTTCTTGGATAAGGTGTTTGTCGGTGAAAGATTTTAGTAGATGAGCTGTGTGTGCAAGCAGAACTTTCTTGTTAAGATTTTTTTCGGGGGAGGTAATGAGATTTATTTATTATTATTATTTTTTAATGGAAGTACTGGGGATTGAACCCAGGACCTCACGCATGCTAAGCATGCACTCCACCACTGAGCTGTATTGTCCCCCTCCAGAATTTTCTAAACCCTCTTTGGGTAGCCAAGGGCAACAGACATCCTGGGATAAAGGCAGAGCACAGAATGCAACCTTGGCCAGGTGCATCTCTCAAAACTCACCTCACCTGGGTAAGCACAGATTTGCTTATCACTGTATTGATTAGAGCAGCTCCTTCTCTCAGGACTAGGAGGTGCCCCGTTGCACATGCAGGCGGACAAACAGCCAGTGTGCTTTCCGATCCCTTGCCATGGGAGAGAGGAGAGGACTTGGCCTTGCGAGCCTCAGAGGCCAGGCCTATACAGCGATTTCTTTCCTCTTTCCCTTAAGGCAAGGGATTCTGTTTTGTAACCGGCCCTGCCTTCAAAAGTGGGCCTGGCCTCCAGGCTGCGAGGCTGCGAGGACTCCAGCCAAACTTTGAAATGACATTGGGGGCCAGTCATTATGAAAAGCCCGGAACTCGGGGGGGAAGAAAGCTGACTTTGCTAGTCACTGAGGAGCCCACCAAGTATGGAGGGAACTTTTCAAACTGATCAAATGAAACCCCAGGCCCTGAGCTGGGGACCTCGGGCCGGGCCGCTGCCGCGGTGAGGAGCAGGTGGGAGAGCTCTGGGCGGGTGAGGTGTGCGAAGCACAGGTGAGCAGGTGGCCGGATCTCTGCAGGTGCCCTGAGGCATGGAGCCACCGTGCGGTTCGTTCAGGGAAGCAGTGTTGCAGGAAACGTGGCCCGTGTCCCTGTCACCTGTAAGCGGAGGGGCTGAGAGGATGACCCACGCCTGTTCCTGCAGGACTGACCTTGCTGGTTTCCGTCGATGGAAGTTGATGCCAATCAGTGCAATTTCCTCTGCAGCAATAATTAACCCGCGGGAATCTTGCCCGAGCAGGTGGTTTCAGGTGAATGGTGTGGAGATGTTGGAGGGAGATTAGCATTTTTCAGCCCTCACTGTGATTTGCTGTCTATTTCAGTGGGTGTGTGGTTCCACCTCATTACTATAAAAAAGCCTCTGCTAGGCAGGGAAGACTGTGTTTAGATGGAGGGCCTGGGATGCTGATCTACTCTGAGGAATTGTGGCAGGCTTGGCCCCCATCTGGGTGTCCTCTGTTTCCTGATGGGTCAGGGCTGAGCTTTGTCATCGCTCATGTCTATACTGTGTCCAGCCCAGGGACCTACAGTCCTATTCACCTTCATGATTCAGAGGCCTGCCTGGGGGTTGGGGGAAGCATCTAGTCCGTTGGCCCGAGCTTGGCCAACGGATGAAACGTGGTCCTTGTCTCCAGTTGTTCGGAGGACAGGACTGCCTCCTCACTCTCTACCGCGGGGCTATGCCCTCCCCTCTCCTTATACTGAAACCAAATCCTCCCGCCCTCGGCCCCCGTCACATTCTCTGCGGCTTCTTCTCATTTCCATCAAGCATTTGGACACATCTTTAATTGGTTCTTCACACGTCTCAGGAATATCAATGAGAGAAAGCAAGTCTGTTGTCCGCGTCTCACTGATGGGGCTGTCCGGGCACAGAGCAGGGACGCCGGTCCCCCGCGGCCGTGGGGTCGGGTTGAGAGCTGGGTGACCCACGTGCCCCCTGAGCACCAGCACCCTTCCCCTTCCTGGAGGGTGTGCTTGGAAAGGGCCAGTTAGTCCAACCCTGAGGAGCCCAGGGTCCCCAGTCAGGCTTCCAGAAATCCAGCATTGACTCCGGCTTCCAAAATTATGAGTTTGCATTTTCTTTACCTGCACGAGGGGGCTGATCCTGCGGGGGGTTCTCTGGGTGTGAGAGTGGTGAGCTCATACCCAGATGCCTAAAAACACCAAGGCAGTTGCTGCATACAATGATTATCTGTCAAGTCTGAGTTGAGTTTCTTAGGACAAGAATATTATATTTGCATTTAAGCCTGTTTTCACTGTGGGATGAAAGGCTGGCTTCCCTTTACAGGCATTTCGAGTCCGAGGGGACGGCTGGTGATATGGACGTGTTTGTGTCCCCCCCAATTCACATGCTGAAACCTAACCCCCAAAGTGATGTATTAGGAGGTGGGGGCCTTTGGGAGGTGATGAGGTCAAGAGGGTGCAGTCCTCGTGAATGATGTTAGTGCCTTTGTAAAAGAGCCCCCCCAGGGCCCCCCCACCCCTTCTGCCCTGAGAGGACACAGCGAGAAGATGCTGTCTGTGAACCAGGAAGCAGACTCTCGGACACCAGATCTGCTGGCGCCTTGATCCGGGACTTCCAGCTTCTCATACTGTGAGAAACAAATGCTTGTTGCTAATAAGCCACATGGCTTATGGTGTTTTGTTATAGTGGAGTGACAGGACTAAGGCAGCCCTAGCAAACTGAGGCAATGTTTCCAAGGGAAGTAGATTTCAGTAAAGTCTCGCAGAGATCTTCAGTGTGCATGCGTCATTGAAGTGTGTGGCCGTGGCACCTCTGTGTTGTAAGTGAAGACATCCTGTGCCACCCTCTAAGCTGTCTGGGGAAGGAATCAGATCAAAGAAAGAACTTCAAGCTCCCGGCTCTGTGTCTTTCCTTGGAGTGACTGAAGGCCTTCCCGGCTGCTCTGTGTCCGGGTCTAGCCTTCAGGATTGAACATGCGGGGCAGGGACGGTGGCTGGAGCTGGTCCTGGGTTTCCCTGAGTCCCTCGAAGAACATTCTAAGTGCGCGAGAAACCATGTCTGAACCCCCTTCAGCAGTAGCTTTGCTGCTAGAGAACACTAGCAAAGAGTGAGTTAAAAAGGATGCTTCCGAGCTCAGAATTCCCGCCCCCACCCGCCGGCGTATACAGTCACTTCATATTTGACAAGAAAGCCAAGAACACCCAATGGAGAAAGGGTAGTCTCTTCAACAATGATGTTGAGAAAACGGGGTAAACATATGCAGTAAAATGAAGTTGGACCCCTATCTTACACCACTCACAAAAATTAACTTGGAATGGATCAAAGACTTAAATGTAAGACCCCAAACTGTAAAACACCTGGAAGAAAACGGTGAAGAAGCTTCTCAAACTTGGCATCGCAGTGAGTTTTTTGGATGTGACACCAAACGCGCACACACACACACACGAAACAAAAGTAAAAGTCAAGAAGCAGACTGACTGCATCAAACTTAAAAAGCTTCTTCACAGCAAAAGAAAAAAATCAATAAGATGAAAAGGCAACCTACAGAGTGGGAGAAAATATTTGCAAATCATGTATTGGATATCCAAAGCAAACAAGCAAACAATTAGGTTAAAAAATGGGCAGGGGATCTAAATAGACATTTTTCCAAAGAAGACATCCAAGTGGCCAACGGGTGCCTGAAAAGATGCTCAGCGTCACTAATCATTGGGGAAATGCAAATCAAAACCATAACGGGCCATCGCCTCACGCTGTTAGAATGGCCATCACCAAGAAGACAAGAGATAACAGGTGTTGGCGAGGATGTGGAGAAACTGGGAACCCTAGTGCACTGCTGGTGGGGATGTCAAATGCTTTAGTCACATCGGAAAACAATACAGAGGTTCCTCAAAAAACTAAAAATAGAACTACCATATGACTCAGCAAATCCATTTCTGGGTGTATGCCCAAGGGAAATGAAATGAAAACAGGGTATTGAAGCGAGGTCTGCACTCTCCTGGCTAGTGCAGCGTTAGTCACAGTAGTCGAGATGTTCACAATGAAGTGCTCACCACCAGATGAATGGATGAGGTGTGGCACGTGGATACACAGATACGGTGGAATATTATTCTGCCATGACAAAGATGGACATCCTGCCATTTGGGACAACGTTATGTTAAGTCAGACAGAGAAAGACAAGTACTATGTATCATGTGCATGTGGAATCTGAAAAGGTGAAGCTCACACAAATGGAAAGTAAAACGGTGGTTTCCAGGGGGTGGGGTGGGGGGAGCTAAGAGAGTTGTTTAGGGGTGAAAACTTGCAAAGCGGCACATAAAATCTGTCATGGAGGTCTGATGCACATTACAGTGGACGGCAATATTGTCGTATGCTCATCCAACTTGCTAAGAGGCCACATCTGAGTTATTCCCACCACAAAAAAGAAATGATAATTATGTGACAAGCTAGAGGTGCTAACAATTAGAGGTGCTAATAATTGCTACAATGGCAATTATATTGCAATATGTAAATATGTCAAATCAATAAGCTGAACACTGTAAATTTACACAATGTTATATGTCAAATGTATTTCAAAAAAAAACCAAAACAAATAAAAGGAGGATTCTGCACACTGAGCTTCCAGCCCTGCAAGTGTAGGAAGCAGGGCCTCCTTCTCCCCCCTGAATTGTGATCTCGATGGTTCACCAGGAGCTCAGCTCCCTGGCCGTGCCCCCTCCCGCAGAGACGTTGCCTGCCCTGGTGAGCCTCACTTGTTGCCCCTGCCCCAGCCTTCTGGGACCCTCAGCGGGCGGGCCTTGGCTTGGAGACAGAGGCAGTAGGGATGCAGTCATTCTAAGGCTGAAGAATTTCTTGGACACACAGCAGACGTTTGTTCTGTCTGCCTGGTGCCGGACACCGTGCCATATGCTTTGACATCAATTCCATTGAACCCTTTTGACAATCCTGTGAGCTAGGAGTTCTTGTCTCCATTTAAGACATGAGGAAACCGAGGCTTAGAGGGACAAAGAACACACACCTGTGAGGGGCTGCCACGGCTCTAGAATATCCTTCTTTGGATGTCAAGGGTCGTATGTGGAGGTCACCTGGTATGTTGCCGCAATGGTCAGCACTCTGATATGTGATTTGCTTTCTATTCCTTTGAAATCTGCATTGTGGCCTGTATCCTTGCATCCTCGAGGGTGGAGCCTGCTGCTCTGAGAGGAGGTGGGAGACTCCCACCCAACTGGAGCCTGGGGTGGGGCTCCAGGGAGAGTGGCCAGGTTTAGCAAAGGAAGATGCAAGATGACGCTCAGTTAAATTTGAACTGGATTTCAGATAAATAAGGAATACTTTTTTTAGTCTAAGTATGTCCCATGCAGTATTTGGGATATACTTATGCTAAAAACTATTCCTTGTTACTCTAAAATTCAAATTTAACTGGGTCTCCTGTAACGGTAACTAGGCAACCGTCGCTCCAGGTGAAGCTTTAGTTGATACAAGGCTGAAGGAGGCTCCCTCTGCAGAGGCTGGGACTGGCTTCAGCTTTGCTCATGAATTTTGCTGGCGCTCCAAAACTCTTTCTGAAATCAGCCTCAGCATGTATAATTGAGGTTTCAAACTGGCAACTTGGGCAGGATCTAACCGACCTTGTTGTGTTTGGCGGGCATGATGTTAATAAAAACAACGTTGTCAATTTTTAAAGAACCAGGAGTTTTCCCATTCAAATCTAAATTTCCAACATTCTTTAAAAAAATTCACATCTGCCCTGCTGAGCCATTAAGACCACATGGCAGCAAAGGGGAGGGTACAGCTCAGTGGTAGAGCACGTGCTTAGCATGCACAAGGTCCTGGGTTCAATCCCCAGGACCTCCACTAGATAAATAAGTAAACGTAATTACCTTTCCCCTAGAAAAAAACCACCTGGCAGCAGTCATCTGGGGCTAAGTTCCAGTGTCCCTCTTAGGCAGGGCATGCACTCTCTAGGGTGTCCCGTCCCTCTGGCTGCCTGTGGAGACATCCATGCCACTTACTAGCTGCCTGTCCAGCCCCTGCAGGCACTGAACGCTTGACTCCTGATCTATACCATATACAGAAAGTCTCCTTCTTGCAGTGACAGCAAAAATCTCAAGAGTTGTCAATGCACTGGCTCCACCCATTTCTCCCATGTTATTGGATCTCCCTCTCTGAAGTGATGCCCATGCATGGGGCGCTGGTTCCCCGCTTCTGCCATGGCCCATGCTGTCCCTCCCCCCAAGGAATGCCAGCTTGACCCCTGAAGGCCAGTCCACCCGCATGACTTCAACTATGGCTCCAGGAAGCCCCCCGCCCACCCCGAAGCCCTCTGATGCACCTCCGGAATCACACTGCCATTTGGCTGAATTTCTTCCTCATCCAGATTAAGAAATGGAAAATGTGACCCTCAAGGATTGCGCACAACTAAGACTGTGTAAAACTGCGAGTAGAACTCAGGCAACAGGGCCGTGGGACTTTCTCACCCACCACGCGCTCCTCCCGAGGCCCCAGCCTCAGGGCTGTCAGCGTCCTGCCACCAGGTGCTGAATGATTCCCTCTGACGGACTGATGAATTGATTACGGAAACACTCGGCGCCTGGCAAAGCCGTCCTCGCTCTGTTGAACAAACCATCTTTATGCCTGGCAGTCTCTAAAGCTTGGACGGGGGCAGCTTGCTGTAGTCTTCAGATCACTTAGGAACATCTGGGAACCGCTGGACAGGGGATGAGGATCTGGGAACAGTGCCCGGAGCTGGCACGTGGAAAGGGCGGGGGCAGGTGCTAGGGGGTTTATATAACCTGAAGCAGGGGTGGGCAAATTACAGCCTGCCCACCGCCCGTTTTTATAAATAAAGTTTTATTGGGACATAACTATGCTCACTCCTGTAAATACCGTCTATGATGCTCCCATGCTACAAAGGTGGGGTTGAGTGGCTGCAACAGAAACCGTACAGCCTGCTAATCCTAAAACATTTACCATCTGGCTCTTTCGAGAAAGCTTTCTGCCCCCAGATGTAAACCACGAGAGAGCCCCCCTGTTGGGTGTCTGTGTCCCCACTTAGCAGAAGGGGAGCGGATGCCCAGAGATCTCACCACCCGCAGTGCGGGGGGGTGGAACTCGGTTATTCCAGCCCCAGGCCCAGCGTCCTTTGACCAAATGCCCACGGGCCAAAGCACGGATCGCACCTGCTTGTCCAGCTCTTCCCTCCTCTGAGTGTCTCAGGCCAGCAGCTCTGAGCTCCTTGCTGGTTTCCAAACGTGCTATGCAACTTTACACACATGTTGGTGTCTCTTTTTTTAACTGAAGTAGAATTGATTTACAAGGTTGTGCAGGTTTCTGGTGCGCAGCATAGTGATTCAGTTATGTGTGTATATATACATATTCTTCTTCATTATAGGTTGTTACAAGCTATTGAATGTAGTTCCCTGGGCTCCACAGTAAGATCGTGTTGTTTGTTTCTATGCAGTAGTTTCTACCTGCTAATCCCAGACTCCTAATTTATCCCTCCCCTCTCTCTCCTCTTTGATAGCAGTGAGTTTGTTCTCTATGGGAGTCTGTCTCTGTTTCGTAAACAAGCTCATTTGTGTCATTTTCTTAGATTCCACATGTAAGGGGAAACGTCATTCACAAAGATACCAGCGCTGCCACGCATTTACACGTTGGCACATTTGTGAATGACGTTGCCTTTTCACCAAGTCCCCAGTCCTCCTTCATGATGCACCTAAAACCTCACCTCCTCTGTGCAGGTTTCTCTGACTTTGTCAGACGAGCTAGTAGGAATGAGAGCCTGTGTTGCAGGTTTCTTTGCGCCCTGGACTAGGCAGGCCCCTGGCTGCTGGTTCTATTTATCGTTTTATGACAACTGTATGAGGTAGGCTGAGAGGGTTAAGCAGCCTGGCCATGTGGTCCCAGAGCTAATCAGGTTCGGACCCAGAACTTGGCCTGGGCCTGCCTGGAGTCCGAGTTGAGCAGTTCCCACTAGGATCCGTGCACTGCCCCTTTTCTGTTCCCGCTGCAGACCTGGCTGGAGAACTGGGCTCAGCCTGGTGTGACGGCGTCTGGCTCCCGGAGGCCGGGAGCGCCTGGGAGACAATGAGCCCCTCCACGTGCGGCTGTGACCTGACACTTGAAGTGACTCAGGAAACGTTTGCTGACGGAATGACGGCATCTGGACTGTATCGCACCGACCTTGAACCTCCTCTCATCGCTCTGCCCATATTATTTCAATAGCATTTAGCAATCTGGGGAGACAGAGGTTCCCCGGAACCCCTTCCTGTCTCTCACCACCTCCCCGCCTCTGTGTGGACTGTGTGCAGCTGACAACCTGGGCCTGGGTCTCACCTGGTGTTTAGATATTTTACTTTGGTCACTTGGTATCCACTCCTTTACTAGCATTTCAAAAAGGTCCTTATGTTTCATCCATAATTGAGTAGAGGTTTGCAGCTGTGAATAAAAGCTGGCTTAAAAGTAAAAAGGACAAAACAACTCCTTTCGCAGTCTGCCTTCCTCCGGAGAAGTCCCCCACTCCGAGCAGACAGTGCAGAGAGCCGTGTGTGAGTGCACGCCGCCTGTGGGTTTCCTCCAACTCCAGAAAGGGGAAACGTGGGGGACCACCATCCCTCACTGATAAATAGCAACGGTGACAGCAACGACAGTGACTTCTCCACTCTCGCTCTGCGGTCGGCACACTGCACCTTGCATGTGATGTGATGGGTGCTGGGGTGTAGACTGGGCTCGGTCCCCACCTGCCGAGGCTCACAGCCAAGTGGGACACACCGCAGCCAATCGAGATTAGGAAGGTGATCTCAGATGAGGGGTCCCACCCAGCCTCGGGGTGGAAGGTGCAGGACAGGGCCCCGGGAGAGCTTAGAGGGAAGGCGGCAGCAGCTGGACCTCGAGCGTTGGCTGGGCCTGGCACGGGGCTTGGATAGACACTGCTGTGTCCAGAACTAGTGATGGCGGGAGGAGGATTCAAACTCGGGTCTCTGCTGGTTTTGCCTTCAGAGGAACGGCGGAGTTGGGGGTTACCTGGGGCACACCCACATGCTTTCAGGTCCCTGCTGGGGGGTCGGAGGACCACAGGGAGGTGTGACGGAGCACCCAGCCCTGCCCCAGCCCCTGCTTCCTTCTCTCCCCTGACTAAGGGAAGATCATCCTTTCCTGCAACAACTAAACAAATGAAAGGGATAAAGGATCTACTGGCTTCTGTTGTCTTGCATTTTAGTGGACGCTCGGATGTGTGTGTCTGGGCAGCATGACGGAAGAGTGTGGAACTGTCTCTCAGCTTGGAAATCGACCCATCCCATCAGGATTTCTGTGCTGCGGGAGCCTTCTCCTCCTGGATGCGGGAAGGGACCAGGAGGTCCCAGGTAGAGTCAGGGTCCTGGCGCAGGTTCAGGGCGGGCCACGGGACGGCCAGGAGGAGCCAGTGACCTTGTTTCTCATCTCAGTTGGCTGCTACTTTGCTATGAGACCAGGGTCGTTCATCCTGGGCTATGTAGCCCCACCCCGTCTCCTTCACTGCGGGTGAGGACAAAACAGCTTCGGGCATATGATCGTGGTTCACCGTATCTAAGAGCCCCAGGGGTGTGGTGTGGACCCATCGCCTCTTGTTCCAGGAGAAAAGGAAAGGATACAGTGAGCCGGGTCTGGGCCAGGTCCCAGCTGACGCTTAATCCTGTGTCTGGCCTCCCTCCGTGGGTTTCCCTTTGGTTTTGAGAGGGGACTAAGCGTTTCTGGTTCAGTATTCCTAGTCCCAGTGATAACAGGGGCTGTGAATTATGGACACAGCAGCAAATGTTTTTAATCTTCCATGAAACAAAACCAGGGTGTTTTCTGCACCAGGGGCCAAGGCCAGGGGAGGCAGCCGACAGCTGCTCCGATACGGTGAACGCTGGCTGACGTCAATGAGAGCCGGTCCGGGCCAAGGACTCCACTTAGGAAGCTTAAAAGTGATACCGAAAACAAATTTGCATTTTTTCCTTTCACGGGGAGCTCGGCGACTCTCGGCTGACATGTTTTCCCCGGCCCTGGCAGCTGGCGTGTGGAATAAAACTGGCCGGCCGTGTGCTGGGGAGGCAACTCCAGCTTTGGTTTCCTGCTGCCCCTTTAAACGTGTGTTCTGCGGGGCTCATGTTCCCTGGCCCGGGATGAAAGGCCCTGGAAGGAGCTGCCTTTTCTGCTCCTCTTAGGAAACAGTCTGTCCTAAGGTCACTTCCAATGGAAAACAGTCTCAAATTTGGAATTTGAATGTGCAGGCCAAGATATTAGTCAAAACTCTCAACTTGGACATCTGATTCTCCCCCCGCGTCCAGCTTAGCTTGCTTGGGGCTGGAAGCCTGCGTGGGAAAGGGGGCTTCTGTGCTGGACCCCTGTGCTCACACCGACTCCCCTACCCCCAAGGAGGATGCTGAGGTGCTCGGGGAGGGGAAGGCCAGGTGAGCTCTTACTTGAGTGGGTGCAGAGGGAGCTGACTGAGGTTTCAACTGAACTTTCTTCTGGGGGGCCCTTCTAAGGCTCTGTACGTCTTTGACTTGGGGCAGGGGAGGTGTTCTTTTCCTTGGTGGTCACTTGTAACTCCTTCCTCTGTCCTCCTTAGGGTTTACCTCCAGCTTCTTGCTGCTGGGGTCTCTGCCCCTCCAGGCAGAGATGGTGAGTGTGGAAGAGACCGTAACAGCTCCCTCCCATCGTGGTCCACATCTAGCTCTAACCCTCATGGGCCTCTTGCCCTGACACACCCCACGAGGGGGGGTGACCCCGATTCAGGTGCTTGCTCCTGGCCCCACCACAAAAGCAGGAGTCACCCTGCATCTTAATCAGTTCCTGGTGGAGGCTGTAACACATTACCACCAACTCGATGGCTTGAAAGCAAAGAAACGGACTCTCGGGCAGTTCAGAGGACAGATGCCTGAAGTCAGTTTCCTGGGCTGACACCCAGCATCAGGAAGGCTGAGCTCACTCCCGCGGCGCTGCGGGAGAGTTTGCTCTGTGCCTTTCTCGGGCTGCTGGTTGCTGCCAGCGTTCCTTGGCTCCTGGCCCTGTCCCTCCAATCTCTGCCTCTCTGGTCACATCGCCTCCTCCTCTGTGTGGTTACATCTCCCTCTGCCTCCCTCTTACAGGCAAACATGTAACTGTATTTCAGGCTCATCTGGATAATACAGGCTAACCTCCGCTTCCCAAGATCTTGAACATAATCACGCCGATAGAGGCTCTTTCTGAATGAGGTCACATTTAGTTTCCAGGGACTGGACCTGGCATCTGTGGGGCATTTATTCAGCCCAACCTCCCGCCCTGGGTTTCCTGGCTGGGAACAGGCCCCAGCCCTTCCTGCCCTCAGCTGGAGGGAGTCACATGGTAAGCTCTCCAAGTAGCTTGGTGGAAACCCCAAAATGTTTGTGGGGGAGGCAGCCCCCCACCTGCCCTTCAGGAAGCACAGCATTCTCCAAAGACACTCCTCTCTGAAAGCCCTCTTCTCAAAATCCTGTCTCTCAACGAGACGACTTGTTACATCCTCCAGGGGGGCGGGGGTGCTCAGGGTTACAGACGTTGACTTTCTCCTGTGAGCCCTTCTCCTTGCTTTGGAATCACAGCACAAGTAGCTTGGCCCCCTGAGTGTCACACTTCACATGCTGTTACCTTTGTGATGGTGTGATTCGTGGTTGGGGGCCTTCAAGGTCCCGCCTGCACAAGCTGCCCACAGAGGGGCCACGGGGCCTGGGATCTAGCCCAGCTCTGCCTGACAAGTTTGGCATGGATGCCTCGATCCGTGGGGAGCACAGTCCCCACCACCCCGAGTCCACCTCAACTGGCTCTCATACCGTCCAAGGACTTGCCAGTGGGAGGTGCAGAGAGGCCGGGGGCTGCAACGTGACTGTGGAACTCCGGTGACAAATGACACAGGCCACTTCCATCTTCGGGTTTCCAACTTGCAACTGCTGTGCAGATCTAGAAGTTTCCTGTTCCATGGGCGAGCAGACAATCATTGGATTAGGGTTTAATGTTTGTGTGAACTCAGCTGAGATGGACAAGCTGGCCTGGAAAGAAAACCTACTCCCCAGCTCTTGGAACATGGATCCAGGTTTTAGGGAAGAAGATGATACAGATTTGTTTGGAAGGTTCTGGAAGGCTCAGGTAATAAATCCTTTAATTGCCTGTGAGGACTAGCAGCCTGCCTCTTGGCTGCTAGAATAGGGGCTGGAAAATCAGAAGACGTGGGTTAAATTCCTAAAGACTTGGGGAGGCTGGTTAACACGAATCCCGTTCGTTCACAGAGCTGCCTGGGAAACCAGCAGTTTCTAGAAGAAGCAGCTGACAGATTCCACTCAAGAGATAGTTCAAAATGGCAACGGCATCAAGGGCTGAGCTTGCTCAGGAATCTATCCCCTGCCTCGACTGTTTTTTTTTTTAACTGAACATTTCTTTTCCCCACTTCTCTACTCTTATCATTGCAAAACCCCCACCCATGATGCTGGAAAATTTAAGCCGTCTCATCTTCTCTCTGACTCACCTTGTTCTTGGTTCTCAGGGGCTCGGAGGAGGGTCCACGCTGAGTGGGCCCGTCTCTCTGATTTGGATTATCCTGGGGCAACACTAGGAAGACGGGGAGACAGCCTTTCTCCAGGGGGACCAGCCTGGAACCCGTTACCTCCTGGTGCCTCAGTCTGCTTGGACAGTCAGAACCAAGGGCCACGGGCTGGCGGGGCTTCGACAGCAGAAGTCAGTTTCCTCACCGATCTGGAGGCTGGAAGTCTGAGATCAAGGAGTCGGCAGGGCTGGCTCCTTCTGAGGCCTCTCTCCTTGGCCTGCAGACGGCTGTCTTCTCCCTGAGTCCTCACATGGTTGTCCCTCTGTGTGTGTCTGTGTCCTGATCTCCTCTTCTTATAAGGACACCATTCATATTGGATTAGGGTCTACCTTAATTCTTTTTTTTTTTTCCTGGGGGGTTGGGTAGGTAATTAGGTTTTTTTATTTATTTCTGTAATGGAGGTGCTGGGGATTGAACCCAGGACCTCGTGCATGCTGAGCACACGCTCTACCACTGAGCTCTACCCTCCCCCTAGGGCCCACCTTAATGACCTCATTTAATCTAAATTACCTCTTTAAAGACCCTGTTTCCAAATGTGGTTGTTTGCTGACATGCTGGGTGGTAGGACTGTAACAGATCAACTGGTGGGGGACAGAATTCAGCTCACCACACTTGGGAACCCCTGATCTGAGCTCAGCCACTCTGGACCAAACTGGGATTGACTTCTGGAGGAAGAAGTGGGGATGGCCATCCTTTCCTACTCACAGCCGAATTCCACCGGCTCCTTCCTCTGACTCCAGCTCCAGCCTCCAGGCGGCTTCCCACACCAGCCCTAAGTCAGGGATAGGCCACTCCTGGTTCTGAGCAGCCTTCTATGCTCCTTTGAGAACTGCCTTTCCCACAGAGGCTCCTTCCTTCCTGGGAAGAGGGAATCTCTTCAGTTCCTGCCGAGTCACCATCAAGTTAAGCACGATGAGTGTAAAGGCTGAACGAGGGCGAAAGGAGATGCAACAGGGCATCGGACAGGGGAGTGGCAAGGAGGTTTGGGGCTGCCTACATGGGAGCATGTGACCCTCCGTGCAGTATTTAAAAACATTTTTTAAAGAATACTTATTTTATTTTAGTACAATTTAATTTCTTTATTTTAGGGGGATGCAGGTAGGTTAATTAATTAATTAATTTAATGGAGGTACTGGGGATTGAACCCAGGACCTCGTGCATGGTGAGCACGCACTGTACCCCTGAGCTGTACCCACCCACCCCTGCACAGTATCTTTAGTGCCAGCTCACAACATACCGCTGTCTCCCTTTGGCTCCCTTACCTTCGTGATTTATAGCCACCCAGTCTCAGCAGGCAATGTGGCGCAATGACCACAGGCCTGGGGGCTGGTTTGCCTCACGTCGCTGCCCACTGCTAGCTGTGTGGCCTTGGCCGGGTTACCTAGTCTCCTCAGGCCTCGGTTTCATCACAGACGAATGAGCGAGGAATGTTTGCCTGAGTGTTGCTGGAGGATTACTTAATACCATGCATACAAAGTGCCTGAAACCTGGTATGAGGCGTGGAATTGTGTCCCCCCAAAGTCATATGTTGAAGCTCTAACCCCAGGGCCTCCGAACGTGACTGTGTTTGGGGACAGGGCCTTTAAAGAGGTGACTAAGATAAAATGAGATCTAGGCCGGGCCCTAATCCAACATGAATGGTGTCGTGATAAGAAGAGGAGATGGGAACACAGTCACGCACGGAAGGAGGACCATGTGAAGATGCAGAGAGATGACGGCCATCTACCCTTTGTTTCAACCGCACAAATGGAACGTAATTATCATTGTTTTACACCATCGGTTTTTTATTTAAATGTATCCACGTGTTTATGCTTTTGTCGGTTCATTCATTCTCTCGTTCAGATCCCCCTCTCCTGGAACCCTTTACTTCTTTCTGAAGTGGGCGAGGGTCTGCGTCGTGGCAAACTCTTCCAGCTGAGGTTATCTGAAAATGCTCTTTTCCCCTCTCCATCTTGAACAATCTCTCCCACTTCGGCTGGGCATGCAAACAGGAGTGGGTTAAATTTCTTCTCCTCTGCTGAGAGAGGAATGGCATTTGGAAACATGTCTCTTGATCACTGGGGATATTCTAGGTCAGCATTTAAATGTCTTTCCTAC
This sequence comes from Camelus dromedarius, assembly GCF_036321535.1. Lineage (NCBI taxonomy): Eukaryota > Metazoa > Chordata > Mammalia > Artiodactyla > Camelidae > Camelus > Camelus dromedarius. The sequence continues at coordinate 3,494,847 of NC_087443.1, forward strand.
ACAACTCATCAATCCATTTCCCCCATTTTTTTCCCACACAGTAACTGAAATGCTGATTGAAAACATTTTTTTTTCCAAAATATTTTTTCACAATTTTTGCAAAAATGCAATCACGCATTTTATGCAGCTGAATTTTGTAGATCCTGCTTATGACGTTATGACAAGGCTTTATCCACCTTCTCTGTTGGTAGCTTGTTATTTGCACTTTAAAGGTTTATGAACAGAAGTTATCAGTTTCAGAGGGGTGTGGCCAGATGGCGGAGCGGGAAGACCCCGAGCTCACCTCCTCCCACGGGCACGCCAAAATCACAACTCTTTATAGAGCAACCCTTGATGAGAATGACCTAGAGACTAGCAGAAAATATTTGCCACAACTGAAAATATAAAGAAGGAACCAAAAGGAGACAAGGAGAGCCAAGACCCACACACTGGGTGGGTGACTCCAAAATGGGAGGATAATCACCACTGAAGGGGTTCTCCTCAAGGATCAAGGGGTCTGAGCCCCACACACAGTCCCCAGCCCAGGGGTCCTGCACTGGGAAGACAAGCCCCAGAACATCTGGCTTGAACGGCCAGTGGGGACCATGTGCCAGAGAGCTGGAGGGCTGTGGGGAACAGAGACTTCCGTCTTAAAGGGCACTACAGAAATCTCACATGCGCCAGGACCCAGCACAGGGAAAGTATGAGAGGACCCTGGGTCAGACCACCTTGCTGATCTTGGAGAACCTTCTGGAGGGTCAGGAGGTAACCAGGATTCCTCTGGGCAACGTACATGCTGGCGGCAGCCAGTTCTGGGAGATTGTTCCAGCACAAAGATACCAGTGCTGGCAGCACCATTTTGGGGTTCTCCTCCCAGCCTACTAGTACAGGGACTTACCTTTCCACCAGCTGCGTGGCACCAATTCTGGGACCCCCTAAGCCGAGAGGTGAGCTGTGTAGGGACCCAGCCCCACCCTCCAGTGGCCCCAGGACCTGGCCTTGCCCGCCAGTCTGTCACCAGCCCCAGGACCCCCCAGGCCCAGGCCAACAAACCTGGGGCCATTCCCAGCCTTCTCAGTGGTGGAGAGTTCATTCATTTATTTATCATTTGTTGCCTAAGCCCTTTGCCAGCAAGCGCTCTGCTGAGCATGAACATATCTTCAGATGACCACTGGGTCTCAGGGAGTCCCCATTTCCAAAGGCCTGGAAATGAGCATTTTGTTGGACTCACTGCAGAGCATAGGGTTTAGCTGAAAAATCAAGGCTGTGGAGTAAGACGGGCTTGACAGCTCCACTCGGCACTTAGCGCGGTGTGTGCTGCTTGGCGGGCTTCTTCAATCCCGTGAGCCTGCGGGTTTTATCATTTATGCCGCCCTGTGCTCCGGTTAGGCACAGCACAAGTGTCTGCTGAAGAAATCTCCACTGAACACAGGCAAGTTGCAAATACGTGCACGTTCTCTTCAGACAGTTACTCCAGCCTCCTGCCTCTGCACAGAATCGAGGGGCGTGTGTCTACAAGGACGAAAATGCGCCCGGGAGAGGCTAAGTGGCCGCTCTAAGATGAAGCAAGCTCCTCAGGAGCCAGGTGGAGGCGCGGGAGGGAGGAGACCCACAGCACATCTCCCCAGAGGGGCAGCTGACGCGGCCCGAGGCGCACTCCCCCGACCAGAGGCCACGCGGAGGTTTCTGACAGGAGCCCCGCAAGGCTGTTCTGGATTTAAGAGCAGCGTCAAGTGTGAAAGTTCCGTGTGGGCTGAAAGAAAAGTCCCTTCCCCATGGTGTCTGCTGACTTTCCGAAGTGAGGGAGATGGACGGGGGCGGGAGGGGGAGAGGGAGGGGTTGGGGGGGGGGTGTGGGATGAGACAGCTGAGCTGGCTGGGGGGCGATGGGGTTTGTGCAAGGCAGACACTGCCAGGCCGTCGGTGAAAAAAGGCCACAGGTGGAAGGCCACGGTGGGGGGGGGTGTCAGGGGAGAGGGCAGGCTGTCCGCGGTCACAGGCCGCTGCAAACATACCCTGCGGCCAGGCCCATGTGACAAGTCAGTCTTCTCGATTTCACAGCGGCCTCCCTCCCCGGCGGCAGCCTGGTGGGCACCCCCCTGCCCCGCTGAGCGTACCAGCCCCAGAGCCCCTGTGGCCTTGGCCGCGCCCAGCAGCAGAGTAGAGGTTGGAGGTGGTGCGCCCAGAACAATGGGAACACAGGCTGCTTTCAGGCCGGCGTTTGCGTGTATGCTTCATAGTCCGAGGGAATTAAAAACAAACCTCCTCGGCTGTTTAAGCGTCACGCTGCAGGACTAAGGAGGTGATTTACGGACAGGGATGAAACTTCACTAACGGGTTCCAGTGACTTCAGTGGACCAAGAAAGGAAGACTTGTTCCCAAGGTCCCAGCTCGGGGCTCTGATTACATAAATCTCACGGACTGGCCCGGGCGTGGGCTGCAGGAGCCCAGGCCTGGGCCCTGGCGGGGGGCTGGCTCCGGAGGTGGCCAGGGGCCTGGTGCTGTCAGCTGCCTGGGTCCTACTCGGCCAGCCTCCCGTCCCGGAGAGTCCGATCCCCCCTGGGCGGCTGGTCTCCAGCTGTGGCTCTGCAGCTCTCAGGGGCTTTGCCAGCCTTGCGCGAATCTCCATCCTGGCCTTCCAGGACCCCAGGAAAGCCACGCGCTTTCCATCCACGGCGGGTGAGGGTGAAGGTGGGGGGTGCCCTGCGTGAGGAATTTGTTTGTGATGTTCAGCTGACATCTTCCTCTTCTCTGCATTTCCTTCCCATTCTGCCCACGGAACTGCCCCTCCCCGGGACCCAGCCGAGTGTGTCCTCTCTCGCCGGGGGGCCGGGGGTGGGGGGTAGGGAGTGGGGGGGGCCGCAGCTTCTCGCAGGCGGGGTACCCATCCAGCTCTGCCCGTGGGTCCTCCTCAAGGCTGCCACTTGCTTTTCCAGCTCGTTAATCATCCTTGTCGCTTTTCTCAGGACTTCTCTCTGAGCTGTTCACGGGTTTCCTGGACAGAGGAACGCAGCACAGCTGCCACTTTTCACAGGCAGAACACAGAAGAGGGCTCTTCTGTCTGGTCACAAAATCGTCCCTCTCCTCCAAAGCACGTCCTGGGTGACTGCACCTGGGCCGAGCGGAAAGGCGCTCAGCTTCCGGGGAACTCTGAGAGCTGGGCTGTCTGGGACTCTTTCCAAGCAAAGGTTTTTTTTCCCCCCATTTTTTTTTCAGTATTAAAGGGCTTCATTATGAAAAGGAGGTCGCTCACCTTGTAAAGCAGGCCCATGATAGGGACAGAGGAGACACTGTAGAGTGGGGGGAGCCAAGGGCATTCAGGGAGCTGGTGCTCGTTCTGCAGGAGAAAGGCAGGCAGCACGCTGACCTCTTCCAAGTCAGGGCCGGAGGGCTGGGACCGGGGGCCGGGCAGCGGGGGCTGGGAAGCAGATGGGGCTCCCGCACTTGACAAGTGCACACGGGGGTTGGGGTCATTTATCCTTGGAGCAGGACAGCAGAGCAGCAAAGCCATCAGGGCCTCAGAGGCAGAGTGCTTGGCACTGTCACTTACCAGCGGCAGGATCCTGGCAAGTCCTTCAGCTCCGCAGGGACTTAACAACTTATCAGTAAAACTGGGATAATGGTGATGATGATGATGGTAAATCCAGTGGAAAGGTGGCATCCACTCCCATCTGTCCCTGGCTTGTGTGGTCTCAAGTGTGCACGTCTGACCCCAAAGGACAAAAGGGAGCGCTCTTCTCCCCACCCTCACTGGGGGCCCAGGGTCCCACTAGGCCTTACAGGTGTCTAGGCTGCTGCGGGCGGCTGGCAATTTGGCACCGAGGTGGGGGACTGAAAGCACGGGCAGGAATTGGTCCCACTCAGAGGAAGGGAGCGGGCCACAGACACTTCCCTCACGCTATTCCTTGTCCCCTGGCACCACCGTCAGAACTTCTGGGACCCCCAACCATCTGTGGTCCCCCAGACCTGGAGATGCTCTGTGTTTCCCCCTGCCCCTCCTGCATCCCAGGGCCACAAAAACTTGCTTATCCTCTTGAAGGGTGAGAAGGCCCTGGTGCACAGCAAGGCCAGGGAGGGAGGGGGTTTTCCTCCCTTCCAAATGCTCCCCTCCTCCAAGGAGAGAGGGAAGGGCTTCCGGCAAAGGGCATGTCCACGTGTGTCAGACCAAACCGTGTCAAGCCGGCCTCATGTGGTTTCTGTGAGCATCGGCTGAGGTAATGTATGGAAACATGCCTCTTCAACGCAAAAACGTGCCACCAATAGGCGCTGATGTTATTTCTTCAGCAGGAAAACACTTACAGGGGAAGCAGTCCTGGTCCCGGCCACACAAAGCAGCCAGGCGTTTACCACCCATTTGTAGGGCTGGTCACAAAAGAAGAAATGGGATCTTCTTCGGAGTGGTGGGTGGGTAGTGAAAGAGGGAAGGGCCATCTTTTCCAAGTGTGTAATGTTGGTTCCTGCTGGCCTCATGGTGGGTCACCAGTCTCAATAGTCTCTTTTTTCTTCCCCTTTTTTAAACATTTTTTTAATTGAGCTATAGTCATTTTACAATGTTGTGTCAAATTCCAGTGTAGAGCACAATTTTTCAGTTATACACAAAGGTACATATATTCACTGTCACATTTTTTTTTCTCTGTGAGCCACCACATGACTGACCCGCCAGAATAATGGAAGATTGTCTAAACATTGCTTTCGTGCTGGAGGGGATTGTGTTGCCTAACAGAAGGGGGCCTTTTGCGAATACTTGGAAATCTTTGCTATTTAAAAGTGTAGACATTTTTTTATGGCATTGTTTGCAACGGAATTTGATTTTGAGCATGGAAAAGGAGACGGGTGCTCCTGGTAATTTTTGTCTTAAGTTCATCTCAATTTTCTGCTCTCTGTGACTTTTATTTATTTTATTTAATTTTGGGGGGAGCTAATTAGGTTTATTTATTTATGTGTTTAAATGGAGGGACTGGGGATTGAACCCAGGCCCTCGTGCGTGCTACGGCTGTGCTCTACCACTGAGCTGTTTCCCTCCGCACTTCCTGTGATTTTTAAAGACTCGTCTGCAAAACCTGACCCTGGTATCCCAACCAGCCATTTCAGGGCCCGGCTCAGCGGGCTTCTCCCAAACACGCCCTTCCTTTTAGCTTCTCCCTGGGCATTCTGGGCTCAGGGTCTAGACTGGGGATTCATGGTGGCTTTTCCCCCACCACATACTCCACATGCCGCCCCCCCACCCGCCCCACCTCTGCCCGAGCCCAATTCTCACAGCCATTCCTCGGATAAATACGCTCTGTCTCTACAGCAGACTCTTTATCCCCTCAACATCCAGGGGAACGGATTCATCACACTGAGGCTTCTGTCTGGGAACTGCTTCCAGACAGCCCAAACCATGCCCTGGCCTGTGTGTGGGGTCTGGCTTTGGGTCTGGTCCTTCTCTCCCTCTGTTTAGCTTCGTTTGATCTCCCTCTGGGATGTGGTCCCTGCCTCTCTCTGTCCCATTATTTCGCCCGGTTCCATGCCCAGCCTCAGGTTGACTCCAAGAGGAATTCTTGTTGGCCAATGCGATGTGAAGTGTCTCAAACCCAGAGTCAGGTGCCCAGGCACATGGAACTCTCCCTTTGAGTCAAGTATCCTCAGGCCAACAGGGCAAATCTGTGGGTATAAATGTGAATAAACCAGGAGCAGCTGGATTTCCAGCCATTTGGTTTCCTGACTCAAGTCAGTGTTATTCAACCATCTTGGTGGCATTTTTAGGGGCTTTGATGGTGGAAGGAGAAGGATTTCTTTCCATTTAGGAAAATAGCTACTCAGTTCAGTCTGGAATGAATTTGTCTTGTCCAATTATTTTCCATCAAATACCATTGTGAGGAAGCCACTGAGAACTTGTTGAATAACTCTTCCATTGTGTTTTTGTGGTTTTTTTTTCAATGTTCAGAAAAATATTTCATCCCTTGAAGAAGTCCTGAAAGGAATTTTCAGAGGATTAACAGGGACCAGACTGTACATTGGAGATGGACCCTCCGTCACGGAGGAGGGGCTGTTGACAGATTTAGAAGCCTGCTGTAAAGAGAGAGACACGGTGTTCTCTATTTGGTAGGGTCAGATCTTAGATCAAGTGAAGACTTCTTGATATATAGTGGAGCAGCTGGGCATTCAGATAGTTGGGGGTCGGGGGAGAGAGAGCACGAGATCCACAGGTCAGCAGAGGAACATGAAGGAGACAGTTCTTTCTACAGGCAGCTGGGAGCAGGCTGGGAAGAGCCGCTCAGCACTGAGAATATGTCTCGGGCAAGGGGGCAGTACGTCACCTCACTCGTCTTTGAGTCTTTTCTCATTAAGAGACAGAGTCTATGTCCCTCCTTTTGATAGACTTGAGACCGCTCTGACCGGTGAAGTGCAGAAGAAGTGCCATCGTGCAGCGTCTGAAGCTGCGTCGCAGACGGCGGTGCAGCTCTGCTGTGCCTGCCGGGACGCTGCTCCTGGGTCTCTGGAGCCAGGTGAGAAGCCTGGCTGTCCCGTGGCCGCTGCGCTTGAGGAAGCCGAGCCTCAGGTCTGCAGCCCTGGTGCTTGAGTTAGCTGAGCCCACGTGGCAGGTACCTGAGTGGAGGTCATTCTAAACCCTAGCTGTTAAGTCACCCCAGCCTTTGAGTCTCCCCTGTTGAGGCCTCAGGCATTGCAGAACACAGACCAGCCATCCTCTGTGCCCTGTCCACGTTCCCGACCCACAGAATCCATGTGCCCGATGAGACAGTTTTGTCAAGACGCTGAGTTTTGGGGTAATCTGTTAGTGCAGCAACAGAAACTAGTGGGCAATCTGTAAATGGAGGAGGAATAAAGCAGAGAAAGGGGCTAGAGAGCGAGATGGTTGTGGCCGGGGCAGGCATTTTGGATAGGTTTCAGAAGACTCCTCTGAGAGCAGGATGCTGTGCGCGTGCGGGCTCACATCTGCTGAGGGGAACAGATCCTGGTCCTAGGGAACAGCATGTGCAGAGGCCCTGACTTGGGAATGAATGAGTTTACTCAGGGGATAGCATGATGGCATAAAAGAGCTGGGAGAAGGAGGTGAGGAGTGGTGGAAAATGAGAGGGAGCCCCACGTAGGGCTCTGCTGGCCATGATGAAAATCTGGGTTTTATGGTACACCTGTGCAAGGTGCTGAACAAGGGAACGCTCTCTTCATTGACTCCCCCTTTGATTTTATCCAGCCTTCTGGCTTCAAATCGCTTCTATATGCTAATGATTTCTAAGTACACATTTCTAACCCAGACCTCAGTTCTCAATTCCAGATTCTTTATATGGCTGCCTGCCTGGCACTCCACGTAGATTGTTAATAGAAACTTAAAATGTCGTATGTACGAACTATTAGCTTATTTCCTTCCCCATACGTCCTCCTCCCACGGTCTACTTAGTCTCATCAAATGGCAACTCCGTCCTTCCAGTTGCCCGGCTCATCCCTGACCCTCTTTCTTTCTCTGCATCCCTGTCTGATTCATCAGTAAATCCCGTTGAATCCGCTTCCTACTAGTTTCCCCTGCGTTCATCATCACTTTCTTTCCATCTGTTCTCCTGGCACAAAGTGTGGCCATTGAGAAATCTGATGACCATCTGATTTTCTTTCTCTTACTAGCAGCTTGGTCTTTTTACTTGGATGTCTAAAGGATATATTTAAAGTCTAGAAATTTTATTGAATATGTTCTGGTATTTCTTGTTCTGGGTTGATTTTAACTTTATATATGTAATTTCAATTTTTTTTGATATTTAATTTCAGAGGAGTCTTCTTGGACTGTAGCTTTTAGCTTTGGTTCTGTTCCTTGCTCTGGTTGTACGGTTCAGGGACTCCTATTACACAATGTTGGATATTCATTGCCTGTCTTCTCTATTTGTTACTTTCTCTCAAGTCCTTTTTCATGGTTCTTCAGTTCTTCTGATTTGACTTTTCTCCTTTAAATTTTCTGTTTCTCTTAAGGAGTTATCTGCTGGATTTAGGCATAATCTGTTTCTACTCGTAACACTTCTGACCACATGTGTGAGTTTTCCACACCAAACAATTCTCCAGTTCTCTGTGGACATCAACCAGGTGTCTTACAATTTGATTCATTCAGACACTAACTACCTGGAGTTAATGCAGACCCTACAGGTTAAGGGCTCAGCCCCACAAGACTGCTTCCCACTTCATGCGTCAGTCACAAGTAGTGGGTCCCCAGATAAGCCGCACTTCTGTCTGATTTGGCTACAAACTGGGGATTCCCATGAGCACTTCCTCAGATTCAATAATTTCCTACACTGCTTCATGGAGCCAAGGGAAACACTGATGAAGTCAGAGGAAGAGTTACATAGGCCAAGGGCTGCAAGGGTCTCGAGGGCCGGAGCTTCTGTCCTGGAGGAGTTGGCAGTGCACCACCCTCCTGGAACAGGGATGTCATCACCAGCCTGGAAGCTCTTTGAACCCTTTTGTTCAGGTTTTAATGGAAGTTTCATTGCATAAGCATGATTGATCAAACCATCAGCCACTGGTGATTAGCTCAATCCCCAGTTCCCTTCCCCTCACTGGAGGTTGAGGAATGGGGCTGACAGTCTCAACCCTTTTATTATATGGTTGTTTCCTCTGGCAACCAGCCCCCTCCTCCCCCCCAAAGTTATCTAGGGACCCACCAAGGGTCACCTCATTAGCATAAAGTTGAGTATGGTTGAAAGGGTCTTATTAGGAATAACATCCCCTCTCACCCCTGTCATTCAGGAAGCTCTGTGCCAGGCAGTGGGATGAAGACCAAGTGTATATTTCCTATTATATCACAACATCACTACCCTTGTCTTCTTTTATACTTAATCTAATTTCTGATGTGATTTTTAAAAATTTCTAATACTTTCCTGAATTCCATCATTTTACTTCTGAGTTTTTCTAGCTCTGATTTATGTTGTTCTTTTAGCTTTTTTGGAAATAAATTGTGGATGCCATTTGTTTTCTGGGTATGTCTTTCTGGCATGTGTTATGGTCTATGTGTGGTTCTGTGACTTTAATATTTTCTTCCCTAAATAACTTTGTATGTTTTTGTTGCTGTTGAAGATTTTTATATTAAATTAGTTTTTCTGAATCTCTGGTAGACATAGGCCCACTTGGTTTCTCTAACTTCACTGCTCTGGAATTTCCTCTTCTGTAGTTTGCATGTAGTGTTTAAGAATACATTGGCTTACTTTCTGAAGTCTCCAGGCTCTGGTCCCTTTACCCCTTTTCCATGGCCCTTTCATTTGTCCCAGACAGCTCTCGCCCTTTTGGACCTTTACTGCACTCTCTTTGGAGTCACTCATCACTTGAGTGGGGAAAACCCTTCAGACTGGCTCTCTCAGCTTTCCACTGAGGACCTGTTAGCTATTTTTGGATTTCCAGGTTTGTCAGATCCCTGATTCTCTCCTTTGCTTCTTCTTGTACAGATGTTAAGCCTAATCACGTCTTGTATATGTTGGTGGTTTGTCCCTGTCCACTGACATCTGGAGGAGTGTGGAGATACTCTGTCAAGTTAGTTTTGTGGTACAAATTGTGGTACAGATTGTCCACGAATTTCTGTTTTTGCTGTTCTGTACCACTTGTACTATCTTTTTCATGGTGGAATTTAGGAAAATTCAAAAATGATGCTGTAAGGGGGAAGGGTACATCTCAGTGGTAAAGCATATGCTTAACAGGCACGAGGTCCTGAGTTCAATCCCCAGTACCTCCATTAAAAAAAAAAAGTAAAAGAAAAAATAATGCTATAAGCATCATCGCAGAATCTTCTTCAGTCTGTATTCAACACATTATTCAGAATGGGACCATTACGGTGTACATCAGGTCATAGCACCATGACTGTTGACAAAAATGCTTCAGTGGCTCTCCATGTCTCTAGAGCAAACCCCTGAGTCTTGACATCGGCTTGTCATGTACCACGTGGTCTGATTTTTCCAGACCTCTCTTCCCTGTCAAATCTTTGCACTCATCTCATACCACTGTCCTCCTTGCTCATTGTACTACGGCCACGCTGACCTCCTTCCCATTTCTCAAGTTTGCCAGAGATGCTTCTGCTTCAAGGTCTTTGCCCTTGGTATTCCCACTGGTCTTTTTTTTTTTTTTTAAAGCAATTCATTTTATTTTATTTTTTAATATTCTTTTTTTTTGAGGGGGGAGGTAGTTAGGTTTATTCATTCATTCATTTTTGATGGAGGTACTGGGGACCTCATGCCTGCTACACACATCTTATTTATAAATGTACTTATCATCACATATTTTATTTATTGTTTTATTTATTAATTTTGAAAGTGCCAACTAGAATGTATATTCTACGGAGGTAGATATTTCTGCTCAAAACTAAATTTTTGTTGAATGAGTGAATATATTTCAAAAATCTCTCTTTGGAGAATGGCCATGTGTAAGGTGGTGGAATTCAAAGGGATGGGGGGACCAGCTAGGAGGATGTTACCGTTTTCCAGGCAAGAGATTGTGGTGGAAGCAGGGGAAGGCGGGGTGAACGGCTGAATCTGTGATCTATTTTAAGTAGAGAACAGGTATACTTGGTAAGTCTCAGCTTGGGTAGATGCTGTTTATTTGTTTGATTGATGAACTGCTGTAACATGTGTACGTGAAAATGACTTCCTGATGGGCTGATCCCAGCTCCTGGTCCTGACAAATTCTCAGTTAGTATTTCACTGAATAACCTGCCAAGTGTGGCGAGGGGAAATTCAACAGAACCCAGGGGAGAAGATCATTTGGAGGTGGGGCACAGGAAAGGTGTTGCGGTAAAATTTGCTGCGTAATAGATCAGCCTGAGGCTCAGTGACTTAACACAACAAGGATTTATTGTTTTTCATGGTCTTATGGGTTAGCTTGGCAGGGTCTCTGCCGATTCTGCCTGGGCACACTCACGTGGCTTCATTCGGCCAGAGGCTCAGCTCGGCTGCAAGGTCATCTCAGGATGGCCGCTGTCACATGTCTGGCAGCTGGTGCTGGCGGTCAAGTTGGGGGACCTCACTTCTCCATATGGTCTCCCCTCTTCAGCAGGCTCGACCAGCTGCCTTGCACGGTGGTCTCTGAGCCGCATTTCACGAGAGCAAGAGTGGAAGCTGTAAGGGACAGCCTCGCAAGTCCCCACTGTTACCTCTGCTCAATCCTACTGGCTAAAGCAAGTCCCAGGTGACCCTAGATTCTAGGGATAAGGGAAATGGACTCTAACTCTTGGTGAGAGTAGGAGCTAAGTCCTTGCCAAGGGGCATGCTTGCTAAGAGAGGAAAAATTTGCAGCCATATTTTGCCATCTTTCGCAGAAAGAAACCAGCCTTCGTTGAATGTTAACTTCGGTCCAGGCACACGTGACGCTGCTTAATCCTTATAGCAATCCTGCGAGGACGGTCACTGGAGAAACGGAGGCCCTAGGACAATACAGAGCCTCTCTGTGGACCCCGAACCAGCGAGAAGAAGGCTGGCCTGCAAGTCTGGATTTGCCTGACCCTACAGGCCTGTTTGTTTTTTTTTTCTCCCTCTTTTCCTCTTTCGTGCTGATACTGGTCACGTTTCTGCAGTGCACGGAAGAGGGATTCAGTTGGCTCCCCCAAGCAGTTTTTTCCTTCTCCCCTGCCCACCTTCTCTTGTGGAGATTTAATGGACTCCTCACCTTTATGGGGAAATCAAAAAAGGCTTACTAGCTGACACTTACTGAGTAGTTACTGGACATGCTCGTGTCTAGGTGCAGTGCTTCCTGCTGACCTGGCTCCTCCGAGTTGCTGGATTAGCCAGCGGTTCTCTGTCCTAGCAGACTGACCCTGCCACCCCTGGGGTTGTCAGAGGATTCTCTTTGCTGCAGATTCCTGCCCCAGTGGACGTGGCTGTCTCTGAGCAGGCAACCAGAAGCCAGGCATCCGGCTGCACTGCCCAGGCAGCCTGGAGAGCCTGGGGCTCTGGTCTCCCTCCTGGCTGGACTCCGTTTCCTGTTTTCCGAGCAGAAAGGTGAGCGATGGTACCTCCTTTCCGGGTAGGAGATGAAGGAGCGTTTAACCACGTGCTGGTCTGGGTGCCCGGTTCCGCTCGGGGCGGAGGCTGCTGGCTGGGGAAAGCACGCTCAGACAGTAGGTTTCGCTTCTTTTACTCACCGCTTACCTTGGTGTGGTCCATGACGGCTTCAAAGCACTTTCCGATGCACAGTCCCATGAGCACCTTGCGCCATTCCTGCGAGGGAGGCAGGCCAATGATAACATTTACATCTCAGATGTGAGAAATACGAGGCTGTTACCCGAGTCTTTGCGGCCACCTGTTAGACCTGGGACTCGAGCCCACTTTAAGTCCTACCTTTCTGTCCTCGTACTAGGCTGCCCCTCGAAGACCAGGTGAGAGGATGCGGGCGCTAGGGAGGAGCCTGGGAGCATGGGAGAAGCAGGCGGCCTGTGACTCTCTCCCGCCCTTACTAGTCACTACCTGGAAGCCGGCAGCTGTGATGTAACCACAGCGTCGTTCAGTGATGGCTGCCTGGCTCTGTGGGTGGGACCGCGGTGCCGGCTGGCTGGGGAATCCCACTGGTGACAACACAGCATCCTTTTGAGCTGACGCGGCAGCAGATGCCCCAGACCAGCTCCGAGCCTGACGGCGTCTCTGCGAAGTGTGCGCAGGGCCAGCAGACGTCAGGGCCCTCCTGTAAATCACCTTCACAGAGCCTCTTTGTGGTTGATTCACTGATGACTCATTTAGAATCTGGTTTCAACATGGTGACTCAAAATGCACCACTTTCATTAAAAATAACATTCACTGGGGTCTAACGGCTTTCTTTTTTTTTCTGTTTTTTACTGTACTGTGGTTTCTGGATGGGAAGCTGTCAGATAGCAGGTGAAGGGTTCAATGGGACCAGAACACAATTGCACATGCCTTCCCAGGCTCCAACTGCTCAGGAATTGACTGATGGCATGTTGGATACCTGCTGTGTGTCCTGCAGCCTCTGAGCCCCGAGTGCGAGCACGTCAGCGAGCTGGTGCGGGTGTGTGTGGGCGCATGCATGCTGAGTACACGAGTGATCTGTGAAAGACGGGGTGAGGGGGTGTCTGCCCTCCAGGAGATTTAGTCCCGGGTAGCAGGACTGCTTGGATGCTTGTTAAAAATGCAGATTCCAGGGCTTCACGCCACACCTCCGCGAGTGGGAACGTGGCTGATTCTGCCGGAGATTTTTAGTTCACAATTAAGCTGAGAGCCTCGACTTTGGGTGAAAGAGATGGGAACTCCCTGTGGGCAGCCCGCTCGGTGAGTGGAGAGCAGGGGAGAGGTGGGCAGGCTGGAGGTGAGGTGAGAGAGGAAAAGGCGAGGGCGGAGGTGGGGTGAGGGTGGGTGGGGGGAGCATCAAGGGTGAAGTGGGCCCCGAGTCCCTGTGGAGACTGCACAAAAACCCCCGGCTTTATTTGAGGCACCCGCAGTCTTTCTGGTTTGGGGACCCAAACTCGGGCATCCCCTATTTCCTTGGTGATAAAAAATAAAACCCCCAAACGGTTTAGCGGGCAGTCTGTGCACTTTAGCAATGCTGGAAACTTCAGTGGGAAAGACCCGGATGAGGTACAGCTGAATCTGACCCGAGTGACAGTCCAGAGGACCCCCGCCGAAGGTCTCAGCTGCTTGTGGGAAACCACCATTTTTATCTCGGCCACTTGCAACTTTCTTCACCCACTTTTGTCATTGTCGTTCTAAAGTTTCGCTTCATGAAGGCTTTTCCCTCCAAGCCCAGGGGGAGGTGTGACCTGACCACCTGGGTCCCTGTTCCCACCCCTCTCTCCTTTGAGGGGTCTTCTCTCCCAGGGCTTCGGGTAGCCAGCCGCTCTCACCAGCGGAAGTAGGTGTGAGGTCCTGGGGTAAGTGGGAAGGTGGACATGTCATCCCAGATGGCCTGGCCACCCTGGGGTCGGAGCGTGGTCACTGGGCACCTGTGGTTTGGCCTGCTCACCCTGCCCCGACCCTCCTGGCCCTCCCAGTCTCAGTGGTGCAAACGCCCTGCCCCTTACTGGGACATCACCACGGACCTCACTGGGACATCACCACGGTCCTCACCTCTTTGCTCAACTCCTCTCATTCCCCATCTCCTCAGCCCTGTGTCTGTGGCTTCCAGGCCTGAGACCCAAACCCCCTCCTCCCCAGCTCTCCTCCTCCATCGTGGTTCAGCGCACTTCCAGTTGCTTCCATCTGCTTCCATACCAAGGGGACCTTTCAGGAAGCTTCCCCAGCACCCGTCCTCATGGCCACCATTCCTGCTGGGTGACTCCTCTCTCCAGAAGGTCGTCAGACTGTTGGCATGGAACTTCGGGGGCTTACGAAGGGATCTGGTAAATGACCTGCCATTTCCTGGCCCTCGCTTTCCTCTCCTCGTCAGTCACTGCAAATGGCCACAAGTAAGGAGAGGGTCTTGATCCCTGGAGCTCCGTACGTCAGTGCTTAACAAGAGCTTCACCCGGCCCATAACCTGGCCCATTTTCAGGAATAAACTTACTTCAACTGAATTAATTATTGTGGTCTTTGCTGTTGGCTTTGGAATTGGTTTGGGGAGGGGGGCTTTTTTAAGAAAAGAGAGGTGACATAGAGTATTGGCGAAGAGTGCAGAATCTGGGATCACAGTGTTTGGCTTCAGATCCAGGCTCTGCCTCTGTGTGGCTGTGTGACCTTGGGCAATTGACTTAACCTCTCTGTGCTTTGGTTTTCTCATCCATAAAATGGGAATGACCATAGTAATGCCAACTCAGAGTGTTCTAGGCATTAAGTTAGTGACGATTTGTGAAGTACAAAGCACAGTGCTGGGTGCAGAGTCAGTATGTTACGTGGGTTTGCTCAGGTTGCCCTCTTCACTCTTAGACAGCAGCAAACAGCTCCAGTGCGGAGGGGTGAGTGAGCGGCAGGCTGGTGTTCGTACGAGGGGTCTTCTCCGGTCACTCCTCTTTGTGGGTCCTTGATGCCAGTGACAAAGAACGTGACTCCGCTCTCTTCTACCCACTTGGAGCAAAGATTTTTGTGTGGGTTTTTAAAATTTAGGCAGCTCTTTGCCCAGTGGCCCCGCTTTTGGTCAAGATTAAAAAATGTGTCTAAAACTCATCACAACACTCCCCGACACCCAGCTGCTTTTCTGTCTGCATTCCTGAGTTCCGCCAGCTGCCCAATCCGAAGTCGGGGCAGTAGGCTTGGCCCCCCCATCTCTCACCTGCCCCGCCCAGCAGCACTGCCCCCTAGCAGCTCCAGACTGATCCCCACTGCCTGCAGTCCGGTCCGTCTTCTCTGGACGACTGCAGGGGTCTCCTAAGGTAAGGACCTGAATAGTGGCCCTCAAATGTCAGGTCCCAGTTCCTGGAACTTGTGATATTATCTTATATGATACATGGAAAAATTTTTGCAGGTGGGATTAAGGATTTAAAAAAAAATTCAAATTGTGGTAAAATACACAACACAAAACTTACCATTTGATTCATTTGTAAGCGTCCGGTTCCGTGGCGGCGAATACTTTCACACTGCTGCACAACCATCCTCACCAACCATCTCCAGAACTTTTTCATCCCGTAGAACGGAAGCTCTGTCCCCATTAAACTCATTCTCCCCCCAACCCCCTCCCTCAGACCCCAGCAAACACCATTCTACTTTCTCTGAATTGACTACTCTGGGTACCTCCTGTAAGTGGAACCATTTAGTGTTTGTCCTTCTGTGATGGGCCCATTTCACCAAGCATAATGTGCTCAGTTCTCATTCATGTTGTGTCCTGTGCCAGAATTTCCTTCCTTTTTAAGGCTGTATAATATTCTGTTGTATGTGGACCGCATTTTGTTTATCCATCCATTGCTGGTGGACACTTGGCTGGCTTCCACCCCTTGGCTATCATGAATAATGCTGCTATGCACGTGGTGTACAAACAGCTCTTTGAGTCCCTATTTTCAATTCTTTTGAGCATATACCCAGCAAGGTAATTCCCGGATCAAATGGGAATTCTCTGTTTGCTTTTTTGAGGACTCTCCATACAGTTTTCTGTAGTGGCTGCACCATTTTACATTTCCACCAAGCATCAGAGTTTAAGTGAAGCATTTTAAGATGAGGAGATTATTTTGGATTGTCCAGGTGAGTTCTAAGTGCCATCACGACTGTCCTCGTAGAAAGGCGACAAAGGAAGTTAGATACACGGTGAAGGTGACGTGAGGATGGAGGTGAAGACTGGAGGGATGGGGCCATAAGCCAACGAACGCTGGCAGCTACCAGCACCGGGAACAGGTGGGGAGTGGATTCTCCCCTGGAGAGAGCATGGCTCTCCTGACACCCTGTGAAACTGCTTTCAAACTTCTGTCCTTCAGAACTGTAAAAGAATAAAGAAAATTTTTTTGGTTTGTTTTAAACTACCAAATTTGCAGTAATTTGACACATTAGCCATAGAAAACAAATATGCTGGTTTCTGTACATGCAGCCTCTCTCTCCTCCCACTCAGTGCAGCTCCAGTGTCTTTTAAAAATGAAAATTGGGGAGAGGGGAAGGTAAGCCCAGTGGTAGAGCGCGTGCTCAGCAGACATGAGGTCCCGGGTTCCGTCCCCGGCACCTCCATTTAAAAATCAATAAGCAAATAAATTAACCTAATTACTCCCTCCTGCAAAAGTAAACAAACAAATACATAAAATTTAAAAAAAATTAAAAAAGAAAGCAGCAATTAAAAAATAAAAATGAAAATTGAAAATAAATTAAAAAAAAATATGGCGGTGTCAATCTTTCGTTTGGGCCCTTTTGGTTGTGTCCCACCGTCCGTGGCACAGTGACCGAGGGCTCCTTGTCAGGCTGACAGGGCCCCAGGGCCGGGCTCCTGCCCACCTCTCTGGAGGCATCCCCTCCACTTCTCCTTGTGCTCTTGGCTTCCATCGTTTCTCTCGGGTCCTCTCCTCATGCTGCTAGAATGCCACGGTGCTGTTCTCCATGTGGATGGTCCCACCCCCGATTTCTCGCCCCCCCCAAGTTTTTACAAGAAGTGGCTGTAAACTGCCCCCCGCCACAAAACCGACTCTTGATTTTCTGTTGGATCTGAGGTCTCAGCTGGAGTGTAACTGTCTGTGTCTCTGGGGATGCTCTCCGTGACCTCCAGGTGAGACTGGCCACCCAAGGCCACCTGGTCCATGGCTCCTAGTGCCCCCCCCATCACACACCCCACACGTCGTTGCAGGTGCTCGTCTGTCTTCCCCGATGGAGTGGGAGCCTCCTATCGGCACTGACTGGCGTGCTCACCTCTTGGTCTCCACCGTGTAGCTCGGAGCTTGGCCCGCGGTGTGCAGCAGTGACTATTTATTTGCTGGCTAAATGGCTGAGCTGATGTGGAAAGGGAAGTGAGGAAAACCTCACTCTATGAGAAGGAGAATGTCAGAAGGCACATTGTGTGTTGTCCAGGGCGGGCAGTTCCTTGAATTTACTAGGAAGCATGTGATACGGTGCTGGCCACCAGGAGGGGGCGCCACTGTTGGAGGGGGATTGGGGTATGTCTGGGGTCAAACAAACCACCTGAGCGTTGCCCATCACTGGTGAGGGGCTGCCCCAGAGCTGTTACACAGGTGTTGCTGGTCCATCTTGCCTTTGCCTGGAATCTTGGCATGTTGTCACCCATCCTTGCTCCCCCTAACCCCCCATGCAACCCAACACAGAAATACACACACAATCCTGACTTACAAAGCATTTTTAAGAACATTTAAAAAAAGTAAATGTGGTAAATTACACATAACATAAAACTTGGCATAATTGTTTCTAAGAGTACAGTTTCTAAGTGTTAGGCAACCATCCTCACCATCCATGGTCCGTAGTAAAAAACTCTTTTTGCTCTTGCCAAACTGAAACTCTGCATACCCATGAAAGAATGACTCCCCATTCTTCCCCCACCCCCGATTCAACCCCTGGCAACCACTATTTCTACTTTCTGTCTCTGTGGACTTGAATATTCTAGGTACCTCATGTACATGGAATCATACGGTATTTGTCTTGTTGTGACTGGCTCATTCCACTTAGCTGGATGTCCTCAAGCTTCACCCATGTTGTTGCAGGTGTCAAAATTTCTTTCTTTTTTAAGATTGAATAATATTCCATTCTATGGTTAGACCACATTTTGTTTTTCTATTCATCCACTGATGGACACTTGGGTTGCCTCTTGGCTTTGTAAATAGTGTGCTATGAATGTGGGTATACAAATATCTCTTTTATTTTATTAAGTTTCTTCTTTTTAGTTTGTTTTTGTTGCTGCTGTTTGAGATTTCTTTGGGGGGGCGGTAATTAGGTTTACTTATTTTTTTAATGGAAATACAGGGAACTGAACCTGGGATCTCGTGCATGCTAAGCATGGGCTCTACCACTGAGCTCTGCTCTTCCCCCCACCCCAAATATCTCTTTTAGACTCTGCTCCCAATTCTTTGGGGTAGGTACCAGTGGGATTGCTGGCTTATACGGTAATTCTATGTTCAATTTTTTGAGACATTGTCATACTGTTTTGCATAACAGCCGCACCATTTTACAGTTCCCACCTAAAGTGAACAAAGTTTCCAATTGCCCCACGTTTTGATAGATTTTGTAGACTTTGATGGAACATGTCTTGGTGGAGGTTGGAGGGAGGTGGTTACATTCCACAGTCCATCACAACTGTTCCTAAAAATGTTCTTTGAGCATCTCTCTCTTTCCCTGGGATTTGACTTGCGGTGGCAGAGGGCTCCTCCTCCACTGCCCTCTTCCTCGCCAGTGTGGATTCCCGCCTGGTATTATTCTTTTAGTTATTTGTTCTTTCAAGTATTTTTTTTTCCTGGATTAAAAAAGACTTTATTTTTTAAGAGCAGTTTCAGGTTTGCAGCAAAATTGTGGATTGTAGAGAGATGCCCCTGCCCCCTGCCCCACTATCCAGAACCCCACCGCCGCCAGAGTGGGACATTTGTTACAACTGACAAACCTGCAGTGACTCACCATTGTCCCTCAAAGTCCATAGTTAACATTGGGTTTCATCATGGTTTTGTATATTCTATATTTTGGACAAATATAAAATAACATACATTCATCATTATAATATGACACAGAGCATTTTCACGGCCCTAAAAGTCCTCTGTGCAGTAGAGCTTTTTGATTAGGTATTTGGTCATGTGGTTCAACATTAAAATGTTCAGACGTCTCCCTCCCAGACAGTCCGACAACCATTCAGTTCTGCTCCCCAGAGGCCACCCGTGTCTTACTTCCTTGAATACATATTTGGAGATATTTTATACACGTTCTGTAGGAGAGCAAATTGATGAGGGGATAAAGTGAAGCATGAAATATAAAAGTCATACCAGGTTGGCACCAAAAACAGAACTGAAAGCACACATACAGGGGAAAATCAGACAGGTTTGCTTAACGCCAGCTGAGCGCATATGATATAATGTAAAGCAACCACCTGGTTCTTTGCATGATTTGGATCACAGGAGAGCAATGTACTGCACATATCTGGAAGAAAACACTGCATCAGACCAGTCACTCAGGCAGGGCCATAGTGCTGTCTGGAGCGTGCTGGCCCAGGACCCTTAAAGGAGATTTTTTTTAAATTGAAGTATAGACAATTTACAATGTTGTGTTAATTTCAGGTGTACAGCATAGTGATTCAGTTATACATATATATATATATATATATATTCCTTTTCATATTCTTTTTCATTATAGGCCATTATGAAGTATTAAATATAGTTCCCTGTGCTGTACAGTAGGACCTTGTTGTTTATCTATTTTAAATATAATAGTGTGTATCTGCAAATCCTGAACTCCCAATTTATCCCTCCCCACCCTCTTTCCCCTGGTAACCATAAATTTATTTTCTATGTCTGTGAGTCTGTTTCTGTTTTGTAAATAAGTTCATTTGTGTCCTTTTTTTTTTTTTTTTAAGATTCCACATAGAAGGGATATCATATGATATTTTTCTTTCTCTTTCTGGCTTACTTCACTTAGTATGATCATCTCCAGGTCCATCCATGTTGTAAATGGCATTATTTAATTCTTTTTTATGACTGAGTAGTATTACATTATATAAATATACCACAACTTCTTTATCCAGTCATCTGTCGATGAACATTTAGGTTGTTTCCATGTCTTGGCTTTTGTAAATAGTGCTGCTGTGAACATTGGGGTGCATGTGTCCTTTTGATTTAGTTTCCCAAGAGTGGGACTGCTGGATCCCTCTGGTTAAAAAAAGTTCTGATATTTCAAGGTCAGGGCTAATAGTGCAAATTATTGTATTCATTAATGTATACATGTATATTGAATGTACCTGCTCTGTTCTGACTTTCAAATGTAACAAAAATGAGTAAAACTGTGAACAGATAAATATGCTTTTCATGAATTCAGGCAAAAGGATTTAAAGGGGAGAAACACTGAAGATTATTCCTTTGGCACATGAATAATTAATCCTGTCAGGGCAGGGTATCGGGGGTGTGTGTGTGTGTGTTTTAGACTACGAGATCGTATCTCTGAAGCCGGTGTCATGGAGACAGCGTCTTCCTCGTATCTTCAGAGGTCACCGAGTTGGTTTGGCTTCCCCACACCCTTTCGGGGGTCTTGGTCCCAGCGTCAAGCTGTGCAGGTCTGTTTCGAGCCCTTGGTGACGTCTCTCTGCACTCTTGGCAGAAACAGGGGACGAAGGTTGCCACTGTGCTTTATTTCCTTTGAATTAAGCGCCCACCAAAAGTTGTCAGTGGAGTTACAGTCATACGAGGTCACCAGTAAAGGTAATTTTCAGTTCTTCTGAAGACACCTGCTGTAGGATTCCAGGTGTTGGTATGGATTAACTTTCAATTTTAAAGTATAAATGTGCTTGCCTTTGACGGGGTTTTGCCGATTAACATTTGGTGGTTTGTGTCCAGTTGAAGAATGGGTTTCTAACATGATGCTGCACATCAGAAATGGACACAACACTGTAAATGGACTATACTTCAATAAAAAAAGAATGCAAAAAAACCCGTTGTCACTGAGGTTATAAAACCGATCTGTGTGGGAGTCCAGAAAGCAAACCCATGTGGGTGGGTAAAGCAGAGAGGCTTTCCTCTTGAAGTGACATTTGGCAAGGCTGGTTGATTTGTCACAAAAAGGACCAGGTCCTCTTTTCGTCTTCTTGTGAAAACCTGTGTACTTGAGGATTCGAAGTCACATGAATCCTGGCCTGGCAGAAATGTAAATGTTTTGAGAAGGCTCTGTCTTTGCGAGTTTGAGACACTGCAGGCACCGAGGGACGGGTGGGTGAAGGATGGATGGGGCAGGCTGATGTTCTGGGCAATTTCTAACTCTGACAAGACCCAGATACCTCCCTCCCGCCCCCGCCTCCACATCCCCTGTCACCTTCAGTCGACACCTGGCTTCTGGGGACCATGGAGAGAAGTTCCCTTCTGTCTGATTCTGGCCCGTTATAACCTGGGACTGAGGGCTGGGGGAGACCCCTGATTTACACCCCATGATGGTTTAT
This sequence comes from Camelus dromedarius, assembly GCF_036321535.1. NCBI lineage: Eukaryota > Metazoa > Chordata > Mammalia > Artiodactyla > Camelidae > Camelus > Camelus dromedarius. The sequence goes on from NC_087443.1 coordinate 3,516,260, forward strand.
ACTGTTACCATTCCTTCGTCCTTTTCAGGTGGTGAAGGGGAGGGCAGGAGCTGATCTCAGGCTCCTTTGGGCATTTTAAACTCTGCATGTCTGACCCGAACGACACCCCGGGAAGTATCCTCAAGAACAGAGTTGAGCAGCTGTCAGACGCCTTAGGCTAAGTGGGAAGAAAAGGATAGAGAGGACTGAGTTCAGCTGGGGCTGTCAGAGGCTGAGTGTTAATGCAACCTGGCTGACCCTTGTTCACCCGAATGGGGGAGAAAGCAGCCTTCCTGCCTTTTTTGTTCTCTAGTCCAGCAGGTCCACATGGCCGCCCGCCGATGGCAGCAGGCTGAGGGTCCATCCTTGGCCAGCCAGTGTTGTTTGCAGCTGGGCAGATGCAGACTGGGGGAGGCGTGGAGGTCCAGCTCTGTGGCTTGCCTGTCCTGTGGCCTTTGGCAAACTGCTTCTCCTCGCCAAGGGCTGGTGGTAACAGGGCACCGCCCACCATCAGGGCGTGGGGAGGTGCACGTGTGGTTGACGACTGGGAACCCAAGACCACCATGCAAGTGCGAGGCTGGTTCTGAGGCTTCGGTGTGATGACTGCGAGTGAGAGGTGAGTAGGACCAGGTCTGGTCTGGAGATGTGGAGGTCCAGATAATCACAGACTTCCAGGAACTCAGAGCTGGAAGGAAACGTAGCAAATATTTCCTCCAACTCTTCCACTGATTAGACAGACAGGGAAGGTGAATCTTAGAGAAGGGAAATCACTTGAAGGGTTTCTTGGGCCCTCTGAACGGCTAGGGGGAGACTTGTCCTCCATGGAGAGCCACACCCCATCCGGTGGGATGGCTCCAGGAACTCAACAATCCCTGGATGAGGAGCACTCGCGTGCCGTGCCGAGACGGTGGAGAGGCTTGTCCGTTCAGACACTGGAACTGATGGCGGAGGGCAGAGCCGAAAGACCAAGGGCCAGATCCAGAGGGTTCCAGGTTCCTAGTCGTTGAAAAGTCCCTCGACCCTAGGAGCACAGGTGAGCTCTGTCACCCTACCCCAGAGCATCCTGAGGGTTGAAGATGGCCCCTCTTGGGTGAGCGGGGCCATGAGCAAGCCCTGACTCACAGCTGCCCGCGGGAGGGCTCCGGTGGAGAGCTGCAGGTGTGGATGGGACTCACCCTAAAGGCTGCAGCCTTGAAGGGCGTGAATCAAGGGTGATGTGATGCCTCGTGACAAAGTAAGGGACAGTCAAGCTCTTAACCTCACCCGGAGAGGCCCCGACTTGTTCGGCCGGGCCAGGGCTGCTCATCTGCTCGGGACGGAGGAGACAGACCGTGGGAGCTGGCAGAAAAGGCGCAGCCCCGGCGCCAGCCCAGGAGAACAGAGGCCGCTTCTTCCCGAAGATTTGCATACGTGCAGGCCCTGGGCTCTCTGTGCTTGGAAAACAACTGACGTCTGCAACTCCCGTCACGCGGGGACAACTGGGGAGGGACAGCTGCGTCCTGGAGACATCTGGAATGTTGGCGACGCTGCCTCAGGCAGGGAAGTATCTCCCACCCTCTCCTGTTCTGCACCCCTCCCTCCCCCCAAAACTTGCCCCAAACCTGCCTGGTTCGTGATCCTTGGAGCAAGAAATCTGTGCTCGCACTGTTTTCCTGGACGGTGATGACACGTCCCTCTGTGAAACCTACAGGGTAAATGACAGCTGCGCACGGCTTCTGGCATCCTTGGTGTCTCTAGTCCAGGGGATGCAGTGTGGGGCCCGAGGCCAGAAAGGGAGAAATGCCTGGGAAACACACCATGGGTGAGGCCGTGGGGCGGCAGGACCAGGGCAAGTGGGGAGGGGCCTCTTGTTCTCCTGGACATGCGTCTGATGGAGCCCGCGGGGCTGAGGGCCCACGGGGAGCGACGCGCATCACTTCCGTATCTGCTGGGAAGGCGGCGACCCGGCGCAGAGGGCTCTGTGGTCTGCTCCCAAGCACAGACTGCTGAGGGAATGGTTGCACTCTATCTAGAAGCAGGCTGCCCACAGGCTCCTAAGGACTTAGAGCTTTTTCTGAAGGACTGACTGCAGCTCCTGCCAGTGAGAGGGGACTCCCTGGATGCTCTGAACTGAGTCAGTCTGGGGAGTTGAGTCAGAGGGAACACCATGGCTCACCCTGGAGTGGGGCCAGGACATGATGGGGGACGTCTCTAAAAATAAGCCATTCATGTTTGGACACCGTGCTTCTGTCTCCACGGAGACCTGGCACTTGGCGCCCGGCCGACTCCTGCGGCGCCCTGTGCCGGGCGAGGCCAGGACTGAGTCAGGTCGGGTGCTGTGGGGCTGGTGCTTGCTGACGAGTGTCCCCAGCCCTGGACCTCGGCCAAATGTAGGGGTGATGGGGGAGCCCAGAAGCAGGAGCCCCCGAGGGCATCAGTGGGGTCTACCCCCCAGGGGCCGCCTCTCTGGGCCCTCGGCTGGCTCCCCCCCGGGAGGCCTGGCTGACCCCTGGCACCAGCCCCTCGGAGCCTTGACCCTCCTCGTCAGCTGTGAGTGGGGGTGGGGGAGGCGAGTCGTTTCATCCAAAACGAAAACAACTTTCTTGTTTTTAAATGAAAAAGTAAGCTGGACTCATTATTTAAAAACATCAAACCTAAAAAGAAAAATATAAAGAAGAAATTAAGAGCTCACCTGTTACCTCCCTCCTTCTATACCTTTCTAGAGGAAATGGATGTATTTTTCCACACAAAACACACACATTTAGTTGAATATATTTTCCTTCTATAAGAATGGGATTAAAGCACCATTTTCCAACTTTATTTTTTAAGTCATATATCATAACAACTTTCCAGAGCCATAGTTTACATAGCCAGATTCACATAGCCATTTGAACAGCTGCATACAGAGGAGCCATAATTTAACCTAGGGGCTGACAAACTTTCTGGAAAGGACTGGGTGGTAAATATTTTTGGTTTTGTGGGCTGGATGGGCTCTGTCGTAGCTACTCAACTCCACAGTTAGAGCTTCAAAGCGGTCAAAGATTATATGGAAAACAAATGAACAGGTGTGGCTACGTTCCAATAAAACTTTATTGACAAAAGCAGGTGTGGAGGGAGGGGATAGTTCAGTGGTAGAGCGTGTGCTTAGCATGCAGGAGGTCCTGGGTTCAATTCCCAGTCCCTCCACTTTAAAAAAAAAAAAAAAAGAAAAGAAAAGCATGTCCTGGTCTGGTTTGGGCACGCGCACGCGCGCACACACACACACACACACACACACACACACACACACACATTCCATATATATATAGATATCTGTATCTATATATTTCCTTGTCTGGCGGCCTCCCCAGGGTAAATTATAGGATGTATTTTTGCTGGGATTTCTAAGGGAAGGTTGTAAACCAGCTGTAGCTTCTGTGTTTGCTCTCATAAGCGCCCATCACTGATTTCTCTAATGAGTGCATTTTGACCGCGCCTTGATGGAAAAAGTGTGCTTTGAGAGGGAAAGGGCCCCTGCAGATGTGGCCTTACCATTAGGGGGCTCCTCCTCCAGGGCACTCTGTTGCTGAGGCTGCCAGCTGTCTGGGTGGCTTCCCGGGAGCCGGCTCCCTCCTGGACGCGGTGCTCCCATGGGGACTGTGGGTACCAGACGGAGCCCGTCCAGGTGCCCAGTAGCCCTGAAGCCTGCCTGGCCTCAGAGAGGTGCGTGTGGCACATGGCTTTTAGAAGGAGCTGGGGACCTGATTGGAGAGGTCCTCTTAGGACCACGAGTTCTATCTGGAATGGATCCTGGAGGCCTTCAAAGCGGGGCCCACCAGTTCCTGAAGTGAGCTGAACTAGAAGCAAAGACCCCCGTCAGCCCCACACCCCCTGGTCTGGCCTCAGCCCCAGGCCACCCGGCACCTGTCCCCAGGTCACAGGCCATCACAGGTGTGTAGGGTATGAGGGAGTGGGCATAGGAGAGAGCAGTTAGGAGGACCCCCACCCACATGGTGCTCCAGGGGAGAGGGGAGGGTGCGGAGGGGGAGGAGGGGGCGTTGGCAGCAGATGCTGGAAATGAAGCCATCGGGGTGACGCTGAGTGTGAGGGGGAGAGGCTGGCCGAGGATGCTGGACGTGCTTTGCCCAGAACGGGAGCGCCGCTTACAGAAGTGAGGAGTGGGGGTGCCTGAGTCTGAGCTCTGCGGTGAGGCTGAGGAGACACAAGTTTGAGGACCATCAGGACAAGATGACATTTAAGACCACAGAGTGAGAGCACTTGGCCCTAAGATTGGTTCCCAGAGTTGAAGTGACTCTTTTTTGAGGGCCTTTTGCTATAAAGGAAAGCCAATTCAACATTGCTGATCATCAGGGAAATGCAAATCAAAACCACAATGAGGTATCACCTCACACCTGTCAGAATGGCCGTCAGCAAAAAGTCTACAGAAGCAAAGGTTGGAGAGGATGTGGAGAAAAGGGAGCCCTCCTACGCTGTTGGTGGGAATGTAAATTGGTGCAGCCGCTGTGGAAAACAATACGGAGGTTCCTCAAAAAACTAAAACTAGAACTACTGTGGGCCCCAGTAATCCCACTGCTGGGTATACATCTGAAGAAAATGAAAACACCAATTCGAAAAGACGCACGCACCCCAGTGTTCACAGCAGCGTTTCTTACAACAGCCAAGATGTGGAAGCAGCCCGAGTGCCCGTGAACAGACAACTGGAATAAGAAGATGGGAGGTATATGTATTTGTAATACATATATGTATCTGTGATATATACATACACATAGTGGAATATTAGTCAGCTGTATAAAAGAATGAAATACTGCCATTTGCTGCAACATGGATGGACCTAGAGGGTATTACACTTAGTGAAATAAGTCAGAGAGGGACAAATGCTCTATGCTATCACTTATATGTGAAATCTAAAAAGTAGAGCAAATAGATGAATATTACAAAACAGAAACAGACTCACAGATACGGAGAACAAACTTAGTGGTTACCAGTGGGGAGAGGGAAGGTGGGGAGGGGCAAGGTAGGGGGAGGGGATGGAGACATACAAACTACACTGTATAAACTAAATAAGCAACAAGGATGCATTGTACAGCACGGGGAAACACAGCCACATATATAGCTTGCAATGACTTTAAATGGAGTATAAGCTATAAAAATATTGAATCACCATGTGGTACACCTGAAACTAATATTCTGTAAATCAATTATACTTCAATTTAAAAAAAAAAAAGGAAAGCAGAGACTTGCTTTCCTCCAGTCCCCAGCCCCGCGCCCCGCCCAGGCCTCAGCTGGACGGACTCTCCTCCGTGCTTGGGCCACACTCACCACTTTCCCCATCTCTGCACTGGCCCTCGTTTTGTGGCTGCCACTGGAGAGCCCGCCTCCTGCCTTGTGCATCCTCCACTGCCCGGGGCGCTGGGAACGCGCCTTCACCCGGTGATTGCCAGGTCCTCCTGGATTGCCTTGGTCCACATGGCGCTGGCTTTAGGACCCAGATGGCACACTCCCATCTCTCCACAGGCCCATGTTGGCTTTGTCCTGTGTTTTATTCAGCACTCTGGGGGGCTGTAGACCTGGAGACAGGGCCAGACAGGAGCTTTGAACCGGGGCCACCCTGTGAACTGTGCAGCCTTGCGCAAACTATGTAACCTGCGTGACCCTTGGTTTTTCCATCGGTCAAAGAGCTGCCCTTTCTCTGCCTCACGGATGTGGACGTGGTGTCCCCAGTGAAGTTCCGAGGCCGAAACACAGGTGTGCGGATTCACAACTCTGTGTGGGCTCCAGACTGAAGGCAGGACCAGTGGGTTTCTCCGAGAAGAGCTGGTGTGCATGCGTGTAAAGCGGGGGGCAGATTTACTCACTCAATACTCTTTACTCAGAACCATGAATCTAAAAAATTTTTAATGAGAAAGATTTTTAAATTGTGGCAAAATATACATAATGTAAACTTGACCATCTCAGCCATCTCTTTTTTTTTAAGCTTTTTTTTTAGGGGGCGAGGGGGCAGAGATTAGGTTTATTTATTTACTTGTTTGTTTAAAAACATTTTTTAATGGAAGGAATGGGGATTGAATCCACGACCTCGTGCATGCTAAGCATGTGCTCTACCACTGAGCTATACCCTCCCCCCTCAGCCATTTCTAAACGTAGAGTTCATGTCCACATTCTTGTGCAATCATTATCATCATCCATCTCCAGAACTTTTTCATTATCCCCAACTGAAACTCTGTCCCCACTAAACAATAACTTCCTATTCCTCCGCTCTCCCCCTCAGCCCTTGGCAACCACCATTCTATTTTCTGTCTCTATGAATTTGACTCCCCTAGGGCCCCCCTATAAGTGGACTCATACAGTATTTGTTCTTCTGTGACTGGTTTATTTCACTGAGCATAATGTCCTGAGGGTTCATCCAAGTTGTAGCAGATGTCAGAATTTCCCTCCTTTTTACGGCTGGGTAATATTCCATTGTAGGGCCATGCCATGGTTATTTTATCCATTCACTCACTGATCTACACTTGGTTTGTTCCCACCCTTTGGATAATGTGAATTATGCTGCTGTGAACATAAGTGTGCAATCAGACTTCTGAATTTTATGTTATGGCTTGACTCACAAGCATTCCCTCACTGTCCCTGGCTTTCTTAGTCCAGTGCTTTGATTCATCTAAGGGTTCAAGAAACCTGGAATCATCTGGGCTGTTGCTCCTGCACAGCTTACACTTTTCATTAGTTTTTTTTCTTTGAGGTGGGGAGAGGTAATTAGGTTTATTTATTTACTTAATTAATGGAGGCACTGGGGATTGAACCCAGGACCTCATGCATGCTAAGCACGTGCTCTACCCCTGAGCGATACCTTCCCCGAGGTCTACACTTTTAATTATTCTTGAACATTCCACAAGGCTTTTGTTGAGAGAGTTAAACATTAGATAATTTAAGGTTTTATGGTTTTGGAGTTAAGGTTGCTTTTTTCCCCCTCTGGAGGATCATCTGTTTTATCTCCACTTGACTTTTTTAAAATGCTGGAACTGTGAAGCTTTCTTTTTTTTTTCTTTGACGTTTATACGACAGAAGGTGGAAAAAGAAGACCTTTGCTTATTAACAAAATGATTCAATCTCTTCTCCGCGTGGGAAATTGAAAACAATTCGGAGAAGAGCATTAAGTTCAGGTTTTCCTGTGATATGAATTTGGTTGACCTTTCGTCGAGGTAAGATTTAAGGGAGACCTAGCGGGGTTCGACAGACCATGACGGAGCCAGGTGTCACCAGATTTCACCCTGTTTCCACTGGTCTTTCCAGCTGGGAGTGCCTGGCTCTGGCAAACTCAAAGAGTCTCTCCCATCACCTTCAGGGAGAGCAGAGCTGAGGCCCAGAGACCTTCACTGCAGTAGAAAAAGTCACCCAGCTCAAGCCAGAGCCAGCCTACGGTGGACACCTGCTCCAATAAGTAAGTTCTCAAAGGCAGTGGTGGTTTATTGTTTGGTTCTTTCTTCCCTTTTTCTTTGTATGTGTCAGATGTGTTTGGGGGAAATTCCCCTAAGACTGGCGCACGGCTAACACTTCTTTGACAGTTTCACACGCTCCCCCTCTGGATGATGGGGTCCGGGAGTTTCCAGCCAGCCCGATCTGGAGCCACTGCCTGCATCTGGTACCGGCTGTGCAGTGGGACAAAGAAAACAAAGTGAAGGGACTGCACTGGAAACAGGACCTCAGAACAGAGAAGGGCCTTAGAAAAGTGGCCTCAGGCCAGCTCCTGCTCTCTCCAAATATGCCAGGAATGCAGGGCCCGGGGAAGGGGACGCCAACAGCGGAAAGAGGAAAAAAGATCATCACGTGTCACCAGGGCAGGCTCCCAGCTAGTCTAATCGTCAAAACAAAGCAAAAGGACACTCCTTGCCCCAAATAAAAGTGGCTCAGCACTGAACAACAACTGTTGCTAAAATTTGCATTGCTGTTGGGCAAGTGTTTCCCCAAACCAGTCTCTTCATCTTTTCAGCACCCCACTTTGGGGTGAGGAAGCCCCTTGGAGGACCACGAAGAGCCAGGATTTATTGAAGCACAGGCAGGGGTGAGCAGAGCGGGGACGGAAATCTCAGCTGCCCATGAACTGCTTGGACCTGGGGACGCTTTCCCAGTTTGAGACGAAGATCGAGAAGAGGACAGAAGGTCAAATGGCACAGCAATGGGGGAGGAGAGCAAAACAAAAACAGGAAGTGGCCGGCTCTGGGATTTTCCACGGGAAGGCTGGGAAGCATGTCCGGACAGCAAGAGAAAAAGGAAGAAAAGGGGCACCTCTGAATCTTCTGGAAGCTACTTTAGATGTCGTGACATTGGGCTCTCAGCAGGAGACAGCCTGAGGGAGGCACGCCCAGGGATCAGGACACCCAGAGGGGACACCCGGGGCCCCAGACTCAGCGTCGGCTCATCCTTGGCCTATCCCCAGGTGGCTTGCAGTCTCTGTTCTCCTGTTAGGAGACTTCATCACCTTTTGTGTCCCTTAGAACTGTTCCTGTGTGTCCCAATGCTGAAGTGTGAAAAGGGTCTAAAATCAGCCAGAAAGCACACCCCTACCACTAAGCAAGTATCTCCCAAGGGTATGTCTGATGTGCAGGCACATAGAGTACTTAGAACTGTTGTCACAAAGATGGACACACACATGCATCGCCTGCTTCTTGCTGTGAGGACTAAGTGGCAGTCATTTCGCTGCAGGAATTTGGAAAGGGCTGTGGGGCAGGGGGTGCTGGGTCCTGGGTGAGGGTCCAACTGAGGGAAGAGTCCCATCTTTCGTACAAGAGCAGAGGATGTCCTAGCTCCTGATCCCCACTTAGGGTGACACAAGAGATGCTCAGTATCTGCTTCTCGGTTTGAACTGAAGAGGGTTTTTGGCCAACAACAAGAGAGGAAAAAAAAAAGCCTCCAGTTCCTTCCTGGCTTTGTTTTTTGTCTTGAGATCTTGTTTTAGTCCCTATCTGATCAAGGAAGTCAGAATTTTCTGTGAAAAGAGGAGAATGTGCCAGCAGGTTTCTAACACCCTATATGCAAATGAGCCAGTAAGGTATATTGCAGACAGCCGCTAGAGGTCAAAGGTCACTCTCCCCATTCAACAACCATTTTATTCAAAATAAAACCGGGCCAGCAGGACTTCAGGAAATGAGTTGCAGCAACCCCAGTTCATGTGTGAAAGTTTCCAATTAGGAATTCAAAGAACCTGTTGTTTAACAAAAAAATTTAACAAATTCCTTTTTTGTGTTTCTCCACTTCATCGGTGGTCCCGGGCTCAGAGCTGGGTCCGTCCATCGGCAGGAATGTGGCTGTCCCTCGGTCCACAACCAGAAGCAGCATCTGAAGTAAGGGGGAGGTAGCTGCTCAGGGACTCTGAGTCGGGTCGAGGGGAGGGGTTCGGCCTACGACTGCCTGGGCCAAATCCGGCCCACAGCCTGTTTTTGTAAATAAAGTTTTATTGGAACTCAGCCACGCCCATTTGTTGGTGGACTGTCTGTGACTGCTTTCACGGTACAAGGGCAGAGCTGAGCAGTTGGGATAGAAACCATGTGGACTGCGAAGCCACATTATTTACTTTCTATAAAGCAAGTTTACAACCCATACCCTGGTTCGTTAGTACTTAATTTTGGTTGTGCAGGGATTTCCTTTGGAAATGCGATGAAAGCTCTGTGTGTGCCGCCTTGTAGGAACACACATGACGTCTTGGTTAAGAATGCCTACAGGTAAGTCTAGACGCTTCTACAGAGCCTAGGATCATCCTGGTACCTTCTGGACCCTCCACAGGAGTAGTTTCTGAGGGCATGAAGGACACCTTCAGCATTAGTGTCCACCTTTGCCCACTGCCCTGGTCCCTGTTGTGATAAGGCAAAAGGAACCTGGAATTGCTGGTTGGGTGACACAAGTTCTCTTCTGGGCTCTGTCACCCAGAAGCTGTGTGGCCTTGGGCAAGTCACTTCACTTCTCTGTGCCTTGGTTCCCTCACGTGTCAAATGAGAGGTCCAGAATAGATGATTTCTTCAAGATCTTTCTGGATTTAGTTTCTATGAGCTTCGGGGGTCTGGAATTTATTTCCGAGGGTTGTGATTCACATATTTTCTAAACATCTGAATCTGCTTGGCTGCCCAGAAAGGTCTGCGTTCGTTAATTTGGTTCATTGCAAGCACTGGAACCTAGGATCTGATAACCTGCACAGGATGTGTGGTGCTTGCGGGAGAAAACTCTGCCATGGGTCAGTCTCCACTGTGACCCTGGTCAGACACAGGAGCTGCTTCGTGGAGCACAGAAGATCCAGTTCAGCCCATCAGAACTCAGGAGAAATGACCCAGAGCCCAAACCTTCCTGGCAGAACAGTCCACGGTAACATCTTCTATCAGAAGAGAACCCGCAACTCATCTTGGACAGATACAGCCCGTCAGGGAACCAGACAGCTTTTGTATTTGTGTTACTTTGGGTTTTAAAATGAAAATATATACTTTTCTCTGATCAGCAGAATACTTCATAATTCCTCTGAACAATTTTAAGAAATACAGAAACTATGGAGAAGGTAAAAATCACCCTGAAATCCACCTCTGCAGATGAGCACTGCTAACAACTCGATAAAACATCCAGGTGTCTCTTTTCTGCTCACACACCATCAGCACTTACATAAACGGGCTACAAGTTTTTTTGTCTCCTACTTTTATCAAAATGACCCAAGCGAACACGGTTTTATGGCTGTGGTTGGAGATTTCCAACACTTTTTTTAAAAAACTTTTTTGGGGTGGGGGAGGTAATTAGGTTTATTTATTTATTTTTAATGGAGGGACTGGAAATTGAACCCAGGACCTCGTGCATGCTAAGCACACGCTCTACTACTGAGCTCTACCCTCCCCACCCAACATTATTTGTAACAGTTGCATAGCATTTTTATCAAATATACTATGATTCACTGGCTCAATCATATCTAGGTCATTTTATTTGTTTATCTTTTATTTTTTTGGTATTTCTTTACCGCCCTGTGATGACTTTCTTTGTATTTAACGTTTTGGTGCCTTTTCCTGGTTGTTCATCTGAGGGTAGATCCCTCGTCTTGAACTTAAGGAGTCAAAGTTGCTCACTACTAATTGTAATGCATAGAATCAAACTGCCTCCAGAAAGTACAGAGAGCTCCAGTTTCACCTCTGGATTAGGACAGTGTCCGTTTCCCACTCCCTGGCCAGCGCTGGCTGTGGCCAGCGTCCATGTTTACAGTTTTGGTCCGTCCCATAGGTTAAAACTGACATGGTGTTGTGTTGATTTGCATTTCCTAGATCACTTGGCTTTCGAATGGCACTGTCTATGGTTAAATAGAGCCAAAAATAATGACTTCATATCAGGCTCTCCTTGCTGACTTACGAGAACCCAAGACTAGCACGAAAGCAGACGAAAGTATTTTTCAAAGGAGCCAGGAGCCTGGCGCAGGAGAGTCTGCGACTCTTGGAGGATGATAACCCTTTCATTGATTTTTTTATTCATAGACGCCCTGGTGACGACTTTTGGGCTCAAGGCCACAGCGTTCCGGTCATAAAGGGGCTTGAATGACAAGGATGACATTTGTACCATACTTGCAAGGCCACTTGCTGGCAGAGAGTCACCTCCCTGTGTTCTGTTGGAGGCTCTGTTCTGTGCAGCACCTGTCTGATCGATCCCAGCTTCCTGGGTCTTGAACGGACCTGTCCATTTCTCTCCCTCCCGGGTTCAGAAGAGGACAGCTTTGGTTTACAGCCAATGCCACCAAGAGAGCTGTTAGAACTAAGTCAGAAATGCCTCATGCCGCCTGTGACCTGGTGCATGGGGGGCTCGGGCAGTAGGGGACAGCTACTGGGTATGATGGTGGAGCAGTTGAGTGGCCGGAGTGGCAGCTCTGTCCGGTGGCCTCTGCGGTGGCCGGGGCAGCACAGGGTTGCTGCAGAGAGCTGTTCCTTCTAGGTCTGGTGCTCCGTGGTTTCCTGCCTGGCTGAATGGCCGTTGCTCGGTGGCGATGATTCATGGCATTTGGAAAGTGTGGCTGTGTTCTGAACAGGGAAGTGAAAAATAGCCCAGCCCAGGGCAGCGCAGGACAGGACAGGGGCTGTCACAAGATGTGAAGCTTTTGCTCTGGAAAATGCCGGGGGCAGGGGGGCCAGGGGGAGGTCGGTCGTGGCAGTTCAGGCCGCGTGAGCCTGGCCCTACATATCCTTCTCGGGGACATCAACTTTTCCGAGTGTCAGTCACTAAGCTGCCCCTTGGGAGCGGCTGCTGGCCTTGGCCGAGCTGCCGCGGGTAGCGGAAGTGGACGGGTGATTCAGCGCCTGTCGGCTTCCTCTCTGACTCAGGATGGGATCCGTTTTTTAGGGTGGTGCCAGGGGGCCCCATGTGGCTTTAGCTCGATTCTTTGAACTTGGAGCCAAAACTGAGGCTCTGACCCCTGTGGTTGTTGGCCCTCCTTTGACCCTTTCGGATGAATACGGGGTTTTAGCGGGACTCCGTGCCTCCCTCCAAGTTGGGGGAACCCTCCTGACTCGACGCCTTCCTGCTGTTTCTGCTGAGAGAGACCAGGGCAGCGGGTAGCTGATGCGTCTCCCAGGCCTGGGCCCACGTTGGGGGCTTCCTGGGATCTGGGAGTCTAATTTGAAGGGGCAGCTAGGTTCTGAGAGGCTGGGCCTTGGCAGGGGTGAGACTGACAGAAGACAGAGTTGAACTCACTCTCCTGGAGTCCATCTTTCCGTCCAGCCAGTGAGACCCAGGAGAGGGCCAGGACTCCTGCTTCTCCCTTTGGACGAGAAGAGTCATGACTGCATTTATTCTGGAGCACTGTTTCCCAAGGCTCTGTCGTTAGGCCTGAAGGCCGCCACCACCGTCACCCGAAGAAACATTTCAATAATCCAGATAATTACCTCTGCCTGAGGACGTCATCCTAGAAGCACTGACTTGATAAAGACTTTGAAATCCTCTCAAAATTGCTACTAGGGTTCTGTATTTTAATGTCCTAAATAACCTTGGATAATGCTCTCCCCACCCCGCACCCCACCAGCCATCCCCTCCTGCCCCCAGGGCCACTGCAGAGGTCAGCCGGTCCGGCTCTGTCAGGACGGCCGGAATTCAATCGCTGACATGTTCCACGGGGTCTCTGCTGTGAGCAGAAACGCTGGGGCTTCCCACAGGGGCTCTGGGGACGCCGGCCACAAAACCTGACCCTGCCAGGCTCCCTCGTGCCTCCTACGCCACCTTCCATAGAGCAGTGATTCCAGTCTCGTTGAGAAGCTTCCTCCTCAAGGCAGGGAAGGTGACCAGTGGCAGCCTCCTTGTCATGCCTCCCAGCATCACCATTAGAGATGCACCCGGAGTTCAGCCACCCCGAGAGGCCCGCTAACCCCGGGCCGGGCTCCCCGGGACATGGCCTCAGAGCCCATCACTTTAGAGCTTGAAAATCCTTAAAAGATGGGGGTTTCCTCCACGTCCCCCTCCCCCGACACTTTCTGGGGGATACACACCTGGGGCTGTGGCTGTGGCTGTGTGATCTTCTGAAGAGACGGCCTTGGAGGCGCTAATCACAAAGGAGCCATTCTCAGAAGCATGGCAAAAATGAAAGCAAATAAAAACCCCTTAAAAGTCCCTACTAGGGCAGAGGAAATACCACTGCAAGGCTTCTGAGCAGCAGGGTCGTGATGAAGACCGGAGGAGAGGCCCTTTTGACCTGGTTCTGTTTGGGCCAGAGGGAGAATGTGCTGGAAGACACTAACATGGGGTCACCCGAGCCCGGGGTGGGGTGGGGAACCATGGCTGTGTGCATTTGTGGGTGTGTTGTTGCAGTTCAGGAACTGAACGATGACCAGGGTTCACTGTGAGCCTGACAGACACAGGCGACAGGAACCGGTTCAAAGTCTGTGCACTGCGGCCACGATCAGATGGGCGGCTGGCCTGCCCCCTGCTGGCTCTGACACGCTGTCCATTCCAGGAACCCTGACCTCACCTGGGTCACAGAACTCCCGTTTGGAAGTCTCCCTGAAGACCGATTAAGTAAACGGCCACAGTACGGATGATACTCACTGAGTCGAGGGATGCGCTGATGCCCACGGGAACAGGGTGCCGCCTTTCTGTTCCTCTAATTTGGCTTCCCTGCTCACGGTCGCGGTTTCGGGCACAGAGAGCGTTTGAAGGGGATGGAGTTGAGGATGCGGAGACTTTCACTCCCATTTCAGGGGTGGGACAGCATCCTCGGGACAGTGCACCACCCGTCACCACACAGCAGCTGGCTGTGGCCCGTGGCAGGTGGCCCTCCTCCCGGCACAGCGAACCCAAGGTGCTGCTCATGGGGGCTTTCCACGTGGTTGTGGCCCGGGGCCGCTGAGCCCCACAGCGGGCGTGCCCCCCGGGTCTCCCAGGAGCCGCAGGGTGAGCGCGAAGGCGTCTGGTCTTCATCTGGGGGCTCTGCATCTTGGCGTGCGCTGGTTCTGGTCGGTTCTTTTGCCCAACTGGACAGGAGCTGGCTGGGCTCCCCTGGGTGGGGAACAGTGACCCCTTCGCCACTTCACTTCCCTAATCATCTCTGAGACCCCTTTGTAGGTGGAGGTGGGCATAGGTTTGGCAATGTTGGACTCAGCTATGCCTCTGGACGCTTTGGTTACGGCTGCTCAGGCCCCTGGGCTCTGGGAGCAGTTCTGATGTCTGTCCTCCCTTCGTTCATCACTGATCCATCCATTACTCGCCAGGGCGGTCATTTAGTCATGCAGCCACTGTGAGACCGTATCTCTCATCTTTTGTCCCTGCTGCCTGGCAGGATGTCGAGCCCACGGCGGGGGCGCCACACGTTTGTTGATTTCCCCTCCTGCCTCCTTTCTGTTGAAGTCCTAGCTCCCAGGACCTCCGACTGCGGCTGGATTTGGAGACGGTCTTTAAAGAGCTAATTAAGCTCAAATGAGGTCATGTTCAGTTAAAATAAGGCTCGAATCCAATCTGACTGGTGTCCTTATCAGAAGAGAAGATTAAGACCCAGACAGACAGAGAGGGAAACAATGTGAAGACACAGGGAGAAGACGGCTGTCTGCCAGCCAAGGAGAGAGGCCTGGAACAGATCCCTCCCTCTGAAGGAACCAACCTGTGGACACCTCGATCCTGGACCTCCAGCCTCCAGAATGGTGAGGAAATAAATGTCTGTTGTTTAAGCTGCTGGGCTGTGTCCTTTGTTACGCAGCCCCAGCAAATGGGTACAACCTTTCAACACACTCACTGAGCACAAACCCATGTGCAAGTCGTTCTAGGAGGTCCAGAGGCAAAGCAGAGAAGTACGTTCGGGAATGGAGGAGCAGCCGGGGCGGATCCTCTCTTCACATATTCTACTCCCAAACCCCTCTCTACTCAGCCTGTCATCACCTCTACCCCCAGCAGAAAGTGGAAACACGGGGGGAAGTGAAACAGAGGGCTCCCCAGAACATGCCGTCCTGCAGAAGCTCTGGAATAGAACAACACTCTTTAATACAGAATCAGAAGTACAGTTTGCTTTTTGTTTTCTGGCTCCCACCACCCCCTCCAAGTTCTTATTTGGTAAATGTGTGTGTATGTACGCGGCCCGACTGAGCATGTCCATCTGATGAAGGCTGGGGAAAGGGACCATGGCTGTTGCAGACACACTGTGACTGTGTGGCTGGCAGTGCCTTCGCCAGGGTGCTGGCCAGCCCCAGCTTTACGGCACACGGCAGCTGGAATGGGCCACAGTTAAATCTTTCTCTGGACCAGGAATTACATCCCTTGTTGCTTTTGTGACTAAATGTGATCCTGGTGTCGTCATGTTTGCACTCACCGCTGAAGGAGGACAGTCCTTTGGTTTATGGTCTTGGCCACTGGTTGTGGGCTGTGGTCTGTTTGTCTGCAGGAATCAGGGGCTCATGTCATCATGGGATAATCTTGGGATCTCTGCGGATATCCCTGAGTCTTCAAACCTGCTGGGCCTATTAAGAAGCTAGGCCCACTGGAAAATGTACCCAGTACGTGAGTCTTGATATTTCTCATTGTTCCACGGTGTCTACCATTTTTGATCAAAGACATTTTCCACCACACCACGCAATAATCGTCCTGTCCCCTTCAGGGGCCCTTTTGCAATCCTAACTTAGCCCATTGATTTTAAAAGGAACTGGGATTCCAGGAGCCTGGTGTTGACCAACGAGCCCTATGTTGCATAGTCCTGGGTCCCCGGAGGACTTTGGCAAAGATGTGACTGGCCCTGCGGTTGCAGTCAGCTTCTGTGTGCATGCTGGGGAATGAAGTTTGCACAGGTGGTCACCGGTGCTGGTAGTGGTGTCTCTGAAGTGAGACGCCATTACTTCACTTAATGTTGATGCTAAATCAAGCTTCCTTTCTTTGCTACATACAAATGAACATATTCCAGGATGGTCCGAGGGCTGGTCCGGCAGGAGTGTCCCATCATGTGCTGGGCCCAATCTCCCTACTTGATAAGACCTTAGGTGTGCCCAACTCCAGAGGTAATCTGTATTTTATTTTATTTTACTTTATTATTATTTTTAACAGAGGTACTGGGGATTGAAGCCAGGACCTTGCCCACCAAGCATGTGCTCTACCACTGAGCTATACCCACCCCCCACCCCGTTATCTGCATTTTATATGGGTGACTCCTGAGCACCTACACTTTCAAGACCTCAAGAAATGATCTTCCAGTGCTTGAATAGAGCCAAGGGTATCTAGCTGGACTGGCTGGGCAGATGGGTCTACTTTTCTTACTCAGATAACCAGGCTGGTGGTCAGTCAGGCTCTAAGCCCAGGGGCACCTCCCTCCTTGGTGAGTGGCTGATGTGACGCAGGTGCCTGTCCTTCTCCAGCCAAGGCTGTGATGTCACTCAAGGGGATTTAGTATGTGTCTGACTGCAGTGAGAGACCGCCTTGGGTCTCGGTGCTCTCTCTCTGCCACTTCCCCCTAACCCTCGAGCTATATGCGTTAGCTAGCAGATTAAAAGACAGTTCTGCATGCTTTCAAACCCATGCCCTTTCCCCCGTGCTTCGATTTCATGAACATCGGCTCCTCCAGAGACCTGAACAGAGCCCGCAACCCTGCATGTACTTTTCAATAACCCGATGGCTTCTAGTCCACCACAGCCAATGAGCATGGAGCAGTGATCCTGAGATAGAAGGCGTCACTTGGTATGACTCATCCTTGGAGACATGTAGCCCGCTTGGCCTGTGTCGCTAGGTGCCTGGTTCTGTAAATATTGACAGTTCGAAACCATCCCGAGAGCCACCACGCAGTGATTTGGAAGGTAACGTATTATGAATCCGCCCAGCGATTAGGCAAGTCTTGTCATTTGCTAAGATTCAGCCACTGATAAATTGCACTGCATTGTCTCTCTTCCTAATAGTGCCTCATTGGCTTGTGTGTGACTCAGAGTGGATGTATCACGGGGTCTGATTCAGCAAGGAAACTTTGGTCTACTGCAGAAGAGAACCACTCCAAGGCCACTTCAGTTTCTAGGATGCTGGCCTCTTAACAAGTGTGGCCTGGCCAAGGAGCGAAAGCTCAGAAGGGGTCTCCACCTCAGAGAGACTGAGCAGATGTTGGGGGGCATACAGCACAATGGGGCTCAGGCCCAGGCGCTACTACCGGTTCGGCCCGCAGGCACATTTCCAGGACGGTCCACCTACAGGCACCCACGGCTCCCCAAGGGGTGACCTCTCGGTTCAAGTCAACACTTTTGGGCTTGTTGGCACTACCCTCAGAGGAGGGGCGAGGATGAACCTCTGCCCACACAGAACATGGATGGATCTGGAGATGCTCTCCCTTCTAACTGCTTAAAATAAATATATCATTACCCGAACGCCTATGGACGCTGTCCGAGGCCTTGGCTGTTTGGTTTTTGTCCTCTTCCATGGCCCTTGTTTATTTCTGACATTTGCTCCAGGCTGAGGCTCTGTCCTGCCAAGTCAGAGATGAGCTTTTCAATAGGCAGGATTTGAACATGGGCCTTTGGCAGACTGGTATGCTGGCTGAAAGTGAAGCCCTTGGCCAAGGGCATGCGCGTGTGCACACACACACACACACACGCACGTGCAAGGCTACAGCCCTCTGCATAGTCACTGGCATTTACTCTGTGCTGCCCTGGAAAGTGAGGAGAGCTCTGCTTGTGCTGACGGCACTGGGAGGCAGCCAGCACTGTGAAGGGAGTGCGCTCTGGGGCCGGTGTGCATCGAAGCATGTGTTACCTTCATGTAAGCCATCTCTTTGCCACTAACTGGCTGTGTGGCTTTGGGCAAGTTACTTAACTTCTCTGGGCCTCAGATTCCTTATGTGTAAAATGAGGATGATAATACCTACCTCGCGAGGCTAGTGTGCGTCAAGACGAGACACCGTATTTAACACACATCACTCATAAAAGCTGCTCCGTCAGCTGTAGCTGTTACTGTCTTCAGCCTCAAGCTGCTGTGACGATTGTTACCGCTGGCAATTTTGGATCGTTGTGGATTCAAGTTATGCAGAGTTTCCTGTAAGTCTGAGGTTTCATCTGCATTGTATCAGCCCTTCAAGGAGGCCTGACCATCCTCACTTTACAGAAGAGGAGCCCAGCGTTCAGGAGGGCAGCCAGCTAGGATCGGAACCAGGTGTCTCTGGCTGTGGGGAACATGCCCTGGTCATTACCTGTGCCACTTCTCAGGGACACTGGAGGTCACAGGTGTGTGTGTGTTTAGCGGAGGCTGGCAACTTGCTGTGTCACGAGGACACTGGGGCATCGGCTTCATCTTTGCCCCATTCCACGAGCACAGACTGGTCCGTGCGCTGTTAGCCAAAGAGCTTTGCAAACCCCTTGCTTAACCAGCTGGCAGTGGCTGAGTGTTCTGTCCTTTTTTTCAGGGAGATTACACAGCGGCCGAGGCAGCGAGCAGTGTTTCGGAAACTGCTGATAGTCCACATCTAGTGGCAGGTCAATGGGTGGGTGACAGGAATACAATCTGTTGGGATGTGTGGGGGTGGGGGTCTAGGCTGCCTGAGTGACGGGAAGGACGCAGGGTGACAGTCACCTTGCTCCGTCTTGGCGGCCAGAGGGAGGCGACTGTGCAGATTCCGCCTCCCAGTGCCCCCCCGCAGCCCCCGCCCCCCCCCCCCCTCAGGGACCCAGTTCACCTGCCGCGACGGGGTTTAGAGTTCCGCCCCCGCAGGCCTGCGTTGTTACATGCGCGTCGGTGGTGCGGGGACGGTAGGGCAGGTGCGGAAGAAAGGGGGGGCACTCAGGAGAGCCACGTGCTGAACACGAAGGAGACGGACTTCCCGGAAGTGGCCAGAAATGAAGAAGACGGGTTTCCCGGGGCGGGAACGTGAGGTGGAGAAAAGGACCCCGGCGACGACGCTGAATGCAGAGCTCGCCCGTACGTAATAAAGCAGAACTTAAGGCACTAGCGCTGGGTGAGACCCAGGTTCCTTGCTCCTCTCTCAAAGGTGAGAGAGGCACCACGGTTGCTTACCTGGGACCCTTGATGTCCCAGGAGGCTGGAGGGTGCTTCCCCGAGAGCCCAGAAATCACCCAGCAAGGCTGGGCCAGGGAGGCTCCCAGGGCCTGGGCCAGCGAGTCTCAGAGGCTCCTTCGGAAGGTCTGGTGTCTGTGCGGGAAAGCTGGAGCTGCAGAGCGGAGGCAGGAGCACCAAGGGGCCCACGTGGTGGCGCCGACTTTGAAGATATGCGTGGGTTGCTCTTGCTGGGTTGTGTCTGCTTCAAGTCCTCCCAAATCCTTCTGGTCCAGGAGTCTCTTCCTTGATGCCCCACCTCTGGAGGGTCCCATGAGGGCTAAGCCAGTGGTGATGAGCAAGACACTTGTAAGATCCGGTCCACGGGGGTGCGCTGAGTACCTGTCACCTAACGCCGTTAGCTCACTTGTCATCACATCAGGCTCCCGGTTTGCGTTTGCACGTTAGAAGTCTGCTCTCCTTCAAATCAAACGGTTCTTTCTAGCAGACATGCCCCACCCCATCCTCCTCACCTCCCAGAAAGTCTGGGCTCCTTTTTGCTTTCTCTGTCTTCCAAACGAATTCATTTCTCTTCCTCATACCCTTGCTCATTCATCCGTGCTCCTGACACTTATGCCGAAGAGAGCTGTGTGCTGGGTCTGTGCCCTTGCTGAAGCTCTGTCACCTGCTTATCACACCCCCTGCACAAGCCCCCCATACACACGCACAAAAGGGCCTCCCGCCATACATACACACACAAACCGTTCTTTAATCTTTCAGGTTCCAGCTCTAATTTCTTTTTTTAAAAAACACCTTTATTGTGGTATAATTCCTATACGGCTAACTACACATATTTCAGATGGACAATTTCATGAATTTCTGTAGACGTCTACACCAGTGAAATGGCCACACAATCAAGAGAGCTAACATTTCCATCACTTCCCAAGAGGTGCAAATTTCATACTCCTGATGTATCCCTTCCCACACCCTTTACCCCCTGGTAACCATAAGTTTGTTCTCTATGCCTGTGAATCTATTTCTGTTTTGCAGGTAAGTTCATTTGTGTCCTTTTTTAGATTCCACATATAAGCAGTATCACATGGTATTTCTCTTTCTGTCTGGCTTCCTTCACTTAGAATGATGATCTCCAGGTCCATCCACGTTGCTGCAAATGGCATTATTTCATTCTTTTTATGGCTGAGTAGTATTCCACTGTATATATACACCACATCTTCTTTATCAGTCAACCAGCTCTAATTTCTGAACAGATTCTGGTGACCTCCATTTTTCCGTGCATGTATTTTTTCAATGCCACCTGACTTCACAGGAACTCAATGCCAGCAGTGAGCGTTTGGAAGCTCTGGTTTACAAAGCATCCCCTGTTCCAAGGTCCTCTGAGGCCCCTGCTGTCCAGATCAGAGAAGGGGCACCCCATGTCCGATGGGGTAAATCAGGCCCACGGGGACCCGGGGCCTGCTCCCTGCCCTATTTGCGGTCTGGGACAGATTTCTGCTTTGAAAAGAGCTGCCTGGGCAAAGAATGAGAGTCAGGTGAATGGAGTTTTGCTGAAGCTACCTGACAAGAGCCACATGGGAACTGCCTGCTTTGCTCCACCAACAGTAACCATGTGACTGTGGGCGGCACCCTGCGTGGAAAGTCCACAGCGATCCTCTGGGTCCAGGAGAGCAATTTACAGGGGAAATAAAAACAGAGCAGGGTCAGGCTACAAATGCTCACCTAGCCTTGGAACGCTTATTCGAGATGGTTCTGTGTCAACACCATGGCAGCGTATAAGGAAATAGCGTGTACTCCAGAGAGCGCGGGGTAAACAGCTGGGGAGCCTGGAGCACTCTCTGCCCGGCAGCCCGGGCTGGGCCCCCGGGGGCAGTAGCCGGGCAGCCGCAGCAGGCCTCCGGGATTCTATTTCAGGCTGACTGGAGACAAGAATGTGTTCTCTGCCACAGGAAGAATGTTCCCTCGGACAGAACTGCTAATCAGGCGAGATGAAGGCAGGAATGTACAGCAGGCAGTGACTGCTGCCTTTCCAGCAGCCTTCCCCCCTGCCCTGAGTCACATGTGTTTGTGGCTGGCGAATTTAGACAGTGGCTGAGTAACCCCCACCCCCCACCCGAGCCCATACCCTTCATTTTTGAAAATGTGGGAATTTTCTGAGCCTGTGAGCTAGGTTGCACAACTCTGAGCGATTTTCCAGAGCTACCCAATGTCATCTGTCTCCTTGACATAGGAGGGAAGGAGGCGGGGCCGGGAGCGGGCGGGCGGTGGGGGTGGGGTGGGGTAGGGTGGGGGCGGCCTACAGACCAGGGTGTGGAAGGCAAAGACGGGGAAAAGGGAGACAGAAAAATCTTGCTGACGTCAAAGAAGACCACACTCCACAGGATAACATTACTCGGGACATCAACCACCCACTCCCTCTAATTTACTAGAAACCAAACAGCCTGTTTGGAAACCTGCAGGCTGCAGCCTGTTATTTCTCTTTGTTTTGTTTTGTTTTGTTTTTATTTTTGCGATTCTCCCTGGACCGAAAGGGGCCATCAATTGTTGGGAGTTTGAAAGCTACCTGATTTCCTGAAACAGAGGGGATTTCCATGAGTCATAATTCAGCCCGTGCTTGTGTAGGGAGCTGGAGTGGAGTGCACGGAACCAGCTGCCGGCGGGCGGGCGGACAAGTGCCCGCGGGAGGGGCCGGCCCCTGCAGCTGGGGCGGCTGCGGGCGCTGTCACGTGGCCCGACCGGCGTCCACCGAGCCTGCTCGGGCTCGTCCCCGGCCCCGCCCCACGCGCGCCCGAGCCGTCCGCGCGCCCCCATGCGCGCGCGCGCCCCGCCCCACGTGCGCCCCCGGCTCTCCCCCGAGGCCGCCGCGCTGGCTTCCCGGGTAGCTGCAATTCGCCTGCGCGTGTGGCAACCTCTTTCTTGGGAAATGCGGGACACCGAGGATGATGGGGGGCGGCTGTTTCCCTTCTGGGACGCGGGCTCGTTAGCTTGTGCTTCCCAGAAACCTCCCCCTCGTTCTGTTGTCTGGACACCCAGGGCCTATTTACAAATTAAATCCGAGCTAGCCGCGGTAACCTGTGTGTCACCCGAGGCTAAAGAAATACCGTTTCCACTCCCCAGATGGTAGAGTTCAATCTGTTTTCTGGCCAAGGCCGCACAAGTTAATTTTTATCCTAGTGAAAAATAATAAACACGGCATTAGCAACTGAATGTTTATCAATTTGCAGTTCATTTCCAGCCAGATCGGTTCGCTCCCGCGTGTTTCTTTTCTTTCTTTCTTTCTTTTTTTTTTTTACCGTTAGCCAATACACTGGAGTGCTTTTCGTGAAACCATATGTGACTATTTAAGTCCTAGCCTCTGTAGCATTTATCCAGTGCTTTCCACCTGAATTGGATAATATTATTTGGCCCTTTCAGCTATGGTCCTCAAATATTGCATTTTAATGGTAAAGAAACTGCAAAAAAAAGAAAGGTTAAATGACTTGCCTGGGGATCACCCCGCAGTTAGGGAGTGATGCTGGGCAAAGATCCCTGGGGTTATGTTTTACATTTATGTGCAGCACAAACGCGCTGCCACTGGGGTGTTTCCTCTCTTCCTTTTACGGTGAGTTCGCACCAGAGGAGCTGGCAGAGAACTATCAAGTGTAGTTAGGGGCTCTGGATGGGAAGATGTCTTATCAAATGGGCAAAAGCAGCGAGGGCACAGAACGAGGATGATTGGAGCTTGAGACCATCCAGCTGTCCATCCAGCCAGGCAAACCTTTCTGCAAGTGCCGCGGCTGATTTTGTCGCCTTAGCGGAATCAGCAAGACCATTTGGGGGTATCATCTATTGTTTGTCACCTATGATAGCCAGAAACAATGATTTGGCGACAACAAAAGGGTGCAATGGCCATGCTGTGAATCACGCACCCCTCCTCCCAGCCTGCGTTCAGTTCCCCTGCATTTGAGTATGCGGTAGGGACCTTGGTATTGCGGAGGGGATCAGGGCGGATCTAAAGTGGGGAAGGGAGGGAAGAAAGAGCTTGCAGAGGCAGCAGTGGAGAACGATGAAGTCAGACCTCGTTCCATCTTACTTCCCAGGGAGAATAACTCACTTTCTTGAAGCCTCCGTTATCTTCCCTGTGGAAATGAGAGGCTTGCAGGAGGCCCTCGGAGGGCTTGCACGCACATAAGGGACCTGTGTATTCAGGCCGGGCATAGTGCTTGGCGTCAAGTAGACACAAGGAGAAATGCTCTCGTTAGGATGGGCAGTCTTGGCGAGGCTGGCAGGCAGTGGGCTGACGATACCATATATGCAACTCCAAGTATGAGGCAATGTCCCATTTCCCAACGAGCAAGTTACAAAAGTCTTGTGTGTGTGTGTGCTTTTTTTCTTGGCTAGCTTGAATATGCATGCTTTTTTTTTTTCCCTAGAGGAGGGTGGTAATTAGGTTCACCTATTTTTTTAATGGAGGTACTAGGAATCGAACCCAGGACATTGTGCATGCTAAGCAGGTGCTCTACCACTGAACTATACCCCCCACGGAATATGCACACTTTTAATGATGCAAGTGAAATGGTCAAATTTCTAGTTATAAAATTTAATTGATTGATTTAATTACATGCACGTTTAAAATTATATTAGCGTGTTTTAAAAAACTCATTATTCAGACCCTTTGTCATAGCTCGAGCCCCCTTTGGAGTGACCTTACTCCATCTTCCAGAACACGCCACCTTGCTTCTGCCCAACGGCTTTTGCGTTTGTACGGTAGGCTCAATATGCACGCACCATTTGTGGTCTCCATAAAGCTAACTTCTTCTTGTGCTGCTTTTGAAAGGGACCTTGTGGCTGTGTGAGGAGGTGTTCGTGCATTTTAATGATGCACACTCAAGTATGAAGGGGCGACATGACGTGAGGTCTGGGATTTTATTTGCGATACCTCAGCAAAGAGAAGAAGATAGAGGACAAAAAAAGGATTAGTGAAGCAAGTGTGGAAAAACCTGCATGATGATTAATCTGGGAGATGAATATATGGAACATCACTTTATTGTACGCTCTTCTTTTGGTCTATTTAAAAAATTTCATAATAAAATTTTTTTAAAAAGTGAGCTTTAAAAGATTGACTTACGTTATCTAATACTTGCAATCGGAGAGCATACCTTCGAGAATAACTACAGAAACTTTAAAATTTCTTTGAGTTTAAAAAAATACAGCTGTTCTTCTGTGACCATCCCAGAATTGTATTGACTGAATTCTTTCCAGGATATTTTGTTATTGAAAATAGATGAATTTAGTGAACACTCTCTAATATGAGGAACTTCGGACAGACACACATACGAGGTGACGTCTTCTTACGTTTGCTCAGACAGGTTCTTTTCCTCTAGTTGGTCCGAGTGGACGGGGTTGGTGATGACTCCGAATGGAGAACTCCCCAAAGTAGTGGGCAGACCTCCTGTGGTGTCCTTCGTCAAAAATACCCATTACCTAGTGCCCTCTTTGGCATCCGAGCTGGAAGGCCCAGGATAGCAGGGAACATTCAGTCCTGGAAGCAAGCCTAGTGGCACAGGCCCGGGGCTGGGGTGTCAGTAGTGATGTAAAAGAGGAGAGGCAACATTTTCCTCTTTGGGCAATGTTTATCCCCCGGAGAGAGGACACGGAGCCACAGCCTGCACAGCCGAAGTGGGAGGGCGGCTGGGTGACCTTCGGGCAGCGCTCCGAACCCAAGAACCCCAGACCACCACTGTCTGAAAGGATCATTAACTGTTCAACATTTATGTTAATTCTGTAGCAATGGATTTTCCAGAGGAGGAAAGAGAAAGCTATTAGTCTTAAAACACTTTTGAAGAATAGGATGCTTTCTGTACCGACGTAGAAGAATTATTTGCCAACGAGTATTACAGTTAAAAATCCCTACTTGGCCTCTGTGTGGGAAGTCTGGAGTCCCCCAGAATTCTTTTACTTTATTGTCTTTTCGCCTGGGGAGGCATTGCCCTGTGCCACCGTAGACCCGTCGTAATGGTTGATTTACTTCTTCTTTTTTTTTTTTTTTTGGTGCAGGGGGAGGTAATTAGGTTTATTTATTTAATTTATTTTTAATGGAGGGAATGAGGATGGAACCCAGGACCCGGTGTGTGCTAAACACACACTCTACCGCTGAGCTCTACCCTCCCCCCAAGAGATTTACTTCTGATACTTCACACTCAACATGTCCTAAGAGTTTTAAAGATTTTGAAAGAATCCTCCTTCAAACATAAAAATCACAGCAGAGTGGCCTTCCACCCTCTATCCCAATGTTTTGGTGCTAACAGATGTATCAGGATGCATAAAAACAAAATGAGATGAAGAAACACCAGAGACTCAGACATGGAAAACAAACGTAATGGTTACCAAAGGGGAAGGAGGGGAGGGATAAATTGGGAGTCTGGGGTTAGCAGATACAAAGTACTATATAAAAAATAGATAAAAAAACAAGGTCCTACTGTATAGCACAGGGAACTGCATTCAATAGCTTGTCATAACCTGTAATGAAAAAGAGTACAAAAAGGAATGTGTATATCTGAGTCACTGTGCTGTGCACCTGAAAGCAACACAACATTGTGAACCAGCTACACTTCCATTAAAAAAAAAGGGAAAAAACAAAAAAACCACTAGCATGCTCAAACCAAGAGCAGGTTCTTTTTGGAATGGGTGTGTGTGTGTGTGTGTTTGATGAGCTAAGTGTTGATTCTAACCCAAAAAGAAAGAAAAGTGTGAGATTAGGTAAGTGTCTGCTAGGTGCATTCATGCCATGTGCCTTCTGTGAAGTTAGCTCAGAGGTCACCGTTTGCAGCTGCAGAATCGAGGTTTCCTGGTTCATCCTCTCTTTGATGGGGCAGTTCCAGCAGAACCCGCACCACCTTCCCCGGAAGCCCTCTGGTGACTTCAGGGCCACGCTCTGAGGGTGGACATTTCCAGCAAGGGAGCTCAGGGTGTGCTCTGCAGGCATTGCCTGAGCAACGCCAGGTGGCCCCCAGCCAGGGTGGAAGTTAAACCAGGAGATAGCTATCAGGTGTGCTTGTTGGGTTTGGCATCTCTTTCTTGAGCTGCTGTGCTGAGCAGGAAAGAGAGATGTCCTCTTGTGGATTTAGCTCATGGTTCTACAGTGCACGCTGTAATCTGAACTGTGCTATTTGCTTAGGAGAAAAACAAGTCTGACTTGCATACCATGGAGGATTTAGATCGGCCGGTTTATTTTTCACCCCTGCCCCGTGGCACCCTCTCCGCCCCCACCCCCCGCCGCTCCCAGCGTTTCTACATTTATTTCCCAGCCGCCTGGATGGCAGCCTCATTGGTTGGTTTGGGATACACTGAACATTTCCCCATAGATGTGTCGATCATCCTATGATGAATGTGTTTCCCGGGAACTGTGATGATCTTGCACACTACCTTTGCACGCGTATGTAGGGCTTTTCATGATAAGAGTATGGCTGTACTAAGGAGGGCTGATCTGAACGCACAACGGTTTCCTTTGAGTTTTCTTTGGGTTGGTTATCTCGCCTAGTCTGGCCAGTGGATAAATGGCGTTTGGATAGGGTCTGGCACAGATCCTTTAACCATAAAGCTTAATGTATAACCAGTCTGTTTTTCTTCTGTGTCAGCAGTTGGCAACACGATTCTGTAAATGAGGGTTCTGGTGAGTAAATGGATGTTGGTGGAGCGAGGGGAGGGGAGGGCTGGAGTAGGCAGCTTTGGAATTCCTGCCAGTGGTTGCTGCAAGCGACAAGATAATTTGAGTAACCTGTGAGACCTGTGGATTCACAGCTTTCAAAAACAGGAAAGTTTCTTGTTTAAAAACCCTCTAAAGCAACCTGTGGGTTTAGAAAAGAAGCTGCCTTGTGGTTTGGTGATTGAACTTCCTTATTGATCTGTTGGCCGGTGACGCAAGGTCTCCTGGGATTGCAGTGCTGTGACCGCAGGCGACAGTTACCCTGACAGGGTTCTGAAACAGGCCTGGGGCTTTCTGGACGGATGAGAAGTCTAAAAATTTCCCTTTTCATTTCCTCTCTTGTGTGACTGTCATTTAAACACACACACACACACACACACACACACACACACGGTAATTGACAAGGGAATTTTGCCCAGCTCTTGAGTTTATTGACTGGGTAGCTTCCTGCCCACTCCCCAAAAATCCCACCCTGAAAACCCCAAGTTAAAAAAATCATCTATTCTTGCAGATTTCTTAGTGGGTCTCTGTTTGATTTGAGGCCAGATTTATAACAAGCAGATCTTTTAAAATTGTATGATTTAAAAAAAAAAAAACAAAAAAACCAAAAACAAAAACACCCAATCTGAAACCTCTCCTTATCCAGGGCCTCCTAGGGATTTCAAGCCCAGGTAATTTCTCTGTCGTTCTGGAAACCTAACCCTCTTGCAGCCACGGGGAGGCTCAGTTGGACAAATGCTCCGAGGACCCAGGCTCGTGGTCTGAAGTAAATGAAAACAGATGGCGTGCCTGTGTGACACAGCTAACTGACCGCCGCACAGAAAGTTCTGTTGGCTAGATGTGTGGGGCTGTCTTGGCCTTGGAAACATTCTGCTAAGTGAACTAAACTTCAGAATGGGGCGTCTGCTCCCCAGACTGTCCTGGAGGGGCTTGTGGGTGACAGCGTGGCTGGATGAACCTGCCCTTAGGGGGCTGCTGCTTGTGCTTTGCCTGCAGGGGAGAGAGAGGGTCAAGTGGTGGAATCCACCTTCACACCCCAATTCTTCCCAGAGGAGTGTGGGTGCTGGGTGCGCATGTATGTAGGTATACATGCATGCCTGTGTGCTTAGATAGGATTATCTGTGTTTTGGGGCTCGGCGCCCAAATTCCTTTTACTTTTCAATGAATTGGAAGGCGGTAACACCTGGAAGACAAGTATGCGTCAGTGTTCCAGCAGAGTACCAGTCAAGCATGCTGATTCTCACAGATGAACCCATTCTGCTGATTTCTTTGTCTTGGCCCTGATGGTCAGCCTGGGATCTTTGGGCATCAGACTTTTCTGCTCTCTCTCTCTCTCTCTCCCTCTCCCTCTGGTAAGCCCAATAAATCTGCCCCAATCACGTCACTGAGGCCACATGGAAATGTGATCCTGCCAAGCGTGGAAGCCCACATGAACTGCCAAAATCTTAAGGTTCCAGTGAGAGTGAGAACCAGTTTCTGGTGATGCCCGTGTGTATGGGGCCTGTGTGTGCATGTCTGCTGTGTGTGTGCGCGTGGGTGCCACGTGTCTATACTACGTGTGTATTTGTGTAGCGCTAGGCACATGTGTGGGTGTGTGTGGGAATTGTCTGTGTGTATACGCGTTTGCACGTGCATGTCTACCGTGTGGGTGACACAGGAATGTCACCAACCCCCGGTGGCAGGGATGGAAGGAGGCTGGTGTATGTGGGCCTGCTTGGGGACAGGTCCATCTCTTCGGTCCCAAGTGCTTTTCTTCTGGTTTGCTGCCCTCTCCCCCGTCAGCAACAGGCACTAAGGTTGCAGACCCTTCGAGACACGTAAAGTGTCTGTGATGTTTCTCTTTCCTGCCTGCGTCTCAAGTGAGTTCTTTGTAAGTATCTATTTTTTTTTCCCTTCAGCTTCAGGAAAAAGGAGTTTTGGAATTGAGGAGATGGATCCAGGATTCAATATCACACTGTGCTTTTTGGCTCTGTGTGTATGTGCGTTTCCTGTGTATCCAAAAGACAGAGAGGAGGGGAAAAAAAGGGGAGGGGGACAGGGAAGCAGATGAGAAAGATAGTCTGAATTTGTATTCATAAAATAAAACTGGTATCCCTGTCCCCAGACCTCTGCCCCAATTTCCGGTCTCTAACCTCAGCATCAGTGCTGACCCACTTCTGGCTATTTTTATTTGTTTCCTTGCAAATGTTCACCATGTGATCAGAGCTGACCCTTTGTCAACTTTGTTCTTATCCTCTCTGCCATCTGAGTCCAAAAGTGCAGCCCTCCCCTCCTTACTCCCAATGATTATCGGCAAGTTCAGAGTCAAAGGACGGCGGGGTTTTACTGGCGATGTGATGAACAAGTGACTCCTCTCCTCCCCACGAGACACACGAGGACAAGCAGGGGCTCCCTGCGCGGAGCCTGGCGCCCTTGGCATCACCTTTGGTCTGGCTCCCCCGGGGACAGTGATTCCATCTCCAGCATCTCGGGGGCACGTGGGTGCTGGGGCTCCCCGCTCGCCGGGCAGTGGGTGTGTGGGTACTTATCTCCGATTATGGCCTGAGTCAGCAGTGGAACCAGGAAGTGGACTCAGGGTCCGGCGTGGTTGGGAAAGTTGGGTGTATTTACTTTCCTCTTAAAGCAAACTTTGATCGGCCCTTTAATAAGTTACCGTGAAGGATATCGCGCTGGAGAAATTTGACTTGGCACCCAAATCTAAGTCACATTTTGATAAAGGAGGAAAGGGAACGGGGAGTCTTTTGCGTTCTCTCAGCTTTATCATTAACCCAAAGTTTGGAAATATATTTGCTTTTTGAAGTGTCAGTTTCCAAGTTTTTAAGAAGGTGATAGTTCTCTCCTGATGAGGGAATTTGGCACGTAACCAGGTGGCCCATGGCGCTGTTGAGACCCTGCAGGGGCCGGATGACCAATAAAAGCTGACCTTGACTTCAGACAGCTTTAAGTCTCGGCTGTGTCCTGTTCCATGCCACCACGGGAAATCCTTTCATTTCTTTGGCCTTCATTTTCTTGTCTGTAAAATGGGGGGAAAACCCCTTCTCTCCCTTGGAAAGTTGTTACAAGATTCAAAAAGGAGGCATCTGTGAAGGGCCAGATTGGGGCAGGGTGGAAGGTGGTGTGTATATGTGTATATATATATACACACACACACACACATATACACTTAGTATGCAAGATGTTAAGGTTATGTCTTCATGAAGTCATTTTACTGTATGGAATAAAACTTCTGTTTTCTCTTTCCAGAAGCTTCTGCAGGAAGTCACCTGCACAAGGTAGGAAACGTGATTTCAGGGGAGGGAATAGCTCAGTGGTAGATGCGTGCTTAGCATGCACAAGGTCCTGGGTTCCATCCCCAGTCCCTCCATAAAGAAAGAAAAAGAAAAAGAAAAGAACGACCTGAGTGGAAAAAGTGAAATAACAAAGAGATTTCCCCCTGCACTTCCGTGCTCGTTTCCGCAGGCACGAACAGGGCCACCTTCTGGAGGGGAAGGATGTTCTTGCCTTGGTGCCGACAGGCCCCAGACCCTGGGAGTGGCCAGGGGCAAAGGTTTCCTCTCCTTTTTGCTGACAGCACTTCCTCATTCAGTGCAGCCATCTGTGAAAGAGGAAAGAAAAAAACCCTCAGGAAGAGAAAGGAGGCCCTGAGGACGCTTCTCAGATGTCTGCCGTGCTCTTTGGGGGCCTTTTATTTCCTTGTTTGCCCAAAGGGCCCAGGAATAACTTCTTGCCGGGAGTTGTAACAGGCCTCGCTCTCTTTACTCCCGTAGAGGACGTGAGCAAGGATGCAGGTCACCTTGGTGACAAGAGTATTAAGAGCAAAAGGGGAGGAGAAGGAGTCGGCAGGGGGTGGGCATCCAAGAGATGAGGGTGTAGGGTGGGCGGGCCTCAGGGGTGGCCATGAGCGATGCACAGTCTCTCGAGTTTACTGCTTTTAAAATTTTGAATTGCTGGGCACTGGTCATTCTCCACAATCTCAGTGATAAAGTCCTCCTGTCATTGGGCAGCGGCTCCGGCTGCTGCACTCTGTGTGCACTGGGTGAGCAGGGTAGAAAGTGGAACTCAGAGGAACCCAAGACATCTCTTTCCTCTAAAAGGGGCTGGAGGAGCCAAGAGCTCAGGCATCCTTGGGGGTCAAAGAGTGATGAGGGAGGGAGAGAGAGGTGTGCACAGCGCAGTGAGTGAGAGGAGCCCAGCTGGTCCTACCCCTCCCCCACCAGTCCACGAGGCAGGGCCTGGGAGTGAAGCCCATGATGTGGCTGGGCTGGGCTGGGCTGGGGGTGGGGGCATACTTCGGAGAGAATCTGGTAACAGATCTTCAAGCAAAGCAGACAGCTCTGGAGAGTGCGGGTGTGACAAAGAATGGCAGCATGCCTCCCCTTCCGTCCCCACCTGCAGATGGGTGCTCCTTCTGCCCCGCTGTGCTTCTGCTACGTCTGGTCAAAACACCTCTATAAAGACTCCTACTTACACTCAACAGGGTAGGTGCTTCTAACCACCATAACCTTCTGGTGAAAGGCACGGAATTATACCCATTTAACAGATGAGGAAATCGAGGCTCAGAAAGGGACAGGAACCTCCCTTGGGAAAGCAATGGGTCTGGGGATGGTCTGTCCCGGGTCTGCCACGTCATACATTTATCTTTCAGTTCTGATTTCCCATCTACATTTTCTTTGCTTTGTTTGTCGCTGAATTTTGTCTTATAAATCCTAAAGCAGAAGGGTGATTATGAGTGGGTCATAGCAGTCCTTAAAAGCTGGGCCAGAAAATTTCACCAGGTCAGTAATTTAAACTTTGGATCCTCAAAAAATAATAATGTGAAGCAAAACCAAGTAAAAAGTGATCCTTGCACCTGAGCTCTCACGTGTTTAGAGAGCTCATGCTTCCTGGCTCTCAATGGCTGGAGTAATCATTTCTTCCCAGGGCTGTGTGCTGTGTGAAGGATCGTTTCGAGGGAACACATGGCGCTCCCCTTAAGCTCAGTGGGCCAAACTTACTGCAAAAGTCATCCCCTTTGGGAGTCTTTGAAGGGTGAAACGCCAAACAAACAGGCAGCCCCTCAAAGGGCAGGGTGTTTCCAGAGGCGCTGGGTTTCCGTAAACGGCAGGCCTGAGTTTCAGAGAACAGTTTACTTTGTTTTCTTTCTCTTTTTGGTTGGGGGAGATTAGGTTAATTTGTTTATTTATTTAATGGAGGTGCTGGGGATCGAACCCAGGACCTCGTGCATGCTAAGCACACGTTCTACCACTGAGCCCTACCCTCCCCCACCTCAGGAAAGTCTGCTTTGAGGGTGACCCTGGGGGAACGTATTCTTTAATGGGTCCCTGGAATCTTAGCTCAGGGGCAGGTCTGAGCGCAAGGATCTACTGGCTGAAGTGCCTCCTTGTTGCGGGGGCTTTTTTGGTCTGGAGAATTTGAGCGAGACCGTCACCACCACCCCAGAGTGCAGGATTGGCTCATCTCCACACCGATTTCTCCAGCACAGAGGAAGCCTCAGAAAATGGGGGAAACGTCTTAAGTGGGGTGCGCCTGATTGGCAGAATCCGGTGTGATGCAGGCCCCTTGTTGTGACTCATAGTGGCCCGTCTACTGGGTCCCTTGAGCCACGGGGACCCTGAGCAGTGGGTCAGCCTGAAGGATGCGCCAGCCTGAGGCTTCGCTCAGCGCTCAGGGCTGCTCCAAGGGGAGGGAGGCCGGAGGCCGGGCGCATGCGCGGTAGGCCTCAGATGATCCAGCCGCGGGATGCGGCGGTCAGCCTTCGTGCCTTGCCTTCCTCAGTGTTGGAACCCTCCCGAATTCGAGAGAGAAATCTGGAATTAGAGAAGGAAGACCAGGCCCGTCCGGGTTATTTATGTGTCCCTGGATCGCCTTTGTTCTGCAGAGCGGTGCGCATGAAAGGCTGGCCGGGCCGGAGAAGTGCCTCGCACAGGGCGACTTGCACAGGAAATTGGAAATTGGAAACCGAGGGTCGGCCCCCACTCCGCCTCTGACTCATGCTTAAACAAACCTAACAGCCGCTCTGACCTTTGCTCCCTCCATCTGGGGCAGGCCGGACCTGCCTGCAGCCCACTATCCCCACCAGGCCGAAGGCTCGCGAAAGCCCAGCCTCTGGGCAGCTTCCTGTGGGAGAAAATCCTTCAGGTTCCAACAAATGCCGTGGATGCGGCCCATGATTTTGTGTGTGTTTGTGTGTTTGTGTGTGTGTGTGTGTGTCTTTGACAAAGTGAATCCTTAATTTTTTTTTCTCTTTAAATTTTCATCCATTATATTCATCAACGCAGAGAGATGGAACATTTGGCAAAATTATTTTAAGTAGCACTCCAACCTGTGATCATAATTTTAAATCAAGGAATTTGCTGAGCAGCTGGGGGAAGAACAAAGGGCTGGAGAGTGATTTAGGGCCTGGGGGAGGGGAGGCTGCAGGCCCGTAGCAGAAGCAGCTGGGGCAGGGGCAGGGTGTGTACCCACCCAGGGGCAGCCGGCCTTCTCAGCCCGGTGGTCCCTCTACACAGGGCCACACTGAAGTTTCCATCTGCTGAACACACCACATGTGACACTTAAAAATATATCCACGGAAAAGAGGACTGAGATTCAATTTAAAACGATGGCTGAGAACTTCTGCTCAGGAGTGGGACAGACCTGGCCTTGAATCCTGGCTCTACATTTTGCCAGCCTCAGTTGAATCATCAGTAAAATGGGAACAATCACAGCAGTAGCATCTTGGGGATCTGATGCAGTTACTAGCCCACAGCAAGTTCTGCTGGTCTAGTTACTAGCACAGAGGAAGCGTTCAAAACGTTATTATTCTTGCCAATATGCAGAAGTGGACTGCTTCTCTGCTCTGTCTTTGCAACGGATTCATTCAACAAGCATCTATGTTTCAGGAACAGGGCTGGTTGTTGCAGGGAAGCAAACATGTAAAAGCACAGGAATTTCAGCTGTTAGATAAATAAAAGTACTTTGAGTTCAAAAAATAGTAATGACTCCCTAGAATATTTAATTAATTTACCAAGTTTTTTTTTTTAACAGATGGTCTATCAGAAACAATTTGTAAAAGGTATAGAATTTAAAAAGGAAACGGTCTTATTCTTCACTGTTTTTGAATTCACTGCTTTTCAGGAAAACTAGTATCTAAATTAATTTCTTAAAACACATCCTGCTTCGAACCTGAGAACTTCAGTCAGCGGATTTGCAGATAGCCAGACCTAGTTGCAAATAATCTGGTTTGTCTGAATGCCTTTCAAATAGTGACACGTGGGTACTCAGAAAAAAATATCACTTATCCTAAAGATATCATTATCCCATTCTGCTAAATGACAGTTTTAAGAGTGAGACGTTAGCTAGTCCAGCCTCTCCTCTTTTTAGCAGAATTTCTGATAGGAAATAGTTGAGCTTCTGACCCAACCCTGCTGAAACAGAGAGCTCACTACAGGAGGTAGGTACGTGCAGGGTTGAACAGCTCAAAAGGTTCAAGATGGAATAATTCATGGGAGATGAATTTAAGTGAATTTGCACAGCACGTGGAGAGCACCAGTGGCCTTCTTCTTGTTTTTCCTTTTATCTTGCCTTCTGCGTCTGTAGTTTGGTCTTGCTC
This sequence comes from Camelus dromedarius, assembly GCF_036321535.1. NCBI lineage: Eukaryota > Metazoa > Chordata > Mammalia > Artiodactyla > Camelidae > Camelus > Camelus dromedarius. Next base: position 3,550,936 of record NC_087443.1, read on the forward strand.
TGACTGCCTGTCCCTCTTTCCCGGTCCACACCAAGCCGCCGCCTGGCCTCTGCCCCGAGGGGAACAGCAGTGGCCCCGGTCACCGTTGGGTGGCCAAGCATTCCGGGCCTTAGAAGTTGAGACCAGCGTTCAGTCCACTGCCTCCTCGCCCTGGTCTCCGGGGTGGCTCAGGCAGGCCCCGGTCTCTCGGAAAACAACAGTGAACTTTGTTCAGCCCAAGCCTTATTTCCCCAACTCTGCTATTTGCTCACTGGCCCTCCTCCCTCCAGCTGCTCCCAACTGCCGACCACTAGTGACGCCAGCTCCTGGCTGTTTCCGCTGCTCCAGTGCTTCCTGGAGGACAGCCACTCGGGCCGGGCCCGACGCAGCACCGCGCTGTCTGCCGGCGGCCTTGGCCCGAGGGCTGAAGCCACGGCTGGGTGTTTGGGGAAGAGCCCGTGTGTGCGCCTGCCTTTGAGGCCCGCGGGCCACAGCCAGGATGTGGACCTCCGGTTGTTTGCTCTTCACGCTCTGCTTGTAGAATTGTTAAAATTGGGGGAAAAAAAAAAGAAAACAAAGCAAGCAGGTTGAGAGCAACTCAAGTAAAAAGAGAAAAGTGATAAAAGGCAGAGGTTTATTTTTGGAGCTCTTGAATTCTGAAACTCTCTGCCTCTCTCACTTCTTCTAACTCAGCCCTGTGCTTCCCGGGGGCTGTCAGTCTCTGATCTCTTTGCTGGACTCTGGGTGGATGAGGCCCTGCCGGCTTTCTGGATCCTGGAGGGAAACCTTTCAGTGAGGTCCTCCCTTGATTTCCTGTCCCTCTGTTCTTCTGCCTTCCTGCATTCTTTCTCCCCGAGTCTGGTGTCGGCTGACTGGACGGTTATGGGCGTTGCTGGAGAAAGCCAGGCTCCCGGGGTGACTGGTTCCACACCGCATTCTGAGTGGCTCACCCAGAGGTCTCAAACCCCACGGAAATTGTCTGAAACACAAAATGGGTTTTGTTTGACTTGAATAATATTTAAAATAATTTGATTTCGTGATCAACAATGAAGAAGCAGGGAAATCACAGGAAAGCCCAGATATCTTGCTCATCTTGAAAAGATGGAGGGCTGGCGGGACTGGGTCTTTGCCCACTCGGGCACTGAGAGGCTGCTGTCCTCTGACCGGTGGTGCCTCCACTGCACTTTGCACCGTCTCTGCACCAATGGTGAAGGTCCTCCTGGACGTGGACACCGAGCATAGATACTGTTGGTCAGTGGGCTTCTCTCCCCGTCCCCGCAATGTACCTCATTCATGGCGGCCCCGCCTGATTCTTCTGTGCATTTGCATTTACTGTCCCTGCTCAGCGGAGTGTCTTCAGCAATCCTTTCCTCTGTCTTTAATAGACGTCTAGTCCCCCCCAGTCTTCTTTCCTTCACCCTCCACCCCTCCCTTCTTCTCTATCCCTCTCTCCTCTCTTCCTCCCCTTCCCTCCTTCCTTTCTCTCTCTCATCACTGTTCAAACTGTAAAATATAATATACCCATGGAAAAGTGTTCAAAGATCTATAGCTCAGTGATTTATCACAAAGTCAACATCAGTGTCATTACCCATCAGGTCAACAAATGTAATTGTGCTGCACTCTGAAAAGTCTCTCCCCTCCCCCTTCCGGCCTTGACCCCCCCCCCCGCCCCACTACAGGTCACCACTATTCTGACTTTCCTCTAAAATGTCCTTGATTTTTTGTTATAGTTTTACCATCAAAATACATGTCCTTGAGGGGAGGGTAGAGCTCAGTGGTAGAGTGCATACTTAGCATGCCCAAGGTCGTAGGTTCAATTCCCAGCACCTCCATTTAAAAAAAAAAAATTTAAATAAGTAAGTAAATAAATAAATAAACCTAATTACCACCCACCCAAAAGAAAATACACGCCCTTGAAAGCTAAAGTTCAGTTTTGCCTGTTTTCACGACTTCACATAAAGCTGGCTACAGAGTGCGCGTTCCGTCCTGCAGCGGCTTCTTTCGCCCTGTGCTGCGCCTGGGAGACTCACCTGTGTTGTTCTGTGTAGCCTCAGTCTCCGCACGCCATCGCTGGGTAGCATCGTCTTCTCTGAATATGACACAGTGTGTTTCTCTGTTGCACTTTTGATGGCCACTTGGCTTGTTCCCAGTTCAGGGCTTGAGCCAGCAGCGCTGCTGCAGTCATCCCCGTGCTTGCACGCTGGTGTGTGCGTGCCTGCGTTTCTGAGGGTTATTACCTCCAAACCTGGGTGCTTCTTTTTTTTTTTTTTTTGGTGGGAAGGTTTTAAAATAAGAATTCAATTTATTTCATAGTTACTGGACTAGTAAAGATTCATAGTTTTTCCTGTGTCAGTTTTGATAAATAGTGTTTTTTAGGAATTTACCCATTTATCTAAATTTTTGAATGTCTTGGCATGACACTGTTTATAACATCTTCTTATGATCTTGAATAAAGGTGCACTCTGTTGTAATGTCTCTTTATCATGCCTGACACTGACTGGTTTTACCTCCCCCACCACTCCGCCCCTGCTAAGTCTCACTAGAGCTTTTTAAAAATTACTTTTATAACTCTTTCCAAAGAATCCAACTTTTGATTTTGTTATTTCTTATTTTATATTTGTTTACTAGTTCATTAAATTCTGCATTTATCTTTATTTTTTTCTCTCTTTGGGTTTAGTTTTCCGTATTTTTTCTAATTTCTTGAGATGGCTGCCTAGTTCATTGACTATAAACTTTTCTTATAATCTAATATATGCAATTACAATGATAAATAATTGCCTCAGTATAGCTTTCACTTTGTCCTATGAGTTGCAATGTGTGTATTTTCATTATCATTCAGTTAAAATGTTTTTCATTTTGATTTCCCATGAATTATTTAGAAATATTTCTGAATTTTCAAATACAAGGGAGCTTTCTAATCGTATTTCTATTATTGATTTTGAGCTTAATTGTAATGTGGTTAGAGACTGTATTTTGTGTAATTTCAGTCATTTGCCACTTGCTTTATGGCTGAACGTATGGTTGATTTTTGAAATGAGTCCTTGTGTTCTTGAAAAGAATGTACAGTTAGTAGCTGTGAGTTCTATATGTGTTCATTAGGTTATAGTTGCTAATTGTGTTGTTTAAATCTTCTGTATCTTTACTGACTTGTCTGCTTGTTCTCTTAAATATTGAGAGAGGTGTGTTAAACTCTCTGATTATAATTCTGAATGTGTGTGTGTGTGTGTATGTGTATATATATATATAATTTTAGAATATTGTAACTTCCTGGGGAATTGGAACTTTTATTATTTTGAAATTCCCTTCTTTATCTCTAGTAATACATTTTGCTTTGAATTCTATTTTGTCTGATAATTAAAATAAGTGCTTCTGTTTCCTCTGGACTAGTGTTTACGTCAGACATATTTTTCCGTCCCTTTACTTTTTTCTGTTCTGTATCCTTAAGTGTTATGAGCTTCTCTTGTAAACATGATACAATTTAAAGTATTAATCCAGCCTGACAGTCTTTGTCTTTTAATTGGAGCATTAGGTCATTTATATTTAATGTGATTACTGGTATATTTGGATTTAAATCTACCATATTATTGTGTGTTCTATTTGTCTGATCTATAGCTTATGTTTCTCTCTCGTTTTATTGCTTTTTTCTAACATTTCATTTCATCTCTCTAATACTTTGAAAATTCATATATATATATATATATTTACTATCCTTCTGGTGATTTACCCCAGGATTACAGCATAAATTTTTGGATTATTTAGATCTAATATTAATTGGTGCTTAAATGTTCTTCTCAGGTATTTCAAGGACTTTGAAACACTCTAACTCTGTTTACCCTGTCCCAAATTTTATATTATTGTTGTCTTGAATTTTAGGCAATATGTATTTGAAATTCAACTTTTTTTGTATTTTTTAATGTAGCCACTATCCATTTCTATTTGTCTTTATACTTTCTCTTCTTTTTTTTATACATTTCTTTTCTTCTTGCATCTCTGACTTTCTACTTGGGATATTAACCTTGGACTTGAAGAACATCTTTAATATTTCCTTTAGTGTGAATGACAGATATTCTCACTTCTGGTTTCTGATTATCTTTAGTTCGTCTTCACTCTTGAAGGACACTTTTGTTGAGCATAAAATCCTAGGCTGACAGTCATTTATTCTAACATGTTAAGGTTATTCCATTGTTTCCTAGTTGTCATTGTTTTTATCAAGAAGTCTGCTGTAAATCTAATCCTTACTCTTTAACAGTAATCTGTTTCTTGTTTTCTGATTTCTTGTAGGATGTTTCTCTTTGCTTTGGTTTTTAGCAGTTTTATTATGATGTTCCTAGGTGTAGATTTCTTTATATTTCTCATGGTTGGAGTTTTTAAGGGCTTCTTGAATCTGTAGCTTTACGTATTTAATTAGTTTTGAAAAAAATTGTCATTACCTCTTCAAATATTGCTTCTTTCCCATTCTCCCTTCTCTTTCTAGAATTCCAAATCTAATATCCCCATGTATATTAGGACTCTCTATTATTTCTCTTTTTGCCCTCTCTTTTGTCTTTTCCGTCCTTGGATTCCTCCATGCATCATTTTCTGTAGATTTTTCTGATCTAACACCCAACTGATTTCATCTCTGTCTAGTGTGCTATGAAATCCATCTGTGACTTCTTAAATTTGTTGTTTTTCAGTTCTAGAATTTCTGTTCTGTTCTTTTTCATAGTTTACAGTTCTCTTCTGAAATTCTCAATCTTGTCTTTTATCTCCTTGAACAATGGGAACAACTGAAAATAAATGAAAACAGATGCTTCAAAGAAGAGGACCCAGAATTGTCACCAAGTCTTCACAATCACTGCATGTTTTCTCTAACAAGCCTATACTTACTGCAAAGTTTATGTCTGATAATATCAATATTTGGAGACCCAATGAGTTTGTTTCTATTTTTCTGCTGGTTTTTAGTCCTGTTATCTTTTCTTATTTAGTTATTTTTGCTTTTGTAGTGGACACATTTACAAAATTCATTGTGGAGATAATTTGAGGCCTAGGATGATGTTATCTTCCTCTAGAAAAAATTTATGTTCCTTTGTCAGGAGCCTGGGGCACAAGAACTCTGGGATGAATTGAATCCCGTTTTATGAATTGAAATGATTTGAAGGTAAGCTACAGTGTCTGCAAAGACTATTTCTGGTTAATAGCTACTCCAGTGGCGTAGTCCTTCAGGGTCTCACCCCAAAGGTAATTTGATTTTCTTGGGGTATCCAACTGGGTAGGCCCTGGACTCCAATCCCTGACCCTTTAGCCATATGATGCTGTCAGAAGTGCTGCTTAGGCTCCCTGTCTGTCTGCTGCCTGGTCTGGAGTGGCTAACAGTCCAGAGGAAAAGCAGCTTCAAATTCCAGCTTCATATCCTCTCAGCCTGCATTTCCCCCAGTTCCTAGCTTGCTAGTTCTTACTGTTCTCTTAACTATCTGGTGCCTCTCGAAAGATGATTTTTATATTTTGTGTAGCTTGTATGTTTGTTCTCATTGGGAAGACTGGTATGGATTGCCTGGTCTACCATGGTCCTTTACCTCTAATTTCTCTTTATTGTCAGCCTTTTTTTTTTTTTTTTTCCACATCTCAGGGAAAGAAATGTCCCCTCTTCTCTAAAGCAAGCCCTTCCTTGTGTGACCTTTGTCTCTGTAATTGAATCATAAAGCATCTTCACTCTCTCCCTTTATACTAGGCCTTCCCCTAACATGGTCAACTATCCTCAGCACAAATAAAACTGTGCTTAACCGAAACTTAGACCCTGGGATTCTTTCCAATCACCAGCCTACGTGGTACTATTTTTGGTGACAGTTCTTGCTAGAACAGATTATCAACTCCTTTTTTCCCCGTAATAACATGGGCAGTCTTCTCATATCAGTGTTCCCATCTTGACTGATTCACTCGGCCAGAATTAAGTTTACATCTCAGTGGAGAAGAGTGGAGGAAGGTAGGAACAAGGGAGAGATTCAGGATGAAATTTGTCACGTTTTCCTTTGTGCAGCCCAGCATGTAAACTTTCTCTCTCTCCTCCCTTTTAGTGTCAGAGTTCTGAAAACTTCCTGGTAGCCTATTCAGTAGGCTTTCCTCAGTCCGCATTCCCCTTGCTCTTGTTACAGGGTTTGTCATGACTTCACCCCTCTCTCTTAGATCCTCTCCTCCTTTATGGGATGTTTGACGTCTTTAGCTCTCCTGACGACTCATTCCTAATTCCCTTCCATTCTCTTCCTCCTTCCTAAAGGTTCTTGGTCCTTCTCTCTTCTTTTCTCTTCTCCTTTCTTCTCTTCATCAACTCTTTGTCTTTGTAAATTCATGGCTTCCACCATTCCTTTTGTGGGAGGGCACCTGTGTGCCTGCATATCTGGCCAAGCTTCTCTGTAGGCTTCTAGTTTCATGTTTCTCAAAGGCTGCCAATGCTTTCTATTGGCATGTGCCAGGGGCCTTCAGAAATATTTTAGAAATTGAGCTCGTACCTGCTACCCATAAACTTCCTCTGTGCTCCTCCTTTTCCAAATACAGCTAATGAAATAATTTCTCTTTGAGTCCTGTTTGTCTGAGACCATGGGAACCTCACTCTGCACCTGTCCTTTTCAGCAGATCTCCCTCAGCCTCGTTAGGGGATCCGTCCATTCTCTTTCCTTTTGCTCCAGCCTTCTTCTGGGGCTTCCCTCATGGAGCTGGGTTTTGGACACTTTGCTTTCTCAAACATATTTGACCGAAGTGTTCTGCAGAATACATAATGGGAGCTCTTGGAAAGTGTCTCAGAGATGGATGTGCTTTGCCAGGGTCAGTGGACTCTACCCTGAGTCCAGGGGCCTTAACAGCGAGTAGGGTAAAAAAGGGGGTGGGGGTGGGGGGGAAGGAAGTAGTAAAGAAAAAAGAGAAAATGGAGAGAGGTGAAATATGGTGAAAGATGAAAGAAAAAAAAAAAAACCATATAGTGAGGACTAGTCCTGGACCAAGGGCAGTGGTCTCTCCTGTTAGGGGTGGTCACCTCCCAGGCTGGACTCAATCCGTCTGTGTTTTGGACAGTACATATTAGGCAGGAGGAGAATGGGATACCAGGAGCGAGCTTGCTGCTTATTCATGGTCTGGGGACCAAGGCCGATAAAAGAGCAATGTGATGGAAGGTCAGCTCTGCAGAGGAACTTCTCTCCAGTGGCATGTAGACTCCAGGAATGATCTGGGCCCTGAAAGCAGCAATTGTAACCCTTTCCTTTTCTTTCTCACCATATTCCTTTCTGATTTGTTGGCATGGTAGCCAGCTGTCAGCATCCTTGCAAAGGCCGGCGTGCTGGTGGGAAGGCCCTGCAGTCTGTGTGGGGGAATGTCCCCCTCGTTTACTACAGTAGGAACTTGCAGTGAAAGCCCTCAGCTGAGGGCCTGAGAAGGGCCTTCCCCTGAACTCACTGGTCCCAGGGCAAAGAACAGACCCCCTATTTCCAAGACTTGGGGGTCTGCCTCCTGGAGGCCTGGTTTGCCAGACATGGAGGCAAAAATCCCCTGCTAAGCTGATGGGCCAGGCCAGACACCCCCTGCCCCAAGTCGACTCTCCATCCCATGGTGACCCACCTTGTGTGTGCTGTGTAGACCTCTGCCAGGGAACAAAAACCCAGCCCCCAGTGGTGAGGCCTCCAGAGAAGCCAAGCATGGCAAATGTCATCATCCCATGGCTTTGTCCTTGGATGAGGTGAATGTCACCCTAACCAGGAGCAGGGAAGCATGTGCCGTGGCAAACATCTTCATGGTGAGGGCGGGCGACACCCCAGCTCCCAGCCTGGGGAGGAGCCCTGTCAGCAGAACTCGGGCAGGCAGAGGAGTCTGTTGAAGGTGCGTGGTGTGCAGGCGGCTGCGGGCCCCGGCTGCTCCTCCTCGGGGGCCTGCAGCCCGGGACGTGGGGGCTGGGAGCTGGATGTCTCTGGTCGGCTTTGAGCGCGGGCTACCTGCTTGCACGTGAAACTCGGCACGGAGAAGCCAGGGTGGGCGCCAAGGGGGCAGAGCTGGCAGGCCGAGCTGCAAGGACGCAGGGACCCCAGCCCGGCAGGGGGGACACAGACTGGGAGCCACTGACTGAGACCCTGGAGGGCTGCAGGGAGCCCAGACCCAGCAGCCAAATGCAAGGCCGGTCAAAGATCTAGTCCCGGGGTCCCCTCACCTTTTCCCCTCCGTGCCCCATCGGAGAAGGAGATGGAGAGAGCCAACGCGGGAGGCTGAGCTGAGGCTACCCCTCCTTCCCGCAGCCACCCTGTCAGGGAGGCAGCGTTATTCTTCCTGTCCTGTGGGTGAAGGAGCTGGCTCAGCGGCTAGGTCATGGGTCCTGGGTCAGATGTTGAACCCAGGGAGAGCTGGGGTCCCCTTGGAAGGTTTCAGGTGCCAGGCCCAGCACTCCCCCAGGGAGGGCAGGGAACTCCTCTGTGAGGCGGAGACCCGAAACCATAGGTTTACTTCCTTCCTTCCTGTTTCTTTCTTCCTCCCTCCCTCCCTCCCTTCCTTTCTTTTAACGGCGGTACCGGGGACTGAACCCAGGACCTTGTGCATGCTAAGCGCGCGCTCTGCCACTGAGCTATACTCTCCCCGAAACCGTTTGTGACAGAGGAGTGTGGCTGAAGTTCGCAGCTGTAGGGGCAGGGGGTTGGGGTGGGGGTCCCGAGAGAGGATTAGGTTAGTCCTGTGAAGAAGACTCCTCTCCCCCACCCCCCCGTGGGCACAGGACGGTTAGGTTCAGCCCCAGCTCTGGCTCTCCAGGAAGGTACCCCGACCCTCCAGCTCCTGGTAGCTGCCCGCCCCCTAAGACCTGGTAAGCCATGCAGCCCCCTTCCCCTGCCCCCCATACAGAAGAGGACGCCGGCGGTGGGGTGGACCGGCTGTGCACATGGGGCCTCGGCCTCGTCCCGGGGGGCTGACTTACTACTCGGGGAGGCGCACCGCACGATCTGGTGAATGATGTTGGGACACATGGACCCTTCTGCTCCTGCTGCTCCCAAGCATACCTGGGTTTCTGAGAGGGCCCATTGCCCCCTTGCTGGCACTTCCCCTGGGGGCGGGACGGGGAGAGGGTGGAGGGGGCACCCAGGAGGGAGCATGCCCAGCTGCTTCCCTCGTGTCTAAGCTGTATTCTCATGGATTCCTTTCTTCCTGTCTGCTGTCAACCCACAATTTCCTTTTGGGTAGATAAATAGCAATTCTCTGTCCCCACCCGATATTCCCTGTCCCCTCCCCACCCCCGCGCTCGCCCACAAACCCTTGCTGTGAAGGCCGCCCTTTGGGACTCTGAAACAAACCTCCCGGCTCTCAACACAGCCTGGCTTCTGCGAATGAAAAGTGCTTCGGTCTCCAGATTGTTGTTCAGCTGGAGGTAGACAGAGTCTGCTCGGGAGCCGGGAAGCCAAGAACTTGAGCTTGGAGTGCACAGTGTGGGGGAGCGACCCTGCCACCTGGGCCGTGGGAGAGGCCTGGCAGGCCAGCAGCCTGCGGTCGGGGAGGTTGGCACGGATGGCCCCGGGGCCACCGCTCGTGCCAGACTACAGGGATGTGTGGCGTCTACTGTGACAGTGACCTGAGAGGTAGCATTCTGAGGAAAGGGAAGCGTTTTCTGGGCTTGAAGATGAGCTGGGGTAGGGCCCTGATGATGGTATGGGGACCGACAGCACCTGAGCACACTGTCCCCTGTAGTCACGCAGGAGAGATGCCGCTGGCCGTGAGAACGATGGGGTTCCAGGGAGGGGAGAGATGGGGTTGGCTGGTCGGAGAAGGTGACAGAGGGAGGTGGACTTGAACTGCACTTTGCAGAGGGAGCAGAGCAGGCAAATCAGACGGAGGGGACTGTCTGGGTGGGGTTACGACGTGAACAAAGTATGAGGAAAGAGATGGTCTTGGAGCGGGTGAGGACACTGGGGCTCTGTGTTGGAGAGAGACACAGGAGAAGCTTGGAAAGGTGGTCTGGGCAGATCTGGGAATCCCTGAAGGCCGGGCCAGAGATGAGGTCCGGTGGCTGGTGAAGGAGGCTCCACGGCCTAACAGAGGGGAGGCCCTTCTGGGATGAGCCCAGGTCAGCGCAGGGCCTCTCTGGACGGATGGCAGTGGGTGCGAGAGGGAAGACACTTTCTGAGGGAGAGCCTGTGGGATGTGGGAGGCTCTGAGGCTGACGCTGCTCAGCCTGTGACAGGAATGGGGAGGCCCGAGGGGGACCGTGGGTGGGAACTTAGGGCGGCGATACCCAGTAGGCAGCCGGTGTCAGGCCCTGGAGGACAGCTGAGCGGTCAGGGCCATCAGGGCTGTGGTGCGTGTCCAGGGGCCACCTGCAGGGAGGTGACCCTGCCCCGGGTGAGGCGGCGGGGAGGAAGGGACCTCTGGAGGGGAACAGAGCCACCTGGGACAGCCCGCACTGGGAGGTCACTTCACACACACACAAAACATCTTTTCAATTTGAAGTGGTTGGATGCACGACCCTGAACTTGTGGGACGGGCTGGTGATTTCTCATTGTTCTGTGATGTTGGTTTTACTTTTGGAATGAGTCTTCATGAAAAAAAAAAAAAAAGGCTAGCACAATGAAAATCAAAAGTCCTCTTGAAGTAGCAGAATGGAAAACAGAACTTGGAAGAACCAGCTTTCTTTACCTCCCAGGGGCCAAATCTCTCTCCCTCAGGGTTGCCCACTGACCTTGAACTCTGCGTGTCTCCCCCACCCACCCTGACGCCCACACCTGGGCCTCCCTGACGTCTGGGAGGGCCCCACACCTGGGTGGAGATTTTCCACGCAGCTCCGGTGATTTACATTTCTGTTGTCCCAGACTTTTTTTTTTTAATTTTAATTTTTTAATTAAAGTGCAGTCGATGTACACTGTTAGTTTCAGGTGTACAGCAAAGCGATTGGGTTATACATATACATACATATATACATATTTTCAGTTTCTTTTCCATTACGGCTCATTACGAGAAATTGAATATAGTTCCCCGAGCTCTGCAGTTGGTCCTTGTCTATCTGTTTGTTATTACAGACTTTTTAACAAACACTCTGGGGATGGTGATTTGGCAGGGCGCACCCCTTGGCAACGGTTGTATTTCTGGGCCGGTGGGGATGATACGATGTCTGTTTTTTTGGAATCTTCCACGTAAATGAATAGGCTACTTTCAAAAGCCCTGCAGTGGGAGGAACGGGAGCTGGTGCCTTTGCTCCGGGTGCCGGCGTTCTGGTACACCCGTGCCATCGTGTCTCTGCAGCCCGTGGTTCCCCTCCAAGGCCCCCTCCTCTGACATACCCCCCATGCTCATTGTGAGAACAAGGGAGAACATGAGCCGTCGACTCACCACACTTCCTCCCCAAAGCGCTTCCGACAGCCAGCAGAAATCAATAAATTAGGATAAAGAACATGACATTTGGCTTCGTCTGGGCACTCCTGTCAGTGTGCCACTGCAGCCTTGGTGTCGGATGGAAACTCTGCTTCCTCCCCCATCTCTTAACTCACAGACTGTGCTTCCTGCTTTCCTGTTAGTGCCTGCCCTTGCCCAGACAGTACTGATGCTTTGACTTACTGATCAACTTATTTTTTTTTTAACCACAGTTTTTAAAAAATGTTAAACACACACACACTCACAGGGGAAAAAAACCCTATAAAACAACAAGCCCTGTTTAAGAGCTGACTAAGCACTAAGGCCGGCCCTCCAAGAGCAAGGCCCAGGACAAAAGGTCTCAGTCTAGCTGACTTGCAGCTCAGATCTGTGACAGATCGCAGCTCTGCTTAAGCGGTAAGCGCTGTGTCGTCTCAGAGTGTGAACACCACACACAGTTCTCCCATCAAGACACACCAGCTCCATTTTGGAGAAGAGCAAACATGCTTGCGGTAGGTCAAGTGGCTGAGTAGGTTGGTGCCCAAATCAGGCAGCACCAAGCGGGACCTCCGGGTGTGGCTTGGGAGAGGCCTGCGTGGCTGCCCTGGCCCGGCCTTGGTCCTCTCCCTTCTGTCCACTCTGATGGCCACTAAGTGTCCAGGGCAGTAGAACAAAACATCTTTGAGGTCAGATTCCAAGACTATTGTTAATCTCACCCTGGTGGCCGGGCAACTTTTTCTTCTGGAATATTCTGGTGGAATATTTGATTTAAGATAAGGCAGCGGATCTCATACGGTATTTTTCTTTCTCTTTCTGGCTTACTTCACTTAGAATGATGCTCTCCAGGTCCATCCATGTTGCTGCAAATGGCATTATTTCATTCTTTTTTATGGCCAAGTAATATTCCACTGCAAATATACACCACCATCTTCTTTATCCAGTCATCTGTTGATGTATAAAGGAATCACTATACTGTACACCAGAAGTTAACCCAACATTGTAAATGGACTATTCTTTAATAATAATAAAAAAAGATATGGCAGCAGAGCCCGATCTTGCCAGTGAGGTGGGGACCCCGCAAACCAGCCCTTCTCCACCAGAACTTTGGCTTCTGCATCTCAAGATTTGCTCAACGAAACACCACACACAATGAGGGCTCAGGTTGAGATCTGTGTGTAAGGGGCTGACCCCAAGAATGAGATGGCAGGTTTATCTAGAGGTCAGTGGTACCCAGGGGATGTCGTGCTGTGTTTGCTCAGAGGGAAATGTGCACTTGTTAGATAATGAGGCGTGATTCTTACCCACTGGTGAGGCCAACTCCAGAGACCTCCTGGACCTCAAGAGCGTGTGTCCTGAACGCTCACCCCTGGACAGGGCCCTCTGCTGTCCCTGGTGGACAAGGCCAGGGCGCGCCTCCTGGGGGCCCACCACCTGGGGCAGGGCCATGGACATTTTCTGCAAAGGGCCACGTGGTAAATATTTCCTGCTCTGGGGGCCACATGTCTGTTGCAACCACTTAACCTGTGGCTGTGTTCCAATAAAACTTTATTTACAAAAACAGGCGGTGGCTGGGTTGGGTCCATTTGTTAGCTGCCCAGATTCTCCCTCTGAGTTTCTGAAGGGCAAGAACAAGTTCTTATTCCTGTGTGTCTCCTGAGTGCCTAGCGTGGGGGCCTGGCTCACGGTGGGCCCTCAGGGGCGTGTGCTGAGTAATACCCCATGAAGACCCTCCACGGAAAATGCTCTGGGTCTGGCTGTGTTTGTAATTCTCACCTTCAGCTGCATTTGGAGCCATGATACTAGATGGTTTAAAATGAAGGACCCGGGAGGGGTGGTACAGCTCAGTGGTAGAGCGCTGTGCCAACACAACATGGTAAATCAACCATACTTCAATTAAAAAAACAAGTTTAAAAAAAAAAGAAAATGTGGCTGTCGAAGCCACGAAGGGTGTTCTGGATTCCAGCTTCCGAGCCAGCCAGCGTTGCTCCTGCCCTGGGTACTGGGGGCGGGGCAGGATGCAGCCTCGGTGTCCCCTGGGCCAGTGCCCGCAAGTGAATCAGCCAAAAGACATGGCTCCTCAGGAAGCAGGCTGGTGAGCGAGCAGGTGACTGCAGGAGTCTGTGAGATGGGACCCTGCCTAGACCTCGCTCTGCGAGAAGAGCAGGAGACAGTCACCTCCCTCGAGGGCGCAGAGGCACGCTCTCTGTGGTCCCCATCCAGGCTGACGCTGAGGATCTTGGAGGGTGCGAGCTCGGGCCTTGGCTGCGTGCTGTTCTCCATTAGGCCTTGGGCAGATGTTCCCCCAGGCACGGAGGTGAGAGATAGGGCAGAGCTGCCCGGGGAATCAGAGGGAGGCCGTTCAGGACGAGGGCACAGAGGAAGCTTCTCCAGGGGTCTGCTTCCCGGGCAGGCGGGAGAGGGGAGCCGGGGCAGAGCCAGCTGGCTCCTGGCGGTAGGGTGGGGTGCAGGGGAGCTGGGATGCTCAGGGGGCTCTTCCGGGAGGGCAGGCAGGCTCTCTGGTGGGGGTTACCTTGCCGGCCCCACAGGGGGACTTGGGGACCAGCAACAGGATGCGGGGAAGGACAGAGGGGACGGAGGCCTCTTTTCCCCTGAGAAGGAACAATGGTCATTCCTCCCTGGAGGCTGACATTCTCCAAGAGCGGAAGGCCTCCTGGTCAAGGGGAGGGGGCAGCTGAAGGAAAAAGGAGGAAGGGGCCCCAGCCGCCGCGCTGACCCAGGCGAGCCAGAGGCCTTTGGAACCGACTTGGAATTTGATAGGCCCCTGTCTCCGGGACCAAGGGAGCCAGGCCAGCTCCTGCTGATGGCTGTACCTGCGTGTGACTTTACGACTTTACAAGGCGCCACTGACTCAGCCCCCAGCCCCGCGCCGTGGCCTCCCAGGACCCGGGGCTGCAGGCCGGGACCGGTGTCTGCGGGCCGCCCCCAGGGCCAGGGCCAGGGTCTCGCCCGCCGCTGCGTCGCGCGGGGCTGTGAAACTTGCCGTCGACACACACGGGAAGGAGGATTTCCCAGAAAAAATAGGGGAAGCGGGCCAATGTAATCAACGCGCACAAACCCCTCCTCTCTCCAAACATGCGCCTATCTCCAAAACAATCAAAAGGGCCCCATTAAATAACACTTGTTCAGTACAAAGGAAGTACAGCATGATGGTATTACACGCCGGTTCCAAGGAAAACATTCCCAATTGTTAGGCAACAATGGACAAAAAAAGCCGAATGGCATTTCCATGGGAGGACGGTGCTGCGGTTCCCTTAGGAGCGCGCAAGTACCCAGCCTGGGGGTCGCCCGCTGGCTCTCCCACGGTCGGTGCCCCCTGGGAGGCGGCCTCTCCCACCTCCCCATTGTGTCCAGAAAGGATGGAACCCTGGCTGGGGCTCGGCGCTCAATCCCAGGCAAGTCCTCACCTGCCCGCTGTCTGCACGCAATGACGTGGACATTTTCAGCCGTCTCTGCCTCTGATCTCAGCCTTCCGTCCCCTCGGTGTGGGGCAGGCCCTTTGCTGTTGGCACTAAGGACTTCAGCTGGCCACGAGGAGATGGTTGTTGGGGCCAAAGGCAGCAGAGGAGGGGAGTCTACTTTTTTAAATTTGCATTCTTTTTTTATTGACATATAGTCAGTTTACAATGTTGCATCAGTGTCTGGTGTGCAGCATCATGTCTCAGTCATCCATAGACATACATGTATTTACTCGTTTTCATATTCTTCTTCATGATAGGTTCCTACAAGATATTGAATAAAGTTCCCTGTGCTGTACAGTAGGACCTTGTTATTTATCTATTTTATATGTAGTAGTTAGTGTCTGCAAATCTCGAACTCCCATTTTATCCCTTCCCACCCCCTTTCCCCTCTGGTAACCATAAGTTTGTTTTCTACATCTGTGAGTCTGTTTCTGCTTTGTAAATAAGTTTATTTGTGTCTTTTTTTTTTTTTTTTTTTTTACAGATTCCTTATATAAGTGATATCTTATGGTATTTGTCTTTCTCTTTCTGGCTTTCTTCATTTAGAATGACAATCTCCAGGTCCATCCATGTTGTTGAAAATGGCATTATTTCATTCTTTTTATGGCTGAGTAGTATTCCATTGTGTATACATACCATAACTTCTTTATCCAGTCATCTGTTGATGGACATTTAGGTGACTTTCATGTCTTGGCTGTTGTAAATAGTGCTGCTGTGAACATTGGGGTGCATGTTTCTTTTCAAATTACAGTTTTCTCTGGATATATGCCCGGGAGTGGGACTGCTGGATCATACGGCAAGTCCATACTGTCCTCCATAGTGGCTGCACCAATTTACGCTCCCACCAACAGTGTAGAAAGGTTGCCTTTTCTCCACATAAGACGGGGAAGTCAATGTGTCCCCCAAAGAGAGGTTTGGGGGACCTTAGTGGCAGCAGTCTCCCCATCTGTCATGGACTGAACTGTGCACCCTCCAGTTCACACGCTGATGCTCCAACCCCTGGGGGGACTGTATTTGGAGACGGGACTTTTTGGGAGATAATTAAAGGGGGGGATCAGTGTCCCTAGAAAAGAGACATCAGAGAGAGAGCACCTTGTCTCTGTCAGCCCCCTCTCCCCATGCGAGGACACGGCTGTCCCCGCTAGGCATAGGGCCCCCACCAGAGCCCTGATCTCAGACGTCCTGCTTCCAGGACTGGGAGGAGTGAGTGTCTACTGTCTGGGCCGCCCCACCTGTGGTGTTTTGTGACGACAGCCCCCGCTGACTGGGCCCTCATCCAACAACAGATCTGAAAGACAAAAGGGACCAGGAAGTCTGGGGGCACGTGGGCCCTAAAGGCCAACCCCGGCGCCCGCAGTCTCAAGGCCCCACAAGCCTCACGCAGGGACGAGGCCGGTGAGCTCGCTCCCACACGCAGGTGGTCTGGCTCAGCTTTCATGGGTCCTTCACTGAAGCAGAGGAGCAGTGGGCCCTTCCCTGAGTCTCCACTGTGTCTGCTGGTCGGGCTCCCCTCAACTTCGGGCTGGAGGCTGGTGTCACTCCATTGTGGGCCGTGTCACGTGTGGCCTGTGACTCCTCGGGCAGGCGGCAAACAGCAGGGAGAGAGAAATTCTTCATCAGCCGGGTCCCGTGCTTCTGCAGATGTGGCTGCTGGTGAAGAGTGAAGGAGCTCTTCAGGATGTGGATGGTTTGGAAACAGATGTTTTATGAGGTTCCCGTGAGGACCCAGCTGCTCTTTGAACACTTCTATTTCAGGGCTTTATGTAGGAAAGCGATCACTCTATAAATAGCAGGGCAAACAAATTTGGGGAGCTGGTTGTCATCTTGTGGGGAGGCTGGGACCCAGAGCCTGAGGAATCTTCAAGATTCTCAAGAATCTTCAAGGATCTTCTGTGGCCCGGCCTCTGGGGATGGCTCAGGCGAGAGCATCTCCCTTCCCGGGGATGTTTCAGGAGTTCCAGACGCGTCTCCTTTGGGCTCCTTCTTCTTCTTCTCAACTTTTAGAATGTTTTTCTTTACTTTGGGTTTTGAAAGACATTCATCCCTCAGAAAAGTTGCAAGAAGAAACAAAGAGCAGGGGTGCACCTTTCAAACCCATTCACAATAATTCAGATACGAGTCGTACTTTTTGCTGCAACGTTGGCGTTTATGTTACAGACAGCATGGCTCACCAGGCTTAAATACAGCAGCAAGTACCCCCTGAGAAGAGGGGTTTTCTCTCGTGTAAGCACAAAAGACGATCACATTCAACGCTGCCCATGTTCGCATCTTACCCAATGTGATGTTGCAGGGTTGATCTGACGCCCCCTCCTCCCACGTCCACGATCCAGCCCAGAATCATTCATTGCAATTCCTTGTGCTGTCTCTTTGGTCTCCTTGGGTCCACAAAGGTTCTGTAGGCTTTCTTTGAATTTCACGGCATTCATATTTGGTCAGTTAGGATCTGGGAGGGAAGCAGAATGACCACAAGGATCTATTAGAGGATTTGTTTGTGACACCATCGTGGGAGAAGCAGGGAGGGGAAGCCCTCTGAGGGGCTATCTGGGGGGTGGGAGGAGGGTGC
Source organism: Camelus dromedarius (assembly GCF_036321535.1). Classification (NCBI taxonomy): domain Eukaryota; kingdom Metazoa; phylum Chordata; class Mammalia; order Artiodactyla; family Camelidae; genus Camelus; species Camelus dromedarius. The sequence goes on from NC_087443.1 coordinate 3,568,294, forward strand.
TGATTTGGGACCACTCAGGGCAGCTGGGAAGATGCATTTGGAGGGCTGTGCTCTGATGGGGCTCTGGGCGTGAGGTCTCCGTAGGTGAGGAGGGCACACAGCTGGGGAAGGAAGTGGACGCAGAGCCGGGGGGACGAGGGCAGGGTGTCTGTCCCCAGAGCACCTTCCAGAGAAGCCAGCGCCTTCCCCACGGGGCTGCAGCCGTGTCTGGTCCAGACTTGGAGAAGCTGCAAGAAGGAGATTCCGCTGCCACCCATGGCATGGAGGTGCCCCGGGGGAGGGACCTTGGGGGCCTCAGGGGGCCCTCCACGCGCAGTGGTGCTGCTCCAGCACCGCCATCCTCCGGCCGCCTGCTCCAGCCGCTTTTCCTCCCCACGGGCTGCCCTCGCCTCCTGTGAGGGTGTGCTGGATTAGTGTAGGGCAGGTGGCACGCTTCTCACCTGTCCTGTCTCAGCCCCTCCCCGGCCTGGGTCCCCACCCTGCACCCCGTCGCACTCACACTGCCCTCCCATCACATCCCTCACTCTCTGGCTTCCTTGTGGGACGGCAGACATCCCCAGGGGGACAGGGCCCAGCCTGCCCCGTTTACAGCTCCACCTCCCGGATGCAGCCCAGCACCTGGTACAGAGTCTTGACTCACAAAATGGTGGGATGATGAAGAGATGAACTGGTGACTCAGCTTTTCTGGAAACCACCTTCAGGTTGCCTGTACCTTCAGCTGATGTGCGTTCAGGTCCCCGCTCTGAGGAATGGGGAGTGGTAGAGGGACCAAGGTGCATTTGACCTGCCCGGCGTTTTCAGGGATGACTTTGTCCTCAGGCAGCACTACTGGAATCAGGGCAGGATTCAATGCCAAAGACAGAAAATTCAACACAACTGTGGCTGAAACGAGATGGGAGTTTATTTCTCTTTCACGTAAACTGCATCCAGAGGGAAGGGACCATGGCATCCTCAGGGACCCAGAGGGAAGTGACCATGGTGTCCTCGGGGACCCAGGCACCCCCGACTCCCCACTTTGCTCTCCCCAGGGGGTGGCCCTCTTCCTCCTGGTCCCAGATAGCTGGACCCACTTTCAGACGGTAGGAGGAACGGGAGGACAAAGAAGAGACCACAAGTGCAGCCACGGGACACCTCTGCTTACACCCCGTTACCGAGTGCTGACTCACGTGGCCACACCTGGCTGCAGAGGTGGCTGGCGTGTAACTTGTTCTGGCCAGCTGTGTGCCCAGATATGGAAGAGCCGAGAGCGGTTTTGTCAAGCCCCCAGCGTCTTTGCCATGGTTGTGTTTTGGGGAAGGTCATCTGTCTCGTTTTTCAGTCTGTTTCACATGCATGGAGGGAAGGGGTAGGAGGCCGCAGACCCCGTCACGGCCAGGACGGTGAGCCTGAGCGTCCTTGTCCCTCCCTGGGAGCGGGGCAAGCTGGCGGCGGCGTGCGGTGTTGGGATACTTGTTTTGACCGGCAGGAGGCTGTCCACGAGGCAGGTGCGAAAGGGTAGGGAGTAGCCGCCCTTAAATGCACCGGGAAAGACCCTCCGAACAAAAGCCACCCAGAGCCCGAGGGCTGTTCATTCGGGCGGGAAGGCGGTGATGAGGAGGGAGGAGGGCAGTGTGTGCCCGGCAGGCGAGGTTTTCACAGTGGACAGCCGGCCGTTCGGGCCGCAGTGCAATGGAAGCATGCGTTCACCGGGAGGTGGGGTTTAAAGTCTCTTCCAGGAGGATTCTCATGAGAGTGTGCCAGAGGCAGGGAAACGGCTCCCCAGAGAGCAGTTTGCTGACTCCTCGTAGCTGAGTTTATTTTGTTTTATTAAAGTCTGCCCCGCTGAGCATTTCCTCCCGTTCTCAGGCTCTGGGGCTCGGCACGCAGAATGCAGATTTGCCTCTGAACAGGGCAACAAGGCAGGATGTGAGCAAGGGATACTTCCGTGCCGCGTCCAGGGGCTGAATCACCCTGCTTCCGCGCGGTCAGTGGCAGGTGGGGAGGGCCAGGTGGGGGAGAAGCTTCTGGTACAGGAAGTGCCGTGTGCGTGGCTGTCCCAGGCAGAGAGCACTTGAACACGGCTGGCGTGGATTTGGGTCAGTTTCCCCACACCCTCCACGCTGGGACCTGGACTCTTCCCGTTAGAGACCTGGCTTCTGCCCCTCGGGATCCTGCGGGCCACTGTGTGGGCATCGCAGGGCTGGGGGTTATCTATTTAGCTACATCCGTTTCCCTCCAAGTCCTCATGCTATTTGGCAGGAGGGAGAGGCAAACCCAGGACTGTGCACGTGTCCATCAACGCAGTGAGACAAGCACAAAGCCACGGCAACTGCGTTTACGGAGCGCGTACTCTGCACTGATCTCAGGGCAGGAATGCCCCTGATCTCAGGACATCTTTGGGCAATCAGGAAGGGCAGGGACTGTTTTCTCACTTTAGAGTGGAGGAGAACGAGGTCGTAGCGTCTGAGGAACGTCCAGATCTGTGTGTGATGGGGTGTGGGGGCCAGGGTGAGACCCTCAAAAGGGAGAGAGCAGCCCAGCCCCTTAACGCTGTCCAGAGACGCTTGTGCAGGAGAGGGGGCTCCTCACGTAGGGGCTGCCTGCGTCGTGACGCAGAGTGAAGTCCCCAGCACGACTGTTCACTCCCTCCAAAAGCCGGCCAGCGGGGCCACCTCTTTACCAACCGGCCTCTGTGGCTGACAAAGGTTTCCTGTGATGTTCATGCCAAGGCAATACCAGTGGCCTTGGGTCAGAATGAAGAACTCACCCCCTTACACTGTGAGATCTCCCCTCCTGAGCTTTCCCCTCTGAGTCCACGCTCCGAGTTTAACCCTTGGTCATCTCCATATGCTGCTTTCCACATGTCTGTTGGTTTCTCGGGCTCCGATGGGGAGGCACTGTGACCTCAAGATCTTCTACCTGGCACTGTGCTAGCATAGCAGGCAACAACACATTCTTAAAGACCAGTTGATAGATTTAATAATAATAAAGTTACGTCCTCACCTTGTTGGTGTCTTTCGCAAAGCAGTGTATTTATTCCATTAATAATTCATTTTTGCTATGTCCAGTAGAAGAGAAACCTCAAAATATTTAGGGTTTATTGTTCCGCAGAGTTATGCACGGGCCAACGCATGTCCTACTGCAACAGTCCGTGTATGTCCCGTCCTTGTGGGTAGACCCAAGCAGACAGAAATTGCCCTCAAACAGCATCACAGAGACCCCTCCTTCCCCTAAATGCAACCCAAGGAATTCTCCTTCGCCACATAATTATTTCCACATTTCCTTGCATGAAGTAGTCGGCAATTTTTTATACCAAGTAGTCCTTTATTTCAAGGCTTGCCGATGTGTCTTCCAGCTGTTTGCTTCCGTTTCTAAGTCACTGACTCTGTGCTGTGGGCAATATTGAAAATGTATAAGTCATGACCCCAGCCCTCAAGGAGCTTATGAGACAGCTGGGAACTGAGACAAAGAAAATAATAGAGAACCGTAAAGGCACCAACAGCCTCAAGACCAAAGTTCCAGACTGTGAGTTGGACTCCATTGGTGGTTGGGCTGTAAAATTAGTTTAAAGGACCAGAATCAGCATTTAATAAAAGGAAATCACTGAAATAGCAAAGACGAGTGTGTCTATGACATAGTAAGAATTGTTTTGTGAAAATCTGGCTCTGTTTTACACATAAATATAAGGTCTCTTACCACAGGTCCCTGTCAAATGTGTTTGAACACTTCCGAGAAGCCAGGTGTGAGGTGAATAAAGGTTAGCCTGAGAAGGAATGCGGTGCGAGGGGTAGTCGTTCTTCACTTGTGTTTGAGTTACGGATCCTTGGGAACCACCTGAAAGCGACCGGAAGACCCTCTGGAAAACATACACATGGCTGCCATTTTGCCTGTGATCTCAGAGGCTCATGGACATTACGGCTCGTCCAGGGACCGCAGTGAGATCCCTTTGATCTGGAGATTAAAGCCAGGAGGAGGGAGAGGGGAGAGGCTAGGGGAGGCGGCGGGGTCTATGTTTCCAAGGACCTTGTATTCCTGATGAGGAGAGAAGATCGCTCATCGCTCACGGGAAGTCAGCAAAGGCTCTGAGGAGAGGCGGCTCACAGCCCCCTTCACATTCTAGGAAGATGCTTCTGGAAGCATTTGAGGCCAGGAGTTCAACTTGGAGGCTTTGTGATAATTACCTGAGAGACGGGAGAGGCAGGTGGGTAGGAAAGCATAGCTCGAGAAGTTTTTAGAATGGAAAACTAATCTCTAGGCTTGGTGTTTGTTGGAATTGGGGGCAACGAGGGGAGGAAAAGGCTCTGGGGCAGCTCCTCGGTTTCCAGCTGTAAGTGGGCAGCAGTGCTAGTCACGGAATCCAGAATAAATAGGGAAAGACAAGTCAGTCTGGGGAAGAGTGTGAGTTTAGTTCCATGGTTCAGGGACAAGCTGGGGTCTGCACCCAGGGACCTAGGGTATCTGCCAACATTCTCTCTATGAAACAAGAACGTGAGTACCAATGACAGCTGCCTTGGGCGGGGGCGGGGTGGGGGGGTCACACTGGTGGAGCCGGCAGAGGAGGAGGGCTCTGGACTTCATTTGGGTAGATGTGCTGTTTGGTAGGACAGTTTGTTGATCCTAGGGCAACGGGAGTTTTCGGAAGACCCTGAAATCCCCATTCACAGTGGAAATAGCAGGAGAGGCACGTTGGGTGAAACGGAGCAAGGAGGAAAGTGATGCTTGAAGGAATCTTGGTCCTCTGGAGACAAAGAGGCCTTCGCCGGCAGGGGAAGGGGCTGGTCCAGCCCGGTAGGGAAAAGATCTGGAGCCTGAGTCAGTGAGTCTGCCCAGCCCCACACCATGAGCACCTGTGAGGAGGAGGGGCCCTAACCCTGACCCTGCACCCCAGCCAGTGTTCTGACTCTGTTCGGCTTCAGATCTCCCAGGCACTGAGCGTCTGCTGGGTCCTGTTTACGGTGTGGCACTGAACCCGCAAGCCTGGTGCTTCTCACTGCCCACTCCGTCCTGACCTCTGCTGACCTCTGCCCCGTTCACCCATCATCTGCCCTTGGGCCCTGGGCTATGCTTCTGCCAGCCTGTCTGGGCCACTGTCCTGTCTCATCCAGTCCTGGGGCCTGGGTTCTACTGGACTCCACTGAGTCTGGAAACATACAGAGACCAGGATCCACAAGTCTTTTCTGAGTCTGGGTACTAGAACCAACCGTGTTTGTTTCTGCTACAGAGGAAGATAATGTTGTCAGAACGCCACACTTGTTCACTTTTTTTTAAATTAAAAAAAATTTTTTATTGACATGTAGTTGATTTACAGTGTTAGTTTCAGGTGTACAGCAAAGCGATTCAGTTATACATATACATACATATATTTTTTCTTTTCAGATTGTTTTCCATTATATATTATTCCAAGAAATTGAATAAAATCCCCTGTGCTATACAGTAGGTCCTTGTTGTTTATCTATTGTGTGTATAATAATGTGTATCTGCAAATCCCAGACTCCTAATTTATCCCTCCCCCCACCGCTTTCCCCTCTGATAACCATAAATTTGTTTTCTATGTCTGTGAGTCTGTTTCTGTTTTGTAGATAAGTTCACTTGTGTCATTTTTTTAGATTCCACATATAAGTGATATGCGACATTTGTCTTTCTTTGTCTGACTTAATTCATTTAATATGATCATCTCCAGGTCCATCCATGTTGCTGCCAATGATATTATTTCACTCTATTTTGTAACTGAGTAGTAGTCATATACACCACAGCTTCTTTATCCAGTCAGCTGCTGACGGACATTTCAGTTGTTTCCACATCTTGGCTGTTGTAAGAAGTGCGATTGGGGTGCATGTGTCTTATCAAATTGTAGTTTTCTCTGGGTATATGCCCAGGAGTGGGATTGCTGGATCATATGATCACTCTATTTCTAGTCTTTAAAGGATTCTCCATTCTGTTCTCTATAGTGGCTGCACCAACTTACATTCCAACCAGCAGTGTGGGAGGGTTCCCTTTTCTCCACACCCTCTCCAGCATTTGTTATTTCTCGACTTTTTCGTGATGGCCATTCTGACTGGTGTGAGGTAATACCTCACTGTGGTTTTGACTTGGATTTCTCTGATACTTAGTGATGTTGAGTGTCCACTCTTGCGAGGTGCTGTAAGAATCTGGGCTGGAGTCAAATCTGTATTTGATGATCTGGGCAAACTCCTTAACTATTTGTTTGCAGCATGGCTAAATATTTCCAGATGTCAGCACAACATGTAGGCCATGATGTTGTGATTGGAGCACTTTGTGCTGAAAGGTTTTTTTTTTTTTTTAAATATATATATCAGAAGAACACACAGAAAATCTCCCTTTTTGTCTGGAAGCCACATAAAGATCCTATATTATTTACCAACCACAAGCGTTTTTCCTTGGCTGGGGCACGTATTCCTCCCAGCACTTTTTCCAGCTGCTCAAATATACTTTGGCAAAGTTACTCACTAGCTCCAAACACCAGGATCACCCTATTCGTGTTCAGCGGCTCAGTGATTTGGCTCCCAGAGAAAAGGCAAAGGTGACGTCAGAATTCTCCTAACTGCCCGAGTGGAGCTAAATAATAGTCCCAACCTCAAGGGGTGGTTGGGCAGATGGAAGGAGACAATGTGTAGAAGGCGTCCACCCGTCCGGTGCCTGGTACCTACGGAGGTCTCTGTCAAGGCCAGCTTTCTGCCGTACGAGGCCATGTCACTCCCAACAGACTGTCACATCCACCGGGGCCTCTGGGTGGGTGGGCTTGTTGGTAGTTGAAGAGTTGGTTGAGAGTCTTGAGAACGCTGGGTAGTAAGAGAAACAGGCAGAAAGCCCTGCGTCTGAGCCGTAGCTTCCCTGCTTCCTGCCTGAGCTTGGCTGGGTCTCAGTGTTTTCACTTTGTTTAAAAAAAATTTTTTTTGTGGGGGGGAGGTAATATCCATTTATTTGTTTTAGTGGAGGTGCTGGGGATTGAACCCAGGACCTCGTGAATGATAAGTACATGTTCTACCTCTACCGCTGAGCTCTCCCCTCCCCTCCCCTCCCCTCTGTGTTTTCACTTGTAAATGGGAAGAACGCCTTGCTCAGAGGGCTGCTGGGAAGACCAGACAAGAACAGGGGCTAACGGTGAGTGACCGAGCAGCACTTACGACCACGGCTGTGACCTCCCCCGCTTCCTGGAGCGAGCTGTCGAGAGCAACACATTGTCAGATACCTTCCTGGGTCTCACAGAATTGCTTTGCTGATGCTCAGTTTCGCTAATTATCAGAGAAATACAAATCAAAACTACAACGAGGTATCACCTCACACCAGTCAGAATGGCCATCATTCAAATTCCTACAAATAATAAATGCTGGAGAGGGTGTGGAGAAAAGGGAGCCCTCCTACACTACTGGTGGGAATGTAAGTCGGTGCAGCCACCATGGAGAACTGTATGGAGATTCCGTAGAAAATTAAAAATAGACTTACACTATGATCCAGCCATCCCACTCCTGGGCATATGTCTGGAGAAAACTCTAACTCGAAAAGATACATGCCTTCCAGTGCTCACAGCAGCGCTATTTACAACAGCAAAGACGGGGAAACAACCTAAATATCCATCGACAGATGACTGGATAAAGAAGCTGTGGTATATTTATACACTGGAATACTACTCAGTTATAAAATAGAATGAAATAATGCCATTTGCAGCAACATGGATGGACCTAGAGGTTATCATACTAAGTGAAGCAAGTCAGACAGAGAAAGAGAAATATCATATGATATCACTTATATGTGGAATCTAAAAAATGACACAAATGAACTTATTTACAAAACAGAAAGAGACTCACAGGCACAAAAACCAAATTTATGGCTACCAAGGGGGAAGGAGGTGTGGAGGGATAAATTGGGAGTTCAGGATTTGCAGATAATAACCACTACATATAAAACAAGTAAACAACAAGGTCCTACTGTACAGCACAGGGAACTATATTTGATATTTTGTAATAACTTATAATGAAAGAGAATATGAAAAGGAATATACATGTATATGTATAACTGAATCACTATGCTGTACACCAGAAATTAACACAACATTATAAGTCTACTGTAGTTTATTAAAAAATTGCTCTATGGTAGGTGCTGGCCGTTCATTCCTTCATTCACTCATGGAACAAGTATTTGTTGAGTACCTGCTGTGTTCCATGTGCTGGAAATGCCACACTCAGCAAACGAAGCTCTTGCCCTTGTGGGTACCTTACTGTCGTGAGAGGAGACGGACCATCACATAAACATAAACAAGTGGGAGGTAAAAATACTTGTACAAGTGGTCAACGACAGGTTCCTTAGGGAGAATCGGAGTCTGACTTCGCCAAGCTCAGGGAGCCAGCGACCTAGGAATTCCATGATCTTTATGCCTTTTCAGCCTTGTCCTAGTTGGGCTGGCTTTGCTGGAGGTTGCACCTGAGGTCCTTCCTCCGGTCCTGTGCCTCCCGTTGGGCTCTTGCCTGCCCAGGCTTGGCGAGCTCTGTTGCTCTGTGGCTCCCCTCTTCTGTCTTGCTCCCCTTCCAGGAGAAGAGCATTCCTTGAGCTTTCAAAGGCATGCGCAGCTTCTCTTGAAAAATAACCCAGGAAACGAAATCATGCTTCCAGCTTAAGGAGGACATTGCAGAGAGTTCTGATTCCCCTTCCCAGACCCAGACACCTCCTTCACATCTCGTCCAGTCACCCCTCAAACTTGTCAGCCGCTGTCACACTGTGGTGTTTTGGTCAATACTGTGCCATCGGCCAGCGTCTCCTTTCATCACCTACTAAAGTCCATCCGTCAGCTCCGACAATCCCTCTGTTTCAGAGAGTGTCAGCGATCCTCCAGTAGTCATTCTCCTCTGATTCTGTTGGTCACGGGACCCTCGAGGCTAAGCTGGGCACAAGGCTGAAAGCACAATGCTTCCCAGCCTTCCTGAAGCTAATTGGCCCCTGGTACGAGCACTTGGTATCTTGGCAGAGCAACAAGATGGAAGGTGCCTGGGTCCCTGACATTGAGCAGTTGTCCTGCCAGCCCTGGAATATTGATGCTCAAGCAATAATCTGTGAGAAAACTGAAGTTTTGTCTCTCTCTCTTTTAAGCTACTGTTATTTTGGTTTTCTTCGGTGAACCAAATCTGACATCCTAAAAATGCATCCTTCTCCATGAAGGCACCCGAACTCACCTCTTCCTTCATATCCCAAACGTGTGCGATTTTGCCGTCATTAGAGCCATCCTTTGGCTCTGATTTGGGATCCAGCAATTTGTATGAGTTTATGGTCTCTTGGCAACGCAAGCCCCCCAGGGAGCGGGAACTTGTCTTATCAGATGTGTACCCTCCCCATAACCACCACAGCACTTTGCTTTTATTATCCGTGTATGTAATGAACGTCTGCTCAATGAATTGTCAGCAAATGAAGAATAATTCCCTGCTTCTCTGGGACTAAAGACACTCTTTCTTGAAAGCATCTTTGTCCCACAGAAATATAACGCATGCCACATGTATAATTTCAAATTTCCTAGTAGCCGTATTTTTTTAAAACACCAAAGCAAACTGGTGAAATTAATGTTATGTTTCATTTAACCGGATGGATTCAATGTTGTCATTTTCATAAGTAATCAACAGAAAACTAATTACCAAGAATGCTTTACCTTCTTTTTTTTTTTCATGCTGAGCCTTTAGAATCTGGTATGTATTCCACATTTTCAGCCCCTCTCAAGTTGGACCATCAGTATTTCAAGTGCTCAATGGTGAGTGGCTTCTGCCCTGGAGCACATAGTTTTAGGGGCCCTGATCCACCCTGGGAGTGCGGGGATGATGTGGACGGCTTGGAAGAGCAAGGGGGCAGTGTGAGAGGCAGAAACGAGTTTTCATAGAACTTGCGGGTCACAGGCCTCGGTGACATATACACCAAGACCCAGCGAGTCTTACTAACTGTTGAGTGACATCAGTGTAGAAAGGTTACCATGGGAAGAGAGAGAACCACTGGCAAAATGAAGAAAGAGCTGGAGTCGGGAGTGGGGGCACTTTGAGAGGAGATCTGAGGGCCATCAAAGGCGTCTGGTAGAAGCCTTTGTGAATCACTTAGGAGTTTGCTGAGCCTCAGTTTCCTCAGGAAGCAACAGTCTGTGGGCACAGAGCAATCTCTTCAAAGGAGCCAGATTCCCAGTGGCATGAAACGGAGATGCTCAGTGGACCAGCTCTGACAACCTCTAGGGCCACCAGGCCTGGCAGGCTCCGTGATGCCCCACGGGAAGGAGGGTTTTCTAGAGTCATTGAAGCAACAGGTGGTTTCCAACCAAGGGATCTGGCCAAGGAAGGGTTGATTCTGCAGAAAGTGAAAACTCAGAGGCTGAGCGAGGGAAAGGCAGCCAACCGTGCAGTTGGTGAGGGGAGGGTGTGGGCAGACGTGAGACACGGAAGACAGCAGAGAGCGGTTGCCTTGCCTCCTTCCCCTGGAGTCTCCTTTGTGGGGCTCTGGGGTGTGTGAGGAAATCTGAGCAGACGGGGCGTGAAGGATCTGGGCAGCCCAGGCTGGGTCTGTGGACATATCTCACGTATATCCCTGTATAAGGGAGAGCCATACGGATCGTTTGAAGGGGAAGCCAAAACACCCCAAAAACCCCTTTAAGAGCTCAGCTTTCCAGCATCTTGGCCTGCACTCATCCAGGTAACCGCTTCGGGCGTCTATGGAACTTCCCACGCCGAGACCTGGTCGTAAAGGACGTTGACCATTCCCGCCGAGGCCGCTGTGGGAGGAGGCTGCGCTGCAGGCCAGTTTGGGATTGATTTGGGAGGGGTAACGGGTCTGATGGGAGCCGTGGTCATGGTGACGGTCTGAGAAAAACCTGCGTGTCTGATTCACCGGAGGATCTTAGACATTTATGACTTTGTACTTGGGACGCTGCCAGTCGCTCTGGACGTGGCTGTGCTTTGGGGTGAAAGCAGCCAGGGAAATAAAAGTGTTAGGTCAGGACTGACAGCCTGATGCAAACTCACCAGGCCAGCGCGGTGAGTAAGACGTTGGCCAACCCCAAGGCCAAGCGTATCCTGGCGGGAAAACGAATTCATTCTCAAGGAGGAAGTCTGTAATTGGGTGAAGTTCACTCTCGTCGCCCCAGCTTGTAGAAACAGCTGCACTTTTACGATTTTTCCACCTAGAAGGCCAGTCCTTTAAGACCTAGCCTCGGCCACATGTGTCCCAACGTTTCCTCGTGGTGACGCTTTCCTTAGATGGCCCAGCGGGGATCAAGGAGGAAGTTTCTGCCGGGGACCTGGAGGGGCGCTGGGTACACGGTGTTCCACAGATGTTTTGTTTGTGCAGAGGAGGTGTTCACAGTGCTCTCACAGGAAGCCTGCCTTTCTTGCCAGAGTCCTAGCACCGTTTTGCTGCTTTTTTCTCTCCCATAAGAGAAAATCCAATAGAACCTTCTAGAGCATTAGTTTTTTTTTTTTTAATGGTAGTACTAGGGGTTGAACCCAGGACCTCACACATGCTAAGCACATGCTCTACCACTGAGCTGTACCCTCACCACACTAGAACATTAGGGATTTAATGCTTCATCCTGGCCCCGAGGGCCCTGAGCTGAATATTCAGAACCCAACCAGCTGAGTCCTCATCTGGATTCTGCCCCTTCCCAGCTGTGAGGCTGTAGGCAAGTAACTTGTCTCTCTGAGCCTTAGTTTTCTCGTCTGACAAACAGAAATGCCGATGATTTTTCGAGCTCTTTCCCAGGGTTCACAGGATTCCGTGAAATGATGGACATTACGCCCTTAGCATGGTGATACCCACGCGGCAAGCACTCCGGCGCAGGAGCCTGGGGAAGGATCTTCAAACATCTAGGCAGCCTTTTCTCTTCTGCCTTCCAGGGTGTATCACCTGTAGGCTAGCTGTCTGGCGCTGGAGCAGAGGGAAGAGAGGGGAGACTGCGATTGGATTCATTCCAGGAAGCCCCTCCACTGTTCGCTCTGGTGACCTCTCTTACTCATAGGGTGCTGGCGGGCCAGCATCCATGAATGCAGGGCCAGAGCCTGGGTCTCAGACAAGGAGGCTCAGTTCTGGGGACACAGCCCTTGTGGTGATGGACAGGGGTCCAAGCTGTAGGCCGGGGCTCCCCTTCCTCTAGTGTCTGCAGAACAGGGTGTGTTACCTGCAGAGAATTTTAAAACAAAGATTAAAATGAACCCAGATGGAGTGTATTTTTTTATTGTCATAGGCAATTTTAAACCTTATCCATGACCAAATAATCCCCCCCCAAATTGTTCTTCTAAGTTCTAAACAATCTGTACAGTCACTGTTGAGTTTTAATAAAATGTATGTTCATTTTCCCAGTTTATTTTTACTACTTATCCCTTAATGAACACTGGATTCTTGGTGGAAAGTAATTTGGAGGTCCCTCGCCCCAGTTACGTAGCTGGCTCCCCAGTGCACGCTTACCCAGCTCCACAGTTCATTTTGAAAGTAAATGGGTAATAATCTGGAACCATTCAAGTTCACTTTGGGTACAGTTCATGTCTCCAACCGCAGTGTTACAACATATTCCTTTTTTTAGAAAAAATGGTATATCAATTTAATGGACTGTTATGCAATTATCAACAAGAATAAGGTAGATCTGTATATGCTGACATGAAACAATTTCCAATAGAGTGTTAACGAAGTAAACAATATACAGAACATTCAAACGCATTTTAAAGCGATGTGTGACGTTTGCATGTGTGTAAACCACGATGACACAGTGGTTGTAAAGACATGTACTTGAACTGCTTCAATTCTGTCATTCTGTGTGACTGCTTGAAGATTTTGTTTATGCTAAAAATTTAACAGAGTGAAAGCAGAGTGTGAATTGCGAGGTGTCATATTTTTGTTTGGTAAGAGCAAATTTCAGTTCATACGTGAAAGGGTTTACTGAATAGGAATCATATTTTTAACGCATGAAGCATTTTACTGAATGTGACTAATATTTTTAACCCTATCATTTACTTTTTCTTTCTAAATTGTCTTGTTCATTTCAAAGCTAAAGAACGCACCCAGAGGGCGATGGTTATTACTGATTATTTTGTGATTCTCAGATGAATAATTTTGTGGCATGAAGGGGGTTTTAGAAAATGATGTGCTATGGGTGTCTGATACTCTCTGTGCCACTGACTTGTAATCAGAACTTAAAAATGCTTTTTGGCGATTATTTTTATTTTATCCTGACAAGGTTTGCTGGGAGGAGCGATTTAATCGACATTTGTAAATCGGTCACCTTTGAGGCCATGCCCACCTTGTTAATCCTCTTCCTCCTTACCCATATTTGACTCCTATAAAAAGAGCCTTTCATTCTGGAGATGAAAGATTAAACACGACATGGCATTGAGATGGCATCTCAGGACAGCGAAGGAGCACCACTGATGGGGAGCACTTCCGGTTTTGGTAAAGGGAGAATTTGCTGAGCTGGCGGGGCATCTCAGAACCTGAAGCAGGGCATGGAGTTCCTTCTTGCTGGGAAAAGGGAATCCAAAGAGGAGACCGGGAATAAAGGCTGGGGGCCCTCTCTCAGGTTTGCCCTGTGTTCCTGCAGGTAGGCAGGGGCATGGCACACCACTCCCGGCAGCTCCTGCCTCTCCGCCTCCCCTTGGTGAGCTGAGTACCTAGAACTATAAGGGACCTTCCCCAACCTCTACCTGGGACTTCATCAGTGGAGGCTTCTTCCTGCAGCAAAGCTTCCCAGCTGATGGACTGAGGCTTGTACCCACCGGATTTCAGCTGAGCCAGCAGGGTGTGACCCGCCTACCTCCCTGAGCAGCCGGGGGTCCTGGGCTTCGAGCTCATCCTTCAGCCGCAGCTTCCCACCTGGCCCCAAGGGCCGCAGAGATGCCTTCTGCACGTGTGCTGTCTTGTGCGAACGGTCAGGAAGCACCGCCTCAGGGGCAAAGACAAAGCTACTCCTGGCCGTTTTGGGGGGGAAATGGATCTGTTCCACGCAGATAAGAAAAAGGTGGTTTGGGGGGAAGTTACAGCTCAGTGGAAGAGTGCATGCCTAGCATGTATGAGGTCCTGGGTTCAATCCCCAGTACCTCCGTTAAAATAAATACATAAATAAACCTAATTACTGCCCCCCTCCAAAAACAAAATACAACAAAAAAAGGAAAAGGTGGTTTGACTTGTTTCTTCACCTGGTGAGAATCACCTGGTGGGGCTACCTGTGGCTTCCTGACTCAGCGGAGTGTGCTGTTACTTGGCGTCCTGTGGGGAACGTGCAGCTCGCTGAAAACGCGCCCCTCTGCGTCGGCAAGCTCAGGAATTGTTCTCTAGCTTGGGTTGTATTTTTTTTTCCTTGTTTCCATCCACAGCCTCTCAAGACTGTCTCGCTGTGAAGTGCTCAGAGACACAGCAGTGCTGGACACGGGGCAGGCCTTTTTCTTCCCGAAACTGAGGCGAGGCCCCGTGGCTTTGGTGCCCTGCGGTGCGTGAGACCCAAGAGGTAGCGTGATACGACGGTGTGGCCCCCCGTTCCTGGCCTTCACTCACACGCGGTTGAGGTTTCATATTCTCCTTCCACGTGTAACGAATGAGGTGCATTCAGCCAACAGATACTTATTAAACGTTTGTCGAATATTGAGTATTCAGCAAATACTTACTGAATGGTCCAGACAATGATGGCCTGTGTGCGGGGCAGTCTTTCCTCGGCCAGACACAGTGACGAGAGCTATGACAGAAGCCAAGGGAGACTCCTGTCGACAAACGCCGAAGGTGTTTTGAAGTTACCTGAAGGTGGTTCTTTAAAGGAAAATGTAGAACGATGTCCATCTTCCATGTTTGCACGTACGTGTGGCTTAACGCTCTAAACTCGTGGACCTGCCTCTTAACATTTGCAGGGCCCAGGGCCGGGGTACAAACGGAAACCATCCTTTGCCCAGATAGTCAGGAATATAAATCAAGCCTACAAGTGGCTCAATAAAATCTGTTCTGTCCTCTTCCTTTTAAAAAATTCATTCCTAAAGGCAAAATTGAACAATGTGTAAAGCTATAATATTTGCATGACCGGAAGTCGGCTGGCATCAAAGGTGGCTGAGCTAATTATTGCCGCACGTGTTGAAACGTTCTTCTGTCCTCTTTAGATTACTAACAAAATGAAGGCACACGTAATTTGTAATTACTTTCTATTTATTTCCTTAAATATTCATTTGCATGATTTCATTTCAGCATGATCACAAGTTCTGTCATTATCCTGAACATTTCCACATACTTCTGTTCTATGGACAGCAATGAGGTGAAGCATTTAAAAAATGTGCATGTATTTAAAATATGCCATTTTGGAGTATATTTTCATCAAAATGTGAAAGTACCTCTAAAACAGAAAATTTTTTTTTTCATATACAGTTTCAAAGAAAAAAGTTATTTTTTCTTATACAATATAAACATTAAAATTTAAAAGGCAGAAGTACATATTAAAATTCACACACAGAAAAAATATTAAAACAAGTTACTAACATCAAGCAGAATTTTAAATGTAATTTTCTGAAAATGAAATGAAATCTTATTAAACAGCCTGGTAAACCATTCACATTCCCAGCACTCAGCATTCCTCTTGTCACAAATAGAAAGGATCCGTGCTCTGCTTCGGACATGTTACCTTTAGACCTACACAGACTCCCCCTGAAGGGTGATGGGAGTTGTGAGACACTGCGTCATGGCTCTCAGCTACTGCGAAGACAGTGTCAGTGCTTGAGTATCCCCAGGAACAGGACTGGAGCAGGAAGAGAGCTAGGAGAGGGGTGCATCGGTCTACTGGAAAAGGACAACTTGTGAGGCAAGAATCTGTTCGGTCCTGCTGGCTGAGGGGAAGGAGCTGACATGGGGACTGGTCTTTGCTCTCACCTGCCTGCATCTGCAGCTTAGTCCTCTCCGTGCTCTGAAATACCGTCCTGTCCCCTGTCAGCTGCCGCACTGCAACCCACAGACCCTACCGGCACTCGGAGCTTTTTCTTTTTTCCCAGTGCTACCTGAAAATTGGCACTTGCATCTGCGTCAAGAGCCACTGCAGTCACTGACCTTCAGTGCATCCTGAAAGGAACTCGGGATGGAGATCAGGAAAGGGGTGCTCTGGGCTCTGGGAAAACTGGCAGAGCAGGCCTCCAGACAGATATTTTCAGGAGGAGATTTTGTAACCCAAATTCTTGCATCTTCCTCATATCTAGAAAGGCACTAAACTCATTAATGGTGACATCTGCTCCTCATGACTAGCTAGCAAGCCTCTGCTGAAAAGTGGGCTGGACTGCATGTCCCCCTCTCACTAAAATCGTATATGACACTGAGTTCCCCCTACCTCTCTGGAGCAGTTCCTCAGAGTGATCTGAGATGCTGTCTCCCAGGCTATAGTCCTTATTCTGCCCCAAATAAAACTTAACCCACAGCTCTCACCTTGTGTGATTTTATTTCAGTCAACACCAGAAACATAGGGCAAAAGAGACAGAGATGCTCTGGAAAAGTGGTTTCCTGGGACCTGAGCCATATTATTTAGTGTTATGAGTGAGGCTTTGCCAGCACAGAGCCTGGATCCCAAGTGACAGAAGGCCCATGTTTTAAGTGTTAATACAATTACATTGTTTCTTTTTCTTTTTCCTTTTTTTTTTTTTGCTTTTTACTAGTGTGGCGCTGTCTAAGCCACAGGGACCAGAGTCCCTTTTTTCTGAGTCTCAGGGTAGTTCCAACCACACATATGGAACAAGTTCCCAGTGAAGATTTCCCACCCTATCCCAGCTCTGTCCAGACCACCTCCAGGATGGGTTCTGGACCAGCATCCTCCATCCAGGCTACTTTCAAGAGACATGGCTTGCTGTACATTTCATGTCTGACCTGGCTGGCTCTTTTTAAAAATTCTTCTAAAATAGAGGTACTGGAGATTGAACCCAGGACCCTGTGCATGCTAAGCGTGTGCTCTACCACTGAGCTGTCCCCTCCCCAGCAGCTGGCTCCTGAAGCGGTGCAGAATTAGGGTAGAAGTAAAGATTGTGCATTTGGCCCGGAAGAAGAGCATCCTTTTGTGGTTTGCAGAAAGGTGCTGTGTGTGCAGGCCTTGTACAGAGACATACTCCGCTTTCTGGGGGGCCTCTGCCCTGGTGTCATGCCAAAGCTGGCTGCACCATGACCTTCCTGACTGCAGCAGAATAACTATTCTGAACCTGGCTGAGACCCTCATCTCCAGGCCAGGCTGGCACTGACTGGTGGCAGGCATGGCAGGTGCATGGTGCGGATTCTCAGTGGCGCTTTGGTGGTGGAATTTACAGATATGATTAAGGTACTGTGTTTTCATCTGTCTTGCCACTGGTTTCAAAGCTGAGCTGGAATATTCTGCATTGCGTGTGAAAAAGAAGTTACATTTCATTGCAGTACTGCCTTAAAGGGCCCTCGTCCAACCAAGGTGGGGGGCAGGGGACCTCACTGTCTGACTGTGGTGTGGGGGATGGGATCGGGAGTTGGGAGGGGCCCTCAGAGATTAAAGAGGAAAAACTTAAAAAATAATGAGAATAATAGCAGCAACTAACAGCTTTTTTTTTTTTTTTGGTTTTTTTGGCTGTAGGTCCTGCAGAGAAGACAGGCTGACATGCAGGTTGACCAGTCAGCCAGGCCTACAGTGAGCTGGTGCCAGGCCAGGTAGGCTGCACACCGCCAGGCCCTTCCTCCCCACTCTCGGCCGACCTCTTGGCCGCCTCCCCATCCGCACCCTGCTCACACGCGTGAGCCCGTGGTAAGGCTGACATGGAGGGTCTCCAGGGGGAGTTGTAGGATTCCATACCCAGCCCTGCAAGGTGAGGGCTCCCCCCGTCCCTCTCCGGTCCCCTTGGCAAAATCCTCCAGTGTGAAGGTTCCAAGGCTCTCACAATGAAAACCCATGACTGGAATACCTCCCTCTATTCATTCGTCTCCTCCTTAAGTTGAGCTTTGTGCCTGGCTGAAATGAGGAATGTCCAGAAACATGTCCAGACGATACTTGAGTTGCACTGGAATACGTGGTTCTCAAGGAGACCCCTTTTCTCTGGCTTCATCGATGTTTTGGTTGGATTTTATTTTTAAACTGCCTTAGTTCAAAACCTCTTCTCACAGAAACAGCAGGCTCAGTTCAGCTCAATATTTCTCTTTGGACACTTTGCTTGACTTCGTTCAGTGCCCCATGCTGGACCTCAGTCTCCCCAGGACCCTCATGCTTCCTTCCCTCTCATTAGCATCAGTGGAGCCACTGCAGACAGACTGGGGCCAAGGGGAAGGCGGACCCCCGTGGCTGCGCTGCAGGGAGAGAGCCAATGCACGCCAATCACCGCGAATGGCGTTTTGCAAGCCCTGTGCTGCCTTAGATCGCATTTGCATCGTGATACACAACATCTCGTTATCCAACAAGGCCAGACACAACACTCAAAGGTGGGAGATAGCGGCCGCGGGGAGGGCAGCGTCTCCTCCGTGCACCTGCAGCTGCCTGGGTGTTTAGTCTGGCAGAAACGCAAACCAGAAGGTCATTTCGGGGAAACATGACAGTGTCTGGTGTCGTGGACCGATGGGCTGATTCAGAATGTAAGGAGATTCTCTGTGCACTCCAAAGCAGAAAAATATTTGGATGTCTGCCGCCTGGCTAAATTATTCCTCCAGGAACTGAGGGGAGATCTTCAGGCCACGCCTAGTTTACCCTCATGGGCTTCTTGAGCTGAGGATCCTCCAAAGCTGGAAGCCAGGTGGGGAGGAGGGTTGCAGCTTTGAGACCCCCTGTGAGAAGATGTGGCTGAGACAGTGCAGTGGAGGCTGACCCCGAGCCTGGGGTGCCTGGTGTCCTGCTTCCCCGGGTGGGTAGGGGGGTGACCAGCAGGGTCCTGACAGCCAAACGCGCCGTCATGTTGGGTGTCGGGGAGTGGGTGTGACTTAGCATCATGGCAATACTTGAGTCATTGTTTTGTGACTCTGGGGGACTCGCTCCTGTTTCAGGTTCAGTAGAGCTAAGATTCCAGTTCGGGTTATGCTGTGGCACCGGTGAGAGAGAAAAGCCCTCTCCCGGCTGGAAGGCAGCCACTCCCACCCTGCGTGGGAACAGGAGAGGAAGAGAGGGAGACCCTTTGCCTGGTCACACCCACATCCAAATCCCGTGGGTCTGGTAGGAGCTCTGCTCTCCCTCGAGTCCCTGCGGGCAGGAAGGGGTCAGGGCATTGAAACGTTCTTGTGTGCTAAAAGCGAACCCTTGCTGGGAGGAGGTGCAGGGAGAACTTCAGGCCAGAGACTCCATAGCGGGCTCTTCCGGAAACCCTTAAAGAATGGAGCTTCACGGTCAGGTTCTCCATGGGCAGAGGCGTGGCTGATGTCTAATGAATTTAATGCAAGCGTCTAACGAGGGAGCTGGACTAGAGGATTTTAAGACCCCCTCTGGACCTGAGAGTCTGTAGTCTGTCAGAGGGTGAGTGCAAGCTTTGTCTTCTGGGAGACTTGCGTTTAAGTCTCATGTCCCTGGTTTTTGCTTGCTGTGCAGCCTGGGGCAAATTGCTTAACCTCTCTGAACCTTAATTTCCTTATCCCGGAAGTAGACAGCTGGTATAAGAAGGAGTCTGCCTCGTGGTAGGACCTGAGTCAGGGGTGGCTGCTTTCCCTCCTTCTCCTTCTTGGAGTTGGCAAAAGCCTGTGGGAACACAGTCCTTCGTCTCTCAAGTGTGCTCCTGTCAATCACAGACCCAAGCTGCCTTCCCACACCAGGAGGGGAGGACGTTCAGCTACAGTGAAATTCACACGGAAGGCACTGGTTCTCTTTGAGGACAGGTGTGGCTCCAAGAGTCCACTTGTCACCTGAGAGTGTCACCAAGAGTCCCTGGCCTCTGTCAGTGCTTGGGAACTTGGAATGCCCGTGACCTCACACCCTCACAGGGGGCCGGCTCACCCACCGGCAGCAGAGCTGGGCTTTCTCAGGACACATCATCTCATCAGATGCCTCTGCTTTGCATGTATCGTCTCCGCCCTCTCCCCTCCCCCAGGCCTGCCCGGGGTCACCAGAGGAGATGGGAAAGAAAGTAGAAAGGGGAGCTTCCAGTCTCCCCGACCTCAGGTAGAATCTCGGCTCTGCCGGTTATTAGCTGTACAGTGGTACGCATGTCCCTGGGCTCCCGAGGCCCAGATTTCCAGCCTGTAAAGCAGGGATATTAATTCCTTCTTGGCAGGAGTGTTGTAAATATCAAAGGCAGTGAAGTATCTGGCACATGGGAGGCATCAGATAATAATATCCTTGTTATTCAGAGCAATGCCCTTCAATCATGCTCCTTAAATAATTGGAACAGAGGTTCTCAAAGTGCGGCCCCTGGACCAGGAGCATCAGCATCACCTGGAACTTGTCAGGGATGGACGTTCTGCGCCCCACCCAGGACCACTGAATCAGCAGTGGGGGTGGGGGCACACTGTCTGTTTTCACAGGCCCCCCCCCAAGGGGATTCTGATGCACAACAGAGATGGAGAGCCCCTGAATTAGGATATCTTTCAAAACCTGTTGTCTGTCTTTCAAGGGTATTTCTTTGGCCTGCCTGATGATGCTCGCTCGCTCCTAGATGTGATTTGGGAGGTTACAACTTGACCAGGCTCATCGAGGCTGGGCTGGTATCTATGAGCCGGGTTGGGTGACGCCTCCTTGAATGTGTGAGAAGGGCTCCAGAATCCTTGAGCCCCAGCCTCTTCCTGGCGTAGACAAGGGCCTTTGATCAACGGGTCACAGGGGGTGGCTCTGTTTCCTTCGCAGGGTAGCAGAGGTGTGCAGACCCTGTGCTGACCTGTTTTCTTTTGTCCCAAGCAGAGCTGTTTCCCCTCGTCCTGGTTCTTGCGGTGGACAGGTGCCTCTGAGATCACACAGGGATGCTGTGGGAATTGTGTTCCGCAAGTGGATGCCGCCAGCGTGGCCCTGCCGGCACTGAGCCGGAGCCCAGGCAGCGGTATGAGGACCGTATGGAGGCTGGAATCGTCGGGGAAACCTGATGCCTGGGTGTTGCGGTGTTCTGCCAAGCCGCCTTCTGAAGGATGTGCCGGTTTCCATCCCGCAGTCTGTTATCATCCTGTTCACGGACTCACTGAATGAGGGCACATCCAGGCCACAAACAGCACTTGACTTTGAGATCTAGGACCAGCTGTCGTTCCTGAGGATGCCAGTCCCTCCGCAAGGACTGTGAAATGTTTGGAGTCTGGGATGGCCTCTGTTCTGAGAACCAGACATTTCAAACAGCTGCCCAGAGTTTTTCTAATATCCTAGTATTTGGTGTTATAAATGGACTTGGCCTCGGGGTGAGTCCCTAGACGTTCCACCTCTCTTTTCAGAGGTAGTGCGATGTTTGTTTGTTTTTTTAATATGTAAATCATTTTTTCTTTTGGATGTTTGTTTTGGGGGAGAGGTAATTCGGTTTGTTTGTGTATTTATTTATTTATGTATTTGTTTATTTATTAACAGAGGGACTGGGGAATTGAACCCAGGGCCTCGTGCATACTGAGTGTGCGCTCTACCACTGAGCTGTACGCTGCCCTCCGGAGGCAGTGTGGTTTTGGAGTGGAGCAGATCTGAATTTGATTTTGGCTCTGCCACTCGCTAGCTGTGTGGCCCAGGGAAAGTTACCGAATGTCTCAGAGCCTCAGTTCCCTTACGGCTCCAAGGGAGATAAGAATCCTTGCAGAGCTGCTGGGAAGATAACCAGAA
This sequence comes from Camelus dromedarius, assembly GCF_036321535.1. NCBI lineage: Eukaryota > Metazoa > Chordata > Mammalia > Artiodactyla > Camelidae > Camelus > Camelus dromedarius. Next base: position 3,589,955 of record NC_087443.1, read on the forward strand.
GCCTACAGCGCGATGCCTGGCACGAGGCAGGTGATCTTTAAGCTGTAGTTATTATTGTGGGGTTTGCCTCTGGCAAAGCTTTGGGGAAAGAATCCATGTCACTGCATGGAAAAATCGCTTTGAAGTAACTGTTTCAAAATTTTAATGGAAGGAAGATGAAAAAGCTTTCAGAGCAGCAAGCAGAAGTCCCTCCAGCCACGTTTGGGTGTCCCGCTTCCTTGTCCGTCACAGCACCCCGCCGGGGGAGTCCTAGAGGGCGCCCCTGCTGGGCACCCGGTGAGGGACCGGAGCCGCCGCGCCGCCCGTCAGCTGCTGCGGGGCTGACCCAGGGAGCCGAGCTTGGCTGCTGCTTTCCACCCTGAAACGTCTGCCCGGGACGCGGACTGACCACGCCAGGAGCAGCGGCCCGCGGAGCCAAGGGTTCTAAGAACTGGTTCTTGACATTTCTCTGTGATCTCATCGGTCAGGTCACTCGAACCCTCTGGGGTGGAGAGTTGTCCAGATGAAAGGACATGTGAGACAACGTCCAGAGAGTTCTGTGGGCTTTGCAGGAGGAAAGCGTTGGAACAGAGCAACTTGGCTGAGGCTGACGGCTCAGACACCAGCCTGGCCCAGGGTGGGTGTTTGTATTTCCTGAGGGTGCTCAGCAAATCAGGGGCGTTAAGTCATTAGGTGACATCGAATGGGCCAGTCTTAAATATTTGGCAGAACAGCAGAATAAACTTGTAAAACCTAGATTCTTTTCAGCCTGGTGACAGTTTGTTTCACTGGCACTCTTGGGGGCATGATTTTTACTGCGGTAAAATATACTTACTGCAAAATCGACTATTTTAACCATTTTAACGTGTACGATTCAGTGGCACTAAGTACATTCACATTGTTGAGCAACCATCCCCACCCACCCACCCACCCACCCACAGAACTTGATCATCTTCCCAACCTGAAACTCCGTCCCCATTAAATACTAACGCCCCCCCCTCAAGCCCCGGTGAGCGCCATTTCTTCTACCAAAACTCTTGTAAAGATCAAAGGAGGCTTCCAGAAGATAGTAGAATGGGCTTCCAATAACCCTCGCCTTCAACAATATATTTAAGAACGCTGTCTTCTTAATGTGGGACCTCTGACCCTTCAGATGTAGAAACAAAACAAAGGCTCAGACACATGCGGAAGTGTTTTGCCCCTTTGGAGTAACTGTGGATGTTTTCATTTTGCCCTTGCTGAAAAGACCAATATAATGTTTAGAAAAGAACACTTGCAAAGAAGAAAGGCTTGGAACACACCGCTGCCTTCCTGAGTTGCTGACAGCTGTTACTCAGTGGAAACCTCAGTGGAAACAAAGAAATATTGCAGCATTGTTTTAACATGAACATTCGAAGTGGCTTCCTTCCAAAGCCTGGCTGATTTAGGGACCTGGGATCTGCGGCCAGAGCCTCCTGTACCGTCTTAACTTCTTCCCCATGTCTCTTGTTGATGCAGCTGTGGACGAGTCTGGTGTGCATCCTGAATCTGCAATTGCTTCCCTTCTCTGGGAGTCAGATGTTTCTAGGCTATGTTACTGCGTATTCCTGGAGTGTCGCCTGCTCTGTTTCCAGGGTGTTTGCTGGATTGAGGAATAAGCAAGCTTTGCGCTGCTGGGAAGCTTCACGAGCCTTGCTCAGAATCCTAGGGGCAGGGCTGGCCAGCAGAGTTTAGTGCAAAACCATTGAAATTTGAATCGGGGGTCATTTAAGAGAAATTGAAGGATATTCCCCCCAGGAGGGACCGTATCTCCACAGCATCAGTTTTCTTTGCAGAACTGGCGGCGTGCGGTTGGCCTGTTTTGAGCCCTGGAAGCCAGTCACAGACCTGCTCGCCGAGCCTTGAGCCTGACTCACCGTGTGCCCCGCTGAGTCATTTCACCGCTTATTTTTTCCCACCAATAATGGGGCTGATAACGCCTGCCCTGGTTGTAAGACTCAAATGAGAAAACATATGTGAAAGTGATTTGACATCATACAGCGCTTTCCAAGGGAAATGCAGCGGGCCTGGTGGTGACTCATACCGGTCTGTCCCAGCAAGTTTGGGGCAGAGCCTCCTGAAGGGGTGCCCAGAGGTCAGAGGTGTGTATGGGGGGGTGTCGAACCCCTCAGCCCTTGAAGTGGGACTCAGCTCCTAAGAATATTATCACTTCCTGAGCAGGCTATGACCAATGACAAAAATGACTGGGGAAATGCTATTTGAGAGTCCTGGTGGGGAGGACCCACCGGCATTAATAAGAGGAGCTGAGATGGGTCCTGGGAGAGGGCTTCCGTATGACACACTCACACTAGTCATCCTGGCTCAAATGCCACTTCCTCCAGGAAGACTTCCCTGAGCTCCAGGCTCAACATTTGCCCAAGTAACCCCCTCCCAGATCAGACAGAGAATGTTTTCCCCATCCAGCGAGTTTCTTCACATTCTTTTCTGGGGCTCAGCCCTGATACTCGCTCTCAGGCCTCCACTTTTCTGATTTTGAGCACTTTGGGTTGGTTTTGCCGGTTTTTGCAATCTGCGCAAACGGAATCGTAGTGTCATCCTTCTTTTGTGTCCACCGCTGCGTCTGCTGGGAGGGAATAGCTCTTTGCTGTCCTGAGCCTCCTCTGGGGTGCCCCCCACCCTGACCCCATCTTAACTCACTTCCCAGGGAGCGTCCACTCCGGCACCCCTCCCCCCCGCCCTGCTTCCCAGTCCTTGTGGTCGGGGGAGGGTGGGAGGTGGCGGCCACAGCGACAGGAGCAGTGTCTCCTGCTGTCCTCGGAGGAAATACCAAGGGCAGGAAGAGATGGCTTTTCTGACCCCACCAGAGGGGAAGGCCATGGCCTGGAGTTTGGAAGAGGCCGGCTGGCATGGTGATGAACTTGAATACCAGTTCTATGACCTTGAGAAAGTCATTTGACCTTGCTGGGCCTGTTTCCTCCTTCCCAAAATGGTGGGGTTGTTTGGATGAGATGTTCTTTAAGGTTCTTTTGGATCTGCCGTCTGTGGCCCTGAGCCCTCTCTGCTCTGGACCATCAATACATCCTCTGCTTGGATGTAGTTCCCAGGTGAAAAGTCTCAGCTGAGTGTGTGTTTATCCCACCTACGAGTCCAGCATTCCTGTAGACCTGGTTTATTTTATACCCTGGGTTTGAAAAAATATTTCAACAGTGGGGATTCTAGACTCCTTGCACGGATTGATGGAGGAGGCGCCTTTTTTCTGCCAGCTGACCTCAGGTCCTTGCCCCTGCCTAAAGGCAAAGGGCTATCTGGTGGTCCTCTCTATAGAGGTTTCTAGAAAATGGATGAAAGGACACTTCTGTTTTTGGAGAGTATTTTGATGTCTTGGTTCAATAGTTTTAGGAAATCTTTAGACTCTGAAAAGTCTGTATTTTTGGATTCCGTTCAAAATGGGGCCCCCAGGGAGGAGGCAAGCTGTATAACAGTGATGCTACCATTGGCGGCCAACTGTGGGCCAGCTGCTGGCCGCCACGGCTCGGAGTTTCCCGGCAATAAAGCGGGGAGCAGCCTCTGCTTTATCTTGCAGGGCTGTCTTGAGCAGCAGATAAAACGCAGCCCAGAGAAAAGGACATCATTACGATGAATCTGGTGGAGCTGAGTAAACCTTGGGCGGGCAAAGGGTCAGCCGGCTGGTGAATTAATCCTGGGCTTTTGTTTCCTGGTCTGCTCAGAGCCCAGTGCTTCTGGAGGGCCCCTCCAGTTCTTCTGCACAGCTGTCCCCCCTCACCTTTTCTTTCTTCTGTCCTTCTTTTCTCTTGAACACCTCCCCTTTCAGCCCTGCTGCTGGGGGGAGCCTGCTGAGTACCGAGCGCCCCTCTCCCCCTGCACCCCCTGCACCCACGGCTCCCTGGCAGGAAATCCTGTGTGGCCCAGCTCTGGGCTCTGACCAGCCCTGCCTCCCAGTGCCAGGGCGGGGCCGCCCCAGGGGCAGCCGGTGTGCCTGCGTCTCGACCCTCCAGCTGGCCTGGGATGTTTAGAGCCACGGTGCACGATGGCCAGATGGGGCTTATAGCTCTCCTCGCTGAGGCCCAGACAGGCCAAGCCGCCTGCCCCAGGTGCCTGGACGGCTTGTCTGCCGTCCACCTTTGCCTGAGCTCCTTAAGCCTACAGTCTCTGCCCCACATTCGTTGATGTGGGCTTGCCTGGTTTAAAACTTTGAGAATCTGGACAAAGCCTCACACAGATACTCAATATTTTTGATCTGATTGAACAGTTAATAGACATATGTTTTGCTGAATGGAAGTCTGCAAGAATTGATGTATCCAGGAACATGATCTGGCAGACGAATTGCCTGTATCTGGGAACGCCTGGATACCCACTGGCCACCTTTCTGGTAGTGCCTTCTGCCTCTATGTGTAGCAGAGACGGTCAAGGCGAGAAGTGCAGAGGAGGCAAAGGGGTTAATCTCCATCCTCATCTTCCTCCTTTGCCTCCTGTTCTCCCAACATCCTCAAAACATTCCCTGCAAGTCGCTAGAGCTTTAAATCAAAATGTCAACCTGCTCTTCATTCCCACTTACTGAGCTGGTCCCCGGGGGATGGGATGTGTCGCTTTTACAGTGGGCGACATCCTTCTTGACACATCTTCTGGGGGCGGCCTCATCCGTGGAGTGGCCACAGCACCGACGACAGGCTCATGGATCACGGGGGCTCGGATCTTACCCCTTCGTTATGTCGCTGGTTCCCAGCTTCTGAAACTCAGCATCAAAACATAACCAATTTTCTGAGTTGAGCATGGCCCCCAGGTTCTTGGCGAATGCGTAGAGCTTGGCACCCAGAAACCTCTCTGTGCTGGGTCATTAGCTGCAGCTGAAACGAAAAGCATTTCTGTTGAGCGGCCAGGCTGTGGGTGGCATCCTCTTTTCAGCAAGGCTGAATGCAAAGGGATTCTTTTCTGTTTCCAGCGTGGGATGGGGTCTGCCTTTCTCTGCTGTGTCTATGTGAGACGGTCAGCTTAGTTCAACAGCTCTCTGGGTTGGCTCAGAAGATGGGCTTTGGGTCCCCCAATTCCCGGTCCTGCCAGGAAGCTGTATCGCACTAAACCACGGGACTCATGCATCATTCGAAACCAGCCAGCTCCGTCTCTGTAGATCCAGATTAGACGTGGTGCTGCTCATTTGCTTAAAATAGAGATACAACTCCCAGACATGGAGGAAACTGCCAGTGGTTACTTCTCAACCTTTTAAAAGAGATCTGGAGTTGTCTTTCAAGTGATAGAGACATAATTTATAAGGGTTTCCCCCCAGACTAGTTTCCAAAAATAGTGGGGCTATTTCACGGTCAAGTTTGCCTCACCACCAAGGTCCACGGCGGTTCAGGACGTGGGGTTTCCCCTGCAGGGGTGGGATCTTACAACTTCCAAACCCCTGGGGCTGTGGGATCTCTTGTCAAGTCCTAGAGCAGTGCTGATGCCCCCTCACCTCTCCGCAGATTTACCACATCAGTGGGAGCTGAGGGTGTTCCAGCCACCGGTCCAGACCCCCTCTGCTTCTCAGCAGGGCCTCGTGGGGTCTTCTCGCCTCCTTTTGTTTGGACCAATGTGATCCTCCTGGAATACTTGCATCCGTGAGTCTTAGTCTGTTCAGGCTGCCAGAACAAATCCCGGTAGACTGGGTGGCGTAAACAACAGGATTTCATACCTCACAGTTCTGGAGGCTGGGGAAGCCAAGACCGAGGTGCACTGATGCACTAGGACGGGGCAAGAGGTCGGAGGTCGGTGCAGGCACTAACTACATGAGTTTCGGGGGCTGGAGAAAGCAGCTCGCCATGCAGGGTCTGTGTAGGTGCTGGTCCCTGGCTTTGGGGCCTCTGTGTGCTGGTGGCCATGTTAACTCCAGCATCCAGGGAGTGTGTGGGGAGAGGGGGCTGCATGCTGCAGGCCGTGTGGGCAGGGGCAGTGGGGCGTGGGGCCCTGGCTTGTCTTGCTTTTGTTCAGTGAAGGGCCAGCCCCTGCCCCGGGCCCCGGCCAGCCCACCGTCGCTGCCCCGGACACAGCCGGCTCGGCCGGCCACGTGATCAGGGAGGCACTTCCGCTCAAGTCCAGCGTGGGCCCCTCTGCGTGTGGCACTGGGGCCGCCCCCTCCTCAGCGCGCCGCCCCGGCATTCTCGCGACTCAAACGTTGCTCTGCCAGCATCCTCGCCCAGGCCCCCGCCGTCTTCGTCCCAGGTGTCGCAGCAGCCTCCTCGCCGGCCCCCCGGCTGCTATGGTTGCCCCCCTTCCGCTCCACCCAGCATGCGGTGGAGTTTCCCACTGGCTTCCTGACAGCGCAGCAGATTCAGTTTTGGGGCAGAAATGAGAACTGAGCTCTAAAGCTCCGATAGAGCCAGAGACAGAAAAACGTCCAGCAGTGCCACTCTCTGCACTTTGTTTTGGTGGAGAAATGGTCTTCTTTTAGAAAAATATGGTGTTTGTGTATGCGTGTAGTAAGTTCATTATTGATATTTTTCAATGGATAAGTAAATATTAAAATCTTGTCAGTTTAGTTTCGAGGACAGTCCGTTTTGAAAGACATAACAAGCATAAACAGAAGCTCTTAGTTGGGGAGCTCCATAGCAGAATTTTTTGAAAGGTGTTTTCAGGGGGAGAGGTCATTAGGTTTATTTATTTGTTTGTTTACTTATTTTAATGGAGGTACCGGGGATTGAACCCAGGACTTCGTACATGCTGAGCACACGCTCCACAACTGAGCGCTACCCTCCCCCCGATAATAGAGATTTTTAAGGGCGTAAAGGGCCCTTGAGGTCCCAAAGTGTGAGAGCTCCAGGTATGAAGTACTTCTTAAACATACTGGGCCCAGAATCCCCCTCCGTCACCCCTTGGAGGTCAGGTAGCCATTGTCAGCGTCTGTGGGCAGAGGTGTCCCATTTGGGAAGCATTGGAATCCATGCTCTCTTCTGGGGCGGGAAGGGCAGAATATCGAAGTGGATAATCTGGGGCACAGAGTCAGGGAACCTGAGTTCGGATCATGGCTCTGTGGCTTAGTGGCTTTGTGACTCTGGGCACAGGACTTAACCTTTGGGGCCGCGGCCCCTCCTGTGTGTGATGATACACTAGGGCTTCTGCTGGTACCACCAGCCCTCTAGGTCTGCTGAGAAGACGCCATGCGATCTTGCGTGCAGAGCGCCCGGTAAGGAAGTACTTTCTAATATTACCACTCTGTTTCTAATAGAGTTGTAGTTTGTGTTACATAGTAGTAATTATATATTATATAGTAAATATACAATATAATCTTACTATATAATAATGTTCCTACTAGAGTTGTATCTTAATTTAAAACAACATCCATAATAAAAGAAATGTTGACTCAAAGCCTGTGAGAAATGGAGGAAGAGGTTACCCCGAAAGTGAGCAAAGAGGAAGACAGTGGTACTTGGAAGAAATTGCTTCTCTGGGGCGTGGCCTTGAACCCCCATCTGGAAAGGCTGAAGGTGGGTCTTCACAGCTGGGCCACTGGTTGCCTGAGGGGGGCGGGGACGGGGCTCGCCTTGGGCAGTCTTGGTATAGGCGGGATTTAAAACGAGAGTGATTTTTCCCCGCTGCTTGCCTAGCCCAAGCCTTTGGGGGCCTGAGAGTGTGTGGTGGGGCTCTGCCTCCCCAGACGGAACTCTGGCGGCTGCACCTGAAAAACAGAATGCAAAGGAAGTGCCCCTCCGTCCCGGGCTGAGCAGCTCTGCGGCCTCTCCCTGGTGGCTGCTCCCTGCTGTCTGCTTCTGAGTAACTGCTTCTTTGGCTGATGGAGTGAAACTAAGAGATGCATTTGACCTTGGTCTATTTATAGCCAGGAAGTGTCATGAGTAAAACCAGAGCAGGGGAACCGTACGAGGTCCCGGGGGACGGGTCGCGTTTGTGTGAGTGTGTGTGTGTGCATGGTTTGGCCAAAGGCACGATCATCTCTAGAAGGAAGCCCGAGAGGCTAGGTCAAGAGGACGACCGGCCTTTCTTCCCTTCTCCGAGCTTGGTTGCACTGTCTGTACAGCGGGACCGCGCTCGCGTCCTTGGTGTCCCTCTTGGGCACACGGCGGTGGAAGTGACATCATTCTAAACCGTTGTAAACATCAAGGGCTCTGGAAGGCATGTTTTTCTTATTTTCCAATAAGAAAAACCACAGAATTGCTGGCCAGGAAGGGAAAAAAACGTCAAAACCTCAGCAGCTCAACTATCCGTGGCATCCTGAGCCTTCTTGCAAGCTTCTCTCGTCATGGTGTGATAGCAGCGGAGAACAGTCAGCCCCAGGGCTGAGAGCCTCCATCTGCTGGGGACAGAGGGTTCTTGGCTCTCCCGTGCCCCTCCGCAGACGGAAGCCGCTCTGAGGTCGTGGGCGCCCCAGCGGGGGGCAGCTCTGGGCGAGGGGGCGGGCCGGGCCCCCTCACGCTGGTGTCCGCAGGGGTGAGCCTTTGGATGGAGCTGGACGAGGGAGACATTGGAGAGGCAAGAAAATGTTCCCCCAGGGCTGCAGCCCAGGGTTGCGTCCCCAACCCGAGGAAGGTTTGTGAGCACATCCGGGCCCCACGCTCTCCGATCGCCCTTCTCTTGTCTTGAAAGCCATGCCCCACCTGGCAGCAGTGGAACGGGGGATAACACCTGCATGAGGTGATGTCTAAAAGGTCTGGGCCACCTTGAAATGACCTTCACCCCAGCTTGACTGGATGGCAGAGCTGAAGGAGTCCCACTTGGCTGGAAGTCTTTCCTTCTACCACCAGGATGCTTTTTTGAGAATGAAGGGAAGTGCTATTAATAATGACTCTGGGGCACAGGAATACACTGAGACAGTCTGGGTGGAGGGGACATATGGTCATCCACCTGGAGCTCATGATGGCCAGGTGGAGAAGCTTACCCCAGGGGGCTTCCCAGGGGAAGGAGGCCAGCCACTCCCCGAGGGTTAGAGAAAGAGCCCCAGTGTTTCCGCCTGAGGAGGGGCTGGCCAGCGGACATCTCGGGAGAAGGGCCACAGGAGGTCGCTCCACTGATGAAGGAGGCCTTCTTGGAAGTCTGGTTTGGTGTCATTATAATACTTCGCATTTTCCTAGGGTTTCAGACTTTTTTTTTTTTAACTAAAATATAGTTGATTTACAATGTTGTGTTAATTTCTGGTGTACAGCATAGTCATTCAGTTATACATATATATTCCTTTTCATATGCTTTTTCATTATAAGCTATTGGAAAGTATTGAATACAGTTCCCTGTGCTATACAGTAGGACCTCATTGTTTAATCTATTTTATATATAGTAGTTTGTATCTGCAAATCCCAAACTTCCAGTTTATTCCTCCATACCCGCTGAAACCATAAGTTTGTTTTCTATGCCTATGAGTCTGTTTCTATTTTTTAAATAAGTTCATTTGTGTCATTTTTTTAAGATTCCACATATAAGTGATATCATATATTTATCTTTGATTTATTTCAATTAGTATGATATTCTCTCGGTCCATCTGTGTTGCTGCAAATGGTATTATTTTATCCCTTTTAATGGCTGAGTAGTATTCCATTGTATAAATATACCGCAACTTCTTTCTCTAGTTATCTGTTGATGGACATTTACGTAGTTTCCTTGTCTTGGCTGTCATAAATAGTGCTGTTGAACATCTGGGTACATCATATTTTCAAAAACACTTTCACAAGATCCACAATTTGATCAGAAAAATCCCGCCCAACAGTGCCGGGGTGGACGGGGCCTCTGCTCATTGTTGGAATGAAGAACTTGAGTTGCTGATGGGCTCAAAGCCATTGGCCTGCGAGGAGCGAATTTGTTTCCCGGTATCTGGTTGATCAAATATTCTCTCACCACGCCACCACCAGGAGAGTGGTAAGGTCCAAGGGTCTCATAACACATTTCTACCAGACTAGTAACCTTTGAGAGGGTGCAGCAAATGGGGCAGGAGAAGCCTTGCTTTGCTGTGGAGCTGAGAAGCCCTTCCAGGTGGAGAGGGAAAGAGAGCCTGTCTGGATGTGGGGCTCAGCCATCCACGCAGGTCTCTGGGTGCCCTCGTGGTCTTACTGTAGCAGCCGAGCCCAAGACCTGTCCCTGCTAAGAGCCCCAGGAGTGGGGACAGCTAGATGAAGGATGTATTAAATTCCCAAGCCTTCCGGGGAGAGTGACTCACTCCTCCTGTGATGCCATGGGATGGCAGAGAGTGGCCTTGGTGGTCATCTCCTCCAGGTCCTTTATCTAAAAGAGAGGACCTGATGCCTGGAGGAGGAGGCGGCGGCCAAGTGTGCCTACCAACTGCCAAGCGTGCCTACCAACTGCCAAGCGGCTCACTTGCACGAATTTCAGTGAAACTGCAAAAACTTCTGAGGTGCGAAATACAATCTGAGAATCAACTCTGTTGCCCCAGCTGGTAAGTGGGGAAGCAGGATTTGAACTCAGTCCTCAGTCTGACCCTGAAAGCCCCGTTCTGGGTACTGCCCGGCCCCGCCTCCCCCTGAGGCTCTTCATCTGGAAGAAGCCAAGCCCAGCTGAAGGTCCGCTGACCCCTGTCTGGGTCTTTTCTAGGTCAGCTCTCATTGTAAATATTTTCTTTTGGATTTTGCAGCCCTCAGCAGTTCCTTACCAGGGCTGCAGCGTGGAGATAAGACTGTAAGAGAGGACACTCCTTCCTGGCCAGGGTGAACCATGGTGATTGCTGACATTCTGCAATGACCCCAGGAGATGAGCAAGGAGGCCACTGGTGTATGGGACCGGGTTCATTGTTCTAAAATCATAGAAAATCCGATTAGCCAGAGGCAAATCATGCCCAGAGATGAGGTGGTAGGATGTGGCGGCAAGTCTTACAAGCCCATCCTGTCCCAGCGGAGGCCCCCAAGGGCCCCGGGGAGGCGGACAGGGGTGAAGTCCACTGACAGGCCAGCAGCAGCAGATGGAGGCCCACTGGCCGCCCACTTCTTTCCAGAGACAGTGCTGGGTGAGGCGGGATCCAGACGGGGGCAGGAGGAGAGGCGAGGGAGAGGCAGGTGGATGTGCCCCTGGGCGGGTGGCCTCAAGGCTCACTCTTGAGTGGTCCCCTCTGATCTGTTCTCTCCAGAGATGCTGGAGGATCCAGAGGGGAAGGGACAAGGGAACCTCTATTCCCAAGAAGAGAGAGCCCAGAGCCCCCAGGTTGGGGCAATTGGACAAGCGGTGAAGGGGGCAGGGGACTGTCCTTGAGGCAAGAGTCAGCCCTGTGACTACAGATAGTTTTGGAAAATTATCTGGCACCCTCCCCAGCAGCCTGCATTCACGGCCTGGTATTTGTGGAGTCTTTTGCCTTATTGCTTGGATCAGCATTTACCATATCCTTGAGAAACAGGTCAACACAGGTGGGTCTCTTCACCCACCAGGCCAAGGTTTGGAGCTCTGATCCGCACAGAGGCAAACCAACCAGGTTCCTGAGCCACTGCCAGCCCTCCTGCCTCAGGGCCACCCCAGTGACGCTCCTGTCCATTTCCGTCTGTGACATTCTACTGTTACTGAAAATGCAAGTTCGAGTGCCCGATGCACAGTGAAGCCAAACAAACTGAAACGCTGGAGTTTGGAGCAGAGAAAGGGTTATTGCAGGGTTGAGCAAGGAGGTCGGGTGGCTCGTGCCCCAAACCCCAACCCTCTCCACTGCCCTGAACTCCCCGAAGGGTTTCCACTGAGCACTTGGAAAGGTGGCGGAGGGAGGGGGGTGGTCCCAGGGTGTGTGATCAGCTGTGCACGATTCTCTGACTGGTTGATGGTGATCAGTCCTTAGGTGCCAGAAGGTCTGGGGGCCATGTGCTCATGGTCATCAGTTAATTTCTTGTATTTGGTGGTGGGTTTTAGGATGAGAAACTCAGGAAATATGCATGAGATACTGCGATCTGGGTCCTTCAGAGAGGAGCTACCACAGAGGGTGTGGCGGAGGGGTCTGTCCCGGGAAGGCCCCCAGGGTCCTGCTCGGTCACCCTACTTGCCATTCAAGGCTCGGCTGAAAGTGTCTCTTCTGCCACGTGCTGCTGTATTTTCCTTCTTAACCTTTCCAGATTATGAACATCTCAAACACTTCCCCAAGTAGACAGCGGGGCACCCCGACTCGAGATGTCAGCATACTTGCTTTTCTTCTGTCTCTGAATTTTTCAAAACATCGTTTCATTTCCCTTCTACACGCTAGATTTTGCGTCTCTAAAAAAGATGGGCGTTTCAGACGTAATGGTATGATAGTTCTAGACCTGAACACTGGCACTATCCCCCTGCCATCACCCAATACCCAGTCCACACAGGAAGTTCTCCAGTTGTCCCAAGTTTTTCTAAGAGTCGATTCTTTCGAATCAAGTCAACCATTTGAATTGGTTGAGTTTTCAAAGGAACAGGGCCAGCTGTTTGGGAAGAACCTCCCACATATGGCCTCCACCTCCCTCTCCCCTCTGACGCGCACCTCGCAGCTCTGACCACAGGCGTCCTCAGTTACGTCCATGGCTGGACTGGCCTTTTGGCACCTTCTGCCTCGTGCGCTTTCTGAGGGCAGGCGTGCCACCTCCTCTTCACCTTTGTGTTCCTCCTGGTTCCCAGGGAACTGCATTGTGCGTAACGAGAGTTCTACTGATTCTCAAAAACATTACTGTATCAGAGGAAGCTCCGAGCGAATTTTTTTCTTTGCCAGTTTAAAACATAAAGTCTTGAGATTTTGAACCCCCCTCCCTTCCCTGCTGACTGGGAGTAACTGGTTGGATCCAGAGATATTGTCCACAGAGCAGAGGGTAGACCAGTGACCTTTAAGATCCAGGCTGACTCTATGATCCTGGCAGCTGCAGGACACTGACTTTGTCCTCCAGCTTTGTCCTGGGATTTATCAATATTCTCGTGGTTCGATTCCACAAGCTGGCATGATCTGAGGAGGCAAATTAGGACATGCTTTCTGGCCACCACTTTTTACAGCTTGCCAAGGGGCAGGAAGGTGACTCTCCCTTCCCTGTGTTACGAGTCGTTCAGTGACGTTGCCTGGAGCCAAAGGCCTGGTGTGTCGGGGTGGTGGCACCTCCAGCCCCTTGCCCTGCACTCTGACCTGACTGTCTGAGCTCATAACCTCCAACCTGTTATTTCTGAAGTTGTCATCTATGTGCCGCACTGCAAGTCAGTGAGAAGGCATGGGCTTGGATTATGGAATTTAGCCTTATGATTCATTTGTTCAGCAAGCTTTTTTTGAGCATCGACCAGGTGCCATGGCCTGTCTTCCTAGGTTCTGGGGGTCCAAAAGTGGTCGAGACCCACTTTGCTGGGAAGGAGTTCACTGTTTAAAGAAAGAGACAGATCACCAGTGCTGTGGCAGAAGGGAGCCCAGGGTCCATGGGAGACAGAGAAAGACACCCATCTCAGTCTGCTGGGTGTGGGAGGCCTTCCTGGAGGAGGCAGCTTCTAAGCTAAGTCTTAAAGGACCTGTAGGAATTTGCTGGAAGAAGGGGAAGAAGAAAGGGAAGAACATTGCAGATGTATTCCAGGGAACAGCATGTCAGATGGGAAGTTGAATTTACTGTGGATTTTAAGAAACACTTGTCATGTAATTCATATTTCAGAAATATTTTTAAAAAATAGCCTCATGGAGGTTGAATGATTTGCCCAAGGGTGGAGAGGAGGGCGGGGTATTTAAAATTATGGTCACAGTTTCTCTGAAAAGCTGTTCAGCATCCTGACTTCATTCCACGCCCACGTAACACCCGTCCCTCCGTTAGGTAACTACAAAACCCTCCTCTAAGCCAGTCGTGGAAGGGCTGGCCTGGAGGGTTCAGGGAGTACACAGTTGCTGCATTTGGGGAAGAAGGGTTAGGCCTGGTCTACCTGTGGGCAGAATCACCTGTGGCCCCTTCATAGCATCCCCGTGACGCTCCTGGAGACTGGAAACCCAGCTCAGAGAATGGAGCCCTTTCTCCTCCTGAGGTAGATACACACAGTTTTATGTTGGCTTCCTGACAAACCAGCAATGCCAGGCTACTGACCGAAAAAAATTATTTGATGGTTTAAAGATTATATGAAATGCATGGTTCACCATATAGACATGAAATGTTACTACGTGTGGTTAATCCAACAACAGCCTTGAGAAAGACTGAGGTTTTTCTTCTCTTCTCCACATCAGATGATTTTTTAAAATCCCTCAGAATATTAGAAGTAGATTCATGATCTCTTTTGAAACCTTTTGACCCTGAAGGCTTTGGCTCTCAGGCCATCAGCGCAGCAGTGGGCGCTTCCCTTTGAAGATCTCTTAATTAGAGGAAATAAGCGAGCTAACAGTGACCCAGCCCCCAGTGCATGTCAGGCATTATTCTAGAAACTTCCAACACCATCCTCTTGAATTCTCATCGATCCTGTCAGATACACTTGCTATCAGCCCAGTTCTGACACAGGAGGGAACCCGAACTCTGAGAGCTTAAATAACTCGTCAGTGTCGCGGAGTAAGGAGCAAAACTAGAATTCTGACCCCACATCTGCTCTCCCCTCAGTGCTAAGGTTATACTTCATGCGTGGTAGGTGGTGCCTGAGATTGACTTCTCGAGCCAGACTCTCTGGGTTCAAACTCAGGCTCCAATAATTACTTACTCTGGACAAGTTACTCGGCTCATTTGCTTCAGTCTCCTAGTTGTAAATGGGAGAATAGGGGTAACTTTTTCATAAGAAAGAATCAGGAGCCAATTCAGGCAAAAGGCTCAAAGCAATGCTTGGCACCAACGAGCACCCCTTGAATGTTAACCACAAGTCCAGGGACTCCTGCGTGAAATCAAGCTCGCTTCTCACCATGACTCGTCTTCTTTGGGGAGAGCGCAGCGTGCTGGCATCTCTTTGAGGGCAGCACAGTTCGCTCGGGCTGAGCCGTTAGGAAAGCAGTGGGCCGGCCAGGCCTGGGCTTCTCCTCGCACAGCTGGGGAGGCCTGGCTGGTGTGTGGGGACCCCAGGACCCCGGAGGAGCTGCGCTGCCTCTGCTAGACCCTGGAGCCACCTGAGAGGCCAACAATGGGAAAGCAGAGGGCTTTGGAGACAAGGCTCTTGAAAATAATTGAAAGTTGAAAAACCTCTCTGAATTCAGTGACGCCACACTTTCCCAAAGGCCGTTCCATGGGATTCAGATCATGGCAAACCTCTGCGTGATGGGACAAATCAAAGCCGACCCCAGAGAGCACAAAACAAGGCTCATATCAAAAGCTCCAGTGCCCGGGGATTGGTGTCACGAGTGGGATCTTGTCTGCTGGGGTGTTGAGGGGACAGTGTTGCCAAATGAGGAGCAGACCTGGACCCGGGGCCTGGCGTGGCTGAGAGAGACAGGCAGGGCCCACGGGGCAGGCAGACAACAGACAGGGGCGGCGGCCAGTCAGTTAATGGGAGCAGCTCCGGGCAGGCAAGCAGGTGGCACTGGGCACGAGGGAAGATGTGCAGAGCCACACTCCCAGGGCGGAGGGGAGACAGGCCTGGGCCCCAAGGAGAAGGTGAGTCCCAGGCAAAGCCAAGGAAGACAAACAAGGGCAGAGCCAGACTGCGGGATGGGCCCACATCAGAGGGGGCCGGTGGCGGGGGGCTGGTATCTCTAGCTCTGGCGGTTGCGGTTGGGGGTCCAGGCAAGAGAGGGGCTGGCTGCTGCTGTGACCACATGGCATGAAAAGGGCACTGAGCTTGGGGGCAGAGGCCAGGCACACATCCAGCTCCTCCACTTGTTAGATGAACACGTAGGTGGATGCCCTTCAGCCCCCTGGAGTCTCAGTCTTCCCATCTATTCGCTGAGGATGAGACTCTGCTTTACGGGGCAAAGTATTGCCATCAAAGAAACAAGGCCTGTGCAGGTGCTCAGGGACCCCAGCCCAGCCCCTCCCGCCACCCCAGTTCTTCCACCTCGTCACTTCCCCTCCCCCAGTCCTGTCTCATCTTAAAAGGCAGATAAAAGTAACAACCTCATCTCATTGCACATGTGAAGATTCTTGGTGCCAAAAATGTTAGAGGAATTGAATCTGAGGCAGAGTGAGCACTCCTGGAGGGCCTGGGGGGCCCAGGAGGGAGCTGGACCCCTGGGGTACTGAGCCAGTGACCACAGTGTGGCAGGGAGCCACGTGCCCTGGAGAAGGCATGGCTGCTATGTCGCTGTGCAGAGCAGGCTCCGAGATGCTGCCCGGTGACCAGACAAAGCCTCTGGGTGCCAGAGCCTGATGGCACCTGGTCAGCAGTGAGCACGCGGGCCAGCTGCGTGCAGGTCAGGGTCTGCGTGTCTGATGCAGGCTTCCACCTTCCATCGAGCCTCCGCCACACTGAAACACAACGGTCTCGCTGGTGGGACTGAGCAGCAGGCCCCCCTCCTCTGGGTGGTACCTGCAGGGCGGATCTGAGCGTCCCTCAAGGTCTCCGACTTCTCGGACACAATGATAGTTAGAGGGACAAGGTAATGGTGATCTATGCGGAACCCCGCCAGCCCATGAGGCGGGTGCCTTTAATGGCTATCTTAGAGGTGACATTCCATTAGGGGTGATTGAACTTAATTTTAATGGCAGGAAGACTTACTGTTTCATCATCCTCTCCGAGGCCTGAAGGTCAGTGGGAAAACTCTTTCCTCCTGGAATTGCACTCCAAAATCCCCGTAACACTGTGCCAATCTTGGTTAACGCTACAGCCCTGAGCTGTAAGGAACCCGTCTGCACAAACAGGTTTGTTTGTCAATGTGGGCCTCTCAGTTCAGTGACCTCGGAGCCAGATGGCGTAGGACTGAATGTTGGCTCCACCGCTTGCTGGCTGTGTGGCCTTGGGCAACTTACTTAACCTCTCTGTATCTCAGTTTCCTCATCCGATAACAGTATGTGCTTCCTAGGGTCGTCGTGAGGATCACACAACTTGCTGTGTGTAAAATGGTTCAAATGGTGCCTGAAATATGGAAACTGTCGTGGAGACGTCAGCCCCTGTCATCTCTAGGGGAGGGAAGGGAAGAAACAAACATTTACAAAACACGTTCAGACCCACAGTTGAGCAGACAGTCGATCTGCAGCGGGGGGTTCGGGGAGGAGGAGGCGAGGGTGGAAAAGCGGATTGGGGTTGATGGGAGAGCCATCGCAATGGCAAGCGCACGGGTTTCAACTGCTTCCTGAGTGATGTGCCATTGAGTGGGGAGCTTCTGAACGTTTCCCGAGAGGGAAAGACAGTAGGAAAGAAGTATTTTTGGAGGCTCTTTAGTGACAGTGGGAATGGAAAGAAATAAATACATATGAGGCCGTTACGGAGGAAGGCCCTTCAGGACCTTGGGCTAATTGGATGGGGGAGGAGGAGCGCGGGGTGACTTTGAGGGGCCGAGCGAGGTGATGGCCAGAGGCGGGCGTCGTTGCCAGCCCGGGAGGAGCGGGTCCAGAGGGAAGAGGGTGTATCGGTTTTTGGAGAGAGGGAGGAAGTGGCCACTGAGGGTCCCCTTGGGAGGTGGGTCAGGGCCGGGGGTGAAGATTTGGGATGCCATCTGCTGAGCTCAGCGGGGTTTCTTGGCTCTGGAGAGTGAGCAGAGAGAGAGGAAAGCTTAGGGGATGGAGATCAGGCGCAGAGCACCTGGGGGGCCCGAGCTGGTGAAGGGAAGAGCGGAGTGGGAGAAGGACCAGAGGAGGTCGCAAGCCGGGGCTGTGCTGGGGGAGTCGGGGGCGAAGGAGGGGTCGGAGGCTGCGGAGGGCCCCAGAGTGGGGGTGAAGAAGGCACAGCCTAGGTGAGTTGCGGGGGGAAGTGGGGCTGGCAGGAGGGAAGCCCTCAAGGTATGGGGGTGTCAACAGTGACATTTAGTCTTAAGAATTCCTGCAAAGTGTCAGAAGTGAGAAGACATCGTCTTGCTCCAAGGAGAAGCAGCAGGGCGCCGTTCTGTTCTCCGGGCTGCCTCCTGGAGCCCAGACCTGGGAGCAGTGAAGAGATGGAGAGTTTGCGGCTCTTGTCATTTTGAGCAACCAGACTCCCCATCTGTGAAGAGGGGCATTTGGAATGGGTGGTGCCTGGTGTCCCTTCTGCCCTCTCAGCCCCTGAGCCCCTAAGTCGTTCCTGTGCTGCGCTGACCTCTGACGGCTGAGTCCTAAGCGTCAGAGATCCTGACCATTGGCATTGCAGCTGTCCACAGCGTGCGGGCCGTGTGACTCTCGCCGTGCCCAGAATAATTAACAGTGACATACAAATGCATAGACTGCAGACTGCTTACGCGTGAATGCGCGAGCTGGGTACTATACCCTGTTTGTACAGCCAAGAAATTTGAGGTGCAGAAGCTTGACCAAGTTCACACAGCCAGTCCACGACAGAGCTGCAATTTGAACCAGACACTTAAATACTCTAACTTCAATACTCTTTTTTTTTCTTTTTTTTAAATTGAAGTATAGTCAGTTTACAATGTTGTGTTAATGTCTGGTGTACAGCATCATGTTTCTGCCTCACATACACATACATATATTCCTTTTCATACTCTTTTTCATTATAGGCAATTATAAGGTATTGACTACAGTTCCCTGTGCCGTACAGTAGGTCCTTGTTCTTTATCTCTTTCATAGATAGTAGTTTGTATCTGTGAATCCCAAACTCCCAATTTATCAATACTCTTTCCATCACAACACACTATTTTGAAATTTAAGTGGATTAAAAATAAAACGTCTGCTTAGTGTGGAGAATTTTGTGTAACTCCCTAAGATGGCTCACACAATGGGTGTGGCCACCGTGAGCTGGGACCCCCTACTGGACATGGGGACATGTGGCTTCTCCACATGGAAACAGTTGGTTGTAACCTTTTGTTTCCTGTTTGCAGGTGGGGAAAGCAAAGTGTCTCCCGCTCAGCTTCATGCTGCTGCTTCTAGACTCGGAAGGTGGCCGTGATAACTTATGTTCCCCCAGCGCACAGCTGTCCCCATCTGGGGATGACGGTGGAGCCAACAGCAGTGGGCTCCGGCTTGGAGTCCCACCTGCATAACTCCTGGAACTGAAGCCTTCCTTTCTCTGGAAGGTAAGGGTCCCAAGAGGACTCAGAGAGTCTCTTGGGTGGGGCACAGTTTTGCACGACAGCTGCCACTCCAGAGTCCTTGGCTGGTCTGTCCTGGCCTCCCCTGTGTCACTGGGCTCCTGTCCTCCTGGTGTAGGCTGGCTTGGATATGACCCTGAGATGAGCCGCTGCCACACTGAGATCTCTCTTCCCGTCTTCCTGGTGTTGACCTCATCGCTCCACCGTCCAGCGCTGCCTGATGGGAAGAGAAGGCAGCCCCTCTCCCAGGTCCAACAGCTCAGACCCTGCTATCAAACACCGGTCTCTCTTCCTTAAGGATTATAATCTCAAGTGTCATTCACCCCATTTCTTTCAATGTCACCGGTCGTAGGCGACGTTGTGGGTCACGGGCAGAGCCCTGTGAGCCCAGGGCGCAGCCCACAGGAGGCACTGGATGGATAGCGGTTGAACCAGTGCACGACTGAGAGGCCGTGGTCCTCTGCCCTCCTCAGGGAAACCTGGGGAGGGGTTTGCTCCACGGGGCTGACGCTTTCAGAGGCACACGGGAAAGCCAGAGCAGGACCGGGGAAGTGGATGGCAAGGTCGGTGACGGGCTTCAAATTCATAACAAGGGAGGAAAGGACGTAGGAACTGAGGACCATCACTCTGCAGGGTGAGGGCTCCTGGGTGCATCATCTGGGGGCGTCTTGTGCTGGAGGGTGCAGCCTGACCTTTAGGGGTGGGGGGTGAGGTGGGTGGGAGGGGCCTGTGGGCAGACGCGTCGAGAAGAAGGACATCATGTTGCTCAAGGCACATCCAGGTGGGCGGAGGCGGCGGGGGGGTGGGATGAGCTGCCCCTCGCAGGAGTTAAGGGGTAGGGGTCAGGGGAGGACCAGCCTCTCCTGGAGAAGGGGAGTCCCCTGGGCCCTAGCCCATGCTCTGAGGAATGCTTTGGAGGCAGCCATTCTGCTACTTGCCTGCTGCGGACCGTCCCTGGGTGACGGAGGAAGGGCCCGTCCTCCTGGGCCTGCCCACAACCTGCCGGTGTGTGGTCTGGCTACTCCAGACAGTAGTGGCATATTTGTCCCTTGCCCCTTTTGCACTTCCGTGGAGAGAGGAGAAAACACGCCACAGTGCCTGGCACCTCCCCAGAGCAAATCAGCTGGCTGTCCACTCTGAAGAGTGGAGCAGCCATCAACTCCAGGGGATCCAACATCCTTTGCTCAGACATCGAGCCTGTGAAGCAGGACTGAGTCATCCTTCCTTCTGCAGTTTTTAATCAAGGGGAAAACGTGGCCTTGCAGAAACTGGCCCTGTGACTGTGGACAGGGAGGGACCCTGGACTTGATTGTGGGCAGCAGGGGCTGGGAGGGGGCCAGAGGGCCACGGCTCGGTTTCATGCCAGGGACGTGGAAGTCTAGCCTGCAGCCTCCTGTCTCGTCTCAGAACTGCTCCGTGTCCCCCCCATCCCCATCAGGCCAGATTGTCCCCTGGCCCTGGCAGCACCAGGCTGGGGCGAAATCTGTTCCATGCATCAGTAACAGGACAAATGCCTTCTCCCCGTCTGCTCCCAAAGCCCAGGAACTGGCACCTCCCCAGAGCAATCAGCTGGCTGATGTGAGCAGAGCTCAGGCGGGTGGGAACTGGACACTTTGTGGAGACACTGGCGTCCGCCCCCTCCTGGCACCTCACCACACTCCTCAGTGCTTTTCCTTGAAGTCCGAAAGAGCGGAACAGGCGGCTTCTTTCCTGGGGCGGCTGCTCTGGGAACTTCCAACGTGCTGTGCTCTGCGCTCATCAGATCAGAGAAATCAAGGGAGAAGCTGCCAGTGCTCAGCCCGCGGGGATAGGAGGCTTCCGAGGCTCCAGCAGGCTTTGTTCTTTCCACGTGCGTCGGATGCGCCCCTCGTCTTGCAGCGCCCGGACCAGCTCTTGCCCATATGTGGGGGAAGGTAACGCGAAACTGCGGCCAGGGCCCCCCGAGGCTGCGCAAATGTTTAAAGCAGGGGTGACGGGACCATCCCAGGGGCTCCAAGAGACGTGCAGGTAACTAACGAAGAGTCGTTGCACGTGTGTCATTCTGACACGGAGTTAAGTCAGGCCGGGCCTGGGGCCCGCGCTCCGGCTGCAGCCCTGAAGGCTAGCGAGGGACTCTTCTGGGCCTGAGAGCCGCCTTCTCCTCTGCCTTCAGCGAACTGCAGGGACCGCCTGTCGGTCGTTGAAGGCGGTTCCTAGACACCCTGCCTCCGTGGCCGCATTTGCTCCAAAGCAGGCGTCGGCTCCTTGCTGAAACACCAGCAGCCCCTCTTTGATGCCACCCTTTACAAACAGGCAAGAGAGGCCGTCCGCACGTGGCCTCCTCACGGGCCCTCTGGGCACCCGGCTGCCTGTCCGTTCTTGACCTGGACCCGTCCCTCCGAAGTCAAATTTTGCCTTTGAAAAATACTCGGCAACTGCAAAAGCAGTAGGTTTAATGGGAATCTGAGGAATTGGTGGGGAAAAGCTTCATTTAGTTTACTTTTCTTTTTGGACAAGATCATTCATTTTCTTGGTTCATAAGTTAAAACGATAAAAAGCCCCACTTCCACATTTGCTCGTATCAACCCCAACGCAGGTGAACGCTGATCTCGGTTTCCTGGGTGTCTTTGGCAAAAACAAGCAAGTGTGTGTATTTATGTGTCAAAAACATTGTTTTTCCTTTTTCTTTCCCTGTTTCACAGAAAATGAAAGGCCAATAGTCTATAGAAGAACAGGGACGTCCTCAATCTCACTGACGTTAAGATAAACGCAAACTGAAATGACAATGAAACGCAAGTGCGGCAGGGCCAACAGATGTTAGTGTTCTGTGCGGGCTGTTTGGGTCTTGGGTCTTTCCACTTAATCGTGTACCTTGTAGATCTTTCAAATTGGTGCATAAAGGGTGTCCTGTACGCGCTGGGACCTCTGTAGGATAAATTCTGGCAAGGAGGATTGTTGGGTCAAAGGGTAAGTGTGTTTGAAACATTTATAAGGCTTTCCAGGCACCCTCCGTGGGACAGTGCAACACGCACAACCACCTGGGGACAGTTCAAGACCCTCCTTCCCCGCAGCCTTGCCGCAGAGGCGGGTCGTCGCAGTGTCGCTGTGGCTTCTCTCATGCAACGTGAGGTCGAGCACCCCTCGGTTCTGTTAGGGACCGTTTTCATTTCCTTCTGAATGAATGAGTCACCTCTGCCTATTCTTTGCCCTGGAGAGTTGGCTTGATCCGTTTTTCTTAATAATTTCTGGGAGTTCTTTCTCTGTTCAGGGAAGAAAGGAGTTGCAGATGCTTACCCCACATTATTGTCTTTTGATTTTGCTTATGGTGTGTGTGTGTGTGTGGAAGTGAAAAAAAGTTTTAGGTGGTCTCAAAACACAGAAGGGAAATGCCCACGGCTGATTGTGACAGGAGGCATGGTTCTTGTTGGCTACAAAACTAATGCCTGCAGAAAGGAGATTTCCAGGGGCACGGGCCACCTTGGGTCAGGGTCCTCAACTTCAGAACTACTCCTAAGAACCAAACCGTGGAATGATCTTAGAACACGGGAAAAGGAACAGAGATCCATCGCTCATCCGTTCCCTTGGAGACAGAAGGAAGGTTGGAATTGGGGGGGGGGCTGTGATGACCCAGGAAGAGACAGTTACCCCGGTCTGCTCTGTCTTGGTTGTGGTCTGAGGATGAGTGGGTGGGCTCAGCTCCAGCACCCCAATACCTTTGATGTCTCCCATAGAGTTGAGTCAACCAAAGACTTGGGGATCTCAGGGACCTTTCATGGGGCCAAGTTCAGTTTCATCTTCACCTTGACCCACTATAAATAAGAGGAAGGGGAGAAGCTGTTATCAGTCAGTATGCATTGTGCTTGATTCCATTTTTAGTCAATCCTCTAGACAGTCCTCCAAAGCATCCTCTCTGCTTTGATGGGCGAAGAGATGGAGGCTCAGACAGCCCACGGGCTTGCCTGACGCCCTTCAGTGGGTCGGTAGCCGATGCAGGTTCCCGGGAGGAGGATGGAAGAGTGTCTGTGGACGGTCCTTTCCTCTTTGTCAATGAAATCAACTCTGCCTTTATCAGTTTTGCTTCTGGATTTCTCATTAAGCTTTGGTTTGAAGAAGAACGGACCTGCCACTAAAGAGTCTGTGTTCTCAGCGCTGGGTTTTGTACTGGCAGCACCACCCCTCTCCTATCCCTGCCTCTACTTCCGTGCCATGACTGTCGCTCGCCTCTTGTCCAGCTGATTTGAGGGGTCCCAGCCCACTGAGGGGCATTACTGGGGGGAAGCTCAGAGGGGGCTCAGGGCTGGGAGGGAGCAACCCCTCCACCTGCCCAGCCCCGCCCTGGTCCTCCTCCAATCCACTGCCACCGCCAGCTTCGTGCTGCAGCCCCCGCGATGGCACTGAGACGATGTTTTTCTCAAGTGCTGTCATGGGGACAACCTGCCCCCAGCCACCCCCTCCCCACTCCCCGCCTCCCCACATCACAACAAAAGGAATCTCCATCCAACACTGCCAGTTACTCAGTGGTGTCTTTGGTAAGAATTAGAAACTTAGGGATTACGCAAACCAAGCCGAAGAACTTTTAAAGGGGCTTGAGCTCACTGTCTCCTTTCACAGATCGCATTTCCAGGGGAATGCAATGACCTTCCACCAGGCTTAATGGGAAAGGGTTCAACTTTGGGGGACAACAGAGGTGCAACAAAATGACCAAGGATATGTCATCCATGGTCCACGGCTGGGGAAGATGCTTATTCTCTCAACTTAATGAACACCTGGATGGTGGTCTCAGCACTGTACACATATCAATTCATTTAATCCTAACAGTTATTGTTCCCACTTTATTATTCCTAGTTTCAGATGGGAAAACTGAGGCACAGAGAGGCTAAGGAACTAGACCGAGATCACAGTCAGTCTTTTGCAGAGCTGGGATGGGAGCCCAGGCCGTATGGATTCAGAGCCCACGATGCACTCACTATTCATGAAGCATCTCTCACACGCTCTGCCCGGCGGCACTGGGCCGTGGAGATCAGAATCCAATCCAACCTGGTCCCTTCCCTCTAGCAGCTTATTGTGGATGAGGAGCTCACATTTTGAGAGACATTTTGCCCTGGAAAGTTCTAGATCTCATCTCCTAGACCTCATTCCTCTCCGCAGCTGCACCAGCCTCACGCAGCTATAGGGATTACAAGTACTACAGGGAAGTGATGGTTAATTTTACCTGTAAACTGGGATAGGCTATAGTACCCAGATTTGGGTCAAATATCAGTTTAGATGTCACCTAGAAGGGTTTTTTTCAGATACGAGTAACATTTAAATCAGTAGACTTTGCAGAAAGCACATTACCCACCATAATGTGGGTGGGCCACATCTAAGCAGTTGAAGGCCTCTCTCCAAATGTACACATATGAAACATCTCCACACACAAGGGACGGGGCTGGGAGTTCACATGTGATGATTCTGGCAATAGCTCTGAAGGGCAGGCATAGTGGTTTCAATTTGCACATTTTCTAAAGCGTCACAGCCAAGAGCTGGCTCTTAGCTATTTCTAGCTGCAGAGATGGTTGCCCCCATCTGCAGGGGTGGGGAGGGGTCCTCTCCCATTCTTCTGATCAGATGAGCAAGATGTAGAAATTGCTAATGGGGGACCGGTGTGGGTACTGGTCGACACAGCGACACAAGGGAGTAGCTGAAAGTACTCCCAGGGACAGAAATGGCCCCGAGGGATTCTGCTGGGGTCTGAGGGTGCCTGGTGAGAGAAACCTGCAAATAGCCTTGGCCACAACTCACCCCGAAATAGTACAACACCAGCCCGTCCTGTGATGCAAATCAAGAGGGAAAAAATAGCTTTTACAAAATGGGGACAGTGTTTTTTAGCACCATATTATGGTGAGAAGCACTTGGACCTTATTTGAAGTGAAAGTCAAAAGAAACCAAAAATTTGCCTCCCAACGAGGCTGTTCCATGTAACAGACCTGTCACTCAGTGAGCCTGGCTGTCCCCACGGGCCCCTGGCTATGCTTTGGAAGCACCTTAGCAGAAGATTTGAAGCCTTCCTGATTAAACGTGCTGTATTTCCTTCTGCTTACGCCATGGCCAGGAAAAGTTGTGGCCCTCGAGTGAAGCCCATCTGCAAAACCCATGACGGAGCTGGGCCCCCGGGCTTCACTGAGAGGAATACAGGTAGAGCTGAAACGGTTCAGTGGCTCCTAGCTCTGCCCTCAGCAGCATTCCCTGACGGGGCTGCCTTGGGGCCCACTCACTCCTCAAAGCGTGGCTTCTTTGGGAAAATGCACTCCGCATGCCTGGGTTGGTTGGTTCGTGGACCAGATGAGAGTAACCAGGAATGCCAAGACCCTTCTTGGGATTCAGCTAGCCACAGCGAGCGATGCCTTGGTGGGAAGCAGGGAAGAGGGACCCGAGATGCTCACTCGAGGACCACGCTCCAGCCGGTCATTTGCATGTGTCGTATCAGGTCCAGAGGCAAAGGGCAAAGGACAGGAGGGATTCCTTACTCACATGCCCCTTGAAATGGGAAGATCAGCCAGAAAGCAAGTCTTCCCAAGTCAGAGAGGGTTGGGCTCCCCTGCCTCTCAGACCCTCAGCTCTTTGAAGGCATGTCTGTCTTAGATATTTTGGGGGAGCTCGGTCCCCTTCACAGTTGAGGACCAAGCAGCTAAATCGATCTGGGCTTCATAGAATGAAACCAGCGTCTGCTCTGCTGCACCTGCTTTCTTTTTGATTTGGTTCTCAGTGACTAACAAAGCCTTGGCTCCGTTAGAGTCTTGGTTCCAACCAGGATCTTGGGATTGACTGTGTATTTTAGGGAGCTGCTCTCCAGCGAATGGTGTGAGGGTGTTCTTGCCCAGAGAGCTCAAGGCCTGCGCCCTGCCTTGGCCTGGGGCAGCCCGAGAGGCTGGGAAGGGAGGCCGATCTCAGCCTCCGGGAAACTCTTCAGGTCAGGGCCAACCCTGTGTTAGGAGAACAGAGGCAGGAGGCGTGGGATGCCAAGGGGGACATCTGCTCACTTTTGGCGGACAGCGCAGGGGTGCAGACGACAATGGAGAGGACACTAAGCACCACTGCCCTCTTCCTGTACCCGCCTTAGCCGTGGTGGCCACGCGTTTGTCTCTCTGTTTACGAGCTTCCGACGTCGACGCGGTTCTGTATGTAGCTCATCAAGTAGTCTCACAAACTTGGTCCGTTCTGGCCAAGGAAAGTAGGTCTGTAAGTACCCTTGAGTCAGACTCACTCATAATTATTTTGTCTAAGAGATTTCTCTGCTTCTTTCTCAGAGATCTCTATTTTTGTCAACTCTTAGTGACAAAACTTGGACGAGAGGCTCAGGTATGGGCTTCCCAAAGAGGGCACGGGCGGGATTGTCTTTCCTCCTGGTCCCCTTGGGAAGGCGGGATACTTACTTTCGTTGGTAATTATAATAGGAACGATGTTAACTAGCATCACTGGGCACTCATTCCAAGCTTGATGTGGTCCAAAGCACTTTGCATGTGTCACATCACGTGATTCTCCCAGCAGCTCTACAAGGCAGTCTATTTCCCCCCATCTTTACAGATGAAGGAGATTGAGGCTTAAAGGAGTTCTGGTAGCATGTCCAAGACCGCGTCTTAAGTCAAGCTCCCAGTAGCAGACCCCGAGCTGAGGATTCGTGCACAGGTGATGTGTCATGAAGTGCTTCCTGGAGAAACCTGGTAGAAGAGATGGGGTAGCCGGAACAGGAAGGGAGCCCAACAGGGACGGGGGGACAGTTCTTTTCCGGGACAATTCCTCTGGGCGGTGGGCCCCGCGAGCCCACCATGCTCAGGCTGGAGCCGCATGGACTCCCTTCAGGTGTTCTGTCCTCGAATATCTTCCAGCAGAACACTAAATACGTATGTTTTTCTACTTTGTCATCGCCTATGTATTTAAGAAAATGTAAGTCTTCTGGCTTTGAATCTTGGTACCAAGTTTCTCAAACTGGGCATTTTCTGTTTAGCTTTCAAAGAATATTGACAACGTACTTGTCCCTCGGCTTGCTGTGCCCGTGGCTGTGTAGACACACCTCCTCCGTCACGTAGAGAGCTGCCTAAATGCGGTTAGTCATACAGCGGGCATTTAAAGAAGCAATGACCTCAAGAGTTGGATTGCTTTGTGATTTGTACCACCTGCAACATTCTGGAAGTGTTCAAACATTTCCTGTATACCTGAATCACATCTGAGAAATGAGCCTCTCCGCCCAGTGGGCAGCAGCTCCCAGTAACTTTTAAAGATCTTGACTGGGAATGCTGGGCTGCTTGTCCTTGGCTCACTGTCCTCACCAGCTAGACCCAGTATGGGAGAAGGATATTAGCCAGTGACTCTTCCAGAATGCACCACCAGTACTCTGAAATCACTCTCTTTTCTTCCCTCTGTCTTCATTGCCCTGTTGACGCATCACTAACCTCATCTTGTCCTCTTCCCCTTAGCATTTGTGCGGTGTGCTTCCTTTGAACTTTATTTAGGTCCAGTTCATTGGACTGGCCATGGTGATGCACTCATTTCAGTGAGACACATCCAGGGGGTTTATCCAGGGCATCTGACTGAAAACCAACAAGCAAGCCACTGCCAAACCTTAGGCTTCCTTGCGTGGGAAAGTGGCAGAAACACATTCTCTTTTTTATTTCCACAAAATGTACATCCCCAAAGCACACAGAGAAGCACATGCTGGCTAGAAGTGTCATTGTTTATTCAAGATGCCCTACAAAGGCAGAAAGAGGAAGAAGTGGACCTTTGACCAGCAACGCCAATCTGGCGGAAACTTCGAAGGAGGAAGCATCTAAGAACTGGGCCAGAGTGAGAAGAACTTCCTTTGTGTCTTTGGGCAAATTCCGATCCTTGACGTCACCTGTTTGAGGCTTCCATGCACTAGCGTCTTGTCCACCTCCCACCATGGCTTGTCCTGGGAGGGGAAGGAACTGGCCAAGACAGCCACCTGCAGGGAGTTCTCTGGGGAAGGGAGGGAGGGGGGAGTGGAGGGAGGGAGACGTTCGTGTGCAGCAAGATTTGAACTCATCCTTCCTGCCCCCAATTTCCACCCCTCACACTGAGCCACACAGAATATAAATCCTAGCTTGGGAATAGTGTCTCGCCCTCCCGCAGAGTTAAATTATTTTGAAAGGAGACTTCCAAAGGAGACTCCACATTCTCCTAATACGAGAATGACTCACTAAAGGAAACCATTACTTGTATTCAGCGGGTTTCTTTACAAACGCGCGTTAACTTCACTTCCTAGGAAATCCTTACTTTTCACCTCAACTACAGCGATCGATCGAAGGTGATTCCTAAAGAGCTGTCTTCCAATAGACTACAAATTCGGGCCCGTGACCCAGTGTAGACTGGAAACCATCTTTTTCGTTCTGCCTCTGTCTCTCTTCCTCTGTCTCTGTCTTCCTCTGCCTCTCTCTTTCTGTCATTTTCCACTTCGCTTTGGCTCACCATCTAGTTCCGTCCTACCCCGCATAACCTCAGAATCTGCAGATGAAGTTTCCATTTTAATTCCGATATTACAGGGCTGTCTATTCTGCAACTCCAAATTTTTAGTCCTAAAAATGGTACTTTCACATAGATGTTTGAGACTTTTTTTCATCTAATGGACCAAGATGGCTGCAAATATAGTACAAATAGACCAATTAGCTCTGCACTGCTTCAAAAGTCAGGGTAAAAGTGAAAGCTATTTTAATGGATAGAACCCATTATCATTTATAAACTTACATCTTTGAAAAAAATAGTAAATCTTATAGTTTCATAGTCGTACTGCTACTTTTTCCTGCCTTTTAAGGCATCTTCTAATGTTACCAGAATTTTCTGAGAACAAAAGAATTAAACAGTAAAATTCATCATGATACCCTTTTTAAAAAACTGAAGTATGGTCCACGTACACCGTTGTGTTACTTTCTGGTGTACAGCACAGTGATTCAGTTACACACACACACACACACACACACACACACATACTTTTTCATTATAGGTTACTACAAGATACTGAATATAGTTCCCTGTGCTGTACAGTTAGGACCTTGTTGTTTATCTATTTTATATATAGTAGTGTGCATCTGCAAATGCCAAACGCTCCATTTATCCCTCCCTCCCTTTCCCCTCGACAACACATGTATAAGTGCCATCATATGGTATTTGTCTTTCTCTGTCTGACTTACTTCACTTAGTATGATGATCTCTAGGTCCATCCATGTTGCTGCAAATGGTATTATTTCATTTTTTTTTTATGGCTGAGAGTACTCCATTGTATATTTATATACACCACATCTTCTTTATCCAGTCATCTTTTGATGGACATTTAGGCTGCTTCCATGACTTGGCTGTTGTAAATAGTGCTGCTGTGAACATTAGGGTGCATGTGTCTTTTCAAATTAGTTTCTGTCTTTTCTGCATATGTGCCCAGGAGTGGGATTGCTGGGTCATGTGGCAAGTCTGACATCATGATACCTTTTACAGCAGCTTTTCCTCATCACCACCTGTTACAAGGTCCTTGTCTAGTTTGAAGGACTAGGGGAGTGACTTCCTCTAGAGCTTTTTCATTGGTGTCATTATGTTTCTAGTGTCTGATTTGTACCAAGACTTCACCAGTGAAGCTGATGAGTGTTTCTATCACTGTGTTTGAGAAAGATAACTTCCTTTCCACTGACAGCAGCTCTAACTTTATCCACGTCTCCTTTTTTTGTTCAGCTCCTTGGTGCCTTGTGCAAATTACCTGGCTTAACAGATGTTCACTTTTTGGTGACTTTTTCACGCCTTCCTGGTACTGCCCCTGATGGAGCCTGGTTCCCTCTCCCCTCCCCACGAGCAAGAGACTTGAGCACTTGTAATCGATAAACCCTGTCAAATACATTTGCATAAATTCTTCTTTCTGTCTTTAAAGCTACAAGACCTACGTTTCTCTGCATGTTTGCTTTGTTTAAATGAACTTGATCACAGATTGTATAGAATGCTGCTTACTTGCTTCTGAATGGTGCTAGGTGCTCAGGGCCTGCATCCACAGGCAACCGCGTAATTTGTAGGGCTCAATGAAAAACAGAACTGCAGGGATCCTTGCTCAGTAGTTACTCAGAGTTTCAAGTTGGTGACAGCAGAGCATTGGACCAAGAGCTCACCTCCATGAAATCTGTTATTCCTACATAAATAACTACTTGGGCATGATCTTGGCAGTTTGCAAATTAAAAATAGCAAGGAAGCAAACTAAGGCTAAATAAGATAATTCTGTCACTCTCAGAGCCTTGAAAATCTTCCACTGACTTCGGATTTCTATTGTTGCTGTCAGAAAGTCTGCTGTCAAGCTAACTGTTGCTTCTTCGGAAGGATTTTCCTCCCTGATTTATTTTGCCTTGCGGGGGTGTTTCCTTACAATGTATCTAGTTTTGGGTATCTTGCTTTGACCTAATTTTGCTTCCTGAATTGAATTTTCTCTCTGTTTTAGAAAATTTGCAGCCACTGACCTTAAGAATATCGTCTCTTGCCCTGTTTTCTTCTTTCTGGAGGTTCAGTGTGATGCATGCTAGAACTTTCCATGTCTTTAACTCCTCCCCCCTCCCCCATTTTGAAAACCACTTTGTCTTTCTGTGACGCACTCCAGGTCGTCTCCTTCTGAACCACTTCCTGGATCACCAGTCCTCTCTGCAGCTGTCTCATCTCATCTTTAAGCCCATAAAGTGTTTATTCTTTGATGACCACATTTCATTTCTGGACGTTCTCTTTGGTCCTTTTCAAATATGTCTGTTTTTATTTTTTAAAAGATTCTGATTACGTCTTACAATTTTGACCTCCACTTTTACATTTTAATCATTTTGGCCCTAATTTATAGCCTCTTTCTGATCGTTTCCTTCTCTGATGTTCTCAGAGCTCCTGCGGGTGGGAACCCACGCTGCTTGTTCTACCTGTTGCCTCTGGTTCTTCGTCGACTCTTGCTTACATCTCCTAATGCATCTTGTAGTTTTTAATTGTGAGCTTCTCTTTCAGAGAATGTTCACTGTGGGAACCTTGTGTGGCAGAAGTTGAGAATCTGTATAGGGAAGTTTTTCATTTGCTTCAGCAAGTGCCCCTTTGATATTATGAGACTGAGACTCTTAAAAAAAATTTTTTTTTTTGTAGGGGGAGGTAATTAGATTTACTTTTATTTATTTTCTGATTGAACCCAGGACCTAGGACATACTGAGCACATGCTTTACCACTGAGCTGTACCCTCCCCTGGAAATTAGGACTCTTTTGTGTTACTTAATTGGCTTGGGGCTCCTAGACCATACAGGTGAGGCAATTTAAACTCAGGCCTGTGGTTATGAAACTCAAGGTGACTTTTCTCCCTGCCAGAGCCCCCACTGCCCAGACAGCCAGTGTCAGCACCTGGCCTGGTGTTCAGCCAGCTCCAGTCTCAGGGATTTCCTTTACTGATCTCAGCTTTGCTCTTAAAACCATGTTTGTTATTTTTGTAGGCATATCTAGGTATTTTGTGGCCGGAGGTTTTTCAGATTCCCTTCATGATATTGCCACAAATGATAGTCCCTGTCATTCTGAAGTTCTGTGCTCAGAAAACGCTTTCTCGCTGATTACGTATTTTGACATCGCTCTAGATGTCAGAAACCTCTCAGGAAGCAGGCTGGGCACCCTGACCAAGCTCATGGCACCTCTGTTGTGCTCATCAGAAAGTACTCCTGATTTCCATGAGACTGTGGTTTTGTTCTGCAAAGAAAACAGCTAATGTACTCTTTGCTAAAAATGACTGGGGCGCACAAATGGCTGGATTTATTTAGTACCAAAATTTGAGCTGTTTTAAAAAAATCTTAGGAATCCGAGGACTAGGGGAGGGTTGCTGGGCTCTGGAGGGAAAACAGAGGGAGGAAAGTATGTCGGTTTCATGAGGCGTGCATGTTCCTAGCCTCGAATAATGTGAAGATTCATCTCTGCTGTTCCTTCCTTTGGCTGTTGAATTTCCTGCCCCTTAAAGATCTGTTTTACCAGAAAATGAGAAAGTCTTCACCCAAAGAGGCACCAGAGAAATGAAGTCAGATTACTGTAAAAGGTTTCACGGCTGAGCCAGCAGGAGGGGAGCTGGTGGTTACTTCCTGTCTCACCCTGGAGGAGGGGCAGCCCAGGAAAGGGGTATCTTTGCTGCAAGGATTCTCGGGGGTTCCCGCACCTCTCCAGGGACCTGCCAGGCTCCCGGGAGGGACTGTTCTGATATCCAGACGGGGAGCACACAGCCCTGTGGGCCAGTGGAAAGCCATTCCCTTATTCGTCCATCCATCACCCTGCCCTCTCAGAGTGAGGAGAGGGCTGTGTGGTGAGTTTGGGAAGGGGACTTTCAGGGTGACTAGTACCTGTTCTTCACTCGTGTGAGGGTGTTTGTGGGTGTTTTTTTTTTTTTTTTGGATCGTAAACCTTATTTACTCTGAATGCAAAGCCACATAATGTTCATTGTTTTTCGTTGTTGTTACAATTCTGTTAACATGTTTTTAAAAAGAATGTGGTGCAGCGGCCCGGCCTTTGCCAGTGAGGGAATTCTGGGCCCACTGGTCCGTTTATTTCTTCTGTTCAGGGATCACTTACCCAGCATCACATCGTAGAGGGTTTTGTGCTAGGTGCCGTGAGCCTAAAAGAGAAACTACAAATAGCCCCTGCCCTTAGGAGTCACCTTCCCCAGCGCATCATGCGTGTGAGCAGGAAGTCCTCAGCCCAGCTGCCCGCCAGACCCCCTGGCCCCGCGGACCCCCTCCCGGACGCGCGCTCTGCGCTGGGCCGCCGAACGTCTTTCTTCCAGGGCCGATCAGACACCCGCCGAAGGGGCACCATCGCACCGACTGCCTTTGAGCCCTTGCTGTAGCTGAGCTCTGCCGTGTGCTGGGCCCTCGCCGGGGTCAGGGAGAGACCCGGCGTCAGGAGGAGGCCCGGGCCAGGTTTCCCGCTGTGTTTCTGGGGCACCTGGACGTGCAGTGACGTGTGGACTTTACGGTGAGTGCAGTTGGCTGAGCCTGAGTCAGCTCCGGGAGTCTAACTGCCACAAACAGAAGAGCCGTTTTCTTGGAGTCCACTTCTCATTCCACCAAAATATAAGCCCCTAGAGGGCTGCTCTGGTCACTGCTCTGCCCTCAGCCCAGAAGAGGGCCTGGAGCAAATGTCTCCTCCACATGGGAGGAAGCTTCCTGTTGTCAGATTATTTACTACGTCAACATACAGAAAATAGTGTTGTTAGAAGCCAGAAAATGATACCACTGATAAATGCACACATGCTACTTAGTCAAGAAATATTTCCAACTATTCTGTTTCTTTAAAAAGCCAGAATAGAAAAAAACACTCTCAAGGAGAGGGTATGGCTCAGTGGTAGAGTGCGTGCTTAGCATGCGCAAGGTCCTGGGTTCAGTCCCCAGTCCCTCCCCTAAAAGGCGATAAACCTAATTACCTCCCCCTACCTGACAAAATAAAATAATTAAATAATACAGTAGTAAGTAAATATTTTTTAAAAATTCTTTTTCTTTAAAAAAACTGTAATTAGTTGTTTTACCCTAAGATAATATTACTGATGACCTTTTTTTCTTAAGAAATTTCATAGCTTCTTATGGTTGCATCAATGAAATACCTAGAATTGAAAAGGGAACTTACTGGTTTGCGTTTTCAGAATGTTTGTATCTCCTGGGTCTCTGGTGTAGTTAAATGCTACTATTGTCTCTGAAAACTGATGCAACTTTCATGAAGCAATTGCTGTAACATGGCCTCTGTGTAACAGTTCCTCGTGTAGGCTTTTGAGAAAAAAAGAAGAAGAAGGAGAAGGAGAAGGAGAAGGAGGAGGAGGAGGAGGAGAAGGAGAAGGAGAAGGAGAAGGAGAAGAAGAAGAAGAAGAAAAAAAAAAGGCTTAGGTCTTGGAAAATACTAGAAAAGCGCCTCTCTCCAGGCCTACCATGTAAGCCCAGAGCTTTCGCTCCCCTGTGGACCATGACCGGTTTTGATGGGCAGTTCCTCATTTGTCGCTGGGCTTTGGGCCTCACTTCTGTTTTCTGACCACCGGCCAGCCCTGTGGTTGTCACAGGAGTCATGCAGTGGGAGGTGATGTGGCTGTCACTCAGGCTCTGGGGCCTCACACAGATGCCAAGTCTGTTGCTGGCAGGCTCTTCTCCCAGACACGGTGTCGGGAAGCCATGTGGTCCAGCAGAGCCGGGGTTAATGATCAGCTCAGGGATGAAGGCTTCCTTTCCGTGTATCCCCAGTGTCACTGGTGGAGGAGGGGACCATTGGAACGAGTCCTCTTGCCTTGCTTCCTTCCCCTTGCATGAAGGGTTACCAGTATACATCCTTTTCATTGGGAGGGCTATCTCTGTACAAATCAGTCCAAGGCTACACTCATGATTGAAGCAACATCCAACATTCCCCAAAGATGAAGGGCTTCTGATTATCTGCAGCTCATTAAGAGGACCCCTCGCTAGAGGACAGCTCTTTGTGGGGTACCCACCACGTTCCAGGGAGCCTTCTGGGGTCCAGTGGTGCCGTGATATACAAACCCAGACCCTGTCTCTGCTCTCACGGGCCCACACCTGGCAAATGAGTGAACGCAGATCAGTATTTCCATGTGTCTTGTGCTCACAGAAGATGGACCACAATGTATTGGAGTGGCTAATTTTTAAATTTTTGGTCAGATTGAATCCTTTTTTTTTCTTAATTGAAGTTTAGTTGATTTACAATGTTGTCTTAGTTTCTGGTATACAGCAGTTATTTGGTTTTATATATATATATGTATGTATTCTTTTTCAATATAGGTTATTACAAGATATTGAATGTAGTTCCCTGTGCTATACAGTACGATCTTGTTGTTTATCTATTCTGTATATAGTAGTGTGTATCTGTTAATTCCCAAACTCCTAATTTATCTCTCCCTCCACCCTTTCCCCTTTGGTAACCATGTTTGTTTTCTATGTCTGTGAGTCTATTTTTGTTTTGTAAATAAGGTCATTTGTATCATTTTTTTAGATTCCACATATAAGTAGTATCATGTATATTTGTCTTGGTCTGACTTACTTCACTTAGTATGATCATCTCTAGGTCCAGCCATGTTGTTGCAAGTGGTGATAGTTCATTCTTTTTCATGACCGAGTAGTATTCCACTCTGTATATAAACCACATTGGTCAGATCCAGTTCTACCAATCACCACGACACGGTCAAATCTACAAAACACTGGGAACTTTGTAGGGGATAGAACATCTTCTAGGATACAGAGTATTTTGCAGCTCCCATCCTAAGCCCCACCTCCAGCCCCTCTTTGGGCTAGAAAGCCACCTCTTTGGATTCTTGGGGGGCTCATCCTCCCCATCCGCAGTGTGACTTGACAAGAACTGGGGTACGAGTCAGTGAGGGAGGCTGCCTGCCACCCAGCAGGCTCCCCCAGAGGTAGGCAGGTTGGAAGCAGGGTGTGGTTCATGTTTGGTTGTGCAGAGCACATGCTAGGGTGCTGGAAGAGAACTGAGGTGAAGCTGAGATCAGAGCCTTCCCTGGTATAGAGATTCTCGGTGACATTGCTGATCAGCTGGTGGCTGTGACAGCCTGTCTGGGAGGCCACCTCCACCCTCAGCTCATCTGAGGAGGTGCTGCAGGGCTGGGAGTGCTGTCTGCACTGACAACTCTTGTTTTTCTGCTCGGCTTCCATCCAGGGCCCCCCTCTGGGCTGCTTGCTGGCCCTGGCCCTGGCAGATCTATGGTGTGGTTTAGGGGGCATTTCAGCATGGAAGGAAGGGCACGGGCTGGAAGACTAATGGCCCTGGCCTCCCAGCCCTGCACTTCATGCTTTGTAATCTAATGACATTCTGATGCTACCTTTTAGTTGTTGCATGATGTGGGGTAACACTTGGAGAGGTAACAAATAAACCCTCGAATTTCAGAGTCTGAGCACTGATATTTAATCTTGTTCAGGGCAGTGGGCGACTCCCCTCAGGTGCTGACTCGGGGAGCCAGGCTCCTTCCGGCTCATTGCTCAGCCATCCCCTGGGGGCTTGGGGACCTCTGCGTGGAGGGAGGAGGTGAGGGAGAGGACACCTCTTACCACGTGAACCACACAAGTCGCTTCTGTTCACATTTCCTTGAGTTGGAGGACTGCGAAGTGAGACCCCAGTGAGGATTCTCTCGTGTGGGAGGGGAGCGGAGTGCTGCTGGACCATTAGTCAATCCATCACAATAAGGGGTCAACTTCTCAAGCCTCAATTTCCTCATCTGTAAAACAGGCATGTAGAAGCCACCTCCGAGAGTTCTGTGAGGATCAGAGCTAGTGTATGTGGTGCGACTAGTCTAGCACCAGACATAACCCTTGGCCGTGCTGACAGCCCGCGAGAGAGGGGCTCTCTCATGGGTGGGATTGGGGGTTATCCAGTCTCGTCCCCCCTGGCTACTGGGAGGGCTTTGTCCATGCCTGGGCTTCTGCCCAAGGTTCCATGACGATGTGAAGCAATCAGCATTCTGTATTATAATTATTGTGTAAACGCAAGTGTATGTCGTGATGATCATCACGTAATGTGTGTTGTGATTATTCGGTCGATGCAAATGAACATCTCACTCTGATATATGTTCACGGCCTAATATTCCCGGGGCCCTGACCTAGGCTTTAAAATATTTCCCCATTGTCTGCTATCATTCAAAAGGCTTTTGTTATCAAAGCAACATAGATCATTGCAAAACTTGCCAACCCACCGACACCTATACAGCGGAGCTTAAAAACTTCCTCTCCAGGCTGGGTGCCCCCTCCCCTACCAGCCCAGCTTAGATCAGCAACCGTCGTTACCAGTTTTGGTAAATCTGTTCAAGAATACTCTGTTTATTTCCCAGCGTGTACAAATCCTTTCTTTTTCCACAAAAGCAAAATCAGGCTGCGCTGTGCTCTGACGCTTTCCTTTTCACAGCCACGTGGTCTCCCATCGTGGCCACAGTTTATTTAACCAGAGACAAGAGCTTTAGTGGTACGTGAAAAGGCGCCAGACTCTTCTTTTCGCCGTGTGAGCTGTCTAAACTCCCCAGTCCTCTCCCCATCAAATTGCAGTCCCCTCTTTCCTTCTCGCTGAAATCACAATTCCATCTGGCTACATCCTCCTGCCTCCTACTGGGCAGCCCTCACCATCCTGGGAAGTGGACAGGCTGGTTCCAGGGCTCTTGTTTGTTCTGTGTTGAAAACCCACAGGGACCCCTTCCCTGTACCTGTAGCTTCAGGCTGGTTCAACAGAGCCAAGTTGTCTTTGTTATGCCCTCCAGGCCACTGGGGACACTCGGTTCAACGTCAGGGATTTGGGCCTAGAGATGGTAGATCAGAAAAGGAGTTTCCGTCTGTTGCTCAGTCCCTTTGGATTAAGGCTTCTCAATGTCGTGAGAAAACCAAGTGGTTCTTTCAACTTTGCTGCGGTCCCAGATGGGGAGGAAGGCCACTGAGACTTCAGAGATCTTGGTGAGTCTGCATTCAAATAATGAAAATGCTTTAAAAAAATTTATTGATGTGTAGTTGATTTACAATGTTAGTTTCAAGTGTACAGGCAAATGAGTCAGTTATACACACACACACACACACACATTTACATATATTTTGTGTGTGTGTGTGTGCACCATACAACTGGCCCAAGCCGGGGGAACCACCTGGCTCCAGCCCTAGAATAGTATTTTCCAGTTTCTAGCCATCCGTGTGCCACCTTCTGCTTTCCTTTTCTGCATCTTTGCACACCACCTTTACCAATTTATTTAGTCTCTATAGATTTGAATAATTGCCCTTAGAAATTTACAATCTATTTTAGCTCTGTCTTAACCCTAAGGAACGTCTTGGAGTTACAGGTTGGTTGTGTAAGCTACACTTTTTTCCCCTAACATCACAAGAAATCCAACTCTGAAAAAATTATTCGTCTAGGTACTGCCTAACATCACGGTCTACACCGCACTTTGGCAATTCCTGCCCTGGTACCTTCTGCGTCTCTTCAAGCGAGATGTGGCCCTTTGAAGCATTTGAGAGGAGGCCCCTTGAGAGACCTCTGGGACATGTAGGATTTGTGATATCAGGCAACCACATCTGTTTATTCTGCACCAGGACACAATGGCATTTTTGGCCACAGTGATCCTCATGGAATGTTCTTCTCTTTTTCCAGAAAGGAAAGAAATGCTTCCATTTTTTCAGCCACCACTGAGGATAAGGAGTGAAGTGTGAGGACGCATCCAGGGACCCTTGCTCCAGCAGATGGAAGGATCTTTTACTGCTTCACATGCCCTGGGCCAAGCTCACATTCGTCCTATTTTTAGACTTTCGGGCTGACTTGGTGAATTTGGCCTCCTTTTCAACAGATCATATTAATGAACTGCAGATGGGCCCGTAATTGGTTCCTTTCTGTCACAATTATTTCACGTGCAGGCAAATACACTCGATGTCTCCTTGGTGAATTGTTACGCAGTTTCTAAAACCTCTGCGGGGTCTGGGAACAGGTTTTCTCTTTGGCTGGGACATCAGAGGACAGACTATTCTAGATGGATTTACTGAAGCGCTTGGATGCACACTCGGCGTCCTTGGCAGTTACGCTGAGAATTCCGGGATCTTGGCTCTGCAGTCAGTTACATGCAGGCACTGATATTTATTATCTCGGTGGTTGGAGGCGAGGGCTGTGTTACTGGATGATATTTAGAAACATTTCCCCTATGTATTAACGTACTCACAAGCTCCATTATTCCAGGGGTCTGCCCACCCCTTCCCCTCTCTTGGCCACACCTTGAAGTATTGCCATATGTCCGGGACTCCAAAGGCATTTTAATTTTATGTTCTACAGACTTTCCCTTAAGAGGCTCTATTTTTCCCCTTTGGCCTCATGTGGAATCTGGGTCCAGTTTTCTCAGTGTGACAATATAAAACAATGGGAAGGTGAGTCTGCACACGCAACAGCGGGAGATGTTGTCCGTCCGGACCTCAGGGAAGCACAGATGTTGCAGACAACCTTAGAAGGATTGGCTGCCGTCCTTGTACTGCAGAGAACCAGCAGCAAGCTAGGGTCCGGTCCAGGCAGCCATCCATATCTTCAGGGAGCAAAGTAAGCAGGGGGAAGTGACTGTGTCTAGATCGTGGACTGAAGTCTTGAGGGAGCAATTGACTGACTCCCAGCAGAGTCTCAGCCAGTGGGGAGTGATGGAGGACAAGACGAAACTTCCGCCCCGTTCATCCTCCAAGCAAGCTTCTGCCCGCTTTCTGGTGAGTTACTCACTCAAGTGAGCGACTCTAAATCTTGCCAGTCAGACAGCTGGGATTTATCCGTGTTCTCTCCAACCTGGTGCATTACCCAGGAAGCCAGCTT
Source organism: Camelus dromedarius (assembly GCF_036321535.1). Taxonomy (NCBI): domain Eukaryota; kingdom Metazoa; phylum Chordata; class Mammalia; order Artiodactyla; family Camelidae; genus Camelus; species Camelus dromedarius. The sequence continues at coordinate 3,629,187 of NC_087443.1, forward strand.
TTCCCTCTGGAGCATCCTTGTCATCCAGGATGCACACGGAGGGGATGGTCACATCCCCTCCACATCAAAGGCTTTGTACCAGGACACAACTTAATATATGTGTTTACCTAGATCAAAGTGTATTTGAAAACTGAAGCTTCTGTATAAAATACAATAACTTCATTTTCAGGTCAGGTCAGACAAATTTTACTCTTATTATCTGCCCTTCGGATTATTTGGGCTTCTATTCATCAATGAGATTACAGAGAGTTACCTTTTTGTTTTTTTAAGTTAATGTATAATTGACATACAACATTACATTCATTTCAGGCATACAACACAATGATTTTGTATTTGTATATACTGTGCAATCACCACCATAATACGTCTAGTTAACATCCATCACCACATATAGTTACAGAATATTTTTTCTTGTGGTGAACTTTTAAGATTTACTGTCTTAGCAACTTCCAAATATTCAATGCAGTTTTATGAGTTATAGTTGCCATGCAGTACATTACATCCCCAAGACTTATTTATTTTTTAATTGGAAGTTTGTATTTTTCAGTTCTTTTCAACCAAGAGTTAATTTTATTATTTCCATGTGTGGCATTCAACAACAATGTCAAACTCGGGTAATTTTAACTTTTGGAGTTGAGAACTTATGTTGCCCAAATACGTTCTGGGATGTCCTTCAGAAAGGGCTGACTCCCAGCTGTCTTACAACTCACTTGTCTCTTACCGCATCTCTGAACTGACAGATGGGACAAACCATATTGGTCATGAATCCTGCTGGCTCTGAGAGGAAAAGACTAATGGGAAAAGGCATCTGAGGTCGTTCTGGTCCGGGGGACAGTTCAGCCTGGCCGCTCCTTGGGGATGGTGTAGATGATGTGTGTTGAAGGACCAGCCGCCCTCCCTGCGTCTTCCAAGCCCACTTCTGATGATGGTCTTGACTTTTCTGTAGCCCGTGACCTATGGAAGTGCAGCGCCCATCCCAGGAAGAAAAGTCATTTCTCTCATCCTGAATTAAATGACTGGGGTGCCCAACAGTTAAGTAGCAAGTGGCCTTCGGACAGATGGCCATCCGAAAACCCCGTTTGTCTCACCTGAATTCACTTGAGCCACCAACAGCTCTAAAGTCCTACAACAAGGCTCTAGGAAGTCTCTTGAGTTTTCATCATCTCTAAATGATGACGTTTAATTCGCTAATATGTGTGGTTTGGTCTAGATAGAGGATTTCCAATTTCTTCCAAGGAGTTGATTCTTTTCCTAGCTCACAATTTTGAGCGTTTACTGCCTTGAGAATTATAGTTGACCTGGGAAACTATAGGAGGAAAGGGGTGAAGTGATCATGGGCATGAGTAAAATTTTTATTTCTACTTTTATTTTTTAATTGAAATAGAGTCAGTTTGCAATGTTGTGTCAATCTCTGGTGTGCAGCATCATGCCTCAGTCATCCGTATACATACATATATTCCTTTTTACATTCTTTTTCATCATAGGTTACTACAAGATACCGGACATAGTTCCCTGTGCTGTACAGAAGAAACTTGCTGTTTGTCTATTTTATATATAGTAGTTAGCATCTGCAAATCTCGAGCTCCCATTTTACCCTTCCCCTTCTCCACCCCCCTGGTAACCATGAGTCTGTTTCTGTTTTGTAAATAAGTTCATTTGTGTCTTTTTTTTTAGATTCCACACGTAAGTGATATCCTATGGCATTTGTCTTTCTCTGTCTGACTTACTTCACTTAGAGTGACAATCTCCAGTTTCATCCATGTTGCTGCAAATGGCATTATCTTATTCTTTTTTTATGGCTCAGTAGAATATACCACAGCTTCTTTATCCAGTCATCTGTGGATGGACATGTAGGTTGTTTCCACGTCTTGGCTATTGTCAATAGTGCTGCTGTGAACTTTGGGGTGCACGTATCTTTTCAAATTAGAGTTCCCTCTGGATACAGGTGGCCATGGAGTTTAATCTCTGACTTATAAACACTGAACGAGAGGCTTGGTTCCTATCAATTATTTTTAAAAGATTTATTCAAGCTCCCAATGGGCTTCCATGTATTTGAAATGAATCACCGAACATCCCTCTCTCTTCTGCACGCATCCATCCTTCCATTTGCCATTGGAATTGAGTTTCTTAACCAATGAAGCGACTTGTTGGTGCTGCTCTCATGACATCAGATTTTGATAGAAGGATGTCTCCTGCAGACCAAGGGTCTCCACCCCCAGATGAACCTCACTGTCTCAGCTGGTCCTTTTCTCTGCCGTGTGGTGCATCAAGGGGCTGAAGAACAGAGGAGGGATGTGTCTGAGGTCTCAGGGCTTGAGGGCTCTTCCCTTTGAAGATTGGAAAGGGCTTTGCAGAAGAGGGTCAGTGTTTAGAGTGACTAAATAACTAACAGCTCCCACCCATATGAGCTTTCATTTTTCAAATATATGTAGATGGTTATAATTAATAAAATGCACATTTATTTATTTGAAAGCATACCTACATTCGTTACAGACTTTTGTCATTATTTATTTTCTTAATCAAGAAATTTTAGACATGCAACCACTATCCCATGAGAGTGTGCCAAACTTTGGGGGTTCAAAAAGGGTCCTCACATTTGAGAACATAGGAGCTGCTAACAAAGAGGACGGCCAAGGCCAGTGCGGGGATGAACCCTTTAAACATCAGGCCCAGCAGAACAGAGGCCTGCATCCTGGGTGGGTTACAGAGCAAAAAGACAGAACCAAGGATGGGACCTGGAGACAGCCGACTCACAGAGCTTCACGGCTTGGCTGGTGTTTATGAAATTCCCGCTTAGTCTGCTGATTCTTTAATTTTTTTACTGGAGGTCCTGGGGATTGAACCCAGGACCTCGTGCATGCTAAGCATGTGTTCTACCACTGAGCTGTACCCCACCCCTTAGTTTGTTGATTTTTAAAGCGAGTTTTAAAACTAAATCCATTGTCCCATTGCCTAGCCCCAGTCTGGGTTTGAACAGTTAGCCCAGGAGAAACGGAGACACCGACCTGACTCTGGCCTTCCAGGGAGAAGGAGTGATACCGCCTGGCAAGACGGCCGGAGGGGGCTCCCCGGGCCCTTCTCTGGGCCAGGGACGAGGCCACGATGCTGGGTGTCTGGGCAGCGTCACCTGCTCCTGGTGGGACAGGGCCCCCTCACCTTCACCTGGGCACATAGTTGTTTTTAGCTTTTTTTATTTGCTTGGGGGTTTCGGGGGGGAGGAGTAATTAGATTTATCTACTCACTTATTTTAATGGAGGGACGGGGGCTTGAACTCAGGGCCTCGTGCGTGCTGGGCACCTGCTCTATCGCGGGGCTACCCCGTCCCCACTGGGCACGCAGCTCTGTGCTCCCTGCTTCTCTTCTCTGCCAGAGCTGAGGCTTCGTGCGTCCAGGGCTGCGTCTGCCCGGGCCCAGCGTGGGACATGTTTGTGGAATGACTAATCGATGAGCGGATAAATGCATGAACGGCTGAGTATGACTTCGACTTTACAAGTTTAGAGACTGAAAACATTTTGAGGAGATTTTCAAAGTCCAGATGGCGATTTATTAAATATGCCTTTCATTTTGTTCTCTTTTGGGCCCGCACAGATTTCTAGAGGTCAGAGTGCTCCATGAAAAGTCCTGATTTTTCCCGTTGGTCATGGAGACAGGGTATGCTCATCGTGAAAAAACTCAGTGAAGAAAAGGAACGAGGACCAAGGTGACCGGCCTTCATAACCGCACTGCCACGCAGCTCCTGGAACACCCTTGGCTCCCTGTCCTGCGTGTGTCCTGCGCAGCCTCCGCGGAGCTCCAGACCGCCTCCAGCCTCCCTGCCCTGCCCCGTGCCCCGGAGCCCTGCCCGGCGTGGCATAGCCCGGGCTCCCTCGCACTCCCCGCCCTGGCTCCCTGTCACGTCCAGCCAGTGGGACGCACCGGCCAGAACAAGGCCTGTAGAAGGCAGTGAAGCCGGGACCCTGCTCTTTTCTCCACCACATCCCAGTGGACTTCACTTTCTACTCCCGGCCCCTCCTGCGAGGTTCCAGTCCTGACCAGGCCCGGGACACAGCATCTCCTCCTCATTCTTCGTGCACACGGCCGTGACGGCTTCCCTGGCGCTGGTCTGGGCGTCCCCCTCCTGTCTGCCCACTGACCTGTGCCCACGGCTCCCCGTGTGGGCCCTTCACTACGGCTGCTTCATGGGAATCGCATGGATGGACACTGCGTCCTGCTGGGACCCGACTGAAACCACACACACCTACATTTACGGACGTGCCATCAGACTGCATGGTCTAACTTACTATCTGCTTCCAAAAAAAATTTTTTTTTTTAATTTTTAAAAAATATTTATTGAAGTTGATTTACCATGTTGTGTTAATTCTGGTGTACAGCATAGTGATTCAGTTATACATTTATATATTCTTTCATATCCTTTTTCATTATAAATTAATATAAGATATTGAATATAATTTCCCGTGCTGTACATTGTAAATCAACTATACTTCGATAAAAAAAATTTTAATTAAAAAAAAAGTTTGTTAAAGTATAGTTGATTTACAATGTTGTGTTAGTTTCTGGTGTACAGCATGGTGATTCAGTTATACATCTATATTCTTTCATATTCTTTTTCATTATAAGTTATTATAAAATACTGAACATAGTTCCCTGTGTTATACACTGTAAATCAACTATAATTCAACAAAAATTTTAAAAAATGTTTTAAATTAAAAAAAATGTGTTGAAGCATAGTTGATTTACAATGTTGTGTTAGTTTCTGGTGTACAGCATGGTGATTCAGTTTTATACTTATATTCTTTTTTATTATAAGTTATTATAAGATATGAGTATAGTTCCCTGTGCTATACATTGTAAATCAACTATACCTCAATAAAATTTTTTTTTAATTAAAAAATTTTTTTAACTTTCTAAAATTAAAAAAAATTTTTTTAGGGGGAGGTAATTAGGTTTATTTATTTATTTGTTTGTTTTTCAACGGAGGGACGGGGAATTGAACCCAGGACCTCATGCATGCTTAGGCCACACTCTACCACTGAGCTCTACCGTCCCCCTTAAAACTTTTTAAATTGAAAAAAATTGTTTATAGAAGCAGAGCTGATGTACAATGTTGTGTTAGTTTCTGGTGTACAGCATGGTGATTCAGTTATTTTTAAAGTCAGTACTTTCTTACAGGAATCTTTTAATGTCAGTAGGTAGAATTACGTCCCCTCATTATTTCACTTGATAAGATTTTCAGTAGGGTTTGACTGAAGCCCTCAAGTATTTACTGAACACCTCCCCTGTGCGAGGCATGGTCCCCGCCCTTGGTGGGGCGGGGCAGTGCTATCTGGGCAGAAAGACAAATGTGTGAATAACTGGGCAGAAAAGAAGAAGGGCCAAAAAGGAGACACCAAGCAGAGTTATAAGAGCTCCAAGGAGAGAGAGTGGGAGGCATTGAGGGAAACTTCCTGGATGAGGCAGCATCGATGACACACCAGGGGACAAAGACTTCACCCAAAGGGAGCTGAGGCCTGGAAGACACTGAGGACAGAGAGGACGTGACAGCCCACGCCTGGAGCTGCAAACATAAGGCTTTTTTTGCACGGCAAGGCGTCTGCTTGAATTGAGCAGCATGGAATGTTCTTCCAGGGCACTTCCACTCATGTCCCCTCTAAAACACTTTTCTGGAATGAATATCATGTTTTTTTTCTGCTTCCCCTCTGGACGATAAACTCCTTGAGGCCAGGGATGAGTCCTTCGCATCCTTTGATAAACATCACACGTAGCACAGGGTGGGGATTCCAGCGGAAGTGCACTGAGTGAGTTGGAAGGGACAGTCTGTGATGGGAATGGAGATTGGCCGTCAGACCATGGGGGTCGTGAGGGCCAGGCGGGGGGTGTGTGGGAAATGTTCTGGACCCGACTCGTTCTGTGGGTGTGTTCTCTCTCTTCTAGGCAAACGCTTTGTGGCTTTGTGGACAGGGACACTGTCTTCTAAGATGCCAGGTTCCATTTTTCCATCTTCCTTCTAACTGTGGGTCGGAGGTAGGAAGCCCAGCCCCTCCTCCGGGCAATGATTCGGGGGAAGAGGTTTCATGGCTCACGTTAAATGATTCTGCAGAATCAGGCTGGTCTTTAAAACAAAGGGCAATACAGTTGGAAGAGTCCCTCTTTTCCTGCCGCCCCACCCCCTTCTCCTCCTGCCAACCCAAGAAAAGCCAGAGAGCCCCAACTTCTGCCCCCAAAACTCCCTTTCTCACTCATCCTCCACATCCTGCCTGCATCCTTCGGCTGGTGGCTGAGGGTGCTGATTGTTGGGTACCGGAACAGAAGAGCGTTTGGGATACTTGTACAGCCCTTGTGTACTTTGTAACCAGGTGGATGGTGGTGTAGCAGTGGCAGTGACAACACAGAATCAGAGATGGGTACAGCTGGCATAAGCATGATCGGCTGTGCCCTGGCCGTGGGTGACTTCGCTAGCGGGCAGCTGACCTCGCTTAGAATGTCTGCACCCATGGGGTTGTGCAAATGGCGGGGGAACAGGGCGAGGGGAAGCCCAGAGCTTGGTGCAGGGACTCACCCCGTTTCATTCTTTCCCTCCCTACACACAAGTACTCTCCTTTTTCATTCCAACTTTCCAAAGGAAATACATGTGTATTTCTTCGTGAATGATTATCTTTAACATCATTGGCAGTGCAAGTTCCAGCAGAAGTGTGTGCCTTGGACGATGTAGCTGGAGAGAAATCAGGTTTATCTGGCTTTTGAAACATCCCTATTCTCTTCATCCCCAAGCCCTGAAAGAAAGAAAGAAAGAAAGAAAGAAAGAAAGAAAGAAAGAAAGAAAGAAAGAAAGAAAGAAAGAAAGAAAGGAAGAAAGCTGAGTGTCAGGCTTCTATTTCTGACTTCAGTTGTTCCGTTAGCTCATTAGTCATGAAATGGACATTAGATGCACAAATGACCCCCTGAAGCATGTAATTCGCTTTTCAGGGAGGAGAGGTGCTTCGCATGAAACCAGTTTGCACTGATGGAACCTCGGGGTGTCCTGTTACAATGGTTCTTGTCAACATCCAGCAAAACCTGTTGACTGGTGAAAATCCGGATCGTAAATACTGTTTACTCCAGAATAATTTGTAATTCCTTTCCCAGCTCAAGTAACTATAAACTCCTACAAAGTGCTTTATAAACACCCATTAGAGTATTTCCAAAGCCCTTTGAGCTCCACGTGATTATCTCATTTGGCAATTGAGTAAACTGAGTCACAGGAGTTGAAAGGCCTGCTCAAAGCTGTGCCAGGAGCTAAAGACAGGACCAGGCCAGAGCTCAGACTTCCTGACTCCTCGTTTGGGGAGCGGTTCCACGGGGCTGTGGGGCTGGGACACCGGGGCTCCCGACCACCCGGGGTCCCGCGGTCACACTGGCTTCCCAGTCAGCAGCTTTGTACTCAAGCCCGTTGCCTGGGACTGGCTGAGGTCCCCTGGGCTCTAGACATATCGCTGAAAAGGCGATCACGTACCGGACAACCACCATGTCCTTTCCTCCCTGGCAGCCTGGTCTCCTCTACGCTCTCATCCTGCTTATAAGGGCCCAGGGACACAGAAGCCCAGCAGTTAGACGTCGGTTTTCTGCTTTTCCATGTGTTCATGGCGGCAAAGAGCCAGGATTAGCTGGATGCAGTAAACGTTTCCTGGTTTTTGGCTGCCCTGCCTTGGAACCCACTTCTATTTGGGCTCCATCACCAGCCAGGAAACAGAAAATGCTGGCTCCTTGCTCTCCTGGACCCCTGGCAGGAGGGTACGGCCACAGGACCCAAGCCTGGCCAGTGGGAAGCACCCCCAGGACTCTGAGTGTGGGTTGAGGAGACGCCCTGGGGGTTTGCAGACTTCGCCAGGGGGTGGATGGACGTCCCAGCCTCCAGCCACTGTGCGCAGGGGTGCCCTGGTACCAGCAGGGTGCTCGGGGTCCGGAGGAGCCACTGCTGTCATCAAATTGCGGTCGCGTCTGACTTGGACCACCAGCTGACATCCTGGTGTGGTTTGCTTCCTGCTCCTTCCTGGAAACCTCTGCATTGATTTGGGAGTTACCAGTTATCCTTCAGCTGGTTCCTTCCCTGATGAAGTTAACTAGAACCAAGAGTTCGGTCTGCTTGTGTCTTGAGGGGCACAAGGAGGGCAGTTTTCCTTTTCCTTTCTGCATCATCGTATTATTCAAAGATGGCTTCCAAGAGCTGGGGTGTGACTCTCGATAAAGCAGAGATAGTAAGTCTGCCACGATCCAGACGAGCTCTTAAGGCGAGGAGTTCTTGCTTGAGGAAGACCTAGCCTGTGGTTCTCTGACACCCATGTCACACTGTCCGCCAGCATGCCACCATGCCGCCATCATGTGCCACTGTGACAGGTCTTCCTGCCATGGCCATGACCAGCATGGTCACTGGCATTACTGTCCCGGGCACTCAGACCCTCCCCGTCACGACCAAGTCAGCATCCACACGCACCCCTCTCCTCTAGGCTCCTCTCAACATGCTGCTCCCTATCCAAGGTCCTTACCCAGCTCGGATGTGGAATTGAGGCAGCAGTGAGTGGGGAGCAAAGAGCATGCTGCCCGGAGCCCTGAGTGCTTCCATCTTTCACACTGTTTGGGGAAAGTTGTGCTGCCCAGGGCACCTGGAAATCTCAGAAAACAGTGTTTTTACCTGTGTCAACACCAGTGGGCAAAATACGTCTTCTAGATGCTTAGAAGAAGATCATACAATAAAAGCTAATATTTGTTGAGTGTTTATTATGTAAAATCTCATTTAATCTTCCTAATATTCCTACGATGAAGGGGCTATTATTATCCCTAATTTAAATATGAGGTAACTGAGGCACAGAGAGGTTAAGTGACTCAGCCGGGGTCACCCAACTCCAGGGGGTGAAGATTGCCTGGAACTTTTTCTCCTGTGCTACAGTGCCTTGTGTAGGAGCCTGCATTCTCGTGGGTGACTTCCAAAGCTCTTTATCGCAATTCCATGGAAACATGATAAAAATAGAGCTTTCCAGGGCCCACACCCTGAGATTTTAACTCAGTAAATTTTAGGAAGATGAGGGTTGGGGCTTGGAGATTGAATTGCAAACAGGCATCCTGAGTGATTCTGAAGGAATCTGTCTGGGGACAGGCGGGCACACACAGCCTCTCTCCACACTTGGCCGAGAACGTCTGTTGACCACCATACCCTTTCCTGACTTGGCCCCAGAATCCTTCTCAGTGCAGGTCGTGGAGGTGGCTTCAGGACAGAGCCAATTTGTCATCCTCAACCTAGAGTGTCCGGGAAGGGAACTGAAGGAGTTGCGTTTTGTCACAGGCCACTAACTCAACAAAGAGGGGAAATAATGGGGTATTTCTGTGCCTCGGGTTTCTTTCCACTGTGTTGGGGGGTGATGGCTATAGAACTTCTCACTTTCAGCCCGAGACGATGGATTCTTATCTCTAAATTGCTCTATTAGTTAAGGTAATGCTAGCTATTTTAACATTGTATGACATTTGAGAACATATTATAACTGTCCCCGAAACGGTTCCAAGTTTTTTTTTTAAGCTATCCACATGACCAGCTTTTGCATGAATTGAATTTGCTTGCTCCCGGTGGACCTGTTCGTTAGGATGGCTCTAAACAGCAAATCATCTGTGCCTGAAAAGCGGCAGGTCGTGGGAAAGGGGTTCTGTTCCACCCAGTCCTTTAGATTCCAGGCTGGTGGAACCTCAGGCATCCTCAGTACGAGGCATCCGAGACCCGCCACCCAGGTGCTCACATCCAGGAGACTGACGTTAGTGAAAGACAGCTGAGAAATGCCCATTGGTCAGAAGTCACATTGGCCGGAATCCGTTCCGCTGGCCAGAACCCGGTTACCTGGCTTTACTTAGCTGCAAGGGAGGCTGGGAAGCGGAGCCCCGCCTGCCCAGGAGGAAGGGGAGGTGGGTGGGTGGGCAGCTAGCCAGAGTCCCGCTGGGAGCCGGGAGGGGCTGTGTGTGCCCCCGGGAAGGAGCAGCTAGGTGCCATGGCAGCCAGGGTGGGGGGTGCTTCAGCCAGCCGGGTCCCCTTTTGGACTCCGAAGTTCCTCCCATCATAGACAATTGAAATACATTCCATGGGACAGTTTTCAAATTTTATATAGCACGATAACAAGAACAATGAGTGCTTGAGAATATCCTCCATCATCTTAACAATCTCCTGTAATTTTTTGGAGCTCTTTATATTTACGACTTTAGCAATGCTGCTCTGGCTCGCCTCCTGGTTTTCTTCATTAGCTGTTTATCTCCTAAACGGTTTCCTTAACCTCTAAGGGAAACCTGTCAGAATCTGTCCTTGGAATGAGGACTGGAGTGATGAACTAAAACTTGGTGGCCTGGGTCCTTTTCCTCAGAAGTCAGCATCCCTCATTGCTCACAGGCAGGTTCTGGGACCAGATCCTGGCATCTCGTCCTCCAAGGTGGGGGGGAGTCCGTTCAAATGCATTCGCCTCCTTACACTTTGTTGTCCCCACGTGCACAGGAGGGTGACAATACCAAGCTCACCGGACTGCAGTGAGACGCAGGCGCGGTGCTGCCTGATGTACAGTCAGCGTGGAGACTGCTCTACACCCTTATTACCATTATCAGCTCCAGAGGCCACGAGCCACCGCTGGAGCTCAGCCGTGCTGTGTGGGTAGAATTCACCCCTGCGGATCCGAGTCTGTACATTTACGCTCAGAGCAAAGATCTGGTCAGGGAGGGGGTGTGCGCTCCCACCGAACTAACCCTATGCGCTCTCCAGCCCTCCTGGTGCTGTGACTCAGTTTCCCCACCGATACTATGGGGCTGGAAAGACAGTTCTGAACTTGTTTGTAAAACCCATTGAGGACTTTGAAATACAGATGGCGTTTAGTATGAGTTCAAAGCATCGTGTAATTATTTTATTGCCCCTTTTATTCCTGAGATCTTTCTGTTTGCTTGGCTGACAAACCCAAGCCAGAGCCATAAAATCACTTTTATGTGAGCGCCTTTCACACACATGGTGTACCGAAGGCACATTTCAGATAATGCGGAAGGTGCTCGGCGGGGAGGCAGGTGGTGACAGCAGAACAGAAGTCCGGCCGGAGGGAAGCCATCGCTACACAGTGTCAGGGACACCTGCGGGGTCGAGCTGGCTCAGCCTACCCTGTGACCAGCTTCCACGCCCGTGGAGCGGACGAGCGGGCACACGTTGGGTCTGCTAGTTAGGATGGTTCCAACACCACATCAGTTGCGTTTCTCAACCATTGCTCTTTCTTGCGGGGTCAGAGTCTGTGTCTCACGACTATTCTGTCCAGAGCCCCGTGACCTGAAACCGCAGGACCAAAGGATCTTCAGTTTGGAAGAGACCCTAGAGGCCGGTTGGCAGGTGCAAATGCTCACCCGGCGGGGGAGGGGTGGGGGGCCTTTCACGGCATCGCAGGCATGTGGTGTGGTCTTTGCTAGCAGACAGGGGGCCTACCCTCCCTGTGGTGGGAGGCAGCCCACGCTATGGTTGGACGGAGCTGCTTGTAAAACGCTCTTCCTTAAGGTGAACAGACAGGTTGGCTCTGCTTAGGTGAGTCCCAGGGAGCGCTGGTTTCCCGGCTGGCCACGGAAGATGCAGGAAAGGGAGAGAATGCCCTGGTGACCCCGGGGGCCTTTTAAGCCCCTAAGCAGGAACAAGAGGGCACCTCCAGTCTGGTTCTTCCTGGATCTGGCTTTACAAACCATGGCAAGTGGCGGCCCAGTCCCATGAGCCAACGCTTCGGGTTAATTTATAGGCGTTGAAGCTCCAGGGGCGGCGTCTTCGCTGCTGTTCTGACTCGGCGCCTGCTACCTTCAGTCCAGGTGGGAGACAGCAGCCCCGCGTTATGCAGGACAAGGGCTGCCTCTTTCAGCATCTGTCCACGTCAGCAGGAGCTCAGAGTGAATGGTCTGTGTCTCAGATCCCCTGAGTCAATCATTTATTCAGTTGCCATTCAACAGAACCCTGTCGTGTAAACAGCCCTGCAGGATAGGGAATTCAGGTCCTTCTGCCTGAGAACCTTACAAACTCCTTAGGGAGATGGGAGGTTTTACCTGGACGGGAGCACTGTCGACCTCACCCCCAGGAAGGGTCCCATGTTAGGGTACCGGAGTGACTGCTGGAGCCTCTGTTCTTTCTCTCGCTTTTGGTCTTTGAGTGTCATACACACACACACACACACACACACACACAGACCAGAAAAAAACTTTCATTTGCCTGGCAGCCCCCTCATCCCAGGCACCAGAGAAAGTGAGAGATGTGAGCGGGGGTCAGGGTGCCAGGCAGGCCACCGGACTCCGAGGGCAGCCCAGCCAGGGAGAGCTGGTGTGGGGTCAGACAGTGGCAAACCACCTGGGGTTGGTGGCTGGATGCTTCGTAGGGAGCCTGTGAGGAATGCTCTGTATGGTGCTATGGAATAAAGGAATAAGTGAGTGAGTAAATGCACCTGGGATCCACCCCATGTTTGTACAGGGTCCCAAAGCCAAGTAATAACTCAACTCTGTTCTCACCCTCTGTGGAGAATGCAGTAGTCTAGATGGTTCGGGGAAGGGGGTTTTTAAAACCAAAATATTAGAGACATCTCTTGCCATCTGTCAGCCCTGGGTGAATCCTCAGACCCTTTCCCCAGAAGAGATTTTCTAGAGCAGAGGACTTTAGAACCAAGGTCCTGTGGGATTCTCTCTCTCTTTTAATCTCTCAACAAAGATAGATAGTGGAATTTATTATTACCCATTTATGTTGATCAGTGGCCAAGAAAACCCAGCAGTGAGTGTGCTAAGGTTTAGGTAATTCCTTTAAAGGTGAGCCCAAAGCACTTGGGGAAAACTTTCTATTCATAGTGCGGCAAGTAGAATTATTATTCCATTTAACAGATGGAGGATTTGAGGCTCTCATTCACTGAGCGGGTTGAGAACACAGCTGGGAGAGGAGCTGTCTCTCTCTCTGCCCGCACAGGTGGATGAGTTATCATACGAATGTCCTCTGTCACGTGCTCTTGGGCATGCCTTCCTGAAGTCAGTCTCCCTGGTCTGTGTCCCTCCAGGATCCAGATGGACAGGGCGGGGTGGGGGGGATCCGAAGGCACCCATAGCATCACCCATGTCTTTCTAAGTGTCTCCAGAGGGGAGGAGGGTGGGGGTCCCTCCATTGTGGTCCCCACAGCATCACTGCAGTGCTGCTCAGACCTCTTGACTGTCCACAATTGTCACACACCCCTCCCTTTGCCATCATGCTCCTGGACCACCAAGTCATACGTCACCTTACCCAGTGAGCCCTGCACCCAAGGTCCCCCTTCCCAGCCTGGCCTCCTGGGTGGCCTCAGCTCCTTCAGCCTCTCAAGGGCAATTCAACCCTGGATGCACATTAAAACTAGCTTTTAAAAAACACACGGGCTTGGGCTGACACTCAGAAATTTTCTGAGGGGTGGTGGGGTATCTGGGAGCTGTCTGTGTAAAGCAAGAGTTTTGCGCCCGGTGTCTTCCTGTTTCCTGGGCTGGCCCTGCTGTGAGGACACCCAGGGGACCTGGTGTCACAACCCGGCTGCAGGAAACCAAGGCTAAGGCCCAGGGCAGCCAACAGGCAGCCCCTCCCCGGGTGAGGCCGCTCTGGGGCCCAGCGGGCTGTCTCGGGTCAGCGACCGAGGCGCTGGCCAGGGTGGCCCCGGGGAGAGGCCAGTGTGGCTGCACACACACCTCTCGGCGCCAGCTTCCTGGACACCCTGGCTTTCTTAAGCAGGAACTGCCTGGACTCCTCTCTTTCTCCCCAAAGAGGCCCAGAGAAGGAGTCATACAGGGGACAGTCGCAGCTGTGGGAGGCTGGAGCAAGAAAGCTAGTAAAACCCGCTTTATTTATAACGTTCCCATGTTTGTTATTTTGTTATCCCTATTCTGTTTCCTCCGAGCAACGTAACAAGGAAAAGGATTTAAAAAACCCAAAAAGCCAGCCCTGCTCTAAGTATGCATGAACTTTATGGCCTCACTCTGCTCTCTCCCCTCCTCGGTCCCCACCGGGCTAGCCTGTGAATTCCTCTCCCAAGCTGCAGTGTTTTCCATCCTAACTTTTATGGCATTTCCCTCGATTAATGGTTAACATATTCATTTTCTCCCCTCCGCCCTCATTATCAAAGAGGGCTTTGAATAACTATTAACTCTCCAGTTAACAGACAGACACAGGTTAATCATCTACAAACCCTCGGGCAGGAAAGTTATTCTTTGTAACCTGCTTCCAATGGCAGGAGAGCCCCCGTCCCCCAGCAGCTGACCTTCAACCACACCTGGCCCTGGAAGCCCCCCCACCACGCCCCCGGTAATCGCGTTACAGGGCCTGTTAGTAAGCCAAGGTCATGAAGCCCCGAGCGGGAGTGCCTGGGTGCTGGGTGTCCAGGCAGGGAGGGCGCCGCTCCATCCAGCTGCTTTCGCTCCAGGACCCTATAAAGAGACCATGCCGCACTGTTTTAAAAAAATTGTTTTGCCAGCGAGGGCTAATCGTTCTTTGTTGTACATTCTTTGTTGCTGGGAGACTCAGAGCCGCCGTACAAGCTGTTCTTTCTTGGAGCCATAGTTCAAAAGTGCTCCTGACCCAAACACACACGTGTTGTAATCCTGCCCGCGGGGATTGTGTGGGGCCGAGAGGCAGCCAGGCAGCGCGCAGATCCCCCAGCCAGACCCAGATGCTGGGAGGGTGGACTGCCTTCTGAAGTTAGGTGGGTGGTGCCCGTCCAGGGAGGGGGAGGCAGGGGGCGCAGGGGGAGGGGAACGGGGGAGGGAAGCTCGGGGGCTCCCCGCTTCCCCCCAGGGAGAGGGGCTGAAGCAGCTGAGACCAGCCCAACATCTGGAGTGCGGTGGGTGCCCAAAGGGTGGGGAGCCGTCTTGGAGAGAGCGCCCTCTCCATTCATTCACAAAGCCGATCTGTTGGAGAGGAGAGGCCCAGGCAGAGGAGGACTGCCTTCCAAACCCTCGCTGCGTTTGGCTTGGTCTTTCTCCCCTGCAGCACCCCACCCCTCCTTCTTAAATAAGACCTGGGAGAGAGGACAGAGGCGCTGCCAGACTTATTAGGAAAGGCGCAGTCGGGGTCTTGGCGAGCCCGGCGCTGCGGTCCACGTGGTCCTCAGCGCGCCTGCTTACTGTCAGCGGCTGCACTCCTGGCCTCGCCGCCTGGCCGCCTCCTCCTCCCTGCCGGCCACCTGGCTGCCCGCAGCGCTGGCCCCGCTGGCCCTGCTCCGGATCCAAACATTTCCACATTAGGCAGCCTCCGCCCGTGACCCGGGGTGACCTCTGCGCTGGCTCAGTGCCAAGCACCCCCCGCCGCAGGTGCACTCGCCAGTGTTCTGGGTCACCCTTGTGATCCGGGGTCCAGACCCTTGGCAAAATTTAGCCAGCCTTCTTCAGTGCCCCGTGCCTGGCTCTATATCTCTACGCTGTTTGGGCAGACACCCCTGGGGACGCCCGAGAGGAGCTGCTGCCTCTTGTTCACACACGGATTATAGCGCCCAGCGAGGGATGCTGGCCCCCCAAAAGGGGCTGGAGGACTCTGCCTCCCTCTTCATCCCTAGCTCTCTCTTTTTAAGCTGGTCTGATTTCCCTTTGGGACTCAAGAATCTGAGAAGTTATGATTCCTATACACACACCCACAGCTAGATTTGTGCAGCCATATATGGCAGCCACCCGCCGGGCGTGACTACGGAGCAGTGGAAACGGAGCTGCTCCAAATTGCGATGTGCTGTGAGTGGAAGTCACAAGCTGCATTTTGAGGACTTAGGTTAAAAAAAAGAACGGAAGGTATCACGTTTTGAAAGGATTTTGGGAAAAGTGGGTTAAATAAAAATGTGTTATTAAAATTAATTTTATCTGTTTCTTTTCACATCTTTGAAAGTGACTACTAAAAAAAACCACATGTAAGCTTTGCACTGCATCGCAGCTGGACCATACAGCTCTAGACCGTCCACCAAGGGTGGTTCCTTCCATGCTAATATTCTGCATTTCCCTAACAGCTGGGCGGCTGGAGGCTCTGTACCTGCTACTTCCTTCCTGTCCCTCCCCTTCCTGCCTTCCTGCCGGCTTCCCTGAAGAATTTCCAGCCATCGTCCAGGATGCAAGCTTAGAGCCTTTCATCCAGGCAGCCTCTGGATGGGGTGGCCCCCGGCTGCATAGCCATCGCTGCCCCAGCTCATGCCGCCTGCATCCTCGGCCTGCTCGACTGTCACTAGGCAGTCCTCGAGGGCAGTCTTTGTGCCCAGCTTCCCTGGCACACAGCCCGTGAACACGTGTGTGCGCTCAACCAAAGGCTGGTGAGCAACCCGAAGGAGTGGAGCCATTGGAATCCAGTTTTATTTATTTTTCCATTGTGAGGGGCAAAAACGGACTCACCGAAGTCACAATGCTTTGGTTGTAGCTGTTGGCCCTTGAAGGAATGAGCCAAATCTGGCCTTCGGACCTGTTTGGGACTATTCAAAAGACACTTTTAGGCATTCTCATTTTATTAAGAGTGTGAGCATTTTAGGTCAAGTAAAAGTCATGGGTCACAATTTCATTTACTCTCTGTGACACGTTTCTGGGAAGCCAGGATGTTGTGAAGTGGAAACCCAGGTCTGTGTCATCTTTACAGCACTTGGGAGCTTGAATGGGACTGGTCCACATTCACTTATACTGTGAATGATTTAATGTGAAAAAACAAACAAACCAAAAACCAAAAAAACACCCACTCACTAGGAATGACTAGTAATAGGTATGGAATTTCTTTTTGGGATGATGCAAATGTTCCAAAATTGATGGTGGCGATGGTTACCCAACTCTGTTACTGTACGAGAATCCATGGAATTGTATACTTTAAAATGGTAAATTGTATAGGATGTGAATTATATCTTCATAAAGCTTTTCTTTTTTTAAAAAAAGATCATGAACTGTAATGGAAAAGAATCTGAAAAAAATATATATGTATGTATACATATAAATGAATCGCTTTGCCCTTACACCTGGAACTAACATTGTAAACCGACTACACTTTGGTAAAGAATGAAAATTTTTAAAAAAGATCTCATGAATCATTTTTATATTTATATGAAACTTTTTATATTTAATGATGAAATGATAATATTTTTGGCCATCTGAGTTAGATTATTACAACTAATCTTTCCCTATTTCTTCGTCTTAAACAAGGTTGCTGGAAATTAACAATGACACCCGGGGCTCACATTATATTTCTGTGGGACGGCACTGCTGGAAGGGAATTATGCTCAGTTTACTTTGAGACGCTTAACGGAGGTCTGTGAACATCTCAACCAGGTTTCTCACAGCCGAGGAACCTGGCAACTTTGACTCCGAGTCCTCTAGCCATGCCACAAAACAAGCATCCAGGTCCGGAAGTTTGAATTCTGGCTCCTCCAGCCAGATGCTGCCTGGAAGGACCCACCCTGACTTACCCTCTGCAGACATGGCCCCACTGGCCCTCTGGGAAACTCCCTGGTTCCGCAGAGACTTGCCAGGTAATAATTACAGATGTGCCAAGACCCTCCCACTTTATACACTTAGTCATAATTATTTGCCTTTACCAGGCACCAGAGGTGTGATGGGAGATTAGCTGCACAGAGAGGAGCCCCAGCATGCAGATCACCTTGAAGTTGACCTGTCAGCCGATTTCACAGCACCTGCCGTACCAGCCTGAGGGGCTGCAATTCTTTCCTTGGGAAAGAGAGCTGCAAATTCCACCTCTGGGCCTCCATCCAAACCCTTGCCACCCTCTTCCAGCTTCTGGAAGGCAGAGAGAGGCAGCTATAGAGCTGGGGAATTTTTTTTTCCAGGGGAAGTTCTGCACCTAATTTCACTTTTATAACATCGTCAAGCAGTCTCTTAAGATTTTGGTCTTTTAACGGCCCCTCCCCCCGCCGTCCACACTCAGTCCCACCTACATGTATAAACATTAAAATCCACATCAGCATGTACTTGCTCTCTGAGTCCCCTAGATACTGTGTCCCTGGGTCATCGGCTTCCCCCTTCTGGGGTCGTCCCGAGCAGGGTTCTTGGAGGCAGTGGGAAGAATCTTGGTAAACCAGGTGCTTCCGCCCATTTGCATAAACCAGGCACCATGCCTGCCCACCCCACATGCTGAATACTGCCGGGAAGGGGAAAAGACACATTTATCAAAGGGGAGGAAAAATTCAGGCCTTTTCATTAAGGGCAGAAGATTTTGGAGTTCGGATCAGCTGGCCAAGTGCGTGACCAATGTTCTTGGCTTCGTGGAAGCAGCAAAAGATTTGAAAAATCACAGAGCCCTTAGTCCTCCAAGTAAAAACCCATTTATCTTGGGAATATTTTTTTTAAAAAGTGCTGGCAATGGAAATTTTCCGATGAGATGCATTTCTTCTCGCCTGAATGTCTTGAATGCCTGCTGGATTTGTCTCTCTACTAAGATACTCGCACTTGCAAATCTGTGCTTTTCAAGGTGAGGAGATGAAAATAAAAAAAGTCTGTGAGATGTATTTGTGGGAGGGCCGAAAACAGGAAGCAAATTGGAGCCACAACATGTGGGGCAAGGTGGCTGGGTCTGGGGAGGATATTTGCTTGTTTGGACTGAGAGCAGGCGCCCCCATCCCACCCACCGCTAGGAGCCCTGTCCGCTGTGACTCGCCCATGGAAACCAAGGTTCTCTTTGGGACTTGGTGGGACTGGGTTATTTTTCTCAGCTTAAACTGTTTTTATATGGTTACCCTCAGTCCTCCTTTCTGTTTTGGGATATTTTTTAGAAAAAACCCAGAACATCTTGATTTTGAAAAGGCACATTCACCCAAATAAGGTGCCAAGAGCATAAACAAGTCAATATTTCATGCGTCAACAGCCAAAATTCCCAGTACGTGCAGAGAAGTTTGAGAACAAGAAAGGAAGGAAAAGGCTCAGTCCTTGCCCTCCAGGTGTGTAAACACCTCTCGGTCCCCTCTCCTGACCTCTCTGCGTGCCTTCCGTTTCTGCAGCTTTGAAGGGAGAGAACTCAGGTGGGAGAAGAGGACGGTATTGGGGTGCTGGTTATGGGAGGAGGAAGGCGTCTCAGGAGGCGCCTGGGGAGGACGTGGAATGGATGCAGGACGGAGAGTTCGTCTGCGAGGGGTGGTCCAGTGATCTTGAGTGAGGGGACTCAGCATGCATCCCTTCACGGCCTCCCACAGCTCATGCAGTAGACTGTCGTCACCACACCAGCCCTTGGGCAAGGTCACAGAGCCGTGTTGGCACCATTTCATAGGAGGGACACTGGGGGACAGACATTCCAGGAAGTTCTTCACCAGCTTGGGAAGGTGCAGACTCTGCAGTCACTGGCTTTGGCTTTATGTCCAGAGAAATCCAAAAGGCGCCGCACACAGTGCGCTGAGTAGCGTGGCAGACTGTCGTGCGGCCCAGCCTTGGGCGCCATCTTGGAGTCTTTGCTCGTCTGCATTTCTCATGTCCATCCAATGGCCAAGTCCCATCGCTCCTCCCTGGCTCGTCTCTATCTACTCTCCCTTTCCATCCCCGTGTCTCTTACCCAGGTCCGGGAATATGGCGTTTAAGCAGAGAGTGCCAGCCTGCGGGAGCTAGTTTTCACTCAACACTGCACGACTGCTGGTCTAGATCTCTGTGTCCAACGATCTCTTCCAACCCCTCGGCCCACAGTTACCCGGATCCGAAGCAGATTCTCCAGGAAATGCGGTGACATGCTGAGTCTGTGGGCCGGGGAACACCATCAGTGACTGAGGAATACAGCTCACTGACTTTCGTTTTGCAGACACGGAGGCTGAGACGCGGCGAGGTTAGGTGACTGGCCTGAAGTCGTTCAGCAAATTGGCAGCAGAGCCAGAGCTGGCACCAGATTTTCTGACTCCCCATCCTCTCCCCTAGACCTACTCATGGGGAATGTTCTCCCAGACTGTTCTCCATCAGCAGTGGGGAGAAGCTGAACTGAGTGCACTAAGTCCCTGAGGATGTTCCCAGGAAGGGCCTTCCCTAGGGCCACCTGCGAGCCCGTGAGCTGGGGGTGCCACTGTGTGGTGGGGCAGAGGCCCCCAGGAAGGGCAGGCACAGGAGGCACTCCCCCCACCCATCAGTGAAGCCTGTCCACCCAACTCCAGTACACATCTGATTGTGCCCTCGTCTCCTGACACCTGCCTGCACCCAAGTGCAGGTCCCCGTGACATTGCTCCTGAAATGCCTCCTTCCTGGAACTTCTGGCCACCTCCAGTCTGCTCTTTATGTAGCACCAAAAGTGATGATCTTAGAAGAAGGAAAAGAAAGAGAAAAAGAAGAGGAGTGGTGGGGGAGGGGGAGGAGGAGAGATTTAGTACGAGGGAAGGGGAAGAGGAGAGAGGAGGAGGTGGAGCTGGGGGTGAAGGAGGAGATGGTATTACATCCTTCATCCCCCATATCTCATTAAAACCCCTCAGTAGCAGCACCCCATTGTACTTAGAATAAAATCCAAACCTGGAGTAAAACTCTGTGCCCTGGCCCCGGCCCGTCCTGTCCAGCCGTCTTCCTCCCTGCTTCTCTGTACTCACACCACTCCTGTCACATTGGTCTTCTTTCAGTTCCTTGGGCACTGGCTAGCCGCTTTGCTGCCCCAGGACCTTTGCACATGTTCTCCCCGCTTCCAAGAATGCTGTGGGTGTTTTTCTTTCTTTCTTTCTTTTTCTTTTTTGCATCTTCTGATTCTTTCATTTCCTTTAGGTCTCAGCTTGAGTGTATCCTTCTCAAGGGAACAGTTCCTGCTCCCTTGATGGAGACCCCAGAGGGCTGGCAAGAGGCCTCGGACACACAGAACCAGTCATAACTAAGCGGTTTGGGATTTCTGGGTGAAAGGGGCCCTACAGGTTCAAAATGTTCCTGTAAAACTTGCCAAGGTGGTAACCCTTACAGCAGTACTGCTTGGCAGTTCTTTCTGGTGAACATGCAGTTTTGTGTCCATTTGGGCGGAGGGCTGGGACAGAGCTGCCAGTGAACCGGGGCGCGTGCCAGGCGATGGGTGTGCGGGGGCCTTGCCCCAGCCCAGCCAGCAGCGCGCGCACCCTTATAGTGGCTCCAGTCTTGTCCTCAAGCTCCGACTGGCCTCTGGTTTGTTATTGGAAGTCGCCCCGATGCTTCCCTTTAAATAGATCCTAAGCAAACCTCACAATTTGTTTTTCTTGAAATGGTCCTGAGAGGTGCTTTCCAAGAAACAAGGGAAAAAAAGTGAATTCACAGTGGTGACTTTGAGTCTGTTTGGGTAAGGGCGGTCGGAGGGAAGGGGGAGTCAATGGCACATTCCCGACGGCAAAGCCTTTCCTTCTTGTCCGGCGTGTGCGCCGGCAGGGACACGGCGCGGCCTGGGAGGGAGGGGGGGGCCGGCAGCGTGCTTCACAGCTGCTCCTGCTGCATCCTGGGCATTGCTCCTGGGAGCCCCTGGGGCAGGCGCTGGGGAGGGGGCTGTCTGCGTTTCCTAGGGCCCTGTAACAAGGTACCACAAACTGGGTGGTTGAAAGCAAAGAAATAGTGTTTTTCTTTCCTTCTTCTAGAGGCTGGAAGTCTGAAATGAGTGCGTCGCGGGAGCACACCCCTTCCGTGCGCACGCCTGGTCATCGCACGGCCTCCTTTCCGCTGCCTCTGCCTCTGTGTCCAGCTCTCACTCTCCTCATAAGAACACAAGTCATTAAGTTTAGGGCCCACCCGGTCCATTAGGATCGCGTCAACTTGATTACACCTGCAGAGACCGTATTTCCAAATAGCGCCCTCTTCCCAGGTACTGGCGTGAGGACTTCGATGTATCTTTTGCAGGGGGACACAATTCAGTCCAGCACGGGAGGCGGTCCCCTTGCTCCTACACGGGTGGTCACAGCCTGTGCATGTTTCACAAACACACGGAGCTGATGAGAAAACATCCCCTCCAATCTGAGTAAGGAAGATGTGATTTCAAAGCAGAGGATGTGTACTTTATAAAAAGCATCTTGAAGTTCGGAGAGACTGCTGCGATTTAGGAAACCTCCTTCCTTCAAAGATTTCCAGATGCGTGTCACCTAGCTCACTGCGGCAGGCTGAACAGTGCTCCCTCGAAGCTGTTCACATCCTGATCCCGGGGGCCTGTGAATGTTAGCTTACACGGTAAGGGGGAGTTGGCAGATGTGACTAAGTTGAGGATTTTGAAGTGAGATGATTCTGGATTATATGAGTGGGTCCAGTGTCATCGTAAGGGTCCTTATAAGAGGGAGGCAGGTGGGTCGAGGTCAGAGAGGGAGATGCGACCATCGGAGCAAGGTCAGAAACAGAGGGATTTGGGGGGAGGGTATATATAGCTCAGTGGCAGAGCAGGTGCCTAGCATGCACGAGGTCCTGGGTTCAATCCCCGGTACCTCCATTAAAAATAATAAATAAATACCTAATTACCTCCCCATAACAACTGTTTTTTTGTTTTTTTTTTTTTTTTTTTTTTTTTTTAGTTGGAATAAAAGGAAAGAAACGGAGGGGTCTGAAGATATTCCACTCTGGCTTGGGGGATGGAGGAAGGGGCAAGAGGCCAGGAAAGGCAAGCAGCCTTTAGAAGCTGGAAAAGGCATGGAAATGGCCCCCAGGAGCAAACAGTCCTGCTGACACCTTACTCTTTGCCCTGTGAGATGGGTTTTCCACTTCCGGCAAATACATTTCTCTTGTTTTAAGCCACGGAGTTGGTGGCGCTTTGTCACAGCAGCAGTGAGAAACTAATACAGTCATGCAGCCCGGCTCAGTGTCTTGTATTAATTTAACAAACTATCCATCCATCACTTGTCTTGGCTGGCTGACATCTGGAGGAGCACGCTGCAGGTGGAGGACACGCAAGAACTGCCTGCTGGATGAGAACACTGAGAGCTGATTGTGTACGTTGTTGATTGTATCCGCCCTTTGGATTCATCACTGCCTTCACACCTGTAGAACAGAGGAGAAGTGAATGCTGAACAGATACTTGTACAAAGTGTACATAGATGATGTGATGAGGCCACGACAGTGCACTCTGGGGAATGCTGGCAGAGAGAGCAACAGGGACCTGAATCAGATCCGGCGGTCGGGCAAAGCCCCCTGGGCGCACAGTCGAAATGAGGACTGGACACACCTTCTCTCGGTTCCAGCTCCAATGACAGAAACTCTCTCTGCACCAGGAGGCGACCTGATTGGAGCTCTCCTGGTGTTCACCGTTGTCTTAACGGTGGGAGGCTGCCATTTGTTCCTGGAGGAAACGTGATGAGGGCTAAGCCTGGCTCTGAGCTTGAAGGGGGGATGACGACGTTTGCAGTCATTCTGCCGTTAATGCAGAGCGCCCTCCCATCCATCTCCTGGCTCCCTGCACGCCGTTCACGCTCCGCCTGATGAATGGTGGTCGCATCAACACTCTGCAGGGATGGGAGAAGGGACCACTGCCCCATTTCCACTGCCATCACAAGACACGGGTGAGCCTTGTCCTGGCTGTTGGGGCCGCAGGCACTTTCTGAAGTGGAGCTGGAGCCCAGGGCTAGATTTGTGCTCACTGGGCATCTCGGCGCAGGGAAAGGGACAGAGCTGGGGACATGACACTGAACACGGCAGAATCCCTGCACCCAGGTGTTGGTGATGGGCGGGAGAGGCGAATGCAAATGCTCAGAATACAAACCCTGGAGTGTTATCATGGAAGCAAGAAGTGAGACTCAGCAAACTCTGAGGAGCGCAGGAGAGCACCGAGGGGCCTGGAAGGAGCTCGGAGTCTGGTAAACGAAGAGGAGAAGACACTGGGGGTGGGGCAGCGAGAGCGAAGCCTCCCCACACTTCAGGGCTCTGGACCATTGGGGACATGGCTTCCCGCCTCCTCCCTTTTCTCCTCAAACCAGCGAGGACAGCGGGGACCATTTCTTGAGTGTTTCCTATGTGGCCAACTGGCTAGAAGATGGACACACGCCACCTCTTCCTCCGTCCTCACAACAGCACCCCCCATTACATCACCGACATCCTCACTCCCGTCCTTGCAGGTGAGCCTCAGAGGTGTGATAACTACCCCTCCAACCTCAACAGCTGCTCAGATCTGGGCGCCACCCACTTACAATCACACCCGGGCTCTCGGGAAGATGCCGATGATAGATCTGTGGAAGAGAGGGTGATGGGGGTTCCTCCTCCCGCCCTCCCCGCAACACATCCACACCTGAGGTTTTCCGCCTCATGGCCCCCAGAGCAGGCCCTGAGTGCAAGTTGGCGCCTGGGAGGGCCCACCGTTTTTAGGGGCCACCCGGGAAAGCCGAGGTTAAGCCAGCGCCTGCTGAGCACAGGGATCTCTCCCCTTGCAGTGCTGTGGGGCCGGACACGTGCTCTCTGGATGTGCTCATGGGGGCCTCCTCTAGGAGCCGAGTCGCTTGAGCTCGGCAGTAGGAAGGAAGGCCTGGGTGCCAGAAGCTTCTGCAGGCTGCCACTTGCCACCTGCCAGCCAGAAACCCCGAGCTCCCCTGCACCTACTCTCGCCAGCCCTGCCTTATCAAGTGGAATCTTGTCGAGCGGCTGGCATCTCCGCCACTGTGGGGGAAACACCCTCGTCAGACAAAAGCTCTCTAGAGCTCTGGCTCTGAGGGAAGTTGGCCCCTGGCTACGGCCTCTTGACAGCACTTCTTGCTCAAGTATTTACAGGGGACCCACTGAAGGTCCCTCTTCCACACCCTCCCGGTGGGTCACTCCCCTGGGCACCCATGGGAGGGAAGCCCTTGGCCCCCGGGGACATGGCTGCTGAGAAGTGCAGGGGTGGAAGCCTGTTCTGGAGCAGCGCCAAGGAATGTGGGGTGGGCACCCCCCCACCAGCCTTACTTCACCATCCTGAACCACATTCCTCGGCCACCAGGCAGGAAGCTCCCCCAAGGAGGCCCAAGGGAAGGATGTTGTGTCCAGGAAAGGCCAGGAGGCACTGGGCACCTCCCATTCACCTGGGGAGGCGAGCCCCTCCAGGAGCTCCCCTGCTCTTTGTTTAGGCTCCCTTCAGTTGCTGGGTTGGTCCAGAGAGGCCCACGTGGAGTCAGTCCTCATGGTCTGCATCCCGCTGTGGACCAGCTTACCTCGCTGCCAGGCGGTGGCCAGTGGGACAAGGCCCTGACTTGGAGACGCTCAGCCCTTGGTGCTCGAGTGGTCACGGGGCTCCACCCTCACTTGGATCCCTCCCACGACAGTAGTAAACACCGATCTTGAAGTCTACTGGGTCAAGAGGGTGCTGAGATCTACTGGGCTGGCGTTTCAATTTTTTTTTTTTGCATTTTTTAAATTGAGTTATAGTCAGTTTACAACGTTGTGTCAATTTCTGGTGACAGCATAGTGTTTCAGTCATACATACACATACATATATTCTTTTTCAGATTCTTTTTCATCATAGGTTACTCAAAGGTATTGAATATAGTTCCCTGTGCTCTACAGTAGGACCTTGTTATTTATCTATTTTATATAGAGTAGTTTGTATCTGCAAATCTTGAACTCCCAATTTATCCCTTCCCACCCCCTCTCCCCACCACCTTGGCAACCATGAGTTTGTTTTCTATGTCTGTGAGTCTGTCTCAGTTTTGTAAATAAGTTCATTTGTGCCATTTTTTTAGATTCCACATATAAGTGACATCATATGGTAGTTTTCTTTCTCCGTCTGACTTACTCAGAGACCCAACCACCCTGGGAAAACGCAGCCGCCGGTCCCTAAGACGGGGTGACTGGGGAAGCCGTACGTGGGAGAGAGAGTCAGGAGTTCTCTTTTGGAAACGCGACGGTGGAGATGCCAGTCGGATGTTCGGGATGGTTGGATCTCTGAGGCCGGAGCTGAGGGGAGAGATCTGGGCTGGGGATAGGACTTTGGTACCATCAGTGTAAGAAAGGTATTTACAATCATGACTCTGGGTGAGATCGTTGGCGCTGGAGGGAAACCAGACAGGTGTGCTGTGGCCAGGAGGAGGAGGGGGAGGGGGAGGAGGGGCAGGAGCTGTTTCAGGAGGAGAGACTAGTCAGCTGGGTCAGATGATGCCAGGAGGTCACGTAAGATGAGGACTGAGAGTCAGCCCAGCTCCAAGCAGCCCCAGCATACTGTGTGCTGCTTGGTCCCTCAGTATTTGACCGACGACAGAGGCTGAAAACTAAAACAAACAAACAGATCACAAGCTCCAGTCACAGTCTGGTTACTTAACACTCGGTTTCTCTAAACTGCTGGGCGTACCCCAGGCTCTGCAGGGCTCCCTTCGGGGTCTCGAGGTGATGTCCTTCCTGTCCCGCGGCAGGTGCCTGCCTGGACGTGGGGTGGAAAAGGAGTTCTCCTGGGGCTGTTACGTTGTAATTGCCCTAGAGGACCTTCAGGGAAGACTTTCGCAAACCTGGCCTCTTTTTAAGAGAATTGTCACCCTCTGATTTCTTTCTTTTGCCAGTTAGGGTTTACAGATAACGAATGGAGTTCACCTGCCCTGGGATTTGACCTGTACTAGAAAATCACCATTCAGCACAGCGCACGGCCCTGGAGGAGGAATCTCCGAAGCACAGTGGTTGGAACAAGAGGCGGGTTGAGCGGAAGTGAACCTCGCAGGGGAGGAAAGCTGTCAGCCTTGGCCGTGGACTGGCTGCGTGGTCTGAGGTAACTCAGAGTGCTCTCGCGAGCCTGTCTCCTCTATTAGACAGTGAGCTCCAGGGACCAGGTGTGCGTCCTGGTCACCTGCCTCGATGCCTGGCTCCTGGGAGTTTCTCACTAAATATTTGTTGAACAAAGGAGGAGATACATCAGTGTCCCTCTTGCCTACTGGGACCTTAATGCCATCCTTGTTGTGTGGCCAAGCCGTGGCCTGGCCCCCAGTGAGGTTTCCAGCCTCATTATTGGTGAAAAGTGCTTTTAGATGCCTGATTATTTCCTTGTTTGCTGCTCCATCCCTAGTCAGTCCGGCCCTCTGATCTCCCCGCTGGGCCTCGGCACCACGTTACCTCTCCTTGCCCTAAATCCATACTCTCAGGGCAGCCACAGCCCTCCCGTCTGGAGTGCGGCCGCTCCGGTGCAGCTCCTGGCGCAGCCTGCCTGCTCCTAGGTACACGTGGGTTCCGTCTGAGGAGGGCAAGAGGGGGCACATCGTGAGGATGAGAGTAAGGTCGGATCCTGGGGTTCGAACAGATTTGAACCTCTGTGTGCACCACATCTCCCGCCACCATAGACAGCTGAAGGGTGACTGGTTTAAAAACTAAACTTTTCATTTTGAGGTGCTTACACATTCACACACAGTGGTAAGAAATAACACAGAGAGATCTGTGTCTCTTTTACTCACGTTCCCCTATTGGTAACGTCTACAGAACTATTGTACAATGTCACACGGGGATACTGACACTGAGACGGTCAAGACATCGAACCTTCCACCCTGCAGAGGTCTCTCACGCTGGTCTTTTACGGCCACACTTACTTCCTTTTACTCACCCCTCACCCCTGCCATCCCGCATCCTGAACTCCTGACAACAGCTAACCTGCCCTCCACGTCTGCAATTTTGTCATGTCAAGAATTTAAGAAAAAAGGAATCTTGCGGCATGTAACCTTGACTCTCTCCCTCGGCACAATTGCCGGCAGATTCGACCGAGTTGCTCTCTGTGTCAAGAGTCTGTGCCTTTTTTATGGCTGAGTGGGACGCCACGAGACAGAGGGACAGTGGCACCTGCTGAAGGACATCTGGGTTGCTTCCAGGTCGGGAGCGTCACAAAGAAAGCTGCTCACGGACCTTCATGGACAGGTTTCTGTGTGAACAGAAGTTTTCATTTCTCTGGGATGAATGCCCTTTCCTCATCCAGCTGAGCAGTTGGGCTCTTTTTCATGCCATCAGTTAGTGTGTTCAGGGAAGGCAAGCTAGTGTTACTATTAGCTAAGGAAAAATAAAATTGAGAGGCGGGCAATCTGTTGTCCCTAAACGGTATCGTCTATTCCAAACTAAACAGGAGTGATGTTCGTATCAGTTTCTGTTCGTGGAGACCCCCATCCCTTCTCCCCCTCTTCAGGATGAACAGACATTGCCTATGTGACCAGCAAATACACATCACACTTATTAAGCTGTCTCTCCAACAGGTTAGCTAATCTCTTGGGAATGTAGGGTGATGCCTCAGAGATCATGGACCCCCTGACATCTGACTCATTGGACCCTTCTGTATTTCTATGTGTTTACTCTCACACAGAGTAATAATGGAACAGAGCTCTCATCTGCAAAATTAAAGATCCTGGAACACTATCCATGGGTCATGCTTTGGGTTGTCTTTCTACAGGGCTGATGGATTTGCGTGGCTCTGTCCTGCTGGTGACCAGTGGTTCATCTTGGAGGCAGATGGCCAGGGTTAAGGGTGGAATCTGAGGCCATGAGGCGGAGTGAAATTAACTGCTTCCGTCACATGGGGACTGAACCGCTGACCTTCACCTCATTAGCACAGCACTCCAACTCAGCAATTCCCAACCTCAATTTTATATCACCCTGGGGTGTTTCCACTTATCTCAAGAGGGAGCTGTGCAATTCCCCCAAGAGGATTCATTTTAATTCACTTTAATTTAAGCATTAAATATGGGCTATGCAGGCAGTCCTTTGCAGGAATAGAGGAGAATGGATGATGTTAAAAAAAATTAAGCCGCTAAATGATACACTAAATAGTTGCTATTCGCTAAAGATGTGCTGGTACCCAAATACCCCTTAGCACTCTCTCCAACCCACTGAGCCAGTCTGGGGAGGAAGGAGCCCGGGTGTTAGCAGCACACAGGGAAGGCTTTTAGATTATGGAGGAAAGCAGCCCAGGCCCTCCAGACACCTGCGTTTCGTAGGCACGGTTTCCCGGGGGCAGCCGGGTGCACTCTGCCTCGGCCAGGGCCCGGGGGCACAGCTCCGCTCTGGTCCAGCCAGGCCCCCCCTTTTCTTCCCAGGGACTGTGACGCTTTGCAGAGTCTTAGGAATTTGCTGCAGGAACAATTCGTGATTTATTAAGATAATAAATTGGGGCTTTGTTGTCAGGGCTTTTTCCTGGGTCAGTACACGAGATTTATCACTGCGATGCCCGCCCGGGGAGCACGTGGGCTCACGGGGTCCCCGTGCCCTCTGGCCGCTGGCTTGTTCTGGAAGTGAGCGAGGTCTTAGCAGGCCCGTGCAGGGCAGGCCGGCAGCCTACGCGCCGGGCAGGGGGAGGAACGGTGGGAATCAGCTCTTTAATGAACGTCTTCAGAACCCTTCATGGCACTTTCCCAATCACAGCCACATGCATTTATTCAAGGCTGATAATTACAGCTCCTTCCACTGGCAGTGCACTTTCTCCTTATCCAAGGGCTCTCGCGTACAGCACCTTCCTTGTTTGCTCGTTACACACCTGTCAAGAATTACTAGCTTCATTTTATTGGTGGGCAAACAGATTCAGAACAATTAAGCAGCTTGCCCAAGGTCACACGGCGAGTAAATCTTGGAGGCACCAGCAGCTCCCACGTCTGTCCATATCCTGTGTCCCTTTCACGATGTTACTCTTATCTCAGTTTATTATCAACATCCATTTGCTTCTGGCAGGAAAGAGCCTAGTATCTCCATTTTGCAGAGGAACAAATTGGCACAAAGCTGTAATTAAACTTTCTGGCTCCCGCCTCTCTGTTTCTGGTGGTATTCTGTCCCTTTCTTGTTGAAGGGCAAAGAATTCCTCTGCAGACTAATTCCTGCTCTCAGAGTCCAGAATCTCCACTGTCAATGTCACTGCCATGATGGTCATTTGGCTCCAGTTTGGTCTCCGCGTCCAACAGAGGCTCACACTGGCTAGTTCCTGCTCCTTCCTTGAGAGGAGGAAGCGACTGAATAGTTCCTTCATGTCTACTTAGAACTGCTCTTCCAACTGCAGGAGCTCAAGCAGCTGCTGGCAAAACACTCTCCTTCCCAGTCCCTCAAGGATGGGCATTTACTTGGTTCTAGATCTTTCTTACCGTCACACTCCATGAAATTCTTCTAATACAGTGAGGTTGGCACACACTTTCCCAACTGGGCCCTAGACACACCGCTTCCCCCCAGATAACTAACTTCTCCAAGGCTCATTCTAGATGCATGGCCACCCTGTGCGTTTGACCTTGGGAGAGAGTCTGACCTCTTCTGAACACCTCGACAGCCATGATCTAGACTTCCATCGGAATATACGGTATAGCAGAAAACTGTCATTTTCAAGCTGACAGTATCTCCATCCTCTTCCTAGGTTGCAGGGACTCACTGTGGGACACAGAGCAGCCTGAGCAAAAGCAGGTGGTCAAGGCTGAGAGATGACCCCACTGGGACACGAGCTCTGAGTGTTATCTTTTGGATTCATGCCTGAATCGTGAGGTCTAGAACAGTGCCAGCCTCCAACTAAGTTGTCTATGCAGTGAATAAACCAACGATGCAAAGATGATGAGATTAGAATTGAGAGTGGCCAGCGGTGGCAGAGATGGCCACCCGTGCCCGCTGAGGGCATAAAGTCATCGCAGAAAGTCATTTCTGCTTCCTGGATTCCTTGCCTTAAACCCATGTACTAAGCCTGGTCCTTTAACCTTCTCAATAATTCCATTTCTGCTTACGTTATCCAGAGTTGGTTTCTAAGGCATGCAACCAGGAAACCTGACTGATGTCCACTGGTTAGAGCTGACTAACCATGCATGTATATTTCATCTGCCTAACTGAGACCGTGAATGTCTGAAGGCCGTGGGAGGTGCCACATCCCACTGCTATACAGAATGGGACTTTGCAACTAATGGATGCTCAGGGCATGTTTGCAGATGGTGATGAGGATGATTTACTGTCCATTTCAAGGCCGAGCATCCAAGAGGCTGGGTGTTGGAGGACCGTCTTCTCTACACGTGCGTCTGTGCACACTCACACATGCGTGCATTCTCATTTATGAGACACCATTTGCAAGAGGCCATTTGGGTAATCCAGTGGGCCCACTGAAACCGGAAGAAATTCAAGGCCATGGGCCAGCTCCACCACGGAAACCCCATGCTCAGCCAAACGTTCCCGTTGGCACATCAAACCTGAAAGCTGTCACCAAATTCTGCTCCCTGGCAGCCCCAATGCAACAATGTGCGGAGAGACAAAAGAAGTAGAATTCCAAGCAGGGATGGACGGCGTGTCTTCTCGGGCAGCCAGCAGATCGCACAGAGGGTCCGCACAGACCCTGGCGGGAGCGCTCTCCTGGCAGGACCCCAGCTCCAAATTAGGCACCACTTCAGAGACTCTCAGCCTCAGACCCTATGGGTTTGTTGTTTTGTTTTTTTTTAAGATCTAAGATTTGTTCTTAGTTATTCTTAATAAAACTCTTTCGCAGTGTCGCACTATTTATTCACTCACTCGCTTGCTCCTTCATTTATTCCTTCATTTAATTAAACCTTTCTCATCTGTGTGCTGGGCCCTTTCTCTGGCCCCACTGGATGATAAGAACTCCGGAAAGCAGGTAAACCACTCTCACCAGTGCATCTGAATGATGGATAAACCCCATTAGACACAGCCATCTCCCACGGTCCATCGATACCAGAACTTATCTAAGACTTGGATATTCTAACTCAGAATTCTGAGCAGTAGCTCCTGGACAAATGACTATTGAGAAATACTGACCAGGAGAAGGACTCTTACCTGGCATATAATGTTATTTTAGAGCAAGGTTAGTGTTTGTAACTCTCAAAATACTATTTTGAAAGTTCACAGCAATTTTGCAGGCTGCCTTTGAGTTACTTCACGGTGTTATCAATCATCCCAAAATTCTCCCAAAAAATCCATTTTAGTTTGAATTAGGTAGTCCATCATTTAGCTAGATCTCCCCCAGGTAGGGGCATGAAGCTGTGGTAGGGGACGTGATCTCAGCATCACGGGAACTTAGGCACGGTGCACAGCTACACACTTCCAGGCTCTGGACCTGAACAGAAAGGAAGGCTTGGTTGATAACCTGGGGCGGACAGAGCTTAGCGCTGCCGTTAGAAGAGCTTATGCCACAGAAAGAGAGAAACCTGGGTAAAAGAGGAGGGGATCCCACGTGGGAAGACTTACCAGAAAAAGTTCTTAGGAATTTTAAAGGAATCACCCAGCTGGAGGATGGTCTTCCCAATTTGAATGTTTATCAGCATCCCTTGGGGTTATTGTTACAACTGCAGAGTCCTGGGCTCTCCCTCCTTGAAGATCTGATTCAGTGGGTCTGGGTTGAGCCCAAGGAATCGGCACCTGTAGCAGAACCCCCAGTGATTTTTTTCATAATCAGGGAAAATTTAGGTAAACTCTGGGTTGGGAGGGGCTGTCTCTTTAAGTGAAGAAGCAACTTGACAAAGCTAGGTCTCAGAGGAGGGGTGTCCGCACCCCAAAAAGGCAAGAACCAAGAGAATGTGAACTTTCAAGAAAATGTGAATTGATGAAATGCAGTTGCCGTCCGTATTCCAGGATTTCCCACGCCGTCCAGAAAACAGCTGAGTCTGCAGATCCCTGTTGGTACCCAGGGTGAGTGGGCTCTGTGTGCTCCTTTGGACGCCATCACCGTACACATGATGTTATCAGGGTGCTTCAGCGAGCCAGTCCCTGTGCACCCCCTGTCACCCAAAGTCAAGGTTGGGTTTTTCTTGGATTCTTCTTTCTCCCTTCTTGGGGACCGACAGTCTGCAAGGTCTGCTGCCTTCACTCCCTTCCTCTTTCCTTAAAGTCCCAGCTCCATGGGTTTCCTCCAGATCCAGTGACCACATTTCCCTGTCTTGGGGCTCCCTGGAGGCCCGGCTCTGGGCTTCCTGTGGAGAAGCCAGAGGTCTGAGCTGGTCTGGGAGGACAGAAGCTTAAACTCCACCCCCATCTTGACACCGCCCCCGAGGGGCTCTAAACAGTTCGGGGTGGTAGCCCTGGAAGCTTCAGAAAATCCCAGACTTGCTGCTGACTCATGTGCCCAGGAAGGGAGCTGGCTGCTGGCTGCGAGCAGCCAAGCCCAGATAATCCCAGAAGCAAACAGTGAAGTGACTGAAATCCCGCAGGGCGATAACAAAGTAGCTACCGTTCACCCAGCCCGTCCTCCGCTGCCTTTTCGCCTGCATCCTTTCCCTTGTATTTCAGAGCAGTCCTTTGAGTGCTTGCTTTTACACCCGTTTCATAGAGGTGGACAGAAGCTCGACAGAGTTAAGTAACTCGCCACTGTCACACAGCCAGGGAATAAACTTTGTAAGACTGAAGCATAATGTCCATAGAGAAACTATAATGTGCTACTCAGTGGATAATCACAAATGGGAACTCGTCTATGCAACCGTCACCCAAAACAAGCATTGGAGAAATGCTTCCACGCCCTCTTCAATAATCACCTCTTCCCCAGTGGCAACCATTTTTGTCTCCAAAGATTGGATTGCTAATCAGTTCATTTTGTGAAAATGGAATTGTACATCATACATTCTTTCTATCTGTCTTTTTTCCCCACTCAGTATTATGTCTGTAAAGTTGATCTAATGTGGTTAAGGATACAAGTAATTTCCTCATTTTTATTTATCTTTAAAATATTTTTAGGCGGGAGGTAATTAGGTTTACTTCTTTATTTATTTTTAGAGGAGGGACTGGGGATTGAACCCAGGACCTTCTGTGTGCTAAGCACGCCCTCTACCACTTGAGCTATACCCTCCCCAACTCCTCATTTTTAATGCTGTAAAAATTTCCTTAATAGAACTCTACCACAATTTATTTATACATTCCTCTGCTGCCGGTCATTGGGTAGATGCAAATTTGGGCCTATTACAAATAACGCTGCTCGGAAGATTCCTGTATATGCCATTTCTGTGTGGTAAGCACCAGGGAATGGAACTGCTGAGTCATAGGGTATGTAGATGTTCAGCTTTAACAGATATTGGTAAATACTTTTGCAAAGTGGCTGCACCAGTTCAAACTCCTAACAAACAGTTATGAGAGGCTGGGGGGGGAGGATCCACATTCTCACCAATACTTGATATTGTTGGTCTTTTTTATTTTTGTCATTCTGGTGAACATACTTTAGTCTGCATTTCCCTGATGACTAATTAAATTGAATACATTTGCAAGTGTTGTTTGTCATTTGGATGTCTATTGGCCTGTTCAAGTCTTTTGCCCATTTTTAAATTGGGGTGCCTGTCTTTCTTGGTGATACATAGGAGTTATTTATATTCTCAGGGTATGAGTCCTTTGTCACTTACATGATTGAAAATATCTACTCTGTGGTTTCCCTTCTCACTCTTAATTTTGTTTTTTGATGAAAAGAAGGTCCAAATTTTAATGTAGTCTAATTTAAAATGTTTCCTTTTTAGATTCTGCTGTTTCTGTTATATAAAGATACAGACTACATGATTGCATATGTAGAAAATACAAAATAATTTGTAGAAAAACTGTCAGAATTAGTATGTAAATCAAGCAAGAGTTGACATTTTTTATC
Source organism: Camelus dromedarius (assembly GCF_036321535.1). Lineage (NCBI taxonomy): Eukaryota > Metazoa > Chordata > Mammalia > Artiodactyla > Camelidae > Camelus > Camelus dromedarius. The sequence continues at coordinate 3,663,535 of NC_087443.1, forward strand.
CAACAACCTATTTTGATTTACTTATTAATTCTGACAGCATTTCTACAAATTATTTTGTATTTTCTACATATGTAATCTTGTGGTCTGCAAATGATGTCAGTGTTTTATTTTTTCTTTCCAATTTTTAAAATTTTATTTCTTTGTCTTGCTTTATTGCAAAGGCTAGAACCTCCAGTACAATAATGAATAGAGATGAAGACAGGGACCATCCTTCTTTCATTCCTAGTATTGGAGGGAAAGGTATCAATATTTTGGGCATCAAATATGACATATACTAGAGATATTTTTGTAGCTACACCATTGTATTAAGGTATTGCCCTTCTATTTCTAGTTTCCTAAGAGACTTCTTTTTTCCCTTTTACTATCACTAGGAGTTTACTTTGATCAAACGATTTTTTTCTGAATCTACTGAGTTAATCAATGATTTTCTTCCTTATTCTATTAGTAGGGTAAATTATGTTAATTGACTTCTGAACATTGAGATAATTTTGCCCTCCTGAAATAAAACCTATCTTGGTTGTGAAGTTTTACCCTTTTTATATATATTGTTGGATCCAGTTTAATAATACCTTGTGTAGGGTTCGCAACCACGTTCAGTAGAAAGTTATGGTCTGCAATTTTCTTTCCCAGTCAGGTTTTGATATTAAGGTAATATTGCTCTCAAACATGAGTTGAGGGGTCACCCATTTGCTATTCTCTAGAAGAGTTTGTGTAAGATTAATGTTATTTCGTCCTTAAGTATTTAGAAGGAAGCGCTGGTGAAGCCATCTGGTCCTGGGGTTTTCTTTGTGGAAAGATTTCTCATCACGGATTTCATTTATTTAACAGATACAAGACTATAAATTGGTTCAGAACAGCCTCTTATTTAATAGCTGTAGGCCGCCGTGTGTCTTCTTTTTCATTCTTAATGTTGGTTATTTGTGCTTCATCCTTTTATGAAGAAATCAGTTTTGTCAGGAGTTTATCAATTTTATTAGTTTTTTTAAAAGACAACTTTTGGCTTTGTTGGCTTTCTTTGTTGTGTTATTGTTTTCTACTTCATTGCTTCCTGCTGCGACTGTTTCCATCCTTGTATTATCTTAGGGTTTCATTCGCTGTTCTTTCACTGAAATCTTAAGACAGAAACTTGGTTCATTGTTGCTTCACCCTTCTTTTCTAATGATGCATTTCAGGCTATAAATTTCTCTTAAGCATGCTTTGGGTGCACCCCCTGAGTTTTGCTATGTTTGAGTTATATTAGCTTTTCATTAAACTATTTTCTAACTTCCATTGTGATTTCTATGCTGACTCATGGCTTATTTAGAAAGGTATCGCTTTGTTTTACATCATGTTGCTCCAGTCAAGGAATGAGCTCCTTAAAGATGATTTGGGCTTCCTGCAGGCTGGTCTCCTTCTGGATGGCCCTTTGTGGGACTCTTAATTGAGAGTCTGAGGTATTTACCTTGGCCCTCCCCCCTTGCTGGACCCTGAATTCCTTTTTTGTCACCCCAGCTCCATAAGAATCCTGGAAGTTCTACTCAACTTCTCAGCCACTGCTTGGGAACTGACAATGCCAAGGAGACAAGAGGCTGAGACTTGTCTCTCTGCTCATGCCTTCTTTCTGGAATCGCAGCTCCTTACTTTCTCACCACATTGGTAATTTTTGGACGGCTTCAGCTAGACTGAAACAAAACTATCCTGTCCACGTTCTCCAGTGTTTTCACCAGGAGGGTAGTCTAAGATAAGCCTGTCTGCTGTTACCACCAGAGAAGATGCCCTGGAGGCAGCATGTGGGCGCAGGTCCGCGCATGTCCAGACCCAGGGTTGAAGCTGCCTCCTGGCAGGTGGAGCCGCTGGGGGAGGGGCAAAGGCAGAGTTCAAAGGGAATGTTAAGCCAACCTTGCTACCCTGTTCTCTCATTCATCTTCCTCATTATTCTTGCTCTAGTCCTTTGGATTAAGCGTTGCTGTTTTTCTAACCTCAGTTTTAAAACGCGCTAAACACAAATTTCCTCAAGGCTTAATAAAATTAATCTTTTTGGATCACTTACTTTCTGAAGTTTGCTCACAGAGCCTCTGGGACCCCTGCTCCGTCTTTCTCAAGTTCATTCATTCCTAGTCTGAAACGTATATGGGAGGAAAACAAAAGCAGATTCAAAGTGTCCTGTAACTCATTATCTCCCTCGGTAGACTTGGCCGGCCCCTGAGTGGAATCCTCTGATGGGGTTCACAAGGAGAGTCAAGGCTCTCCCACAGCGGTTTCTCTTATGTCAGTGTGAATGCCATGACTGGCCACATCTCCCTTTTCCCTTTGGCTGCCAGGAAGCTCAGAGTGTAGAGTGAAATTTACATTTTAATGTTGGAAAATACTTCAGTGCATTGAGACTGAAGGTGACTTTTCCTCCCTGGCTGGACTTTTCCTTCTTATTTCCTTTTTCCCTTGCTATGAATTTTCTTTATTTCTATATATTTATTATGTTATTATTTCTCTTTGTGTGTCTTTCTATGAAACTTGAATTACTTCCATTGTGTCAATCTGTTCTGTCAAACTTGGAGTTTTAAATTTGTGTTTAAAATTTTTCAGGTACAGAGACATTTGAAAGATGATGGAATGGACCCTGGGGAAACAAAGATATGGGCAGAATCGCAATTTTTAGAATTTATTGTGAAATTGAATTTTTGTGCATCTTTGCTATATATATATTAAGAGTTTTCATAACTGTGTATCTATTGCTTTATGTGAAAGTCACTTTTCAAAATTAAAGTTAATAAACAGTGTTCTTTGGTTAACCAGGAGCAAGGGCAGATGGACAAACCAGTACTGTCTACTGAGCATGAAAATTTGAAGATCACTTTTTCAAGTTCATGGACAAATGAAAGAATTTAAACATCAAAAATAGAAGCTAAGGGGGAGGGTATAGCTCAAGGGTAGAGTGCATGCTGAGCATGCACAAAGTCCTGGGTTCAATCCCCAGTAACTTCATCAAAAGAAAAAAATTTTTTTAAATAGAAACTATAATGTTCTTACTCATTATTGCAATAGATTAATATGTAAATACTATGTGTTTTTTCCTTTTTTCCAAAAAATACATTAATGTAACTAAAATGTAATTAATGTAATTATAAGAACTAATCCACTGCATCATGTTGGTTCTGTAATATTTATTGGGCTTTCTATTTTTCTGATGGGCTACAGGAAGGTTGGGAAAGTCTCTGCTTTCCTTTTCTACCCATCATTACAGTTGCTGCATTTATGACGATGACTAAAAATAACGTCCTATAGGAGCAGGGATGGTGAAATGTCCTCTCTGGGGGGTCAGTCCAGGAGACACGCTACTGGGTGCCCGGCAGGTGCTGCTGAAACAGCTGCTCCCTGAGTTCTGAGGTCTTGATGACGAGGAAGAGTTCTGTTCTCTCAAGGAGGAGGCAGTTCTTTGCATACGCTTCCTCAGGCTGATGCTTTTGAATTTCATCTGCACTGGCCCTTGTAATGGAGTTCAGCCTCCTGGCCAGTCCCCCAAGGGCCTGACCAGGATGGCTCTGTGCAAGCTGGTTTGTGATTTCCTGGACAAGGAGCTCCAGCCCTCCTCCTGGGCCCCCTTCTCCGCCAGCCCCTTCTTACTGTGTGGTCCTAAAGCAGGTCACGTCACCTCTCGGTCTCTCTCTCTCTGGAAAACCCAGATAACAATACTTCCCCACTGAAGAAAGGGTTTTCTTTAAGCCCTTTGAGGTCCTCAGGTGCAGCGCACCACGGAAATGCCCGGCGCACCTTGGGATGCGGCGGCCGCCACGTGACCGGGCGAGCGAGATGCGCTCCCGGCGCTTTGTCTGGAATGAATGCGCTCGGGCCACAGAGCGCTGCGAAACCCCGCCGTGAGCTGGGGTTGCCTTACACGCTCATAAAGCAGACCAGAAAAGAGCAGCAGCTTTGACTAACCCGGTCCTCAAGTAACACTCTGATTGGATTTCTTCTCCCTCTGATATGATTTCTTCCGGCGGGTCCGCCATGAGCAGGTCAGACCTGAGGCAGTTGCAGAGGGAGGGCCGGTGACCCGCGCCCCCAGCCCGCTGAGCTCGGGGAAGGGCCGCTCTCTGTGCGGCACGCGGGACGCGCCGCAGTCCGAGCCGGCGGGGCCAGGCCGTGCTCTGCGCAGAGAGAGGAAAATCAATAGCTGCTGCGGACTGACTTCCTACCAGGTGCCAAGCACGATGCTGCCTGCGTAGGTCTTTCTCTTCTAAAACCTGCCGACAATTGTATTACACCCTATGAATAGGCTCAGGACAAAAACAAACAAAAAACCACCCAGGAAACTTCATACACTTTTCGTCATAATGACAGCCTCCCCATTTGGACTCACAAGCCTAAGCCTGAAATTTTGGCCTGGGGCCTCCCCTGATCCCAAGGCTTAAAGACCACATAGCGAGGATCTGCGGAGTTAAAAGAGGAGGCTTCCTTTTCTCACTCTGATTCAGAATTCCAGAAGTGGCCCTGCGGCCAGACACAGCCCCCTCCTCATGCGGTCTTGGCTGGGGCTCTCTTTGCTTGACCGACTTTTACCCAGAACCCCCTGATCCTGGTTCAACTAGTGAACTCGAAATCCCAGTGGCTTCGCTCATCTGGCTGATGTATTGCAGGCAGTCAAAGGCAGAGTCTTGGTTGTGTTGTTCTTCAGCTGGTTATGAACCAGGCATGGGCTGGCGGAGGGGTTGTCAGGGACCCCAGACTCAGAGGATTCGGAGGCAAGCATCTTCTTGGCTTGGGGCTCTCCAGGCACCTTAGGCAAGCGTGGTGTGCTTGGAGAGGACAGTCTGGGCAACAGATTGCTGAAGAACTGCCCTGGGCAAGAGAAGAGCGAGGGTCAATGGGACAGGTGGCTGGTGCCACAACCCCCAGTGGGTCCCTGGAGGCAGGGACTCCCAGAGATTCCAGGTAGGAAGACAGCTCTGCTGCTTGGAGGAATCTGTTGTGTCAAGTGTCGGGAAACATGCTCAGCTGAGCTGACACTGTTGCTGTGTGTCTGTGTGTGTGTCTGTGTGATCTGTTGTCATGGAAACCATGGACCGAAGAGGAGGAAAACGCTTTGGGTGGGAGCTGCACTCCCCTGGAGTCTGCGTGCTCCGTGCTGATTGGATGCGCCCTCCAGAAGAGGTTGCCTGTTATTCAGGGAATGGCTGTTGCCCAGAGAGCCCTGGGCTGACTTGCTCCCTTGGGAGCTGCTGTTTAGGGAAGGGTGAAAGCAGCTGGTTTATGGAAGCATCAAACAACATGGGCTGCAGAATCCGCCAAATCCCAAACATTTCTTGCCAAGCGCCCTTTCTTCTAGATTTCAAACTCATCTGTGTTTCAAAAGCAATTTCGTGTAAATAGCTTATTCCTCTTACTCCTAATCCTTGGGAAGCTATAACTTGCAGGCAATAAACGGGGTGCCTCGAGGTTCATTCACTGAGTGCACTGTGAGCCAGACACAGGGCTGACACTGCAAGCCATCAGGGGTGTGGTCGACCAGAAGTCAGATGTCTGCGTTCCCAGGAGAGGGGCTGATTCCCTCAAAGAAACACAACATGGGGGTATGTGGCTCTGCAATCCAAGGTCTCGAGGCAGATAATCTTGCAACTTTCTATTCCTAACCGAGCCAGCATTGTTCGTTACTTGGGATAACGCATTAAAGTGCAGGGCCTGGGACCGCGTCACACGTTCTCCTAACATCTCTGGGGAAGCGGTGGGACCTCCCAGCGGAAGTGTTGCTTGAATGAATGAATGAATGAATGAATGCGCTCACTGTGTCAGCCACGAGCCAGTTCAGTAGTTTCCTTCCAGGTCCACAGCTTCCATGAGAAGCCTCTGGAGATGCCTTGCAGAGAACTTGGTCCTGGGTATATGGTTACAGTGTCTTCCTCTATCATCCTGTGCCTTCCAGACTCCAGGAGTTCTGTGGGAGAGGGAAAGGGGGAAAACCGAAGAAAACTTAGAGGGAAAAAAAAAAAACCCACTGCAGGAAGATTCTACTGCCTCCGGACATTAGGAAAACCGCTGGTGTAATTCATTGGCTATGCTGACTTTTTCATCTGCAGGACTGGCACTGCCTGTGTCGTTCCGTCTCTGAAGGCCCCCTTTCAAGAGGCCAGCTGCTTGGCATTTGGGACTTACAATGTGCAGTGCAGATGTGCCATCCTCTTGGAACACACTTGTTGGTGGGCAATGAAATCCGAAGGCAAACCCCCACCAAATCCAACCAGTTTCTTCTTCTTCTTCTTCTTCTTTTTTTGTTTTTTTTTTTGGTTTCCAGATCTGAGTACTCATCTGGTTGCTTCATTAGAATCCCAAGACCTCTGAGGATCGGCAAGGGGAGAAACTTGCTTATGTTGAGTGTCTACTACGTGCTTGCATTGTGCAAAGCCCTTTCCCGTTGCTATCTCGTAGAATCTCCCATGAAACCCTGCCGTGTGGAATCGGTATTCTCCTTACATGAATGCGAAAACAGAAGCTCAGAGAGGTTGAGTTACTTGCCCAGGCTCACCAATGGGAAGTGGTAGTTCCTGAACTTGAATCAAGGCAGTGGCATCATCAAGGGATGGCTTGGGAGGCATCACCTTCCGCAGCCGCTAACCCCTGATCCCCACCCCTCCAGCGCCCAAATAAACACACAATCTATGTAAGAAGAGCATGCAGGGGACAAAATGAAGTTTCGCTGCATGTTGCCTTGTCTGCCACCTCCCTTCCAATGTGACCGCTCCCCATGATGTCGACACAGACATCCTGGAGTCTACACTGAATCAAGATTTGTCTGGCTCCAAAAACAGTGTTCTTCCCCATGCAACCAGGATGCCTCTTCTCTTAGGTTCTTACTGAGAAACATATTTGTTTCTTTGAAAGCTTTACCTGGAAGAGCCAATTAATCAGAGTAGGCTTCTTCTAATGGAGCCTGGTTCAGCATTTCACCAGCCAGCCCCAAGTCGCCAGCCCGTTCAGTGTCTCCCACCCTCCAGGGCACCTGACGCATCGCAGCCTGGCGGGGTGAGCATCACTGTTGTGAGCAAGAACAGGTGTCACGGCGCAGACTGGGGTTTCAGTTTTATTTGAAACATCTACTGGCCAAGGTCCAGTTCATTTAGGTTCCAACTCATTTTTTTCTGCCTCTGAATGTGGAGACCAGAGGTGTTGAATGTGGCTGTCCTGACACTGGCCGTTTCCTCCCAGCCTCCACCCTTGATGTGTGAAACTGACCCAGAGTGGAGGTCAGCCATAGTCTTGCAGTCCAGAAGGAAATTAGTTTTCAGGGACTAAGTATTCACAAGCGAACATCTTGTCATGAGCTAGCTGGAAAACACAGAAACAGGCTAAGTTCCCAGGATTTCAGAATTGGAAAGGGGGTGCTTCCTGCACTCCCCTCCTTCCCTCAGGAAGGTTACGCCTGATACTGCTGACGACTGACGTTCATCGCTGTCCTTGTAAACTGCACAGCGTTTTAACACACGGGATTCTGCTTTGATCCACAAGTTATCCTTCCATCTTATAGATGGAAGGGAGGTTCAGGGCTTTGCCCAAAGTTACAGGGCCAGGAAGTCACGGAGATGACAGGCTCCGAGCTGCAGATTTCATGCCCAGTGATGTTTCCATCAGACCCAAAGTCGTTTGTGTCACTACCCATCTTCTCCTTAAAAGGACAAAGGGTGGATGTGACTTTTGAGGAGCTTTGTTACTTTCATGGGCCTGGAAAGCTGCCTTAGCCTGACAAGACCTGGGGCTTCAGAGTTTAGCTTGATCCTCTTTTGCAACCTTGGGGGCCCCCGCCCCAACTTGCCCCCAGGCAGGCCCCACCCTTGGTTCCAGGTGTGGGTGTGGCCTCTGGAGAAGAGGTGGCCTCTTCCTGGGAGCCGCACGCCAGGTCATCTGAAGGTGCTTGGTCAGCCGCCAGGAGATGGGGCTGAGCGAGGCAGGAAAGAGAGAGGTGGGGCCTGGAATCAGTGATGATTTCCATCAGCTTGTGAGTTACCAGCATCCTCAAGCATCAGTTGGTCCAGTGGGAGCCTGGGAAGGCAGCGGTCTGTGGGGTGGGGTTCGAGCAGCAGAAAGTCTCCTGGACCAGATAGCTCTCTGCTGAGATGTCTTGGGCCTGCAGCTGTGGGCTACCTGGAGCATCACCTCGAGACCGTGGTGCATTGACAATGCCAGGGAGCTTCCCCAGCGCCCTGTGGGCTGCTCTCAGCGTGGACCCATTCCCGGCCGGGGCCCCGCGGGGCTGATGGCTGTGGTTCCCGGAACAGGAGCTGAATCAGGCTGCATGCCAGACGGGGCAGGGATCGTCCCCTTCCCGCATGCTGGTCTTGCGCAGGCTGGCGCACAGGCTGCTCTGGGAGACAGGGTGAGGTCTGCCATCTCAGGGGCTGGAGGCAGGGAGCCAACTGAAGGCCAGGTAAGCAGGGACCCCAGGTGCAGAGGCGACCTGGCCCCTCAAGGATGCGGGAGGCTCCCAGTTCCTGCACTTCTCGCTGCCCCTGGAGGCCCCTCCTCTGTCTACCCTTCACCCCTGGAGCGCTGCCCCTGAGCCAAGCACCCCTTCCCCCTTCCAGCTCCGGTGGTGCTATTCTGATTTCAAAACCCTTTCTCTTCCAGGGTTCCATGTGCGTCGCGTGCTCAGATACTCAGAGAATAGATGAGCCAGTCTGGCCTGTCGCAGCCTAACCCTCTGGGGGATGGGCGTGATCATCCTCTGTTTTCCAAAGAGGATGGCCCTCTCCTGGTCTTACGGCCTGCAGGTTGCAGGCCTGGGGACCACATTCAGACTTCTCAACAACAAGGTCCTACTACAGAGCACAAGGAACTCTATTCAGTATCTTGTAATAACCTATAATTAAAAAGAATCTGGAAAAAAATATATATGTATACCTGAGTCACTGTGCTGCACACCAGAAACCAACACAACACACAGCACTGTAAATTGACTGTACTTCAATTAAAATAAAAGACCAAATAAAACCCCAAAACCCTAAGACTTCTGCTTTCTGCACCTCCAGGATGCCCCCCACCCCAGGTATCAGCTCAAAGTATTGCTGGGTCCACAAGGACCCAGCTCCTTCCCGGTGCACTTGTCTGTGCCCGATGTGTCCAGGGCCTCAGATGAACACACAGCCAATCAGAGCAGCTGGTGAAGCAGCCCCGGGAAATGCTGAGACTCGCAGGGATGTGGCTCCTGGGGTGTTGTGTGTGGTGCGGGCTGGCTCACCTCGTCAGGGCTGGGACAGCCGCCTGTGGAAGAGGTGACTGGCTGCGACACTGGCCACGGGCTGGAGGAGGCCCGCAGAGAGGGAAGGGCCCGCTCTTCAGTGTGGCTTCAGGTTCTGGAGCCACGTGGCTCCTGGGCAGCACCCCCACGTCGCCGACCCTTCCCCCACGTCCTCTCAGAGCCAGCTCAGCCTCTGCGGAGGGAGTCCCTCCCACCCCGGCCTTCCAGTCCTCCCGAGACTCCGTCTGCATCGGGGTGCCTTTCACACTTGAACGTGGGGTTGGGAAAGTGTGGTTTCCTCTTCTGTTTGCAGTTGGAAACTACGACCACAAAATTGATGGCCACAGCCCACGGTAAGAGAGACTTGCACAACGGGGTTGGGGACAGTGTGTGGGAGTGGCTGTGTTTTTCCAACACTTTTTGAGATTCATTTTGCTGGAGGAAGAAAGTCTTACCAGGTCCCCTCTGACTTGGAGAGAAGCGACCTTCTGGGAGGGAAGCCGGCTCCAAAACCCGCGTCCTCAGTCCCCTGTGCTGCTGCTGGCCTCTCTGCCCTCTGCCCAGGGGAGGCTTCTGACAGCTTTAGACTCCTCTTTCTCTGTGAGCTGTCTTGCATTCACTCAACTTGGTGTCCAGGTCAAGCACACGGTCCCCAGACTCAGAAGGGTTCCTACCACGTTCAGACTAAGCACTCAAAGCCCAGTGGCATCACCTAGTGCTCTGCGACCTTGGGCTGTTCCTACCCTGCCTCGGTTTCCCCGCTGTAAGCCGGGGGCAAGCACAGCCCTCACCTCGCAGGGTTGTTATGAGGATTAAGTGAGATAATGCACAGGAAGCTCTTAAACTGGCGCCCGGCACCACGCTGGCCCCTGCCGCCGTCCGCCTGGCTTCCACTGGGCATGACCGGCTGACATTTGAGGTCGTCAGATTCTCAGTAGCCCGTCAGGCTGATTTACTGGCAGGGTCTGCGTATAGTTGGTGCTGTTTCCTCTGTCTGGAACTGATGTCCCCCAGTGTGTCCACTCCAGGGTGAACATAGCATCTTAACCACCGCACCCCACCATCTTCACCCCGGGAGAGAGGCGTCGGGCAAACGGAAACAGATCACTGAGATCCTCGCAGCCACACGTGGTTTGCAGGTGCTCACAGGGGTGGGTGTTGTCACTTGCTATTTGTCGCATTGTCATATTCACTCAACTTGGTGTCATTTGTCACACTGTTGTATTCATTCAACGTTGAATCAGGGGCCCCAAACAGGGGGTCCCACAGCCATCCTGCCTGCTGCCTGGCTCAAAGGTTGGCGTGACCAGTGCCCTGGCATGGGAGGTGACTTGGGTTCCCACAGAGACCCGGGGCCCCCTGGCTTCCCCACCCTTTAGGTGCCACGTGCGGCCACTGCTGTAGAGTCATCCCGGGGCCCGCTGCCCCCAGCCACCCCTGCAGGCCAGGTGGACTGTCCTTCTGGAAACAACCAAACCTGCCTGTGTGCTGGGCCGGCGCACGGAAACCCAGGTGATGTGAGCGACATCAGGGAGCAGGACAACTGAAAAGTGGCAAAAGCGACCCCGTCAGCACAGCCAGCCGGCACTCAGCGGTAAGCCGTGGGGTCGGGATATGTGCTGTTGGCATTGCATTCAAGACAGGTGGGTGGACAGGAGGGTCCCCGCCCTGGGCACCCGTGCAGCAGTGGCGGCTTCTCCCGGGGCACCAGCACTGACCTTCTGAGCAGGCGCCTCCCCTCTCACCACCTCCCAGGTACTGAAAGAAGCCTCTCTTGGTGAAGAAGACCATCTTGATGATGATACGGATGCTGGCAGTAATGACACAAAAGGTGACATCAACAGTAGCAAGCACTACCGATGCCCTACAGAGCGTCAGCTGCATCTCAGCCCAGCATCCCCGTGATGCCAGGTCCCAGCTGCTCACTGTGCCTTTGCACTCGGGGGAACTGAGGCTCAGCTAAGCTAAGCACCTTGTCAGAGCTGCAAAGCAAGTGAGCGACTGACTCTGATTCAAACCCAGTCCTGTCTGAGGCAGGAGCTCGCCCCTTTCTCCGCCACGACAGGGCGCCTCCTCTTCTCCCGTGGTGCTCAAGGTTCTGCTGCCAGTCAGATTTCCAGGTGCGTCACAAGAAGGTGGCTATTTAATGGGGGCACTGGCACCATCACCTGGGCATCCCGGGGCTCAGGAATCAGAACTGTCTCCTTCTCTTTGACCCCAGGGTGCTCCCCACTCCTGCCTGTTCCCCTGCTTGCCTCAGAACCATTTTTCATCCCCCATGGCTGCTAGTTTTCAAACATCACTTTTAATTTGGGGCATCCTCTCTCTAGGTGATTGCAAAAATTAAGTCGTTTTTAAGCAACCAAACGACGCTTATGGGGTTTGTAATAGACTTGTGAAATTTGCGGAACCTGGCGTTGGCAGGTTCTCTCGGGCCGACTTCCCCGGGGCCCTGAAGACCTTCATGTTGGCTCTTAATTCTCACCAGTTTAGGGTCGATCTTGCCAACAGGGGCCTAGAAGTTGCATCTTGGACCGAGCTCTGAAAAGATGGAGGGGATGGGGGGCAGTCCCCAGGCATGGTGTCTGGCCTCTGTCATTGTGGGCAAGTCAGGCAGACATTGGTGTGTGGGGGGAGCATCCTTTTTCATTTCTGCAGGGTCAGGCTGCAGAGGGGGACATCGTGAGTAGGTATCGCCCTGTGTGTGCTGTCCCCCCTCCACTCAGATGGCTGCAGGGTCCCGAGGGGTGGGGCCACACTCCTACTTACGACAGTTTCCTCTCCTCTGCGTGAGGTCCTCTCCACTCTTGGAAAACGGCAGCAAAAGTATTTCCAGGCATCAGCTCTCGCCGGCTCGCGTGGTCACGGCCTAAGCCGAGCATGCAGGCTTGTATGTGTTTCTGGCTCTTCCAAATTCTTAGCTCAAAACTTGACTTCACGTGGTCAGGACTCAGATGGTGCGAGGCCAGCAGGATGAACAGAACTTTCTAATTCACCTTCCCCTGCTGTGCACCACCGCTGACACTGCAAGGACCCCCTGCCCCGGGAGGACTGCCGGCACGGGCGGCCTGTCCTGGGGATCTGGAAGGCACCGCCCCGTACTTAGAAGCCGAGCACCTGGAGTCTGGGCGAAAGGCTGGGTGCTCAGCCCGTCTCCGCGCTTTGCCGGCTGCGCATCTTCTGCGCAGTCTCCTCCGGGCGCAGCGGAGTGAGCGACTGCATCTGCTCCCGGAATGGCCGTGGGGATTAAGTACACATGCTTAGAGCCATGCCTGGTGGAGAGTAAACGTGGGTTATATCAGTTACATGATTATGGATGAGGAAATCCCGCATGCTCGGCGAGACTCGAAGACAAAGGATTTCAGAGACCCTCACAGAGCAACAGCCCCCAAAGACCCCCACCCTCATCCCCAGAACCCAGGAGTGTGCTAGGCCACAAAGGAGAATGAAGTTCGCAGAGGGAATTAGGCCTGCTGATCGGCTGACTGGAAGACAGGGAGCTTATCCCGGACTCTCCAAGTGGACCCGGTGTGATCACAGGGGTCCTCAAAAGTGGGAGATGGCACAGACGAGGAGGGTCAGAGGGGACGTGAAAGATCAGGAGGAGGTACCGAGAGAGACAACCCGGGTGGGGTACGGAGGCCGTGAGGCAGGAACGTAGGTGGCCTCTAAAGGCTGGAAGGGCGGGGACACAGACTCCCCTCTAGAGTTTCCGGAACGACCCCAGTCGCTCAATTTTAGCCCAATGAGACCCGTGTCGGGCTTCCATCTTCCAGAACTGGAAGGTGATAGATGCGTGTTGTTGAACCACCAAGTTTGTGGTCATTTGTTATAGCAGTGGTAGGAGACGTGCACACACCGTTGTCCCTTGTGTGTCCCCTGCACTGCTCAGTGGCTGACCCCAGAGGCTTAGAACTACCAGAATGCGCACGATGCCGCTCCGGGGAGTGTGCATCTCAGGATAAACCCCTCCAGGAGCACCTGATGCTCCCAGCCATCTGATCTCCTTGGGAGCTGCTTGTTCAAACCTGGGGTTTTCTTCTCTCAACAAAATCCTCAGGTCCCATTAGGATGGGGAGGCGGCTGGCCTTAGTGAGGACAGGAGTGCCATGCAGTAGCCAGGGTGCTCCTGTGGCGGCCACAAGCCCCCAGGCAGCTCAGGGCGTGGCCGCGCCGTGTCATTGGACTAATAGTGCAGAGAGCTGGGCTTTGTTTCCCCAACAACCCCACGTCCGTAGGAAAACGGTCAATAACATCAGAAACGCTAGAGCAAAACGGCTTCTTGCATGAATCCACTGCTTACTCACATCTCCTGCTGGGCAAATCAGAGGCCAATGTTCTGGAAAGACGACCCTCCCCGTGGAGAAGGCTGAGGTCTCCCACTGGCGCTGGGTAACGAGGCCAGCATGGGCACCTTTTTCCCCTTCCCCCAACGAGGGATCCCGTTTTCAGAAGCTCCAAGCACCCCTCCCTGGGCCTCCTTTACCAAACAAGGTTAGGGTTTCTAACTTCTTTCATGGCAACATCTGGCTGGTTTCCACCAAGTCCTTCTTTTTAAACAAATGTTTCCTCTAATGTCATTTCAGTTCAAGTCTGTGTCTTTTCCTTTCCCCTCCTTGTTCTTCTGGTCTTCGGAGACAGCGGAGTAGAGGAGTCAGGACTCACTCCCCACCGCTAACGACTCGGGGTGGAGGTCGGGCTGGCTCGGACCTGGCTTCCTTCTTCCCTTTTGGCCGCAGCTGCCGCCCCGGGACATCTTGCTGCGCCATCTGCCCGCCCCCGCCCAGCCCCCGTCACCCCTACCAACCGCCGGTTCCCATTGCTGTTGCTGATTTTTGTTTTAAGTTTTTGTTTGTTTTGTAAATTCGCTAGCTCTGTGCTTTTAAGACTCTCGGCTTGCTAGCATAAAAGCAAAACCAGGGCAAAGAGGGGCTGGCAGAAAGCTGGGCCGCACTTAGCAAGGTCACTGTGAGCTCCTCGCTGGGAGGGGTGCCCGCCAAGCGCTGTAAGAAGCATCTGAAAACTTCTCCTGGCCTCAGGGTTTAAAATACCCACACTTCCTGCTCCTCGGGGAGAGCAGGCACAGAATGCGGTGACTCACCGGCGGTGGTTTTCAGATGTGTCTGTCAGAAGGAGGGATCATCAAAAGCCCATCCTGTTTCACATGTTATTTTTTCCACTCTCAGCTCTGCAAGCGTTCGAAAAGCTGAATGCCTGAAACCAGTGTTTGTTTTGAGTGCAGAAAGTGAAGGAGGAATTCATTGTGCTGCAGCAAGTGAAAACCCGAACCCTTGAGGAGGGGAAAAAAAAAAACCCAACCAACGTGTAAACAGTGTGGAGATTGAGTTTCAAAGCCCTTGTTTTCGTAAAGTTTAATTATATTTCAACTAGAGCCAAACTGTCAAAACGGGGTGGTGGTGGTGGGGGGGTCTGCCTGCTTTGAAAACGCATCAGCTGTCTTCTGTAAAAGCCCATAATTGATACCTGAGGTGAAGCTGGAGCTGGGTGGGGGGACGGCCCCTCAGATCGTGCCAAAGGCACTTCCCCACAGACCACGTGCGAGGCTTCTGAACTGGCTTCCTAAGTGGGAACCTGGAGGGGAGAACAAAGAGGAAGCACAAAACCCTCTGTAAACGGCGGTGAGGGTTTATGATATCAGCCTGGCTTACGAAACGTGTGGGCCCAGGACATCGTTAACGACCCTTGACGGGAGGGTGAGTGGAGATGCTTGCAGTGTCCAGCGCAGGTTATAAAGAACAGAGGCCCCACGTTCTTCCTCCTGAGAGACGCGGACATGTCTGTGCTGCCTTCGGGGCTGAGGGTGGGCGGGGGCCTCTCCATACAGACCACGCCTGTCTGCTCGGTTATCAGGTCACTGCTCTCCTTGCAGACTCTGCTCAGCCGCGTCCTCTGTAAGCCGACCCTGCGCGTCGAGACATTGCCCCATGCCTTCCGCTTCTCCTTCGCTGACCTTCTGAACTTTCTAGAAACAGTTCCAGTGCAAAGATTCTTAATCTTCTTTTGACATCTGAGGGTCCTCTCCAATCATAAACCATCCTCAAATACAATTAAACTTGAGCTAAAGAAGATGAAGGCTGAAAGCCATCTCATGCATATTTTGGGGTAGGGCCAGAGAAGGCATCAAAGCAGACCAGGGCAGGAACAGAGGCCTCAACAGGGCTGGGAATTACTGGCCTGAGACTTGGGGTCCCAGCGTTGGCCCCCATCCTTCCTCCTCCTTTGGTCAAGCTGCTGGTCTCGCTAACCCTAACCCTGAGGGCTGGGACCCTCTCTGCCATTCCTCCCTCAGATCCTGCTATGTTGAAGCAAGCCTATGTACTTACAGGGTAGATGTCTGCAGGGTTTAGAGTGCTCCTTTCTTCTCTCCTGGCGACACAGCACACCACCCCCTCTCTTTCTCCTGGTTTTGCTGGTCTCTCCACATGGGATACATTCCACACAGCCCACTGCTGAGGAGAGTGGACTGTGGGGGTTTGTGGTCTGGGACTCTCTGTTGACCTCAGAAAAGAGCTGCCAGATAAAATACCGGACATTGAGTTGAATGTGAATTTCAGATCAACACAGAATCATTTTTTCATGCAAATATGTCTGCAAGTTCTATTTTTTTAAGTCTGTCCCGTGCAATATTTAGGACCTACTTACACTAAAAAGTTATGCGCTGTTTATTTGAAGTTCACATGGAACAGAGTGGCCTGTATTCTTGTTTGCTAAACCTGGTGGCCCTCCCAAAGCCCCTTGTGTTCTAAGCAGACATGGGCCCCACAACCAGGTTCTAAGCAGGGTCAGAGCCTGGCGGGGCTGGGTTCTCCCTGCAAAGCCCTGGTGAGGGCAAAGCCGAGGCCAGATCGTCCCTGGCTGCTTTCTCCTGAGTCCTGCTCTTTGTCCACTCTTCTGCCAAGGTACTCATGTTATCAGTCATGGTTCGAGACCACAGAGCTGTGTTTGCTCTTCTGTGGGCCTGGCGCACAGCAGGGGCCCACTACACACCAGCGGAGCTGATGGCGTGGGGAGGAGACTCACACCAGGCCTGGAGGCCACGCCTGGGCAGCGGAGTCACCCCTTTGACAACCATCAAATGACTGAGAAGCCAGCGGAAGCCACCAGGCAGCTCACATAATGATAGCTCTCTCCTTTTCTTATTCCAGACGGTTCGGATTCTTTAAAAAAATTGCTGTTGGGAAGCAGCAGAGGGTGCGGGAAACTCAGAAAGGGGCCGCAGATGGAAAACAGGAAAGGAGCGCCTCTAATTAAAAGCAGCCAGCTCCCAGATCCATCTGCAGTGCTGGGAATCCAGCTGAGAGGGGAGGCTGTTCCCTCGCCGGCTGGTGCTGCGGGCAGGCGGCCTGGACAGACCTACTCGGGGGCACGCGGGGCCGGCAAGAGGAGGGTCAGGGTTTTGTCAAGACCTCTGCACCCTCAGACCCCTACCAGTTCCCTCCTCCGGGCTCCAGGCTGGGTGTCAGACCACAGAGTACACACGAGCTTAGAGCCGCTCAGAGCCGTCTTCCGTTTCTTTCATCACAGACAAGAAAAGTCCCCTTTCAAGTTCTCCAAGAAATGCTCTCTGCTCCGGGAGTCTCCTGCAGACATCATCGCTGGAGTCTGCACTGCCAAGATCTTCATGCAATTTTATGTACACTAGAGCACAGCAGTGCTGTGCACCGGTCGGCAGCACGGTCTTTAAATCCCAGAGAAGGTTCAGCGAAGGTGGACAGTTGGCCCATGTTCACACAGCAAGCCCCACAGTCATGTCTTATGAGAGTGAAGTGCAATCGAGGCATTAGGGGAACAAAGGTGAAAAAGATCTCTTCCCTGGTAAAATCCCAAGGAAGGCAGAGACATCTGGATCCAACAGGAGTCCAGTGGGGAGGAACTGGAGAGCAGCGTGGGAGACTGGGAGAGGAGTAAGTCACACCAGGAGACAGGAGAGGGTCACTTTGCTGGGCGGGGGGGG
The DNA here is from genome assembly GCF_036321535.1 of Camelus dromedarius. Classification (NCBI taxonomy): domain Eukaryota; kingdom Metazoa; phylum Chordata; class Mammalia; order Artiodactyla; family Camelidae; genus Camelus; species Camelus dromedarius. The sequence goes on from NC_087443.1 coordinate 3,680,712, forward strand.
GGGGGGAGGGTGCACGAAGTGTGGTGAGACATCACACTAGGGTTCCGGGCGAAAATGGGATTTCTGGAGCTGAGGTTGCGGGTCCAGGTCATGGTTCTGAGATGTCGGGCAAATCGTGGTGGTCAGAGGACCAGCTGGCCTGTGGCACGCGGTATAGACGGAGAAACATGGGGTGCTTTAGCAGTCAGGAGAGCCGAGCCTAGTGTGGCCCCTGACTTTAACAACTTTTAGGCAGGTTATTTCTTATCTGAAACTGGGGGTGGGGGTGGGGCAGCTGGATTTGATGATTCCTAAGGTCTCTTTTAGCACTAATGTTCCAGGACTCGCTGCGAAGCCCTCGTCCCTGGCCCGCTGCTCCGGCTCCAGCTCTGCAGGCTCAGCGCCGTCCACGGAGACGATCATTCCGTGACTCAGCTGATGTCTACTGAGCACCTACTGTGTGCTGGGCTGCAGGGGTGTCCAAGCACTGTTGACAGAGCTGTCGAGCTGCAGAGAGCTGCTGGTCTCGGCGCCCTCGCCCCCCGCCCTGCTCCTGTCGCTTCTGCGCACCGGGCGAGCACAAAGGGAAGTCTAGGTCGTTTGCAGATGCGGAGCCTCGGCGAACTCTCGCTTTGATGTCAGCAAAGTTGCGTTCTGCAGCTCTGGTGCGCTCTGCCTCTCCTCTGGTCGTGGGAACGGACTTCTAACTCCACCAGCAGGACCCTACTGAAAAGATGCTTCCAGAGCATGTGGTCAGGGACCCAGGGCAACACCAGGAGGGCCCGGCTCCCCCATCAGACACTCACTGCTGGTGGGCGAGTGGAAGGACCTGGAGCCACTTCAAGGGGAGGGCTCGGGAAAACCTGTGGGCGTCAGGAGAGAGTAGGTGACACCAGCACCCCGATGCTGAAATTGCATGCAAGAGCCTCAAAGGGAAACGCAGAGCTTTAGGGAACGGCATCAGTTAGACTGAGGGCACAGGACGGAGGAGGGGGAGGCAGGGACACCCGTGGCAAAGAGAGGCTGTGCCCTCCAGGGGGCCTGAATCTCACCTCCTTATCTGGTGCATTGAAATGCTAGATCATAACTCAGCTCCTCATGGTTAGAAGAGACAGCTAGGGGACTGTGTCCCGCCAGCCTGGGCAGTTCGTCCCCACTGCTGTCCTAGCGTACCTGAGACTCACACCGCCTTTTATTCTCAGAAGCACACTTATTTGAACAATATATTGTCTGGTCATTCCTGAAGAGCTGAACTGAATGACGGTTTTGAAAGCTCAAGTGACTAGAACAGGGGAGACGAGGTTCTGAAAGAATCATGCCCCTTTTCTGGCCGCACTCAGTGCTGCAGTTTCTTTCCAAGAAGTGCAAAGTGCTTCTCTGTGAGGACAGTTTGTCGCCAGGATTTACCACTTCCCGATGCCAGGTTTACACTAAAGTTCTGGACCTGAGAGCAAAGATTTTTCAGACCCAAAGTAACCAAGGAGCACTTTTGGAAGTTTTTTAAATGTTCCTTCTCCAGCCATGGCCCCCTCCGCCCCTCCTTAAGCACCTATCCACTCCACTCCGTATCTGGTGGTCTTAGTGCTCTGCAGACCACAGTGTATTAGGGAGCGGCTGCACAGAGCTATCCCAGAATAACTGCATTCAAAGGGAGGTCAGGGGGCCCTCGGGAGGTGGCCTGATCTGGTGGAGAGGACATGGACCCTAGAGCTCCAGTCCTGCTATGTTGGCTGGATGACTGAAAGCCTAGGTTTCTCATCAGTCAAACGAGCATAAGGTTGGTGAGAGGACTAAACAAAGAAAAGAATGACTAATGGTAAAACTTAAGATATGGCGATAGGTTAGTTAGTGGTTGGAGCTCTCGGTGCGCCTGAGGCCTTCCTATGGCGCTGAAAGTCGCCTCTCTGTGCACGTCCCACCCTGCTGACAGGGCTGCCTCTGACTCTGTAAGTTAAGGGTGACTGAGCACAGACCCCGGGAACCCTGAAGTGCTGAGTCTGCCCATGTGCCATGGGAGTGGATTTCGGTCCTTTCTGCTTTCCCGTGTCCACAGAACGGAACCGGCCTGCAGACAGACATGCTGACATGCCTCTTGAGTGGAAGCACTTTGGGGGGTGCCCTCCCACGCCCTAGGGACACAGCAAGCGTCAAAACCTCTCCCTGCTCACCTGGAACTTACACTCTAGGAGAGACGTCAGTCAGGTCATGCAAGGTCAGCTTGTGACCCAGCAGGACCCTGGGGGGCCTTCCAGGGTCAGACGCCTCCCCCATGGCCTCTGCCGCAGCCCCTCTCTGAAGGGCCCAGATAATAGTATCTCGTGTATTTCCTAAGTTTTTCAGATGCTGAAAACCACTGCCAAAAGGAAGAAATTAACTACTTGATGATGGAGAGAATGTGGCCTCAGACCTTTGGGCACCCAGGGGGTGATAGGATTGACCGTCCTGTTACCTCCACGTCAACCAATCAGGACTGTGCACGAGCTGATCACGCACCCCTAGACCCCCTCCCTCACCTGCCTTTAAATATCCTTTGCTGACACACTTTGGGGAGTTCGGGGTTTTCTCGGGTATGAGCCACCCGTCCTCCTTGCTCAGCCCTACAGCAAACCTTTCTCTGCTCCAAACTCCAATGTTTCAGTTTGTTTGGCCTCACAGTGCGGTGGGCACACGAACTCGCCTTTGGTAACCAGGTGGCGCTGAGTGTGCGCAGAGGAGTGAAGCTGGGTTACAAGACTGGGAGACAGGGCTGCTATCTTAAATGGGATCTCTGGGGGAACCCCTCATAGCCGGTGACGTTCGGAACAGGCCGCTTGACCAGTTGTGGGAAGTACCTTCTCAGATGAAGGCTCCGAGGCGCAAGCTTAGCAACGTGTGAGGAGGAGTTGAGGTCAGATGTGCAGTGGGCGTGAGTGGTGGGGCCGGAGGCCAGGCAGCGGGGTGTCTCCTACGCTAGGGTGACGACTCTGGGGGATTTGGGGGGGTTTCTAGTTACGATGAGTAGCTTTCGGAAGTTTTGATCAGAGGAGTGATGTAATCCGACTGACATTTGCAATGGACCTCTCTACTGGTCAGAATGGCCACCATCAAAAAGTCCATGAACGATAACTGCTGGAGAGGGTGTGCAGGAAAGGGAACCCTCTTACGCTGCTGGTGGGAATGCAGTTTGGTGCAGCCACTGTGGAGAACAGTACAGAGATTCCTTAGAAACTGAAATCAGACTCACCCTAAGATCCTGCAGTTCCACTCCTGGGCATGTATCTGGAGAAATCTCTAATTCGAAAAGACACATGCACCCCAATGTTCACAGCAGCACTACTGACAATAGCCAAGACACAGAAGCGACCTAAATGTCCATCGACAGATGACTGGATAAAGAAGCTGTGATGTGTACATGCTAAGTTGGCTGTCTCTCCACTTGGTCCCCTCCACGCTGGTCCCAAGAAGCTCTCTACTTCCTCCTGGAACGGAGCCCTCATGTCCTCCTGCCTCCTGGCCGCAGGGGACTGGCAGAAAGGGCGCTGGCCTGCAGAGGTGAGGCCAGTCAGGACCGTGCTTCTGAGAGTCGGTACCCGGGAGGACCGTGTGGGCTGCGGAGCACAGCTCCGGAGATCTCAACCCTGCGTCGAGGCCAGACCAGAGCAGAGCAAAGGGCTCGTGTCCCCTCCGAGGGTTTCCAGGGTCAGGACAAGAGGTGGCATCCACACAGCCCAGGCCCAGTGAGTCAGGGAGTGTGTGTTTCTGTCAAATGTCTGTCCCAAAGAATTCTAAATGCAGGATGCGGCAGCTGATGCCTCTGAGCTGGTCTCCCTGACCCGTCCATCCTTCCCAAATCCGTTTCTTGGCTTTAAGCCTTGGGCGTGCAAAGCTTCCAGGCGTCTTGCTGCACGGGTGACATCGGGATGTCTTACCCCAACCCTCTGGAGTTTGCACTCGACCTGCCTTTCAGATCTGCACTCTCTCTGCTTCTGGTCCACAACTTTCTCCCTCAGAAGGACTTCTGCTTGCCGCCCGGTCCTGAGCGCTCCGCATCTTTCCCGACGCTTTACCTCTCAGCCAGGATACTTGATTTCCTTTATCCCTGTTATCGACAGTTGCCAAATCCTATTCTCAGAGGTGGATTTAGTGTGAGGCTAATAAAGTTTAACCTCAGGGCTCCTCATTGCACTGTCCCTCCCACGGACCATAAGGAGCATTTCACGTGGGCACACGTTTTGTAAAATTTGCAGAAGCAAGAGGAATCAGTTAAGACTTTAGTCTCTTTCCAAGTCAGCTTTGCCTCCACATGCTTCATGAGTTTCTTGTGGTGTTGAAGTGGCTTTGAGCCTTTCGGGGGCTCTGGCTAGAGGAAAATGATGTTCGGGAGATCCTGAATTTGGCCCGAGTCGGGCATGATGCAGTCTGCGGCCTCTCCAGGGTATACTAGATGATGCCTGCGCATTCTGGTGTGGAAGTGGCTTCCAGGAATACCCCTTCTGGCCCCTGGGCTGGCTCACATGGCGTCGTCACGGGAGGGTACAGTGCCTGGGGTCACACTGCACTGTGAAGAGATCCTGCGGCATCCGTGTCCAGCAGCAGGTCGGCTGGGAAGCAGGGGCAGAATTTGCCCTGCGCGGAGCCGGAATCTGTCCTGTGGAGAGTTCTCTCAGTTATCAGATGTGCAGAAGCACAAGGTGAAAATTCTGGGGTTTTTGTTTGTTTGTGTCTTTGTTTCGGAGGATGGGGTAATATGTTTATTTACTTGTTTATTTACTTTAAAGATAAAGAAGGAAAGAGATGGGGGGAAAGTCATTAGGCTTATTTATGTAATAATGGAGGGACTGGGGATTGAACCCAGGCCCTCGTGCATGCTGAGCATGTGCTCTACCCCTGAGCTAGACCCTCCTCCCTCCCCAAGGTGAAAATTCTGTTTTTGTTGACACCTAAGCGCAATGGACTATACCAAGTAATGCAGCAAATATAATTATAAATTCACAGAGCTGAGTTAGGGAGGCCGGGAAGACCTCAGGGAGCCTGTGGCTGATTGAGACACTCGTGGCTGGGAAGCCCTGCGAGGACTGCGGTTGTGTGGTGGGTGTGGGTGTGCGGCCCTCTGGCTTGGAATGCACCATCTGTTTTTTATATACATGTGTGTGTGTGCACACTAGTCTATATATATGCATAGGTTCGCCGTGTGTATCAATTAGGATGTGAGTACTTAACGTGTAGACAGTGAATTATGTTCCACTGCAGTGAAGGGATGCATTGGAGGAACAGGGGAACCGAGGGAAGCCTGATGGCGTGGTTGTCACAGAAGAGGCAGCATCTGGGATCCTCGGCTCAGTCCATTGCTGGGCAGGGTTTCCCTTCAGGTACCATTTTCTCTTCCCCAGGTGTCAGGCTGAGGCTTACAAATGAGGGCAAGGGGGAATCACTCTTGTCGTCGGCCGCACATGGCAGCCCTCCATCTGCCCCAGGAAGTTGTGGGGAGCAGCAGGGGTGGCATAACGGTGTGGGTTTGCTCTGTGAACGGGTCATGGCCCGGGGCACCCTGAAAGGAGCAAGGAGCACTCGATGGCAGGTCTGCTGACATGTTCTAGAGCAGCCCACCCACCTGGTGGGCTCACGTGGGTCAGGAAGCCACGGAAATGGGCGGGGCCATGGGGGCAGGGACACCGTCGCCCCTGGGCTCCAGAATCCCCAGATCTCTCCTCGTAGGTAGGGGAAGACTGGAACAATTTTAGCTTTTGAAAACCGTAAATTTGCCCAAGTGGTGGTTTGGCCGACAGGCTGGAAAATTCTTAGGGTTAAATTCAAATAAGAATAATAGCACTGGAACCATGAGCATAGTTTTCAGTTAAATTATGCTCCAAGGTCTCTGTGAAGTCAATCCAAAGCATAATTAATAGTTTTTATTTTTTTTACCTTGGAGGATAAGTTTTCATTGTAAGGAAGGACACACACACACACACACGAGTGCACACACAACACAGTGTGTATACACACATACATTTTCCATGAAGAGGGGAGGAGGATGATGAAAGACATCCCCAAGCTGGTGGTGAATGTTGAGTGAGGGGAGCTAGTGTCTGAACTGCAGGTGTGGGGAGCCTCTGAGCCGCCCGCACTGCTGTGCCCTGAGCCGGAGAACGGGCAGAGACCCCCAGCCCCACATGCCCGCTGCCCTCACCTTATAAGCCCAGCACATCTCCCTCCCCCGCCCTTGGAGCTGGAACATCGAGTTCCAGCCCAATAATGCACCACCCCCTTCTCTCTCACTGGTCCTCCCAGGCCCGCACCCTGGCTTCCTGCTGGTTTTAAAAAATAAGTCCTCAGCATTTACATGTGCTTCTCATTTGGAAGGAAGGAAGGGAAATGGGAGAGAAGCTGAGCAAGATCTGGGATGCTCACAGAAAAGGAACAGAGCTTCAAAAGAATGACATGGAGGAGGCAGGAAGAGAGAGGGCATTTGGGGGCGCTGAGCGGCTGGGACGTTGTAATCTCTGGGTGTCCTGGAGAGCTGCAGGTCCTGGAGAGTTTGCTTTTGGGGGTGACTGCCTTTCACAGGCAGCGGCCTCTCTCTATATTTCTCCGTCCAGCCCTGGGCACAGAATTGGCCACGGTTGTGTTTCTTTTTTAATAACCATTTTTTAAACATTGAAGTATAGTTAATCTGTGATGTTGTGTTAGTTTCAGGTGTACAGCAAAGTGATTCAGTCATATGTATGTGCATATACATGTAATTTTTCAGATGCTTTTCCATTATAAGTTATTGCAAGATATTGAATATGTTCCCTGTGCTGTACAGTAGGTCCTTCGTGGCTGTGTTTCCGATGACACTAGTGCATGCAGCTCTGGACAGGACTCAGGGAGCAGGACACGGGGGCCGAGTGACCGGGAGCAGGCTCTCCCTGGGCCTGGGATCCCTAACCTGAGCCTGGACAGCCTTCTTCTCTTAGCTCTAGCTCTGTCCTTCATGAGCTTCTGTTCCTCAGCCTCGGGAGGTGAGAACCCAGGTGTGTGGGTCACCCCTGCCCCCCCACCTGCCTGACTCCCCAGCCACACAAGCAGGAGCGGGAACCTGGTGATGGGGAGAGTCCCCGCAGGGGAACGTGGAATCGCGTTTCCATGTGCTCTTGGGAACATGGTTTACAAAATGCTTATGTCCCTGCTGTTGGGGTGTTCCCAGATCAGCTGGAAAGGTCTGGAAGCTCCATCCTTGGTCAGAAAGAACCATCTTATGAGTCCAGAGGATGATCCAAAGACACAAACAAAACCACCACCGTCCCTCCTTCCAGAGTTCTTCCCCTCAAGTCACCTGGGGTCTGCCTGGACCCTCCCCAGCTGGGCGCCTGGAGCCCCTCACCTGTCTACCTCCCAGGGTCTCAGCCTCTTTCTGCTCCTTCTCCTGGGTCATCCCAGTCTCCAGAGACTGGCCAAGCCCCAGGGTGGTCGTCTTTGTGACACGGAACTCCTGCCACCAATGATGAGGCTGACAAGTTGTGGGGACAGGGGCTGAGGGTCCGCCTGTCTCCCCAGGATGCAGCCAGGATGAGCGAGAGTTTTACCATCCCGCCCAGAAGGACTCTTTTCAGGGATGCCGACGGCGACTTCAGCGGCAGCTCCCTGCGGGGTTAAACTGCTTCATCGCCCTGCCCAGCAGCACTGGAGGAAGATGGAGCCTCGGGGGTGACCCTCCAATTCAAAATCTAAAATTATTTTAGAAGCTAGGTCAAATGTGCTACCTGTTTACTGCATGTGTGTTCCGTCAGCAGCCACACCACGTTTAGCGCCCAGATTCGTTAGTTACAAAAGGAAGGTGGTTACGGTTAATCTCCCCATCGGTGGTCACACACTGCAGAGGTGACTGGAAGACTCTGGGGAGCAAAACATTGCCATTATGGTCCACCGCCAAGAGAAGGGAAGGAAAATGTAAAGGGAGGAGAGAAGGACAAAGTCACCCACATTTTCTGGTCACCTGCTGTGTGCTAGTGGGTCTCACCTTCGTACCCTATTTAATTCATGCAGCCACTCTGGGGCTTGGTGGGGGGCACTCTGCTCACTTCACAAACCAAACGAGGAAATAGTTGCAGAAGGGCACGTGTCTCAAGGTGACCCGGTAGAGCCATGTCCTTCAGGACTAACAAAGGAGAGGAGGGAAGGAGACGCGCAGAAAAGATGGGAGGGGGCGGAAGCGCTGGCTGGAAGCCTTTCAGGGCGGCAGTCCCGCTCCAACCTGAGGGCCGCCAGGCGTCAGCCCCACCGGGAGGGTGCGGGCGGCCGGGGATGCGGGGTGCTCTGAGGTTCCGAGCCCGCACCACGGCAGCAGCTTCCGCTTGCGGCGCGCTCCCGGCGCTCTCTGTGCTCCCGATGCTTCCGGCGCCCTCAGAGCTCTCGATTCTCCCGGAGCTCCCGCTGCTCTCAATGCTCCCGGCGCTCTCGGTGCTCTCGGCGCGCTCGCGGTGCTCCCGGCGCTCCCGGTGCTCCCGGCTCGCTCCTGCTGCTCTCGGCGCTCCCGCTGCTCTGAGTGCTCCCGATGCTTCCGGCGCTCTCAGAGCTCTCGGTGCTCCCGGCGCGCTCACAGTGCTCCCGGCACTGTTTGTGCTCCCGGTGGTCGCTGCGCCGTCCGGGCGCCCTCCGCCACGGCAGCGCTGCTCGGCCACTTGGGTCTAGGACTGAACGCAGGAAAGACTTAGAACCTTCCAGAAAACGATACTTTCGTGACAAAATACAAAGGAGAGCGTAAGAAGAAAAGCTCCGGAATCAGACCCACTCGGGCCTGGCCCCGCTGCTGACCGCGCGACCCCGCGCGGGCGGCTCGGGCCCCCCCCCCCCCAAGCTCCCGTCTCCTAGGTGGTCCGACCGTATCCCCGGGGGGGGGGGGGGCTGCGTGAGGGGCGGGGCGGCGGTGCCGCCGAACGCCCGGCCGCCAGCCTGCCGGCTGGGAAGGGCTCCATGTCCGTGGGGTTTTCTTATTTTTAGTATGTCCCAGTTAAACGGCCTTCATGTAAGAAGCGTCACATCGATAAAAATTGCTAGAGATGCAGCCCTGGTGGGGGATTATTTGGTCAAACGTGCCAAGATCTGCGGAGGTGGGTGTGAGGCCGGTCTCCATATAAAACATGCGGGGGGTGGGGGTAAGAGCCAGTTTGGGGGAACCAGCGGGTCTGGCCCCAAAACGAAGCCGTACTTAAGTGGCACCGTCGGCGAATGCGGGGGCACGAATAGACGTGAGGCCGCCGCGCTTGGAGCCTGCTCTGCCTGCAAACGAGCGCTTTGCTCCCTGCCCAGGAGGAGCATTTGCTTTGGCTCTCAAAGTCTTCGGGGGCTTCACAAAGGTCTAGAAGGAGTAATGCCTTACACAGACACTCCTGGAGATCTCCGTACTAAATGAGGTTAGCCAGGAAGAGAAAGATAAATGCCACACGGTATCACTCATATGTGGAATCTAAAAAAGAAAAGAAAAGAAGGACAAAAATGAACTTATTTACAAAACAGAGAGAGACTCACAGGCCTAGAAAACAAACTGAAGGTTATCACGGGGTGGGGGGTAAGGGGAGGAGGGAGAGATAAATTGGGAGTTCAGGATTTGTAGAAACTGACTACTATATATAAAATAGATGAACACAAGATCCTACTGTACAGCACAGGGAACTATATTCAATACCTTGTAATGACCTATAATAGAAAAGAATATGAAAAGGAATGTAGGGACGTGTACGTATAACTGAATGTATACATGTATGCTGTACACCAGAAATTAACACAACATTGTAAATCAATTATACTTCAACAAAAAGAAAAAAAAAGAAAAAGGGGGGCAGCATAACTCAGTGGTAGAGCGTGTGCTTAGCACGCAGTACTTCTGTTGAAAAAACAAAAATCTAACTATCTCCCTTCCAAAACAAACAAACAAAAGAAAAAAAGAAAAAAAAAAGAGTAATGCCTTAAGCCTTGTCCCCTCCATCAGAGAGCTGACATGTAGCTGTCCCCCCGCCCCCACACCGTCCTGCGCAGCACTTCACACAGCAGTTTGGGGGCAGCAAGGGCTGCAGAGAGGGTCGGCTCAATGTGAGCCAACAGGGTCATGGATCCTGCCCATCTGATATCTCTTCCCTGAGTTAGACCAGGCGTGAGGGTCTCTCCAGCCACCCGCACCCCCAGCCCTCACCGTGTTCCTGCTGTTGTTTCCTGTTCCGACACAGAGACATCATTTTCTGCTCAGTGGCTTTCAGGTGGAGAGAGCAAGGGTGCGTGGTGTGAAGGATGTGCAAACGGAGGGCCCGAAGTTGTGGGTCACGTTTTGTGGTTCATTTGTCCCACATATATAAACAGCGAGCCAATGTTTATAAACAGGAACTCATGGCCTCGGTGATGAAAGCCTCGGCCCCTCGCCCACTCTGATCGCCTGCACACACTCACACTGCTGTTCTGCTCTCTCACACGCAGCTGCACGGGGCGCAGGGCTGGGAAGGGCGTTGAGCATCATGGATCAGGCTTGTCTTCCCATCCCCACCAGGCTTTCTCTTACTCAGACTCGTCTACCTGGATAACATGCTCGAGAAGCCAATGGTGCAGCCCAACGTTTAGGCAGAAAATCCCGTGGGAAGCGTGGGAAAAGGATGGTGTCTGGAAGAAAGGGATGGATGGCCCCGGAGGTGGGGCCGGGGCAGTCCTTCCTGATTGCAGACGCCCTTCTGCACCCTGGTCATGAGTCCCCACAGGGGAGAGCGGTGGTGTCTGGGCTGTTCCCCATGGACCGTGTCAACATTGAGTTGCGGGAAGCCAAGTGGGTTTTATTTAGGACTTTTATTTCTGCTCTACAGAGAGAGACACTATGCTGTGTCTTTCCTGCCTTCTCCTCCTGGTGCCCTTAGCTTTCCTTCCTTTCCCTGTCTTTCCCCCCTTTCTTTGCAGAAAGACAATCTTCTGGGCCAAAAAATTCATGGTATTGACACCCCCGCTCCAGCAGGCTCCTTTCCAGAGCAGGACCCCTGACCTAGAGCCAGCGACTCTGAAGCTGTGTCCGCGTTCCTGAGTGGGCTGTGTGCATTTTGTGGGGGAAAGGTTCACTGCTTTCTTTTTTCTTCCATAGGGAAACGCTTTCTTTCACAAGGTAGCACATTTTTGTAAAATAGATAAAATATGATACCTTCCAAATTATTTTTTGGAAGTATATGTGAATTTTTGCATCTATGTTCATCAGGGATATTGGCCTATAATTTTCTTTTTTGTAACGTCCTTGGTTTTAGAATGAGAGTAATTCTGGCCTCACAGAACGAGTCTGAAAGCATCAAGCCTCTTCTATATTTTGGAATAGTTTGAGAAGGACAGGTATTAACTCTTCGTTAAATGTTTGGTAGAACTCTCCTGTGAAGACTTCTGGTCCTGGACTTTTGTTTTTTGGGGGATTTTTTTAAGTTACTGATTTCATTTTATTGCTAGTAATGAGTCTTTCAGATTTTTTATTTTTTCCTGATTCAGTCTTAAAAGATTGTGTTTCTAGGCATAAATCCATTTTTCCCCTAGATTTCCCAATCTGTTGACACATAATTGTTCGTAGTAGACTTTTATGACTGTTTGTATTTCTGCGGTATTGGCTGTAACTTCTTTTTCATTTCTGATTGTATTATTTGGGCCCTCTCTCTTTTTTTCTCGATGAGACTAGGGAAAGGTTTATCAATTTTGTTTATATTTTCAAAGGAAAAGCACTTCATTTCATTGATCTCTTCTATTTCTCTAGTCTCTATTTTATTGGTTTCAGCTCTGATCTCTATTATCTCCCTGCATCTACTCCCTTTGGCCTTTGTTTCTTCTTTTTTCCTAGTTCCTTTAGGTGCAAAGTTAGATTATTTGGTATTTTTCTTATTTCTTGAGGTAGGCCTGGATCACTATGAATTTCCCTCATAGAACTGTTTTTGCTGTGTCCCATAAATTTTGGAAAATTAAGTTTCCATTTTCATTTGTCTCAGTGTACTTTTAAATGTCCACTTTGATTTCTTCATTGAACCATTGGTTGTTTAGTAGCATGTTGTTTCAATCTCCAAGTGTTTGTGTTTTTTTCCATTTTTTTTTTTTCCTGTAGTTGATTTCTGGTTTCATACCATTTTGGTTGGAAAAGATGCTCAATATAATTTCCATCTTTTTAAACTCACTGAGATTGGTCTTATGGCTTATCATGTGGTCTGTCACTGAAAAATGTTATATCTGCATTTGAAAAGAATGCATATTCTACAGTTTGGGGATGGAGTGTTCTGTATATATTTATTAAGTGTACCCTGTCTGATGTGTCATTTAAGGCCGATGTTTCCTTATTGATTTTCTGTCTGGATGGTCTGTCCATGGATGTAAGTGGCATATTAAAGTCCCCTACTATAATTGCAGTCTCTCTCTCCCTGTATGGATGTTGAGATTGTCTTTATGTATTTAGGTGCTCCTATGTTGGATGCATAAGAATTTACAAATGTTGTATGTTCTTCTTGGATTGACCCCCTGACCACTATGTGATGCCTTTTTTTTTGCCTTTGTCGCGGTCTTTGCCTTGGAATCCATTTTGTCCGATATAAGTATTGCTCTGTTAGCTTTCACTTTGCTTTCATTAACGTGGAATCTCTTCCTCCATTCCTTCACTTTCAGTCTGTGTGTGTCTTTAGATCTGAAGTGAGTCTCTTACAGGCAGCATGTAGGTGGGTCCTGTTTCTTTAATCCATTCATCAACCCTGTCTTTTTGACTGAGATGTTTTGTTCATTTACATCCAGAGGGATTATTGACAGTTATGTATAAGTTACTGCCATTTTGTTAATTGTGTTTTGGTTGTTTTTATAGTTTTCTGTTCCTTCCTTCTTTTTGTCTCTTTGCTTGTGGTTTGATGATTTTCTTTAGTGTTATGGTTGGGTTCCTTTCTCTTGATTTTTTTGTGTGTCTATTGAAAGTTTTTGGTCTGTGGTTACTGTGAGGTTTGTATCTATCTGTCTGTGTGTATGCTGATATATAGATCAGCATTTTGCTCTAAGCTGATTGTTGCTTAAGTTTGAACACATTGTAAAATGCCTTAATTTTTGCTCCCTCCACCCATGTTTTATGTTTTTGGTATATTTCACATCTTTTTACTTTGTGTACCCCTTAAATACTTATTGTAGTTATAGCTGACTTTATGACTTTGGTCTTCTAACCTTCATGCTAGCTTAAAAAGTGGCAGATCCACTGCTTTTACCATATATTTGCCTTTACCATTGAGATTTTAAATATATATATATATATTTTTTTCTTATTTCTATCTATGACTTTTCTTCCTACTTAAAAAAGATCCTTAATATTTCTAGTAAGGCTAGTTTAGTGGTGATGAACTATTTTAGCTTTTGCTTGCCTGGGAACCTTTCTATCCCTCTTTCAATTCTCAGTGATAATCTTGCTCAGTAGCGTATTCTTGGTTGTAAGGTTTTTCCTTTCAGTGTTTTAAATATATAATGTCACTCCTTTCTGGCCTTTCAGCAAAATTTCTGCTGAAAAATCAGCTGGCATGTGACTAGTTGTTTTTCTCTTTCTGTCTTTAAAATTCTCTAACTTTTGCCATTTTAATTACGATATGTCTTGCTGTGAATCTCTGTGTGTTCATGTTGTTTGGGATTCTTCATGCTTCCTGGAGCTGGGTAGACATTTCCTTCTTCCGGTTAGGGAAGTTTTCAGCCATTATTTCTTCAAATAAGTTTTCTGCTTCTTTTGCTCTCTCTCCCCCTTTGGGGACCCCGATAATGTGAATGTTAGTATGCTTTGTGTTGTTTCAGACAGCCCTTAAAAATTTCTTCATTAAACAAAAAAAATCTCTCTTTTTAAAAAAAAATTTTTTGCTGCTCTGATTGGTTGATTTCCACTATTCTGTTTTCCAGATCGCTTATGCATTTTTCTGTATTATTGAATCTGCTGTTGACTCCCTCTAGTGTGTTTTTCATTTCAGTTGTCATATTCAGCTCTGGTTCTTTCTTATATTTTCTAACTCTTTGTGGAAGTTCTCACTGTGTTCCTCCATTCTTCTCCTGAGTTCAGTGAGCATTTTTATGACCATTATTTTGAAGTCTTTATTAGGTAAATTGTTTATCTCCATTTCATTAGGGTGCTTTTTTCCTGGGGTTTATCTTGTTTCTTTCATTTGAATGATTTTCCTCTGTCTCCCCATTTTGTGTGACTTTGTTTATTTCTATGAATTAGGTGAAACAGTTACCTCTCCTGGTCTTGAAAGCATGGCCTTTGTATAGGACTGTCCCCTGTGTAGACTGTGAGTACCAGTGGCTTTGGCAGGCCGGCTGGGGTTGGAGAAGGGACAGGTTGGGACCAGGGCTGCCTCGGCAGGAGCAGCTGGAGCTGGTGCGGGCATGGGCTGGGGGGCTCCGGGAGTTCACTGGGCCAGGCTGGCTGGGCTGGCATTGCTTTTATTTGAATGTCAAAGGGGTTCTGGACTCAACAGACATTAGGGGCCATTGCCCGGTGTCATCCTTGACACCCTCTCTCTTTTCCTCCCCCAGATAACCCATCCCAAAGTTCTTTCTCTGCAGGGCCCCTCAGCCCTGGCCTGCCTCCTTCCTTGTCCAGGGGACGCTGCTTCCTCCTCTCTGACCTGGAGATGTCCTGCCATTTCCCCTTCCCTCCACCTCTCTTGCATCTGCAGTCCATTCTGCTCATTACTGCTGGGATGCTAGTCTTCAAATGCCCCAGGTTTGTGCCAGTTTCTCAGTCTCCATCTCCTGACCATGATCTTTCAGGGAACACCCTCTCTCACCAGTAATCCCAGCCTATTCTCTGCTCCTCTCCCAAACTTCTTATTGAAGAGGAAAGACCAAACTGCCCTGGATTTTAATCCTGGTTCTGCCGCTGAAGAGCTATGTGGCTTTTGAAAAATTATTTAACCTCTCTGAGCCTTGAGTTCATCCTTGGAAAAAGGATAACATGTCTCCATCACTGGGTTTTTGTATGAAGATCAATTGAGTGGTCTGTGTAATTAACCCCACTGGTCACTACATGACTTCATCAGTGTTTTCCTCTTTCCCTCCCTTCCCCACCCTTGCTGCCCAGTGCTGTGCTTTGCAGAGTGGCCTCTCTGTAAATGATGATTTTCTCCAATCCAATCAGAGTCACCTCTGAGGTCTGAGGTCTGCAGCTCGTGGATTTTGGGTGAGTGTTGAGTGGTAAACTCAGAAAGCATAGGGAAATGAGGGGAGGGAAGTATTTAAGAAGCAGGGCGGGCCTGCAAGTCATTTAGGAGAGGTGCTCTGGGGACAGGTTCCCAGTTTCAGTGTCCTGAGCATCTGCTGAGGTGATCCAGCAGACTCCGTCTGGACCGCAGACAGAAGCCCCAAGGAAGGTCTAGAAAGCAGGAAGTTGTGCCTTCATGTGAACATCCAGGCCAGTGAGCAGCCTTTTGTCACCGGGTCGTGTAGGGGCAGAACCGTCCCAGACTGCGTCTAGACTGTGTGCAGGTAAATGACCAGAAGAGGCGCCCTCCTGATCTCCTTACTCACCCGATGTCCCCTTACTTTCCTCCCACGTGGCATTTTTATTCCTGGTTTGAGACCAGAAATAGATATTGTGTTTGCCAGTCAATTTGTGAAAATAACAGAACCGTTATCCCCCGCAGAGTAACTTCTTAAAACACAAGTCAATTTTTTTTCCCCCTGTAAATTGTCTGTTGACAACTTGTCTCGTGTCTGTAAAGGGCTTTGAGCTCCTCGGAAAAAAAGTGTTACCGAGACACAAGGGATTATCGTTTTTGTATCATTATTTCATAACACAGGACCCCTTTAAAAGGGCAGTTAAGTATAGAAAGCAGTTATTTTGTTTGGGTTACATCTGGGTCTTCTGATAGCAAGGTGTCACATCCAGAAGACCCAGTCACGGGGGGAAATGAAAAGGATTATGTATTTGTATGCCTCCTGTCAACTGCGGGCTTTACAGCCTTTGTGAACATTAATTCATCAATCCCCTGGGGTTATAAAGAGATGAACACTATGGTCCGCAGTGTTAAGGACAGGAAGACGTTGGCAGACCTCAAGTTACCAGGATAAAGGACCCGAACCTGTGAGACTCATTTGAAACGCCCTTTGGGATGTGCTGGAAGTTCTCTTTCTGGTCACACCACAGGACCAGTGGAAGCTGATGTATTTGCTGGCCAGTAGCTACTGAGGGGCAGGAGGGATGTTGTCCCTTCCGACCTCTTCTCTGAGAAGGGCTTCCTTCCACACCCTCCTCCAAACGCACTGACAGCCCTTGGTGCTGCTAGCCCCTGAGGAGGCACCAAATGGCCGGGTTAATTACATCACACGGCAACGTGCCGGAACTAAACGAGATAACAACTGGCCACCTAACCCAGCGGGTACCATCTTGCAGGTTGTGAGGAAGCTCATGTCTCTCAAGGTTGGGTCTGGAGTTATTGGGCAGTCTTGGGTTTTTGTCTGGACACAATCCTGCTCACGCAGTCCTGCTGGGATCTGTGACGAGTGGACCACCACGTTCATCCATTCATTTGCAGCAATATGGCGAGGAGATGTGGTGGCTGGGAAGGCTATGGGTTTGGGAGTCCTGTGGACCTTGGTTTAAACCCTAAGTCTCCTCTTACTAGCTCGTGATTTGAGGCAAAGTATTTTCTAAGCCTGTTTCCTCATCAGCAGGATGGGACCAGTAATATCTTCCCTGTAGGGTTGCTGTGAAAATTATCGCTAATACATGTATAGCACCGGCTGTAGCGGGGAAGCTGGCTGTCCAGTGATGTCATGTTGGGAGCTTGAAACTGGCTCTGGCGAGAGTGTTTCCTCCATGGAAATCAGCAAATGCGCCAAAGCAGGGCTTTTTTTCTTTCCTCCAGGAGCCTGTTTTTCAGCACACCGTCGCATATTAGGCATTCAATAAATGTAGCTATTATTAGAAAGCGGCGGTAAAACCCATGTGGATTTAAGATGCAGAAGGAGAATACATCCATTATAAGGAACACAGAACCACTGCTTGTTTTACAAGAAAAGTGATCTCGCATCTGCCCCTAATTGATCACGTGAAAGATGAATGTGTGGCCTCTTTGGGCACCTGGAGCTTGTCACTGAGATCTATTGCTTTTACTTACTGAACTTGGAAGCATATTTGGTGTGGCTTCTAGTACCTCTAGTAACTGTCTGGCTCATAAGGATGCACTAGCTAAAACCCAAACGGGCAGGAAAAAAGGAGTTTTGGAAAGAGTTTTCACTGTGTCCAAGCTGGAGAAACAGCTTGTCTATCTACAAACATCCAGCCTTGTGTTTGATTCTACAATGGCCCCAAGAAACATGCAAAATGATTCTTGACTTCAGGAAGCCCCCCTTTTTTATACCTACTTCACCATATTTGAAGTAGCTATAAAAAAGGACTGAATTCTGCAGACACATTATGAACCGCAACATGCTTCCACACAGGAGAAATTCAGACAAAGAGAAATAAAGTCCTTTTTTTTTTCAGGTTATAGAAGGAGGTTTTAGGTTACTAGTAAGAAGCAAAGCTGGGATTCAAACTCACACTGTAGATCCCAGAGTCTTTCCAGAAATAATTAGGGAATAAGTGATGGCATTATATGCCGAGATAAAAATGGACCCAATTATATATAGATAATTAGAGAATGGACAGATTATAATAAGAAGCCAATTATGTGGTCATGGACAACAAACAAAAAAAGATCAGAACAAATTGAAAGGAGTCAGGGATCACAGGAGTTAACTGCTGATGGGAAAAGCCTATGGAAAAATGGGACTTTTATGAAAATGAATATATATATATATATATATATATATGTTTGTGCATGACTGGGACATTGTACTGTACACCAGAAATCGACACATTGTAGCTGACTATATGTCAATTAAAAAAAAGGAAAAGAAAAAATAAGGCTATTAATAAAGCTTTAAAAAATGGGATTTGAGGAAGTTGTCAGATGGTTACACATTTTTGTGATATTTTGCTAAACAATGAACACAACCATGTCTACGTATGTTTGCCCCAAAGGCAGTAAACCCTCTGATAGGACTGCCATGACCAAGATGGAAGGGGTGAGCCAGGCAGAAGAGGGTGCAGACCAGTGATGGAGAAGTCCTCTCCTCTGCTTGGACAACCCGAAAACATTGGGGAGAAGTCAGTCAAACCAGCATTTTGGTGTTACGAGTCCAGCTGTTTTTCTTGTCATACAAGCCTTTCTTTGGGAAAGGAGAAGGCTTTTCTCCTTCCTCACCTTCCGTCTTGGTCTTTTTATTTTTTATTTTTTTACCATTGGGGGGCTTTTCTGATAGTAGCCAGCCCAAACACAGCTCAGTAATACATACTGGAGCAAGGATGGCAAAGCCACGGGCTGGCTGCAGGGAACCACACTTCATTTCATACATCCTTTACTGCTGGGCTTGGTAGCAATCCCACAAAGCTAGGAAAGATTTAGAAAGTTCAGCAGGGAGGGGAAAACTCCAACAGCATCACCAGCTCCATCTCCACTACCCTGTAGGGTTTACTGATGCACAGCAAGAGGCAATTAATGATGGTACCCGCAACTATTCTGATTGATGCAAGTAAGGACAAAAGGATGCTAAATGGTGTGGCAATAGCATTTTGTATTTGTCACGGACTTTCTTAGAAATGGAGTGATCTCTCGCTGTGAGCCAGATCTGGGTTTTCTAGAGCCCAGATTGGAATGGAAAGCCAGGATCATGCACATGGGCTGTGGATGCCCAAGGTGGCCTTTGAGATGACTTGGGGTCCCCATGGCAGGAAAGCCGTGGAAACTTACCAGCCAGCTTTCACAGTCACTCTCCATCCCTGAGCTACGATCAGGCCGGCAAGGAGGAGATGAGGGACCCTGTCTGCAGCCAGAGGAAGAGGACACGGGAGACGCAGAGGCGGGGAGGGCAGCACCTGCTTCTCACTGGTCAGCAGAGCTGGAGAGTCCCTGGGCATCTCTGCCGTCCATTCCTGCCCTCAGAACACACAGGTCCTCTGAAGGTCCTTCATTTCCCCCAGCTCCACTCCCTGCCCTGCCTTCAGTGTCATGAGTCCACGAGGGTGACCCAGAAGTCACATCCGTGTTGTCTGCATCCCAGAGTCTTCTCTGCAGGCCTCTAATCCTTGGTAGGATGGTTTCCTGGCAACCTGGCTGCCTCAGCCCTGCGCCGGCCAGCGCAGAGGTCTGAGGTCTGCAAATCAGAGGTGGAGGGGGGGCACATGGAGGAGTTCCTCTCCACCCACCCACCTTAACCTCCTCACTTCGAGGCTGGAGGCCTCAGGGACAGGCCAACGCCCTCCGAGTGTTACTGGGATGGAATATGGGTTTCTTGTCCCAAAGAGGACGTGGTCCCAGGGCGGGTGGTGAGGGCCGTGTGCTGGACCAGATCATGCACTTCTTCCGGCCCACAGCACAGCCTCTCGGTTCGGGGGTTGCTTTGGGGCAGATTCCAGTGGTCTGCCCCCCTGGAATCCACCGTGGGTTCCTGCCCTTGCCCCACCTCTCAGAAAAGGCCTCCAAGCAGCCACCAGGCCCGCTGGGAGCCCCCAGGACCCTCATTTCAGGAAGGCCTCCTTTGCCTCTTTCTCCCGGGGGCCTCCGAGGCTGCCAGGAAGTCTCTGAGCAAAATCCTGTCGTTTGCATCTTGCAGACGCTTGGCAGTTACAACGAAATCCAAGGAAACCACTTCCCCTACTCGTCCTGAGAATTCAGCTGCAAACGGCCCTTTCTCTCCCCGCCCACCCCGACCCGGCCTCTTCCAGCCATTCCCCGAGGAACCGAATGCACACCGCGGGAGGTCTCAGCCAAAGGTTTCCCTTTGGAAGATGTGAATTTGGAACCTATGTGATCCTCTAACAAGTTACTTCAGACCTCAGTTTCTCCGCCGTAAACTGGGGATATTCTGCCGTCTGTCTGGTGATGTGCTGGTCAACACTGAACGGTTCGCTATCCCCAAACCAACCAACCAAACGCAAAGAAACTTCCGTGAGGTTATCGGATGCTTTAACTGGGTAACGCCGAGATGGTGTTTTGCGGTGTTTGGTACGGTGCCTGGCACACAGTAGGTGCACTTACACGGAGTTGCGGCTCACACCAGCCAGGACTCTCAGCTTCCGGCCCCTTGCCCTGCAGAAGGCAGCCAGTGGATCCCTTCCTCTGCAGGAAGCAAGCTGCAAGTGATCTTTCAATAAAATGAGGCTCTCTTTCCCGGCTTCTGATCAATTGCTCTGAGCATCTTCTTGGAAGTAACCCAGGGCCATTGAGGATGCCTCAGGGTGGTGCTGGAAAAGGGACCGTTCTCGGCATCTCCCTCCCCGCCAACGGGACGACCGAGGACTCTCTGCCTTGATCACCACGCTAAGTTGCCTTGGCTCTCGCACCAGTGTGTATAACACCAACCACCACCCCTCCTTTACTTTCAGCAAGTTCCTGATTCTTTTTTTTTTCCCTGAACAACAGCTACGCGGCTGGCCACATCCAACAAAGGAACAAAGAAAATCACATTGTTCAAAGCAAACAACTCCAGTATCAGTCAGAACAAATATACCATCACACTCCCAGACCTCAATCTCCAAACCTAGCCGGACAAAGCAGAGTGAAAAAGGCTCAAGGCTGTGAGGCAGCAAAACACACCTTTATCTGCTTCCAAAAGGCCTTTATCAACTGCAGTTTTATGTGGGTTTTCTTCCCCTCTGACTGTTACTAATATCCTTTTAGAAACGGGAAAATAGCATGTCTTTCCTTACTGATGGGTTCTGTTCCAGGTGACTTTGATTGATTTATTTTTTCCTTGCCACCCCCTGCCTTTAGAGGAGGACAGGAAGATTTTCTTCTGTTTCTCTGTTGGCTTTTTAAGGTCCCTATCATGAGACTATTATTTTACCTTTTAAAACTCAGTCTCCCCATCTGTTGGACCAGATGACCATTTGAGATTCTTTGACCCTTAGGTGTCCCACGAGTCTGTGAGCCATCTCCCCTTTCCTAGCCTCCTGCCCCCAGGCGGCAGGGCTGCTTGGCAGGAGGGTTGACCATGTGGATATCCACACGCGCAGTTTGCTACCCGCGGACAAGCGCACCAACAGACAGTTCACAGCTCTCTTGGTGCTGGGCACTCAGGGAAACTTCCAGAGAACTGCTCCTGCAGGTCACTGGGCTGTCTGTGGGGTGAGGAACACATGGGACGCAGCCACCCTACAAAGGTGGACAGTTGGAGGGGATGCGCGTCCCAAGTCGCAGAGGTTGGAATGGAAAGTAAACCAGACCGACCCTCCGCCAGCCCTGAATACATGATGCCACCTCTTGTGTGCGTTAAAAAAAGAGAACCCCCCTTTAGAAGAGTAACTGGTGATGTGGCAGGCGCCTAGTGAGGAGCTGTTTGCAGATGCCCTGGAGGCTGCTAACCAGGTACCACGGGGGAGTATCACGGACACCCAAGGAAGGAGTCACTGTGGGAACCTGACACAGAGAGAGAACCCTGCCTGGAGGGACGGAGGGGGCGGGTCCTTAAAGCCCCCGGTGCAGAGGAGCTGAGTCTTGGGACAGGAACAGGATTCCCCCGAGTGCAGGAGGGCGGGGGGGGGGGGGGGGGGAAGGATCAGGGACACCCAGTGTCCCCAAAGCCGTGTGGACGTGGCTGTGGGCTGGCGTCTGCCCCCACTCCCTGGACAGAGGCTGAAAGAACTCATTCTTCTGAACTCATCTCTTTATCAAAAAATTATTTAAGTCCATGATGAGGGCTGTGGTCAACACAAAAGGAGCATGAGATGCCCCCTCCTGGTGCACCCTTCCTCCAGTTTAGCATCCTCAAAGGTCTTCCTGCATTCCTGCTTTAAAGACCACCATGCGTGATGGAGAGCGCCCCCTGCCCTAGAACCCTCAACACAATTACTGTTTGTAAAATTC
The DNA here is from genome assembly GCF_036321535.1 of Camelus dromedarius. NCBI lineage: Eukaryota > Metazoa > Chordata > Mammalia > Artiodactyla > Camelidae > Camelus > Camelus dromedarius. The sequence continues at coordinate 3,702,563 of NC_087443.1, forward strand.
GGCTTTACTCTTAATCCTTACTTGGTATATCTCTTCCACGGTTGTCTTGGACTGTTTTTTACATTTCAGAGTCGTATTTAGTTCTCAATTCATTTGTTTATCTACCTATCGACCTATCTATCTATTTATTTAATTGAAGTCTAGTCGGTTTACAGTGTTGTGTTAATTTCTAGTGTACAGCATAGCAATTCAGTTATACATGTATATATTCTTTTGCATATTATTTTTCATTATAGGTTATTACAAGATACTGACTAGAGTTCCCTGTGCTGTACAGTAGGACCTTGTTGTTTATCTATTTTATATACAGTAGTGTGTATCTGCAAATCTTGAAATCCCATTTTATCTCTCCACTTACCCCTTCCCTCCCTGGGAACCATAAGTTTGTTTTCTATGTCAGTGAGTCTGTTTCTGTTTTGCAAATAAGTTCACTTATGTCATTTTTTAAAAGATTCCACATGTAAGTGATATCATATGATACTTGTCTTTCTCTGTCTGACTTACTTCATTCTGTATGATAATCTCCAGGTCCATCCACGTTGCTGCAAATGTCATTATTTTATTCTTTTTTAAAGGCTGCATAGTATTCCATTGTATATATGTACCACATCTTCTTTAGCCAATCTTTTTAAGTTGACTTAATTGGAGTATATTTTACATACACTAAGATGCACAAAATTGAAGTGTATGCAATTTATGACAAATGTGCACGTGTCACCATCACCCTAGCAGGATGAAAGATCCCACTGCTACAGAAGGTTCCTGTGTGCCCCTGTTCCTTCTCCACCGCCCACCGGCCACCCTGACAGCCCAGGCAATCACTGACCTGATGTCTAGTATCATAGCTTGGTTGTTCCTCTTCTAGAACATCCTATGAATGGAATCAAATGGTAGATAGTCTTGGGTGTCTGCCTCCTTTGGCGCAACATAATTTTTTGGAGATTCACCAATGCTGAGTGTATCAGCAGTTGGTTAATTTTTATGGCCGAGGAGTAGCCTACCACATGAGTCCGATCATTGTTCCTTTTTGGCCCTTCCCCAGCTGACGGGCATTCGGATTGTTTTCTCTTTGCGTTTTCTGATCTTGCCTTTCCAACTAGATTGTGTGCTTCAGGGCAGGGATGTGTTTCACCTCCTCTGGCCCCATCCTGAAAGCACCCTCATCTGGGGCCATGTTGGACCAGCTCCTCCAACATGCTGGTTAATTGAATTATATTTGTGGGTAGGAGGCGGTGCCTGCCTGTTCAGACCTTGTAATCTAATTGTGGAGGCAAACATAAATCGATTGTTCCAAGGCAACACATTTAGCCATTCATTCAGCAAGTGTTTATTTTAGAGGCGACAGAAGACGTGCCCGTGAATACGTAAAACACGGGGCAGAAAGTGAGAGATGACATCACAGAAAGTCAGAGGAGGAGCCACGGACACTCTGATGGTGGTGCCCTTTGCTGAGAAGCTCGGGGAGACCCTCCCGGAGGAGAAACAAAGGCTCAGACCTCAGAAGCCTGGACACCGGGAGGCCACCATGGACCATCAGCAGAGGGTCCAACAGAGGCAGAGGTACTGGAGATGCAGGGGGAGAAGTGGGGGCCTTCCCAGCAGCAGAAGGACAGGTGCCTGGGAGCTGGGGAGGTGGGGCAGACCTCGGCCCCAGCGAGCCCCGAATGCTGAGTTTGGAAGCCCATGAGTGTGCCCCAACACCCACCACGCCCGTCAGACACGGCTGTGTGGATAGGGGTGCAGTACAGCTGTTCAGCACCCGTCCTCTGCCAGGCAAGCCCCCGCCATCTCCGAAGGATCACATCGGCATCACAGGGCAACAACGGGAACAAAAAGGGGGACATAACTTGACGAGGTCACACCAAAGGTGACCTCCAAGGTCAGGATCCAACCCCACACAGCAGGTGGTCCATGCCCAAAGGGTAAAGGTCAGAGAGAGCCTTTTGTGATGAAAGTCATAGAAATAGAGTTTGGTTATTTGTTCTTAAGGGATGAGAATGCAGTGAAATTATTATTATCGATGGCACGACATGATACTTTGAGAATTTTATACTTTTCAAATGATTCCATGTGCATTATTCATTAGACCCTCAGGATAGTCCTGACCGTTCAGCAAGTCAGATATAGTTACTATTGCTACTAATTATTACTATTCTCGCTGTGATTCTAGATTTTTCAGGGGCCGACTCAAAGGAATTAAGGATGTCTCCAAAGGAGCAATAGCTAATTAGCCAGGACTCAGACTAGCATCTCTTGAATGAATTTCAAGATTTTGGGGAAATGGGGAGGAAGGATTCTATTGGATAGAAGTGTCTAGAAGACCGGTGTTTTCAAACCAAATGAGCTAGTCTAAAGTTCCCTCCCACTGCATCCCGAACACGCCGCTGGCCTCTGGGCCGTCTGAGGGTGTGCTCATTCTGTGTCCTGAACTTAGAGCAAGTCAGGACACGGGTCTGATTCAGACTTCTACTGTGAACCTGCTTGAGTCAGATTTTTCTTCTGTAACAAGAGGCGGTTGAAGATGTAAGCTTTCTGCCAGTGCAGACATTTCTCTGAGCCTTAGGGCCAGAGTCAGGAAGCGAGTTGTCTTCACTAAGAACCGGGACAACCTTGAAGTCATTTCCGCAAGGCGGTGGGACCCACCTGCCCGCTTGCTCCCCCAGGCCCGAAGCTCCTCTCTGCTGGGGGAGTGAGTTCACCACCTGGGCTGGTCCTGCGCAGACAGGCCTGGGCAGGCTGGGTGTTGTGCCCCGGGCCAGGCTGTGAACAAAGAGGAATTCAAGAAGGGATGGCTCGCAGGAATTCGTATCTGTCGTCATTGTGCCTCAGTGAAATCCAGGTAACCAGGAACCCTAGAGAAGAGTCAGTGACCACGCAGAAGAAGTCGTCGCTGTAGAAACAGGGCTTCTGGAGGGGCCGGGGCCCTCACACTGGGGATCGCTCCCCGGACGATTTTGGAATCCCCCAAGTTTGTTTGCGTGCGTGTACACACGATGTCTAAGACCGTTCGCTAAGCTGTGTGGATGAATCATCCACTGCTCCTGCCCTCAGCAGCACCTGCTTCCGCCCTTACCCACGGCAACCTGGCTTCCGTGAGCCCGGTCAACGCCCCCACCAGCACTTGGTGCTCCCCGTGGGGACAGCTGCCTCCTCCCTTTGCCACTTGCCCTCCTCCTGCAATGTACACACGCTGTGAAGGGACTCTAGAAATAGGTCTTTCCTCAATAAAATTCTCCGCACGTGCGTTAATTTCTGTCCTTCGAAACAGCAGCCGGAGAGCCAGCAAATAGTGACTGCCCTTGGTCATTGCTGGGAAGATAAAGGATTATTAAACGAGGGACCAGCTGCTGGCCAATTACACCTTCCAGGCCAGGCGTGCAAGCAGGCTGGTCTGGCACTGCCCTCTGCCTTGTGGGAAGATGCTAACAGCAATCTTCGGCTGTAATTACTGTCTGGTCCCTTTTCCCCGGACCACGTTTGCATAAGTTCTCAGCCTGAAAGTCGAAGAAAAATGGAATCAGATACGTAAACACGACCTTTCAATCACTTGAAAAAGGTACCCTCTCTCTTGCCAAGACACAGCAGCCTCACTTGGAGCAATCTTGAGCTCTGAGCTGTGAAGAATTGCTGTCAGTAGGAAGAAGCGTCAGCTCTGGAATTCAATTAACTGTCAGCACTGCTGTTTTGAGTCCGGATGAGTCACTTCTCTTCAGCAAACGGGCGTGGGGGCTGTGAGCCTCCAAGATGAATGGTGATTGATAAGTGCTGGAGAACCAGGACTCGAAGGCTCCAGGAGCCCTTCCCTCACCCACACGTGTTTTTACATGAAAATGTAATACAGAGACATTGGGAGAGAAAGTGTGAGTACACGGGAGATGCTGCCGCGAATCTGCTTCCAGCCTCTTCCTTTCTATGTGTAAGTTTCACTGAGTTCTAAGCTGGCAAAGAGCAGGCACTGTGTTTTATTTCTTCTCTCTCATGCCCAAATGAATGCTTAAGGGGAGAAGAAAGGATGTTAACTGGTACCCCATGCACATCCAATGAATGAAGGGAAGTACCTTGCTAAGGAGAGAGCAAGCCAGGACTCAGCCCTGGAAAGGTGGCCGAGAACGCCTGCCCTAGCCACTGCCCTTGAAGGGTAGGGTGCACCATTCTCTACTTGACATGTAAAGTACAACGTGGGTCTGGAAAAGATGAAGGCGTTTTTCCTGTTCTATCAATGGTGCATATGCAATCTACATACAATATACAACTCATGCAATATACAGTAGTTCATCCAACATCCAAACAGGCAAAACCTGCCTGGCCCTTTCTCTCGGTCACTTGAGTGGTTCAGGCCACAGCGGGTGGGTCTGGTTGGTGGTGTCACCTGTCAGTTTCCCCCAGCTCCACCCTGCGTCTTCCAGAATCCCCTGTCCCTTGTTGCAGTTTTGTATTTGCAGATGCAATCTGCGAAAGCATTCAAAGGGAATAGGAACACTTTGGTGAAGAAGAATAGAAAAATGAACCCCAAACTGGGATCACTTAAAATTCCTTCAAGACTTGAGGATGAATGAAAACACAAGAACAGAAGTCCAAGGTGAATTTGTCCCCCATGCTTAGAAGGACCAGGTTGGGGATGTCATGTGCTGGGAGAAATCCGTCAGGGTGGCTGTGCAGGCAGACAGCATGCCAGGGGCAGAAAAGATGAAGTAAGATGCTCTGAACACAAGAGAAATGGCAGCTGTGAAAGCACTGGCCCCTTTGCACACACTTGGTAAACCTCAGGTCCAGAAGAGACCGTGGTGAGGAGAATGACCCCAACGTGGTCCCTGCATGCAAATTAGAACTTGGTATCGCTGCTCTTAGCTGCAGCAATTTTCGGTTGGGCCCATTTTATGTTAGAACTCCCCGACGCACCACAGTATCGCAGCTTTTTGCTTCCTTCGCCTTTGTCTTGGCTTTCCCTCCTCGTCTCCCTGCAAAAACCAACCCTCCTTGCTCTCCCAGCTTCACAAAGAGAAAACACGATTCCAAGAGGAAGTCACTTCACAGCAAGGGAGCCCTGGGAAGAATTCAAGACTGAGGAGCTCTTGTAATGAGATTAAGGGGAAAATGCTTTTGTGCGTCCAACTCAGACCCATCCTGTCCTCGCTGTGGCGGATGGAGCCAAAACACACACGGGCGTTGTTTGGGAAGGAAGAGGTTAACAAGCTATGACAACAAAATTAGAGATATTTTCAAAGCCTGACCCTCGGAGGCGGAGGCAGCAGCGGCGGGATGGGCAGAACGCAGCCTGCCGGGGCGGCGGCCTCTCCCCTCCTCTCTGACACGGACCCCGCAGCCTGCGGGGTGCGGGGAGCAGCCCAGGCTGTGATGTTCCTAACAGACAACAGGGATGCTGCTGTCTCCATGGCCGGCGGGCTGCATCCATCAGGCAGAGGCAGGAAAGCCTGGATCAGGGGGAAAGACGCCCGTCTCCTTGGCCCCTTCTCAGAAATGAACTTAGAAAAACTTCTTTGTGGATCCTGCAGAGCTTGGAGCCTGTGCTTCATCCAGCCTCTGGCAAAAGCACCAGTCTGCAAATAGAAATACTGAGCTTATGTCCGGACTCAGAGGTAAAGCCCCCACGTGCCTCAGTTTCCTCATTCAGTCAATTAAAATGTATCGGGCATCTGCTGTGGACCAGGCAGAGGGCTTCCCGCTGTGGGTAGAAAGCTGAAAGGCCCCCAGCCTGGTCTTTAGGGGACTTTCAGTCCAGTGAGGAAACAGATACCCAAGTTGATAGTTATCATTGCAGATACGAAGCATCTTTAACTAACGTTTATCAAATGGAATGAGTATGATGGGTTTCCAAATACAGTTGCAATGGGGGTAATACCAGTGGACATTTGATACTCAAGTAGAATGTTGCGTGCGCGCGAGCACGTGTAGGCACGCATGTGTGTGCATGCGTGTGTGTGTGCGTGTGTAACGGGGGGGCTGGTGCCCATCACCCTCTGTAGGAGTGGAGCCTGCGAACTCACTTCCGTAGTCTAAGCCAGAATACGGTGATGGAGGCTGTCACCCCAAAGTACGGAGGCGCTGCTGTGATGTGCGTGGAGGGGCCAAAATGAAGTAATAGGGATGCGTCCTAACCCCTCTTCATCCCAGAAAGGTCGCCAGTCCCAACAGGGCCCAGACGGTCTTCGTTGAACTCAATACGCACAGACCCCAGCATGCATCATAAATGCTGTTGGTGATGCTGCTGAGAGGCTTTATAAACAGAACCGAGAGCCCAAGACAGACAAAGTGATAAAAGCATCCAGGTGTCGTCGGCAGTGGGTTCCATGGCAGAACGCAAGCTCCCCCTCCTCACATTAAAGCCGCAGCTCTGCCTCGCCGAGGACTGATCGTGCCGTTTCACAGGAGCGTTCAGACCTTTGCTCAGACTGAGAGGGTGTGGCTTATCCTCAACGTCTCCATGATTATTTTACACCCGAAACTTCCCCGCCCCGGCTGGTGATTTCCCCAGATCAGAATGGATGGGATTCCTCTTCATGCATTGGAAAGGGGAGATGTCACAGGGCACGCGGAGCAGCGGCCCTGCGGGCGAGGACTGGTCTACAGTGGGGCTCCCGTCATTGCCTGACGGCCCGTCCTTTTTCTCAGACATGCAGTAACTGGCCAAGAAATTCGGTACCTCTTGAGAGTAAATTTGGTGTGGAGGCAAGAACAATTAGGCCCTCCTTCCTTCTGGCTGCAGGGGAAGGCTTACTGGTAATTCAGCTTTGGGCCCTCTGGTTAACTTCCGGTTAAGAATTAGTTCCCAAGACTTTTGTCAACAGAACGTGAAGTTTATCCGGCTTTTTATTTCCAGATCTGTACACAAGGTTTGAATTCTCCCTTCAGATAAAGTGCTTGTTTCAAACTTGCCGTATTCCTCCGACACACGGTCTGTCGGCCCGCGTCGGTCCTTCCGTGCTTCTGGGTTGCCTCCCTCCTCCGCCCCAGCCCGCCCGCTCGGGAGCGTCTGCAGCGGCGGCTGCTACGGCATTTACTCCACCAGGCGTCTTAACGGGAAGGAGGAACCTTGCTCTTTCCTTTCGTTCCCCTGATGTTTGAGGCTTACACCTGAAACCTTAACAGTCACACTTGTTTATACATGTCCTAAAACCTGTCCCACATTCAGAAGACATCCAGAGGCCCTCTTGGCGTCTCTGTGAGGCAAACGAAAGACCCCAACTCAGCATGTCTGAAACCCAGCCCCTCACCCTCCCAGGCCCCACCCACAGCCTCCCCATCTCAGGCGGGGTTGGGGGCGGGGGGACTCCTTTCTTCCAGCTGTCCAGGCCCCAAATCTTGGAGCCATCCTTGCTTTCTCTCTTCCCCTTAGACCCTGCCTTCCGACTGTCAGGAGTTCCCACTTGCTTCCTTGAAATACATCCAGGGCCTGGCTAGGCCTCATCTCCTCCACTGCTGTCACCCTACGTCACCACCATGTCACCAGGCTTACAGCAGGGGCCTCCAACAGGCGTCCGTGTGCCTCTCTTTGACCCTACACACTCCCCTCACGCCAGCCAGAGGGACTCCCAGCCTGGAACATGTAAGGCAAGTGCTGGGACACCTGCTCGGAGCCCTGTAAGAAGCTCCCGGCTCCCGCAGGGCGCAGCCGAAACCATCACACCCGCCTTTATTCTCTCTCCAACTGCCTCTGGTCCCACTCCGCACGGCCTCCTCGCTGTCGCTCTGATAAGCCGGACACACTTCTGCCGTAGGGCCTTGTCTCACCTGCTCATACTGTAGGGGACTTTCTCCCCCCGTACGCTCTTGCTGAGTCCTTCACTGAGTGCCGGCTCTGTCCTCCGGGGGTCCACTCTGACCTCGGCTGAACTTGCCGGCATCACTGCCCCCCAACCCTTCCGCTTGCCCCAGCACCCTGCTCTCTCGTCTCCCACCCTGCCTTTTATTTTTGTTCCATAGCACTCCCCCTTGCCTCCCATGAGGTCTGGGATCTTGGTTTTATTTACTGATGTTCCCCTAGCTCGGGAGCTGTACCTGCCATAGTAGGTACTCAGTAAATATTTGTCAAATGAGTCAATGACTCAGGGACTTGGTACACGATGTTGGAAAGAACAAGGGTTTGAAACCAGGTGGACAGGTTGAAGTCCGGCCACTTACTAGCTATGGGACCTTGGGCCAATCACTTTAACCTTTTGAGCCAGTTATATAAAATCATGACTATAAAGCACCGAAGATAAAGCCTGATGTATATAAACACTCCATACATGGCAGTTAGGGTGTTGTTATGATGGTTCTATCTGCTGACACCTGCTGTGACACGGCAGTAGCCTCCGAGAATAACCTGTTTCAGCCCCGGCTTCTCAACTAGGACCATAAACCAAGGACTGGGTGGCTGGTCTTTGGCACCTGCCCTGCTTCCTCCATGCTGATCCCTGTGGTCTTTCTGTTTAGTAAGAGGGAGGTGGTGAGAAGGAATGAGATTGCCGCAGCAATAAGTTGCTTGGTGACATTGAGCTCCAACCCAGGCCAGTGAAACTGCAGCTGTAAGTGCAGGTCAGTGGCAGGGAATTGCTAAGTAATGCAGAGGTCTTGTCCGGAAGTGGTGAGGTAACCATCCCTAGAGGTATTCAAGACAAAACTGGACCACCACTTATCGATTGGAGGACCAGGCTCTCATTAGGCCCCTTCTTAAGATCTGTGATGGCAGTGAGCTGCCCTCTTCAACCACCATCCCCATCATGAACTTGACCAGGTTCTTGGCTTGCAGAGACAGAGCCCTACCTTCTCACGGTTTCCAGCACTCGAGTAGTCACTGAAGGATAAAGACACAAAACAAAGACAAGTACCAAAGTATAAATCCAATGTAACCAGGAAATTTAGGAAAGCCAGATTATAGATGCAAGGCAAAACACGGCAATACTGATGATTCAAGGAAAATAAAGCATGCTTTGGGGGGGGGGAGTATCCAACCCTTTCTTGCTTTTGCTCAGGGAAGACCAGCCTAGACAGGCACTCTGAATGATGGGAAGGTGTGAGCAGGGAAAAAGAAGGCAGGGAAAATGCCTTCCATTTTGGAAAGTGTGGGAGTTTTGGACACGGTCTATGATTGCTGAATATGCAAGGATAAAAAAAAATGCGTCTGTACTAAGAAGGCTTCCAGAAATACAGAAAGCCCAGGCTCAAAATCACACTGCTGTTTCTGTGATGCTTCCCGGCAGTTCTTCGCACTGCCCCCCTCCCCAAAGTGGTCCATAACCAGAGTGTGTTGCCGTAGCAACAGGCTCAGCAGGAGAGCCGCTCAGTGGTACCCAGTAATTCACATCTGTGCTTGTGTCTCTCCCTCCCTCGCCTCCCTTTTTATCTGGAAATGGAAAGCAGCTCGTGAGTGATGCTACCTTGCAGCTGACAGTTCCTAGAAAAAGGGCAGAGGAGGCTTTCTTTGGGGGGATATTTCCCCTCCACAGAGTTCTTTTTCCCTCTCCACAGGCCACACGATCTCACCCAGGGTGGAAGGAGATGGCTCAGAGAGGCCCGCAGCTGGGGGTGTGTGGAGCCCCCCAGGAAGGCTGGGAACCGGCCCCAGCATCTAACACTTGCTGCAGGAGAGGCTCTTCTCCCGAGGCTGAGGAGTCGGCCTGCAGGTTGTTACAAGCTCCCTTTGACGTCAGGGGGTCCGACAGGTGGAGGTGAGAGCCCACACTCCCACCCTCACTGCTGTATCCACACCCTTCACTTGATGCCCTTGACTGCTCGCTCTTGCGTCGCATCTTGATCTTTTCCTTTCCTTCCTTGTTTTTAAATTCTCCGTATCACAGTCCAAAGCAATGGACCACCAAGCCGGCCGGGTCAAGGATGTGGCCATTCAAGTTTGACTCTGTGAGGTCCCAAGCAACGATTCAGGGGCATCCCACTCACCTCTTGCCCACTTGTCTTCCTGTGAGATTAACCATCCATTCATTCTGGATGACGATAAAAGTGCCCAGCCTCTGCTAAACAGTTGATCCCCATAGAAAAAGGTCTTTGAACCTTTGAACCACCCAAATCTGAGTGTGATGGGGTCATCACGGTGTGGCCTGTTTTTAGGATATCATTTGTTGCTGTGGTCTAGAGCTTGCATGATTTCTTGCCTCTATTATTCTTTGCTTTTTAAAAAATATTGTATCTCTTCACTTATTAAATAAGCTATCTAGTCATGTTAGTAGGATTTAAAATACTCCAAAGACTGTTGCGAAATGTTTCCCTCCCATTCCTGTCCCTCAGACACTGGTTCCCCTTCCAAGAGCCCACCCGTATTACCAGTTGGTATCAGAGGTGCTTGACGTGCTCACAGGCAAACGCGTTTGTGCTTTTTCTTTTCTTTTTCCTTTTAATATTGATTCCTAAAAAGTGGGGTTTTGGGATCTGAAAGGTCCTACTCGGTGAACACACCTTGACCTGTACCGTGTCCGATTTGCTTTACCGATGAACTCTCTACTTTGTGCAAGTATCTGCATGCGGACTAAGTAAGTAAATTCTTGGGTAATCACAGACCTCCTCTTTTTTTTTTTTTTTTTTTAATTTTAAGAATCACCTCCCTCCCTATCATTTCCCAGGATGACAGAGAAGGGGCACAGAGAGACAGGTTGGGTTTGTTCCGTTCTGCCAGCAAGGTGCAGGTGTGCAGGACTCCTGGTCAGGTGGAGATGGTGGCGTGGTGGGGAAATGGCTTTCACAAGCCTGAAGCCGGCTCCCTTTGGAGAATCATGACCCATCCCACAAATTCCAAAGGCAGGGGAATGCTGGCTGCCTTTCTTGGAGGAGCTGGGTTTTTGTAGCCTTGTCCTCCTTCATGAAGGAGAGGACTGGTATGGGGAGCAGCATCTCCTGGCTGCACTTGGAATTGACCAGATTGCTCAGTCAACTACAACAGACTCCGTATTTGTGTCTAAGGTGCTCAGAATGGCTCGTGTGGGCAGACGGGGCCTGAGTCAGCCAGTCAGTGGCATCTACCACGTGCTCCCTGGGTACAGAGCACAGAGCCGTGAGCTGTGGGACCAGAGATGAGAAATCTGTGGGTCAGTCCCACCCCCGAGGAGCTGAGAATCTGAGGGAACCAGAAAAGACAGCTATGCCCGAGAAAAAGACTCAGAAGCCCATAAGTGAGCGCATCGGGGTTGATGCTGCCTGCGGTCCAGCCTGGGCCTGAGACAAGGTCCCTACCGTGGATCCTCTCTTTTGAGAAAAGGTGGCAAAGACCCTCTGACACACCCAAGCAGGAACACAGGCAGTTGTCAGTCGAGCTGTTACGAGGAAGAGGACCCAGGCTTTGCAGAAACAGGCCTGGGAGGGACCCTGCTACTTTGACAGGCTTCTAATGCTCTCTGAGGTTAGTCTCCTCATTTGTAATTCCGGGACAACTGCACACCCTGCAGTTGTGGTAAGACTGCCGAGTGTCTGCCCAGTCCTAGCAGAGATGGGCACTCCGTGAGTGGCAGTGTTAGTCATTATTCCAGAGATCCTTCTGAAGTCACACCCTCTGGGTATATACAGGGAAAAAGCATCTCATTGCTTTTTAAGAAAGATGAGAAGCCAGGAGATGAAGCCACAGTTCAGAAGCCAGCAAGCAGCCAGGGTCTGCTGGATGGGCCTCCGGCGGGTGGGACTGGGGAGCGGGGAGGACTGAGGACCAGGAAGCCCAGAAATGGCCCTGTAGCACATTCTGAGTTAAGTGAGGGAAGCTTCTGTTTCTTTTCTGTGAGGCCATTTGAAGACTGTGGACTTCTCAATGACTGGGTGTATCTGTGAAGATGTGTTTGATAATTAGGATGAAGCTGTTTTGCAAATGTTGCTACCGCTGCCATGACTGTCACCTGGGCGTCACTATGGCTGCTCCCCTGAATTACTGACCAGCCTCCCCACCAGCCTTTCACCCTCGCCCCTGCAGCCTGGTCTCAGCTCTGAGGCTGGAGGGACCCGCTTAGATATGAGTGGGACCTTGTCCCTCTTTATGGCCTCCCAGTGGTTCCCATCTCGCTCGGCGGGGAAGCCTGGGTCCTTACAGTGGCCTATGAGGCCCTTGTCCTTGACAAGCTAGACCTGGTCACTGCCCCCCGCACCGTCTGGGCTGGGGGGCTTCACATGCAGGTCAGGGGCCCTTCCTGTCCCACACCCTCAACACACATGTGCCCCCTGCTGTGCTCACAGGCACAGAGAGAATGCTTTTCCATTGAAAATTTGAAATTACTGCCTGCCGTGATGGTCTCCTAACTGTGTGTTTGCCGAGTCCAATCACCAGCTGTGTGATTCAGTGCTTGCGTGAGTTCTAGCGAAGCCCGCAGCTGCGAACATGTGCAAACAGGTCCGTGCTTGCGTCTGTTCGCAAGTGAGGATGCCCGAGGGGTTGGATTTTCACTCTTTGTCACCAGCTCAGGCCACGGGCCTGGGCCACAGTAAAAGCATAGCTCAGCACCAGGGAAACTGGGCCTGTCTTTCCGAGATGCTCTTTTTCTTTTTTTCCTCCCCCCCCCCCTCCTCCTGCTGGTTTTACCTCATTCCCCTTTGATGGTGAAAGAACCAGATCAATGCCGGGGTCGGAGGGTTTGTCTGGCGGGGCCTTTGTCGTGGCCGGTGTCAGAGCTGATGTGGGTCTGATGTGAAGAGCTGGAGGCTGGGCCTCCTTTGTTTCTGGTGGTTCCTTTGGTTTTCATCTTCACGTTTCTGGAGGATTGGTCTTGCCCATCAGGAATGGCGTGCGGCGGGAAGGTGTCCTTCCTTCCACTGAGCTCGTAGCTCAGAGAGCGTTTTCTGGGGACACGGCGACGCGCATGCATTGTAAGGCATCTTTGGTGGTGGTTCCTCCCTCCAGGCGGTTGCTTGGCCCTGCTCTGTCCATTCCTTCTCCGTGCTGTAAAGATCCCAGGCTTGGCTGACTGTCTGCTCCGGGGCCTGCATGTCTCCAGGAGAAGCGAATCTGGGGCTTGCTGTGAGGCCTCCGTGCGCCCGAGGCCGTGCACCGGGCTCCACGGGGCCTGTGGTTCGTGAGCCTGCCCCGAAGGAAGCAGACACACCGAGTGACCAGTCTTTGGCTCAGAAGCCCACTCACTCTCTGGCCTGCAGAAGGCCGCCGTGCCCAGTGCTGGAAGGGCTTCCCTCCCTGCAAGGTGCACCCAGCTGGCCCACAGATGCCCCTAAGCAGCCTGCAGTGCATGCGGCCTGAACGTAGCCGTAGCATCTTCCCTGAGAGCTGGGCTGACTCTCTCTGGCTCTGGGTGCCATGGAGATACCCTCCTCCCCACCCACCGCGGCCTCGGGGGAGCGGTCTGCCCTGGGGCCAGGCTGGGCAGGGTTGCCGTGGACTGTTGTGCAGGGCGTGCCATCAACCGCTGGCCGGTCTGGGCAGGAGTCACCACCCGGAGACTTGGCATCCTTCTCCTCAATCACGGGTTGTACCAACGAATCAGAACTCTCCCCAAGAACCAGGACGTGCTGCCTCCAACGCTTTTCTTGACCCCCTTATTCCACGTGACTTCCCTCATATCTCACTCCCTTCCGTGTGACTTTGCACCCAGGTGACACGTAATAGATGCACACAAATTGGCAAAATCCAGGCAGCCGAAGCCAGCCCTCAACCTTTGCGGGAGCTGCTTCACTTGCCTGACATAAACAGCAGCAGATAAACACATGCCAAGGTGATCTGTGGCTCAGGAAACAAGAGCCCGGCCCAGCATGACCGGGGCGGGGCCGGGTGCGCGTTTCCCAGCCTGCCTGCCTGCCCTTATCTGCCGAAGGGTGTTCCTGGATCAGGCAGGGGAGGGCAGGCCAGCGGTTGAATAGACTGCTTTTATTCTTTCTGCTTGATACTTCCTGCAGTTTTATGTTATCTCATACAGTTATAAGGGGATGTAGATAATATACATGTTTGCCTTTCCCTGATTATATACAGTATCGCTTGGCTAAAAATCTACATGGCTGCAAGGATACATACTGGCTCAAACGTTAAGAGACTTTTCTCATTATCTTTAGAAACAAAAAATTAAAAAAAAAATCCCAGCCTCCCCCTGCAATTGCACATAAAGTGAGGTAAACATGCTCGCCACTGCAGTAAAAGCCACCATTAGCAAAATTAGATGCTTCAGCTTTGGGCCAAGAAGAAACAGTATCCCAGAATGGGTCACTTTATGCAGTGCTCACAGGCCTTTGCTTCACCGGGGTGGTGGATGGCTGCGTGAGCCGCTGGATCACAGCTGTTTGGTGGGTCCACGTGGCCCTGAGACCACTTGCGTTTTCAGCCATGTGTAAAGCTAAGCTTGATTTTTCTGAGGAGCTGGGATTTGGAGCCCGTTTCAGGGACTTCCTGAGTCGACTGTGCGGCTAAGCCCATGTGCCTCTAGGGGGGCTCATCCCTTCCCTCCAGGTTCAGTCCACCGAGAAGAGATTTCTGGTCCTTGTAGCCAGATCATGTGTCCTGCCAGGTTCTACGGAGGACCCAGGGGAAACGTGGGAGGCAGCTTCGACCCTCAAGAAGCTCACACATGGGGGTGGAAGGCAAGGTGCACGGTGGCCGCACACACACGAGGGAACTGGCGCTGATACAACTGATGGCGTGTAACGATGCCCTGTGTAGACAGATCGTGCATCTGCATGTGTGCAGAGCGGATGGACACAGAGCCCTGGGTCCAGACCGCAGACTCAGAGCCCAGCCCTGCCATCCACAGAGTTAGTAAGTGCTTCCCTCCTTAGGATGCTGACGTAATCTGTTGTCCCCAGTATTTGTTCGGCTCTGCCATGCGTTGCCAGGGGCAATGAGTTATTTTTCAAATTTATCTGCCATGGCTCTCACTTGATGGCAGACTCATCAGATGCTTTGGAGATGTCATCTCCCAAAACGGGGAAATTAAGGCAGTTGGAGGAGTCTGTGACTCACCCAAGGCCACCAGGTTCCCTGTTCATCCAGGGGCTCAAAAGCCAGCCCTGGGCTTGAGGGAAGAGCAGTCAGCCCCTGGCGCCAAACCAGGGGCCCCGACACCATGGGAAGGGGACTGAGTAGCCCCTACATCTGGGCTTCTGGAGTCCCACGGCCTGTCTCGGCAGACAAGTGAGGGAAACACTCCCCTCTGCCTTCAGGTCCGGTCCCAGGTTTCTGACAAAGAGGCCAATGCAAGCGCTGAGGGTGACATCAGCACAGACTGATGTCCTGGGCTCACTCTGTGGAAAGCAAGAAGGTTCCTGGTTTGAGCAGATGCCTTCTTGTGTAACCAGTAAGGACAAGGAAGCAGCCTAAACTCAGTGCTGGGCTTGCTGTCACAAGGGCACGCCACCGGCCTTCCGGGCTGGCCTTCGGGTGGGGAAGGAGGCCTGGAAGGGTTTCGAGGGTTCCCTGGAGTGTCACGCAGGGCCACCTCAGAGGTGGCCCAGGGCCGGCAGAGGACACCAGAGACTTGGGCGGTAAGCCCACCAGTGCCATGCACTCGCTCTGTGGCCCTGGTGGTCAACCTGAATGGCCAGTCATCATCTGGGCGGTGGGGATGGCAGCAGCCGTCCCCGCGGCCCCCTGGAATGTAGCAAGCATCACACACAGATGAAGGTGACCTCACACAGGGCGGTGGGGCTCGTCCTCTCTGCGTCTTGCAGGGGGAGGCCTGGTTGCACACGCGGAGCAAGCTAGAGAGGGAAAAATGACCAGCCCATTGCCGAATCCCAGAGGCGTTTAGGGGGCGCGGATTTAAACCAACGGCAGGTGTAGTCACCTGATCCACCTCGTGACGGCTGGTACCAGGAACACGCACGTCTCACAAACATCCACCTGTGAGGGCAACCTCCGAGTCTCTTTATAAATCCTCAGCACTGCTTTCCCAAATAGCAGGGTCTAGTTCCAGTCAGTCCTGCCAGAACGCCCAGAGAGGGCTTCTCGGGGCCCAGCTGGCCCTGTAAGTTCCGCAGATTTGGGGACTGATCATTGCACATGCCTCTTACCTCCTGGATCAGGCTTCAGATTCTCCGAAACCAGCCAGATGGAGCTAAAAAGACATTTATGAAAATGGCCCCCATCTTTGCCTCCCCCTGCGAACAGCCCATCCGAACGCCCCACGGAGAGCTCTGTGCAGGAGATGGCAGGGAGGAGGTGTGGGGGCGGGGGTGCAGGGTGCGGGGGCTGGCAGTGCCTCCCCAGGGCTGTCTTATACCCATCTCTGGTTCAGGCTTGAGCTCCAGGTAATGAAGATAAATCTTGTCCCCATTAAAGCCGCCACAGTACTTTGGAGCCGGCATCTCAAGTTGGAGCGTTTTATTTGGTGATCATTCCAGCATCCTTCACTTAGTAAGCGAGCAGGCCCTGGACTCCATGTCAGAGCCTGATCTGAATTTCTGATTCTTGACTCTCCCTGACATACAAAGGCTTCTCTGCAGCTTATGAAGCTGGGGATGAGTTTCCCTTGTCTGTCTCCAAAGAGAAGTATTTGAAATGCTTTCTATTTATGGCCGTGAAGTCTTGTGATGACCAGAAGCGAAGGCGGCATCTCTCTGCACATTGATTTTTTTTAGTGCAGGCTTACTGTCTGTGTGTAATTATTTTTACCATGCAGGTGAAGCAGGAAATTAAATAGGGCTTCTTTAATGAGGGGGAAAAACTAGCACCTGAAATGAAAGATCACAGGGGAGGGTGAGCAGGTAACCTGTTTGCAAATACTGTTCTTGTTTTAGGCCTCCGTGGCTGCTAAAAATGCATGTGCCACCGTCCCCACCCCCACACATATTCCCACGCAGGTCTGGTTTTGCTTTCTCCTGGTTTCTCAGGAAAGAAAAATCCCCTAGGATCCTCTTTTTCTGTCTGCCTGACAAACCCAATAGGAAACCTACATTTATCCATAAGTGAGGGTGATGGGTTTTCTGCTGTTTCGTACGTGTTGTGTCTAATTCGTCGATCCTGGGGAAAGCGGAGGCCCCGGGGGAGGTGAATTTGCCTCTGCAAGGCCGGGCACCTGCCGGCCACCCGGAGGTGCTGGATGGCGAGAACAGGAGCCCACTGCTTCCCCCGGAGGAGACGGCCTGCTCCTCCCGCCAGCCGCCCTTCTCCGCTTTCACACAGCAGGAGAGAAGCCTGGACCTCCAAAAACAAGGCCCAGGGAGTCAGATTCCCATCCTCTCCAGGGTGGGAAGGGCCGGTTTGGCCATTTCCGTGCAGCACCTTGGGGACCAGCTAAGTCCGCCGGGGGCCCCGGGGGTTTCACAGGCTCAGACACACGGTGATGCTAAGTCTCTCTTGTGCCCAAACAGACACGGAGCCGTGGGACTCAGGGTTCTTCTAGAAAGCCCCCAGTGAGCGTTTTCCTTCACTCGAGTCAGCCCAGTGCGCAGGGATGTGGCCTGGCCAGGCCCTGCCCTGGGTGTCAGCGGCCAAGTCCACGGCCCTCCCTCACATCGGGGCGGCTCCCCTGGTTTTGAGTTGCCGGGTAAGGGATAGGGGATAACAAAAAAGTCAAGGTTCAGCTCCCAAACCCAAGCCACCCTCTCCTTTCCTAATTCTTAAGAAGCTGGCACTTGTCTTTGGATCAGCTCTGCTCCCAACCAGGCCTCATTTGCTGTCTCCCGTCTGGAGGCAAGAGTGTGTCTCTTGCTGGCTTCCAGCTCCGGTCTGCCAGGCCTGTGCGTTCTGTTAGGACAGGAACCCCCTGCCTCACTCCAGCTCTCCACCGCCACGTCCTCATTGTGGGTGACAGCCAGGGCACGTGGGGGCATGGCGACTCTGGGGGCCGGGGGGTGGTGAGGGGCGGGACTCAGCTCACAGGGGTGGGTGAGGGTAACTGCTCTCTGAGGGGACTCGAGCCACTCTGCCTCGGGAACATACCCCGAAAGGCAATGACCCCACCCCCCACCCCCGGCGAAGCCTTGTGCTTCCTGGGAGAGGCAGCTTGGGCCTGGGCAACAGGGCGGTGCCAGAGTCGGGGCTGCTGGGATCCTGCCGACGACTCCTCCCTGCATGGCTGACCTTGGTCTCTTTCCTTCCTGACACCTCCGTTTCTCCCCAGGACAAGGGAGGCGGTCACGCATACTCCTGAAAGGTGAAGACCCCTCCCAGAGGGCCCATGTGGCCCACCCAGAGGTACTGCTCGGATGGCCTGGTGGGCAGCGAGGCCAGTGCAGGCCTGTGAGAGCAGCCCCTGCCGCGGCCCTGCCTTCGTCCAGCACAGGGGGCCAGGCAATGGCCAAGCCAGTCCCCTGTGGCCAGAAGGAAGGGGCCCTTCCCAGCATCCTGCTACACCCTGGGGGTGGGGGTGGGGGTGGGGGTTGGGGGGTGCTGTCCACCAAGCCGCTGCTTTGCTACAGCCTGCCAGCTCTCTGCCTGGAGACTTGCCTGTGGTCACAATGTGTCACCTCCCAGGAGATGTTCCACTTTTCAAGCAGGTGAGAAATGAACCCAGTTAAAAATAGTAGACTGGACTGTTCACAGAGTCCCCTTGTAAAGTAAAACTACTGTGCTCCTCCAAGTGGCAAAAAGTTCCACCCAGGACTCAGGCTCCTGCGTGGCGCCCCGGAGCCCAGAGCAGCCAGGGCTCGGGGTCACCGCTTGACTGAGCTCCAGCCACCAGCACAGCCCTTGCGCCATGGCCGCGGGCCAGCTCCCTGGGTTCACCTCGGTGACCGGGGGCCGCTGCGGCCGTCCACACCCTCTCCCTGCCGTCCTGCTCCCTCCAGGGCTTTCTGGAGCTTTCTCAGAACTGTGGACGCATTCCCAGTGGGAATCGTGACATTTTCCGTTTCTCATCACGCACCCCACAATGCCTCGGGAAGAGAGAGGGGAAGGCAAGGGAAACAAGGCCCGGGCGCCAGCCCCTCTCGGTCCACCGCCGGGCCGGGGCCCCTGCTTATCCCGGAGTCACCTCCCCGGAGCTCGGTGCTGGCTCCTTCCGCCTTTCCTATCTGCTCCTGGGGCACATCTGGATCCAGGCGTGCCTCCCGACTTTGTTGTGTTTCTTTTAAAACTTTACTTTCGACTGCCATGGTAACCGCTGCATGTTTGGCAAAGGGAAAGAGGGGGAAAAAAAAGAGCTGGGAGAGAAGAAAAGGAGCCCTGAGCGCGGGGCTGGCGGCCGTCCAGGGTAATATGCCGCAGAGCCGAAATGAGGCCGCTGGCCGGCGG
This sequence comes from Camelus dromedarius, assembly GCF_036321535.1. Lineage (NCBI taxonomy): Eukaryota > Metazoa > Chordata > Mammalia > Artiodactyla > Camelidae > Camelus > Camelus dromedarius. The sequence goes on from NC_087443.1 coordinate 3,721,659, forward strand.
CCAAGTTACAAAGAACAAAGCTGTCAGTTCCTCCTGTTGGCGGCAAAGCCTGTTTGGCACCCTTATATGGTTTCCCAGAACTCCCTGCCTTGGCCGCCGTCCACTCCCTTCAGGGCAGCAAACAGGATTAGCTGAGCGCTGAGCTGTTTTCCTCTCCTCCAACTGTTCCAATGACATCATCCCTGCTGCATTCATTTGCCAGCAGGGTGGTTTTTCTCTCTCTCTCCCCACCTCCCTCCCTCCCTCTCTCCCTCCAACTCTCACACACTCACCTCCACTCCCACTTCCTTCCTGTGGCCACCCCCCCCCCCACTTGCTCAGAAACGCAATGTTTTAGGTCATCTTTCTTGTGCAGCTTCTCCGCCAAATTAAAAACGCCCTGTGCTTGTACATTTAGCTGAATCAAGCCAGACGTTGTATTTTATTTTTATAACTGAATTCCTGTGAGATAAAAATCTCATTTTCCTTCACAGGCTGTAATCAGCTCTCGCAGGGCTGTGGTTTCCAACTGCCCCGTCTCGTGCTTCCTTACGAAGCTGCTCCGCTGAGAAATGAACTTGGCTCCTGTTCTGGTTTAAAGGGCCCGCAGCCGGTCATACGTTGCTGGTTCACGCGCACACACACACACACACACACACAGTGTGCACACAAAGACCATAACACTCAGACATACCCACCGAGACAGATGGACACACAATTGGTACCCAGGGTCACTCCTTGCCTTTTGAGAAGGAGACTAGGTGAATAAGTGAAAGCCAAAAGCTGCTTCCGAAAAGGCTGGTTTCAACCAGCGGGCAGGCAAGCATTATGTAACTCCTAGCTGGGTTCACCAAAGCGATGGAGAATCATCGAGGTTCGCTGGCTGCACAAACGCGACCCCGCCCCCACCGCACCCCTCCCCACCTCACTCTGATTCATGAACTAGTTTTCAGATTCATGAATCACTCGGGAGCCAGCGAGAGAAAAATGAGTCGTATTGATCTTGTTTCAGCTGAAATGGGCTCATTATGGCCATGCTGGGTGCGGACGGCTTTCCAGGACCAGACGCCGGCTTGTCAGCACCCGAGGGCTGCGGGGGAGCGGCCCTCACCTCCCCACTTGCGGGAGGGGTGGGGATCCCTGGGCACAGACTTCTGCAGAGGGTTCCCCTTCTTCTTACGATTAAATGTGCATAATAAGGTCTGCTCAGACCAGGGACCGTGGCTGGATTTCACAGTCTTCTTTGGGCAGGTCTCTGGCCTTGCTTTGGTGTCCTCCATCTTTTTGTTTGTTTGTTTGTTTGTTTGTTTCACTTTTAATGAAATCTTTTAAGAGACATCTCAGTGCAAATTCTTTTCTGGATTTCTGATGACTTCTCATGGACTCCCTAAAATAGAAATTAATCTTCAACTAGGTGAATTCAAGTTCCAATCTGATTAGAATGTCTTGGGTTTCCTTTCTTTGTTGGTTTTAAGGCAAACATGTAGCTTTTACCCTTTTTAGCCCCTTTGCATGTTCTTCAGCAAAGAAGGTCTGGGGAATGTGGAATCCTCTAGATTTGGGGCAATCAGATTTATGTAAAGAAAGACTGTCCTCCCACCGGCCTCACTGGATGACTGCCATCACATGGGGTTTCTAAGTGATGGTTCTCTCACTGTTGAGGAGGTGGGCACTGAGCTGTGGTCCAGTGGCATCACAGATGGGGGCCTTTGGTCCCCGGGCAGGTTGATTGAGGTCTGGCCGCTCCTCTCCAACTGCTTTTCCTCCATCCCCTTGAGTTCCAACTCAACCTCCATCCATTTTGACATACACCCCCCGCCCCCCGCAAGCCCAGCCCAGGCAACATGTCAGACTCGTCCTCATGGCTGGGGATTCTTTCTGTTCCTCTCTAGAACGCTGCAGTTTGGGCTGTCATGTGTAAGTAGATCATGCTCGGTGACTGGCTTTGATTTGGCTGCTTTGAAATGGGATTTTGTGGGGTTTCTGCTCCCAGGTCTCCTTCACCACCCCTTCCCTCCCGGCCCTGGGAGATTTAAAACAACCGACTGGACATATGCTTTTCAGAAAGCTCACGAAAGCTGGCAACCAGCACCAGAAAAGGATCCGATCCTAATCTGCATAATTTTGGATCCAAGGGTTTGGAAGTGAGACGGTCATCCGTTGACTTCAGACGCACAGTCGTGCCGTGAGAGGCATTGAACTTGGCAGGGATTCCACAATGTGACCTTGCTCCCTTTTATTTCTGCAGTGCCCAGAGGAACTGGAAGCAGCCCAAAGAAGGGGAAAGGAGATGTGTTTGTGTGAATTTCAATCAGCAGTTGGTTCAGAGGCAAAAAGAAGCTGCCTTGCGTTCCGAGAGGTCCGTGCGAAGGTGCCTTTCAGCTCTGAGCTGCCGGAGCATTCTGCAGCCAGCTGGAGTCCTGAGCCTGCCCGTGGCGCCACGGGTTAAAACCACTCCCGTGAATGTGCTGGCTGGCCTCAGAGCAAACGGGGATAGTGGGCTGGCTCATGTTCTGCACTAACGCGTTGGCTTTTTTTCCACTGCAGCCTCCCATTCTCTGATAAACCTGAGTTGCTAGGAAAGCTTTATGTAACACCCGTCGCCGGCCTCAGCTTCTCTGAGCAGCAAGTGCTCTGTTTCCAGAGTTCCCCATAAACCTGGCAGAACATCAAAACCTCTGTTTCATAACAGACCAGAAATAGGATTTTCTAATAACATTCTGAGGACTGGACTTATCATGCAGGGGTCTGGACTTTTATGAATTGTTAATGGTTAACTAAACAGAGACCCCCACGACGCTCAACCTGCTATCTCTGGGGTTGAGGAGGGGAGGGGAGTCGGAAGAATGTGGTGTCTCCTGCCACGATCTATTGGTTCCTGACCCGTGGCCCCTTTCAGAGAATTTGCTAAATAATCTCAAACATATTGAGGCTCTCACTCATGTTTTAAAAAAAGAACAGGAGGAAAAAAAGCTACCTTCTTCCTGCTCCTTTCTTCATTCATGGAGAATGTGGTTTCCTCTTGTTTTGTTGCCAGGTACACTGACAGTGACAGACGTCACCCCCAGCTTTCCTATGGGACGGGCAGCGCTCGTCACTGGACACACCTAGTGTGGGCAATCCAAGTTGCCCTGTGCAACACACAGCTGCACAGCTAACCCTCAGACCCGCGAACTGTGGGCTGTGGAGGGACTGCCGCAGGAAAGAAGGCAGCGTGAGGCGACCTCGCCCTCCTCCCTCACACCCAGGGCTCACCTCCCCGGCCGGGCACCCCGCCTGGTCTGGCCCTGGTTCAGATTGTGGCAGGGATAGGAGTTCCCTCCAAAAGGCCATTTGCAGTCTATTTAGCTTCTCTCGGGAGACTTCTTCCGGGGTTCCAGCTACATATCCCTTTGTTCAATGTCGTCAGGTCTGCCTTCCTTCGGGTTCTGCCTGGACCGTCTTTCTTCTGCCCTCCGTGTGCCGTCAACACACGAGCATCACTTCAAAACAAAGGAGCCCCAGGAAAGCGCGACTGCTGAGGGCAGGCCTGGGGTCGGGCAGACTCACCTCTAGGGAGGATTCGGTGTCACTGGAGGCGCAGCTGCCTCCAGCAATAAGGGGGAGCCGTGAGAAGATGCGGCCTCGCGGCTCCCCCCCCCCCCCCGCATCCCTGCCGTCTCCCTGCCGTCTCCCCCGTCAGCTCTCTGGACTCCTCTGAACACCCCAGGGGAGGCTGAGCTGTGCTGCGCGCCCCCCCCCCCCGAAGCCCTCGCTCCGCGCTTCTGTGTGCCTTCCCTGTTTTGAGCTTCATTGCCGCCTTTCCCTCCCCGACCTCCTCAGACAGCTCCCGCATTCCTCTCCCTTCTCATTTTCGGAACTTTGGTCCCCAGAGGTACCAGCTCAGGGCTCCGCAGGACGTCCTCACTGGCTATTTCCTCCGCTGTCACAGACGTAATTTCTCCGGCGTCTCTGGTGTTTGTGACTCATTCCCTACTTGGTTTCATCAGAGTGTAATTTACCTGCTATTTACCCTTTCTTCTGGATCCTGAGCAAAAATGATAACGAATAGCCTCCTGTCCCGTCACGGCTGTCCCTGTGCCAAGCAGGGCCCTCGGGAAGCCCACCCACCCACATGGCTCCATGGAGACCAGTCAAGAGGGGCTTCGCTCCCAGGGTGACATTTAATATCTCTGAGATCCATTTAGTGTCTGGACACCTGGTTGCTATGGAGATGGTTGCCATAAAAACACACCGATCGGTGGAGAGATATAAAACGGAGCCCGTGGTACCCGATCAGATGCGGTAGCTCAGAGGAAGGGCTGCTTACCGCCTCCCTTTGTTGACACAGGGCCTCTGCCTTTCAAACTCATCCTGGGAGACCTTCTCAGAACCAGGCCAACACAAATCCACTTCAGTTAATATTTTGTAAGGGACAGTCAAGGGCTTCACTAAACGCCAGATGCCCTATCCTCCTGTCCCGAGCTGAGTCAGCCCAGGAGAAGACGATGTTCCTCTCTGGCACAGTATGTTCTCTGCTGTCATCGATCCATCAGCCCAGCCGAGCAGGCAGAGTGAAAACTGTGACCCTGATGGCGCTTCAGGCCAGGTGGCTGGGAGTGAGTAACAGGTGTGAGCAGGGAGGCCTTGGACGGGCTGCCCTGTTCGCAGGGGCCCCCAGAGAGCAACCCGGGAGGTACTGTAGACCTGTGTCTCGTCTGCCAGCTCAGGATGGGTGATTTCATCAAGAGACACCAGTAAGTTGTGTAGTGTGTAGGCGTCCACCAACCACCTTCGCCTCCTCGCCATCTGAAGGCTCAAAGCCTGCGTTCCGTGATCACCAGCTAAAGGTTAATCGCCCCCTTGGTCTGGTCTATGCGCAGAAACCAGGAAAGCGTTTCTGTCCTCTCTCTTGACCGTGCGGCTCTGCGTGTAAAGGAGCAGGCACAAGGCGCCCCGCGCAGCTGGGGTCCTTCTGACATTCATGCGGGGTAGGGGGTGAAAGGAGCATTTGGGTTCCTACTTTTAGCTCTGCCCTCCTGGAGCAGGAAATGACTGGGGGAGAAAAAAAGCAGCTCTGGTGGCGGCTGCACTGTGACTGCAGGGAAGGTTTGCTCTCGAGCTGGCTCCCGTCAGCAAGCCTGCATCAATGCACCTGAGATCTGGCCACCGTCGGTGCCCTGTCTTCTCCGGGAAGATGTCTGAATTCTGGAAATGGGTCACAACTTAGTCGTCGGCCTGGTCTTCGATCTTCAACAACTCCCTTGATTACCCAGGGCCTCAGTTGCCTTCTAGTTTATCGGGGGCTGTATTTCTGTTTCTGTTTAATACCAAACAGCATTTTAAACTCCTTTTGCTTTGTCCATCTTCTCATACTGCCACTGAGAGAGGAGGTAAACATGAGATCCGGACTAATGTGTACAGCTCTGAGGACAGTGAACGCATTTATTATGCACAACATTAGTATGAAATGCAATGTCACGTTCCTAGTACGCTGGATATACTGGATGGCATTAAAAATAATTGCCTCTAGAGGACAGTCTTATGGTTACCAAAGGGGAAGGGAGGGAGGGATAAATTAGGAGTTTGGGATTAGCAGATACACACTACTGTATATAAAAGAGATAAACAACAAGGACCTACTGTACAGCACCAGAAACTACATTTGGTATCTTGTAATAACCTATAATGGAAAAGAACCTGACAAAGAATATATAAATATGTGTATAACAGAATCACTCTGCTGTACGCTAGACACTAACATGATTGTGAATCAACTATACCTCAATTTACAAATACCGCTACTAACAATTGCCTCTTCGGTGTTGCAAATTCTTGCTCTAGTTCCACTAAACACTCTGAGATGCGGGTCGTTTCAGCCTCGCATTTGCACGGCTTTCGTTCCTCTCCACACTCCCCTAACGCTGCCTTAGGAGTAGTTTACTGGCCACATCTCCATTACGTCCCAATTCTCCTTACCCCATGTCTTTATTTTCCTTGTTTAAGATACTTTTAAAGAAGCCATTTAAAAGCTCAGCTAACGTGGAGCCATCCAGCTTTCAACTCTCTCCTCATTCACTAAATGAGCCTACTTTTCCTTTTTCCGTGCTCCTCCTGCAAACAACAACAAAAAGCAAACATGTTTTAAAAAGCACGCCCTATTCCCCTCAGTTCCTTGGCCGTCATTAAATCGCTCGTCTTTCCTCTTTTGTTCTTTCTCCCTCATGTTTTTCCTGAAAACTTTAACTTAAGCCTGGTGTTCATTCTCACTCCCCCCCACCCCCGTGTCTCCATTTCTTGAACACAGTCAAGAGGGAGTTGCTCTTTTTATCTTTCCCTCCACTACCACCCGAACCCCTGGCCCAGCTGAAAGCACATGGAGGGTTTCTTTTCTTTTCTCTCTCTCTCTTTCTTTTTCTTTCTTTTTTTTTTTTTTTTTTTTGCTATTTTTTTGTCCTGTTTTCGCAGGACCTGCAGTCTTGGCCCCGCAATTATGGCGTCTTTCATGTTATCTTTCTCCCAAGGCAACAGCTCACATCCTGGCAAAGCGGACAATGGTGGTGTGTGTCTTTACTTAGCTTTTATACCTTTTGTTTCAAAACGCAGGATTTCCTTATGGTTTGTTTGGGCTTTTCAAAAAGCTTATTTACTGATCCAGAGAGGTGCCAGACTCACGCCCTGAAGAATACAGGCCAAGTTTATATGTCCCAGAAAACACGCCGTCATGTCCGGGCCCATTTGATGTTTCAGGGCCAACTTCGAGGCTGATTTGATTGCTGTGTGTTCCGTCCTGTAGTTTGCCAAAAAAGTGGCTGTTAAAGCAGGCCAAAACCTCAGCTCCCTGAGCCTCTGGTAGAGAGAAAACAGGGCTAGAAATTCAGACCAGGATAATGGCTGAACGGAGAAGAATGATGATTACATTTTAAATTATGACCTTGTTTATGTGTCGGTGGGTAATTCTAATCATTTGTTTGTTTAAATGAAGCTCCCTTGTCTTAATTAAAACTTGGGATTTAGAAAATTTATTCAACTAGACTTGAACTTCACTTTCCTATATTTTGTACCAAGGCCCTAGCTTTACGCAATATTTTCCACACAATACAATCTTTTCGAAGATGAACACTTCATTGGAGACGTGAGGTCATTTTAGGAGAGAGAGGATGTGATCTTCACGACAGACCCCGGACAGGACCCGGCAGTGTGAGTGTATTGCAGGTTTACTTAATTATCTCTAATCAGTATGGCTCTCCACATTTGTTTTCCTTGAGGCCAATGTGATAGCGTTGCCCAAGGAGCCCTGGGGGAGATTCGTCGAGAACACACATACACACACGCACACTCTCAGAAACAAAGGGCAGGCTTGTTCCACTGCCTTCATCACAGAGCCACGGGATGTGCCCTTGGGAAGATGAAATGTTGGTGGGGTCTCCATGGTGCGGAGCCAGGCTTTGAGCCAAGAGCAATTTTGGGAACTTGGATCTTGGTGATGTAAGAAGATATAAAAGGCTAGATCCAAGGAACTTTTCCAAGAAGCCTGACTCTGCTCTGGATTCATACTTGATTCTTATTCCTGTCTATGAAAGCAGTGTATCCAGTGGTTCCTCCTAAAACTTCTCCTTAAAACATCACATCCTCTGCCTGAAATGACCATCTCTGACATCCCACTAGTCTTTCCACCCATTACTTAAGGTTTAATCAAATGCTACCTTCTCAGGGAGACCTTCCTCAATCTTTACTTAAAATGAGTTGGATTTTGTTCTGGGCACCCAGAGTACCACCCCCTTCTTCTCAAGCGTTATACCTCCTGTTATTTCCTGACTGTGAACAAACTAAATGGCGGTCAGCAACTTGAGAGCAAGGATTGTGTCTTTTTCCTCCCAGTCCTAACTTGTGTGCTACATTCTGCTCTGTCCAGAATTTATGATTTTGCATTTTGACGTGTCTGTCCATCTGTCTCTCTGAAACCACAGATGGAAAGCTCTTTGGGCATGTGGGCTCTGTCTTGTTTATCTTTGTATCCCCAGGGCGAAACAGATTGTCTGTCACATTGAAGGTGCTCCAATGCCTGTGGCTTGATTGAAGTTGTCTGACCTGCAGACAGAGTGCAGAATGTCCACACAGCCTTCTCAACCCTTTCCCTTATGCACACCTTCCTTGTTGTCTCCACTCAGTCCCTTCTGACTTTTTTTTTTTTTTTTGGTCCACTGAAATCTGGCTTCCCCTGACCTGTCACTGCTTCCTTGTAACTGTTCTTGCTCAGATCACACGGACCTCCTCCATTCCTGTATTCCAAAAGGCATTTCTCAGGACACACCTTATTCAGTCCTCCTGAGATATTTGACACTGGTGATGGCCCCTCACACTGAGACTCCCTCCTCCCCTCGGCACTCATGGTGTGAACCTCTTCTGCTTTCCTTCCTTTCACGGAACCCTTGTGTGTCCAGGTAATTGGTGCCCCAGCCTCCCAGGTCCCTGTCTATTTCAGCTGCATGTGCTCCCTCAACAACCCAGACCCAACCCCAACTTCCACAACCATCTCTCTTTGAATGACTCGTGGAGTTTCATCTCCAACAGGGCCCTCTTCATGGGGCTTGGGATTCTCATTCCCCAAAGCGGACAAGACATCGCCTCGTGGATGGCCTACAGCCCCTTTAAACTCAGTATGTCATCATCTTCCCACCAAAATCTGTCCCCACCCTCAATTCCTTTTCATTTTTTGATATCCTGGGAGTGTCTAGAATGGTTTTGCCCATCGCTCTGCCCCTCCGTTTGCCCCCACGTTGCCACTGGGAGTATCTCTCCAAAATGTATGATCTAAGAAATGTAATTGTATCTGTAGAGCATTCCATCCCAAAGCAGCAGAGCACATGTCCTTCTCGGGTGCACATGGAGTGTTCTCCAGAATCGACCACATGCTAGCCCACAAAGCAAGCCTTGGTAAATTTAAGAAAACTGACATTGTACCAAGCATCTTCTCTAACCACAAGGCTATAAGGTTAGAAATCAACTACAAGGAAAAAAAACTGCAAAAATTGCAAACACATGGAGGCTAAACAATATGCTACTAGTCACCGACGGATCACAGAAGAAATGAAAGCGGAAATCAAGACCGAATGCAACAGTTAGCCCTGTTCCTTGTTTTGTTTGCTATAACTAACTTACTAATGAAAGGGTATTTTTTTTTAACATTTAGAAGAAAACCTTTTTATCTGCTGACAGTTATAATCTTCCTTTAAGCAAACCTGTTGTATACAAATCTGATTGTCCTAAAACAGAAATTAAGTGATGAAGATTCTTCTCAATAGAATTCAATAGTTTTTGTTAGGAAGTGAAGAGTGTGGTCAAATGTGATTTAAAAATTGCCATTTACCTGTAGGTGGGTGTCATGTGAAGTTAAGTAGGCCTGGGTTATATTAACAGAGGTATATGTCCAGGAGTCACTCTATGAGGTCTCTACAGTTGCAATGCTCTAATCTTTAAGGAGGCTCTAAAACAACTAGCAACAAAGAGAGAAGTGCTCTGGGCCAGAGGCTGACAAACTTTTTCTGTGAAGAACCAGGTGGTAAATGATTTGGCTTTACAGGCTATCTGGGGTCTGTTGCAACCGCTCCTCTCTGTCCTTTTATCAGGAAAACAGCTAGAGACAATCTGTGAATGAATGGTGTGGCCGTGTCCAATAAAATTGTATGTATCAAAAAAGACAAATGAAATGGCGATCGTGTCCCTCCCGTCCAGGTCCCCCGATGCACACAGATGCATGCCAGTCCGCCAGACAGTCTCTCCTGATTCTTCAGGACTCATCTCAGCTGCGTCTGCATCCATGAAGCAGTTCCCAACCTTCTCCAGCGGACCCGATACCTCCTTCCTCTCCACCTCCCATCACATCTGCTCTCCTACAGTGCTTCTCACACTGTCTGCAACCCTTTGGTCTCCCATATTCCTTCTCAACTAGGCTATGAACCCCTCAAAGGCACAATCCCCAGTGGTTCCCATTTTAAGAGTCACCTCCTGTCACTCACCTCTCCTCAGTAGTCAGGAGCATTCCGAGCACGTGGACGAAGGAGAGAGGAGTGTCTAGCACCCTGGGACCCTGTTTCTCTGGATGCTCTTTGCTGTGACCTGGTCCCTGTAAGAAACCTAATTCAGCTGAATGCACCATCGAGTCCCTTGCTGTTGGGTTTGGAGTCGCTTGAAAAGAAAAGTGGAATCTTCTATGTAATGTGCTTTTAAAAACTCTTCCCAGTTATTAGGCTGGAATCCCCTCTATCCTCCTTTCAGGCTGAATCAGTCAAGAGAGGAGAAACCCGGAGAAGAACCCCCCCAGCGCCCTCAGGGAGCTCACTCACACCCGCAGAGCCCCAAGTCCAGCCCCCCCAAGCCCGCGCCCAAGCTCACCTCCCCAGGGCTTCCCCCCCTGCCTTGCCACCTTGCTCAGCTGTGAATTCGCCCTCATTCCCTGTCTGAGCACTTCCGGAACTCTGTCCATCTTTCCCATTTTACTCTGTGGCCATGTCGGAGCAATGCAGGTGACAGTCACCATTTTCCACCTGTGGAACCTGGAAATGATCAGCCTGAAGCAGGACAAAGGTGGTCCTCTGGGAAAACAAAGGGAGCAGAGAGCCAGCAGGCAGCATGTCATCTACCAATGCGAGTCTGCTGTCACTCCGTCGGGCTGTCCCGGGCGGTCACGCAGAGTATCGGCTGGACGCAGCGACGAAAGAGGTCTACAGCATGTGCTGGGGCTTCTCCCCGTTGCTGGGCGACAGCCCCACGTGGCTCAACTTTCCAGGGGCTTAGTGGAAACTCCTGCTCCATTTAATGATGAGCGTTTACACCCGACAAAGAATCCGGTGGTGGGGAGACACCACAGCAGCTATTTCCACTGTATTTTACTCCCGATTCATCGTTTGCAGATGTAGACCTGAGGGTTCCAGGGCCGATGGGAAAGAGGGCTGGGAGAGGGCGAGGAAGATTGCTCCAGGTGACTGGCCCTGCTGGAAATCTTGAAGTCAAATTGCTTTGTGAACAAAGTGGTATCTGAATTTTATTCAAGTGAAAAGCTGAGCACTGACTGTGATTTTATTTTTATTAAAGTCTAGTTATTCACTTTTTATTTTTTCAATTAAAAAACTGGGGGGGGGGTGTAGTTAACTGGGTTTCTTTATTTTTATTTCTTTATTTTTAATGGCGGCACTGGGGGTTGAACCCAGGACCTTGTGCATGCTAAGCACGCGCTCTGCCCCTGAGCTCTCCCCTCCCCCTTGACTGTGATTTTAAATGATCAGTGTTCTCTACTTCAAATGCACTGAAGCAGGGGTTTGTCTGTTTGTTTGCAATAACCTCAGGAACATATGCAGATTGATGTTACATTGTTTACTCTGAAGACGTGAAGGCTGATGGAGTAATTGGTCTACAAGTATACAGAGTGTTCTGTCGAGGTTACACACCGCTGTTTACTGCTATAGTACACAAAGTTAAAATGAAGTTAAGGTGTGTAGGAAATAAGTAGCTTTGATAATAAAAGAGCAAAAAATCCTAAAATTAGCCAACACTGTAAAGACTTTTGGGGGGAGGTAGGAAAAAATAGGAGGGGGGAAATAGATTGAAAACTTCCTCGCGGTTGTTCACCCATCGTGCAGGGCTTACGCTCAGAGCAGAGGTGCTTGCGTGGTCCTCTTGGGAAATTCTGTGTCATGTGCTTCTTTGAGGATGCTGCATGCTCCGCCCCTGGCCATGGAGTCTGACGTGGCTTCTCCCCCTGCTTAGAAGGCCCACAATCTAATTTCCCGGTCTGCACCCTGCAGAAGCCAGCGGAAACTAATCAGTGATGGATTGTCCCAGCTACACGCCGCCTTTCCCGGGGACGATGAGCTGCAGAGGGCCTTGAGGTAGTGAAAACACACACTCCTCTCCTTTTGAGTCCTTACTTCAGAGGATCTGACTCATTCTCTGTAAAGGAATGAGTGTAGCCACAGGACGGCTGGGGTGGGGGTGGGGCCGGAGGGAAGCAGAGCTGTAGCAGGGGGTCATGGTCACCCCACACGGTCACCGTCTTCCTCCACTCTCCCCTCACGGAGGGGAGTCTGGAGTGGGGTTGCTCTGCTCTAAGATGGGGCAACACATCCTGGAAGGTTCTAGAAGTGCCCACTGAGCTGGCACACGTGGGGACAACCTCACTGGCACTGCTCCCAGCCAGACGGCCAAGGCAGACACACTCCCTCCTGCCGAGCCCCTGCCCCTGCCCCCCGGAATGGACCAGCCTCCCACCCCTAAAGCTTTGTCGCCACCACCCTGCCTGGATCCCGGCTAACCTAGGCCCAGGCCAAAGACAGGCCCTGGAGTGATGCTCGGCAGTGAGCGGTGGTGATTGGTGGGCGTGTCTGTGAGGTTCCGTGTGGTCCTCATGTCCTCAATGTGTGCTTGAAGGTGGCAGCGGCCTTCTGAGGGACCCCATCTCTTGGCCTTTATCTTTGTGCCTCTATGCAAGTTGTTCTCGACTCTGAGTGCTGAGTGGAATTACTTAGGGAGTTTTCAGATAATACCTTTGCCTGGCCAGCCCCTCCCCGACCAATTACATCAGATTTCCTCTGAGGCAGAAAGCTGGCAATGGTGCTTCTTAAAAACTCCCCAGATGATTTTAATGTGCAGCCTGGGTTGAGAACCACTGGATCAATGGTCATAATTCTGGGAGAAGCTAGCCACATGCCAATGTCTCGGCAACTTTTCCTGACACTGAGGAGGCTCGCTCTGCACAGGCGCCACACCTGCAGTGCCTGCAGCTCGGGCACCTTTGCACTTTCATGAGGGACTCAGGCAGATAAAGGATGTTTCCAGACCAGCTGGCTGCGCTCTGAGGCCTGGGACTCTGCGATCTGGAAGAGCAGTGCAAAGTTTCTTGCAAAGTTTGAAGCCTGAGTGCTTTGTGTTATGAGCGGGACCTTGGCAGACAGAGAGCAGGAGACAGGACGTTTCAGCAGGAAGGACAGGATGCAGTTGTGAAGCAGCACCATTTGTCGGGGGGCTGGAAAGCCGGCTCAGGAGAGCTGGGTCCCTGCGTCTTCTCTGCCCCTCGCTGAGGGCCCTTCCCTGAGCTGGACACCATCAGATGCACAAGAAATACTAGTGGAATGAATGGATGAATGCATGAACATGTAAGAACTGCTTTCTCAAGGGCATGGGCCATTTCCTCAAAAGGCACGGAAGACCGCAGGAGCTGGAAGACGCCAGAAGCCCTGCCATGGATGAAATCTTGCACCATGTTTATTAGACTTTACCCATAATTCATCCTTTCCATGATTCAAGAATGAGGACCCACATTTAATGAGGACAGAAAATCCTCCCCGACCCTCCCAGTCGTAGTAGTACTTTAGTGCTGCTGATTAAGAAAATGCATATAGACTCCAAAAATCACTACAAAATCCATGAGTTTTCAAATGGACTTTATTCGTGATCACAACATTAACATGCACGGAATATACTTCTCAACACTCAAGGTTCAGGACTGTTTCCTTTCCTTTATTTTTCTGAAGTGAATCATGACCATTTGAGTTCTTTCCAGCAAAGGCCGATGAGAAAGTCTTTCCCAGGCAATCATCTGGCTTAGAAACTGTGAGGACCTCTAGGTCTAGATTCTTCCATCCTGTGCTGGTCCCATCTCCTGGTGGGGTGGGGGGTCCACAGGAATGTCTGTCCCTCAGGGTCATCTTTTACCCTTTCTGCAAATCTTGCCACAGAACCCCAAGATGAGGGTTTTGAGGATCCAGTCTCCCCCGGAATTCACACAGCAACCCCCATCCTAGGTTCTGAAAGTTCTAAGACGTGTCTCTGTTACCTGTGGGGCTGCAAATCTCCAGCCCTTATCCCAGTCTACATCGACACCGCCCAGTCCCCCGGTGCTGATTTTTCTGTTTATCTCTTCATTTGTAGTGTCTGTCACACACTTCAGACTTCAGCACAAGCAGCTTGTCATATTTGGGGCTATTTTCATATGGGTTATTTCTGTCTTTCCAGCTAGATTTTAAATTCGTAATCCACTATGTCCTCGCACTGGGCTAAAATATTGGCTAACTTCCAGGAATGACTCTCTACTGGGCATAAAATCAGTAACGGAAACAAACCTATAAAATACTTGGAAGTTTGAGTGGGGAGGGCCTTACAGAATCTAGTTCAGCCTCCTCATCCTATAGCTGGGAACACTGAGTTCAGAGAAGCATGAACGTGTGAGACAGTGAGCCGTTTATTCATTCAAGAACAAATACACATTCAATGTCTAATCCAGTGGCTATGATAGGAATATAAAGGTGAATCAGTCATGGACCTTGTTCTCCAGGAATTTAGGGTTTGATGTGCGAAGGAGATAAGATATGAATGAATATTGATGACTGTTCTACGTGATAGGAAGCTGCAAACACCACAACGGTGCTAGATGGACTACAATCGGGTGCTAAAAATAAAAAGCGTGCACTTTAAACACTGTGAGTGGCCAGGAGGGGAAGAGCTGAGGCCAGGTGGTGATGCAGAGGAAATTCCCAAGCAGATCTGTGTCAAACATCTAGCCAAAGCTACAAGATGAGGCCAAATAATGCCCTGCCCTTCACTCGGTTGAAGTTTGGTGAAGGCTCCCAGACTTGATGGAACACTATGTTTGAGGAGTGTACTGTGTGCCCTGTCATGACTAATAAAGAGACCTGCAGGGAAGCTCACAGAATGAATGGACCAAACTGCCACCTTGGGACCATCCAGCTCAGCCTGCCTCTAAACAAGACAGCAGTTTAAAAGAGAGGAAAAGAAACTGTCCTTGCCTCTTTTTTAAGATCTTTTTTTCTTTTCTTTCTTTTTCCCTTTTTCCTTTTTTCCCCTTTTCCTTCTTTGTTTTTTCTCTTTTTTTCTCTGCAGGATGTCTTTGCTTCTTTTAATGCCCTCTTTTCCCACCAAGTAATTACTATTTTTCAACTGTAAGTTGAGTTTTTCTCTTCATTTTATGCCTATGAAATTCATACTTGCAAAGTGTGCCAGGTCAACATAAATAACCTTTCAAGGCACAGCCCAGCTCTCAAGAGATGAAGAGTGCCTGGTATTTGGTGCTTCATAAAGACATGCCTGGATAATCTGAGAGAAGAAAGCCATGGAAGATGAGCAGGGTCAGGTTCATTCACAACTCACACAGTTCTTGTCCTGGGTGCTGTTGGGATGGCAAAAGTAGTCAAAGCCACAGTCCTTGCCTTCAAAGAGATGACTGTCTAAAAGAGAGAGAGTGTCCATGCTTGAAACACACAGAGAAAACTGACTCCTACATGCAAGACAATGTGGCTTGCATATCTCTCTCTCTCTCTCTCTCTCTCTCTCTCTCTCTGTGTGTCTCTGTCTCTCTGTGCCTCTGTCTCTGTCTCTGTCTCTCTCTCTCTCACACACACACACACACACATACACACGCACACACACATACACACGCACACACACACAGTCCTGGGAGCAGGGAGTTTTGTTGCCTGACAGATCCACCACCTCACCCAACTTCTCATCCATCCTAAAATCATTTCCCCTGCTTCAGAAGGTGAAGGGTTGTGGCTCTTTAAAAGCTGCCTTGCCCCGGGACCCCTCCCCTGCCCCTCCCCTGAGATCTCCAGTTCTCTGCCATCACTTCTCCATTTTGAACCTTCAATCTTGTCTCCTCATTGGCTCCTTCTCCATGTCCTTCAAACACGCCAGTGATGCCCTGCTCTAAAAACCATTCTCGAATGATGGCTCCATGTCATGCCTTCCCTTCACCATCCATCTCATTTCTGAAGGTGGCTACACTGCCCCCACTGTCCCATCTTCCACGTGTTCCTCCACCTCTGCTGTTTGGCTTCTGCTGCGACCACCTTACCAGATGGCTGTCTCATAGTCATGTCTGCTCTTGGGATGTAGATGGTCCCCAACTTTTGGTCTTGGGACCTGCTATTCACCTTCTGTGGAGAATCCTCCAGTCCTGATCCAAATCCTGGGGTACAACTAATGACTAAGCAACCAGTCTACCTGGCCATGCCTTGAAAACCTTGAAACTCAATGCACCCCAAATGAACGCATCCCCTTCCTCCCCGAGCCTACTTCTCCCCTAGTCTGTGTGATGGCTTATGTCAGCATCAGGCACCTGCCAGGCAGGCTCCAAGCTAGAACCTCAGGATTATTTTAGATGCCTCCTTCTCCTTCATGTCTCATATTCAATTATTCCTAATCAAGCCTTCAGTCTATTCCCTCTTGTCATTCTATCCCTGATCCTTTAAGTAAGTCCAACTGCCTCCCAAAGCTGTGAACAATAGCTCTGTTACAAGAGCCCCTGCCCCCTCTTCACCGTTCTCAGTGCTTGGCTTCCTGGTGTCTGCTTTGTGCCTCGCTCTTGACTTGCCATTTCTGGCCACTCTGGTTTCGTTGGTTTTAGGTTTCCAGGTGATTTTCCACAGTGATTCTCCACCTGGCTTGTACTTCTGGTCCTTGGTATAAAATTACACCCATGTCTCTTGGAGAAACGTCCTAATCCATTCCTACTCCTGAGAGCCCCGCTGGCCAGGCCTGCCTTGAGGCTCCTACCTCTGCTTCCACACCGGTGCTCTTCTTCATGTGCTGTCCCTTTCACTGGACTCTAAGTTCCTTGAGGACAAGAACTGGCCATTATTTACTTGCCTTTGAATTTCATTATAGGCACAGTATAGGCTTATTAAAATGGAAAGAGTGTGGCATATACAGGAAGCATTTAAGAATGATTCAAGGCAGTACACGTCCTGTAGAAATACAGAGGGAGGGAGGGGCTGTTGTGGACTGAGTCAGTGCAGGAAGCTGGATCCCAGGCTGAATGCAGACATTGTAATTATATGACCTAAAAACAGGAGAGTGCTGGTTACTCTGATGAAGTCTATCTTTCAACCCCTCCCGGTGCCCTGAATTCTCCACTTACTCTGTTACCTTTTCTTCGCCCAGCTGGGATGACTGCTGCCTGTAACACCAGAAAGAGCCATCCAGGGCATCATGAGAGGCTTGGTCCAGCCGACAAGAAGTCATGGGCCAGCAGCCTCCCTGCACATCAGAGCCAGGAGTTTGGGAGGCCCTCTTCTCTGTTTACTTGGACCAAAGGGACCTTGGAGCTTTGCTTGGCCGCAGAGTAGCTCAAAATCAGAAGTACTCATCATTCCGATGAAGACATATCCAGGGAGTGTTTGATCATGAGCTCTCCCCAGAGCCGGCTCTCCAGCCAAATGTGAACAGCCCTCGGGTAATCCTGGCTGGTGCTCAAAGCCTTCTTGGGTTTTTCCAAAGAAGCATCCTGGGCCTTCTCATTGGTTTCTCCACTTACGGCTCCCTGTCATGCTATCCTGATACTGAAGTTCTGCTGTCCTTAAGACTGTGTCCCTTTGGTACCGTGAGCTCAAGTTCTGCTCCGTCTCCTCCTGGCCTCACTCCAGTCCAACCCCCTTGGCGGAGAGATCACTGGACCGCACTATAGCATCAGCCTGGACTGTGGTTTTCTCTAAGATCCTCCTCTAAATCATTCGTCACAGTTCTGTGAAGGGCCCTGTTTGTATCTGACTCACACTGAAGGCAAAACCAGTCCACAGGGAAGAGTTGGATCATGGTGACCATCTTCTCAGTTGAGTGTTGGCAGCCTGGCCCTTCTTTTTCTCCACTCCCCAGTCCCTTCTTCCTTTCGGCCCCTCACTCTTACATCATGGCCCGCCCAGCTGCTGCAGGCCCCACATGTTCCAGAGGAGCCACGAGAGGTGACCTGCTATTCATTGTGAGATTGTGTGTGTGTGGAGAGACGCTGGGCCAACCACATCATGAACGGTCTAACAAAATGGTGCCTGAAGGAA